>NC_081148.1:7287465-8568749 GCF_958295425.1 Solea solea
AAAAAAACACAGTCCTTTTAGAAAGTCTTCAGACCGCTTCACCTTTAACACTCGTGTTACAGGTTTCTTTTTAAATGTAACGGTAACATTAAAACTAACATTTCTGCCAGTGAAGCCTCAAGAACTACGTTTTATGTAAATTTACCAAAAATGACAAAGTGAAATTCAGGCTTTTTACAGAAATACTTAAATGTTAACACTGGTAAATGCCAGCTGTGACGTGTCTAATAAAGTCTGTCTGTCTGTCTGGTCTAAGGCATGTAGACTCACAGAGCGAGGAATCTAACCCACAACATTCCAAATGAAAGACGACTCACTGTACCACTGAGCCACCATCGTCTGTTGTGCAGTTGTGGTAGATGATATTTACAGAGCTACACAGTTCTGAATTGGTCTGAATACTTAATATATAAAGCAAAAATGAACAATGTCAGATTTTGATTGTTAATAAAAGAGCAAAAATGTCAGTGGAGACATGTTCTCTTTGTCATCATGGATTAGTTGTGGATTAGTTGTCTACTAACCGCAGAGTAAAAACAATAATCTCTGATTGTATATTTTAGACAGAATTGTGTTAATCAGTCTCAATGATTCCATTTACCTTCCATTGGTAATGTAGGAGGGAGGCAGATAAAAAAAGGCAAGAAAACATAAAGATGTTTAGTATTTGCACGTTAATAACTCTTAGTTCATGATAATCATGCAGCAAACGTTGGCTTATCAACATGTCCGGCATGCAACAGTAAGGTAAACTGAGCAGGATGTCATCCGTCATCTTTGCAACTCTGCATTAAACAATACTCAATCCTACTCAGTCCACCAAGTGAAGAGAGTTCTGGATTATCGACGACTTGTCGTTGATCGAAGCGTCCGAGTGGCCCGTAGGCAAACGGCTCACACGGTCATGTGACTGACATGAGACCTAATAGTAACCGCGTTCAGACGATCTGACGTGCACGGCTACTTTGTCTGTTCACACAAAAATAACAAGAGCAGGCAGGAGGGAGGAAGGACACAAAGAAAACAAAGTAACAAAAGGACACTGTGCACTCTGTATGTCCGGCTTCCCATGCAGGTCGGCATCCTTGTAAAGTACCGTACGCTCATTCACATGCTTGGCTGGCTTTTAGCGCCAGAGCCATGCAGAGGGGAGGTTGCAGCGAACACAGGCAGGCATCAACTGGGCATCAGCCGGGAGCCGTCGATGCGATCCAGGGCATGTGAGCGGAGCGGAGCGGAGCGGGGAACAGACGCAGCGTGGACGGGACCGTAATCGGCAGAGTGGTCTCATCAGTCTGCTCCGCTCACATGCTCTGACACAAACCGGCTCAGAGTGGGTAAAAAAAACCTGGGAATGGAGGGAGTGTACGTTTGTGTTTGTGTTATAAAAATGTGACTATGTTTAGGCTGCAGGGGAAAAGCTATGCAGCCAGTTGTGTTAATAATAATAATAATAATAATAATAATAATAATAAAAAACACTTTTATTTGCCTTGCTCGGTGGCAGCTGTGTTTGTATAACGGAGGTCAGGTGAGTGTCACTTTAAACGGCTCCTGGGGGAAAAAGGTTGGCTTGAACATCAGGTGACACTGAAGCGTCAGGACCTGTGCTTCACTCGTGCTTCACTCGCGCTCTCCATTTGCATGTTTGTGTGTTTATGCGACGAGCCGTCATCAGTGTGCAGGCAGCAGGCAACAGGTGGAGGGGTTCAAGCAGCTGAGGCTACATGTCCGACTCCAACCCGATTCTTACAGACGTACCTTCCTGTGCCATTGCGGCTGTGCTGGTGGTAGCAGCAGGGCTGGTATGCTGCCGTCCCACTATTGGACAGAGAGCGATTCAATGTGGCACCACTGACTGAAACCTGAATACTTTATGTTTCTTGAAGTTAACTTTAGAGGCCGTGCAGAGCCAGTGTCACCCAATAAGTGAAGCAACAGACGGCAGACTTCTCAGCACCATAATACTACTCTTAATCTCATTCCCATGGAGATGACTTGATATGCACTGGCTACAGTGATATGTAAAGCCATTGAGAGGTTGTCTCAATGGCTGTCCACTTTCTTCAGTGTATATTGGTCTTGACTGGAGAAAGCACTCATCCACGAATGCTGCTTTACTTACATACAAAGCATATAAACACAGGACCAACAGCATCAATGCATTAGCCGGCCAGAGCAACGTCCAGCCCACAAAGTGAGTGTTCGGTCAAAACAAGAGCGCCGTGTTTCTGCTTACAGCGAGGAGATCCAAGCCAAAGCTCTCAAGTGTGGAATCAAAACTAGAGCAAAGATACTATTGTGTACTCGGACTTCAAAGAAGAACAAAACGTAGCAGAGATTAATTTGGCTTCTCAGAGAAATCACAAATGAAAAAGGACATTTAATTATATTTGTTAAACTTCAGTCAAACACTAGGGCCACATTGAGAAAAAAATTATTCACAGTCTAGAGAATAAAGTCGTAAATTTAAGAGAATAGCATTTCGTGGAAGTGTACTTTAGAATAGGTTAACAACAAGGAGATACTTAATCTTTTGGCACATCAGCATCACACTGTCATAAGTATCAGGCAGACTTGGAGAATAGCTGGAACTGGTCCACTGCAGGGTGGATGGGTGGATGCACCAGCGTATTGTATTTCTCAAGTAACAATGCGACTGATAATTAAGATTTTGGGTCCAGAAGGAGTCGAGGTCCGGCGAGTACACCTGGAGAGACCCCAACGCCTTATGGCGTATGGATTCATATAATAAACCAGAGAAGCCACAAAACCCCTCTGAATGGCCCGCTGATGCATCCACCGATCACCCTGCAGTCGACCAGTTCCAGCTATTTCCCTCTCCACAAAAGCAGCGATTTCCTCCAAGTCCGCCTGGTTCTTTCTGCAGAAAAGATGCGATTTCTTGCTCTCCTCTTCTAAAACGACAGGTTAGAATATTACGACGTTATTCTCGTTAATCTATGTAAATTAAGACTTCTTTCTCGAGGTTTGTGAATTTTTTTTTTTTTTTTATCAATGTGGTCCTAATAACTTCCTGGAAGTACAAGAACTGGTACATGATTTAAGCTGAAGCTCACCTGAAAAGTTCCTGGACACCAGCATTGTGGTGAGGATGGCTCCCTGGAAAGACACAGAAGTGATATTATAAACATTACAAGGATTTTGAATGAGTGTATTTCTTATTTCTTTAGGACCCTGTCAGGACCAGTAGTTCTCATAGGGACCAAAACCTGCACCTAATGAGGCAGAACGTCATTTCTGAGGAACTGGTTAAGTTTAAGGCTAATATTTGAATTGTGGTTGTGAGGGGTTAGAGAATGCATTATATCTCTGAGGTGTCCTCACTAAGATGTAAAAACAAGTTGTGTGTGTGTGTGTGTCCACTCACCTTGAGTTTCCTCCTGGCGTTAAACTTGCGGAGACATTCCACAGTCTCTTGACGGTGTATAATGGAGGCCACAGTGGAGCGTTGCTGTGTGCAGAGGAAACAACGTTACAGATGAACCAAACTACAGCGTTGCAACCACGGTAACCACTGCTTTTAATCCTGTATAAGTGATTCTAAACAAGCAGTAGTCCTAATAATACATTTCTAAATTAGGTCACCTGCCCTCAGTGTATAGCTGTGCTTCACCAAATGATCAATGTATCGAGTATTGATTCCAGCGTCAGTCCGATCGATACAAAAGTCCAGGTATCCATCAAAGGCTAGCAGTCTGAGTCAGTCGTGTGCATGTATGTCATGATATGAACACATTGTGAACATGTATTAAATATGCATGTGATTGAATAATTAACAGAGAATAGTAAAACAAATGCCATTCGTTATCCTTTTTGTCACATTAGGTTCTTTGATGGAAAGAAAAAAAGTTGTAGGAAAAATTAATTATCGCTCCAACAGGTATTTCAGTTAAGAAAAAATCCCTCTCAATACTCCAACATGCCAAACTGAGAGATTGAAGGAAGGGAAACATCTTTATTGTCATTATACAACTGAAATTTGGAGGTAAGATGGTGGATTGAGGTTTTAACTAAAAAAAAAAACTCAAGGATATAAAATAAACCTGTTGGATTGTTACTTATCTAGGAGATGTCCATGCATCTGTGTGTAAACCTGATTATATAATTTCATGAAATGTTTGAAAAATTGTGCAAATTAAGGAATGACCATAAAATTATAACTAAAAACGTGCCAGCTTGTTTGGCAAATATGTTAAAATGTAAAATATGGTATGTCCACTACATTATATGACCTAATAAATGAATGTGTTTTATTACAAAGACTCAAATTGTAGTCTTGTGTATAGTATAATGCAGGTATTTCTGTTTTGCTGGAGATTCATTTTAAAACCATATATATATATATATACACGAGTGCATAAAAATGGACATTGTTGGTTTGAATCTGTTGTAAAAGAATTGAAACAGTATTTCAGATGCTGTAAAACTTGACAATGACGAGTGAGACTTACGCAGACCCAGGGGTGCTTGATGGCCTGGTCGGCAGTGATCCTCTTGGCAGGATTAATGGTTAACATCTGATTGATCAGATTCTTGGCCTCGGGCGTCACCGTGTCCCACTCGGGAGAGGGAAACTGAAAGAGAGGGAGGAATGTGAAGAAGGACAGACATTTTAACACACGCGTGTGTGAGCTACAGAGAGGAGTTTTATTTTAACACTGAATCTACATTTTTATAAACTTATATATTTAATTTTGTTCATTAACAGTTTTGCAAACGTGAAACAAAATGGTCTTTTAAAAATCAAATCACCTTTCTTTATTTATTATAAAAACATCCACACTAACACCATCTCTACACTACACAGACACTTTTCTAATTTATAATTATTTAATTTAGTACGATTGATTATAATATAATCATTTTGATAATATTAAAGGTCCAGTGTAAAAAAAAAACAACCTATTGACAGAAATAGAAATAGGAGAAAATATAAATTATTCTTAAAGTGACACAATGGATTAATGTCTCCAAGATTATTTTAATGCGCCATCAACTCACAACAGGGTGAATGTCACCTCTGTCGAAGCCTGAGCACGTCTGCAACACCTGCACTGAGGCAGCACAAAACACAACAACTGAAGAGGGTCCAAGAGAATAAGAGGCTGGAGGAGGGAGAATATTGAGAGATACTGGTCCTGTTACTGTTGGACTAGTAAGTGAAAATAGTTTGTAAACAGCATTTGATCCTGCTGGTGTGTCAGGCCGTGTTATTCGAGTCATCTTATTCATACGAGCACTATGAGCACAGTTTTTATTTCTTATAAATTGAAATATAAAACGATGTAATAATATTGTCTAAAAGCCTACATCATAGACTACTGTACCTGGTGTGAAGACTTCACCAGTCACAATCACAATCACCTGATAGTAGGAGTTGTTGTTTTTCATTTCCCCAGAATGAGCCTTTTATATTGATCTCAGAAACCAGGACAGCTCTAACCTTAGTGTTATCTTTATTTAGCTTTAGCTTTAGAACACAGAAGCAGAATTATGCAGAATGGGGCAAATTCAATATGTATAATATACATACTGTATATGGCAGGAAAATATTGAATCATTCATTCAAAAGCTGGAGGGTGAGTGAGTGAAATGTGGAGCTCAGTATTAGTCACAGTCAGTCTCTCACCTTCATTCAAGCAACAAACACTTAACCACTAAAAGTCAAAGCACCTCTGGTCGACTCATGTAAACTTCAAACGCGTGTCAGCTGTCGATTTAGTGACAAAAAACACGAGGAGATACTCAAGGTATCAGTCCCACAAAGATGATATGGAAGAAATGCACATTATTACAAGAGCTTGTCACAGTCGCTTCATATCACTGTTCATATTATGCACATTCATTAGATGCGGTTGCTTCCAATTATGGAAATTAGTATGGGTATTAAATTCCTATCTCCCAGAGGACGATGACAACATCTGATAAATAGTGTTTCACTTTTATTGTCTACAGCGTTGAAGATTAAACTGTGCAAGAACAAGAAATAGCAATTTTAAGTTATCATTTCATTCTGGATTATTTGCTGAAAATGATGCGTCGTCTCAAGCCGAGGTTTATGATTCATGTGGAAGTTATTAAAAAACAGGAGAAAAAAAAGTGGATTCCATTTCAGGTGGAGCTTTTCTAATAGACTCTGTCAACCAGTTAGGGAATATGAGCGGCACATATGAGCTCCATAAAACAAGCACACTCATTAAAGCTGCACTGATCAATATTTCCATATTAATAATAGATCCCATAACTCAAGAAATCCTCACGGGGCGTGTGTATAGTACACCGGTGGCAGGGTGAGCCCAGCCTTTATTTGGAGTTTTCCCTTTCTTCCTTTTACGCCAAAGATGGTAGTTTGACATCAATCAGAAGACCAAAGAAGGGTTCAAAAACAAAAATGCTGTTAAACATGAGCAGAAGTGCAGTGTGTAAGATCCAGTGACTGAGACGTCAACACAGGCTTTTATATGGATATAAAATATCAAAGGTGTTGCTCGTCATGACAGAACCTCGGCAAACCCCGGATATGAGCGGGTGAACACAGCGCAGCGATGAGCACACTGAGCAGTTTCTGTAGCACACATCAGATGAGCATCTGCTCAGTGGTCAAGAACACGACCACACAACAACGCTGGAGTACTCGCAGATAAGAACGTGCCTGCCAACACGTCCACACTTCAGTTTCACACGTGACGTGAAGAGGCTAGAAATTCATACTCGTGCTGTTTATCATCTAACAGGGTGTGTATGTTCAGAGACGACGTCGGGCGACTGCAGCCTCAGCTCCCTGTCAAAGATTCTGCACACTAAACCTGTAGATCCAGGGCTCCAGACTAACTTTGTGTCCCCAGACTGAAAATGTAGGGGTGCACACTGTAAATTGCCTTTATTTTCCTCTAATGTTCACTGTATTTCTGATATTTACTGTAGTTAATGCAGAAATTACAAGGTGCCCAAATAAAAATGTGTCCTATTCAAATTGGCGTGTACACCAGTGAGTTTATGTGTCTGACGGTGCAGAGCTCCTCCTTTTCACTCATCGCCTTTCTCTACGCTGTGTCTATGTTAGCTCGTCCTGTATTATGTTTCCACTTCTTCCTCTTCTTCTTCTTCTTTTTGCCACGGTTGTCATTCGACGTGACGAATGACAAGATGTTCTCCACATCAAAAACTCCTTACATGGACATCCTGGGGTGTGTGTTTATAGGTCACATATTCAGGCTTTAACAAATGTTTTTTTTTGTGTTGTTGTATCAAAGTTATAAAGTTGGTTGCAAAAAAACAGTGTTTTCTTTCTTAACTTTCCAATAACAATGCCGGCATATTCTCCCTCATGGCCACGTACAGATCATGTGATCAAACACAGGGAAAGCTAAGAAACTCACGTCATATGCACCGGCCTTGATTTGTTGATATAGTTTGTGTTGGTCCTCGTCCCAGAAGGGAGGGTAGCCCACCAACAAGATGTACAGGATCACACCTGAGACACACACACACACACAATATGAATACACTTGAATACACACAAATGTCCACAAAAAAAAAAGTGTGTCTCACTGACCACATGCCCATATGTCCACTGGCTTGCCGTACGGGTCCTTTCTCAACACCTCTGGGGACAGATATCCTGGAGTCCCCGCAAAACCTGTAACAAATACAAACACTTTTAAATTGCTCAGAGAGTTTCCAACAGACAAACATTTGTTTACTCTCCATGTCTTTCTCTGGTTCTGTCTCCTTCAGTGATTTCCTAGTTGTAGGCAGTGTTGTAAAGTAACAAAGTATTTGTACTTTGTTACTTTACTTAAGTACAAACTGTATGTATATGTCTAGCAACTTTTACTATTACTTTTAAAACTTAAAAGTACAGTAAGAGTCATATACTTTGTCATACTACTTAAGTAGTATTATAAAAAGTGACTTCAACTTCTACCAAAGTCATTTTCTGGTAAGATACTTGTACTTTTACTCAAGTATCCCTTTAAGGTACTGTATACAATGTGGAACGAGGACAGCTTTTTTGATTAAAATGCAAAGTATTTTTGAAGTTTTATTATTAATAGTATTGTATTTGTGGTATTTATTTCTTCTTGGGAAACTTATTTTTGTTCTATGGTTTAAATATACTCTGTGTACTGACCTACTTAGGCAGGTAAAGAAGACAATGACAAACTACACTTTGTGCTCAGTGTAAGTAGAGAAACTGTAGTTACCATTTTACACGTCTTTAAAATGACACGGTTGTAACTAGCTTGCTACTAATGTAATACTACTGAGGGAAACACACGAGCAATTCAGTGAAAGTTGAGCACATTGTGAGGAGAGAGTGATTCCTCACCAAACCAGGCCTGTTGGTCTCCCTGGACCTCGATGGCGAGACCGAAGTCTGCAAGCTTCACCGCTGCTCCCTTCATCTTACTGGCCAGGAGCAGATTCTCTGGCTGCAACTCACACATAATGAGCTCTTCAGGACGTTTGTTGTGACAGACGTATTCATATTTCATTTTTAAGCCACATCGCAAAGTCATAGCGGTGTGACAGTGTCGTTATTGCTCACACAGTCGTTGAGAAGTCACGAGAGGTCAAACATAAGAAGAATATTAACTCTGAATCACTTTCCTTCACTGCTTCCTCCCTTCTTTATCTTTTATAATCACTTGTATGTAACTGAGGAGAAGAAATTGAGGAAACATGAGAGGTCAAGTGTAAGCTGATGAGGTCACTCACTGATTATAGTCACACAGCTGTTTAAGATTTGCTTGTTTAAGGGTTTTGTTTTTTTTAAGGCATAACAGTGCATTTGAACTCTCTTTCTGTGTGTGTGTGTGTGTGTGTGTGTGTGTGTGTGTGTGTGTGTGTGTGTGTGTGTGTGTGTGTGTATGTGTGCACGTCTTAAATAACAATAAGCTGTTTGGACCAATTGTGCAAAAAAAAACTATCTCTGAGGACATTTTGTCCTCATTGCCTTCTTGTATTTGTTACCTATTCTTATTAAACTTGTCAGGACCAGAAGTTCTCATAAAGACCAAAACCTGGTCCCCCAGGAACTGGTTAAAGGCTTAGCTTTGAATTGTGGTTAGGTTAAGGTTAGGGTTAGGCATTAAGTTGTTATGGTTAAGGTTAGGGTCAAGTAAGTTGTACTTCTGGTTAAGGTTTTAGTAAAAGTCTGTAATTGTCCTGAAACTAGACAGATGTGTTTGTAAATGTGCTACATGTACAAATATAAAGGGTTAGGGTGAAACAGAGTTTATTACAATTACTCTGTGCGAGTGTGTGTGTGTGTGTGTGTGTGTGTGTGTGTGTGTGTGTGTGTGTGTGTGTGTGTGTGTCTTAAGGGCCAAATTCATTGCAGTGACAGCCGTCCACATGACCTCAAATGCAGACAGAGCATGATGCTTGTTCTAACTGTCTGTGCGCTCTTATCTGTCAGTCTCTCTCTCCTCATCTGGTTCATCATCAGCATCCCTCTCTTTTTTCCCCCCTCTTCCACTCAGACAGAGGTGAAACAAGAACAGAGAGAGTGACAGAAAAAGAGAGAGAGAGAGAAAGGAAAGGGCAGAATGGAATGAGGACAGAGAGCTGGAAGAAAAGGCAACAAAAGGACCAGAGAAAGACAGATAGAGATAGATAGATGGGAGGTGGCATAATGAGTCCCTACGCTGGTACTGCAGCAGCGGGGTGACCTCACCCTACAGTTACCATGGCGACCCAGCTTGCCACCAGCCAAGAGCACTAAACGTGTGAGTGTGTGAGTGTGTGTGTGTGTGTGTGTGTGTGTGTGTGTGTGTGTGGCACACTTGTTGGCATTATTAGGATGTGAATGGCTACAATACAGATGATGTCACACAGAGAGTTGCCAACAGGAAATCTTTAAAATACTTTCTTATTTTCCTTGTCTGATGTTTGATTGTTTGAGATGTCTCTGGACATATCTGACGTCCATGATATTAACTGTATTGAGCAGGTATTTTACAGCTTATATGATTCCACAAATTTTGAGTTTGTGGCTTTAGAGGAAAAAAAAACTTTAGAGGATGGCTTACAATAGATTTTTCAATATATACAAAAAATTTTTTTTTTTTAGATTTTAATTCGTCAAATGAAGCTCTTCAAACAGGGTGAAATGTCACACCTGATTAATTATCCACAGGACCTCGGTACTTAGGCTGAACAATTAAGACTAAATATCTCACTGTGTATAAATTGTAATTACTATTTGAGTTGTGATATCATTTTTTAAATCAAGCTTCAATTCAATATTTACGACGGTACAGACTTAAAATGAGACGGACCATTACGACATGGGATACCTTAGCAAACATTAGCTTCTATACTTATACTCGTATAGTACATAGTATACGTACTATACTTAATATATGGACTGTAACATTTAGGTATTACATTTTTTTAATTGGTATAAAACACTGAACCATTAAAAATCTGGAATGTTTAAAAAAGCACAGATATTTAAAAAATATTTATCTGTATTTAAAACATTTTAACCGTCTCGCTAGCAGGTCAATAAAGCTTAAAGAGTTAATAAAAGATATGCAAATATGCTAAAATGTGCACATCAACATGTGGTTAATTATGGTAATTTCACAGCGAATCAGCGTCTTTATCACCAGAGAGGAGAGAATTGGAAAAACCCTGTACATAATTTTTGGCCTGTTTTAGGACATTGAGACAAAACCTCAAACAAAAGGTTATTTTAAATATGTTTTATACTGTTTAACATGCAAAATCTGGTGTTCAAGTACAACTGCAGTGTTTTTTCTCAATAAAACTTTTTGTTTTTCTTCATTTTAAATTATGAATACACTATTTTTACATGCAGTAAATTGTAAAAAACTGCCAGATATTGGAAGTTATTCTGAAAAAATGGGCAAAAGCACTTAGTCACAGGACATTTTCTGGCTCTTTTATGGTTAAAATAAGCAAAAAAAAAGTCCAGACGGACATTTTGAGGCTTAGGTGTTAAAGGGTTAAAACATAAACCTCACAAAAAAAAAACTGATCGTAAAATCACCCTTAAAAGAACTTGAACTATTATATTTAGAAAATCTGCACTTGGTATCATGAGCACAGGTAAAATAATGTAAATTGACCATATTATAAAAAAGGTCAGAGTGCTGTTTTCACGCGGGGTGAACAATCTCACTGCGAGGGGAAATCGTCAGCGGCCCTCGTCTCACCTACAGACCCGCTATAAATAGCAGCTGGTCTGCTTTCGTCATTCCCCAGCACTGGAGGGGAGGGAAGGGAGAGGAAAAAGAGGGGACAGATGAAAGAAGGGGGGGGCTATAGATGTAGAGATAAGGAGGGAGGAGCAGGCAGGTGTTGGGTGGGATGACGCTCATCTCTTAAGTCGCCGTGAACGTCACCGTGTGACGTCTGTGCGAGCGCGTCGTCGTGCGTCTTAAGACCCCGTCGTCTTTTTCCACCGATGCCTTTCATCTGCTTTTACAACATCATGTTTTATCTATGCCAAAAATAACCTTTTTTTTTCTCTTCTTCTTCTTCTTTTTAAACCAACCTAGTATTTCAGAAAACGTGGTAGGCCACTGTGTGATCGCCATCGCTCACCTTGAGGTCTCTGTGCACAATGTCATGCTGGTGGATGTGACTGACGCTCTCCAGGATCTGATTGATGCAGTGGCTGCAGGAGACAGAGACGGATGAGAAACAGAGGAGGGACACAGTCATCAGTCACGTCCACATAATATCTACATGACAATGGAGTAAAGGAGGAGAGCTCGATACCACTTTCCCCTTCTCCAATACGGACATCGCAGCCTGGATTATCTGCTGATATTGGTCACAAAAGCTGTCAATAATAAGATCCATACGTGTTCTTTTATTTTAAAATAAGTCCAGTTTAACTGATAAATACTGCAGTGTGACAGACGTGTGATGAGGAGTAAAGAGAACAGATTTGAAACTTAAAGGCTTGGATGTTTTTAGGAAAATGCTGGATGACTTGGAGGCAGACTCATCTGTCTGTAGATGTTCTCTCTCTCATGTACGAGGTTTTTATGATTATGATTGAAATGTGCTGCTGACTGTTTCTCTGTAACCTTGTTGTACTTTGATTGTAACCGTGCTGCTGCCTGTGTTCACCAGGACACACCTGAAAAGGACATCTTTAATCTCAATGTGGGTTTTTTTCCCCGGTTAAATAAAGGTTAAATAAAAAGGTGCAGCCTTCATTCACATTCTGGTCAAATGTGGCTGCGGATGCCGTCTCTCCTTACAGCCCTTTTCTTGTGCTAAAAATGAAGATTCACCATAAATTAACCATAAACTGTCATTAACATGTCATTTATGGTTAATGGACTGGATCTAATTTTAGTTTTTAACATTTTCTGACGTCCAATTCGGTCATTTTTTGAGCAGCATTAAAACGACATAGATTCTCAGTATCAGAAGGCCGCTTCCCTAAAAGGAAGAAAACCTGCTAAATATGATCTGTTGTGTTCTCAAAAACATCCTCCTATATTAAAACTCTTTTATTCTGAAGTTTGACGCGTTATTTTTTTTATTTATATAGTGTGTGTGTGTGTGTGTGTGTGAGAGTATTTGCTGCCTTTTTGGGGTCTTTTCAGGCATAAAAACTGACATTGGTTCTCATGGAGACCAAAAACTGCTCCATTTCTGAGGAACTGGTTGCGTTTAGGGCTCAGATTTAAATTGTGGTTTGGTGACGGTTAGGGATAAAGCTTTGGCGAGGTTGTCCAAATGAATAAAAGTCAGTACAGTGTCCTCAGAAGAATAGCTGCGTGTATGTGTGTGTGTGTTGATGCAGGTTTGGGGGAATCTTACATAAGCCTGTCCTGAGCTTGCATATCAGTAATTTAGCTGGTCTGGTGCACAGTTAAAATCACTATTATTTCTTTTAAATTAAATTGAGCCTGACACAGTAAAGGTGAGGCTGGGGTCATCAGCAGGAGGGTGAGCAGAGGCTGATTTTGGGAGACGTGTCATCGCTCTGTCAGGCAGAATCAACAGAAAAGCCCGTGGCATTGTGTCCAAATTAGGACTAAAACTGAACTGCACATCTAATTCTGCTGATCCCCTCTAGCCATAGTTATGCTGGCATTTTACTCACGCTATTTTATCTGCAGCTGAAACAGTGACCATCAGATGACTTTACCCTTGTCCTTACTTCATCATATGGTGGTGACCATGGTTTCTACCCCTAACACAGGCCATAGCCATGCCAAGATATTAACAACCTGCAGTAAAGCAGTCACTCGCTCACCGGCGAGTCTCTCCCTCCTTCTCTCAGTCCTCCACACGCACACACACACGCACGTGAGTAGACATTGAGTACTTTTGGCTCAGGTGTGTTTATATAGTTGGTGAAAATTTAAAAAAAAAGATCAGATTGCCTATAGGTTGTGCTGAAAAAAAAAAGATATAAGACACTTTATATTGGACATTCTTATAGCCTCTGTATAAACTGTATGTTTTAACATAGTAATTGAAAAAAGCAGCCGAAATGCTGTGTGCTAAGGTTCACCTGAGTGTTATACAAATGTGAGTGTTATACAAACTCTACACTTTCTGAGCGGTAGACATTTACATCTGTTTCAAAGATCATTTAAGCATTAAAAGGAAAATCTATCACTATCAACAGTTTCAGTTAAAATAAAGTAAGGCTTATGTTAAGCCTGGGGAACCGAACCGAGTTAAGATGTACAACCTAGTGTTAAAATGTTGAATTTTAATGTAATCTGTCATTTTTTATTTATTCTTGTTTTGCCAAAATATGTTAAATGGGCTATTAAACAATTCTATATTTTTTTGTTAAAAAGGATCCAGTTGGTTGTCTGTTTTAAGAAACACTTATTTTGACACTGAATTTAAAAACGGCACATTGTATGTGTGTATGAATGTGAATATTTGCATTGCAAGTCAATTTGTGCGCCCTTAGATTTTCTAAAATTAAGTTAATAAGTTAATAAATAAATAAAGTTCAGTTAGGGACCACTGTGCTCCGAGTAAAAAAAGTCAGTCCCTAAGCAGTCCCACGTATCAGAACACATTTTAAATAACCTCAATAATCTCAATCTATCTATGAAACAGATAAGTTTGCACAATCAGAAAATGTGCTACACTGCAAAAACATATTCAAAATGAGGGTTCAGGCCTTAGGACAGCTTTGACATAATTTATTAATGAGATTAAACTTAAAACCGCTCAGTCACATGGTCAAAGGGAAGAGACGGGTGGAAGCATTTCTCTTCTGTAGCCAAAGCACAAAGTACATCAACACACATTTAATCAGCAAAACATGTTGTACTTTCATAACTTTTTCTGCTTCGCTACCAAAAAGCCTGCATCAGATTATAAGTAGAACACACACACACACACACACAAGAACACGACGACATACTGTACCTGGCATCAGCCTCGCTGTAATACTCTCTGGCAACAATGTCTTCAAACAGCTCTCCTCCAGTGACACTGACAGCAACGAAAGAGAAATATTGTTATTTTTTACTAAATCCAAAAGGAAAAGAATAAATCACACTAAAAATAATATCATTCTGATATTATGGGTTAAAGGGATTTGTGAGTGGTCCAACAGGTGTCTCCTTTGCTCTTAAACAATTATTGAAGTGGCCACATGTCTGATAATAAGCCTCTGCAGAACTCACTTACATGATAGTTTGACCTCCTCTCTTACTTAGCTATAATGTGGTAAACTCTTCCCTTAACAGTCTGACACCGTTGAATGGACTCGCACAATTAATTGTATAAAATGCTAAAAAAAAAAAAAACAACTGATACTATTTTCATTAAATCGTTAGCGATAACTCACAGAAACTTTTCTTTACATGAAGCACTTGGTGTTGCATTTTATAAATGGATTGTAGCATGGAGAATTTAAATAATATGTTTATATTTTGTACTATATAAAACATATTAAATGTTTTATTGCACGGAGTTGATATCCAGACTCTCATCTTTTTATCTATCCTGCTAATTCATTTCTGTGGCATTTTCCTCTTATGATGCATGATCTTCAAACTGCAAACTTTCTCATATACTAGCCATACTATACTATAATGTACAAATATAAAGAGTAAGGGTAACACAAATTTGAGTATAATTACTGTGTGTGTGTGTGTGTGTGTGTGTGTGTGTGTGTCTGTGTCTGGTATTCCTTATGTTGTGGGGACCTACAGTCACATTATGGAGACAAAATCAAGTCCACATAATGTAAATGACTGCATTTTAAGGAGCAGGTCAGGGTTAGGATTAGGATTAGGCCAGTAATGATTATGGTTAAGGTTAGAGTAATTCTCCAGGAAATGAATGTAAATCAATGTAATGTCCTCTGAAGTCATGGAAACCAGCGTATGTGTGTGTGTGTGTGTGATTTACTCACAGGTCAAAGACAAGGTAATGGAAACCTTCCTCCGAGATGCTGTCATGAAGTCGTACTAGGGAGAAAGACAAAAACAGAGAGAGTGTTAAAAATGACAACTTTGAATGTTAATTATGATGCAGAAGTTTCTGTGTGTGTGTGTGTGTGTGTGTGTGTGTGTGTGTGTGTGTGTGTGTGTGTGTGTGTGTGTGTGTGTGTGTGTGTGTGTGTGTGTGTGTGTATGCGAGTGTGTGGAAGGCAGTGGAGGTTGAAATGACTTGCGCTCTATCACCAGTGTTGCTGCTGTAACACATTACTTTGTGGTTAGGTTTAATTTGAACATGTCACAACAAAAAACCTGATCATAGAAGAAGAAGAAAATACTGATTTCACACAATTTCACCAAAAAAACCTCAGGAAAATAAATAAAACATGATTCAGAAAAGAAAAATATTAAACACAAAATACTACGACACAATCAAGAAATGTTTTTTTTAATATATATTGATACGGGTGATGCCAACGAGACAAGAGATTTAATTTGACTTCATGAATTAAATGCAAGGTGGGAAAAAAATCCAGATTATTATTCAAAACAGTAAATGCAATTTACATCATTAATAATAATAATAATAATAATAATAATAATAATAATAATAATAATAACAATAGATTTTATTTGTATTGCACTTTACATTTGAATAACAAACCTCAAAGTGCTACATTTTTAAAAACAAGACAATAAAATAAATAAAAGAAATAAATTAGCTGTATGCTTTTCTAAAAAGGTAGGTTTTTAGTTCTTTTTTAAAAGCATCCTCCGTCTGTGGAGCTCTGAGGTGGTCAGGAAGGGCATTCCACAGACGGGGAGCGGCAGCTTCGAAAGCTCTGTCCCCCATGGTCTTGACCCGTGTCCTGGGTACGTTACATTACATGTCATTAAGCAGACGCTTTTATCCAAAGCGATTTACAATAAGTGCATTTCAACATTTGGGTACAAACAAGCACTAGTAGTCGAGGTAGACTAGTAGACTACTCGTCTTAGTCGAGGTACAGTTGAAAGAGATGTGTTTTTAGTCTGTGGCAGTAGATGTGGAGGCTTTCTGCTGTCCGCATGTCGATGGGGAGCTTGTTCCACCATTTGGGAGCCAAGACAGTGAACAGTTGTGAGTTCCTCTCAGTGAGGGGGCAGCAAGCCGGTTTGCCCGTGCAGGGCGGAGTGGGCAGGCTCGGGTGTAGGGTCTGATCCTGTCCTGGATGTAGGCTGGACCGGATCCGTTTGTAGCATGGAACGCAAGCACCAGAGTCTTGAAGCGGATGCGAGCTACAGGAAGCCAGTGAAGGGCGTGGAGGAGCGGTGTAGTGTGAGAGAGTGTGGTAAGTTGAAGACCAGTCGAGCTGCTGCATTCTGGATGAGCTGCAGAGGTCGTACGGCACATGCAGGGAGACCAGCCAGGAGGGAGTTGCAGTAGTCCAAGCGTTAGATGACAAGAGCCTGGACCAGAACCTGGGCCGCCTTCTGGGTTAGAAGAACTCATATCCTTCTGATGTTGTGCAACATGTATCTGCATGATCGAGCTGTTGCAGCAATGTTGGCAGTGAGGGAGAGACGGTCATCAAGTGTCACACCCAGGTTGCCTCACCAGCAGGTAAATAGACGAGTGTCCTGTCTCCTGCAGGCTTGTCCTAAACATCACCTTTCATCCTGAATGTTTTCCACAGAATGTCCACACCCAATGAATGTCAACATTTTCCAGAATGCCTATATGCAAACAACTTAACCACATGTTAATAAATAAAGATCAATGTTGACTGCTTGCAAAGGGACATTAACCCTGGTCTTGAGTGTCAAAGTCAAACACTTTACTTATCTAAGTATTTTGTCTGCTTTCAGGGTTCTCATATCTTGGTTGACATCAAATTCAAGGACTTTTCATGGACTTTCCAGGACCAATTCTCTCAAATTCAAGGACTGAATGTGCTGACACAGCTTAAGATGGGAGTGCAGCTGGTAAGAGCCGCATCACCCATGGTGTCCACTTTTAGTGATTTGCAGGATCTTGGTCAAAGTCAGTCATTGTCATTTCTTTGAGCCAGAGATTTTGGGGTTTTCATCCAGGTGGCAAGAACAAGAAGAAATTTAGTTTCATACTTCATGAGAAACTCATGTGAAGTGCTCATAAGGAATGACAACATGACTTTTTGCATTAACCACGCCCACTTCAAAGTTCTGCCCAGATCATGTGTACAGAACAAGCGGCAAGAAAATAATGACGTCATTCTTTTCTCGTAGCCCTGAGAGAGAGAACATACAGGTCCACGTACATCGAGCAATTCAGGGCACATGAAAGATCGGCGGTGGGAGACGTTTATCTGAATATCAACGTGTCCTTTTTCTTGCACAAAATTCAAGCACATTCAATGACCCATGTCTATTAAGGGCGATTTTCAACAACTTTCAAGGGCTTCAAATTTAAAAGCTTTCAAGGACTTTAAGGACCTGTGGGAACCCTGTGCTTTACATCACATCAGCTACACTGACATGAGGGAAGTACTGATGGGAACATCTACTGTAGTAGCCATTAACTAACCACACACACACACACACACACACACAGAGCACTTAACATAAACTTATACCCCAGTTCCCACAGGTCAAAGAGTTTTTCACCAGTGGTAATGTGTTTAATTAGCATTCACTCAGGGTCAAATGACTCTGCATGTGGGTTTTTAACAGCTTTAGCTCCATTCCCATTTATACAGGAACATAAGACACATGCTTTATTTCTGCCAGTGTGCCATATCTGGTGCAACGCTATGATGCAAATTCCTCTTCCAGCCATTAACATAGCAGTTTTAGTGCTAAATATACATTATTTTATCAATCAGAAATGATAACTTAGGGCTCTGGAGTTTTGTTCCCAGCATGTCAGAACCCACCAGGTGTAAAAGAGGTTATAGTGTTGACCGTCTCCTTGTGACATCAGCTCTTTGGCTTCAGCATTTATGCAAATGTCTGACTGCATGTCATGACCAGGTAACTGTCTGATTTGCCTATGGTCTGAATGAACAATGAGATGAAACATGAATTTCAAACTAGAGAGCTGGAGAGCTGGAATCAGGAAATATACATCAAACAGATTAGACAATTATCTAATTAGTTGTAGATTCATTTAGCAGTTGTTCAGTTTTCAGTGAAATGCTGGTGTTATCATCAGAAGTACATGCCAGGACAGTGACTGTAAACAGCTACACTAGTAAGGACAAAACTTTAATATAAGGAATTATCACTAATTATGTGAATTGGAAGTGAGGTGAAACAAATTGTTAAACAGGAGTTAAGGTGAAAGAGGTCTTTCTTAGAGAAGATCCTGCAGGCTCACCTGAGGTCTGGACTAAGATGGTGACAAAGGTCACACACTGAAGCTTTAAAGTCAATAGAAATGCAAACAGTGTTGACAAATGTATTGTTTTGTCATTTTTGTTTTGTTTGTTTTTTTCAAATGCAGCAGTTTACTGCAAGTAAGGTCCACTGTGCACTTTCTGTATCTGTAAATCTTCTCCCAGACTTGGGTATGAACACAACACGGTTGTTGCTGCTGATCCATAAGTCTGTTGTCTCACAAAGTTGACTCACCTATATTTGGATGTTTGAGCAGACGGCAGATTCTCGCCTCCCGCTCCAATTTCTGGTGATCTGAGGACAGAACAGAGAGAGAGGAACTATTATGATATTTTGGTTTTGCCAGGAGAAACTTATTTATTTATCCACAGACTGCAGGGATTTGTTTCCAGTATCATTTCTTCAATAAAGCTTTTTTTTTTTTTCTAACTTTAAAACACATTATTCAAATGACAAAGAAATGATTTGTATTAATTCTAAATATAAAACATGAATTTCCCACGTGGGATGAAGTATAACCAAACACAAACCCAGAATATGCTTGTGAACAAAATGGAAGGACCTCCCTTTTTTTTTTTTTTTTTTTTTTTTTTAAAGTGCCTTATCTTAAGAAAAAAAACATCTCTCCTGTACTTCTGTAAACATACATTTCACATTGATTGAAATCTACCTCTAATACAAAAATAAATCACATTTCCCCCCATTGTGATTGACAAGGTGCAAATGTAACATTTCATTTTGCAGCTAAATAAAAAGAGGCTCTTTTGTCTAAGCAGTTTTTAAATTGTATTGACGTAAAGACTACAAAAGTCACACACACACACACAGAAATAGATTTCCATTAAAAACAAATCATCTGAAACTGTTAATTCAAATGAATACACCATCGCAGTCTATTTTGCAACCATTTTATTTGTTTTCCATTATTTTAGTTTACTTTGTATATGCAGTGGATTTTACTATAAAATACTTTGAAATGTTAAATGTAATATTTGTAGGTAATTAAATGTTTTTGTACAGATGTGAATGCGTTTCACTACACATTGTACTGTGACTGCATTGACAAAAGCATCTTTAATCGACACAGCGGCCATGTCCTAACTGAAATCAAAAGGGCTTAAACTGAAGGGGACAGAAAAAATATTGTCAATATAAAGATAAAATTGAATAAAGGTGCGACAAAGCAAAGACGAGCTGGGAGGCCGAGGGCTGTCAACTGACAAGAGCTTGCACAAATACGCAGGTATATACTGAACAAACACACACTCACGAGCACAAGCTTTATTCAATTGAAATTAGTCTTGTGGGTCTGGCCTTAATATAATCAGTGTCCAGTTAATGATTCTAATGGCAAGAGAGTGTGTGTGTGTGTGTGTGTGTGTGTGTGTGTGCATTTAGCTGTACATTTAGGACTGACGGATAGGAAGTAGGACTGATACAGACAGATACATTAGATGACATGTCTTAGTGTCAGAGGTAAACTTTATGTTGATGGACTGAGGGGAAGGATGAGCCTCTTTTGTAAAAGCACATGTTTTTTACATGTGTGTGCATCAGGCATAACAGAGAAACACAGTCGCATCTAAAGGCCCTGGTATACTTCTGCACGTGTAGCCCAGAGTTTGGAACCGCGAAGAGCGCGTTGGGTGCGCCGAGACAACTGAATTTCCACCCCACCAGCAGGTGGAGTATTGCGCCCCGCTCACCAAGCAGAAAACAACATTTCAGTCATCAATAAGATGAATAATAATAAGAAGAAGCAGCTATTGATCATCAACTGTATTAACTTTTAAAGATGCTGGTTCCAACTGATGATAATGTGAGGATTAGATGTTTTTTTTTTCTGTCATATGTACTTAACTGAATAGATACAACAAACAAACAATCTAAAAAATAGTAAATTGATCATACCAGGCTGCCAAATTACATTTTAAAAGAAGCACAAATGCCACAGTGAAAACAATGTGGCAAATGTCTACATCGGCGTAATTAGTGCTGAAGTAATTATCTAAATGTCGTGCATCTTTGGAAATGAGAGCTGGAGAGGAGAGTAGAGGCGAGGAGAGGAGAGGAGAGGAGAGGAGAGGAGAGGAGAGGAGAGGAGAGGAGAGGAGAGGAGAGGAGAGGAGAGGAGAGGAGAGGAGAGGAGAGGAGAGGAGAGGAGAGGAGAGGAGAGGAGAGGAGTTGAAACCTGTCACGACAGAGGAAAATATGTAAAGTAAACAAGTTGAACCCTGATGAGTCAGCAGAGGGAAATAATGGTTGCTGATTGATTAGGAAAGTAAACGGTCATCAAGAAATTGTAGGTGAACTTCATGTTTCTGCAGATGTGGCAGGAAACCACTCCCTCACTTTGAGCCGGGGTGGTTAGTTATGGTCAACTGAGATCCCTCACTGGGACACGGTCAAAGGGGAAATTATTCAACTTGTATGTCATCAAGAACCCACCTATGAGGGTGGAGGTAAACCTGAGGTTAGAGAAGGTTTCGGTTCGTTCAAATCCAGAGCCTGGCAGAGGAACTTGCTTCCTCCACAGCAAACACCGAGCAAATGAATCCATGACAACAAGGTGATTATTTAATTTGTGGTCTTCTGTGCAAACAAAGCATTTGCAACATGACAATGAGAAGAATGTGGTCCTGATTGTGACCACAGTCCTTTCATTATTCAGTCCACTGTCATTAAGAAGTTAGAATTTCATTTAAACTGGAATAATTCATTAACCACTTGATTTGTGTGTCATTTTCCTGTACCTCACATGCCACGTTCATTATGATTTATACCAGCAGAGGGTGGACAGCAACCAAACATTAACTTATTTAGCAGAAGAAGAAGTTAAGGACAGTGTGGCTACAGATTAGATTGTGAAATTTAACTCTTATTTTCCTTTAATCTGCTCACACGAGAAGGCCAATCCTCAAGCCTTTATACAGGGTTTTTGACAATTCTCCTTCATATAGTATTTCCATACTTAATGTTCATGATCAGTTAAGGAAAGACACTAACTAGCTGTAAAGTCCCTGTAAAACTCATGACCTCACCACCAACAAGCTCCTGCAAGAACAATACAGTGAGGGATAAAACAGCAGTTTGACCTCACACCTCTGACCCACACAGTAAGCCAATCAGCTGCCGCTTTTATCCTCCAAGTGTCCAAGTACAAACATGAACACACAGGCCTTCAGACCTCACAAACACACACAAGCTCAAATCTCTCCCACACGAGGAAAAAAAAGACATTCCTGAACCTTCTTCTCAGAGTCAAACGGGGCTATTTTGGCTGCTTTTATTCTTAGATTTTGGATCAGCCATTTTTCAATGCGTGCCTTGAGATGTCAGCATTATTATTATGCTTGTGATGGCAGGCAGCTCTGGCAGGCAGCTCTGGCAGGCAGCTCTGGCAGGCAACTGGCTTCTTAAAACACTAGAAGCCCAAGTGAGGAATTTCAATAGGACGATGAGAGAATAAGTGCATGCTTCAGAGGGATGGATTCTAAAGAAAAGATTAGAAACAAGAGAAACTGTTTGAAAGAGGCTGATCAGTGTCATGGAACATGGAGGGTAACTGCAGGCTCTCCATACAACCACACTCTTCCGTAAACCCAGACTTAATGGAATTAAAGTGATTTGAAAATGTGGTGGTGGCGGCCATTCAAACCCATACATGAATGTAGCCCTACAGCCATGTAACCTTGAATAAAAACAGCTCAAACTGGAAGAGAGTGGTCCTAAAAACCTCAACATCAAATTTCATGTATTAGATTTTCATATAGAGGCAGAAATAGTACATTAACCCTTTAACACCTAAGCCTCAAAATGTCTGAAAATGTCCTGTGAGTATTTTTCCAGAATAACTGTCAATATCTGGCAGTTGTTTTTTGTTTTTTTTTTACAGTTTACTGGATGTTAAAATAGTGTATTAACAATTTAAAATGAAGAAAAACCCACATGAACACCAGATTTTGCGTGTTCAATTTTAAATCAAGTACAAAACATATTTAAATTAACATTGAGTTGTTAGTCCAAAATGTACAGGTGCTTTTCCAACTCTCTCCTCTCTGGTGACAAAGACGCTGATTCGCCGCCTTCGTGCAACAGCGCAAGTAAAAGTACCAACTTCTCAGCTTTCAGAAACCCCTGGAATTTTTCCGATAGCACAAACCATTGCATAATAACAGCGATATGCTCTGTGTTAAAGGGTTAAGAAGCTCAGGGTTTCCTCACTAAAATTCCTCAATGCATACAGGAAATACACAGGTTAAATGAAACAAACAAAGCTCGATGAAACCATAAGGAAACAACATGAACATCTCTCTCTCTCTCTCTCTCTCTCTCTCTCTGTGTGCAATAATGCAATTCAACAGAACTACACGTACAAATGACCATAAACCCCTCAAAGAGTAAATCAAATCACAGCACTAATAAACACACAGCCAAATAAAATAAAATGTAAAATAAAATGTAGAGGTGGAAAAAATAGCTCAAGGAATACATTGTTGCCACGACGCGGGAGATCAGATTATGGTATATCTCACACACATATTGCGTTCACAAGGGAATAGTCACCTTTGACCATCAACATCAAAACGTCAACATTTGTCACTCTGACGTTGACCTTTAAGCACCAAAGTGTGATCAGGTCATGAACTGATTACCTGGAGTTGTTACTGAGAGGTCATGTGGACAACACACAAACAGTGACCTTTGACCACCAAATCTGAAGAGATGTCCTCAAATAGTTCTTGACATATTGCTTTCACAATAAAAAGGACAGTACAATAATAACCAAACTAAACTGGGACATCAAACTTCATATTCCAACTTTTCATGAGTGTGCAATGATGATGAGTTTTATTGGACTTATCGCGATATGTCTTTGAATCATTAGTGTCTCCTGTCCTCGGGGAGAGCCTGAGTCAACAAAGACCATGGTTGCCATGTGCTCTTCTCCATCATCTGATTGGAACAAATATGAAGGTCTGCTCCCTCAGCAGAGCTGCATATTAGCATGATTATCCACAACCAATGCACACAACCGCTTCTCCACGACAGGCTGCCCAGTGTTTAGTGTAATGTCATCAACACTGGGCATAAAGGCCATTCAGAGACACAGCATATGCTGACAATAATATATCTCTGTACTATTGTTTTCAAGGTTTAGGATGAAAACAAAGCCTCATGTAGATAATTACAAGAAATTAATCTTCTACTGGTTTCAAAACAAAGTGGTTTGCACTGTTGGTGGAGGTTGAACATGTATGTTTTCCTCCATGTCCAGCATGTTGTCCAGCATGTTGTCCAGTGACAGCTAGATCCTCTCTGGCCTCCCAGCAACATATTTTCATGCCCCGACACATGACTTTTTAAGGAATTAAGTCAGTACTTTGAGCATAAGTATCATATGTTGAGCATTACTTATCATTTTTGACATTTCATACACAAAACCAGTCCAATCAGGTCAAAAAAATAAATAAAAATGCATTTTTCATTTCTCTTACTACTGCCAAGGAAGTAGTCTTTTAGAAGTGGAAATCTAAAAATATCCTCCCATATTACTCACACTGGCTCAACTCACTTACTGAATATATCTCAACAGAACAAATAGCTGCTCTTAAAAAAACAATATATCAGTCTGTAATGAAAGCTGGAGTATATTCATAATAACGCATCTAAACCTCATATACAGTACTCATCAACTAATGGAAGCCACGTACATGACCACAAATCCCCACTATAATAAGCACCAAAGCATACAATATAAAGTATATATATCACTTATATTTGGTCTTTTTCTGTATCTTTCTTTTTCTAAAAAGAAAAACTTTATCTCATTCCTGGGATCAGTGTTTGACGCCACTGGGAAATAGACCAATTAAGGTGTTTGCACATTCCAAGAAAAGGAATAAAGACACGTCGAGTATTATACTGTATGTGTGTCTGAGGATCTGAAAGCTTGTTCAAACACTGGAAGCAGCAAAGGTAAGGTCTCCGTGTCCCTGGGTAAGACGGGTTGAAAGGAAGATCAAGTGATACGAGACGACTGAATGACGGTGTGTCAGAAAACGACATGCGGGCAGAAAGAAAAGCAGACTTTGGGTCAGTGTGGCCCACAGCAGACAAGACTATAAATAGATCCAATCCTCCTCCGGCTTACGTCTCTGAATCACACTGACCTGGCCAGCTCTGCATCGCCAAGCAGACACCAAGACAAAATGAGTCAGAAAGTGAGAGACAGCGACAGGCCGACAGATGGAAGCGTACAAAAAAAATGACGAGGCGAATTCTCTGACGATGATTTCATTTGATTTCTTTCTTTCCATTCCCATCATTTCCTTCTCGTTCAACAAGTGACTCCAGTCTGATGCCTCGTCACTGAGCGAGGTCAGTCCGCTGTCAGTGGGCCAATGCTGAGTCTTACAAAGCAAAAAGGCAACAGTCACAATTTAATGACCTCACCCTGACGGTTTCTGTTTAAAAAGCAACATGATAAATCCAGCTGCATCAATGTATGAGTGAAAGGACTCCACACACACACAACACTGCACAAGTCAGATTACAACTAAATAACAATGTTAATCCCCTGTAAGTGATATACACCACCATTCTTAGCTCTGCATTATAAAGTTATATGGTGAAAGTTGAAAAACTGAGCTAATTGTGGTTTTAAACTTTTTTTTTTATGAACAAAAAAACAACCAAAATCATTTGAAAACCTGAGGCCAAACTGTCACAGTAATAATAATGTAAGTGTATTACACACTGAACATTTGTTATCATCATAATACTGAGGACAATTATATCACAATATATACTGTTATTGATGTATCATCCAGCCCCAGCCACATTTGGAAAGGCAGAACTTTGTCTATGCCATTTTGAATGTGGTTGACAAATGTGTGCTTCCATTCCCAAGCAACAAAACATGGATCCACCACTAGATGCATTATTAGCAGCCACACAATCCAACGACTCATCTCAAGAGAGCTTTTTAGAGGGAAACGTGGCCCAAACTGTACAAGGACTACACCCATAAATAAAGTTTTGTCTTCCTGTTCTCCTTTGAGGTCTAAGCTCCGTGTCTGGTGGTCACTTCCTACATTTTCACAGCTACCAAATAAAAAAGAGCTTTTATTTCCACCTCCTCTGCAGAACACTGTCACACAAGTTGAATTCACTGTGACCGTGTTGCTGCCCCCGGAATTCGCTCTGAGCGCGTCGTGCATGCACATTGTGAAACCCACTGCAGATTAAGTTAAACTTGTGATTATGGGAAGAGGACTTGCTGAGTCATAGTTCTTAAATTTCTATTTTCAAACGAGAGCACAATGGATCCGCGTTTGTGGGCATCTGAGAAGATATTGGAGTGACTCAACTGAAACATGCAGTGACACACTGTGTATCCTTCTTCCCTCTCACTTTCACAATCATGCTCTCTGTTCTGCATCCGTAAGGAAACAGTCTTTGGTTCACGGTGTGTGGCGCAATGGGTGAGTTAAGTTGATCCATTAAAAGGAGCTTGAACAGACCTTAGCAGGCCTCCCCTGACCTGCAGGGAGAGACATTAACAACATGTTGCTGCGCTGCCTTGTGAAAAGAGTCTGCGTCCCCGCCAGGACCCACGACGAGCGTTTAGTTCGAAAAGTTCACTCTGAACAACAGGATAACAAACGCTACTGCAGTTTTACCTCCTTTAAACTTCTGCCTGTGGGGAAAAGGCAGCAGTGGGTTTATGCTCTTCTTTATAATTCAATACTATGGGGGTGTTTCCACTGTGAGCGGAAGAAAGCAGCATCAGCTGGAACACTCTCCAGTAAGAGGAAGGTTATCGAAGAGGAATGAAGTTATTCTGGGGTCCTGACCTTTGACTGAAAGAACTCTGGCACCATAGAGGAAAATAGAAGTTAGCTCCAGCTCCTCAGTCGAGAGGATTCAGTTTTCCATCGACAATAATCAGCTCTTCTGACTACAACACAGTTTTATAAAGCTGATCAATGAATAAGTCTATCATGAGAAAATTAGAACAGAACCATTTTAATTATAATAATTCTGTGGCTAAAAAAGGTTAGGAGACTTAAAAGCAATTTACTCAATGTAACCTGTTGGAACCACAGACACCGTCAAAGACAGGGATGAGCATTTCAAGTAAAAATGCTAGATGGATATTCAACAGCGTTATCTTCTTCTTCTACTACTACTTTATTAATCCCTGAGGGAAATTCTTTCTCTATATTTAACCTTCCTAGAATTAGGAGCAGTGGGCAGCCACTGAGTGGCACTCCCAGGGAGCAATGGGGGTTGGTACCTTGCTCAGAGGTACCCCAGCCCTTTGATCTGGTGGGGACTCAAACTGGCAACCCTCCATTTACAAGCCAAGTTCCTTTTCCACTTGGCCATTGTTGCATCTATCACATTTGTTAGTATAATAATAAGAGTTAGTGCCAAATGTTTCTACATCAGACAAAGGAAAATTCTCCATTCAGGTCAAATAAATAACAACAACTGACTTTTATAATCAAACAATGGAATAATGAGATATGTATTCCCTTCCCTCGTCTTGTATTTTGGTCTGTGCTGCTGTTTTCATTTTTCCATCAAATCTGCACGGAGAAAATCCAAAGTATTAGTTCTGCATCATCATCTCATCATCATTTTTGTCCACTGACCCCAAACTAATGTTCTTAGTTTTATTGTTTTGTGGTTTTTTTTGTTTTTGTTTTTTTACAATAACGGCTCAGAGCACAAATCTGTCAAGCTGGTGAAAGTTTGAAGAGAGGAAAACACAGCAGAGCATCCCCCACAATCTAATAACACATTTAAACATAAACAGCAACTATACACGGTGTCTTACGGTTATCTCTGCTGTACTGTGTGCTGTGACCTTTTTACTTAAAAAAGTAACATTACGGCATGAGGAAATAAGGACAACTCCATGATATGAATGTTGTGCTCATGGGATTAAATGAAAAGATAACAAAACGAGGGAAAAGTTATTGCCTTAAGCCTTTACTTAACATTTAAAAGATGGTGAAGTCTTCACCACTAATAAAAGAAAAAAAACCCTCATCTCCAACAGTTGCATTGTGGTTAATTTAGGAAGCATGTTTAAACAAAGATTAAAAGACAATGTCAATCAATGGCCTTCTCTTTTCATTTCTGTGTATATTATGGTTAATAAACCACTTTTCTTAACAATAACTCCTCCGTCCTATCACAGCGGAGGTATGACAGCGTTGTTTACACTGGGTGTCGATTTTGCAATCGTGAAAAGAGCCGCTCACAAGGGGAATGTGTGTGTGTGTGTGGAAAAATATGCATGAGAACAATAAAATATACACTCATCACATTTACAGGCAAATATTGGCATCTGTATTCCAGCATAATATAAATAACACAGCTTGGGTTTTCAGCCTTGATCGTGACAGAGTGAAGCCTTGATGCTCATTATGTTAAAACTATCCATTGATGAGTGGCTCTTCCACTGGCACACACACACACGCACACGCACACACACACACACACACACACACACACACACACACACACACACACACACACACACACACACACACACACACACACCTCTCTTGGTTATTCCCAGACAGGAAACATTTCATGCAGACGGTAAAGTATAGTTTCATGCATCTAATCATGATAGTCGGATAGATCAAGGAGCAGTTTTTCGACTCATTTATGGTCTCTCATCTCAAGAGAAGCGTATTTATGTTGAAGTTAGTGGAACGATCTCCAGTAAGGTCTGATCAGACATTAACCCTTTAACACTTAAGCATCAAAATGTCTCTGGACCTTTATTTTTTTGCATGTCTTAACTATAAAAGGGCCAGAAAATGCCCATCTTTCCAGAATAACTTTCAATATCTGGCAGTTATTTACATTCAATGCATGTTAACAACTTTAGCTTTATTTAGAAAAAAAGACTACTTTTACACGACCACCACATTTTGCGTGTTAAATTTGAATTGTGAACAGTATAACACACATTTAAAATAACATTTGTTTGAGACAGTGGCGACAAAGGTGCTGATTCGCCGCTTCCTGCAACAGCGCGAGTGAAATGACCATAATATTGGTTTTGACTTTCTCAGATTTCAGAAAGACACACAAACTCGCGTAATGCAAAGTGTTGTCTGCGATACGCTCAGTGTTAAAGGGGGTCGACCTGTTTTTATTCAATAAGTGCATAAAAGAATGTAAATGGAAACAGAATATATATCACATACTTTTCCTTTTTTTTTTTTTTACCCTAGACTGAGGTGGAAGACTTGGCCTATTGATAAAAGTGAAAGAGCACTGTGGTTTGACGTGTATAAGTCACATGACTGAAACAGCACTCCTGCTTTCACATTTCACTAAACTGGAAAAACAGCAGCAACCCTGACACATGTGGCCTTTATTGTCTGCCTCTCTTTTAGACTCTTTCAAGAGTAGCAATCACTCCACCTGTGTACAAAGTATTTGTACCAAAGCAGCCAATAGGAGGAAGCCCTTTCTCTCTGTGAGTGGCCCGAGATTCATCAAAAAGCTCCTCTGACTTAGAATTAGCAAAGGATGTGAAACACAAGTGTTGTTTGCTCTCTCTGATCACTTGGTTTACATTATGCTGATGGCTTATTAAAGAATTAGAGATTATAACAGAAAAAAAATATTACAATGATGTCAAGTGAAGGTTATACAGCATTTCAGTGAAGTCTTCACAAAACCTGCACCATTACACACAACTCACAAAACTGTGTCAGGGCAAAACGTCCTGAATGAGACCTTTTATTTAAGCAGGACTTCAACAATGAAAAGGCTGTTTTGTTTGTAACCATAGAGCGGACACAAACACACACACACACACGCGCTATGCACACGCAAACTGTGCAGGTGGTGGCTAAGTCACCGGGAGCGCACACTCCAATCAAGCAACATAAGTCAACTGAATTTGAGATACTACAAACAGTTGTTGGAGCTGCAGAGCAGCTTTCAGGAGGGATAAGCTAATAATTGTAACCTCGTCAATAGCCTGCAGGCAGGTGTTTATTGTCGACGTGAAGCCATGACATCAGTGAAAAGGCATCAAACAGAAGGGAGAACAACTGGGCGTGAGGGTTTGTAACTGGACAAACATGCTCCTCTTGGGAAAAGACCAGCCTTATGCAAGAAAAAGCCTACATGTAAATTGAGATAATAAAAACCAAATTGAGAACAAATGTTGTTCTTGTATATATCTTTGTGAGGACCAAAACACACGGTGGGGACGTTTAAGTCTTAAAAGCACTTTTTGAGGGTTAAGACTAGTGTTAGTGTTAGAATTGGGTTAAGGTAAGGGTTAGGGGTTAGGGTAAGGGCCAGCGAACGCACTATGTCTACTTGTGGGTGTTTCTTTGCATTAAGAGCCAAATTTGGTTGTGAGCTGGGTTTCCTGGTTTGGTGAAGGTCACACCTGATTTGCATTTTGTAAAATAAAAAGTCAAAAGCAGACACCAATAAAAAAATCAGATATGCAAACTGACAGGTTGTTAACAGAAACACTTTTCAGTGTCAGGCCCACTACATTAACTTATGTCACGACAACTCAGACTGCCAGAGCTAACCACACCAGTGCATATTCCTTCAAAGGGAAAATCTTTCCCACATGACAATCGTTGGGCTGTAAAGGGTTAATTATTGAGACTATTATTATTAGGAGTAATGCTGTAGATTCAGGGGGGGAGAATCTGTTAAATCGGAAATGTCAACAAATGACTCTGATGACTACAAGTTTGAAAGAATAAACAAATTAGTCAACTAACAACTATTTTGATGGTTGAATAAATAATTCAAACGATGGACAACTCACTCCCTCTGAAATAGATCACTGATCTCACCAATGACTGATAGTATAAGAAGAATGATGCCAGTATTTTAGATTCCATTTACTTTGGTGTAAACTATTTCAAATTACAGCCATACTTCATTACAATCATCTAAAGAGACTCTTCATGGGGGAGGTTGTGGACGGCTAATGAAAGTTACTTGATTTTAAAAACACTCGTTTGTCTGAGTGACAGTTGTGAATCCCTGAGTTCCTCAGACACGCTATTCACTGTACAAGACACCCGCTGATTATGGTGACCATGTTAATGCAATCAGGGCTGTCAGGTGTGACGGGGCAGGATCTGTGAAAGGTGGCTGTTACCATGGAAACGAGGTGCTTATTTGACATCATGACAAAAGACTTTACCCTGGCGTTCATCCAATAGTCGAAAAGAAACACTTTTCGATCAGTCAGTCAGTATATACTGTATATATGTGTTATTATCACAGAGAATTCAAAGGAACAGCATGTAAAGGTTATTGGTGAAGCTAAATATCTCTCACCTCACTCTTCTCTTCCAAGTGTGTTAGAGAACCTTTGTAGCCTTCACTTAGTATTAAAATTCAAAATGTGTTTAGTTTGTCCACTGTGGGCTATAAAAACCTAAAAACAGAACAGCTGACCCAGCTCCTGATGTAAATATAAAAGGCTTATTGCGGGATAATGAAAAAGCACAATTCCTACAATCAGCTTATAAAAAATTAAGTATAATTGTTATAATTTACATTTCTGCCAAAATTGCCACCTAAATTTTACATAAAGGGTTTGATGGTAATTTAACCATAGCTGGAACAAGACTTTTCTGTATTTTTTGGGACGCACAATATTGGATATTTTGCCCATATACAATACGCCTATTGTCAGTGATGCCTGGGCCGATAATTGATATCAAATACCGATATATACCGGGCACTAGTGACACTACATGGTACCTGGTACATTTTTAGTACCTGCTCTGGCAATGCATGGCGTTGCCAGACTGCCGGCCACTGATCAGTGCTGTCACAGAGAGAGGCATGAGCAAGACGTCCAATACAAGAATCAAGCGGAACAATGCCAAACTGTAGATCAGTTAAAAAGACATTTCAATCCTAAAACCGTGGGTTAATCTCCAACAATTACCGGGGAAATGTCTAAAATCTCAATATTCACGGCAGTTTCATGCAGCTGTTGCAGTGATGACTCCGCCCACGTTGAGGAGGTACTACATTGTAATGGAAACACAACCAAACCGTGCCGTGCCACAGCAGGTCGAGCTGGGACCATAGGTGGAAAAGGGGCTCATGTATTTTCCTCTTGCCTCTTTGCCCTATAGATATAAAACGTACATCATGTAAAACATGATACAGTAAAACTGCTGCGGGACAGCTGACAACGTCAAGAGAAAATCAAAAGAGGGAGAAGCATTGTCGGCGTTACGTGATCCAGTTGTCACGCACGCACACACACACACACGCACACACACGGCCAAATACAATTGCTGGACGCCACTCCCACACGTGTACCTGTTTATTGTCTTCTCAGTCTTGCAACTTGTGCAATAAATACTCTCAATAAAAACCTCTCTGTTCAGAAAACAGTGTTACTTCACTGCTGGTATCACTTACATGTACACTGTAATTACTGCACCCGTCTCACAGCTGACTCCATGTGTGCTTATCTTATATTTATCACTTTTTTATCAGCTTCTCTGGCATGAACACTGGCCTTGTCGGGACCAGTCGTCCTCCTGGAGACCAAAACCGGGTCCTGATGAGGCAGAACCTTATTTATGAGGAACTGGTTAAGTTTAGGATGAAGAATTGAATTGAATTGTGTCTTAATAGGTTAAGGTTAGGGTTACTTTTCTTTTGTTTAGCCTATATATAAATAAATGGCTGCACAAACCTGTGTGTAAATAAGTAAGCTGTGAACTTGATCAGTCTTGATGTGAAATCCCACGTCGCAAATGACCAAGAAGAAGACCATCACAAGTGGTCTTGACAAAAAGACTCGGTCTCAGCTACAGCTACACTAGTTTTCTCTATTTTTAACAGCTAAAACGAGAAAAGCTTAATCAGCAACTGTGACGTTACACAGAGTGTATTAAAGTTTCAGACAAAGCAAGCAATCTGGATACGCAGTGGAATTTATTTTTACCTTTTCTTACATCACTATCCCCTTCCTATGTTCAGTGCTATGTGGCTATATGGAAAACTTTCCTTCTCGTTGGCTCCTACGTGACGCCATATGCTCCGGACAGAGGGTGGAGGTGATGATGGATAGATGAAAGAGAAACAGAGGGAAGGTGAATGGGGCAGGAGAAGAGTCTTGGTCACACTGAACATTTTATTTTTATAGTAGCCACACAGGAGTGAACAAATGAAAAAAAAATCTGCCTTTCTTTCACATCTGGAGTCAGAAATAACACGTCTGTCACGGCTGGGTTAATTACTGAGCTAATGGGGATGACACGTGACCGAGGCCCGTTTTCTGTCCCAGCCCGTCGTACAAAATCTGATCAAGGGTCGAGATTGGCCCACGGGCCGGACTTGCCGGAAATGCCTTCATTTTACTTTAAGCAGTTTTTCAGACAGCCTAACTAAAAACTTAACCATAACCACAATTCACATCAAAACTAAGTACGAAATGAGGATCTGCCTCATTAGGACCAGGATTTGGCCAATGTTTATGCCAGAAAAGGTAACAATAGACATCACAATCAAACATTTTCCTTAACCTTAATCTCATCCTAGTCTTCACCTAATAATCTAACGAATACAAGTCCCCATAATGTAAAGAGATTTAGGTCCTCGCAACATGAGTAATACCTGGAACACACACACCATAAAAGCCTTGATAAGAAGAGAAGGTTTGCATGTTGTGCGATGACAGACACACTGCACTGTGTTGCTCTGGAGCATATAACCCTGAGAGAGAGAGAGAGAGAGAGAGAGAGATCTCCAGCTTTCCCTTTTCCATATATGACTCTCCCTCTCTCCCTCTCATTAAATATTCACAGTTGTGCCCATTAAACATTCACCGCGCTGTGCTGCTACGTTTAGCTGCCCTTCGCCAATCAGCCTCCAGCCAGTGCACAAGAAGACCACCAAACGTCTGAAAGCACATCCACACACGTCGACGCCTGCGACGCGGCAGCCTTTTACACACAAGAGGAAAAGACTAGACAGGAGAGAGAGAGAGAGAGAGAAAGAGAGAAGGAGAGAGAAAAGAGCAGCGGCTGAGCGAAAAATGAGACGCATGAAAGCAAAGAAAGGGAGAGTGAGGGTCCACTTCACTCTTGTCCATGCTCAGTGAGAGCAGAGCAGCCTTGCACCTCAATAATTTAACAGTGGGACAAGACAAGTGCTGCCAGCCCCTCATTCTCTCCTCCTCCTCCTCCTCCTCTTCCTCTGTCATCACAAGGCCTTACCTAATAACAGTGTAAAAATATACTCACTTTACAGCTTGACACTGCACGTGATACATAATTGCAGCTAAAAATGACAATGCATAATCAAGCTGGATGTTTGAGCGTTCTCCTATCTCCATCTCACACTCAAGACTCGCTCAGAACGTTCACATGATATTTGTAAAAACAACAAATAACAGTTTGTCTGACTAAAGCCAGACTTTACCAAATCCCAGAAATAATACAACAGAAGAATAAGAGGCAACAAAAACACCTCCATCAGTGCCGTCTCATTCATTCATGCAGTGAGCGAGTGAATCCTGCCGTTCACACTACAATACAACAGGGCAAATACAAGTTTCTCTTATCGTATAGTGACAATTTTATAAATAAAGACCTATGTTTTGAATGGATAAGAAAATGGACCCCAGGCTCAAAGGCCCTTTGTAGAATTACTGAAATCCTCTGTAGTCATTTTGTGTCTCTTTGTAGTTGCTTTGTGTGTCTTTGTGGCCATTTTGTGACATATTAAGGTCATTCAGTGCTTTTGTTGTTTTCATACTGTACTTCCCATTTTGTGTTTTTCATCTGTGACTTTCAAATAAGCAATGATGCTGACTTAATGAGGACAATTGGCCACTTAATGTAGTAAACCATGTAGAGACAATTTACAAACGTGCTCGGTGGAAACACGACATAATTATGTACAAGGTGGAACCAAAAATTGCAAATCTTCAACGAACTTATCCTGTGCAGCAGAGGTCATTCTTGGTCTTGGGACAGTCATCGGTTTCATCATAGTTTCACAACTGCACTTGAAGATACAGTCAAAGATCTTGAAATGATGTCTTTAAGTAGTGACGGACTGTCATGTCTCTTTACGGAGAACAATAGCAAAAACATTGACTGTAAACAACTGTATACCAACTCTTTCTATGTATGACAAAACTCATCGTCTCAAACAAGTTAAGAAGGCAAGAAATTAGACAAAATATCTCTTGAAAAGACACAACTATCAATGGAAACCTATTCCATTGATGGGTGAGATCAGCTACTCTACTCAAACGTCTGTCTGAAGAGACATGAAACTTCATCTAATCCTTCTCTTATTGCATTTCTGAAAGTTTAATCAACGACTTTTCATAGTCATAGTTCATAGTTCAAAAACCACAGAGAGGAGACCACTCGATCTCCTCCTCTCATCAGAGAGAGCACAGCAGGATGTGGGAGCTCCTCACCGCTCAAGTAAAAGCAACATGAACCGACAGAGTCACTTGCTTCCCCTCTGAACTTCTGCTTCCCACCCATTTTTTTAAAATCAGATAGTTACTGTTGCCTCCGGCTAACAATAATTATCATTATCTACTTCTGTAAACTGATGCCACACAGTCACCATCGCTTATCATGTGAACAACAGTATTTGCAGCTTCTTGCATTTTTGGACCAAAGGAACAATTTAGGGCTCGTGTTTACCAGGTGTGTTTTCAAGAACAACAATAATCTGACAACAACAACAAACATCAGGGGGCGTGGTTAGCACTCTTGCCTTTGCAAGAACCAGATTCGAGCCCTGGTTGGAACAAGGGTCTCTCTGCATGGAGTTTGCATGTTCTCCCCATGTGTGTGTGGGTTTTCTCCAGGTTCTCCAGCTTCCTCCCACAGTCCAAAAACATGCAATATGAGGATTAGGTAAATTGGTCCCTCTAAATTGAGCATAGGTGTGAATGTGAGAGTGAATGCTTGTTTGTCTCTGTGTGTGGCACTAGTGTTTGTTGTTGGAGAGAGACAGAAAAACGAAGATTTTTAAAATGTGGACATTTTAAAACCTAACGTGTGGAAGCATTTCGATTTCCCCCTCGTCAATAAATAAGAAAAGGACAAAAGGTGACAGTTAAGGGAATTATAGTAAACACAATGGAGCCAAAACCCTGTCACCGACATACTACCGTTAAACACTATTACCAGCTCTCGAAAAAGAGACAAGAAATTACACACAGCCTCCAGCAATCAGAGTCCATCTCAATCAGCATAGATGTGGGGACTTCACTAACGACGCAGAGCCAAATTACTGACACAATATCGCACTGTGGAGTCCTTTATGCAGCGTTACTGTGTGTGTGTGTGTGTCTGTCTCTCATAAGTAAGAAAAGAGCAGCCACATACAGTGATAACATTGCAGCGCAGACCACTGCCAACACAACACAACACAACACAACACACACGTGATCAAGGTTTTTAAGATCTTTTCTTATCATCAAACTTTTGTTTACAGAGACGGGAAAAAAGGAACAAACAACACAAAAAAGAGGAATGTGACCAGGGAGGATGTGTTTGAGAGAGAGCGACAGAAGGAGAGAGAGAGAGCGACAGAACGCCCCATCGGTCCAGATCTGGCACTGATCTGAAGTTCACATCATCTCAACCTTTAGCTGGCCTTGTCTGACGCTTACTTTGACAAACATGCAACAGCAAATACACAGTCTGCAACACACGCACACACACACACGCACACGCACACGCACACACAGATGCTCAAACACAAAGACACAAAGAAGAGACAGAAAAAGAGCCGATTGAAACCTAAAATGTGACAATCAAAGCAATCAACAGAAAGACATGTCTGGATTCTGAAGAAACAATAAGAGACAGACAGAGCGCAACAGGCAGACTAATGATGAATAATGACAACAAATCCTGCCACAAACACACCAGGTGGTGATTATTTCACCGTATGTTGCTGCATGTGAACACACACTTGCACACAGAGCGGGCTGAACTTGAACGCAACACTGGCAGTTAGTTGTGTTCGTACTCGCCACAGTAACACCTGAGATCTGGGGACACGTCAGTGTGACTCACTACAACAAAAGGCCAACAAGTCCGCACACATAAGCAATTTGCTGATCTGTCACGACTTTATCCAGATTAACTTTCACTGAGGATTAAACAATAAAACAACATTGACAGAACCTGAAATGTCAGTAATAGGCAGCAAGGAAATCTAGTGGATCTGTGGAATCATTGTTATCTGTAGTTTCTATTTAGAGGACATAGCATTTATAAGTAATAAGTGTAAGCCTAGCTTCAGCCGCACTTACTGTCACCACTGCTGCCCTTTACTAAATCACTGAATCTGATCTCCCTGAAAAATATCAACCATGTTTGACAATCCTGTCGTTGACATGGAGTCCTTGTCTGTTGCTCTATAGCAGTGGTTCCCAACCTTTTTTACTTGACTTTTTACTACTCCCCCCAACCCTGAACCCACACACACACACACACACACACACCAAAGGAATAAAGTGAATAATTACAAATGTTTAAATGCAAAAATAAACAGCAGTTGTAGGTTTTTGTTCCAATTCTCACACCATATATGGATAAAAACTGTCCTGCGTTTCTTTTAAATCCAAACCTTGTCTTGAGGTTTTCTTTTCTGTACTTTTACGTTTCTCAGACATGATATTTTTCTACGGATGCTGACAACAGGAATGCCACTAACTAACCTGTTGAGACTTGCTTACACAGTAATGGTGACAGACGTTCAGAAGTCGCAGACTTCGCTAAAAAGTTTCGCTAAAAAATGCCTTAATACATTTAAATTTGGACCAAAAAATGGGTTTTAAATTTGGGTGATACCACATTCTGATTATCCAAAGCTCTGTGCCCCCACCATGTGATCTCTGGCACCCCAGGTTGAGAACCATGGCTCTATAGGATGATTTGGCCAGAAAATCTACACCCCTGTGATTTGACCATTGTAGGTGAAGCTCTACTGTTGTGTTCCCAGATGTCGGCAGTAAACTGTGAGAGTACACCGTGTGAATAACCAACACAAACCACGGCCAAAGCCATAAAAATCTGTTATGTTAAGCCCAAAATATCTCTTATCTGATTCAGAACGAGCTGCTGTGAAACGTGCACATGCAGCCCTTTGTGAGATCACAGGTCTGAGGTAAAGCATTCAAAACAATTCTGTTTGTTTATGAAATGCATTTACATTGCAATGATGTGCTTTTAACCACTGCTTTTAACGCAGGAATTTATGTATATCATATGATGTGAGTTTTATATTTGTTTATTCATGACACTCGTGGTTTTCAACAGGTTCAGGGAGGAGGAAGAGCTATGATGGATCTCAGATTATTTATTTACTTTACACCTTCTTTTTTTTCAGAGCACATATTATTTATTTTGTTTATATATAAGTAAATAGGTGTTTTTCTGTCTCTCTTTTTTTGGGGGGTGGGGGTTTGCACATTTGTAATAAGAAGCAATTTGTAGTAAATCAACTTGTGATCACTGGAGAAGGGGGAGGATTAAATAAATTTACTCTGACATCTTTTTTTAAGAATACTATCTATATATGTATATATATATACATATACATACATACAGTATATGTATATATATATATATATATATATATATATATATATATATATATATACACTGTATATACACATGTATATATACATATACATATACATATATTTATTTACACACATATACATATATATTAAGCTCCCCTTATTTTGCAATGAATAAGAGTGGTAATAATTGTTGTTGGGAAGAACTGACTGTGTCTATCTGTGTCTTCCTCAGTCTGGCATCATCATCATCATCATACCAAAACCAAAAATGGTTGCAGACGATCACCAAGGCCTACTGAAAATCACACGCAGCTCTGCCACGTGACCTCCAGCTTTTCAGGAATCTCCACTGACATGGACGAGACAGAGCGCCCGACTCACTGCTCTTAAGGGAATCATCTAACACGCCTGCAGCTGAGCTGACTCCACGGAGCAGCTACAGCGGCCCCCTACAACACAACACAACACAACACAACACAACACAACACAACAGAGTATATCCACTGCACGTACCTCTGGCTGAGAGCTTTTTTGTGTTGATTATTTTGGCAGCATACTCCTGACCGGTGGACTTCTTGACACATCGCCGAACGATCGAGAAGGCACCTCTGCAGCAGAAGAAACGACAGGACGTGTGAGACAACTTCTAAAGGGCTAAAGGGTTATCATGATAAACACTTTCAAAAGAAATCGAGCTCCAGTGGCTGGCGTCACGCGACCACAGCAACACCATTTGGCAGGAAACTTTGCTCAGATAGCTGTTGTGTGGCAGGATGCTGATACAGTCAGGGACAGTCTCATGAGAGACCACCAGAGATCCTGAGGACAGCAGAGGTGGCTCACGGCTATGAAACACACAGAAGGTGGAAACCCACAGGCGACGGAATTCCACTTGTATTGTGATCACTTCATATCAGGTATCGTTGTGAATCATGGCGTGATTTGCAGCTTCCCAGTCGGCAGTTAAGGGGAGTCACTCAGTCTGTCTGGTTCTGTGATGTATTGCTCGCTCTCCGCAGGGTTTTTAAAGCGCACGGCGAACTGTTCTGTTACAGCTGGAAACTGGCACTGCGAGCAACCCGAGTCACATGACGTCCGGAGCTTTACAGCAATAATTATCACATTGTTAAACAGACAAAAAAACTCTTGCTAAAGACAGAAACAATACACACATCTGACGTCCCAGTCTGAGACAACAGTGCACCGTTTTCTTTTTAAATACGGTCACTGTAAGTGAGATCAATCATATTCCTGACTTAAGTTTAGAGAAGGAAGAAGAACACACTCCACTGTCATCTGTCTTTGCGGCCGCTGTGAAGCTGCAGGTATCACAGCGGTAAGAGACAGAGATTTATTTTGTCATTCAACATGTAAGGAACATGAGGAACGAGGTATTACTTACAAGTATTAGTTAAACAGATGGTTTGAGACTGGAGAATCTTTGCATCTTTAGTGCGTGTGTGCGTGTGTGCGTGTGTGCGTGTGTGCGTGCTCAGGGCAGAGAGGACACAGCAAACAAGAGTCAATCTGAGAAGGCACTGTATTAAATTATCATTATTATTGTTCATTTTAATTAAGTCCACCCCAAATGAAGAAGTAGCTGACAGCCAACCAGAGTGATTGCCATTCTCTGATTAGTTAAAAAACAATGACCAAATTGGCTCCAATAGGATACTTGAGATACTATTTTGATATCACTGAACCTTTGTTATGTTACGAATGAAGGGAATTATATCATATTGCTATTGAATTAGTGCCCTGTGACCGCGCCACACTAGTGTATCACAGGGAGCGAGTACATGCCCACACTGAGGCCATGAATCACACACCTTAAGAGACGAATGCAAGGAAGTCACATGCATAATTAAAGCAGTCTGATATTCTGTGTACGAGATGTGAGATAGAGGTCGCGGTTACTGGTGCGTGACAGAGGAGGAGAGGACTTGTTTCACTGTCACCCAGTCATGAGCTCACAGGGGGGAAGAACTCACATTAAGCAAGTGAAGCTTCTTTTTTTTTTTAAACATGTCACCGTAGTCTGAAGCATATTTTCCGCTGATTGTCCAGAGGGACTATTATGCCAGATTGCAAATTTCCTACAAAAGTCGCTCCACAGAATCTGTAAAAAAGTTCTCCTGCCAGGCTCTTAATCGAATCTCCCGGATAATGTCGGCGCGAGCTCATGTGAGGACGCAGCAGCAGACGCTGCTGATAATTCACAGAGCGCATGGGGATGAGTGTTCTGCCTTCATGCACTCACGACCCAGGCTCCACCACCACCACCACCACAGCCTCGCCTGGATGCTCCAAACATTCCCCTGCTCTTGTGAACACATCTGACCCAAACTGTCTGAATTTGTCATGTGTAAACGGCAAACTGTGGAGAACGTCTGGGTCCAGTTCTCCTGAGATTGTCCACAGTTTGTGTCCCACACATACAGGAAAGGTAGATTTAGGGTTAGGTGATATAGGTCCAGAAAGATATTTATAATAATCTTAGTAATGTCAGATAATTAACGATTTACTTTTATCATTCCAGTGAAATTTTAAGTTCCTATTTAAGGTTTTAAACTTCTTTGAGTAGAAAAATGTGAAACCTTTCACAGGTCTGAGGTAAAGCATTCAAAACAATTACGTTTGTTTATGAAATGCATTAACATTGCAATGATGTGCTTTTAACCACTGCTTTTAACGCAGGAATTTATGTATATCATATGATGTGAGTTTTATATTTGTTTATTCATGACACTCGTGGTTTTCGCCAGGTTCAGGGAGGAGGAAGAGCTATGATGGATCTCAGATTATCTATTTACTTTACACCTCTTTACACCACCTTTTTTTTTAGAGCACATACTATTTATTTTGTTTATATATACATATATATATATATATATATATATATATATATATATATAAGTAAATAGGTGTTTTTCTGTCTCTCTTTTTTGCACATTTGTATATAAGAAGCAATTTGTAGTAAATCAACTTGTGATCACTGGAGAGGGGGGAGGATTAAATAAATTTATCCTGACATGTTTTTTTAAGAATACTATCTATCGATATATATATATATATATATATATATATATATTTACACACATATACATATATATATTGAGCTCCCCTCATTTTGCAAATGAATAAGAGTGGTAATAATTGTTGTTGGGAAGAACTGACTGTGTCTAACTGTGTCTTCCTCAGTCTGGCATCATCCTTTTTGGCAGTTCAGCTGTAAATGTATAATCAACTTCTAATATCCACGCACATGCAGATATTAAATGTTACAGAGCAGCTTTGCAGCCAGGATACACACTCTAATGTGTCCTCGAGCCTAAACAGAGAAGTAGTGCGCAAAAACCAAAATGAGCAGCCGCCTCACTGACTGCAGCAAAAGCCCCCTTTTTCTTCATCTCTGTCTGTCTGTCTGTCTGCGTGCGTGTGTGTGTGTGTGTGTGTGTGTGTGTGTGTGTGTGTGTGTGTGTGTGTGTGTGCGTGTGTTTTCCGTGAGGATGTGGATTGTGACAGATACAGTAGCCGCTGCGGTGTTGCACACAGCAGAGCCTGAACGACTGAACACGAGCCTGGAGAAGCCACCGAGCAACGGCGACATGCAGACGAGTTTTTCGACGCGTGCAGCCTGCTGCAGATCCACGGACATACAAGTTCAGTGTCTCACACACATTCACTCACTCACTCACACAAACACGCATGCATGCATGCACGTATGGGATTAAACAGCCTGGCTGTCAGACCCTCACACCCTCTGCTGCTGCTGCTGCTGTGTCAACACTGAGGTAAACGCGCACAATGGCAGAAGCAGCAGCAGCAGAGGAAAAAACGTGCGCACACACACACACATACAAACACGGAGTGAATGCAACAGCAGCATATATGTGTGTGTGTGTGTGTGTGTGGACGGTCGCGCTTACTTTCCCAGTTCCTCGTACAGCTGATACTCATCAGTGAATCTGGTCGAGGTCACCACTGTAGCCATGTTGACTGAAGTGACGGGGACGCAGGGGGGGAATCGCCTCGCGCTGCAGCGGCCGCCTCGCACAGGTTTTCGGAAGGAGTGTGTTTGCTCGTGCAGAGACTGAGAGAAGAGAAGAGAGGGGGGGGAGAGAGAGAGAGAGAGAGACAGAGAGAGAGCGAGAGATCTGTAGTAACAGAGATCCACTACAGACAAGATGTCACACTACGCTTGAAAAATAGCACCCAACAACAGCATTCGTCCTCAGTGCGGAAAGTGAATGATCAGGCTTGTATAAAGTACCTTAAAGGGATGTTTGAGTAAAAGTACAAGTATGGTACCAGAAAATGACTTTGGTAGAAGTTGAAGTCACTTTTTATAATATTACTTCGGTAAAAGTCTTAAAGTATAAGACATTTACTGTACTTAAGTATCAAAAGTAATGCCCTGATATAAAATGTACTCAAGTTTTAGAAGTAAAAGTATTAAAAAAAAGTGAGGAGCTAGGATTGAGCCATGGTTGTTCAGTGTTGCAGCGTGTGAATGAAAGATGTGTGAATGGGTGAAAACTGTACTGTAAGGTAGCTCATCAAGACTAGAAAAGTGCTATATAAATACAGACCATTACCAGAAACAAAGATAGTTGGAGGAAATGTAGTGGAGTAAAAGTTGCTAAAAAAATGTATTTTGTACTCAAGAACAGTAACAAAGTATTTGTACTTTGTTACATTACAAGACTGAGTATGACCTGTTCACACCTTGCACGTCAACTTGTGTGTGTATGTGTGTGACCTTTAACCAGTCTAACCACTTTATTGACCTATTGCTTTAAACAATGCATCAAAAAATAAATTTGTTCTTAATAAATAAAAAAAAGCAAACAGCAAATGAATATGAACATACGCAATCTTGCGTGAGTACTTTGTGACACTACTGCTCTGGTAATGTTTGCAGACTCTTACAATAACAATCCAAGCCATTTATTGGCGAAAACAAGTACTTTTTATGGAGATAACCCATTGCCACCTGTCACAGCTGCTGCCCGAGGCACTTTTTGTCAGTACTATTCACGCACAAACCCACATTTTTAAACAGAGGGCCCATATCAGAATTTACCTTTAAGTCAGACACCATTTTATGATAAATAAACTCATCAGGCCTTGTCTCCTTCATGTTATTTCTCCTTGTTCACCAAATGCAGGACCAACATGGAGAAAGAAGCAAAGTGCTAATGGTGCTGCTGTAAGATGAAATCCAAGACAGGAACTGTGATGGCAGCAGCAGCTCTGAAAATAAAGGTTCTCTATTCTATTTTATTTTATTATTTTTTTATTATTCGTTTTCCATAAGAAAAGAATAATAAATTATGAGTGGATCAATGTTAATATGGTGGTGTGACTACAAATAAATTAATGTATGAGTGCTGAGTGTTCTGTCTACAATAAAACATATAGGTTGATGCCAGCGAACATATAGCCAATTCGCTGGCTTATACTGCATATACTGCAAAAATATAACCTGTTTCAGCTTCAATGATCTCTACTTTGTAAAATTAATTTTCAAATGTGTCAGTAATTCAGCACTGGAGCCACAATGTGGCTTCATCCAAAAACAGGACGACGGCAGACTCACCAGGAGCTCTGTCAATAACACCTGGAAAATATCCCACTGCATATGCTAATAAATAAAAGGCCAAAAGGTTTTTTTTAAAAAACAAAACAAGATTGCACCCACTTTTAATCTACGTAGTCTCAATAAGGTCAGACTGTTTTGGAGTGTGAGTGTGTGTGTGAGTGTGCATTTTTACATTGTTTGAGCTTGATGAGAAATAGTTCTTCTATATTTGTGTTTATATACTGTCTTATATTGTCATTTTTACTGTACATGTGTTACTGTAGAAACTAGCAAGCAACATACTCTTTCTGCAGTACATCAGATGCACTTTATGTCCACTATGTCTCACTGCATTGTCCCTGAAAAAGAAAGATTGATTGATTGATTATTGTTAAAAAAACAGTGAAATGACTACTGATCAAATAACAGTCTCTCATCCATCCTGACGATGGATTGCGTTCATGTGCCACATTCACTTCTTCAAACCACCTCCAAATGTGTTTTCTGTGATTGGATCTGATTAGTTAGAGTATTGAATTACACTAAGTAGCCGCTCTCAAACTGACACTGAAGTACTGACTTTGTCCACAGGAAACAAACCCTGGACAATATCTGTACCCAGTCCTTCATACATCATCTGGAGTTCACGTGTGAGTATATGGCTACAGTACAGTACAGTACAGTGAGTACAATAACAATTCTTTCATGTCATGTGACTCACACTTTCTAACCATCATGTATTCACTCCATCATGCATCTCATCAAATCAGCACAGTACAGACAATGGCCAACAATTCCCATAATGTAATAAAGTATCAATACATTATAAAACTATTCAGTTCATATCTGCTTGTGAAACCAAAGTATTATTCATTACCATATTTAATTCAGTCATATTCTAAGTTGGTTGCTGCTCAAACCAGAAATAACGTCAGAGTGAGACCTCTTTCTGTGTTCTCGTCTCTGGCAGTGAAGGTAGAGGAAGGATGAAGCCACGCGAGATCTTTTCTGCGGCGCCACGAGCTACAGATCCAGGCTCAGTTCCACCATCACCCTTTCACCACTTCAACATGTGTACACTATGCAATGGAGCTGACTCCAGAGCAGCTGATAGGAGCAGGATCCTCCGTGGACCAAGTGATGCCGCAATATTTTAATATTGGCACAAGGAAATGAGGCACGATTTCATGATTTTCATTTCATAAACTGCGCCACCCAAACAAACAGCATTCTCAATATCTGAAATCAACAATAATGATTCATTGGTGACATTTTCTTGCTCTCCAACAGTTTTTTGATCTCCACACTTTATAAAATCAACAATAAATAAATAAATAGAATTAAAAAGCACTTCTTTTTAACATTATTCTTCAGTTATTGTCAAATGTTTTACAAACCTGTGGAACCAAAAATACACACTTTCATTAGTTATGCATTCTTTAAAAAAAAAAAAGCTGCAATCATTTTAAAGCTATTTCCACAATAAATTAAATAAAAAATAAAATGAACACAGAAAGGAAAAAAACATGTAAATCTCTTCAAACACAAACAAAACTAGAAATACAAAAATATGACTTTGGTTTGAAAAAAGGTACATTTGCATTTGCTAATTTTATTTAAAAAGGTTAATTTAATAAAAATAACACATACTACTTTGAATCAAACAGATGGTTCTGCAGCAGTTTTAAGTAAATAAGGTAATAAATAAAATAAAATAAAAAATGAAATAATAAAAAGACTACTTTAAAAAGGTATTTATAGTGTGAACTCTGCATTGGCACATGACTTTAGAAAACCAGTGGACTGCTGCTGCTGATTTCTGTGTCTCATCACTCGTTGTCCCCTCAAATTTTCCCACGATTGCAGTCACCTGATGAATCACCTTCCTCCACAGCTGTTTTCAGTTCATTCCTTCGCTCCCCACTATAAATAGAAAGCTGCTCACCCTCTCCTGTTTGCCATATATTTAAATTAGCTCTGAAGCTATTGTCGTCCTGCCATTTGTTGGCTCAGTCAAAGTTTGTAACCTTGCCAAAATGTTCTGCTTTTAAAATATTTCCTCCTCTGCCTCTGTGTCTTTATCTGTGTCCTATTTCCTGCCATTTTGATCCATTTATCATCCATTCATCATCTGTACTGCTCGTGCTCTGCGGGTTCTGTGAGGAAATGGAGCCAATCGAGGCAGACATTTGATCAGAGGCAGGGTTCACTGTGGTCAACATATAGAGCATATTCGTGTATTTAGAATCTTCAATTAATATAATGTCTTTGGACGGTGGGAGCAAAATCCACAGATACAAGGGGGGAAAAAAGCACTTTCTTTATAAAAGACATGATTGAAACTCACTGCAATTGACAGTGTTTTCTTAATAAGCTCAGTATGTTCACGAAGTATAAATGTAAGCAAGTGCATCTCCTTTTCTCCTGCTGTCCTCTCCGCCTCGCCTCTGATCTGTAAGTGAATATGTGGAGCAATGTTTGGAGACCTTTCCTGGCAATTAATGAGTGTTTGCAGTGAGTACAGGAGCAGCGCAACCAGTTTCTGCCATAATTACAGTGAGCCGCTCTGATATGAAAGCCTAATTAGTGAGGGTGCAGAGGTACTGTCGTATTAATTGCTGAATTGCTGTGTTCTTCTGTGATGTGCCTGTCAGAAGAGTCTTGGACAGGCTGAACAAAGGCAGATCTGAAGGGTGGGCGGTGACGGTGGAGGACAGAGCTGCACTTACAACCTTTCAGGCTCGTGAGCCATAAGGCAATATCTGCTGGCAAATGTTAACCACGGCCAAAAAAACAAAAATCAACATAGTCTCAGTTTGGAAAGCTGTATTCTCTTGAATGGCATCAGTAAAAAGGAATCTGTATGTATGAACATGAGTTATATCAACAACTTAAATCCATCCATTATCAAAATAATTAAGGAAAACTTGTTTAGATATGAAAATAAATAAACAAGCCGTAAGATCAGGCAGCTATAATCATGTAAAACGGCATATGAAAAAGCCAGCTGGAGGTACGCGGTTTACACAGAGACGAGTGAAACCTTTTGCGTGAGTATAAAGTGATAACTTTGTGTGACTCATTCACTTGTGTTGAGCTACAATTATCAGGTGTTGAGCGAAGGAGTGTAATCAGGCTTTAGAGGTTATTAAAAACCTGCTGTCATTGTGGCATGTCTGCTGAAGTCACAGCCGACCTGTGCACTCTTAAAAAAAGTGAACACAACATTTTTTCTATTGTTAATCCTCTCATCACTGCAGAGACACCTTGACTGTCTGTGTTTCTCACTACAGCAGTGTTCTGTTTTCATGCAGCCCGGCAACATCCCCACGCCACACACAGGAAGTAGAGGCAATAGCATGGTTAACGCCAGACTGCAACTCAGTCTCATTTGACATTTAGTATGAGTCTAGAAAGGGTGTAGTCACCTCCCACTTTCAAGAGGTGTGACCAACGGACACAAAGTAGATGAAAACCATGGTCGCCATGTTTGAAGTATTGTATACAAAAGCTGCAAGATCATGTCACTTCTCTGTTGTTACTGCATTAAGCCGGCCTCTAGCCTCTAGTTTGTGAGTGGTTCCCCCTTTTTTAGGACATTTTTAGGAGAGTTTAGGAGAGACATTGGCCAAAACTACGTCCTTGCCAGACATGACTCGGCTGGATTCACCCAGGCTATAGTGGCAAGACACAACAGCTACATAGAGCAAAGCGAAACAGTTGCACATAGTTTCACAAATGGACTATTCTGCTAGAAATGAACCTGCACATTCAGTGTTACTTTGCAATTGTATTTGTTAATCATGATCTTGATTGACTACATGCATGTCTGTTCCCGCACCACACGGCTTCAAGTCTCCTGGATGAAGTCTGGACAAGTAACACTACTATAAAAGCATTTATGTTAAACAGAATGAGATGTAAAACAATCCTAAGTGCCAGTGGACTCTGCAAGGCAGGGGCGTTCTCCTCCCTGAGCCAAGCTTACACCCGACTGCATACCTTTGCAAAAGACTGTGTTCAAGTGGGCTCCTACCTTCACCGACGTTCCGCTAATCTATGCGTCTCCAGAAGGCTCAGCAGTAGATTCTGGTGTCCCAGAACCACCCTCCTCTGTGTCTGTCCAACCAGTCTATTTGGGAGACCATGTTGGATCTCTATCTCTTCAGCCATAGGCACTGGCTGCTCCGCTCCGCCACTCTCGATGTCTCTTTGATTGCTGGTCCACTGATGCCCAGGTCCTTCATCAGCATTACTGTGGCTGTTGCCACGTAACCCCAGCACCCGATTTCCACGCTGCAGATCTTCACGGCCAAGCCTCGCTGTTCTGCCACCTCTGCGAGATCTGTATAGCGCAGTTTTTTCCCTTCAAAGGCTTCCTGCACAGCATCCTCCCGAAGAACTGTGAATTCAATCACGTAAGCTCTGGAGTGCTAGTTGGACCACAAGACCAGGTCAGGCCTCAGGTTGGTGATTGCAATCTCTGGTGGTTGTCATTGGCCCACGTCCACCAGCATCTGCCAATCTCTGGCTGCCTCTAGTTCTTCCATTCCAGTCCTTGGTTGGACTTTACGCTGTCCTTGTTCCCCCTCCTCGACAAACACTACAGGTACGATAGAGGTGGTTCTTCTCGCTAGAGGTGGTTCTTCTCGCTAGAGGTGGTTCTTCTGGACAGCAAGGCGTTGGTGGTGGTTCTCTTGCTTTCCAAGGTAGCTGACAGGCATTTGAGCAGATATACAACACATAACTTACAAAAGCCCTGTAGAAAAAAACAGAAATAAAATGCCTTGTGTTGTTTTTGTAATTACTCAGAAGTCCACCGTGGGCGCTTTAAACAATGAAAGAAGTTATTTTGAATGAGTACATGAGTACTTTTACTTTTGGGAAGAGCGCTTTGTTAATAAAACTGAACAGGTATTTAAAGTAGTCTTTCGTTGTGCAGTACGAAAGCTGAACCTCCTCACGGTGATGAAACAGGAACAGCAGCAGCCAAAAGAGAGAGACTCACTCTCCAAGAATGCTCTGGGTATCTTTGTAGATCTTCCCTCACGCTGAACTATGACACCACAGGACACTTAATGGTTTTTTGACATGTGTGCGTGTGTGTTTTATCTCAGGGAGAGACCACCTGAGTCGTCCCCCGCATGATCTATCTGCTGCTGAGCTGCACGGACACTGGCTCTTTGAGGTCCGGTTTGTCATTCAGTAAATCTAAAATCTTAACCTTAACAGTTTCCTGAGGAACGGTCTGTAACGTCCAGTACATTAAAGTGGATGTACTGTCTTTCTTTGTCAATTACTGAATCATCACGTTGCCCCAGGTAAGCATCTCACACAACATCAGGGCTATTTCACTGCTTAATGGGCTGCAATTTATGATGCTATAGACTTGAGTGAATGTGTCCCAGACGACTCATTGATATCACTCTGTCTCACTGAGTGAGTGTTGAGAAATGGCTGCAGTGAGGAACGGGTTATCCATGTTCTACTGTGATGTGACTCATTTAGTGGTGAACTAGCATTTTGAAATCATGAGTTTAGTATTTTTGGCAGAGTTTGTCTACTGCACATCCACCTACATGTGACATCACATACCTATGGGACAATACTAGCTGTCAGTCAATGCGTCCATGTGTCATGCTTCTCCAACAGTGTCAGGGCATTGATGGTGAGTTACAGTAAATATTGACTTTCATATATTTTGTACACTAATGTTGAATCCAGCATTTTCGATGCCTTTCATTAATATTTTACATGACATTAGTTGTAGATTACCATCAGCTCTGTAACACCTCCCCTTTCACTGTCTGGTCCTTGTGGTAAAAAAGGTTGGGAACTCCTCGTCAATTTGATGCTAAATGGGACCATGATTTTTTTTTTAAACCACCTAAGACCACTTTACATACAAACAGACTATTTCTGCAACCAGGCTCTTCTGCCTTGGCTTCACTTTATACATGTACTGTATATTATTTGTCTTATAGTTTTGCTTTGATTTGTCTTTGGTGTTCAACCGGAAAGTTACATTTAAAGTTGCAGTGTGTAATTCATGGGATTATTGTAGTTGTTTGTTTTGTGAACAGAATAAATAAATAAATTACTATATAACTATATATATACTATATATTATATTACTTGTTCCCTGCATCCTTCGTCTGAAAACAAAAAAAACTGTCATGCAAAACTCAGATCTGACTGATGGAGCATTTGTGTGCATGCAGTGGTGGTGCAGGGGCAAGTGGAGTCAATAAGCATTTATTCCATCTACTAACTGCTAAGCAGAGATTATTGAGCAGTAAAATTCACACCTGAAACTCTGTCGTGACATAAAATGCACCACTTCCTGTGCACTGTGTGAGAATGTTACTGAGTGACACAGGATCCAAGCAGTGGTATACTGAGAAACACAGTCAGTGCGTTTACATGCATGTTAATAGTCCGATTTTAGTCAGACTAAGACAATATTTAGTTTTTTTTAATGTCATGTAAACACATTAGTCCCACTAAAATCGAGCTAGTCTTAGTCAGACTAACATACCTGGATAACGCGATTCATAATCCAATTACTCCTGCATGTATACGCTTAGTCGGACTGGAGTCAGACTTGGCGTTCTGCTGATGCATCCAAATTTCCTCCCCGGTCTTTGACCTGGAAGTAGAAGGAAAAAACGTATAAATTGCAGTAGGTAGCCATAGGCCGCTGTGTCTTTCTCTGGACAACACAGCAACCACAAGAGTCATGCTCCATCTAATTTGTATCATAATTAACATTTACAGCAGGTATAAAACATACAGAACAACAACACAATCCATCTCACCGTTTGTTTTTCTGTGATGTAAAGGTCAACAGGAAACGGATTAAGTATGATCAAGCTTAAAGAGAGATACAGCACCACCTACGGAGGTGGAGTCAGACGTACACGGTCAATAAATAGATTTTAGATCGAAAAAAAGAAATAGATTTAGACTCAACAAGTTGTCCGATTGTCTGTCTTAGTCAGACTACGGTTGTAGCTCGATTAAAATGTGGATGTAAACGTACTGAGTGAGTGTCGTGTGGAGATGATAGACTGAATCAGCAATTGTTTAAACATGACAAACATCCATCCATTTTCTACCACTTTATCCTGCACAGCAGGGTCATGGGGGGTGCTGTGCCAATGTCAGCTGACATAGGGCATAGGTTGAACAACCATTCACTCTCACACCAACGGTCAATTCAGAGTGTCCAATCGACCTAATACAAACATTTCTTTTTATATTAGTTACTACAGTTTTAAAACAGTATAGTTCTTGTGCTTAATGTCACAACTTCACCAAAAATCTGAAGACGTGAAGTTGCCCCTTACCTTCAACTGGTTCTCCAACAGTAGCTCCCACCCACACACTGAGTAGCACGGTGTGTGTGTGTTTGTGCGACACCTCCTCCATGATTTATATAATCTGACGCTGCCTTATTTCTGCGGGCAATGACAGTGTACTGGGAATCAGATGTGTGGGCATCTAACCATTGTTTCTCACATGTACACGACTGTGAAGGTCTCCAAGCAACGTTGTTACTACGAAGGCAAAGCAGTCTCATCACATCTCATCATTGCAGTCTGCTTTTGTGTGTGTGTGTGTGTGTGCAGGAAGTGAGCCAAGTTCCTTAGGCTTCAATGCTCCTTGGAGTGATACCATGAACTCTGTGCAGATGGATATTTATTGAGAATAGAAAGCCTCCAGTTATTTGATTGCCAGTATTTTCCATAGAGATGACAGCCACAGAAAGGGTTTTAGTTTCTTTAAGTGTTTGTAAAATAAAATAATATACAAAATAAACCTGTTGAGGAAACACAAAGCAAATGTTCTTCTTAAAAATGTCTTCATTTTGATGAATATCAATGGATAAAGTAATTTGGAAAGCCGAAGCTTTATATTGGCTTCAGATGAAGTTTAAATGTTGGCAGTGAACAAGGACGTAGGATGTGAAAAAAAAAAGATGAACAATAGCCCTTTGTCAGAGCAGTTACTGTGTTTTTGCATGAAATAATGAAGGCTCTGTTGTATTTTGAGAGAGGAGTTTAATTATGTCATTTAACTATGTAATGGAATATAAACCACAGTACCTGACAGAGTGGAATTCCTTTTTTCATGGCAGCATCCGATTAAAGGTAACAAGACCAAAAAAAGTCATTGGGATTCATCATTTTAAAATGTCTATGGCAAATGTGAGCAATCCAAAAGTTGTTTTATTTATTCTGGACCACAGTGGTGGACATTACCAATCTTACAGCTGCTTATAATTTAATATAACAGCACAACTTCTAAAAAAAACAAAACAATACTCACTGAAATAGTCCTTAGGAAATGTACGGATTAGTCACATACAAGTAACTTATCTTGAAAAGTACACTGTCCACTTTCTTTTTTATTAGACTTTTTTAAGACTTTCATCTTCATTAAAAACTAGCAGAGTTGCCCGAGAGCCACAAGGGAAGTCGGAAAATATTTGCAACAAAGAAAAACAAGATTGATCATGTCATTAATTCATTGTTTACCTCTCTATCCTCCACATGGGGTCATGGGGGGCAACTGGAGCGAATCCCAGGTGACACAGGGGGAACGGTGGGGTCAGGTCATTGCAGGGCCACAAAGAGACCAACGACCATTCACTCTAGATTACATCACAAAAGTTTATTTTTTTTAATAAAACAATTAGCCACTTATTGCATCTCAGGCATGTCTCATGCAGCTCCGCCTCCCCTGGGAAACTCTCCCTTCCCGCCTCCGCTCTTTTTATTTTAACTGTATGCCGCAGAGCTCTGAGCAAAACACGGACACCATTTCTAACTCGGTCTTTCAAAATGAGGACAAACATGCGAGTAGGATGAAGAACAAAATGAGAAAGACGAGGGAGGGGGCCGGTTTGCAGAGGGAATGAAGAAAGAGCTGAGGGATAAATGGAAGAAGAGTGACATCAGGGAGGAGGAGAAGGAGGAGGAGGAGGGGGAGGAGGCAAATGTGAGAGCTGACCAGAGGGGTAAGAGATGGTGAAGAAATACAGATGAATATTCATTATGAGGCCACTGGGGACAAAAGTACAGTTATGTTGCTGCTGTGTGTGGTATTGCTGCTGACACTCTCATCCAGGAGGACATTTACATCTACACTGTACACCACTGAAGGTGTTTACTGTGGAACAGGCTGGGTGAGACCGAGCAGAACCAGCACTGACTCATTCCTGTCAGGCTTCAGCAGCAGCACGGCGGCGGCACGGCGGCGGCTTCACCGGCAGGCAGATACATCACACCTAATCAGACAGCATGAGGCGTCGCCGGCCCAGTACCTCAAAGAATTACACCCTATTAGGTGGTTCTGCAGTTTAGGATTTGGCTTCTTTGCCAATGTTCAGTGCAGACTTGGGATGTAGCGTGTACTCTCACTGAACACATCGCTGCCAGTGGGGGCACTTAATTAAAGACTCACCTCACCAAGAAATCTAGGCTTGCTTAAGTCTATGATACCTTAAGAATATGTCAACCGATTTTTTTGTTTGTCTCTCTTTGTGAAGTTCTGTTCCATCCTTTGTTTGGATTTACCTAAGTAACCCAAAATTACCAAATAAGGCAGCAGTAGGCAGCAATTTTCTCTATGGACTTAGGAGAAGGAGAGTGGGTGGTTTACAAAGCTCACTTTCCCGCCTGAAAATACTGCCTTACTTTAAAAAAAAAAAAGAGAGAGAAACATACCTTGACTTAAGTTGTCATAGACTTAAGCGGGCATCCATTTTTATCACGTTGCTAAAACCTGTTTTTCCTCATGCCCTAAATGGTTCCTGATGACATGAGATGTCAGTGGAGACATTTTTTCAATACCTTATATAACAGTAGCAGCATAGTTCAAATCCCTTTAACACAGTCACATACAAAATGACTGGATGATACTGAATGAAGATATTTCTTAACAAGTCATGTCTTTACCTGGCTCACTTATATCCAAATCATAGTGTTTTATAACACAGTGATAGTGAGTTAAATATCATTTCAAATGACACAAATTCACAAATTCAAATGACTACAGGGTCTGGACATCATGAGTCAGTCACAAGTCTCTTAAAGTGAGTCTGCACAACCCCTAAGACCAGAAGAACAAGGTCAAGTTTGACAAAGACAACTGCTCCGGGTTCTTGATGTCATCCACAAAGGGTCGTCACTGACGATCAGGGCAGGAGAGATAGTGAGGTCATCCTCCGTCCATGTTTTCTGGCCTTGTTTCCACAGGCACGCACTCTACCTCCATTTGCATTAATCAAAGTGTCTGTCGGTACAGGCAGTACATGACACACACGTTAATCCTGATGTAGACCAACGACAGCCCAGAGTCATGGTGCTGCAGTTTGGCCACGGCACTGAGAGTGAATCAGCTTGCTCAGTCAGCTGCGCTGCCTGTCAGGCTGCCTATTTATCTGCCGACCTTCAGTGTGTGATCATGGCGGGCATTTTATTTCGTCTCCTCCTCTTTTTCTTTTACTCCTGGTTAAGGTGCCACTATAAGTCATATCAAGCTCCTGTTGGATTATGACCAGTGTTTGAAGTCTACAAACACAAATTTTATATTAATAATATGACAAGCATGACACCTACACAGAGTCAACTAAACACCAGTTCCAATTAGGACCAGAAAAAAACATTTAAAAGAGTTTTTATTTAACATCAAAGAAGTTAATGTAATACTAAGGACACATATATTACATAGTTCAAGGAAACAGGTTGACTCTCTAACAGTATCTCAATAAGCAGTGTCACTTTAGACATTTTGCAGTGTGTTCCTGGTTTCTAATGCCTTGTTTTTACAGTGTTTGTTGTTTTAGATTTTAATGTCAGGTCTTGGCTAGATTTATTGATGTATTCTTAACTGTTTGTGTTGCATTACTAATTCTTTTAGGGAAGGTGCAACATGCATCTTTTTTTATTCTGTTACTTATATTATGTGTCCTTTATAAGCCGTTTTTTGTCTCTGTTGTGCTGTGTGTTATTCTGCAGCTGTCGCAGCACTTTTAACCATGAAACGTTTACCTGTGGGGACAATAAAGTATATATGACCGACTGATTGACAATTACAACACCCACACTAATTGGTCCCAAACAGTACTGGCGTTAAATCCACTTGTTTAGTGATACTTAGTGCTATACTTTAAACACACATTTAACTGTGTAGATGTGTGCAATTGTCTTTTCATGTGCAAAACAAAGGGAAACACATCCCTCTGTGAACAACTGGCTCTATTCCTCTCCCCTCCATCTCTCATTTCCTCTCCATGACAGCAGATGTGTTTGCCTCATCTCTGAGTGTATTGATTCATAATAACCACTTTAAGGTGCCTTCAGATGTGTTCAAATGACACATGTTATATGAGGATCACAAAGCGTTTCTAATTAAGGTTGCTAGATGAAAACATTAAATAAACAGGGTTTTCCTCTCTAGACGTGAGCCCACCTTTTTGAAGAGGGCTTTTAATTTGCATAGTTTACAGTGCTTAACCTTCATCATCCTTTCTTTCCTGCCATTCTCCTCCACAATATTCCCCTGCTCTCCCTCCAGGCCCAGCCAGGGGCTCCACACTCCTCCATGGAGGTCAGGGTCAGCCATAGGATCATCTGGTGGATTCATGGCCATCACAGCTGTCTGGTTGTACTCTGCCAACCTGGTCAGCAGATGCTTCACTATCAGAGGACGAGCGTCCGCTAGGTCTGACCTCTCATATGGGTCAGAGGTGATGTTGAACAGCCAAACTGACTTCCCCAGCTCCCTGTGCCCTTTCTCGAGTCTCTTCCACCGTTCTGGACCAACAGGAAGAGCCTGTGGTGGTATCCAGTCCCCATCACCTACATTTCCTGTTAATAGCTTCCAGTCCCCGGCCCTTATCGCAGCCCTCACGGCTGTGTCCCAGATCCCAAAACCATTGAGTACCAATGCTTTTTCATATGGCTCTCCAGGCTTCCTGGAGATTGGGTCAATGTTGAAAAGGATTTCAGTTCGAGGACAGGGGAGCCCCTCGCTGATGGTGCTCCACACATTGTGACCATCAAGGCCACGGTTGGACTGCAGGGCCCCTGCCAGCCCGAGTAATGTGGGATACCAGTCAGAAACATGGATCATCTCCCGGCTGATCACACCCTTCTTCTTTAGGAGGGGACTATGGACAAAGCCCACAGCACGGATGCCCCCTTCCCAGTAGGTCCCTTTGCCACCTCTCAGTGGCCAATTGCTGCCTCCAGAGAGTGGCTGCCCGCCATTATCTGATGAGTAAATCACTACTGAGTTTTCATAAAACCCACTGGTCTTCAGTTGTTGGACTACTTCTCCAACACCGCTATCCAGACAACTCAGCATGGCTGCATAGTGGCGTCTGAGCCGGTTTCCCTGGGAGTCATAAAGGTGCAGAAAATGATCCGGTACCTGTAAAGGTGTATGAGCAGCCTGAAGGGACAGGTAGAGGAAGAGGGGCTTACTGGGGTCATGGCTCCTCAGTATCTGCTTCACTCTGGTGGGACAGAGGGAACACATTATAAGGTTTTTAAAAGTTACTCTCTCAATATATGGGGTCTATAACTATTAAACATGAACATATGACTAATGGTATCAACAACTACAAAAAACATCATCACTGGAGCTTTAATGTATGCCTCCATGCCTCACCTCTCTATGTAAAGCAGCGTGGAGTAGTTGCCGGTCATCTCCCAGGCAGGCCTGTCTCCGTCATGCAAGTCAAATCCACAGGCTTCCGCCCCATCGCAGCTCCGATAGGAGAAGTGGTCTCCGCCGCCAGTGAGCGTGCCCAGGAAACTCTGAAAGCCACGTCCTGTGGGAAGGCAGCTTGGCCTGCAGAAGCCCAGGTGCCATTTACCCACCATGTGTGTGGCGTATCCAGTCTCAAGCAGACGCTCTGGCAGGGTGGCAACATGCGGGGGCAAGCAGAGCGGCTGACGCGGTCGGATGATTGAATGCTGGAGTCCAGTGTGAATTTGGTAGCTGCCTCAATAGGGAGGTAGAGTGAGGAAAAAGAAAAAAGAAGCAGTGCCTTGGTGAGATCTATACATTAACACGGAAATGGGAAATTCAACAGATGCTTTAGGAAACATCTCACACGGATAATCTCAAACATCACTATTCAAAATGCTCAGTGATTGGAAGAGGTTGAGATAAGGAGGTCTTCTTCAGGTTCATCCCAGAGATTAATAATGTCTATATCAGAAATACGTTTATAACCAGAAAATTAACAACACATGGTGGTGGATAGTCACTGTAAATATTATAATGTCTTTAATTGTAAGCAAATGTTTTTTAAACACCTTATCCCTTAAATGTTTACATTTCCTTAGAAAATGTAATCAGTCTACGATATCTGTTCTGTGGTCAGAAAACTTCTGTATCAGGTCAGGGCATCTGCAGTTGGATGGTTATTCACAGATAAAAATAGGTCTGTTAAATAGTGTGTTTTACTGTGGATTTGCACTTTAAAATAGATGCTTATTTTAGCTTTGACATTGTTATTGATATAATGATGTGAGACAGTTACCACGTCCCCAATGAGGACGTTGAAGAAGTTGAAATCCATATCGTTTCTGCTTTTGTCCCAGAATCTTATCTCAATCAAAACAACGTTTAGAAGGAAAATCATTTCTTCTTTGTGTATTTGAAAATAACTACTTCATACTTCAAAAAACAAAAGCCTGTCTACAGTATAAATTAAATGAGAAATGACGGATCCAGATAATGATGTACTGAGGAGGAAAGTACTCACCGCCCTGTCATGAGTTGACTGCGAGAAGGTGAGCAGATTGGCTGGACATAATAATTTTCCAGTTTCACTCCCTCTGCTGCGAGTTGGTCCAGCACAGGAGTGTGGATATCTGAGCCATGGTAGCCAATGTCTCCATAACCCTGGTCGTCCACCATGATAAAAATAAGGTGAGGAGGCCCGGGCCCATTCACAGCTTCTGTGTCATTTGATGCCTCACCCAGGCAGCAGAGCAAGGTCACCCAGGCGACCTGGAAAAGCACTGAGCACATTCCTCCCCTCATCTCTGTCATCGCCCCCAAAGCGAATATCTACTTAAGCCTGACTTTGTCTGGACTGTATTTTATGTCCTGTTTGGTCAATAAATCTGAAGCCAGCTCACCTCAGCAAAAAAAGGTGCAGATCTTTGTGACCATGAAGCTCATCGAAAAGTCTTATCTGTCCATAAGGATTGAGTTGTCATCTGTTTCTGGGGCTTATTATTGGTTTTGTGAGATGTGCCAGCTGCTGTAGTGGGTGGAGAAAAACTAAGATGGAAAAGAAGTTGGTAGAAGTGTGTGTGTCTATTTCACTTGCCCTGGTCTTCCCAGCCATTGCATGAGGCCCCTCGGAGTACAGAGGAATGTAGCATGGTACTGTAAGAGGGGAGCTTCACACACACACAGTATTCTTCTTCTTGCAGCTCTTCTTGTAAGGACTCTGCATCGACACTAATTTGGACAGCTTTGGCAAACCCTTGACCTCAACAACTGACATCTGTTCAAAACTAAACTCAGTGGACAGTTGGGGAATGTGATGCATAAAAGAAACACCAATACACTAATAAAAAAACACTTCCCGCTTACTTTTGGAGAGATGGTGATTTTCTAAGCCTCCAAGCAATGCATGGTTCAAACTCAACTAAATAATGAATAAAACAACACAATAAAACAATGTTTATCTTTCCTTGTAACTTTTACCTGTGAGATGAATTCAAAAGCAAAACAACAGCTGACAATACAAATGGTATTGGCAGGGGTGAGAAGAGATACAGGTGCATCAGTCATATAAAAATAAAACTCTCAAACTTCCCCCTCAACATAACAGATGCTTCTTTTCTGCTATTTGGCCGAAGTATTCCTTTCACTTTTCATTTACACTGCAAATAATAACCTTTTTTGTTTCTTGGAGGAAATATGACAGGGAAAAAGAATTGTGATTAATCCTTCAATAGTAAATCATATTCCATCGGCAGAGAAAATCAGTTAAACCACGGAGAAATAAAATAGCTGCAGAGCAGCGCATGTAGTGCAATTATATGCTTTTGTGTTCAATTTCTATACAGATAGAGCATAGAATAAAAGCACGTAATTGTCTTTGCAGTAAGATGAACACAATTATAAAATCTACAACTGAACATAGTGCTCATTAAAAAGGTAGCAAGTAAATACAAAACCTCACATCTGGTGATAAACATACAACCTATAATTCAAAAACACTCACCCAACATTTCAACAAACATCTAACAGTATAAAAACTACCTATGCAAAGAATAAAAAAGAGGAATATTGTACTGCCATCTTTCCCCTCCCTGCAGAAACAGCAACCTGTGTGCTCTGTATTGCTGCTACATTACTGCTCTTCGTTCTGGGAGCCACTCCCATCAAAGTACTTTTATGACCACAACAGCTTTATCCCACTTTGATCTCCCATACTGCATAATTCAGACTATACTCTAAACCCCTAATGAAAATAAAATAATCCCTGCGATCCGTCTTTTGAAGCTTGATAATGCTCAATTAATAGAGCCACCTGATGACAATTACCGCCCGTGCATTGAAACCAATCTGGAGTATGGAGCAGCATCCGGTGTTGTGATGAGAATGTATCGACCGCAAGGCTCTTATCCCTCACCTCGCTGCCATTTTCTACCCATAATGCTGAGAGAAAATCAATGCTTCAGATACAAGTCCATTTCTTACATCGTAGAAGGAAAGTCATGTTGCCTCGCCCTGTGGGAAATTTCATAGGGTTTTTGCCAAAGAGTAAGAGTGAAGCATATGCCGGGGAGATTGAGATCTATGGTTGGAAGTGACGGTGAGGTAAGAATGATGCTAAAAGGGATGGGAGGGGTGATATAATTGGTGGCAAATGTGGGCCACATTAAAATGACGGGTTAAGGTGCGGGGGGGACAAGAAGGGATAATAGTGAGACTGAGCAATAACGTGCACATGGGAAAAGTAAAGTGTCTCTGTCTGAGAGAAAGGACAACATAAACAAGTGGCATAAAAGGAGCAGTCACTTTGTCTTGCTGTGTATGTGTGTCTGGGTCTCCGGGTGCAGCCATCAACGTGCCTCTGGGAAACGCAGGGCGACATGAACTCCATTTTACTGCTGAGTGGGAGGGAGAGGGGGAGGCTGTAAAATGGAAAGTGACAAATGACTTCTTGAAAACTAGAGGGGGGTAAGGAATTATGGTCTTCTATTATCAAAAACTCTGCGTTCCTTTGTTTCCTTTACCCTCCAGGAGATTGCCATCCATCCACTTCATATTTTTGTGGATTCAAATTCCAAAAATCATGGATTTACATCTCCTCGCTCACTTTTCTGTGATGACCACTGTGGATCCGAACATCAGCTCAATAGTTTTGTACCATAGTGGTGGAGTACAAAGAAATTCATCAATTGAAAAACACTCATACCATGAAACGCATGCAGAAAATGTGGAGAACAGACAAAATCAGAGGCTGATGAATTCAGATCTATTGCAAGTGAAAGTGTGATGTGTCACTGGTTACAATAAAAAAAAATATATACGATTAGGCATTCATTTTCCAATGGGAACAAAAGCTGTGTCCCGAGTGGTTAAGAATTAAGTCAGAAAGAATTGATATAGCGTATAATTCAGACCCATAATTATTTAATTAAACAAAGTCAAATATAAAACAAGAAATTTTTTTTTTAAAAAGACATCAAACATTATTGTATGCAGCCGTAAAGGAGCTCAATATTTTCCAGGCACACAGTTCACTGTTCACTGTATGATCAGCTACCACTTTTCCTCCAATGCAACAAAGTGGAAATGCAACTTACAACCCAGTGTGTATCTGTGCAATAAATTGTTTGATTGTGTGTGTGTGCATGTGTGCGTGTGTGCGTGTGTGAAAAGGCAGTGGTGCAAAGAAGAAGAGAGGGTGTGATTTATTCATGATGAAAAATAAGTGACTCACTCGATCTGGAGCCACTTTGTTGAGCTATAGAGGTATAAGTGTGTGCACGTATATTAAGGACCTTGTCAGGACCAGTAGTCCTAATGGAGACCAAAACCTGGTCCTGATATGGCAGAACATCATTTCTGAGGAACTGGTTGAGTTCAGGGCTGAGATTTGAGGTTAAGGTTAGGGTTAAGCATTAACTGGTTATGGTGAAGGTTTGGGCTGTCCAAATGAATGGAAGTCAATGCAAGTCTTAATGAGAGAGAGAGAGAGAGGAAGAAAGAGAGATTGGTATATCATAAAAATATTAGTAAAGACACACACACACACACACACCCGCACACACGCACACACACACACGCACACACACACACACACACACACACACCTGTTCGACATTCATGACTTGAGGGGACATTGCATTGACTTACATTCATTTCTTGGAGACTTACTCTAACCTTAACCACAATTACTACTGGCCTAATCCTAATCCTAACCCTAACCCTAACCCTCACCCTAACCTCAACCTAACCATGAAACATATCTTCACCTTAAAATGTAGTCATTTACGTTATGGGGACTTGCTTTTTGTCCCCACAAGGAGGACAAGTCCCCATAATGTGACTGTGTAAACAGGTTTTGGTCCCCACAACATTAGTAATACCTGGTACACACACATACACACACACACACACACACACACACACACACACACACTCAATAGATCAACTTCCAGTCAGCAGTCAGACACTCAATCCACCCCATGTTCTCCTGACCTGACTCACTGATAGATAGACAAGACAAGGCTGGGAGGTGGGAGGTTAGGGGATCACTCGGTGTCATCACATCAAACAAACCATCCACACAGAAGATGCACTTGGCTTTAAGTCAAAACAAACTTGGGATAAACTTTTCCTCTGCATCATCCTCCTCTACTTTAGGAGCGTTCAGTCCTATTAGACATTTCCCCAGAGGAGAAGAGAAGAGTGAGTGCTGCCTTTGACTCATCAGAAGTGAACAGGATTACACAAGCTCAGTCTCTACATCTCACTGTGTATGTGTGTGTGTGTGTGGGTTTACGGCCAGTGAAGAGTGCCACCGTGAGGATTAAAGAAATAATGCATGCAAATCCATAGCAAAGCTGATGTAGGGCGAATAATAAGAACAAGATTTTGTCACCGAAGTCCACAGGCATGTAGATTTACTTTCTATCCATGTCAGATAGATGAGGATTTTATGATTATTACAACACCGGAAGAAAAACAAGAAAAACTGCAACAACGTGTGCGGATGTTGGCTTAGACTTTATAGTTTAAACTTTCTGTATTTATACGGCATTTTTCTAGAGTTGATGACCACTCAGTGCTCTACACTACACGTTTGCCATTCACACCCCTTCAATGAGGCACATCTCTAGTATATGCAGCACTCTTCACACATCTGTCACACCACCCTGTGTCACCCAGGGACACATCGGCATATAGACTAGAGGAGTTGAGGGTCAAACCACCAACCTTCCAGTTGGACGTTAGCCCCCTCTACACTGCCCCACAGTCACAGTTTAAGAGCAACTGTCAAATAGCCTTAAACTAATAAAAAGAAGAAAGAAGTGTGGGGTTTAAGTTTTAAACATTAGACAAAAAGAAGGAAAAAAAAGAGGAGTAACTACGTCTAAACCTGTCATGTCAACAATAAATGTAACCGAAGCTGTGATTTGAGTCTGTTGTGTAGTTTGCTTTTCTTTATTGATAATTATGATGAGTCATTTGTTGCCTCATTAAGAGTTGGGCAGCTTGAGGAACCATCTCCTTTTCTTTTTTCTGTTTTAATGCATTCAGCATCACGATTCTCTGTGAATATCAGCCTGCAGTCGCTCCACCACTTTGGTCCAAACTGAAATATCTCAGAATCGATTGCAGAGAGAGCTGCTCTTCTCGAGGCAGACCTTCATTCGGTGAGCCCAAGGATGAATTTTTATGACTATTGATTCGCATACTTTTTCTCTTCTGTTCTTTTCTCCACATTTGTCTTCAGTGACATGTCTTTACAAGTACTGTTTGCTCTGCAGCGATGTTTTGTTCCAAATTGGATATGTATTTCTAATAACTGCACAATAAAACTAATGATCCTCCTTCACCCTCAGCTACATTTTGTAGTTGGCTGATACGAGGATGTGTCTTTGTGAACAACTTGAGAAGTTAAGAACAGATTTTGCTGAGTGCATTTGCATTTTATTGCCCAAGAATGGAGTTATTAGATTCTGGGTGTGATACAGATCTGATTCAGGATATTTTAACAACTGAGAAAAGGGAATGTGGGACACTGTGGGAAACTGAGCGACCTCAGTGGAAGGTAAAGCTCTGCATTAGTTAATGTTAAACTAATATAGTGACAAAGTTCCATTAGGTTTATTCAAAAACACAGTTACACATATAAACACACTGGCGCAGCACAGTATGACTACAGACTCACTGTTCCAGAACGATAGGTGTATGAACAGTATTTGTTCCACAAATGCCTCAAAGAGTCAGATTTTACCCCCGACTGTGGATATAAATGTGTTATTGTACAAGTGAGGCCAGAAAGAAGACATTCACTTTTGGAGTGGAACTGATTACGGGGCCAACACAGGAATATTTGTCATACTCTTGAATACTGTGAGTTAAACACTGATTAAACAGGAAGGAGCATGTTTTGACACAGCACACAAGAACAAAAAGCAGCAAAGCAAACATGGTTGCAGCCATTATTTTCATCCAGATGGTCTGCACCATTGTTTGTTTGCATGTGTGTGACTCACCAGTGACAGCACACAGAGGTTACCAGGGGCCACCTGGCACGATGTCACCTCTCTGTCGCGAGGAAGATGACACAGGACTCATCTACCGGGACAGTGGGAGTCCTGGGAGACATGCAGCACAGTCTGTCACAAACTGGGGTCAGACGTTCATAGGACGAGTGGGACACAAGCGGGTGGCAGAGAACACAAGTCTGTCAGGGTGAAGGAAAAATTCAAGCAGTAAAGTTAGAAAAATAGCTTTGTATAAATGCAATTTTCATACAGAGTAAAGACATCAGAGTTGATAGTTATTAGTTAGTACACATAGTGTTATGAAACAGGGAGGGAACCATACATTAATATTGTATGAAAATAAGAAATCAAATGCAAGCCTCAACTAAATGAGATAACATCATATTTCAAATGATGGACGTTAGGAGAAAAAAGCTAGCACTTTGAAACTATATCATGAAATATGTCTTATAAATATTATCTTCATGAATGGAGAAAAACAACTTTTTAACTTGACATTTTAAAAATGTGAGATGCTCAAAGGTCACACAAAATGTTCTCAGCTTCAAATAATCTAAATTTTCTAGATTCAGAATCACACAAGATATAGTGCATATGTTGTTTTTTTTTATTCAGTCTTAAAAAAACACCCACAATTATATTCCAGCTTAGAAACTGCTCTCACATAAATTCCACAAATCTTTGTCTCTACATGTTTTAATCATGCACTGTTTGCAGCATTTTCTAAAAGCTCAGTTTATATCATGTTTCCTTGTACGGAGGCAGAGCTGGCAGCGGCTGTTTGGCGATGTTGGCAGCGTTGGCACGGTGACGGATGCATCAGTTAAAGGGCACTTGGTCTGTACCTGCTGCTTCTCTACAGTCCTGTCTGTCAAAGCCTTCCTGGGAAGGCGAACTGGCCAACAGAAAAGTCATTAAAGTGTTTCACGCCATGCTTCTGAGTATGGATTTTGACCTTTTTACTTGTCTTGAATGACAGCCAATACTCTCCTTGACAGAGTGACTGAGCAGACATCATGCTGACTTCACACAGTCCTACAGAGGCCACAGCTCTCTGCAGCGCAGCGTCTCTGTCCAGTTTGACAGGGAAACAGTGACAGCAAAGGGCACAGTGTGATTGTTTTCATGTATCAGATTTGTTGTTTTTCCCTTCTTAGATTTCTCACTGTTTTACAGATTGAAGAATTTGTCTTAAGCCATGGGGTATTTTCACATCTCAGCGTTAGATTTTGGAGCCAATCCCAGGTGATTTGGGGTGAGAGGTAGAGTTCACCCTGAATAGGTCACAATTCTATCACAGAGCAAGATGAACCAATGTCCACGATCACATTCACACCGACAGACAATTTAGAGTCTCCAACGAGCCTAATCCCACTCTGCATGTCTTTGGACTGTGGGAGGAAGCAGGAGTACCTGGATAAAAGGCACACTGATATAGTTTAATTTGAAATTAAATAATTAATTAGATTAAATGTATTCATGCTAAGCCCCCCAAAACAAAACTAATTTAACCCTAAATTGAAAGCCATGGTGCATCCAGGGTAAAATAAAGGCACTCGTTTCCATCTGGCCCGATGTTACAATGGACACTTGGATCAAAATTAGAATAAATAAAATAGCTACACTAACATTTCAACTATTAACGTTGGTGAAACATTGAACACAGATATATAAAGGAAAAATGATACTACAAATTGAAAGCAATAAAACAAAAGTAAACATAAAACAAGTGGCAGGACGTGAAACATGGTTGAGTGTGGAGTGTGAGGAACATTCAACACACAATTTGTCATATCTCATGTTACCTATTTTTAACCACAAACAGGAAAGAATTCCTGTAACTACTGAGCTGCATATTCTAAAGAAACAACTCCACAGGGCAAACAACCTGCATATTTTTCACCACTAGAGGGAGGAGTTGGCACAACTGATCTGCAACTACCAGTTTAATGACATGAAGCCATTAACTCACTATCCCTGTGTGACTGCAAACTTGACACAAGGTGGATCAGTGTCATGTGTGCGGTTGAGCATTTTCTTAATATGTCGTTCCGTTAGATCTAACACCGTCTCCAGGAAGAGAGGGAGTCATGTTTTTTTTCTCGGTGTCTGACCCAAGACTTGTCTTGGTTACTATCCTGAGATGTGGAGACAGCTGCAGAGCAAAGCTGCCAAAGTGAGTGGCTATCATTGGTAACCTCCTGCAGCATTGATAATAGCAGCAAGGGGATCATACAGCCTCTATCAACACATTCAAAGGCCCATCAGTGGCCCAAAGGAAAATACAAAAAATTGAGCCAAAGTGCACTGAGACTGTGTGCACTAGAGGTGGTGGTTGTCAGATAGTTTTAGGCTTCATTTATTTTTCAGCGATTTTAAAGAGCCAGCTTTAAGCTCTCTGACTTATGTCTTACATAATGAGTGCACTTGGTCTGTGGCAAATCAGTGTTACATTCCAGCAGTGAAGAGAGAAAGGTAAACACTTTGCAGTTTAAATGTGCCTAAAAATGGTTTCAAAATCTATTAAAATGAGTGTTGATATACATTCATATACATTCACTGTGTGCAATGTTGAGCCATGACAGCAGCATGGCTCTTGGGATGAAATTTGGTAAAGACATCCACGGTTCAGAGAGGGTGGATCTTAATGACTGTCCTTTCATCTAGAGCAAGCGTTAGGCATGAGACAAACTCATGCAAAAATAAGGACTAATTCAATACAACTAATTGACTAATTGACAACTTGCTACATGCTAAAAGAAGATGGTGGACATCTGCCTGCACACAGGAGTTTGTCTGACTGTTAGCATAATTATGTACAGTATGACTATGGCAGCTTCCAAAAAGGTAAATGTAAGTGTTTCTGCCTATAAAGAGAGATGATCATGTATGCAAAGTTGGTTAGGTATCAGGTTTTTATAGTTGGTTTGTCTGTTTGTCAGCAGGATTAGGAAAAGGATTACTGAACCTACTGCCTGAAACTACAAACTTGATGGAAAGGTACAGCATGGCTTAAGGAATAAGCCATTGGATTTTGGAGCAGTTGCAATTGAGGGACTGGATATAGGAAGTTGGGTTTTTTCCACTTCGTGTAACATTGTGAGGGAATTTTTAAAGAAAAATGCAGAGATCATTATGGAAAATTTATTTAAATTGTATTTAAGGTGTTGCTTTCCATGTTTCTTTTCATTTAATTCCTACACAATCAAGTACGGGTCCCTTCCGAGGTTGCCATTAAATTGTAACTGTCCGTCCAGAGCTTGCTTAATCATTCATTCTTAAAGCTCTATGAAGACAGCCAAGTATGTCTCCAAGTCCATAGGACCTGGCATGACATTCAGAAGCCTCAACAGTTGAAGACTCACCAGCACAAAAAAAAACAGTCAACTCATTGTCTACGACGTCATGTACATCAGAAGATATTTGATCTAGACTGCAGTCCCAGCCTTGAAGGTGTGGTTGTGACCCTACTAAAGGTCACTAATGACACCAGTGTGAAACCACATATGAACAAATATACTTGGGTGATCTGAATGTTAACTTCCCTTGGTCTGCAGAAGAGCAGGCAAAGCAGTGATGGTGGTGGTGTCCTATTTTTGGAGGAGCTATCAGCAGCCCAGTGGCATAGGTCTGAGTGACAGGACAAGTGTTTGGTTGGACCCTCCCCTCGCTCATTTGAGGCAGACATTCCTCAGTGTAAGCAGACACAGACCCTGTGCCATCATATTTCTCCCTCCTTCTCCCCCTCTCTCCCCTTGGCTGTGATAGTTGGCCCACTCTTGGCATGGGTGGGTGCACAGACGTGTGTGTGTGTGTGCACGCATGTGGGTGTGTTCAGGTGTGAGCGTTGGCCTTGGAGCTGGACTCGGAGAAAGAAGTCAGCACCCGGACAGTGTGGCAGGCAAAGAGCAGGTCAGAGCTCAGTAAGGGGGCCCTGACCGCTAACCATGGGGCCAAAGCACTAAAGGGGCCCCATAGAGAAATATAAAACAAGAAATAGGAACGGAACATAAGCAAGAAGGAGAAGAAAAGACAAAAAGACAAAAACAACAAAAGACTGAAGGACAATGGTTGCAGAGGAAGTGATAATTTCATTATCTGGTGGAGCACCATGGGGGTTTCGTCTCCAGGGAGGAGTGGAACATCAGAAACCGCTCCAGGTGGCTAAGGTAAGACAAGTCACTGAGGAGCTGTCAAATCATGGAAAAAATCTGGAAAGTGGACGATTCAACTGTCCTGCTGAAGAGAAGTGAAACATCAGCTGAGATAGAAGTAGAGATCGAAGGAGCTGTGAACACAGTTGAAATGGAATATTGGCTGCCACGCTGGTTGGTCCCGGGCCTGAATATGAGTCATCATCTTGTTTGAGAACAGTCTTCATGCAGAAGCATGTTGATGATTGATTGGGTGAACTTTAAACTTTAGGCTTGAGCTTGGAATGTGGAGCAACCCTGCTGCATTTCTGCTAATTATTGCTGCTTATCCAATTAAAGCGGATAAAGCTAAAACTTATAGGAAGTAGAGTGACAGGAAATGTGCCCAGTCAAAGGACTTTGTGATGCTTGATACTTTCACCAGTTAAATGTGTACATTGTCGGTGTCTATATTGCAAAGGGCTTAAGTGGACACTTCACACTATTCACCCTGGGCAGTGATCTGATTTGTGCTACTGAACTAGAATGTTTTCACTGTATCATCACCTCTGTTAGAATCTCAGATAACTACAGCCATGCTCAGTCATGTTTAAGGTGACAGATTATCTGAGATTTATTTGGAAACACACACATCACTGGGTGAATCTGCTGTGACTTTTGCAGGTTTGTGAGCGTTGCAGGTTTATATGCTAATTTCCTTGAATTCACTGTAAGGAAATACAAAAAGAGCACAGTGGCATACACACACACACACACACTTGCAGTAATAGTTGTCTGGGCAGACCTTTTCAAGGTAGCTATATTTGGTTGAGAAGCTGCAGGTCACGGGGTCAGCCGAGGTGTGCGTTTCAGCTCCTCACTCAAAAATGAACCTCATTCACTATTTTTGCCTGGACACTATAATCAGTTGCTGCTTAGAGAAGTAGATATCTTTTTTTTTATTGTGGTTTTACATGTAGTTCATACTATTCATGTTCAGCTTACAGCTGAGAATAAATGACAAGGGAGAAAACTGTTAGATTTAGTCAATTTAATCAGTGCTGATTTATTTTTTCAGAATAAATATTTTCTTTTTTCTTTTCCTCGCTTGTTTTTACACCCTCTCTGATGTTGCCTTACTGCCTCCTTCCCACTATGTCCTTTACTGCTTAAATCTTAATGGTTTTTTTTACTAGACAGAGTTTGTAATAGATGTCCAACACAAGGATATGTGCAATGGATCAAACACCAACAGATATTTTTGCTTAGAAATCCTGGACAAAGGTGAATCTTGATTTGCAAATTGTGTTTTATTCATTAAAAAATAAAAATGTGCTATCGATCATCCTATGAGACAATCACCATCACAATATTTGTGTTGAAAATGTTAACGCTACATTTAGTGGACTTGGAATGCAGTGGTATGTACACAAGCGAGCCACAGGACACCAAATCACCTTGACGGTGGTGCACAGCTGTTTCTGTCTGACAATCCAAAATGGCGTGCTCCTTCACCCCTCATAGCAGAAAGGCATAATCGTGTCAGGTCGCATACTATATTGTCCATAACAGGTGGAGCACAGCACCACTTCACAGAAAGAGCCAGTGTGTCAGTCCCTGTGTGTGTTTATTTATACAAGTTTATGTGTATTTCTGTGTCAGTGTATGTGGTGTATGTGTATATGTAAGCATGTAAGGGTATTATTACAGTCATGGCTTGTAACCACAAGGCGACTGACTGAATGAAGAGCCGATATGCATGCAAAGACCACTTTGAAAGGCTTAGCTAAGTGGGGAGATGGGACTTCATTACAGGCCTATCAGAATAGCTGGAAATGAATGTAATTAGGCTAATGCTAAGGAATAATTCCATATCACTGAAATCTAACATACAATATTGAGTCTATCCATGGCCAAATGTCATCTTAGAGTGCAATTAACAATGCAGTCTTTGTTTTAAACTTTCCAAAGATCTGATTTGAATTTTTTACAGGACATGTTGACATGACTAACACAGACCTTAGGGGAATCTGGATGCAGGCACAACACCATGGTCCTGACAGAACTCTGGCACAAAATAGCAAAGCACCAAATGAAGATGGCTGCTGGCTGACATTCTTCTGCTAAAGTGTGCATGAGTGCCCCACTTATGCAATATGTGGCATACGTCTGCAGCAAGATCAAGCTGTCAGGACACAATCTGCTCCGCCAGTCATAATCACAAGGCTCAGTTCATTTTTTTTTAATCCTAGCAGCAGAAACAGCAGCCAAACATGCAGTTCTCAAGCATATCAAGCATTATCAGTCCATACACTTCAGACTTGAACTTGGTGTAGCTCTGAAACCTGACATAATAGACTTATCCAATTAGATCTGACATGCAAGTAATGAATATCCAACTCTTAAAAAAAACATATTTTCAGTAAGATGTGCAAATTCTTCAAAGCCTTGTGTCATGATATGAAACTTAAAAGTCTTCAAGAACTTGACAGTTGTTCGAATCAACAAATTCAATATATTCAGAGTATTTGTGTTGCTGTGCAAAATGTTGCCTTCCTTTGCTTTATTCAGGTGCGTAAACGCAGCAAGGCATGCAGAGCTGGGCTGCAGGAGGGTGACGAGCTGTTGTTCATCAATGAACAGCCATGTGAAACACTGTCCCATGCCCAGGCTATGAACCTAATTGATGGCTCAACTGGAATATTACACATCCGGGTCAGAAGGTAACAAAATAATTACACTCATTCATTAATGCTGTCCCATCCAGAAAAACTAATTTCATCACAGACCTAATATCCCCATTCAGCCCCATCATTTTGATGACCCTCTATTTATTTGTTTGTTTGCAGAGCACCTGTAGGTTTTCAGTCTGTGGTGCTTGTGACCCGTGCTCCATCTCCCCGTATAGACAAAGAGTACCGTGCTGCTTTGCGTGCCATGTCACCCAACCAACCCCATCATGCACCTGTCCGGGAGGTCCATTGTAGCCGCTCTTCCCTGACCAGTGGTTTGACATCTCCACCTGGCAGTGAGGCCTACTATGGTGAGACTGACAGTGATGCAGATGTGGCAGGCTATGAGAGGCAGCGCCGACAGAAACGCCGCAGTCCCAGTAACTCCACCCCAGGGAAACCGACAGGACGAGCCTCTCCTGAGGGCGGGGAGACATCGGAGATGAGCGGCTATGACAGCGCTCCAGATGCACACGTCTACCCTCCTTTGTTGGATAAACGAGGGGGAGATGGAAATGAAGGAGGAGGGCTACCAGGGGTGGCAAGGAGGGAAGTGATTTATCAGCCTCCTGCGCCAGGAACGTGGTCCTCCCAGACATCCACTGAGACCTCCTCCATTATCTCCTCAGCAGATGACCAGGGACTGCGGGATGGAGGGCAAGAGGAGGACAGTGGCTTTCTGGAACTAGCCAACGTGCCTCTGGTTTCCCCTGAGAGGGCAAAGGAGGCACTGATGCTGGGCTCCCGCAACCAGCTTGTGCCCATGGTGGGTCCTGTAAACAAACCCATTGACGAGGAGCTTACAACAACCTACATGGAAAAGGCCAAGCAAGCCAGTAAGTTCAAGTTCAGTCACAGAATAATTATCTCAAAGTCATGAGTTATATAGTTTCTGATAGATGTCACACTGGATCAAGTGTCACAAACCTTTGCCATAATTATATACACGAAAATCTCTGTTTCGTTAGTGAGCCCCACCCTTAATGGCTTGTTCAGGTATTAAACTATGAATCTGAATTGCACATATACAAATATAACAGTATGTATTAAAGGTATTTTGGATCATAAACATTTCCTTATTTAATAATACATACAATAATACAAGCCACTTGTTTCTCAAGATCAACTTGAACTAACTAACTAACTAACTACCACACGTATACATTTTCTTAGGTAGTCCAGTGTGAGATGGTGTCAGCTTGAGCTAAGACTTTTGAGTATGGTCAGTATAGTTTACTATATTTACCTTCAGTTGCATGTTTAAAAACCCCAGCCATCAATCTGGGAGCATTGAACAACATCTACAGCTGCTTTTAGGTATCAAATAGCAAAGCAGAGATACTCTCATTTTCCCTGACCTTCTCTCCCTCTCTGCTCTCTCCAACTGTTCTGTTGCTCTTTTTTGTTTTGCTATTCATTTAATCAAGTGCGTATGAAGAAATGTATGATGAGTTTTGCAGCATTCAATAGAAAAATACTTTTCTGTCATCATAAGGACTAAAGTGGTATGTTTCTGTAACATGCACCAACATAGAAATGTGCTTCAACTGAGCTGGAAGACAACATGGTAGGTCAGAGATGTAAAAAAGAGCCATTGCATAGAATCAGACATCAGAATTAAAGGGAAGCTGATATTTCTTGATATTTCTATACCTTTACCATATTAGCCACATAATTTAACCAGCATATACAGTATTTGAAGAGAGGTCAACATTTGTGACTACTGCTCACTACATTACAACAATAGTATCACACTGATCAAGTATGCTGTTACTTACATGTTATTCAGCTCTGTCAGTCAATTGTTAACAGGCCCATGAAAAAACACAGAGCTGGGTTATTTGAAGTTGACAGGCATGCTTTCAGAACTTACATTTTCTTTCATAAATCCCTCTTACCATTCCTTCACACATTATGTTCTACTTAAGAACCCTGTCATGGACAAATTTAGAACTCTTTTCACATGGAAGTACATTTTTGTGAACTGAATTTGTCTATGATAATCTGCTTCATACCATAACATGTTAAAGGATATGTTATTGCTGCCATTTTAAGTTCCAATAACCTACAACAAGTAAATTTCAACTAGAATGCAATTTTTTTTCTTTTCAGTTAGATGTGAAGTACATAAGGCTAATAATGTGCAAATATATCCCTAACCCATGATAATATGAGAAGCTGAAGAATTTTCTGGAAGCGTTAGATATAAATGCCTGTTCAAATCATGGTAGTCAGGACACACTCACATGCTCACACGAGTCAATTCTTGGTTAGAAGGTAAAATCTGTGGATTCAGACTTCTCTGGCTTTATGTAATACTACTATGTAACTGATACTAAAATGTAAATGACTTTCATATCCTGCAGAACTGAACCGAGGAGATACACAACAAGATAAAACTGTAAAGGAAGCCAAAAGCAAGTGTCGAACAATTGCATCCCTGCTGACTGATGCTCCTAACCCTCACTCCAAGGGTGTGCTGATGTTCAAAAAGAGGCGGCAGCGCTCCAAGAAGTATACCCTCACCAGCTTTGGTAGTGTGGATGAGGACAGATGTAGAGACTCACAAGAGGAAGATGGGTTATTACCCGGCAGTGAGTCAGAGTTTGATGAAGATGGCTTCTCGTCAGTTCCTGACCCAACTTGGGATAGTGATTACTTGGATATGTTGGAGAAGAGGGCAACTGCAGGCACTGAAGGTCGTGGGGATGGGGCAGAGGATGCTCCAAGTCCAGGGTTGAGTGATACAACAGGCAAGGGTGCTCAACTGTTTGAGCAACAGAGAAGGAGAGCAGCTGAGCATGCAAAGAAGATGAAGGCTGCACAAGCTCAGACTCCTCCACAAATTCAAGACTGGGCTCAGCATCTAGAGATACAACCACAGATGCAATCAGACCTCCAGCCTCAGCACATGATGCCAACTGGGCCTACAACCATACAGCGAGAATTTTTCCAGTCTCCTGGTCAAGTTTCTGTTGGTGCCCTTGGGGCATCTAATGGCGACGTAGCATTCTCTACAGTTACAACTAGCATGGTGATGTCATCTCTACCTGTGACACCCAAACCCGCCACTGCTTCAGTGACTATTTTGGCCACTCGCTCACCACCAGCTGAAACACCACAACCAGAACTACCTGCCAGTAATGTTCTCAACAGAACAGCACGTCCTTTCACTCCTGGCTTCATCAGCATCCGAGCCGCGACTGCCCCTGTAACTTTCCGACCATCAGTCACAAAGACAAGCCAGCGTCCAACCTCAGCAGCTGTGTGCCCACCATTCTTCACTACTTCTGAACTGGCCATTAATGCTACATCCATGACGTCACAACTACCCTCCAGTCCTTTATCAATGATCTCCCCACAATTCTCTGTATCTCAAGGTCCCTTGCCTCAGCCACCAGAAGCTCAAGTCACTTTCCATCCTCCAGCCATATCTACATCTGTAGAGACAATGCAGGCAGCACCATCTATAACTACTGTTCATCAGGCTCCATTTGCAACTATGCCCCCAGGATTTAGGCATCCAATACCACAAGAACCACAAGTAGGATTGTATCAAGCCCCTGTTCCTCCTGTATCTCAAATTCCAAGTTCAGCTGAACCAATTGCTGCAATGCATCCACTACAAGTGCCAGTTGCTCAGCCACCTCCACCTCAGTATCCCATGCCATCAGTAGCTCAAGTATCAGGGGTAACCTCACCAGAAGCTGTAGCTCCAACCCCTGTGCCTGGTCAATCAGGTCGCTCAGGAATATTACTTGATTCTCGGCGGCGTAGTGGTAAAGTCAGACCTTTGTTCACTGTTCCAGAAGTCAAAAAGAACTCCCCAAATCCAGACCTATTGTCTATGGTGCAGAACCTGGATGACCGGTCCACTCGATACAAATATGGCCAACTACCCAATGAGGCCAATTATGATGCCACTGAGGAAGGCAGGAGTGGTGAGGTTGGAATGGGAAAGGTTCCTCCTCCAGTGGCCCCCAAACCTCGGGTCATGCAAGAAGCTCCACAGTTTCTTCAAGCTGGGGGTAAAGGGGCAGAGCTTTTTACCCGTAGGCAGAATCGTATGGGTATGTATATAGTAGATTCCCCACCTGAGGCATCTTACCGGCAGGAAGTGACCTTGCACAATGCATCTCACTCATTTGACTCTTCCCTAAGTCCTACACTTCCCTCCAATTTTAAATACTCCCCGAATGTCCGTGCCCCTCCTCCAATTGGGTACAACCCACTCCTTGGTCCTTCTCTCCCTAAAGGGCCTCAGAAGGATAAAAGCAAACCAAATAGCGGGAGTAGAGGAGGCACACAAAGAGAAGGAATCCAAGCTCTGGATTTCATGAGAAGGCAGCCCTACCAGCTCAACTCTGCCATGTTCAATTACGGGGGCAGTGTTGCAAACATATCAGCAATGCCCTCTTACCAGGCCCAGAGGCAGCAGCAGGGTGATTACTCAACAACAATGGTTGGAAGTTCATTAATCTCACCAAAGCAAGTCCCTCTCAAAACAGCCCGTGTCTATGAGATCAAACGATTCTCCACACCCACACCTATGTCTGCTCCCAAGCTGGCTCCCAAAGTCATTGCACCTCGCTCAGCTACAACCCTTGGAGAACGTTTGACTCACTCTGGCATGACCTCCCCACCTCTTGCTCCTTTTGCTCAAAACCCAATTCCTTTCTTACCGCCAGGTCCATTCACTGGCCCAATCCCAGCCATACCTCCATTGAAACCAGCTGGACTACCTAGCCTCCCACAATTCTCTGCCACCTCTGTTCCAAACCCTGTGCCACCTGCAGTCCCCACTCCTTACACTCCAGTATCCTACACCACTGGGCTCCAAGCAGCCAAGCAGTTTCAGAGTGCTCCTGAGCTCAGTATCTTTTCCTCTTTGCCTTCACTCAAGTCTAAGCCAATCCAGGCACCCAAACCACATTTTGTTGCCACCAAGGCAGGTGTCCAGCCCTGTGTCTGGAGGCCAGGCGCAATGTGAAGAGCAGCAGTCAATCCCTATCACCCTTGGACATTGTAATTCATTACTAATTTACAGCAGACATGATTTTGTCAATTACAGCCAAAAGTTAACCAAAAAGCAATTTTGGTAATTGGTTAAATGATCAGACTTTTCTCCACCTTGGGCAAAACAAACCTGGCACATATCCATTGATTCCATTTAGTAAAATTAGATAAATTGTCAAAGTTTGGGTGGGTACAGTAGCTGTAAAAAAAAAAGAAAAACTTTTTTTGAGGGTATCAACTTAGATTTTTGGGAAATTCTCTGATGATGAAATGACAAATTACTAAATTAATATACAAATGTTATTCTTATAAATTCAGCTCTAAACAAAAGGCAAAGGCATAATTAAGTTGGTCAAGTTTTTGAATGTGCTTGAACTTCATTGTAATAATTCATAAATATCAAACATTTTGCTTATATCATTTATTTTGCTACAAACACACTGTGCTGTCTAGTTCACCACATGCCTGTCCTGGGAGGTTGGTGTAAGGCTACTGGAGATATTTCTACTATTTAAGCAGAAGCACCATCTAAACAGAGCCTGTACTGAATTTTTCTTTGAAACTTGAAGTATCTGAATTTGAATCACTGGATTAAACCACTGAAAATGTACAGTATGTGGTCATATGTGGACATGTGGAGGTAGATAAGGTTTGTATCATTCTCACATACAGTATATTACTCAGTACTGTCCTACTAAATGACATGCAAAATATATGTTTTCTATCCACTAACTGTACTGTTATCAAGAAGAAGCCCACGACAGTCTCTGGGGTATATATTATGCACAGAAGACATTTTAAAGATATTGTATCAGATCTCTGTGGAACTGTATGTGAAGACAAGATTTACTCTTTGCAAAATGTTAGAGAGGTTGTGCCAAATACCACTGCTCACTATAACGAGACAGAAATGCTATCTTTTAAGCATGGGTCACATTCACCAAGTTCCCATGCTGACACTGAATGACCACTTGTCACTGGATATCAAAGGATTTCAAATGCCACTTAGGCACACCAGAGTTTCTTTAATATCAGTATGATCTTTGCAGATATATGTAAATTCTTTCACTTTTATTATTAAACAAATAACACAGATGGAGAACAGTGTATTTTGTTTTAATTGTGATTAAATGTGAAGGGGTGTCGGGGAAAGTTGATGAACTGAGTGGCATCAGCAATTGTAAGATGGTTTATGGAATGACAGTGGCTGTGGAGGTGGGTTATAGGTATGATCGGTTAAATGTGATAAATGGGATCTTAGATAGGATATTTACCATCACATCCCACTTCTCGGAAACAACAATCATAATCAGATGTAGTAATTCTGAGACCTGTGATTGATGATGCACAGTTTTGATATCCCACAGCCAGAAGAAGTTAAAGGATGATGGCCAAGAAAGGACGGCATCTGAGGTTTAATGGAAGCGATTGACGAAAGAATGAAACTGAAGTTTATCTGAAGTCTTTCCACTAATGATGGAAAAAATAAAGGATGAACATATTTATCAGTTATATATACCTTGGAATACTGGGTATATGTTTATGGAAACACGTAAGAAAAAAAAGAAAAGAATATGTTTTCAGTTGTGGATTTTTTTTTTACCGTTTTTGAAATATAACTTGTCTTACAGCTTCTTATTTTCATATTATGAAAAATTTAGTTTGTAGATATAGCTATGCTGAGGTGTAAAATATGATGCATATTTCTGACTGTAGATGGATTGAAGTGTGAACATGTCTATTATTATTGCTGAGCAGACATTTATACTGGATAGGGGACGACATTTTTAGAAGAATAAAATTAGATTTGAAAGCTGTACACTTATGACTTTACACTGCCTCCTGTTGTCCATTGTGTGATACTGCACGTTGTACAGTACATGCATGTATTAAATGATAATTTGAATAAATAAGCAGTTCAGTAATGCAACTGTATACTGGTTTTAATTTTTTTTTTTTTTCAAATAATTAAATGCTTTACAGACTGTTTTATGAGAAACACACACACACAGTATTAGCTTCTTTTTTTTTATTGGCACATTTTTGTGTTTGAAAAAAATGTGAAAATATTATTTTGCTAAATCCAACCAGCAACTTTCTCCTTTTTATACATATATTAGAATCAAAATACAAAGCCCTATCTATTAATATTTTCCTAAGCATAAAACTGCCAATCTGCTTTAAAAAATATAATTACCATTAGTAAAATATGAACAAACATGAATAAATGCCCAATGTATCATATATGTCACATTACATTGTCTCCATCACTGGGGATTCAGAAATGTGTTATATACTAGGTAATTTGTTTCCAGATTATGCAAATTACCCATCTGAAAAAAGATTAATTTATCAAGTAACTTAAATAAGTAAAATAAATAAATAAATAACTAATAAATCAATTTGGATATATCATATTTCCAGGTGTAATGTACAGAGAAAATCAAAACTTTGATTAAACTGTGATTAGATGATTAGAGCATTCGAACAAGCTCATGTAACTTCAACAGGTAATATGAGAAAACAGCAGGGAAAACTAAGTAAGAGCATGCATACAAGACGTTTCATGCAGTGTCGCTAGATGGTGTTATGTGAGAAGGGATACTTTTTAAAGGAGTGAAAGATAATATCATAAGATAGACCTTCATGGAATGGAGCTGAGAACTATAGACAACGTCCACATCACATAACTGTTGAATATTCTTTTTGAGTTGAGGTGGATTCAGAGAAATGTATAAATATAATTTCAGTAACTAATTTAGGAAATTACTGTGGGATTCTCGATTTCCACTATTCATCCATTGAGTCACAGAAGGCAGAAATATTATTTTTGGTAATTAAAAGTACATTAGCACAGCATAGTATCAGTGGCATATTCACTGTAGGCCATCAAGTCTGTGAGAGACACAAACACACTGATTCCTTCCATCTTCTACCACTTTATCCTCCACATGAGGGTCTAGGGGGCGCTGTGCCAATCTCAGTTTAGATCATCACAGGGTCACATATCCACTCTCACACTCACCTACGGTCAATTTAGTGTCCAATTTACCTAATCCCCACTTTGCCTTTGTAACATTTATTGATTAACCTATGTAGCCTTTAGTCAGCATCAACACTCAAAAGATGTCTAGTTTGTCCATGGTGGGCAAATTGTAAAAACATGGTGGTATTAAATGATGGCCTCAGTACAGCTGACCAGGCTCCTGATAAACATATAATGCTCATTCTGTGTTAATGAAAAACACAGAATTCATACAATCAGGTGATTTTACACTTTGTTACAAATTGGGACAATGATTTTACCTTCATTTTCTACCAAATTGTTAATTTAATGACATGAAAGTCAGATTTTATCAGTTTAAAGTTGTGTTTAAATTCCTTTTATTTTGCTAAGATAAAGGAAATGATTATGTTCTATCTGAAATCCTGAAGTTAACATTTATGGATATCATCATATACTGCGTTAGATGTTTTGGAGCCCCTTAAGAGCGAGACATACATGAATCCCACATAGACTGCATAAGCCTGTTCCCTGCTGGGGATGCAGTCAGAAAGGCATTCTGTTTTCAACCTCCACACTCACACAGTGCCTATATATAGGGCTGTTTATATCCAAACAGAAGACTCATTATAGAGAAAATGACACATTGCCAAGTTGCTACTGTAATTAAGAATTTGTTCTTAATTTAACTGCTTTAAAAATATCAAAAAAATAAAAGTGGCTTCTCAGCTTGTGGCAATTTCTATTTTGAGATGGAATGAAAACACTATGTAGAACTGCTTCTTTAAGATCATCATTTTCTACAATAATATGACTACAATTAGATAATATTGTAACATCTTTCCCATCATTATAAATGTGTTTTGATTTTTCAAGTTCAAGAATACTTGGCAATTAAAGTAGTTGAGAAACAAAATATTTGTTTATAAGAAATTGAGAGTGAAAACATATGGAATAAAAATCTAAATAAATCGACTTTAAACCCTAAATGTGAAGGTAGAGTGAGTTATAAGACGTTGAAGGAAGCCATAGAATGTTGCTTCAAGCCAACAAGGATCCAACAAAAGGTGGATTCGCTTTTTTCCTCATGAGACCCCATCTTTTATTTACTAAAATGTGAAAAATGCATTAAACTGATGATACAGAAGATGAAAGAAATCTCTCAGAGGGTAGGAGAATCAAAAGTTACTGACTATTGAGGGGTCAAGACTTGTTACTTTAAGAAGAGGTGTGAAAATGTGTTAAAAATAAGGTGGAACAAAGCCAAATACAAGTTAGAATACAAGAAAGATTTACACTTTCATATTAAAAAAAATAAATAATGAAACACACAGATCTGCAGATATACCCCACAAGAGATCCAACAACTTCACTCTAATACTTGGTGCATAATTGTATTTATATATTTTATAAAGACTAGAGTAGTTCACTTTTGACCTTTGCATAATAAGCCTGCTCCAGTGCCTTGAGTTCAAGCTATCATTATCATCCCAGGGGACGGGCATTTGACTCACAGCCAGCAGTGACAAACAAACAAATAAATAAATAAATACAAAACAAATCACAATTCAGAGTTCAGAGACTCATTTACAGCTGGGATAAATGACAAGTTGAACTAGTAGGTTCTGTATCCTGGTAGATTGCATCTGTGCCCTGAGGGAAGCAACATGAACTCAGAATGTAATGCATGGCTTGGATCATCCAGGATAACTCCTGCCTTTACCACGTTCGTAGTTCTAAGTCGACGAATCGTTTTGCCTTGGTGCCACTACGAGGTGCACATTTGTGGTTTTGAGTGAACTATCTCAAAAGGGAGCGTGTGCTCAGGGAGCCCATAACTTTAGTACTTCCAAATTATAACTGACTATCCTGGATTTCAGTGTTTTTGTTGAAATTAAGGGTAATATTTTCTTTTTAAAAAGTGCTCATCTTCATACATTAAAAACTGTGCTCAAAACAAACAGAAATATACAGAGGATGTACTGTAAAAACAGGCACTCTCTTTAAATACCATTTGCCCGTGGTTGCTCTTCAGTTATGTTGATACAGGCCATGCAAAGATTGTTGCAGTGTCTGATAACTCTGTCTCACACATGTTTATCTTGTCTGGTTATATGAAACTGAAAATGTGACAATGTAGTGTCAGGTTAGAGAGATGTGGGTGGGATTGAGGCTGACCCTCACTGAAACTGATATGGCACTGCCATACACACATACTGTACACCAAGCTTAAAGTTGTATTGTGAACTTGTATATACTCTACCCAGTCTCTCTGTGTACCCGACACACCCGAGTCCTTATCTTAGAGCCAAGTTCTGTTCCCCTTGGTCTTTGCTACTAAATATAGGCTTCAGAGCCATCTGTGAGAATGATTTTGTTCCCTTAATATCTCCATCAGCACTTTCCTACCCCCCATTCGTATTCATACTCCTAAACTCAACCACCGCCTCCTCCCGTCTTGACACCAATACCACTTCCACCCACACCCCCAAGCCCCTGGAAGATCTGCCATCTGAGTGAAGGGTGGGTTTTGCACTTCTCTGGACCTGGGTCCGGCCATACGTGGGGTCAGAGGCACTGTGGGATTTGTAAACTTGTGACAGAGATCACCAGATTTGAGCCTCTTGTCTATTTGGTATTTACAGGTCATCCTTTCCAGGATTACAACTAAATATCGGTGAGTGGATCTGCATCCCATCAATGTGCTTTGTTCTGCAACAACAACCAACAGCTTGGATTTAGAAGTGTCGCTGCTGCAAAATGGCAGTAATAGAGGCAATAAAGACATGCAACATATTCTCCAGTGACATTTCTGCAGGTTTTACAGGTGAAACAGGAGACCATAACAGCTCAGGAGACCAGATTATATGTTTGCTTTTAATGAGAATGCTTCCATTTGTACCAACATATCGCAGTGAGTCACTTTGCTGCTTTTAGATTTTCTTGTGTCTTAAAATGACCATAGGAATGGGTGAATGTGCTGACCATCCCTCTCTGTGGGCGTTGCAGAGTTTTTATATGGTGATGAGGTGGTGGGGGTGGTAAATCTGAGTGCGATGCGTCCCTAAGCTAATTATTCAAGGAAATAACACGCCATCCAAAACCTTCCTAGTTAAAATGCATAACTACTACGGATTTCATGCGTGTATGAAGAGGGGTTCAAAAGTACACCCAGACTTGAAGACCTGAAGATATGTGATTTGCGTCCTTACGTGTTGTGTTAAGTCCATTTGATAGTTGAATGACGCCATTACATGTCACTAAAATGTCTTGGCTAGAAATGTATTTTATAAATAGCTGCAGTGGGTTGAGTTACAGTCAGTAGATGTGATGTTTTGTGAGTTGACTATGAATTAAAGAAACAAGAGTTGTGGAGGTTAATGTGCATGTAGAGCAAAAAATGCAACATAGTCACATAAGATGATGTAAAGATGCTAATGCTAGCATGCTCCCTCAGTGATCGTTATCATGACAGATGACGCAGAGGAAAGTATTACTCCCCACTTTCCCCGCCAACAGGTTCTCATGCAGGCTGCAGATTGGGAAATATGATAAGATGATATAAATGATGCTCAATGCTATTTTATGATCTGCAGACCTTTACTTTGACTGCAGTACAACAGCACCAGAGCGCTCTGAACGCTGAATCTCGACCTAAAGCACAGCGCATTTCTGTTTGTTTACTCTGGCTGTACTGCAGATCATGTGACCACAAACCAAACTGAACATGCATTAAGCTTTAGGTTTCCTTCGAGGGAGACATCTGCTTCGCCGGGGAATGTGGGGAATCTCAGGGCCCTGACATCACCCTTGAAGTTGAAAAATGAGAGGGGCCCAAGCTGTCTTGTTTGTGTGTCACATTTAGGTCCCATGGATTCACATTCAGTGGTTGTCAATGGCTGCAGGTGTTGACGGTGAAGACTAACCTTGAAAAGTTGGATGAAATCTAAAAGGCTGTTTATTCCTTTGAGGGGGCATATTGTTATATGAAAGCTTCATATAAAACTATTTGTTTTTAATGCCTCTGGTAATTTTTCTCAGTTTTGTCTGTATGTTTGTAAGCCCATGTGTTACTCTGTTACTCATAACACCATATTTTTTCCTGGACTTGCAGCCATGCCTCAGCGAACACTTGCCCCCGTAAACAAAAGGAAAAAGCTCGCCAGGATCATAACCGACTTATCACACATCACTCAGGATGGTAAGGCTGATCCTTCACAGTATGCATTGAGATTTTGATGCATGATTGGTGATGATTACTGTGACTGGGGCAGTAATCTTACAGGATAAACAGGTTTACTTCCGCAGCTCAAATCAAAAGAAGCATTAAACATGGCACAATAAAATAAATGAACCATACATCTAACTAACTTAAATTGAGTAACTCCAAGTTAACATGTTTTTCCAATGAACAGTAACTAAATGCCAAGATTGTAAGATAATACTAAGCACTAAAACTTAGTCACGTCATGATTACTTTTTTTAAGAAGTATGTGCAAAAGAATAATTATCATCATTGAATGTCCTTTACCTAGAGTTTGAGTTTGAGCCAGAGGCCTCCGAGTTTGACCTGGGGAAAAAAATTGGAACTCCCAAAGACATCATGCTGGAGGAGCTCTCGCTGATGAAGAACAAAGGCTCCAAGATGTTCAAGATGAGGAAGCAGAGAGTGGAGAGGTTTATCTACGAGAACAACCCTGATGTCTTCAGCAGTGACTCAATGGTTAGTGAACACGCCCACAAACTCCACAAAGAAACACAGTAACAGACGTAAAATGGAGGTAAATCCTTATTAAAATATACACCGATCAACCACAACTTAAAATACAGAGAATTAGAACATTAATTCTCATTACAATAGCACCTGCTCCCAGTACACAGTGTTCAGTTCATGCCAAAAAATTGCTCCAAAGCTATAGAAGCAGTCAAAGTCTCCAAGAGAAGGTGACCTTGAAAGAAGAATCATGTTGGTGGCACCTGGATGTACTCTGGGAAAGAAAGAAAGCTGATGGAGGTGCTTTGGGCGAGGTTTCACTTAGGCATTCATGTGGATGTTACTTTACCACGTGCCATCTAACTTAGCACTGTTGCACAGCAAGTACAAATGCTTATGGCAAAAGTAATCCTTGGTGACAGGAATGAGGACTGCAAGAATGTTGGAGGAACGGTCTGAGACACATGACATGTTTTCAAGACATCAATGCAATGTGCTGTGACCGATTCATAGAAGCCCCACCTTGAAATTCAAAAGGTACGGATGCCAACATAATGCCCAACATCACTGGGCACCTACAGCAGTTAAGATGAGTCCACACCTTGACGTTACATTAAAAACACTAGCAATGCCTGTCAGGTGCAAAGTGGAGCTGCTGAAACAAGCTAACTCATCAGATACAAATGTATTGTGTGGCATAATGGTTGGTCATTTTGTTCCCATGTCTTTCAGGACAACTTCCAGAAGTTTGTCGGTGGACAGATGGGAGGTGAAATGATAAACCTTGGTGGGCATCTTGTTAGCAAGCAGTCTGGACACCTGCATTACACAGGACTGCACACTGGAGGAGGTGCCCCTGTGCCTCCACCAAAGCCTGGAAGCAAAGGTGCAGGAGGAGCAGGTGGAGCAGGTGGAGCAGGAGGTGCTGGAGGTGCTGGAGGACTGAGTGGTGGCGAACATGGGAAAGGTGGTAAAGGAGAAGGCGCTAGTGACGGGTCAACAGGTTGGTTACATTGGTGCCTCTTACTTAAATACAAGAAAAAACTTAAATAAGCACATTGTATTTTAATCACCACAATTTAGATTTGCAGTATGTCTGTTGTCGGTGGTGTTTGCTGGTGAAGAAAAGGATGTCTACAGATTCCACAATTTGTGAGCTTAATTGATTATTGAATGACAAAGTTTTATGGGATGATCTGCACTAAAACACATACCAACCTAAATGCTGTGTAATATGACTACAGCTCTTATACAGTATGAGCCACCACCAGTAGCCAAAAGGCTTAGGGTTATCTTAAAGACTAGAAGGGAAAATGGCTAGCCAAGCTCAGTCTAAATGTAGCAAAGTGGACTTGAACCCAAAAATGTTTACTGATTGAAAAACATCTACATTTTATTTGTGCTGGTTTTAAAGACATATTTACTGCACAGACAGTCGTTCTGATTACCTCACTCAACTCTCAAGCAAAAAAGATTAACAAGCATGTTTTATTTTTTTTTTACGTACATGAAATGATCCTTATAACACGTATTTTTCCCTCCACAGGAAGTGGAAAAGATGCAACTAAGAGGCAGGCTCATGTGAAGACATACCTGTCACCATGGGAGAAGGCCATGAAGGGTGATGAGAACCTGTTAGCCACTCTGAAAACATCAATGCCTGGTCCCATAGATCGAAAGGATATGCCCAAGTACAAATCCTTCAACAGGTACTTCCACCCACACCTAACCTTGTAGGTTCTTCATGTCAAAGAGGGACTTCAATAATCCTCTTACCTTGCTTTGCCAGGTGTGCACTGCCCTATGGAGGGTTTGAAAAGGCCAACCAGTTAATGAAATTCCAGATGCCAGACAGAGAGACGGTCAAAGAGGAGCCTGAACCTGCAGTGGTGTACCAAAATGATGTCGGCTGTCGGCCTTCCTTCAACCGCACTCCTATTGGCTGGATGGGCAGCAGCGAACCGGGCAGCATTCACATTGAGAGTGATGCCGTGCCCTTTGATGCAGAGACAGATGAGCTGTGAAAAAAAAAAATAATAATATTGTGATTACACTCTCCACACACACACATACACACAAGCCTGACTGCATGCACACACCCACAAAAATGAGCTTTAAGTCAACTGTTACACTGATGAATCTCTAAATGTGAATGAGTGAATGTGTAAATGAAATGTGGTCATGTTCTGTATTTGGTTGTAAGGCAAAGAAACCAGCTTTGATCTTACAGACAGATTAAAAATGTTTGTGTTTTCACAAGTGAAGTGCAGATTTTGTCAATAAGGAAGAGTGAATCATGTATGAAGGACATATTTATGCTATGTTACCGTGACTAATGCCGTCTTAACTTGTCATTGTTTGTCATTACCTAGTGCCCTTTTGTTGTCCAAATTCTCTGATATTTTGTTGAGCTATGAAAAGGCTATGAACCCGTTTCATTCAGAATGCATGCATAGAGTCAATCCTCCACATTTAACCAAGTAACCATATCAAAATAAATAATGTGACAATACTCCAGAGGAGTGATTAAAATGTCAAGGGGAATCATTTTGTGTACATGAAAATTCTTACCAAATACATTTCTCATGCGTCTTTACTTTCCCATAATTTGTAACACAAATTCCAACAATCTTTTCATGTTCTTGGTCCTAAATGGTCCTAGGTGCAATGAAGGAAAGTATACTTGTCTCATGACTCAACAGCAGAAACCAAAAATAGCTGTGCAGTGTTGAAAAATTCCCGAGTTTTGGGAACAATAAAGTACATCTATTCATCCTTCCATCTATGGATACATTTCTGAAGTTGAATGTAAGTTTTAGTTTTAAAATCTTGATCAAAGTGAATATAAGTCTTTAAAAAAAGCCTCCAACTAAAACCATAATAAGCAGTTGTACCACTCCGGTGCAGTTGAGGGCGCTCGTGCTCAGATAAAACAGAAGCATGAATTGTTTTTAAAAAGATGTAGAATCAATGCTGCAGCTTTGAATGTTTGCTTGGAAACAAACCGGAGCATATTAGCGTGTTGTTGAGACGATGTTACTACTGTCGAACTGTGTAGTCTCCCATTTACAGCGACGCAATGAACACCAGTCCAGTATTATTAGGTAACGCTGCAACTTGTTTAAATCATTAGCTTGCTTAGCTATCGTTAGCTCACAGTAATAAAACAAGAGTATCTTAAGTTTTCAGGTCATTAAACAAGGTGGCAATAAATCAAATGGCCAGTGGACGGAACGTGTCCACGCATTTTGCTTTTGCTGTTCAGTTATTATTTACATGATAAGATGATGTCGATTAACGTCAACTGATTTCGTACCCGTTCGCCATGTAGCCAGAACTTGTTGACAAATTTAACCCAAATGTCGTTACTTTTTTGGCAAATCATATGCGCCGAATTTGACAACAGTTGCTCATCTTTGCTTTGTATCACTTAATTAGCCGACGAGTTCCCCAGGATTACTTAAGGACTAAAGGAAACGTAAAATGTGATGATTTTGGGGCAAGTACTGGTTTTATGAGGAGCGTCTTTTTAATCAACGTTTGTTTGCGATGGACATCGTATCTATGGATTTAAAAATAGTGTGTTTTAGTATATGTTTATATTTGACAGAGCTTCTTTCTAACAGAAACTGCAGCAAGTGGGTGCTAAGGATTCGTAAGTGGCTAAACTTAATGAGCAACATTCACTTGACCTGTATTTTATCAGTAACAGTGATACAAAAATATGCTCAAATGAATGAATCAACTCATTACTCGTCCAAATCACTTATTGTTCATGTTCCACCAATTAAAGGCCCAATGTGTATGAATTAGCAGACTAGTAAAGCAACTGAAATGCACGATATTAGCTAGTTTCACTAGCATAGAATCACTTTCAAATAATAATAATTGTTATTTATTTACCTTAAAGTACACGCCTCACATCATATCATGTGTAGGGTTAGGGGTTGTTTCCCCACAGCAGTTTTAACATGTTTTGTTTTAGCAGGGAAGGCACAGGTGTTAATGATGACAGACATTGACGAATCATTAACGGTGGCCCAGTTCAGTTCATTTAAATGGAACAGGCCTTATTAATTTGATTATTTACACCTGTTGTTTTCCTACTTTGGCCTGTCACAACAAAATAATAATAATAATATATCAAAATCAGAGGTATGTACATTAAAACTTTTTCATTTAGATATAAAGTTAATACAATTTGATGTATTTTTTTGTAATTATACAGTTACACATGCAATTTATCAAATGTATTTATATATAAACTAAAGTTTGTCAGTGTGCATTGTTTTTGAAATGTAGTTTGTGTGTCAATCATTCTGTCTTAGGTGAACCATAGCACTGATTTTTTTCCTGATGAAATCTAAATCAAAGGCCCCATTGGCAACACTGCCATGGATAGAGATCCTTGTGTACTGGCTGCTTTCCTTTGGCTCACATCTGTACTCCTTCTACCACCTGCACAGGTTCTCTAAAAGTACGGTAGATGGACACAAAATATCGATATGTTGTTTGATTTAAAAGAATGTAAAACTAAAACGTGTTAATACAACATACATTTGTCTTTTGTTCCTCGATCAGAACATGAAAAACTTTTAGAGAGAGAATACCAATTGGAAGAAGGCCTTCTTATGGGTTTTAAAAGGGTAAGAACAATGTTGAAATTAGTTTGTTTTACATTTTTTATTAATTAACACATAATGTAGACCTGAGGTGAACTATAATAGATGTTTTTTGTTAGGACCCATCAGACTTTGAGTGGAACTTCTGGACTGAATGGGGCAGGAAGTCTTTACTGTGGTCCCTGGCTGGTCATGGCATCATATCCAGATTCACTACCGTCTTTTACCCTAAGGTAGGAAGCAGCAGTAGAATATTCTGTTGCTATTAAAATGTTTAAATCCATTATTCATGTTTCTCCAACAGTTCAGGGTGCCAGCACTTACGATATATGGCTTCTTAGCAGCCAGCAGTGTGCTGGGGGTTAAAGGTGTGAGTGTGTTGCTGGTGCACATGGCTCTGTCCTTCTTAGTGGCTCAGCTGCGAAAGCCCGCACTGTCGTGGGCATGTAACCTGCTGCTGCTCTCCACACTTCACTTCCAACCACTTCAAGAGATCCAGGTGGGTTGCTATTTATTTATTTATTTTTTTTTTTCTATTGCTGTGTAAATTTGAATCGGTTAAATATGTTGTTCAATGTTATTCACTAGATAAAAACTGCTGATTTTTTGGTGGTAAGCATGTAATCTGTGTTGGTTTGGGACTTTCTGTGTGGAGTTTACACGTTCCCCCATTCGGGTACTCCTGTTTTCTCCCACAGTCCAAAAACATACAGGGGTTAACTGGACACTCTAAATGTACTGTAGGTGTGAATGTGTGTGAGTGAATGGTTGTTTGTATGGTGGCCCTAAAATGGACTGGTGACCTGTCCAGGTCCCTATGTCACCTGGGATTGGCTTCAGGGATCATTTGACCCTCATGTGGACGATAAAGCATACATGTTTGAACTTCTTTAACTAGTTTGTACTGACACTGTGCAGGAAAAATAGCATTAGTAAAGCAAATGTAATTACACTACTACATTATAAATTAAACATTATACTACAAATTAAGTAAATTATATTACTTTTAGAATATAACACAACTAAAACTATCCTTAGCTAAATCCACAGTGTACACAACAACAAACATGCAGTCCTAAAAACAGGCAGTTCAAAAAGTGGGTTCTGAGAATAACTGTCAGACTTCACTGTTAAAAAATCTCTAGGTGTCATATTTTTGAGGACACAAGAGGGCACAAGATACCAACAGGATGTAAAGCACAGTATGTATTCTATGTCTGTAAAAATCAGGTTTATTGATTTTACATTATTGTTAGTATTCATTTTTGTTGCTGTCCTATATTTCATGGAGATTAGAGGATTGTAAAAAGCTCAGTATCTTCCAATAAGAAGTTAATAATGGGAGATGCACAGACAGTCTTTGTATTTATATATATAAGCTGAACATTACATTTTTATAAACTTTCTTTCATAATGTGACACAAATAATTATAGCTAAATGTAAATTCAGTTTTTAGTAATTCACCCATTCATTTTTATGCCTATTATTTTTTATTTTTTTAATGAAAACTGGGTCGTAGTCTACTTTTCACATGGTCTGACACCGATCCCCTCAAAATATCTTTGATGTGCACAGTATCTGCCACATCAAGTGCAGCCAATGTCTGGTAACTGTGTTCCAGTCAGACGTTCAAGACTTGAATTCAGAAAATGAAAGACCTGACAGACCTGCTTCCCGAACTCTGCCTCATCCCCTCCTGTGCTCACCGCACCCACACACGTGCAGTCACATTCAACTGACTCCTGCGTTCAAGCAATAACAATGCACTGAACAGACCTCATTAAAAGTTGTATTAAGCATGTGTTTTTTGTATTTGGAGGAGGAGACTGTAAATTTACTGTCAAAATGTCACTATTTATAGAAGTCTTCCCCAGTGATGTGTTAAAAATAATTGGCCTTCTACCTCTGTTTCAGAGACGCTGGTATAACTCTGAAGAGGAATACTATCTGCTGCTCTTCAGCATCGCCGTCTGTGGTCTGCGCTTCATCAGCTTCAGCCTGGAGAATTGCTGGTGCCCTGCAGGCCGTGGTGGAGTCACACAGCTCTGTTGGTTGTTATCATACACATTCTATCATCCTTTTTTCTACAATGGACCCATCATCACATACAAAGACTACACGGAGCAGGTAAGAGAGCCATTAAAGGTTACTCAAGCAGTTTTGACCAAAAAAAAGAAAAGAAGCTGCGTTTGTTTTTGTCTGGAGGAGGTAGCAGCTGATTGCTGCTCCTAAGTGCAGGTGATCTTAGGTCACCATTTTTAAAAAACAGCAGACAGCACATTAGTGCTGGGCTGTTAACAAGAAGACAGCAGCTCGAGTTCTTTTTCTTTCTTTTATTGTATTTGTAAGAAAACATGGTCTTTATTTTTACATATGAATACCTACTGTTAGGTTTCTCATCTCTCTATATTCTATAATATTGTAAAGGTTTCTGCCTTACAATGTTCAGTGCCCTGAGATAATGTTTGTTGTGATTTGACGCTATAAAAATAAAATTGAACTGAATTGACTATGAAAACTTTGCAGTAATCCAAACTCAATTATCATCACAACAATATTATTCTTTGATTGCAGAATAATAAACATTCTGTATATGTCAATGTAATGTTGATGCATAGTGCAGGGATGCATGTATCAGCCACCATTCACCTTCTTGACTTGTTACTGGCCTATCAGCAAATAAAATGACATTCACAGATACTGAAAAAAAATGCTTCGAATTGAATATTTTGTTAATTAAGTGGCTAAAAGGGCTCTTAAACTTTGTGATGAAGGTAGTATTTAATGTTATTTTAAACATTTTGTATGAATGAATTTGAGATTATTAAAAAATAGTGTGAAGGACTGAGAAACTTGAGATTAAAGCACTTTTAATATGGTTCTTCAGCTTTGTCTCTTAAACAAAATGATCAGACTTTTATTTATCAATATAGAATAATTACAGTATCTTTATTAACTCTTTTGGCCATGTTTCCCAGTCCTTCTACATATTAAAACAGCCTGGGTTCATTCTTCTACCACAGTCCTTGTATTTAAGCTCTTGGGTAGTAAAGAGATTCGACCAGTAGCAGTGGAAGTAACAACCTTCTCACGTTCTCCACATGCAGATGCAGAGGCATGCTGAGGAGAGTGACAGACGAGAGTCTGCTTTTCGTTACTTGGTGCTCAGATCAGGACGGATCATTCTGTGGTGGTGCATTGCAGAATACATGATCCATGTAATGTACATGCACACTATCCAGTCTAATGAGACCTACTTAGAAATTCTCCCTCCTTGGGCCTTGGGTAAGTATTTAGACTGTATGTATTTTTAGCTTTCGCACTGAGCGTCAGCTTTAATGTTTCTCCAGATAAACACTGAACATATTTACATGGAGACATAAAAAGCATGAGATAATCTTAATGAATGACCACCGTCAATCATCCAATCAATGACCCGCCCACTCAGCCCTCACAGGATTTAGTTGCCTCTAAATCACTAATCACCCCTGAATCATCATCTGTTTTAATTCTTTTTATTGCGTGTTGTCATTATTATTAACACTTATTTATTTATTTGCTTTTACATTTGTAAATTAGCTAATCCTCCTGCAGTTTCAAAGCAAATGAATGTCTTTTTAAGTTGATGTGAGTGATCTCATTCTACAGATGGTTTTCATGCATGTAAACTTGCCTTTCCTCTCCTCACAGGTGGTCTGGCTCTGGCCCTCGTCCAGTTCTTCTATGTGAAGTATCTGGTGCTATTTGGCTTTCCCTCCATGTTGGCTACGTTGGATAATCTAGCTCCTCCAAAGCTTCCTTCTTGTGTCAGCATCATGCACAGTTTCACCGGAATGTGGAGGTAAGACAGAATTCAACTCTTCTTGTAAACAGTGTTCCTTAAACATTTTAGTGTTCAGTAGAAACCGGCTTCCCTAATATCCTAAAGGATAAAGTACATTTAATGGGAAGTGCTTGAAGTGGAGTGCTTTGGCAATCAGTTTCAGACTGGGCACAGCAAATTGTCTCATCTTTTGTCATTACTGGCAATCACAAGAGTAGGTCACCTCTGAGCTTTATATCGTTCTTTCAGACTTCAAACTTAAATGATTTGTATTGTGTGCTTTTTGCAGCAGCGTTCCTAAAACAACAACTTAAATCATGAAACAAAAGAAACATCTGTGTGTTAAAATCCCTAAAGACAAGATGTTTGTTTATCATATTGTTTTGCTTATACTCAACATAGAGGTAAAGATGATAAACTCAACACCTTATATGGTCACTGAACACCAGATGTTAGACTATTGTTTGTTGATTTCAGCTCTGCTTTTAACACCGTGCAGCCACACTTACTACCCAACACGTTAAAGCAGATCATTGTCAATGTGACAACAAACACCATCTTATCCTCCACATAAAAAAACAGATGGTGTTTGATCCCAAGTCTCATGGAGATAATTTACCAGTGATCATTCCTAATCAGCCCGTATATGTGGGCATCTGGTGTGGAGGCTCCAAGTAAAACTCATCTGTTCCAAGGTGGAGCAGAGGCTGCACTTCCTGCAAAGGCTGAGAACATTTGGCGTTACACAGGAAGTACAGCTTCTCTTCTCTCGTAGGATCAGACAAGCACAAAAGATAATTTCAGACCCAGCCCCCTGTCCCTCACCTTGAGTTTTAGCTCCTCCACTCAGACAGACTTACAGATTCCCACTAAGCAGGCACAACTTTCCAAAGCCTCCTTTGTCCCCCTCTCCATTAAAGCAATTAACACCACCCAGAGTATGTCCAGTTTCTTTGTTGCATGTGTACATAATGTATTTGTCGCAATCCAACCATGAATTTAAATATCAAGATGACTGCTTCATTTAGCACTTCTGTTAAAACTGAGGTAAAGACTGTGCCCTGTTGATGCTGAAGGGGTCACACTTGCTCAAGTTAATGAAATTATACATTGCAGTGTTTAATAATGCAGTGATGCAGCATCTCAAGAACAAGACTGACTGTAAAGAAAACTAAAAGCAACAAAGTTTCCATCCCTACTTTTAGGAAATTCTGATTAAAGTGAACATTATATGTCCTGGTGACATCTGGAAAGACTTTTGACTTGTATGCTCCATACACTTACATACACATATACAGTTGGGTTTGCAGTTTATCCGACACACCAATTAAAAACTAATATACTACTGCAATAATTCCTACATTTATGAAGGTTATAGTGTTTCTGTTGAAGCATCTTTTTGATTTACCTGCATAATAACACTGCAGCAGTGTGCGGTGCTGGGAAACGATCATATTATACTGAAGAGTGTCCACCAATAAGGTCAAGCTTAATAACAGGAATATCTCTTTGTGTAATGCAACTGGATTTAATAGCACCTTTACACAGGAGCCTCAGAAATGATGATAATGTGAAGATACCAAAGTTGATGTAGCACTTTTACTGACAATTACTGCATAATTAAAATGATTAGAGAAGGTGAAACAATTTGATCCCATGGGGAGATCAAACATAACATTATAATAAAGGTTATGGTATCGGGATATCAGTTAAATTGGATAGTAATAGACAGAACAAGGTTTGAACTCAAAGTACAATAAAAAGCAGATTGCATCATGTGCAAAAGAAATAAGCATTTTAAACAATCAACAATCATAGAATATGACACACTAATGGCAGGACCACTCTCACTAAATGTAATTATAATAACACGGCACATAAAGTTGAAATAGAAGCTAGTACTAAAGGAAAAAAAGCCCCACCTGTACATGTGTGCGGGAACAATGTGCTGACTCTGATGCACTCCAATCCAGCCTGTGTGTGCTGAGCTGGCCCATGTTGACAACATTGATGGAATGCATAAAGCTGTCCACCAATATCATTGACCAAACAGCCCCACTTTATAGCCAGAGGGGGGGGGGAGGAAGAAAACAGTTTTTCTAATCTTCTTAATGTGAAAGATTGATTTGAAACACAAACACAGCAGTGGTGCACGTTACACATGTTCAATGAAGCCCACTGCTGTGCTGTGTTATGTAAATCTGTGAATCACATTTGCCTTTTTTTTTCTTTCTTTTTTTAACTCTCAGGCACTTTGACGAGGGACTGTATCGATGGCTCATCAGGTAAGAGGCACTTCATGAGCAGTGGATGGACTAATTCAGACCTTCATGTGTATAAAATGAAGTGAAATGTCATCTAAATCAAATCATCCCTCTCACATTGCAAACCTGTCTGTCTAACTAGCTAAATATCCATTTATTTGAATAGTTTGTGCATGTGTTTAATCACTTTATCCGTTATTCATGTGTAAACGGCTCATTTCCTGTGGGGTATTAATTTGTGAGGTTAACATCAGCCCTTCTCCAGCTGCCTGCCTGCCTGCATGTGTCATGATAATGGACAAGGATGTTGCATTTGCATGTAGGATGTTGCATTTGCATGTAGGCTTTCTCATGATTATGAGGTTGCATGTTGTTGGTGAATAGTTCTTCTGTTGTGTTGCTGTTCCCGCACCCTGGAGAAATGCCTCCTTGTTTAATATGTGCATATGTAATGGGAGCATTATGTGTCTGCTCACTTGTAGTTTGGACAACGTGCATTATTAGTTTGCGCACCTCTAATGATGCACACTCTGCTGAAAGCGGCCTATTGAGACTTTATGGTCTACTTGGTAGACGTGGGCTTGCTCAGTTAAGCAGTGGCTCAGTTGCATGGTTGTCAGAAATCACAGTGACGATCTGTGAAAATATTCCCTTGTCTTTGTCATTTTTTTGCTAATTAGTGTCTGGGTTTTTGTCTTTGTTTTTTGTTTTTTGTGATTATGTGCATGAACATCTGCTTTTCAAAAACCAAAGAGGAGTTTAGAGGGAAATGTGGCTTATCAAACCGTCCAAGTGGCCGCACATAATTTGCTTAAGATCCCAGAATTTAAATTGCAAATGTAGGTTTCCATTTGAATCTGTGTCCAACTGGAAATTGTTTTCTCCATTTTAATGGCATCACTTGCAATTATGCCACCGCAGATGCAAAATGATACCCGCGACACAATGCCCTGCCATTCCTTCTCGCAGAAGTGCTTTTAAAGAGGTTTTAATGCAGTTCTGAAATTCTGTAGAAATTGTTTGAAGAGGGCTAGATGAGCGCGTAGGTGTTAAATGATGTGCTCCACATGACTCACTGACACCCCGTCTCCCTGGGCAGCTAAGTGGCTCATTCTTCACCATTCCATTAAACCTCCCGTATTTGCACCACCACCATGGTTCCCAGCTTCTCTGTTACTTACACACAAACACACACACACAGTTATTGCACAACAAAAGAGCTTTTACCGTTTGGGTTTTTTGTTTTCAGATATACATATGAAAAGGAATATATGATCTCAAATCCTGGAAAGTAGTTGTTTATAAGTAAGTGGGGGCCGTGTGTGAGCATGGTCAGCATTCACGTTTGGTTAAAATTGTGTATTAATTTATGTAGACTTGACTCATGTTAAATTGTCATATCATATTTTGGTTGCTTTTTGTGAGTTGAGCAAGCAAAAACAACATATAATGACATTTCATGTCAATTGCAGATTCACAGGCCGCTGAATAGTGTCCAACAAATCACATGCGACAAATTTCCTAATAGAAAATATCATATACTTGTGAATATGGAGTCATGATGGAATTTTATGCCTCTGTTTAAACAATGGAATGTACAATAATGGATATAAGACCATCTCATTCTTACATAACACATTGATTATTCAGGTATTAATGTATGTCTCAATATTATCATATTTTGATTAACATCTGTTTGGAATTTGAATAATGTGAACAGATGGATGTTGCCGAGTATGTGTATGTATTCAGTAACACTTGTACCTCTCCATCTGCTTCTGCATTACTTTCATCCTCTAATATGGCCAAGCTGGCCACTCTATTTACGGCTCAGAAAATGCTGGCTCATCTTTCAGGAACATTGATTAGCCACAGGGTGGCTGAGATAATTAGTTCCCAGCTCAGCAACATGAGATAGATTGTGGTGTTTGTTGCTAAATGTGTTGGAGTGATGTAGCATGTCGGTTCCTCTGGGACTGACGAGGTTCTCACAATGTCTGAGACCATTTGTCTCCAAGACATGAGCCACGTTCTTTACTGATTGGATTTTTATTATTCACATCTAGCTGGCCACTGCATGAGTACACAGCTGCTATTTATATGACACACTATATAATGCAGTTTAATCTAATGAAAACCACCGTAAAATAACATGCATCTGCTATGTGGTGGTGATGTGACGTAAAAATCAGCTGCAAATAAGATGAGATTCACAGATGCAGACGCCGATGGTTAACTGGGCTATTTATACTGAAAAAAAATGAGGCTCTAAAATTGTGATAAAACGTAAACAAAATCATAAAATAATAAATTGTTCTTAATAATTAAGATGTATTTCTGTCCCTGCCACACACACACACATGAAACAACAACAGTGAAATCAGGAAACCAAGAACGAAGGTCAAATTTATGTTAAAAGGTTTGGTTCATGTGACAGCAATCACTTTGCAATCATCAGCCCATATACTGCCTTATTAACCACCTGGCCAGGCTGATATTCCCTGGAGTGCCTTTGTTTCTGCTCTGGACCCAATAAACATTTCTGAGAAATGTTTATTGGGTTAAAAATCAATGGACACAACCTGATGATTTCTGTGACATGTGGTCTATGTAATTTATTGATACACTATGGTGGCATTTAAAAGAAAAAAAAAAAAATCAGTCTTTTGCATCTGGTAGATTTACTGGCTTCAGTACATGTCTGTACAACTGAAGACAAATAATGAAATCAGTAAAGCATCTCTGTCTGTTTTTATTAGTGCTTTCATAGATGGGTTATAGTCCAATAATATTTGAATGGCATGAAAGTGCTTCTTTTTCATGTCTTGTTCTCTTGTGTTTCAGATACATCTACGTGCCACTCGGAGGTTCACAACACGGCGCTCCTTTCAAAATACTATCAACTGGCCTCGCATTTGGATTTGTCTGCTTCTGGCACGGTGGAAGCGACTACTTGCAGTACTGGGCTGTGATGAACTGGGCTGGAGTTCTGGTGGAAAATGGACTCATGTCTCTGTTTGCTTCACCCTCTATTCAGTCAACTGTTGTAAGTTTGAAATGTTTTAGTCTCCAACTGTTATAAAAGCAGTAGCCTTAAAGATGAAATTACCTCGTTAACAGATCTGATTAAATATTTAACGCAAACAGCCATAGAATCTGATTAAAGAAGAGCTGCTACTGAACAAAGTATTTTCATCCTGTCACATCTAATTAGGGATGGGAATTATAAGACACCAATGCCATTATTGATTAACATTCCAATTCTTTATCAATTCCCTCAACGATTCCTGACAGCAGAGAGTTAGTCTGTTTCATCATCTCTGAATCTAAAATATTAATTAACTGTAGTCTGACTTTGAACGATTTCTTCCTCTGATTCACCGTTTCATGCTTCCAGCAGCATAGTTGCAGGGCAGCTAGTAGAAAAAGATGCCGATATACATTTTTTGGAGAAAAGTGTCAGTTTAAAAGCATACAATTTAGATGTTCAGACAATTTGGAACCAATTGCCAGCTGGAACTGTCTCTAATCATCACACTGACCACATTAATGTAAATGAAAAGATTATATTCATTCTGACTGCTCTTGATTTTAGCCCATGGGTGACTGACTGGTCATAAAATCTGATGGCATACTTTGTAATCATTGCAGTTCACAGTCGCACACGTTGATACAGCCACGTGCAATTTTTGTTTCTCAGATTTACGATTAAAACCGTACTCATGTACTGATTTCCCAGGAGCAACATTTCTCTGCGGCGATGAAAAGGCGCGTCATTGCCTTCCTGTGTGCCTTCTCCACCGCCATGCTCATCCTCTCTAACCTGGTCTTCCTTGGGGGAACACATGTGGGCAGAATCTTTTGGAAGCGTGTCTTCATTCAAGGTAATTTACCTTCTAAAACACTCACTCAACAGGATTTGTGCATGCTGCTGTTTCACCTGGTTTTTATAAATGTGCTCCCGGTGTGGCGCATCAGTCATCGAAGGCAGTCACAGATTTCTCTTCCAGTGGCAGCAGCTCAACATATTTCATCTACAGCAACAGAGACACCAGTTCACATAGGCCTGAAAATGAAATAAAAATATCATGAATAAAATATAATGATGGATCAGAATGAGTATACTCTGTTTCACTACACATCTGCGTAATGGTTGTGTCAGACTCTGTTTTGCTGTGTGTCTTTATTTGGCTCATTTGGCAGCTACAGTAAGATGGCAGTCGCTCCTCAGGCCCTGCGTCACATGATAAGTGGTCTGAGCTGCGTTCATCAGTGCCGAGAGCTCGGCTCAGTGTTGATACATCATTATATTATTAATTAAAGGGAACTCTCAATTCACGCCGACATATCACACACACTTCACTAAATTTTAAAGCACTGGTAATTTCCCTTTTACTAGAGCCGGTCTGATTTTTAAGATGCAGCTACCTACCTACTGTGTCTATTTGTCCTTATTATCTATCAATGCATTTATCTGTCTATCCGTCCGTCCATAAAGGGTATTAGAACTATAAAAATAAAAGGAAGAGTTTGAAAAATACAATTTCATGCATTGTTTTCTACCATCAATTCTATATTTGCTCTTTAGGGTCAGGGTTAGGTTATGAGACAAAATCGAGCCTAATCGGCCTCATTAAAGTTATATAGCATTCCTCAGGGATCAATTATTGATTAGGGCTGGGCATTGATTGAACATTTTAAATATCAATGGAGTTTCACTCTGGACTTTGACCATGATTCCTGAACAATATTGTTTTTCATTACCAATTTCATCAAATCAGTTTAAAATGAAGATTATTCTTGACATTCATTCATTAAACAAGTTTCAGCGTCTTTGTGTGTTAAAGAAAAGCGCTATAAAAATACGATGAATTATTATTAATATTATTATTATTATTATTATTAATAAGTGTAGTCATTAAACACAACACAACACAGACACACTCGCATCTCAGTGTCAAGCTCCGTCTTCCTTTGGGGATTGAGCTCCATCTCTGGTTGCAAAGAGCATGAAACTTTACATATTAGGCGATATAGAGGAAGTTCGGTAACCAGTTGATGCCACAAAAGTATTGAATTTCGATAGCCAGCCCGACTTACCAGCACGATGCGTGCAAAACAAACGCTGCGTAGCGCCGTCGCCTTGCACTCCTGACCCACTTCACACACGCAGCACTGACAACTTGGTGTAAATAAGTTAATAGAGGCCTAAAAATAAGAGGAGGGTGTTTGAAAAGACCATTTCAGCTGTGAATTATTCAGAGGGAGAACTAGAAACTAAATGGAGAATCTCAGTTTGCTTTCATGGAGAGTCATTCGGACCATTACAGCACTAAAACATGAAAATGAGAGTTATTAAATAGCCAATTTAACAAAGCACTTCATAATCGGCTCCCTTTTTATTAACTTTACTCTAAAATTGAGATATAATGGCTTTAACAGAAACGTCTGAAGCTATTCCTTATTGGGGGGTAATGTTGCAGTTTGCTTCATTAGCATGAAATCAATAGTTTTAAATCAGTCTGTCCGGGCTTGTGCAGGTGTGTAATTGCTCTCCGACCTCTCTGAAGAAACAAACTCCACACTTTGTGTCTCTGTACTGAATAATTGTTTTGTGTTTATTGAGTTGAGATGTAGAGACGTGAGCTCACTGACATCCCAGAGCATGACACACCAGTGAACACGTTAATGCTCAGTATTATTAGTTGTCACATTTAAATATAGTGGCAGTAATTACAACCATGAAGTGGAAGGTGTTGCTGATCATCTCCTTCCTTTTCACAGCTATGAACATTTTGATTGACACATTATCCCTTTTTTTTAAAGTTACTGTGCCATTTTCCTACTTTCACTGATGACAACGAGACCATGCGATATCATTTGAATAGCTATGTTTGATTCTAAGACTAAGACGTGTGTTATCTCCAAACTAGTTGTCAGTCAGTACTTTTACTTATGTATTTGAATAAAAAAAGGGTTTTGAATCAAAGACTTTCAGGGAGGTGTAATAAGCACAACTACACCTGGGGGCAGATGTCATATACAAATGTCCTGTCACTGCATTTAAGGAGAAAATAAACATGTTTTTACCAAAAAACAATCTTGGTTTTTGGAACTAATCTGTAGAGATACTGTATATCTACAGTTCTGTCTGGATTCTTCACAGTGATTCGAACTAACAACCCTATATTTTCTCTTAGAAAGTGTGTATTACTTCAGTTTAGAGCTAAAATGATTAGTCAATTAATCAGTTATCTCTATTTGTTCTTTTTTAATCATAAATGCCAAATACTTGATAAACTTTGCCAGTGAGAGGGATATACTTTACCCTTTTGATAAACCCTATACACATGTATATTGTCTCTCAAGAAATCACACCGGGCTGTTGGCAATAATTCTTTGAATGTTTCACGTTTTCTAATATTTAATCTCATCACAGTAATCAGTAATGAAAATAGTTGCCAAGACTACAGCAATTCTAACTTTAGTTTGTGCACATGTGCAGTATTTTTAAAATGTATTTATCTTGAAAAGTGGGACAGTACACATTTAGACAGAAATGAAGGATTAAAGCTCCAGTGTGTAACTCTAGGACCATATTCCAACAGTATCTCACTCCTGTTAACCGGGGATAATTCCTTAACCTAAAGTTTGCTGTCTCGCTTTTCTAGCGTAGATTTTATGCTCCTGCAAACTGTTGCTGAATCAACTTTCTGAAGAAAAAAACCTGCTTTAAAAAGTTTAATTAATTGTCAACTATTTTGAAAATTGATTAAATGTTTAATCTGTGTTTTTTTTCTTTAAATAATTAAAAGCTGTCTGAGTTTTCAGATTATTAAATATGAATATTTTGACAAAAAATGACACATTAATTAAGAAAATAACAGAAACATGTATCCACGATGAAAAGCATCGTTAGTCGCAGCCCTACAGTCGAGGTTTGCTTTTGTTTTTGTTCAAATTTTATTTTAATTCTTCATTTTGTGAATGTTAAGTAGTTACATGACGTATTGTATAACTAGATTTTGGCTCATGGAGAATGTTAGAGTTCTGACTTTCACTCATTGACCTGTGTGAGACTATATTTCACTCGAGGGTGTTATTGAAAGGGTACGTACCTGCAAAGATAAAACACTGGGGCGTCTTGGCATCACAAGGAGACTTGTTCATGGTGCAGACAGTGGCCTCAGGCTGAAAGACTTTCAGAGATAAATGAACAATGTGAGAAATGCAAATAATAAATAATTCAAACAGGTCTTTTTGATTCAGACGGTTCAGATTTGACCAAAATGTGAGTGGCGAAGTGGTAATTAGCTCCACGTTCACTGCAAACATAACGGCTGTTTTTAAAGACAAAAGGCAAAATAAGTCATATTAATATCTATCACCAAAATATGGCTTTACAAGCCTGAGCCTGTGTAGCTTTTCTCTTGTGCAGGCAGAAAACTGTCAGTACAGCTGTGCACGAAGCGGCTTCTGCGTGTGTGTAAGAGTGTGTGTGGATTTCGATTTTGACATGAATAGAAAAGAATAGGCCATTGAAAAGCATTGTGGGTGCAGGTGCAGGTTACTGAGATAATCTGGAGGAGGTGCACACAGCTGTCCTTACCTGCCTGCTCGATCCTCTAAGAAGCTGCTATAAATAGAAATGGAGGAAAAACATAACAAAACAAAAAAACAATACATCAGGGAGAAATGACCAAACCATGAAAACTATCTAACCACCAAGTCTACACAGCTCCCACTCCTCTAATCATTTAAAATGATCAGTATTTCTAAATTAAACTGTGCCCTCAATCCGTCTCAATAAACCAAATATTGGGATCATTTCTGTAAATCTAAATATCCCCCGTTTATTTCAGGCTGGTCCACCGTGGCTCCACCTATGCTGGCTTTCCTCTACTGCTTCGCTCAGATTGGACTGGAGTGGACTTCTCCCCCACCATGATTCACCTTGACTTTGCACTCGAGTGAGAATCCGCACAACCGGAAAAAGCAAAAACGCCCCGCTGAGCGTGGAGTGTCACCATTGCCACCCCGCGCCTCTGTGACGGCTCTGGCTCGTAGCCACAGAACCCGTGCAAACCTGGCTGAAGAGCAGCTCAGCGGCTGCTTTCTTCAACCTGCAGGACCAACTGAAATCCGTCTGAACGCGAAGACTTTAAGGATTAGAGCTGATTCTTTGCTGTATTTCAGAATCGTGTTTGCAGCTTTTGTCTTTGCTGCGTTGGTGTGTTTTCTATCCAATAAGCTGCACTGGAACACTGTCATTCCAAGAAACTATAAAGGACAAAATGGACTCTGAGTCTGTCTTTGTTTTTATGACTCTGATAAGGTTTTGCTCAGTGGCGCAGTGAGGTGGATAAATGCTGAGTTTACATTTGCTATTCTCCTTTAGCTCGCTACAGACACAGAAGTGTCTTCCCAGGTTGACAATAGACACAGGAAAGTGTACAGTGCAGCATGAACACGATCACTGGCAATATCCTTTCTGATATTAACCAGATTAAGACTACAGTCACTGGAGGAAGACAGATTAATCACTCAGGCCTTTGCAATTATCATTACTTAATTGTCCGATAATTATGACAAATGCTCCTAAATCACTTAAGTTTTTCCATCCAAACGTTGATTATGTGCTTCATGTTTAGCTAATACATCATTTTTCTTGCAGACAAAAATGCAGATTGGAGAGACAGACCATTAATGTTGTTGCTCTCTAAAAAATTAGATTTAAGTTATGCAGTTTTGTGTATCATTTGTCATTGTTAACCTGTTTTATTTTATCAGCTGGAGGGGAAAACATAAAAGCAGCACCATGGATCAATATAAGCATTGGCCATATGTAAACAGCATTTACATTTACACAGAAAAAGACACCAGTGAGCTGCAGAATGTACCATTACGATGCAGATGGCAATAAATAATAATAAATAATCTGTTGTATAACCTAGATGTTTAGTACAGTATTGTGAGAATAAATAGGAAGCTGCTTTAAATAGCTTTTGTGTTTTTCACACCTAAGTATAAATTGATGTTCCAGGAACTGTTTATTCCAGACTTGGCTGTGGCATCTCCACAGATTACCTCAGGCATGAGTGAGTTTGAATCCCTCATTGACGTACAGTAAACCTCTCGTGTGGCATCTGTTTATTCATCCTGCGGCAATAATTGATTGTTCCCACGGTTTCTATGTATGTTGACTTTTTTTAAATCAGTAATAAATCACACCTGCACACGTGTGTAACGTGTATCCCTGTGAGAGTCCATAACAGTCTTAGAAAGAAATACAAGCTGCTCTGACGATAAGAGTAATCTGGAATCTGCTGTTCTGGTTCCATTAGCTGATTTCTGTTCTCGGGATTATCACATCTGTGACACTAAGGCGGATCAGTGAGAGTGGGTGAGTGAACAATCCTCTTAAATGTGCACAAAGTGAGCTTTATCTGACCTAAGTCGATCAGCAGCAGAGAACACCTGCTGACAAACAAACTATCTCACAGAAACTCATCAATCTGCAGCGTGATCAGTTTGTCCAAACCACCAAATACACTCACAGGCCACTTCTTAACGTATTATCTGTACTTACACAAGTGTCCGGTGCGGTCGGTCACTCACTGGCTAGTTTCTCTTTCTCTGTGAAGTCTAGAAGTGTTTGTGTGATTTTCAGTTTGTCTGCATGTCTTCACAGTGGAACAGGTGAATCTAATTAGTGAACTTAATTAGGTACACCTGGTTCAACTCGTTAAAAACAAGTGACCAGTGTGCGCTCATGTTTCTGATCCAAAAGAACTGGAACTAATTAGGTGTACATTTCAACAAGATAGTGTTTAAACAGCACTGCTGCACTTTTGTGTGACAATTAATCTGCTTATGAAACAACATAAATGAACCCTTTAACACCCACGCCTCAAAATGTCCATCTTTTGCTTATTTTAACCATAAAAGGGCCAGAAAATGTCCTGTGAGTAAGTGCTTTTCCCGGCTTTCCCAGAATATCTGTCAATATGTGGCAGTTATTCACAATTTACTGCGTGTTCAAGTGGTGTATTAACAATTTTCTTTCTGTCTTTCTTCATTTTAAAAACAATGTAGTTTTGCATGAACATCAGGTTAAATTTGAAATTTTAACAATATAAAACGTATTTAAACAAACATTTTATACATAGTTTATGTCTCGAATATCCAAAAACAGGCCAAAAAAAATGGAAGCTATGTACAGGCGTTTTTCCAACTCTCTCCTCTCAAACACAAAGACGCTGATTCACCAATTTCCTGCAAGAAGGCGAGTGAAATTACTATAATAACACAAACTGTCGTGTAATAACAATAATGCGAAGTGTGCTTGAGCAAACGTGTCATTAAAGGGTTAATGCATTTGTCTAATATTTCATTGGAATAAATGTTAAACTCGCTTTGAATATCAATATTTCTCTTTTAAGTAACTTTATTTTTCACTTTGATGGCACAACAGTGTTGTGACCTGTGGTTGAGTTTATGTACAAAAAGCACATGGTTGGGCTGAGAAGGGGAAAAAAACATGGATTTTCCCTCAAAGGGTGTGAAAATCATCATCTTTCGACTGAAAACCTTAGATATGTTGGGTTTTTCTGCGTGTATGTAATGTAAAACGTAATGTTTTTGTAATGTAAACGTATAATTACCACATGTGTTTACGTCTAGGTCAGAATTAAAGACAGACTCATGTGTTAACATACAAAAATGTTTATTATGAAGAGCACAGTATGTCACAGTTCATAACAAAGACTTGTTCATTGTGCTTGACGTTTCTCATCACGTGACGTGTGAACATGGCGGCGAGTGCATATCACATACAAAATGTCCTAAACGCTGCGATGATCGTCTGTGCATATACAGTGGCGTCTGCTGGTGTGAGACCACCACGGGAGTCAGCTGAGACTGCGTTACATTTACAGTGAACCACCGAACTGCTTTTGTGAGGTTGGGACACAATCATTTGCAGATGCAACAGTGGGAAATATCCGTCCCTACCTGCTCTACTGACACAAGTCCACTGTGTGTGTGTGTGTGTGGATGATTGCAGGTATGTCATGTCATGTGAGTGGAGAGCGATGCTTTTTCTTGAAAAGGAGACTTTATTTTATCAGAACATGTTTGTTGTTGAAAGCTGTTTTACGATGTTTCGAACACACACACAGGAATATAATGAAGGCACAGTGTTTGCATGCTTCTCAGTAGCAATTAAAAGTAATGACTGTAAATGAAGTGGAAGTGCAGTACAGTTTCTTTTCTTCTTCTTCATATTTCTATCTGCCCTTGCTGATTAATATTACAGCACATCACCACATATTGCTTTCAAAGACCTCGTTTCTGAATGTTAGAGTGCACCTTTATCCTGCGTTAGTCACTGTATTTATGGCATTGGTTAAAAGTGTAAGTAAGTTTAAGTGCAATCCACCTGCTTTATCTTTGTTGTTGGACATAAATGTTAGATTTGTATGCTGGAAACAGATTTGATTTTGACCTTTTATTGCTTTTTAGTATGAAAATACTCTTATCTGGATCTGTTCCTGTTGGATATTGAGAAAATATTATATTTATTTTAAAATAAAACTCATAATAATACAGTACCACTGACATAGAAGACGTTATAATTTAAACCATAGAGTCTAAGATTGTGTCATTCACGTGCCATTGAAGTGGGACAGCGCTTTATTGTGGATAACATGAAAATACGATAATTGACATTTTTCCCAATGAATCAGTGAGTCACTAAAGAAAATCATCTGCTGTGTGGGATTAGTGGAAGTGAATTTATGCCGATAATGGGACTGACATTTTTTAGTTTTATCACTGTAGTGTGTAACCTTTCAACATCAATAAATAAACAAATGTCAAATGACTAAACCTGCTCCACACCACTCTCTGGTCCTCAGTAAACCATCTCCACTGACAAAGCTAATAAAGTGAGACAGAAACAGGCTCTGGTTCAGGAATGAACCCTGGTTCTCTGAAGCACGGCTGAGGTAGTGAGATACTGACACAAGAGTTGAATGAAAACATTTGGAACATGGACCTAGAGTGGTGTTTTTTTCACAAAGCTCAGCAGCCTGACCTGAGGCGTGGGGTAAGTTTCGAATATGGGTTAATAACGCTACCGTCAGTGTTTAGTGTCAACAGAAGTTACACACTGCAGATATAGTTAACACTTACTTCACCTCCATAGTAGAGCTGAAACAATGACTTGATTATTAATCAATCACTAAATTAATTAATTGTGAAAGATACAATCTGTCAATAAAACCATTCATATTCCCACACTAAAGTTCAAAATCTATCAATGTATTCACTTCCTGATTAAGAGTTAGATCTGAAGAGGATGGTTAGTTGTGTCCAAAGCTCAGAGATACCTTAAATATCACATAACTGGCTTTTTATTGACAAATAAAACCCTGAAATTGAAGTTTTCATTTGCATTTTCATCAGTACACATTTAGATAAGCGCTAAATATGTGTTGTTTACTTGTTGTACATGCTGTCAATGTCAAGCTACTACAAAGAGCTCAACACTATCATCTCCCGTTATAAACTAAGTAACTTCCCTTTTTTCTGTTTTGTTAATTTACCCGTGGAAAAATAAAAATTAATTTTAATATTTTGTTTCAAGAGTAGGCGACTGGATGTGTAATTTGACATTCGTCATCTTTGTGTGAACCTTTTGTCAGCCTCAATCATAAAGAGAAAGCATGAATAAATGAGTATTAGAAATTCTTTTCAGTTTTAAAAATGTCAAATATTTAAAGAGTGATTGTGTCGCTTTGATAAAAAAAAAAGACATTTTAGATCCGTCTTTCACTCTGTGTCACTGTCACGCCGGTTTCCTCCCTCATGAATTCATTCAAACATGCATGAGCAGCCTCTTTCTGCATTCTCTGGGACAGAGATGGTTTTAGTGCTCTCTAAGATCTGAATTCTCCATAAAAGCAAACCCATAAAGAGCCACAAACACCGGCTGTGACCCAAACGGGTTCTCACTTCTGTTATGACATGCCCATTTATTTTTAGAAGGCTGAATCTTTGATGGAAATGGGGGCTACATAAGAACTGAGTGTCTTCTCCTCTCTGCTTTTCCTTTGTCCTGATAAGAAAGATGGCATGCAAGGAACATAAATTACCTATATGAATAATAAATAATATAGAATAGTGGCTATTGGTTTTTGCAGGAGCAGTGAAGCTGCTGCTTCCACCGCACATGCTTTCAATTCTGTGATCAGTTTAAAACAAATGTTTGTTGTAGGAATACAAAAAATTAAGTTTATTGAATGTTAGTTGAATTTTGTGGTTTGTGTAACAGAATAATGTGCAAAGTTATTGCTAAATATCACATTTAATGGCTTTGCTTTACTTAAAGTGTGATGTAGCTTTCATGAAGGACTTCATTTTGTTGCCATTCCAATATTACAATTTCATTTTGGTTAAAAATATAATTTTAGACGTAAAATTGTTTGGTATTACATATCTTATATCTGAAACAAGCTTTATGTCAGAGGAACACTTATTTTCTTTAAACTGGACTAAGTTCTTGTGTCATTTGGTTTTCTACATGTAAATAATATTACTCAATTACATCTTTGTTTTCCCCTTTCCTTTATGGAAGGTCTCAATTTAAAATAAAGCAATAACAATCAGTGTTTATATAAATTAAACGTGTGAAAATAAAGCATGTTTTTTTTCAGTTGGTGTTCAGACCAATGTCATAAATATAAATAGTAGTTAGATGCAGCATTCATTGTCAGATGTTGGTCATTCACTGTGTCGTGGAGTCCAGGCGGTAATGTTGTCTTTCAATTTCAGCCAAATTTAGGGAACACACATCAGTCATCTTGTGTCCTGTGTCTAGATGGGAGGATGTGTGTGTGTGTGTGTGTGTGTGAGTTTAAACAGACACAATAAATCATGCATGCTAACTGGTGTAAGAATCTACTTCAGTGACCATGAGAGGAAAAAAGCGTCCTCTCTAAAACAGTGGCTCAGTCCACATATGTAAGTTTGCCCTCAAGAACAAACCTGCTTTCATTTTACATAAATAAATAAATAAATAAATAAATTCTATTTCAGAAATATCATTATTATGCAAAACAGCATTCCGTACTATGTTCATGTCAGTTTCAAACACGTGAAGGGGTACGGCCATAATCAGCACCACCGGCATCATCAAAGCTAAAATGCACGACTGTCATACAGTCAACACACAGTTGTGCTGTAGACACAGTATTCAGGGTTGTAGTGTTTATATATGTGAGAATAACAAATATTAGATTGGAAGAGAGAGTGATAACTAAGTCACTGCTGCCACATTAGTTAAAATTGCCTTCCATTTTTCATCACGCACATACATCCATGGGTTATGGAAATAATGCACTCTGTTGAAAGATGTCTTTGAAAATCCGATTGCTTGGCCAGAGTTATCTGTTGTATAATTCATAACAATCCTGGCAGATGATATAATAAAAGAATTCATCAGTCGCTGAAGGAAACGACTCAGAGGCCGCTTCAACAACTGCAAATGCAGGTTCTTTTTTACTGTCACTGTGAAATAATGCAAGTAGCGTGACGTGCGGCCTCAATTAATAAAATATGCACCATCTGCAGTTTGAGGCGCACGTCTGTTTTATGTGACATGCAAAGAATCTCATACAAACGATTCAATAACAAACCTGTGGATCATGCCGTTTCTACTGGAGCTTTCCGACAGGAACACGACTCCGTTCCTCTACAGATTCTGGACTGGAGAGAAAGTCAAACCGCTGGAGCTCAGTTTTCCATCATAGTGCAATGAAAAAATACATCCAACTTATGTACAAACATAGAGCTGTCATTTAGAAACCTCCGACACCGAATCTGAGCTGTGACCTGCACTTTCTAACACGACTTTCCCTTTATTACTGACAGGTTCACCGCTACAGCAAAGGCTGGTGTGTCTTAAAGACCACACACTGTTGCCTAAATCTAAATGGTGCGCCCGTTGCAGCCTCAGCAATCCAAGTAATGTGGTATATCACAGGATTCTCGCTGAGTTCTGAGATAACTTGTTGCCTGACGACTATTGCTGACTTCAAGAGAAGATATCCTCTTTGTCTAGTTCTGGTGAAGCAGGTCTAGAAATGTCAAACAGATGCTGTGGAGAGCCAGAGCTGGATTTCCTGGCTTTGAGGAGTTGAAGTGCTTCTGTCAGTTGCGCCTCCAGGACAGACATTCGAACATTCAGGCTGTTGATGTCGTCCTTCAACTCCAGCTTCAGCTCCTGAAGTGAGGCCTGGAGTGTTTGTTCGGGGATGGGGTAGAACGTGTGCCTGGTGTCCGGGGGCTGAACTGGACTACGGTCCTGGGGCGTCAAGCGGAAGTCGCCCACTTTGTCCAGACGCAGTTCACTTTTGGTTATGCCGCTGTCACACGAGTCGGTCTTTTTCAGAGAGGTTTGTGATTCGTGCGTCTTTGTCCGTTCAGGTAAAACCTCCATGGACTCAGCTTTGGACACTTGGTTCCAGTTGTCTCCTTTGGCCATAGACTCCTTGAAGCGACCCCAGCCTTTGGCTTTAACTGGTTCCGCAGGTCGACATCCTATCAGAGATATTGAAGACGGCACCTGCAGCTTTGCCGTGTCTGACGGAGAACACTTTGGAGGTGTAGAAGATGAAGGAGTCGAGGATGAAGGCGTTGCCGGGCTTTCAGTTACTGTGACAATGCTGGTCGTCGTGATGGCTGTTTTAGCCATGGGGACGTCCACATACATGGGGCCCTTCTCAATGTCCTGCTCATCGAGCTGCGGTTTCCCGGTCGCCATACGCGCTTCCTTCTGCTGCCGAAAGCGCTGGAAGAGTTTTCGCACCGGGTGATCTGGCGGCAGGTTCAGCGGGGCTTCGTTCTTACGCCTCCGTCTCTCCTCTTCCTCACGTTTCACATCGCTGATCTTTCGGAAGACGATCTACAAGACAATTTAAAGTTTGGATGACTTAAACGCCGTTATAATGAAAATGAGTTCGAGTTGAATGATCACAAACACTGTTAGAAGCAGAGCAGTGAAAGTGATTCTGAGATTTCAGCAAGTGTGTGCTTTGTAAATGTCACCTTAACGAGCTGATTCCACAACACAGAGACACATCACGCACATCATACCTCCGGCTTCAGCGCGTGAACATAAAGTGTTAACTCGCCAATGCAGCTGCTGACGGACAGTTGGGCTCGTTGCGATGCATCGTTCATGCTTTCTCCGTGTTGGAAATAATTCAACAAACTGTCCAAACTCAAGGTCCAATTACTGGAATTTGCTGGAGCTGTTGACGGCCCCGTCGCGACTTGCAAGAATGTGTGATACTTGATTGTCCAATTGACAAGACTTAAGGGTGAAATCAACACTGCAGCTACAGCCTGTCAGAGAGGCTTAGACCATGTCATCACTGTGAAGCTATTGGAAAAGTAGATGTTGAGTTTAGACTCAAGTATAATTGTTTTTGATCCTCAAGGTTTTTATTTGTCGAAGCAATGCATGGATAGATAAATAAAGTTGAGAAATTTCAAGAAATAACTTCATTTGGCTTATTGCTGAGAGTAAGAGGATCAATATAACTGTAGTGTGTTAGCTTAGCTTAGCATAGTGACAGGAACTTTTTTGTTGATAACAATCCATATAAAAATAAACAACCACAAACAAAAATAACTCAAAGTGTAGTTGTACATTCTGGGATTACTATGCTGCAATGTGTTACTTTAGAGCCAGTGCAGATATACAGTACCAGCAAAAGGTTTAACTCAAATTTTTTTTTTTTTTTAAAGTCAAAGATCTGCACAAAAATGTATCATGTTTCAGGTTTTCAGACCAAAAATATTAAAGGTTCCTCAAAAAAAGTGGGATTGGGTCATTTTTAACTGTCGTGTAAAGAGTCTGCAATCTGGAAAACCAAATGACGTCGTGTTTGTCCTTATTGTTTTTCTTTGATCACATTTCGTCATCCACCGTTTTTCCAGTTCCCAGCCATGACACGTAAAAAGCATTTATCATAAAAGGTGGGACGTACCATTTTTCTTCTCAGTCTCATTGCGGCACAGTTATTACAACTTAAGCCACTTGGAAGCTGAACACATCGTGCTGGTTGAAAACCTCACCGTGCTGCTTCATTTCTGAAGGCAGCGCTGGGCTCAATATTCTGCGCCTCTCTGAATTTCCCTGTTGTGTAACATTCACAAAGTATGGGACCCTGGTGAATAGTGAGTTTAAAGCAGCAGATGAGATCGCCTCTTCATATGCAGCAGGCAATTCAATCTCACTTGTGCTCTCCAGGGCAGACTAACCTTATGATGAATGAGGTAATGATTGGTCGCTACATCACAGCTGTTCATTTCTGAATGAGAAATGTGAGAGTGGCTTTAATATATGGCGACTCCTTAATGCAACTATGGTTTGGGATGAAGTGGGCTGTGTGTTGTTTTGCATACGTGAGCTCTGGCTGTAGGTGTCTGCCAAATCCACGCTTGTGTTGCAAATAATCCAGACATCATTTCACATTTTTTATCAGGGAATGAAGAAACTGGGTAGTTATGGAAATTATTTAGAGAAAAATGGTAGAGGAGAAGATGAAAGCAGTCCTCAGATCCTTTACTTATTTGAAAGAACTGAGACAAAATCCATTTCAAACTAAGTTTGAAGTATTAAATGTATCTGTTCAAGAGAAAAGACTTACTCTGGAGGAAGATAAATCAGTGGGGTCACGATGCGGGGACATTTTTCAAAAGGTTAAGAAGAGAAATATCTCTTCAGTGTCTTTTGAAAGATGAGCGTAATTTCTCAAAATGTGTGATACAACCTTTTTTTTTAATAATGTTTTATTTAAAAAACAGAACAAGCTCAAAATATCCTCCGCTTGCGTCAGTGTTTGTGTAAGCTACACTAACCAGACATAAGACTTATGGCTATCAGTGGACTCATCTAACTCTCAGCAAGAAGGAAAACGGAGTTCATTTCAAAGAAGCCTACAGTGTCTCTCTGACAAGATCACACGTTCACAAACACCACAGCAATGGTGACAAGACAACAACACAACAACTGTTCATTTTAAGTCCAGCCTCTTATTAAAAATAATGTTAAAAAAAAGAAAAAAAAAAAAAGAGTGGAGAATCCAATTAATCATAATTCAAGAATCAGATATTATGATGAAGAAAAAGATGTTCTGCAATAAATCTCAATGAAGGTTGAAATGTGTTTAACTATCCTTAATTTAATGGGCTGAGCAAAGTGAAAAAGCGTCATTAAGAGTATAATGTTCATATTGAAATAGTCACTCACTCTTTTCCGCAGGTTGTAGGTGAGCAGCAGATTTCTGGAGAAGTGGTTGGAAAAAGCCGTGTAAAACTCCAGCACCTTCTGCAGAGCGTCGCGTTTTATCACGTGGAGGTCGCAGTAAGTCAGAGCTCGGACGTTAGCGCACGCTTGAGCCAGCGTCACCTCTTTCCAGAAAACATCCCCGAATACATCACCTTTACCTGCACACAGAGAAGACATGATGAAGACAGGCTAAGACTTCAGATAAAGAATGTTCTTTTTACTTTACTTTTGTTGTTGTTGATGTTGTGAATCTGCGTCTGTTTAGTATTTGTGAACAAAAATTATGTAACCATATATATGTATGTATATATATATATATATATATATATATATACATATATATATATATACATATATATATATATGTACTGAGAAACACAGAGTTGATAGGATTAATCAGCCATGTTTGAACTCATAACAATGGTTTCCATTTAAAAGTTATGTACCACTGCTTTAATTCACTATCCAAGATGTAACCTGTGAATCACTTCAGGCTCTATTAGGGCTCCATCCAGGTCAGTGATATCCACTGGATTCTATTACTAATCTACTAAGTGATGCCAAGAGAAAGCAGTAGTTGGATATTGATGAACAGCCCAGATGGCATCACATCCATTATTTACTAAAGTCAATCATGTGGAAAATTAAAGGCATCAAATAAGAAAAAAAAGCTCCTGGGACCAAGAGCCTCTTGTGCCAGTGGTGCGAGGACAGCGATTTGTTTTTATCGGATCTGGATAAATATGTTCAGCTCTTGGTGCAATGAACGGCATCTGGTTTCCCTGTTATCCACAGGAAATCTAACAACCTGTCCTCCAACTGAAACGTACATATAGGTCGTTTTAGGGTGGAAGTGGTTGCTGTTATGTATACAACCGCTAGGGGCGCTAGTTTTGAAAACGTAAACATAGGTCGTAATTCCTTCATACGACCTATATGTACGTTTCATTGGAGGACAGTCTGAAATCTAATGAGAGTGTGTTCCTGTGTCTTTTCTCAATTGTCTAGATGCACCAACTGTTTCTTGCTGAGCAGGTAACAATAAGTAAGTAAGTACAGTGTGATGTTGATGTTGTTGTTTACAACATGCTGCAGTCAAAAATGACACGATGAGACAACTGAGAGACTGAATACAAACAAGAAACTTTGGCCAAACAGAAAAGCCAGTGAGTTTAAACTCCCTGAGCGCTGAGGTGATCACATTAGATTGGGGCCGCCATTCCCTTTAGTAGCTCTTCTGTTTTCACGTTGTCATTTGATACATTGTTGTTATGAAAATATTCATTATAGCCAGTTTTAATTAGAAAATCATCTTGTGTTTATTGCCCTGCAGAGGCAGAAGAAGAAAGTAGGATTATTACATTATTTCTAAAAGCATAAACTCATTTTCACACAAGTTTCTGAAACTTTTTAGGACGTCATTATTATTATTATTATTATTATCATTATTATTATTGTTATTATCATCCAGACAAAGCTACCTAAGCAGTTGGTGAAGAATAGGATGCAACCAGACACAGTAAACATTTTTCTTCAAACAGCAAAGCTGAGAAAAGTGGAGCTGATAATCACTTGTATTTGTTTTGATTTCTTTTTCTTGATTTCTTTGAGTTATTCAGTCATGTCAGCAGCTCCCAGGGTTTGGTTGCTTAGAAATGGTGTGCACATCAGAAGCGCAACTCCTTCTTAGATACATGTTTCAAGTGTTCATAGATGCTGCATGTGAACGGCCTGTTAAGATCTTTATGTTGTTCCTGCAGTGTGTGAGTAAAAGTTAACAGTAACATAAACACATTCAGGGTTGTTTGGATTACTGATGGTCAACAATGGTGACGTGGACTAAGATATTTAAACCGTTCACCAGCCTGGTCATGAATTACTGGTGGAGAGATGACCGTAGAATTTGTCCTGAAATCTAATTCCATGTCTTTAGTGTTTGACATGATGAAGGAGCATCGCTCCCTGCTGCTGCTGTTGCTGCTGCTGCTGCTGCTGTTGCTGCTGCTGCTGCTGCTGCTGCTGCTGTTGCTGCTGCTGTTGTTGCTGCTGCTGCTGCTGCTGCTGCTGTTGTTGCTGCTGCTGCTGCTGCTGAGGTTGGTTTACTCTGATACTTTCTGTCCAGATCTAATTATCCTCAGGTCTATGTGGGTCGGGTCTCAAATTAATTTATGCACATTGGCTCTGGGTGTTTTTCCCCACAGTGTTGATATAAGGGCAGAAGTTTGTAATTTCTTTTTGCAATATAAGCTCCAGGTTTATACACAATCTAAATGTATAAATATTCAAACCCATCCACATCCTCTATTCTAAAAGACAAAATGATCAAATTAATAATGTAACTCTTTTCCTCCGAGAGATGTCCCAATATCAGGTTGAAAACATAAAGTCATTGTATAACCCACTTAAAAAACAGTGTGACATGGGGAAGGTTTGTTGAAGCAGAAGCCTGGAATTTATTAATTATTAAAATTAGATTTTTTTAGTTAACAAAGTTTCCTGTGCTTGAGTGCTAACCAAACATATATACATTTGTGTAATGATGTGCAATAGGTTTGTGTGCAGTTCCACCAGAGTGCAATATTTTAAGGGACTGTGTGCAATCAAGAAATTATGCAACAATGTGCTTTATATTTTCTATAAAATAAATATTTTCTATGACACTTTACTATCATCCAATGCCACTTATTACCAGCTGTGTATGTATGAGTATGTATGTGCGTACATGCGTGGTTATGTGAGTATGTACGTACATGTATTTCCTCCGTTATGGAACGTTTGTATTTCAGTGAGCTGTTTTTGTTTCCCTGAATGTCTTTTCATTTTTATCTCTTATAACATCAGCCTGCCAAGGGACTACAGGTGGAAATCAGCCTCAGGCTCTAACCTGGCATATTTACATTTCAATGTTTTTTAATATACATTGTGCCTTTCTTTAAAGAACTTTTCATTGTGTTTTGTGATGTTTTGTATCTATTTTGCTGTAGAGTGTTATGTGTGTTTTTTTTAAGACACTGAAAAATATCTTAGCCTATTGTTTAGTCATGTGATAGGGCTCCACAGTGCGACTAAATGCTTTTTTTTTGAGGTACACGTTTTCTATCTGCAAATGCAGGAAATGTAGGTACAGCTGAATTTTGTGCTGGTGCACTGGTGATACATGATTCTTATTAAAATAAATAAGAAAACATGTTTGCCTTTTGTACATCACAAATCCTAATGTGTTTAATGCAAAAACTTTCTTCTACCTGTACTTTTTCCCCCATTTCCTTAATCTATGGAAGGTTAGAGCTACAATGTGTTTTTGATTAAAGCTGCAATCAGTAAAATACTTTATACAGTCCAGAGCTGGAACTGCACAAAGAGCTGAGATTACCACCACAGCCACTTAACAACTTTATAAAACTAACAATTGATCAGAATAACATCTTTCATCATCACATTTAGACAAAGCAACAAAAAAACTGAACATATTGTAAAGGTGGGATAATCTGAGTAAGATTAACGGTGTTAAAAATCAAACACAAGTAACTAAAACATGCGATACTCAAATTCACTGAATGAGAGTTGTAGTTTGAAAGGGCCCGACTAAACAGACCAGTGAGGATCCTGTATCTGTGACAAACTCTTTCACAAATCCTCAGTTTATGACTCAGCTGAAATTGATCTCCACACACGCAGCTCAGCTTTCACTGCAGTCAGACAGAGAGTTTATAAAATGCTGCTGTACAGGAGGAGAGGGGGGGGGAGGAGGATTTACTCACTCTGATATTTACTCTGACTTTGATAAAACACCACGATGCTGGACACCAGTTTTCATATCAGCTACTCAGATTGCTAATTCCTGACATTTTAAATGTAATATTTGTCAGCTCTTTGGTGAAAGATGAAACTTATCTTAAAATGATCAACATCATTTGTTAGAACTGACTGCACACTGTAATCATTCCCTTCCAAAAATTAGTTTTATTCTTGTTGTTTCAAATGCAAAGAAATATCTTTAGATGGATCTTCATCGTCAGCACTTGTCAGTGTGTCAATAAATTATAAATTATATGATGTGCTAAGTTTCTGTTATGATTCTATTTCAGCCAATTATCTTGCATGGTTTCTGTCTGATGGTCCCTGGTTTCTTCATAAAATGTTAAAATGTTAATTTAAATTTCTTCGTACTTATGATCAGGATGTTATTTCAAAGCATTTAACTCACCTAAAATGGCCACTACCTCGTCGTCCTGGATGACCTCCAGTGACCCGGAAACCACAAAACAGAGGCTGTCCACACTTTCCCCGGCGTGGTAGACCAGGTCTCCGGGAGCACAGTGGATGGCCTGGAACTCCATGGCCAGGGCTCGGAGACACCCGTCACTGGCCAGCCGGAAAGCTGGGTGCTCTTTGAAAACCTTCCGGTTGAGATGGACGCAAATGTCCGCCCTCATGTCCTTTGGACAAATCTGCAAAACCTGGAGACAAAGAAGATTATGAACAAAATTATGAATTATATTGTTTTTTTTCGTCAACATATACTGACGCTGTCTTTTCAAAAGGTCACTCTCTCTATTAGGTTTGGCAGACGCAGATTCGTGTGTTGCTATTGTTTCTGACCGAGGTTGAAGTATTACAGATTTACTTACTACAGTCAAATACAACAGTATTTGCCATGAATTACCTTTCTGATCTGAAAGTTATTTCATATTTCTCGTGATAACGTGGAGGAAAAACCCTCAAAAACCCAAGGCGGCTGCTGCTACAATTTAAATTGATCTCTGTGGGGAAACAGTGTAACATCATTTCTTTCTCATTTTGCCTTGTTTACAGCTGTGCACAGAAAGGAGGTTATGGAGAAATATAGCCTGCAGCTTGCTGCTGAATTAAAGTCCAATATTCATTCTCTTTTGGTTTCCTACCAATTTTAGCTGCTGAACACCACGTTCCCCAGCCAATCGCTAACTTGTTCTGTCTGCTGCGTAGTGCTGAGCAGGTTGTCGTCGGTGAGGAATTTTACCTTTTTTACCTACCTATGATTTTAAATGTTGGCAAAAACTCCTTGTGTGAAGTTGTATGCAGCTCAAAATTTGATATTTGTCTCTGGCAGACATGAGATTATTGTCAATTGAAGACAAAATAATTTTATATAGACTTTTATATTTACATCAGGATCTGGGTCAGCTCTACAGTGGCTGCTATTTTTAACAATATCCCACAATAGACAAACTAAACATCCTCGGAGTTTTGGTGCTAACTGAAGGCTACATAGTTTCTCCAACACACTTGTAAGGGAACAGTTATTTTCCCTGTGTTTTCTGCATCATCAGTGGACGTTCAAGGCTCTGTTTAACCCTTCTATCGCCGACATGATTTCATGTCTTTGATTCCAAAGCTAGGGACTGGCGATCTGTCCAGGGTGTACTGCGCCTTTTGCCCTATGTCAGCGGTAGAAGATGGATGGAAGGATACCCTGAAAGCAGAGAAATACAGCTTTGCACCCTTTTACTTGTAATTACGGTAGCCCTCAAGACTTCTGCGGAGCAACCGTTCCCATCACAGTTTGTGACGTCGAAAGTTAAAGTTATTTTAGAAACATTGAACATTTTTTGACAATTCTACAGCCATAAAATCAAAATTAATGCAGGCGGCCTGAATATCATGATGGTCATAAGAGGGTTAATGAGCTTTAATGAGCTCAAAACCATAGAAATGCACTCTAACCTCCAATTAAATTAAAAAAGTATGTCACTTTTTTAAAAATACATTTCTGTTGTTTTAGTTTCTGTCATGAACAAACATGTTTTTTTTTCCACAGAAAACACATTTGGAGCTTCACACTTTTTAATTAGCTTTGGAAATAATATGTCACTATGTCTAATTATTCCTCAGATGGAGCATATACGTCCATATGTGTGTGTGTGTGTGACAAACAATATGTTTCACAGCTGATTTTCACGTGAAGGTCGTGTCAAAGTCCACCTGTGTGTCTGCTGAGTGTCACTGTGAGGCAGCATGTTGTTCAAGAATGTCTCATCCACAGGAAGCCAAAGCCATCGCATGGACTCTTTGAAGATCAATGTCAAGAAGACGGATTATATGTGCAATTTTTTGCCTCTTTGCTGTGACCTGAAGCCAGACACATCAATGATACAAGGATTTCATGTGTTCTTAGTGAAGAGGACACAAACAACTGTGTCTCTGTTTTGATTTGATTACAGATGAACAATTATTGCACGTTAAAACATTAATAGCAGTAATTCTACTTCAAAGGGAAATTATAATTTTTTTACAGTTTTAGATACTTTCTGGATCTAAATCAACTGGGGAGTCACCAGCAAAGTTTTTATTTTTTTTCTGCTTTCAGCTTTAAATCTTTCATTTTCACACAAATAAATCATTTCAGCATCTTCTGAATTAAGCAGGAAGAAAATGGACTGCTTTTATATTCAATATGATATGTAATTCATTCTTATTTCACAAATGATGCTACATTTGTACAAAATAAAACACTTATATCATGTTTTAAATAACAGCTTTATAAGTAAAAATCTGTTTTCTTGTTAGATACAACAATTCATCTTTTTGTCGAGTGAAAGAAATTGCAGCACATGGTTAGTTTGGTTTGTTTAGGGTACAATTTGGACACAGGGAAACTGTGTGGCCCCGTACAAAGGTGGTAATAATAATAATAATAGTACTGATGAAAAAAAACACCACTTAGCACATTTATCAGCACTTATTATTATCATAGCTGCTTGGTTTAATTCATACAAATACCAAAGAGTGAAAAACAAAGGCTTGTGTATGGGGTCAAGAGGTTTTTGTAGAAGACTTTATTTACATTTGATTAAATCATGTGGATTCCAGCCACTTAACAGAGTGTGTGTGTGTTTCAGTAATTGCAGTGAATTTCCATCACCAAAGGACATAACACCCTCAAGGAGGACGGTTTAAAAAAACATTAACCCTTAAAGGTGATAAAGTTGAACGCACCTTTTCCGTGTCTATTCCCCGCGACATGGACCAGGTGGAGGCGATGTAGTCCATCACTCTTTCACTCAGGCCCTTGGGCACCTGGTAAAGTTTGAGGAAGTCCCGGACACTGTTGAGCATCTCATGGTAACGATTTGTGTTGGCGTACATCTGCTGGAAGATGGTGGTCACGTTACCAAAGATGGTGGCATAAAGCAGGGCTGTGGGAAGGACGAAAAGAAAGAAGATTTACTTTGAAAACTCATATGACGTACATGTAGATCATGTTTTCTTGCTGCTTAAATGGGGACTTGACCTTTTTGTGGTTTAAAATGATGCCATTTGTTTTTGGGATTGGGTGTTTTTTTTATTTCTCAGATCCTCCTGCAGGTTTTTCAATGATTTGCTCAAACTGCAGAGTTTAAATTAAACATGAACATCTATACAGTTGTTTGTACTCATCAGGACTTTCAAGGACATAAAAAAACCTTTAAAGGGCACAAAAAAACATGAAAAGACTAATATTGTGTCATGTGTTGAGATACTACTATAATAATATATAATTACAACTTCTTTTCGCATGTCTGTGTGTCAGAATCCATTCCCGTACAGTCGTATTGTACTACACAAGGACATTTTTCCTTTGATAGAAGAATGAGAGGAGAAGGAAAAGGATCTAGCATTCTATCTCTGACGTGGATGGGTGGTTGAAGCGGTGAAACAGCTGGCATGTGTGTGGATCAAAGCCATCAGATGTCTACTCTGTATATGAGTAGCGTTCTCTTGGCAATAGAGCCCTAATTAGCCCCGCTAGAATGGATGGAGAGGAAACACGCCAGCCACACATTTCAATTATCCTCAGATGATGACAGTAACCTGTGCATGCAGTTGTGTGTGTGTGTGTGTGTGTGTGTTTGTTTATTTCACAGTGCACAATCTTGAATCAAAGTGTTAAAAAACTGCACTGGGAATAATGCTAATTAAAAAGAGCTCAGAATTCCCTCAAGGACGAGGAGAAGCACAACTTCCATCGCCACTGCTCACTTGTATGGAAATGCTGTCAAGCATTGTTGCACAGAATGAATTCCTCCATCACCTGTTTGTTGCAGCTTTTGCACATTCGAAGGCATCAAAATCAGCGAGTCGACACATCAAGAAAGCTTGTTAAGAGGCCTGAGCCTATTAAATCTAAAATGTTTTTTAGAAGTTGCCAAAGTTTTGGGATGACTAAGAGTGTTTCAAACCTGAGTGCAGATGGTGACAAATGCTGCAACAGAGGAAACTCAATCGTTCTCAGGGGACCGAAGCGTCACCGAAGTCCCCCAACATTCCTATTTAGTTGCTGATGTGCACAACTTTGTAGCTGCATTGCTTAGCATCCAACAGCTGGCTTGTTCGAAAGTAGTTAAAAGACAGTTGTCAGGAAACTCAAGCCCCAGGCCAACAGTTGCTATAGAAACAGGACATACTGTACGTATAGTGCCCCCCTTCTCTTCCCCATGCCAACCCCCGAATCCCTCGTCACACTGTGATCTTCTACTGCCAGCACCGATCCAGTGCTGATGGTAAAAATAGAACAGTTTCAGGGCATCAATATTTCATAGAGAACAACCATGGACTACAGTAGATTTCATCAACAACGGAATTCTCCCGAGGCTGTTTTCAGATATTTACACTTTAGGATGATTTGTATCTCACAATAGCAGATTTTAAGCAGACTGAGGTGTGCGGATGACTTTTTGCCAGCTCCCCCGAGATTGTATTCATAAAGCAAAACTGCCAAAAAGGTAGAGGGGATGGGGGGGAGGCGGAGCGGTAATCATCCTCTCGATGCAGGGTTGAGATTGTGGATGAAATAAAAGTACAAGGCAGGTGAGGAGTGATTGCAGAGGGAGCACTGTGCTAAATTGATCTGGCAGTGTCAGTTATTGCTCCGAGGTGTTGCTCTCTGTGTGCAGTCACACATAATGGCACCATGCTGTACTCTCCATTATGACACACAAGATACTGTATAAATGTTTAATACCGAGATGTGGGATGAGGAGCGTGCTGTGAGAAATCTGCCTCCTTCAAAATAAAATAGATGTCGACCGCAAAACCGCCAATTCTGTCACATTCACAGACAACGTTTACACGCTTAGTCATTTTTTTAATAATGTTTTTCAGATTTTTTTACTGTTTTTCTGTGGATTTATGACTCATGTGTTTCGGTGCCAGTGGCCACAAACGCCCGTTAAAAGGCCTTTTCTGAGGTACTTCACAACACACTAGACACTTGCGTGAGTGACGCATCTCAATTATTCAGCACAAAATCCCACAGCAGACAGACACACTGGTGAGAATAACAGCTTCTACTGTACTATGTCACTGTATTTAAAGGGGGATGACAATGTGCTGAAAAAGACTGAAAGGAAAATGGATGAAAGCTGTAAAATAAACAAATAGAGTTCTCTAATATTTACAGGGATCTACTCGTGCTTTACCGACCGAGCTGTTGGTGTTGCCTGACATCTGCTTTCCCATGTATAACAAAAGTGCAATGAACCAACAACAGCAGGTACAATTTGGGAACTTCAAATCTGAAGTAAAAACAAATGCACTTTCAGGCCAGCTGGAGTACACACACAGCCAGATTTAGCAGATGCCAATTTGTCCTGTCCCATTTACTGGCATTAAAAAAAACAACTATTGATGCTCCAATTAGTAGCTAATGGGTAATTGTGAAAAACTACAGTAACCAAGCTTTCACTGCTGCCATCACTTATAATTTCATATTTTTTGGATGAAGTGATAAAAATCAGGGGTTTCAAACATGCGGCCCGCGATTTTGTAGTTCCAGATACGTGAGACTAAATGTTTTGTGACTCTGTAGGTTGTAATGCACACGTGAGAAACGGTAAACAAGCATAATATTGTTGAAATCTTAGCTTTTTCATAAAATATACTTCATTAAATATAAAACAAAGAGAAACATTTGGAGTTCTTGTTGCTTATAGGTTATTATGTTATTATTTACTTGAGATTAAATTGCACTGCATGTGGCCCCTGAACTGAAATAAGTTTGACACCCCTGACATACATACTGGTAAATGATTTTTAAATGATGTAACAGATGATGTAATAGCAATTAGAGCATAGCTTTGTTAAAGACACCTTTCTTCATTTTCTCCTCTCCAAACGGGAGTGTGTAACCTTTAAACAATAAACCGATGTCCAATTACACTCAGTACATTGACAAATGAGTTCACACAATGCTGATTAAATCCATCAGCTCCACACGACTCTCTCTGTTTCTCAGTATTGCAATTTTAGATCTCGTGTTGCCCAGCAACATTTCCACGCGGCGCACAGGAAGTGATTGGGTTTACGACAACACAGACAGCGTCACTGAAAACACAAAGAAGCGTCCATGAAAAGTTCCAAAAGAGAATTCTACTGCTCCAAAGACCCAGCAGGATGACAGGATGAATGTGTCTTGTCCCTGCACTGCTGCTGCTGCTGCTGTTGTATACACAGATAAGCTCCCTCACTCAGGTCTGATAGTTTTGCTTGACAGAGACAGTTTTTGGATGAAGGACACAGCATACATAATAATGTGAGATGGTTTCTGTTCATGAAGACCAAACCGAGACAGACTCATGACATCAACAACAACAAAAATAGCTTTAAATTCACAACATATTAGTATACGTTAGGGCTGGGCGGTATGGAAAAAAATGTTATCACGATATGTTTTTCCATATTGATCGATCTCGATTCTTATCACGATACGTAGTTTTTGCAGATGCTGCCAGTGTGAGGGACATCCTGAAGCTCAAAGAAATAAGAGATTCACTGAAACTTTATAATAAAGTTTAATAACATAAAAAACAACTTATTTAAACAACTTAAAAAACAATTATTAAATAATAATGATCTCAAATATTTATAGAGGCAGCACAAAACCAAACTAAGTTAACATGTGGGTCACACCCTCCGACACATTCAAGTGCTAAACAAAGACAAAATAAATGTCAAAACTAAACCACTATAATACTATTATATTAGTTTTTTGGAGGCATTGAAAAGTGCAAAAATAAAAGGTTGTGCACATCTTTTGTAATGTAAACATGAGTCATCTCCCTTTACACAATAATACAAGCTCTTACTTATTGAAACATTGTATATAAACTAACAGCTCTGACAACTATCACATCAAATTGCTTTGGCTGGACAGTGAACATCTCCAGTACAAAAACAGTAAACATGGCCCTGGCACAAATGCTACCTGAAAGATTAAGGTAGATCTCTAGAAATATTTTAAAAGTAGAACGAAATCTGAGCCAAAATTGCACAATATGTAGTAAACCAGTCAGTTATTCTATCATTTACCCCATTATAGGTTTTTTACAAGAAAGACAAGTCTGTCCACCACATCTGGCTTTAAAGCAGCGAGGCAATAACTAATAGCGCTTGTTGTTATATTTTTGCTTTCCGCTATCCGACTGGATAGATTTTTGTTTCACAGAACCGCTCTCGCTAGCGACGCTAACGGCAGACGTCGTGCTGGCTTGAGCCGGCAGAGTCACACTGTCAGTGTAAACACTGAGGTGGCGCCGCCACAGGCGTTGTGTTCCCCGTCCTGGCTGCTACCAACCGCCGGCATATTTTACAGACCGGCCTCGCCTGCTCCTGGTCGCTTTTGCAGTATCCAAACCACGTCCACACAATTGACGTGTCTTCGCTGTTTTCGGCATTATTTTCGCTGTCTTCGCTCATTTTTTCCTTATTTCTTCAACTTCTTTCCTGCTCTCTCTCTGGTTGGAACTTTAGCGATGCTGCTCACAATGAGAAGTGGGCGTGTCCTACTGGCATACGGCAGCCGACAGACTCTGATACTGTTGTTGTTGCGCTTACTTTTTCATGTGATATCGAATAATATGTCCCGAGCTTATTATCGAAATCGAACAAAAATGTATCGCGATCCCGAATCGAGATCGAATTATCGCTCAGCCCTAGTATACGTTACATTTTCCCCTCTCACATTTGACATTTACATGAGAACACGTGCACATTATCACGTTCATGATACAAAAGAAATCCAGCCTGAAGTTCCGGGACTAATCTTGATTCAGCGTAAACAGATTATCCTAGGTGGATACACATGTCCGGCTCAGCCAATCATTGGCGTGTATTTTCCTGGACTTCAATGGCTCTGTAATTCATTTACTCACCTCCTGGCAGTGGACTGTGGTTTTAAAGAGCACATATCAACTTCTCATGTGTCGTGAATTTGTAGCATTAGAGGGAGAAGCAAAGACTCCATCACTCACATCCGATCATCATCATGGCCACGGCAAAGATCTTCTCTCCGTCTGTCGTGGGAGCGATGTTACCGAAGCCGATACTCGTCAGGCTGGTCATGGTGAAGTACAGCGAGGTGATGTAGACGGAGTCCTTGTTTGGACCGCCCTCCCACTTCCCGGAGCCGCTGGCGTTGAAGCGGTACGGCGTGCCGACCGTCTCAGCCAGCTGGTAGAGCCAGCTGTCGCTGCGCACGATGTTGGTCTCTTCATCGATAACTTCGTAGTCGCCGATGCTGTACCTGCAGGGTACATAAGCACAGGTTAGACAGTAGTTCACTTCATTTATATCATAAGTTGAAACATTTCCATATTCTGAATGAATGAATCTTATTAAATCTGCCCCTTTTGTCACAATAGATACTTTGCAGAGAGCATCATTTATCAAACAAACAGAAAACGACAAGCAAGCAACAAAAAAAACTACAATAACTACAGGCTAACACAGCCTCTAACATTCTAGACTTAGTTACCAACTTGCAATTATCAGTCATGTTTTTAACCTGTCCTCCCAACTGGTACCAAAATTAACTAACTATATTTCCTTATCGTACTTATTTTAATTCTTTTTTATATGTAACACTGGATTTAAATTGTTCCATAAACTGACTCCTATCACAGAAATGCAGATTTTTATTTTTTTTTAAAGATCTCTGTTCCTTTTAAATGACTGTGAACATAATTTGTAAAATACTGTGATCTACTAACTCCCGACAGTACAAGACAGTACATTCCGCACTCACTGACCAAAGGATTAAACTTCTGTGAAAGTGGAAGTTTAAATCAAGACCAAGAGCCTTCCAACAATGTATACTACACCCTACTGTAGCTGGTTATTTATGAAACTCCTGAGTTCATATAAATCTGGTGAATCTGTTGAAGCAGCAAAAACTGTTGGTTCTGCTCAGGTTGAAGTGGTGAATATATTCTTACATCTGCTGTGCGCGTGGACACCTGTGCTTCTGATCAAACCATTTCTCAGCAGGAGAGAAGCTGAGAAATTCCTCTTTTTTTTTCCTCCCATCACAATTTGCTTTTAATAATTCTCGATGGCCGAGGAGGTAAAACCTGTCAGCACTTTACAAGGAAAAGGAAAAGAAAATCCAAATGTTAACGGAATTTGGTAAAACAGGATTATTATTCCGATGGTTTCAACGATTGCTCTTGTTATTTGCAGTGTAAACAGTGGCAGTGACAGGGAGACAGCGAGGCTGCTGCTGCTGTTATGAGCATGGCGCAGCTATTTACTGCTCTTGTCTGACTTGATGATGGTTCAACTTTTCTCAGCACCATGACGCGACTCAGCATGTGACCATGGCAACCACAGAAAGCACACAGGAGATGTTTTCACTGGTGTGCAAGTGTGGTTTTGGAGCAGAACTGGCTTTATTCATTCATTTTATTCAAGTGTCTGACGGTCCGGACCTCACAGGAAGCTGAGATCAAAAACACCCACTGATGTCTTGTAATCCCATTAAGGACGGGTTGTTGCTTGTGTTTGTTGGTGGTTATTTTGTACAGCAGAAACTATGTCAGTATATTAACATGAAAGGACACCAGCAAAGGCTCATTATCAACTATCAAACATGTTTTTCACACTTTAATGAATGCAGAACACTGAAGTGCCATGATGGTATCTGCAAAACACTGCGTGTGTGTGTGTGTTGTTACACACGTTCTCATAAACATAATAAACCAAACAAAACACATGATGGAAACTTAATGCTTCCACCACACTTGCCCCCTGTAGAGGAGCAGATCTGATTAGACTTTGGAGGCCCATGCTCCATAAATTTGCATATTAATGAGGAAAAACGAATTCTCTTGAAACCACTATAACTCTTTCAGGCTTTATGGTGTGAAAACATACAGGTTCCATGCTTGAAGACAAAGTTTGTTGACAAGAAATTAACTTCCACATTATTTAAACCTCGGGATTAATGTATGCCTGTAATAGCACAATGCTTTCCTCATTTACATGCATGAATAAGACAAGTCAAAGCTCAGTTGTAATCCATCTTCTACCACTTTATCCTCCACATGAGGGTCGAGGGGGGGCGCTGGTGCCAAGGTCAGCTGACAGAGCGACAGGCGGGGTTCACCATGGAAAGATCGCCAGTCCATCACAACCATCCACTCTCACACCTATGCTCAATTTAGAGCGTCCAATTTACCTAATCCTCATAATGCATGTTTTTGGACTGTGGGAGGTAACCGGAGAAAACCCACACACACACACACACACACACACACAGGGACAACATGCAAACTCCATGCACAAAGGCCCTTGTTCCGACCAGGTCGTGAACCTGGCTCCTCTAGCTAAAGGCAAGAGTGTCTTCTTCCTCTGGTGGCTTCTCCCTTTAGGGGTCTCCACAGCAGATCATGTGCCTCCATCTTGTCCTCTCCCTTGTGTCCTCCTCTGTTACACCAACTGTCCTCACGTCCTCCTTTACAACATCCACGAACCTCCTCTGTGGTCGTCCTCTTTTCCTCCTGCCTGGCAGCTCCCTCTTCAACATTCTTTTGTCCAATATAATCACTATTCCTCCAAACCATCTCAACCTTGCCTCTCTTACTTTATTTCCAAACCGATCAACCTGAGCTGTCCCTCAAATATGCTCACTTCTAATCCTGATCCTGTCCGTCCTGGTCACTCCCAATGAAAATCTCTGCCAGCTCCACCTCCACCTCCTGTCTTTTAGACGCTGCCACTGTCTCCAAGCCACACATCACAGCAGGCCTCACTACTGTCTTGCAGACCTTCCCTTTCACTTTTGCTGCAATATATTCTGTACATAGTAAAATCAACTACAGGGGGCGTCCCGGTGAAAATTAGAAAGTGAAAAGTAATAATGGATGTCATGAACGTACCAAATGCAGGCGAGCCAATGAGCAGCCAGTCCAAAAACACACACCAGCAGGACCAGCACAGCCGCCCCGTACTCGATGTAGTGATCCAGTTTACGGGCGACCCGACCCAGACGGAGAAGCCGCACCACCTTAAGTGAGCTGAAGAGACTGCTGATCCCCTACGACAAAGATGGCAGAGACAGACAGAACAAGACGACATTTTTACTTATATTATATTTTGAATACCCAGCATGTGCTACTTCAACACACAGAGCCCAGACTTCTACACATCTGGCATCTACACAATATACTAAATCACTACATGTATAAATGCATAGCTTATAACCCACTATAATGTTCTACACAGCTATGAGGACATTTATAAGTGTTTATTAATGTAATTCTCAGCAATTATAAACTCTTAAATGTATAAGTGATTGATAGAATTACGGCTGGTTCGTACTATATTTCATTTATTATCCTCACACGTTACATTAAATCTGCTTAAGCAATGCTCATATACTGCTTAAATATGCTACGATATTGTTGAATATACTTTGAGTGTGGTGCTACCTTTTGTTTTAAGTTGTTATGTTTCTATCTACCTCTTTCTGTGTTGTTTTTACTTTGACTTTGACTTGATTCTTGACGTAAAGAACTAGGTGTAAGATCTACATGTGATGTTTTTCCATTTGCAGCGCTTCTAAATATTTAAGCAAACTTCACATTAAGGCGATAGCTGACTCACATACACGAAGCTACGCCACATTTACAGCAAATTTACAGCATTGCAAACATGTTGACACACAAGTGCATGGACCCTGTTAAGTGCTCCAGTGAGTGTGATATAAAGATATATAGTAAACACACAAACACGTATCATAGTGTTAAAATGCATGAGTGGATTCCCTCTCTGTTACATAACTAGCAGCTCAGTGTCTGCTCAGCTTAACTGTGCATTCATACACCCACTCAGTGATCAAGCAGACAACTGCAGTCCCATCAGTCTGCTGCTGCTATTCTCTGCATGTGTGCTTGTGTGTGTGTGTGTGTGAGAGAGAGAGAAAGATATTGATTTTGCTAATGTGCTGCGGTCTGCAACGCGAGTCGACCTACAACTGCAGCGCCTGCTGTCACTTGATCTGGTCTGGCTGCCTGTCGGACACCTCTGCTTCTCTAAAACCACTTTACTGACCTGAGCTCTGACACAATTCAATTACAACTGCAGTGGAGCTTTCCAGTTCTGCTCCAACTCCACTCAAACACACGCTGAAACGAAGGTTACAGAGAATAACTTAAAGGAAATAAGTAAAGGAGGTTTTATGAAAAGACATTTTGCGAATGTGGCCAAAAAAAAATGTGCACAACGTAATACTTTCAAATCAGTCTCTATTGATTATTATCACAATAAATGTCAGATAAGTAAATATTGATTATTTTTTTCTCCTGGGTGAAGAATCCAGTTACTTGTGGATATAAACGTCTTAATGAGAAAATATGGGATAAAATATTCAAAGCACACATATATATGTATATATATACATACATATATATATATACACTTATATATAAACCTTGTAATATTCTAACTGCAGATAATGATAATTGTAAACGTTTCTTTTGTTAGATAATAAAGTCAGATGAGACTTTATTGTAAATGTAGAGGCTATAGCATTAATTTAGCTTAGAAACACGTCCTCAAAGTTACGACACAGTTATCAGTGCCTGAATTCATCGAGTATAAGTCATTAGTGTGCGTGCAGAAACCAACAGCAAAAGTCTTTATGCTACATTAAATGGCTCTGAATCGTGTTAGTGATGTTTGTCTGACAAGCTCTTACTTTACTTTAATGCTGCCGTGGTTCAGTCTCACATTTGTAGAAACACAACCTGATCAATGTCTCGATCTGTCGTGGATGAAAAAACCAAAAGATTTACTTTCTGTGACGTTCATTTCAAGCTCTGATGTGTCGGCTGTCGTGCTCTCGTGCAGCACGACAGCTGAAGTGTGTGTGGATGTCTTTGTCGTTTGTCAAGTGTGCATACGTGACTATCATTAAGATTAAAAAAAAACAAACAAACAAACACAAAAACTGTTCATTATCATATTCTGAAGCATAAACTGAGGCCTACTTGAGTGACAGCTCGGTGGTTCCAATTCTTCCCATCACGTCCCATGCATGAACACAGGCAGGTGTGGATTTGGGTGTGGGGGGGGGGGTTCATGCAAACAGAACAGAGGGATGAAACAAAATTCGAAGCACATGTAAGAGAGAAGACACTCAATCAGTGGTAAGAGATGAATAAACACATGAGAACGTTCAATTAAAAAGATTTTAAAATAAAATGAAACAGAAAAACAACCATACAGTATCTGTGTGTGTGTGTGTGAAGCCTCTGCACCACGAGCAAAGCATGCAAAGACGGCGCCATCACTTCTACCTAAAAAAGGTGGACAGCAACACAATGTGGATCATTTCAACACTGACAATAACCATGAATTCCAGTCAGTCTCAAGGTGACATGTGCTGCTTTAACATCGACAAGAATAACTTTGACAGCTGCCCCTTGTTAACCATTGTCCCCTCCCCTGTACCCGGCAACATCAGCCATCAAAGTTATTCATGTCAGCCGTTAAGGCCTGTAGCAACAAGACGTTTTGTCTTGTTATTTACCCGGAGCCATGCTGAGACACAGGAAGATGATTTTTTTGGAAATGGACACTCACAGCTCGGATGTGGCCAAAAACATTCAGGCAAAAGGGGCAAACAAACGCCACAGACAATACTGTACAAAGCACATATATGAAGCTGCAGCTGATGGTTATTTTCACTGTTGATTCTGTTTGCAAGTGATTCATTAGCGTTGTAAGTGCGAAAGTATGAACTCGGACTGGCTGAATGTTACAACCCCCAATTGAACCAAGTCCCCATTTGTACCGAGTCTAGCGGACTATTAGGTGTGAATACGACTTAAGATAATGAGGGAATGTGCATTTGTGAATCACCTAAAGACTTCCTAATTGCTTTTTATGGGATTTGGTGTCAGGAAATGCAAACAATGGCCATTTTTAACTTATAATGGTCCAGTGTGTAACAGTGTGAGTTAAATGGCAGAAATTAAATAAACTACCCACAAATATGCTTGTATAAGTCTAAGATCCCTTAAAATACGGTTGCCCTAGCCTTAAAATAAACATTTTATATGTACTTTAAGTCTTGTTTAAGTCTTTAAATCTTGTTTTGGTATGCAAAATCGTGGGTGGGAAAGGGAGGAGTCCTCTGTTGTTACAATTTGCATTCTCACCATTAGACCCTGGACGTTAAAATAGGTTTTGTCCATTTAATGACAAAGGAAATTGTATTGAGTCCTCAGCATTTGGCGTGAAACAGGGAATAAACTCAAATTACATTTGGTGTAAAAATACACCAATAATACCAAAAACATGGAAAAAGTGACACCAGCATTATTCTTTGAATCAGAAAAAGTGTTGTTGTTTTTCTCTCTTCTGCTGATCCCAGACTGCTGGTGCGGCAGCCACTTGGAACGTGTCAGCATTTCAGATGCTGAAGTGTTGAAAGACTAGAAAGGCCCAAAATGCTTGAGCTGCAAATACAACTCTGATCACTGTGAAACAACAAGTCTGGTTTTTTTAAGCATTATTGCAGCGTTTCATGTTGCCTCATCCTGCAAGAGCTTCACAACAGCCCGAGAGACGATGTACACACTGTGCTGCTCACTGTGTGACACACAGCATCGTTAAATGCCATCACAGCACTTAGCACAAACACACACACACACACACACATCATGAGACATGTCACATTTAAGCGCACACACACGCACCCACACCCACACACAATGATGCATTGATATAATGAAAACCGGCAAGTGCCGGACACTGAGGATCCATTTAATCAGTGAGCATGCTTGTGTGTGTGTGCTTTTCTGGCATAAACACTGACCTTGTTAGGACCTATAGTCCTCATGGAGACCAAAACCTGGTCTTAATGAGGTAGAACCTCAATTGTCAATTAATGGTAATTGGATAATGCTTTGTTTAGAAAGCACAAATGAATATAAATCGGTGTGAGTCCTAAAAGGATAGCCGTGTGTGTGTGTGTGTGTGCACAGGTATTACTAATGTTATTGTTGTTAAAAAGCAAGTCCCCATAACGTAAATTACTACATTTTAAATGTAGGTTGAGGTTAGGATTAGGATTAGGCCAGTAGTAAATATGGTTAAGGTTAGAGTAAATCTCCGGGAAATGAATTTAAATCAATGCAATGTCATGGAAACCGGGTGTGTGTGTGTGTGTTCGTGTATCTATAGCTTTTGACTGGACCTCACTTTCTGTTATGGTTGAACACCTGATTTCAGACCTTTGCGCAAATTCAATTTTTACATTATTTTTCAAACGTGCGACCAACGAACGCAGCATTGACATCAGCCTCATAATTTCGCCGAGCAAAAATTTCGACTGTTTCCCGATGGATTTCCCGGTCGATTTTCGTGAGCGATTTTCTGACGATTCCACAGCTAACCAATCAGAACAAGAACCCTGTTCTTTTAATAAATAAGAAAAAAACAAGCTTCAGCAGCAATAGTTTTCTGAGCTGCTGTCTTCGGCTGCTGCTGCGTGTGTGTGTGTGTGTGTATGTAGCCTGCTCTGATCTGATCTGCGATTTTTTCCCCCTCATAACTAATTAGTTTCTTCACATCGCTCTTGATGTGCATGGGAAGATGTGTCGTAATTTGCGGCCAAATAATACACACTTTTGTCCCTTATTTTGCAGCATGTCCAGTGTACAAAGACCTTAAGAATTAAGTTTATGTCAGGGGTGGCATTTAGTTGTAACAATTAAGGTAAGGGTAAAGGGCTAAGGAATACCTTATGTCTGTGTGTCCACTGAGATAGCTGTACAAGAATCTATGTGCGTGTGTGTGTAGTGTCAATCAGCAGCTGCGGATACAGTATGATGTGAGTAAATGTGTTCTAAAACAGGTTTCACCAGCGAAAACATCATATTTTACCACATTTTTTGTCATTAATAAAATAAAGGCATGTCAGCACAACTTCTGCACAACTGTAAAACAAAAAAAAGAACACCAGCAGCATGCAGTCTGCTTTGTCTCCTGTGTTGAGACTGTTCAAGTTGACCAGTGTTTCCTCAGTAAAATAACACATCTTAATTTGGAATCACAGCCCATGTTTTCCCATGACTCTGTCCTTTTGTCAGCCACCATGAGGTGCAAAATACAGCAGAGCTGTGGTGAGAGAAACTCAGTTTACTCATTTTCAAGCACATTCCCCAATTAAAATGTGCCAATTATCTGAGGATCCTGTGACAGTTTTCCACTCTGTGCTTAAATTCACAAGTAAACATTATCATGCTGCTCACTCAGGCTCATTTTCTTCACTGACACAACAGAAAACACCAAGTGAAGAGGACCTGATATGGACTACAGTGGTTATTAAATGTGGTCGGGTGCCGGCACGGAAACCTAATAACCTGTCAGCCCCCCTTAAAAGTGATCACATCCAGAATTTTAACTTCGCCGGCGAAGCACAAGTAAACATTTTAGAACTTATTACAAGTTACATAAGGGGGCTGTTATGAGGTAATAAGTCTCTGCTTTCATATAATGTCACACGTACTGGAAAAGTTAAATAAACAGAATAACTCTAAAGCTGAATGCTGATCCTTCAACTTTTAAATTTAGTCCTTATAAAAAACTCACTCTGAAAGCGTTGTTAAGAAATTACTAACTGTATTTGCCACAGGTAGCGGTTTAGCTTAGCATCATCTTCACCAGCCAGATGCTCCTGTTTGTTTTTCTAATATTACTTTCCTTGTCCATGATTGTAAAGTCTTTTGTTTAATTAATTTTGTTTAAAAAGTACAAAAAGTCACATTATTGTGTTAACTTAAAAAAAACATTTGGCTATGTTAACAAGTTTTCCCTGTTTAAAGAATAAATATCTACAAACAAAAGTAGTTTTTTGAATCAGTAATCTTCTTCTAATCTAATAATAAGCAGGTGATACACTGAGAGGTGTAATACTGCCTTCCACAGGGGAAAAAAAGAGTTAATATTCTTTATATTCTCACAGAAATGCTAAAACTGTCTTATACTGACAAGGTTGAAAAACACAAAAGCCTCAGGTCAGTCAGTTCAACAACCACCGTTCTCTTTTGAATTGACCACATGAAAATAAAGCATGTTCAATTGTTTCTGTCCACACTGGCAGTCTGACACAGACCATCTTGGCGTTTTCCTATCATTAATCCACACCGCTCCAATCTCAGTCTATTTAGACCGACCTCATCCCGTACCTTTAACTTCACTGAAAGGCACTTATTTCTAACGGGCTGCAGACAGCGATAATGCTGACCCTTCTGTTCTCCCGCTCCTCTGTCTCATTGCATTTTCTCCAGAGACACTAACACATTCATCCACTCCTAGACTAACCTTTGGATCTAACATTTTAGTTTATCAGACGTTTTATTTCTTTCAACTCCTTAGTGTCCAGAGACCAACATAAAAGTACAGTCCATTTCCTCAACCCTGAATAGGCAACATAGGATTTTAACAACCCGGTCAGGACGAGCCATTGATTTCCCGTCCTTCAACACCATCATAGCAGGTCTCACCTTGCCAGACGAAGCGGTCTGGACCAAAGGTGAGGAGGCAGAGACAGATGATGAGGCAAAAGCACACTGTGGGGGTTTATTTACAAATATTTTCAGTGCTAGGCAAGACATGCGTCACACACACCGGCCTCTACCAGAACAAAATATCAACTGCCCTGCTGAGGGAAAAATCAGCGCCAATAACAGTCACAAAGAACAGGGGTACATTACAGTGCCCTATATTACAAACCCTGATACAACAGGAAATACGTCGACATAAACAAAAATACTTAGACTCAGATAATCTAACTGCATAACAGTTAAATATATCCTCACACATTAACTCTCAAAAAATCTGTACTAAACCTCCCACCCCTGCACAACCTTATCCGATGGAACCCTCCTGGAATGATAAAGAGCAGTTTGTTTCCCCGGGGACTCTTTTACATGCGTTCCCTGGGAGGCTGAGAGAGGAGAACACAGGTAAGTGCATGTGTATTTCTGTAAAGTGCTTTAAATAAGGTACAAAATTACTCACAGGTGTCACTCAATCCACCCGCATAAAAAACACTTACTACAGAGCAAAACACACAAATTAACAAACACTGCAACAAACAAAAATGAAATCGTGTCATCATCATGCCTTGCTGGAAATGTATAACCTTGGTACCCAGATATACTGGGATATGAAAAATAGCTTTTCCAATTACAACTCAAAAAAAGGTATTGGAGACTAAGAGGACCTCTATCACAGACCTGACCAAAAAAACTGAATCATAATCTGAAATGCAAACCCTCTGTCTGATCAACAAACATGGAAAAGTCACCCTTAGAGAGTGGATCCTTAGACCCATCTGAGTAAATCTGATAACATTATCTATCTTCTAGGAGACATAAGCCCACTTTTGGCTCAGGAGGAAACCAGAAGAGAGACCACATAGATCCTTGACTTTGGAACACCTATGTCATCATTGTGAATGGTCTTGCCTTTGATACGATGATAAAAGCGTTCAAGTCATCAGCATGACAAAGGCAGGCAATAACGTCAATTGTCATAAATCACCAAAGAAACACAAGTCCTTTTTTGTATTACCACAGACATAACAGAATCTTTTAGATCATGACGCTCCATTCTGACAAAGAAAAAAGAATACAGAAAAACTCAAAGTATCAGCATGTGAAAACCAAGTTGGATACAGGATCTAGCCTTTCGAAATATATGGAAAGGCTAGAGGAGAGGAGAACATACTTCAAGAATCGTAACGATGAAATGTTCAAGCGGTTAAAGGAGACAACATTTGGACAAATGATACTCCAGGCACACTCTTCAGGTTCAAACCTGTTCAGTCAACAGGATGTAGGGGACACCTTGGAGATTGGGAAAATAGGGCACAGTGCTATGTCAACACAGCTTAGTGTTCTCAGCTGTGCTGGAGAGATGAGCCTGGAGAATGAGGACCTGGCCAACAGGCCCTGTCCCAACTGTCCCTACCTGCTGCTGGACGTACGGGACCAAGACGATTACGACCGCTGTCACATCATTGGTGCGCACAATTTTCCAATTATCATGCTATCTCGATTCAGGGGCATAAAAGAAATTTGGGAATATAAGAATATACCAGGAAAAATAATCATTTTGTATGATGAGGATGAGACCATTGCCAGTCGGGCGGCCACAATCATGTGCCAGAAAGGATTTGAAAATGTCTTCATGCTGTCTGGAGGTCTCGAGGTAATCGCTAAGAAATTTCCAGAAGGGATGACGACAGGCTCCATGCTAATATCACATCTGTCCTCATCCACTTCCTCATCTGTGTCCTCGGCCACCTCCTCAAAGAAGAACTCTTTGCAGCAGAGGCAGCAGCTGCCATCTCAGGCAGAAGAAAAGAAGTGGTGGTTTACACCACATGACCTCTACAAGATCCAGCAGCAGCTGGGCGAAATCAGCTCCCAATCCGGAGCAAATAGTGCTGGAAGTCAACAGAGTTCTGGTCTTCAAAGCAGTAGATCCGTGAAATTGTCCAGCCGAACATCAACCATCCACTCCCAGTCGGGACCTGGACCATCCAGAACCCAGAGTCAACAGACTTCCAAGATTTCAAGCAATTCACCCTCAGATTTGCCCAACCTCACGTCAACCACCCTCTCCCAGTCTGGACCGCCCGGTGTCGAAAGTCAACAGAGTTTGAAGCTTCAAAGCAAAAGACCCTTGAAAATGTCCAGCCACGTATCAAACACACTCTCACAGTCTGCGGCGCCCAGTGCCGAGAGTCAACAGACTTCCAAGATTCAACTAAGGGTACCCTGGAAATAACACCCCCAACCCTCAGCCACACAGATACATGCAATTATAGCATAATCATACAAATAAGTGTATAATCATAGCCTTGGAATAAGCCTTTTTTATATATGAACTTGTAGGGGCCTCACTTTACAGAGGTCGCCATCTTGCGCCGCAACGTTTCATCAACATATCTTGATTTATGTGGCCATTACCACATAAATCAATAAAAAGAAGGGAAACAGCAGCAAAATTGGGAGACTGAAAGTGAGGAGATTGTGTTGTGAAAGAGAGTTCACATCATTCTGGTCTGCAAAGGCCACCGTAGCTCCCTGACATGCTTGGGAAACGGGGGTGAGAGAGTAAGCAAGCACTTGTATTATTCCCAAGGCTTATTAGTGCCCGCAAGAGAGCTCAGGAGAATAGAGCTGTGTGTTAAGGTGGTTCTGCTCCTGACAATCCGACAGCAGCTCCATCATCTGAAATGAAATGAGCCAGTACCAACAGAGCACCCGTCTCACAATATGCAGCAGAAATATCAGACTTTCTGTCATTTTGATTTAAATTACTTACAGAGAGCTGTTATTGGACCTTTTTTTTGGTTCCCACAGCACACATCTGAAGCAGTTAATATAAGCAGTTTACTATTGTTGTTATTATTGCTTGCTTGCCAGTGCATATGTATTGGGAACACTGCACTGACCACTTTATTAAAAATATTACACTCACACTAATCACTTTACCAGGAACACAACACTGATTGGTTTATTGCAAACACTACTGACAGTGATTCCTTAATTACAAACATAATTCTGATTGCTTTAATGAACAATATACTGACACTGATCACTTAAGCACTTAAGTGGTCACATCATTAAGCAGCTTGACAGGATACAGTCTTCTTGTACCTATGCTGATGCTGTACACACACACACACACACACACTCCCTCAGTCAGGTCTGATAGTGTTGCTTGACAGCACCCATTTTGAAATGAGTGGATTTTCTTTAATAGAAAACACAATGACTCCTAATCCTGAATAAATCAAACTACTCATTACATTAGGTTTTATTATTTGTGCCTCCAATGACTTGATATGTGGTCATAACTTGTCAAAACAAATCATCAGTCATCAAAACATAATGACTTGCTGACCATTTTCTATTCAAGAATCATACTGTGGCATCCTTGAACAGAAAATGAGCTGCAAATTACCAATACCATTCATCATGAGTGGGAGAAAACGTTTTTAGATTGCTCTGCTGGTACTGGCTCATCTACATTTTATAAATTTTTTAAGACTTGAATAATAATTGAAATGCTAATAGATTATATAAGTATTGTTAGTATTTTACGATTGATCGTCTACTGAATATCTGAATGGCTTAACCTCGTGTGCGCCAAACATCCCCACAAACACACGTGACCACGGTTACTCACCTCATCGACGTTCTCAAAGGCGTTGATGACATCATAGGGCAGGCAGGACAGCAGGTCAATAACAAACCACGTCTTCAGGTAGTTCATTCGAATCAGCTTGGGGTCCGAGATGACCTCACCTGCGGGTCCAACAAATGTGGTGTGGAAGTTCAAAACGATGTCCACCAAGAAGATGACGTCGACGATGCTGTCCACCACCAGCCACGTGACGTTGTTCTGCTTAGTCTTGAATGAGACGTTGTAGGGCACCATGATGGCTGTGTAAAAGGTGAGGATGAGGATAACCCAGTCCCATGTGGTCTTGAAGAGGCAGTAGTGCAGGATGATGTGAGGGGGGGTCTTGGGGGTCTCCTGCTTGTACTGCGGTAGGATATCCGAGCCAAGCTGCAGGACCTACATGGGGAGCGTAATTGCAAACAAGAATTATGTCATACTGATGGTGAGGTGGAGGAGGTCAACTGTTCTTTAGAAGTGCTGTGTGAATATTGTTCCTGAAATTGAAATTGTTACTTTTTATCACATTTTTAACCCTCTTCCCATCCTAAAGTTGTCTATAGGAGTCTGTAGTTCTCACACATTGGGTGTGTGACCATAGTCTTCACAACAAGCCAGAAAAGCATACAATCCTGAAGCAGAAACAAGTAAGTAACCTCCACTAAAGATGATGACTTCCAGTGTTTTGTGGCGGAGCTTTGATGAGAGGACCGATGGGATATCTGTTGTTTGCATTTTGTCAAAGTGTAGCCTGCGGTTCATTTTTCCCCAGACTTAAACACCTCAGTTGGCATATGTCGGGGGAAAAGCTGCACTCGCACACAACCGACAAGCAACCAGCGTGCACGTTATGTGCCTTGGTAATTAATAATAATTATCTGGCCATGCACATGTATTTGTCTTGGTTGATCACACAGATGGTTGGACTCGTGAAAGCACAGTGACTTAATGAACAGGTGTATTCTCATCCAAATGTCCAATTTCCATGTCTCTTCCCGTCTTCTGATTGGCTGGAGCTAAACACTCTCTCATTAATAGTCCCCAACACCGATCCAACATTGTAATATCTGCTTCATCTTGTTTTATTTTAAAAACTAACATTCTTCTCCTGTCATTATTCCATGTCCACCAGCTTGAATTCATGTCCTGCTTTCATTAAGCCACACCTGTAGTATTATGTCTTCCCTCAGTCAGTCCCTGCCAGTTCATCGATTCACTCTTGCCCTGCTGCAGTTGTTACATACAAGTTGAATTGGCTGTCAAGCTGACAAGAGCTGACGGTGCTGCTCACACCAGCCTGACGAGGGCTACAGACGGTTATCGACTGTGAGTCTTTGACATGGTGAGAAAAGGTGTTCGTCTTGATAAAGGTATGCATCCTCTAAATGCTCTACTGATGTTTCCTCTTCCTCTTTACCGACAAATGACATTATTACAAAGCAACTTGAAATGATTTGGGGGGGGAAAAATCAAAGCGGTTGATAATTTTGTGGCAAATGTAGACCCTTCGTACCTCAGCTAGGCGGGAGTGCTTGTGGACGTTCTCTCCTTTGTGAACCGTGGGCTGCAGCTGTTGTAAGACTCCTCTGCTGCTCGTTAGAGCTCGTGTGAGCCGAGCAAACTTTCCCCAGCCTGAAAGATTATAAACACAGTCAGTCACCACAAACTATAAAAGTGCGATTTTCAAGATGTTTTTGTGCAACTGGATATTTTCTGAGGCTATGACAGGCTCTCTGTCACAGTCTGGCACCTGCAGTATTGCCTTGGCATCAACAACTTTGAAGAGGATGTGTATAAACTGCTGAGAAGGACTTTGTTTGTCTGAAAACTGCATCAAACAGACATTCAAAATGACCCCACAGGATTTTTAGATCTGTTCTTCCTATAATTGTATAATTGTATAATTGTATAATCTCTGGTCGGCTGTAGTATTTTGGTTCACCCTCGTAAGTGTCATTTCAATCCCGTTTTCCACTAGCGCTACTTGACTCGCCTTGGCACGGCAGTTATTTTGTGTTTCCATTGGCAATAGTATAGTTTTTTTAGTACCTGCTCTGGCAAGGTTCCAAGCAAGCTGAGCCGATACTATTCATGATGTCATCAGACTGCCGTCACGAGAAGAGGCACGAGCAAGACGTTCGACACAAGAAAAGCGAACAATGCCAAACTTTAGATCAGTTAAAAAGACTTAACAATCCTGAAAACATGGGTTCATCTCCAACAATTAGCAGGGAAATGTCTAAAATCATCATTTAACAGAGAAGTCTGGTGTATTAAGCGACAGCACTGCTGAAAGCCTGTGATCACAGACCCTGCCGCTGTATTTCAGACCAGTGACTGTGTCACACGGAGTCTGACATGGAGGAAGCACTGAACACATCTTTATAATTAACTGATTCTAATGATTCAGTTACACTGAGTCACGGCAATTTCATGCAGCCGTGCTGTGGTGACTTTGCCTACGTAGTGGAAACACAGCATATGGCTGCAAAGCACTTTATGGCAAACAATATCGGTTACTTTCTGCTCAAGGTAGTGGAACATTTGTCCAGACTTCTCGTTTCTTTGTCTTTAAGGGACTAACTACAGCCACTCTGATGTCTGATGCCTGTACCTTTACTGCCTGTTGATGCTGAAGCTTGAACTACAATCTCAAGCTCATGTCACTACTACTTGTTTGTAGCTCCTCTCCTGTACCAATTCAAACTGATGCCTATCTGACGTTGGCAGTGAAAGTCAATTCTACTTCAATGTGATTGACCTTCAAAAATCAACAGTCACATGGTCCAAGAAATCTTTTGTGTGTGTTTTCGTGAGCTCACAACCAGCATAGCGAGGTGTGTATTTGACTGACTGGGATTAGATCACGGAGGTATTTGAAAAAGTGCATTGGGGCATTTGATGGCCAAACACAGATGAAAACGTAGCGTTATCAGTTTTGATAGAGGGCATGAAGTTGAACATATTAAATGAGTTGACTCAAACCTTTGGAGGAATCATCTTCAATGGGCTGTTTAAAGGCTGTTATGTCACTGAATGTGCAAAGGAACAGGACCACTTTCTCCTGTTCATTTCGAATTGGAGCAATCTTCACAAAAAACCACACGGGCGTCCCTGAGGCAAGAAAAAGAGAAGACGTACATTCAGCTGCAACATCTGATGACATAGATTATATAATAATACATAGGAAAAATAAATCATGGTCTTTGGTGAAATGTGTTCTTCTGCAAGCAGAGCAAGGTTACACCTGTGAGTGGAAACAAACAGCGTTTGCACATTTCTCTGGTCCAGCTCTTGACCAGTTCTGTGGAGGTAGAAATGTTCTGGGCTGCCTTTGAACTTGTCTCTGTACTTTACACAGGCTCGGAGAACATTTGCATGACAAGACAATGGATCATTTGATTTCTCCCTTTTGGTAACATACGTGTCACATGTGCTACTTACTGTTCTTCTTGTACATGAGAATCTCAAACGAGTTCATCTCATAATTCTCGAATGTGAGTCGCACTTTTTCCGTGGTGTCCTTGTCTGTGAGCTCCCCGTACATGAAGCTGGAAAACACAAAAGGGAAAATAACCATTTGAATATTTTATAGATCCATTCTTACACTGCAGAGTGCAAAGGAAATCTAAAATGTTCCAATAAATTAATGAGTTTTCCGAGCATTGCCTCGTTGAATTGTGATATGGCAATCTGCTCTCGTTTGCATTGATAGCACATTTGTACATCGTCATACTGAACTTCAACCTTATACTTCTTTTTCAATAGAAATAGAAGCAATACAATGAATAAAATGTCATTTATCAATAGTTACAGCTAAATTGTGCAGACCACTTACTGATTCCCAGACCTTTAGAGGGGAGAAACAGGCTACATTAAAAATAGAGCAGCAGTGGATTAACACTCATTGAAATATATCCTGAAAGTATAAAGAAGATGAATGTGATCTGGTGTTTAATTGGCCAAATGCAAAGTACCTCTCAAAAACAAATTAAACCTGAGCATGGGTCAAAAACCATGAGCACATTTAACCACGCTGCAGAAACATTCATCTCACTTTGCTTGTTACTGCCACCCTCAGTAGCAGCGTGTTCCAGCATGATCTAAATATAACTTAGTTTGTTATGAAATACAAGAGGAGGGCTAAATTTAATGAGACTACACTCTGACGCTGCAGAGACTTTTTACACCAGTCCTTGATTAAATATCCCTGATAAATGTCCTCTCGCTTCTGCGTCTTCAAAGAAAAACGCTTGCGTACTGCGTTTCTTGGCATGCATGAAAAACTCCCACAGGTCCGTCACTGTATATTTACAGGATGTAACATAGGCGACGTATACATAATTGAAGATGAATGGTTTAAAATAAGATATGTGTCTTATCCACACACTGGGAAAACTGTTTGGTTATTATTAGACTTAGACTTAAGCATTCTGGGCCAATGAGTATACAATTAATGTTTGAGCCACAATCAATATCAAACGTCCACAGTCTGAATGATTAATGGAAGATATTTCTTATTTTGACAGAAATTAATCTACATGTCGTTGGTCCTAAACTTTAAATTCAAATATGTTTGTAAAACAAACAAAGAAAGCTTGATTGAATTCATTTATAAGAATAATGAAATAAGGCAGTAAACCACCAAGAAACAAATGTTAATAAAACTAGTATATGAGACACATTATTGCTGTTGCAGTTTTACAGCTGTAGCTAAGGTTGTGCTGGTTTTGGAGCAGTAAATACTGGACTGCACATGACTTACTTTTCTGGGGTAATGAGAGAATCTACGTAAGTGCCTTAAGGCTAAAGTTTTGCTATAATTTCTGCCTTCAATTTACGTCTGGTCTGATGAGATAAATGCTTCACTGCAAATCGCAAAAGGCTTCAAATATCAAACTACGATTTTTTTGTTATTCAAGTATGGAAAATATCTAGATGGGGATCTGTATTAAAACTATAACTAACTGAATAATAAACTGAGGCTTTACTACAGCTTGAAGCTTTAGTAAAAGATGATTTTGCAAATCAAATTGCAGTCACAAGATCTGTCAGAAAAATCGTAGTTTGATATTTTACCCAAATTGTTCAGCCTTACTGCACATATTTGTAAGTTTAGAACCACAGCTAAAGGCAAATCATATTTTCATCTATTTTCAACAATGGAAAATGGACATTTGCTGTGCACCATGGGTGCATCCAAATGTCCATCAGTGTTTCCCGAACCTCAAAATGATGATTATGTCTTGTTTTGTCCACAAACCAACATAGAGCAGCAAGGAAACCAGAAAATAGTTATGTACAAGAAGCTGAAATTCATCCATCCATCTTATCCTCCACATAAGGGTCACAATCCCAGCTGAGATAGAGCGAAAGACAGGGTTCACCCTGGACAGGTCGCCAGTCCATCACAGGGCCACACAGAGACAGACAACCATCCACTCTCACACTCACGGACAATTTAGTGTCCAATTTGCCTAATCCCTAAATCTGAATGTTTTTGGACTGTGGGAGGAAACTGGAAAAAAAAAATAACATGCAAACTCCATGGAGAAAGGACACTTGTGAGGAACCCGGGTCTTCTTGCTGCCAAGCCAAGAGCGCTAACCACTACACTACCTGTGTGACTGAAGCTGGAATCACACGTAAATAATAAACTCACTCAAACCAATAAATTGAAGACCAACATAGTTGACAATTAATGATTAATAACTGATAAATTGTTGCCACCCACACACCAGATGCACTATTATATAACAAGGTGTCGATGTGATGTGAACAAATGACATTGGTGCAACATCATCTTCAATATATGATAGTATTTATACTAAACTAATGTAATATCACAATACTATTTACATAGCATTGTGATATTACGTACATAAATTCAGATATGTACAAAAAAAAACACAATGACAACATTTTTAGATGTTCTCCTCCAATAAACAATCCACTCCATCTACCAACATAAAAATAAGCCTTGAACAAAGTGTCTCACTCACACTGTTCAATATTTGTATTGGCAAATCATCTGAAGCTTATGTCTGGGGACCTGCGAGGATAAATCAGTAATGGCTGCAGTCTTGGCTGTGACAAACACCATCTCCCACTAAAAACAAAACCTCCCACGCTTTTCAAACCTGGCAGTAACGACTGTGTCCATGTGATCTGATTAATACGGTGGCGACATACAACACACGTCCCAAAACGGTTCACTCCAACAGGAAGGCGAGTCACTTTTTATATCTCGATGCCTACTGGGGAGTTTGCCCGAGGGAGACCGTGTCCACAGTTTATTGTAACAGTCGCTGGTATGGAAGACGTTTCAGTTTTTACAACCTGATTACATCACAGATTTGATTTCCTCTGCTGAGTTGAGAGATGCACACTTCCTCTCAGTTACTGTAGGTCCAGTAGGAAAAGCAACTGATGACAACCAGAAAACGGAGCTCTTAAAAATCTGTTTCTATTCAACTTAAGTCCACTGTGGAAGTCCATGACCTTTATTCACATTTTCATTATGTATGTTAATATCTGTGATTGATCATTGAAACTGATTTTCCTTTGAGAGTCGCAGGGGAAACATTCAGTTCATCTCCACAAAGAGATAAGCTTGTCTCAGCTTGTCAGTAATGGTCATTTTCTAAATGACCTATTACATAACAGACCAAAATAACTTTTGCTGGTGGCTAGTTAGCGCCACATCGAGTGCCATTTCGTGGCTTTTTACCGCCCATAAACTCAAAATATTTTATTCTTAAAATGACAGAACATAAATTGTTTCTCCTCTTCAGAAGGTTTTGTTTTTCTTGATGTTTTCTTTCCATTTGTGGGTCAGAGCCCAGGTTTGGGGACTGTGGAACATGTGCAGAGCACCTAGGTCAGTGAAATTGTAATTGGACTCCAGACCGCATTACCTCAGTGTGATAGTCCATCCATCGTCTACCTCTTTATCCTCCACATGAGGATCCTAGGGGTTGCTGGTGCCAATCCCAGCTGACATAAGGCATAAGGCAGGGCACACACCCTGGACAGTTCATCAGTCCATCACAGGGTCACATAGAGACAAACAACCATTCACTCTTACACTCACACCTATTGTCTAAATAACCTCTGCATGTTTGGGAAACCGGAGAACGCAGATAAAACCCATGCACACATGGAAGAACATGCAAACTCCATGCAGCTCTTGTCCCCGGCTATTTTTGCTACAAAGCAACAACAGCTAACCCCTGCTCCACCGTGTGGCACATGTGCTAGTCCAACTTTGACAAATTTGGTACAAGCTGGACTAACGTGTTTGTGTATTTTCAAAGTCCTGTTTTAGTTGTCATAATTGGATTTTTTCTAACGTCATGTATTGACAACCGGGAAAGGTCACCAGCAAACGCAGAAAAAAATCAAACTCTCATTCACATCCATGGTCAATATAGAGTCTCTGTAACTGCTTTCAGACTTGCAGAGATTCTCTGCATAACACAAATGTCCCCAGAAATCACTCTAGAGCATCTCCTGCCAGCTTCCTATGGTCGCTCAGGGTTAAGGTTGCTTTCTCTGGTAATGTCCGAGGGTTTCATGTGAGAACACACCAGGAGAAACTTCTCAGCAACTCAAGAAATTCTCCTACTGTTGCAGACAGTCAATCAATAGATACGCAGGTGTCCAATGTGAACAAACAAAAAACTCCTGAGAATGCCTGGACCCAAATTGTTGAACAAGACATGAAGTTCATGTCTGCAAGTGTCTCAATTCCCTATACTGAATTAACAGTCTGCATGTTTTTGGACTGTGGGAGGAGGGAGGCGTCGCAGAGAAAACCCCCACACACACGGAGTACAGTATAAAACATGGACTCAAACCAGAAACACTCTATACACACACTTCTCTGCTCAGCCCTTTAACCAAACAGTTGAATTCCACGACCGCCTTTAAAACAGTTCACCAACCATCAGATGGACTGCTGTGAAACTGCTGTGACGCTTGGCGATTCCCTGGAGTTTCTACAATGAGGTTGACATTTATGTTACCGAGTTAAATCTCTCATCAACCATCAGACTGTCATAAAATGTGGCCAAAATTGAACTTCATAGATCCCTTAACATTTTATTTAGTGCCAGTTTATACCTGATCGGTCTCCACTTTCAGGTTAAATAGCCAATTAGGAAATGTTACCAGGCTTAAACAGCAATATATTATATTCTACCACATTCTGTCATCCCTTTAAATTAATAAGCATTACATAAAAAAGAAATCAAATCTGGAAACACTGCACACAGGGGACGTGGGGGCATTCAGTGACTATTATCGGCACAGTCCATCGTTTCCTTAACACTTGAACCGTATTACATTATCTTATATGAGCATCTTGATGGTTATCAACTGGGTGTTAGGAGGCGTAAACACGAATAACAGCAAAAGCACAGAGACATGAAAATATCTTCTACACCAGCATAAACAACATTAACTCAATTTTCAGACGCAAATACACATCAAACCTTCAATCAAAATACTGTGCAACCGTCCGTGTCGACATGATGCAAGAATCTGAGTGAGAGGCTGTTTACTGCAGGCACTAACAACATAGTAAATCTAGTGAGGTGTACACTGGGATTAGTTTCGCTTCACCACACAAAATGGAGCTCATCCAGATTAGCGAGACAGCCGTAGCCATGGTAAGTTTTTATTTTGCAGCGTCACGTTAATCTTTGGAGTTTTTGTAATCGCTGAACTTGTGTGAGAATATCGTTTGAGCAGCCGAGAACCGGGGCCACACGGTGGTGTAGTGGTTAGCACTCTCGCCTTGCAGAGTTTGAGCCCCGGTTGGAACAAGGGCCTTTCTGCATGGAGTTTGCATGTTCTCCCCGTGTGTGCGTGGGTTTTCTCTGGGTTCTCCGGCTTCCTCCCACAGTCCAAAAAACATGCAATGTGGGGATTAGGTAAAATGGACACTCTAAATTGACCATAGGTCTGAGTGTGAGAGTGAATGGTTGTTTGTCTCTATCTGTGTGTGGCCCTGCGATGGACTGGCGGACTGTCCAGGGTGTACCCCGCCTATCGCCCGATGTAGCTGAGATTGGCACAGCACCCCCTGCGACCCTCTGGCGGAGGATAAAGCGGTAGATGATGACTGACTGACATCCGAGAACCGACTCCCGTTGCCTACCTGCAGGTGCTGCTTTTCTGCATCACCTCGGCTCGGTGGTAACCCGACAACTTGCAGAAACCGTCATTGCTGTAGACAATGGGCCAGTCCACTATCTGAGCGTTTCCCAGCACAAAGTTGGTATCTGTTTGAAAGTCAATGGGAGAGAAAAGGGTGAGAGGCAACGACTGTAAACAACATCATACTCAAAATTAATAATTAAGCTGTTTACATCGGATAGAAATCGAAGACAAGGATTTGATGGAAACTAAACTAGGGGGTTTTTTCTAGAGGAATGACAAATATTAGCGTAAGAATAGTTGAAGTTAAATTATAAATGTCTGACCTGAACTATTTTAAAGCTAATTCAATGAGGAAAGATTCAGTTGACCAATGAACAAGTTTTATTTCCAGAGGAGAGAAAGTCATATTATACTGTATATAAATGTAAAAGACCCCGACATGACCCCACACAAAGGCATCGTGATTGAAAGAGATCGAGGCTGTGAAAACCCCAGGGACTAGACACTGATGGTGGGAGAGATGTGATCAAGAGGATCCTGATGATCTGAATGACGGTGATGTATGGACGGACTAGCTGGGCTCAAACAGGCCACTGATATGGAGACGAGGTGAGTGGGACGGAGGAGGCAAATGACAGCTGACGAGGGTGATGATGATGATGATGAGGAAACCGATTCAAAATTTGAACAGCAGTGACGTGATCTGACGATTAAGATCGTGGCACAATGAGACTGGGTTACAGTAAACACCCTCAGTCATGACGACGAGAAACATAAAATGATGGCGACGACTGTGAATGAATGGAGTATTAGGGCTAAACATTTAATAATTTACGAATTATTACAAATTACAATTGCAAAGGCTGCAATTTAATCATTTATTTGTTACATGTTCTGTATTCTACACCAATTAAAAAAAGCATGTAATGCTTTAATATTGTTAATTGAGCCATATTGAACTGAAGATGGACTTAAATAGCAATTGCAAAAATGTAGACATTTTCCCCACACCTTTCAGCTTTAAGGAAATTTAAAAGGTGTAAAAATGTAATTTTGTTTTCAGGAATGAATCCATGTTTTTAATGAACAAACTAACACTTTTTGGTTTTTCATGATAACTAATGGCGACCACAGACTCTCCTACATGTACATGCTTGGAAAGAAAGAGGGATATTCAGCTGCAACGTGCAACTTCACCAATAGATGTTTCTAAATCCTTCACAATATACCATTTAAGTAAAGTATCTGAGCAGTTGTCATTTAAAAAGTTACAACTTTCAGTGGCAAATATGAGAGTGGTCAAACACTCTACAATTTAATTCAGATTTTTGTGTATTTTTGTTTGAAAACTTGCAGTTGACATAAGTTCTGCTCTTATAAAGAACCACTAACTCTACCTTTGAGAGCTATTAAACACTAGATTTCCATTAGTGTACTTGATGGTCTGCGGCTCAGGATGTATACACAAATGTGACCTAAACATCAACTCTCGCTTCCTTGACATTTCTTATGAGTTGCTCATTAGCTGCCTTCATGTGCTTGTGCTGAGTATGAATTAGGCCTCATTAGCTGTTTCAGATGTGTTTGAAGGAACAACAGTAGCTGTATTTCCTCATTATATGGCCCATTAACACACAGTAGTTATTATGATAAATCATTCCTCAATGGTAAATACAGTGAACTAAAAAATTAAGGCCTGCTCTCATCACTTTTAAATGTCATGGTTTTAATAGAGTACATTAATTCTCATATTGTGTATTTGGCTTATTCAAATGTTGGCCAAACGCATTCATGTGTGTAATGGTGATAAATTTTAATTCCTCTATTTTGCTTCATCCCGTTTATGAACTTCAGTGATTTTGTAACCACGGTTCACATACAGTTATGTGGTGTCATTACGTAACCCTGAAATGGTCTTCTTGTTAGAATAAGGGATGAACACTGATATTTTTTGTTTTTTTAACTGGCTTTATGACTCAATCATGACAAATAAAATAAGCATAATCTGTCAATATATATATATAGATTTGTATACACACAAGCCAGCGGAGATCCAATAATTACGGATACATTAATACTGAATTCTTACGCCCAATATGAGGATTAATGCATTTCACATCCAGTGACATTTGACAATTAAAGACAGCCGATATGAATAATATTAATGTATTTGGCAGTAAAGAATAATTTATCATCATAATCACCCTCTGTGGAGTGAACCTTTTAATAAACGAGCCTCCACTATTGTGTCAACCAATCGATTATATGAAAACAAATGGAAAGATCCAAGTAGTTTGTCTCACTACTTTTAGCCTGTGAGCGATAAGGTGAATTAAACTGCTGCGGCAAAAGCAAAATTATTCATTTAATTCATCATTTGCTCTTCTGACTGTTTCTTTATTTTAATTGTTTATGCAAATCCATAAAATCTATTTTGATCTGGAACTGGGACCAAAAACTATGAAGATTATCACTTTTTTTGGGTGGAAAGTATTCAGTTAGGGAATATTATGGACATTTTTAAAAACTAAATAATTAAAGAAAATGTCAGTATGGAAAAACTAACAGCAAAGTACCCACTCAAATTACGACAAAGTGACAACACGGGGGTACAAAAATAAAGAAATTAAAATAAAACAAGAACACATAACGCAAAGCACGCACAGATTTCATACCACAGATGAACGCATGTCAACACTGACAGATGACACAAACATGGTCACACAGACGTTCCATGCCAACGTGTTACTTTACAATGATCACAAGGATGTTAAATATTTTCCTTAAAACTCTTTATCGGTGGATTTGTTTATTCTGTGTCGCAACACATTGTCACAAACCTTTTTATACAATCTCAAGGTGTCTAATTAGTCAAGTGCTTTGTAAATTAACAGCATTTGGTATAGAACACTCAGTGAACACATGACAAAGAAACAAAACACAATGTCAAAAGGAAAAACAGAAGCAGCACGCCAAACTAAACATCATAGTACCTGTCTGTTTATGTGACAGTGTCCAAACTGAAATGTTTTGGAAAGAAAAAGGAGGTTAAGAGATTACAGTGAAAAACATCTGTTGAATGTCAGGACAAAAACGATGGGACGTGTCAGCCAGAACAGAGAGAGACAGGTGATTACAACAACAGTGCTGCAAAACCAGCAAACCTCACCCACTATGATGTTCTAACCTGACCTGACTGTTTCTACAGGCCAAAAACAACTGTCAACATGTTTATCAGGTCTTCAATGATAACGCCATTATAACTTGATTCATACATTAATTGCAAACTATTCTGATAATTAATTAATCAATTTAGTGTTGAACTCCTTGTTAAATATGAATATGTTCTGCTTTCTTTGCTCCACTGTGACAGTAAACTGTACTTCTTTGCTTATAATATATTTAAGGATGTTCTCATTTTTCAGTTTTAGATGCACTGACTTGAAAATTCAACCATTTCCAGCATTGTATGGACAAGTTCATTCATAATAAATTATAAAATGAAAGTAATCACTAGTTGCAGCCCTATTGTTAATTATCTACCTACCACCCACCTACACCAATTATTTTGTTCAAGTTAACTTAAGCACACTTTTACCAGTAAATTATGCACTGATTAATTTTTCGCAATAATTATTCATAATCCACCCACCCACAACTCTATTGAACTCTCAAACTCAACCTGCTATTAATCTGAAATATGAATGACTAGAACTACTGCCCTATCATTACAGAATTTAAGGACAAGGCCATTTTGCCATTGAAAGGAAAATACTATAGCTATTTATTTATTTTTGTAATTATCTAATAATTTAAACTAATTAAAGCTATTTTAGAAGTTCATCTGGGGCCAAAACTACACTTTGTCCTTTTCTGGGGGAGCCACTGGCGAAATTAAAGTTTTAATATATACATTTTATACATAAAAGTTTTCGTCTTAAAGCTGTAGTGTATACATTTACATTCAAACCTTTGTCAGATGAGTTCACATGATGCTGATTAAGTCCATCAGCTGCACACTACTCTCTCCATGTTTATTTATCAAATCACAAAGTGATTCATTTCATGTCAAGGCAAAAGGAAAGTTTTGAAAGTGAATTCTACTGCTGCTGTATACACACTAATGCTCCCTCAGTCTGGTCTGATTGTATTGCTTCAGATGAAGGACGCAGCAGCATAATGTCACATCATCTCTGTTCACTGAGACCGAACAGAATAATAACATCAAAATCAACCAAAACTTACACACTGTAGCTTGAAATATTAATCTGTAATGTTATGTAATTAACAATGAAAAGACATGGGACAATGCTCAAGACCCAACAAAAATGAATTTGTCAGATGTTGGCTCTGATGTGTGAGTTAATATTTTGCATATTAGCTACATTTAGATGGTCCAGTTCTCGGGTGCTGGCATTGTGCATGTATCTTCATGTTAAAAGACTCTAGGGGACAGGATGCTATTAGTCGCAGCCACAGACTTTACAAAAAGCTGCACATCGTGATAACAGCTCCCCAAAAGTGAGGTCAAAGCATCTCAGTCTCCGCCTGGTGACTCAGATCTGACACAAAAATCTGATTTTAAAATCAGTTTTTACACAACACACACAAACTAGTGACTAGTGACTTGATAAAGCAGCTGCAGAATCAAGTAGTTTGTTGTTCAGTACTTCCTGCATGAATGGAGTGCAGAACTGAACTCCTCTGTTAAATATTCATATTTTAGCCATTTCCTTGCTAAATGTTGGAGATTAACTCAAGTTTTCAGGATTTCATTTTAACTGATCTACAGTTCGGCATTGTTCAGTCACACTCTGCCAATCAGTGGCCGGCAGTCTGTGGACGTCACATTTAGTATCGCCTCAGCTTGGGACCTCACTAGATCAGATACTAATAAAGTACTAGGTATCAGGTACTATCGCTTATGGAAAAGCAAAAAGCCGAGCTGTGCTGGGACTGCAGTGTAGTGGAAAAGAGCCATAAGTGGTCCTAGATGAAATATACATTCAATATGTGAGCATGCAACATGAGTCAATGGTCAGAACCCATGTGGCTTCATGTCCCTGCTCTGTTGAAGCACGCAAAATCAAAGAATAATAAAGGAGAGTGCAGTCCTCTAGAGTCTAGGGTCACTCACAAATGTGCTGCGATTAATTCTATTTCTGAATGTTTCCAACTGGGGATCAATAAAGGTACATCTTATCTTATCTTATTACATAAATACCTTGTGCTTCAACACTGAGTGGTTTCACACGTTGTTGATGGTGCATGTAAAAGCCATTTGAGAGGACAGTCATGGTCAGTTGCAAATCACTTGTATGATTGTAAACTTTCAAATGTGATGTTTATTTCACCAGAACAGAATCCGATGGATGTCCCTCCACGTTACATAACTGCAGACGTCTCCATGTTATTCCTTACACTTAGACTAGCTAGTGAACTGCTGGACCTGAACATGAAAATCTGGAATAGTCATTCAATTATAGCTTGAAGCCGGTTATTCTTCGATGACAGACTGGAAGTCACATGAAAAGGAATGTGTCACTGTTTGTCAACGCCCACCCACTACTGTGTCTCTCGCAAACCTCTTCACTGTTTCTCGCTGGCATCCTGCAGATTATAGTCTTGGCTCTTTTGTTTCTGGAGAGATTTACTCCTCACAAATCCACGAAACACCCAAGGTCATTAATATATGCAAATATTTTGTTTTTTCTTTTTCAAACACCTTGGTGATTTAAATATTACACGGATCACCTGGACTTCTGCATGCACCCTTTCTGTTATAACAGACTTTAATGTGAGTGACAGGGGTACAAATGTTAGTGGTGCCCACTACGTGCATACAAACATGCAAAATCTAGCTGAAACTATTATACTTCAATCAAATTAACTAGTGTTTGTCCAGTGTTTGTTCCTAGATGTGGCAGTGACGGTATCTGCAGCATCTGCAGGTCACATAACACTGACACCCATGTCCAAAATATTGGTCAGCTTTCAAATGTCGTCACATCTGAACAGCAGATTTACATTAATCTGAAGGGAAGTTATTTAACTACTTCGTTTTGACAAATTCAGTTTAGAAACAATTGTGTGTGCTGAAACTTTATTTTTAGATGCTTGTTAATGATTTCAAATACTTCAACAGCAGAAGGTGGAGTAAGATGTTTTTTTAATGACTTAATGTTGTTTTGATGGCGATATCAGTCACGAAATTAACAAATACAGCATTCAGCCTTTCTCCAGAGTCTCTTGGCTCATTAAAATACATAACAAACAACACTCTAATAATAATTCAAGGCAATTTGTAGCTTAAAGAGATAACGAGGTGGACAATTTAAAACGAATTTAGTCTGCTGCTTCCAAACTAGAGATAAAGCAGAGCTGTCCCAATAATAATAATAATAACAACAATAATAATAATAATAATACCTATACATTGTTTAGAAAAACAGTTAATTATATATTTACCTGCTTTTACATAAAGACTGTAGCAATCAGAAACCAGAATATACATTTGTGTTCTGTATAATTATTCAACTACAACAATTATTCAATTAACATTTGCAGAGGTCTTACACACACGCACACACCTGCAAGGACTCCCAATTAGTCATTATGTGAAAATGCTAACACTAATCAGCTTAATGAGGTTAGTGTGACTACGTAGGTAGTAACTGCAGGAGTTTTGTTAGCTACGCAGCTCAAATTATTAACTTTCAACCACTAATTGATTTTGTTAATTGGTGAACTTCTGTGTTGCGACATAACAGGCTGGTTATTGTTTTTATTTGTGATGTTGTGTTAGTGTTTGCGTGTTAAATAATAAACGGGTGCAGTAAATGAATGCTCCTTCTTACCGTTCGAGCGTCTCACGATATTCTCCAAAAAAGTATTCTGAGGGGCCACAAGTCCCCTCCGGGCCCCCGCCATGCTGCGTCTCCTCTCAGTGTGTGCGTGAGCGCGTCCTCCTGTGTCCGTCGCTGCTCTTCATGTCTTCTCCGTGAGTGTGGACACGCTGCGTGGACGTGGAGGACAGGGCCCGTCTGTGTGCTCCGCTCCGCTCTGCTCATTAGCCTCCTCCTCCTCCTCCTCTTCCTCTCTTCTTCTCAGCTCGGTGCGATGCTGTTGGCGCCTCTTTACGCACCTCATCATCCAGGAGAGGAAAAACAACGGCTGGGCTCAGCGCGCAGGAGGAGCCGCTGCTCTGCTCCACCTCCAGGACCTGCAGCCCCACCTGCTGGAGGCAGACGCGCGGCACCAGGATAATGAGACTGAGCTGAGACTGTGGCATTTTTTGTCATAAAATAAAAATGATAGAGTCCAGGTTAGATGTAACAACCTACCCAAAACAAACCTTTCTTTATATTTGTGTTTTCTTTAAATTTCAGTATGCCGAGGTGCTGTCACTGCCATTGGCAAACCAATTCCTCCAATGTTTGTGTTCCCACACGTGCGTTACACAGACCACTCTGTACCTTATGGGCCAATAGGAAGCATTGGAAGTGGAAATAAATCAGGATGGATGCAGGAAGTCGATTTTCTCATCTTCCTTGGGCACTTTGCAAACCACACCAAGGTAAGCCCTGAGAAAAACGTGCAACTTCTCCTGGATAACCACAGGTCACGCTTGTCAATTGCAGCTATCGACTTCTGTGAGACCAATGGAATTGTGATGCTAACACCAACCCCCCCTGGACCAAGAAAAATCCCTGCAACAGGAAGTAAGAGGAAACAAATACTCACTGACACACCTGTAAAGATGGCCCTCAAAGAGGAACAGAGAAGAAGTTTTGACAAGATAAAACAGCACTTGAGATTGCCAGTGTATGGTCTGAGCAAGAAAAAAATAAATAATCTACTGGCACAAACTAACAACCTCCTATAGGCTGTCAAAGAAAACAACAGGAAAGAAATCTTGAATCTTGAAGAAAAACCTCAATCAACTCAAAGCCAAAAGAAGATTGGGTTTGGTGTATAACCTGTAGTCTGTGTGCACATGACGCCTGCACTGTGCCATACACACACCATCACTGTGAGTCTGATGCTGACTAACAACTATTCTATTCAGTTTTTATCTTCAAATGTCAGTCAAAGACCTGAAGACAATTGTTGAAGCTGGTGCACATTTACACTTTCTACTCAGTATTAGTTATGTTCAAATGTTGACGTAAGAGACACACACACACACACACATACAAAAATATAGTTGTTGAAGCTGGTTTTACATTTGCATTTTCACATTTTGTCATTTAAGTGTTAAATAAATAAAAAAGACTTAATTCATGTTAAGTTACATTTCCCAGATTGTTACAACTAACCTATGCTATGGAGTAACTTGGGTCATATATAATATCCCATGTTCAATCTTTGTTTATGCTGTAAATATCAAGCCCATACTGTATATATATTCTGGAAACAGTCTATAATGTTCATTCTTTTTTAACTTTTTATAGTCTTATTGTTAATATCTTTCTTGGAAATGCATGTTTATTATTAATTATCTTTATCTTTACTCTCTTTGCTGCTGTGACTATGTACATTTCCTCACTGTGGGACTAATAAAGGACTATCTTATCTTATCTTATCTTAACTTATTATCCCTGGTCTCCTCTACTTACTGAAACACTGTACTTGCATTTTAAACTGCCTCTTTTTTCTTTTCTTTTTTTAACCAACCAACATAACAGGTCTTTTGTCAGGTCGCAGTCAGCAAAGGTGTAAAAAACAGGTGTAAATGATCAAATATTGAATGATGGCTGAGTTGCTGGTTTCACTGTCACACTATACTGAGCCGTCGTAAACACCGGTGGTCAAACACATCCATACATCGACTGTATTCTACTATTTCAGAGATAAATTAGTCTTTTTACTCTCGTAAATGTCTTAATTGATTGTTAAATTCAAAATGTAGATTCATATTAATGATTATTAACTACTTAATTAGCCAATTTGCTTATTAATGTATCTTTTAATTTTACTCCACTGCATTTAGTTTGTACAATTTAGTTGTTGTTGTTATAATTTACAAACATATTATATCACTCTGTTCAGCTGAATATTTGTGATGGTCTGTGAGCATGTGCACATTTAAATCTCTGCTTCACAAATGTGGCGTATACAAGAATGTACACAATCCAAAGTCCTAAGATAGGCCTATAGATGTGGTACTTGTATGATGCAGATACTGTATTTTACAATCAGACGTAGATAATATTTACTTTCATAGTGATATTTAAACTATAACTGTAACTCCTCTGACTGAAATATTACAATTTTAACAATTGAATGCCTTAATATTTATTAATATTTCAAAAGCCATTGTTTTTAGCTAAATTGTCACTGAACTGATGTAGCACAAATATATACACTACAGTGCAAATTACCTAATTTAGGAGCAATACTGTTCATTATTTCTGAAAGCATATTCATTTGTTCTTATAGTGCATCTAAATCTGCAGAGCTGATTACAATGGCAAAATGTGTTAGAGGAAGGAAAGCTCTGAGCAGTCAGTTCAGGAGGATTCTGGTTAAAACTGCCTGCAGTCGGGTTCTAGAAATACAGTATGTGTCCCTGAGGAGCAGTGACTCTGCACCATGTGGGCTTTTCCCTCTGATTCCTGCAGTAGAATTCACCCTCTCAAAGACACAATTTATCCAAACAGCTCATTAATCCTGTTCAATTATTTTGGACCCTGCAGTGTCGAAAACTCACGCAGAGCCCAAATCATCTCTTGTGGTGATGACATTCACACCAAATTTAAACAAAAAGCCCAAAAAAGGTCCAAATAGAAAACACAAAAACCATCTCATTAAAGTATCTTTGTTACACCCCTGGTGTCTTGGTCTTTCCTGTTGTTTCAGGTTCACATCACACTTCTTTAAAGACTTATATACAGAGACCAGCAGAGCTCAGACTAACCCTGTTAATTTGGATTAATTAAAGGTCCAGTGTGTAACAGGGTTTATTGGCAGAAATTGAATACACTTCCCCAAAGGCTGTTTGTGATGAAAAATCACTCAAAATTAAAAATCTTTGTTTGGTTTTTTTAGGCCCTTTTCACTGACAGGTATATTGATTATACCACACTATGACTATATACAGCCACACCATGTGTTCATTTATGCGTTTACAGCTGTAGATAGAGCTATCTCTCCCTGTGAACATCAGTAGGTAGAAGGTGCAGCATTATCCGAGACTCACGACTTTTAAAAAGCTTTACCGAGTGATCACATATGATCTGAATTTGTGTTGTAATACAGGTTGTGTAAGGTCAATAACTGTTATCAGACAAGTCATAAACACATCATCCAGACAGTAAAAACAAACCAATGATTCAGAGAGGGTCATTGACTTGCATTGAGTCACTACAGACCCATTGAGTGACATGATGACATCATGTCACCACAACCCACGTTTCCATAAATTACAGCAGGTCTGACAAAATCCATGAATGGAGTAAAGCCATTACCATGAGTGTCAACAATTTATTAAATGATGCATTTTTTGTTTTCCAAATGTTAGTTTCAGATATATCTGGGTTTACTGGCTGCCAACTTCCACATAATGTGGAACACACTTCAGCAGTTTATATTATTAGTGAGATTTTATAAACCAACCAGTGCAGCCTGGATTTCTCAACATGAAACTGTATTTGCTTAATTAGCTTGAAAATCAGTAGCCACAGAGCTCATTATCTGCAGAGCCTGTACTCTATGTGGAGAATTACAGACCTGTTGCAGTGCAGATTCAGTTTTTGTAAGAAAACGCACACAAAGACAGAGTTTACATTAAAATTAAAACTGGTAACTAAGGTATTGGTTGTCAACAGAACATCTGCCTAATGTTATTAACAAAAAGAGAACATGTTGTATTGTCATATTTGGCAAGTCCTTGCATGTCATTTCACATTAACTAGACCATGTCTTTGTGATTTTGAGATGACTCAGATGATCTATAAGGTTCTTGTGTTCTGGAAAATTGTTGAACTTGGTTTCCTTGATCTTGAGCCAGTTCTGGGCTCTGCGCTCTGCAGCGTGACCGTGCTCCTGCTCTGGAGACATGTAGGGTCGGCTGATCCAGTATTCGTTCTCTGCCTCAATCTCCAGACGCTTCACAGTATTGCGTTTCATCTGCCATGTGATCTGTCGTGGACGCCGGTACTTTCCAATCCACTGTTTCCCAGGAATACCTTTCCTCAGCAATGTGAGGGTGAGAAACATGGCAGCTGATAATTTTCTGAAAAGTAAAAATTGAACATCATCAGTGATATATGTGGCAATAGTGGTATTTTTCACACCAAAAAAACTCATTGCTGCTATGTAAAATACCACTCTTTAGACCACAGGCTTGTCGGTCTTCAGAGGTTTGAGGCCCTTAAAATGTTTGGGCACACCCAAATTAGAGCCTGAGCAAGAATGTAGGAAAATATTCAAGTAAGCAGATGACAATTTAAATGTAACAATGCTTAAATTTAAGTAAGCAGATAACAATGAAATATAAATATTTTGCCCTTCCATACATGTTTGGACTAGTGTGTACCAAAGCCACAATCCAAGATGAAACAACTACCATCCAAGAATACATCAGGAAGATGGTCCGTAATGATGACCGCCTAAGTGAATGCTTAAACCCAGCAACAGAGAGGGGGAGCCAGAAAGGCAAACATGGAAGTACAAACCCCTACATGGCATGTTCCACCATCAAATCTAAGTGGCTGATATCAGCAAAACATAACAATAGCTGGAGAAAGCTGGACTGAAACTGATCATGGCTGCACAGGAACAGGTCCCTAAGCACTAGATCAATAGAGGTTGGGGTCTATTACACCAGGCAGGACCCAAGGTGTAAACTGTGTAAAGATGCCACTGAGACAGTGCAGCACATCACAGCAGGGTGTAAGACGCTGGCTGGGAAGGCCTACATAGAACACTTCAACCCAGAATCGAGATGGAAGACACCTGCAAATGTGGGCTAGATCGTATGGGACTCACAGATCCAGACAGACAAACTGGTAGTGGCTTATCAAACAGACACAGTGGTTGTCAATATGCAGCAGAATAGGGCAAGAGTGATAGATGTGCCAATACCAAGTGACATAGGATAGGAACACTACGAGCTGTAACCATCAAATTGGGAGAGTGGCTCCAACAGCTTACAGGAACAACATCTGGGATCTTTGTCCAGAAAAGCAATAATATTACAATACAATCATTATTTAATTTAATTTGTTCCCTCCTGCACTACCCAACAAGCCTACACTGTATTTTATTATTTTTACGTCATGTAAATTGTTAATATAAAAAAATTAAGAAGTATGAGTACATCACTTCGATGTAAACGAGAGCATAAATGACTTCTTTAATAATAAAATGTAATAATTTCAGTCCACACACCTACACAATATACACACACACATACACAAACGTCTTTATTTTTCCTAATAGTCATGCTACTACTGTTGACTTGACCTTTATACCTACAGGTTTTGCAATGGATTTGTTTATTTGAACTTACAACTTTTATGACCTAAAATTGAACTATGACCCGAATTTCCAATGACACTGTGTGAACGTAGGGAGCTACGTGATGCTAACTTAGCTTTAGCCGAGACCAAGGGCAGCTCGAAAAGGACGTATATGTTTTACTTTTCATGCTCATACTAAATGATACGCCGCTCTCTTCCTTACCTCGTCTTCTTCCTAATACAATGGGAGCTCTGATTTTCCAGTGACAGGATGTTAAACCGTGCAGAAAAACACAGATAATCACAAAACTGTGTACATGTGTGTAGCACTCTGAGGCGGTGCAAGTCGGTATTAATACTTCCGGGTTATCTACGGGAAACAACAAGGCTCAAAAGCGTTCATATCAAATAGTTGTTTTATCAATATTCTTACACCCATTTGTTATATTTCTCACCCACTGTGTTAAAGCAGTAGATAATTTCTACTGATAATATAACGATAATTATAATTAATACACTTGTTTTGTTGTGTTAAAATAACATAAATAATATCTATCACTTTAAGAAAAAAACATTTCCTGCCTCTTTACTTTTCTTTCTGCTGTTTTTCCTGCCATTTGTGCGTTTCAGAACATTAGTGAATGCAAGCAAACATAACATTTAACAAAATAATGCAAATAAGTTCGTTATTATGTTTTATTTGGATCTGTTTGGTCACCTCTTATCATGTGCTGAGCAGTCACTCCTGGCTCCTCCCACTGGGCATGACTTCAGATGTTTCTGTTTTGTTATGTTCTTCCCTTTTCTCATTCCTCGGACATTTTATGTCCAGCTCTGTCTGTAGACAGTCAAAATGTTTGCCTTCACATGGTTTTCAGCAGTAACTTGGACTTTAGTGGCTCTTTTTTGCACCCTGTTTTTCCTGTGGTTAGTTGTTGTTGTTTTGTTCACTCTCCTGCAGTGAGTTTTGCAATACTGATTCTCTTTCTGAAACTAAATTGTCTATAATTAATTATAGGTATGGCATCCGGCCTTATATGTTCTTCAAAAGGCTTGGAATACCAGGACCAAGGCCTCTACCCTTTATTGGCACACTTCACTTGTTAAAGAAGGTATGGTATACCGTATAAATAAGCACTCATCTCTCCTTCAAATAATTAATAAAGTATTTTGATTCTGATGGTTCTTATTCTAATGTTGTTATTTAAAATGAGAGTTGATGATATTGACCATATATGACCATATCATGTACTGTATATACATTCATTTACAGACAATCAAAGCTCATTTTACTAAAACAGGATTCAGCTGTCTTTATGTTTGTACCTGCTCTGTGCCCGATGATCCTTTTAACAATTTGTAACTCATATGCCCGATTATTTCTTATAGGGAATTCCAAAGTTTGACAGTGAGTGCCAAGCAAAATATGGAGATTTCTGGGGGTGAGTTGTTGCTTCATTTTTAACGGGAAATACTAGGAAGGCATCAGAGAATTCATTTAATTCATTCTTTTAAATATTGTTTTACTACAAACAAAGGTTTGTACTACAGTACTACAGACAAATTAAGTTAAAGGGGAATCTCTTCTGGTGGGCTGACATAAATTAAAAATTAAAATGTGTTGGAACATGTTTATTATTATTGTGAAATTGTAATCTGCAAAAGAAACTAGTAACCTTAGAGTATATACTGTATTAAGTAAATGTCGCACAATAACATCTAGTTTATTGGGTATTTATTTGAGTAAATGGTATTGTGTATCTCAAATGATCACAGATGAAATAATAACACAACTAATTAGTAAGTTTAAATAAGTAACTATAATCAATTTTCATCCTGCCACATAAAAATACAAAGAAAAAGGTCCTCGTTTTTTAAAATGTAATCAACATATAATAGATCTAATTGACTGTTTGAGCTGACACGGTTGCTTTTTACGCTTCAAATGTTGTCCTGTTGTTGAGCAGATTGTATGATGCAAGTGCACCAATGTTAATGGTGGCAGACCCGGAGATCATTAAGACTGTGTTGGTGAAGGAGTGCTACTCTGTGTTCACCAACCGCAGGGTAAGAGACCCGCCATCCTTCATTCTGAGATTCAGCATGCTGTGTTCAGAAACACAGCGACATTTGCTAGAAGATTTTTTATGAAATGTACATTTCATAAAAAACAAGTTCCATGCAGCACTCGGACGAGACGAGCTGATGCAAAAAAGAATCTCTATGAAAATCATTTCCGTACAAACATGTAAACAGGAAATGTGGATATTCTTCTTTAACTCTGCTCTTCTTCTCAGGAGAATCTCATAGAAGGACCTTTTGATGATGCACTTACAGGGGTTAAAGATGATAAATGGAAAAGAATTCGGAGCACTGTATCCCCATGCTTTACCAGTGGAAGAATGAAACAGGTTGGAATCACATCTTAAGTTCCTCTGCCGTATACAGTATTTACAAATCCTTTTTCCAGATGAGACTTTCTCAAAATGCAATTAAACCCAAATGTGTAATTTGTTAAATCTCTTGAACCCTTAGTAAATGGATAAAAGATTTCCAGCGTAGACTGGTACTTTAAATGCCATCTCAGAAGAACACAGACTGTGTTTGATGTGTGAACTTGAGAATGACTGAAAAAACTGTACACTATAGTATCGGTGATTCACTGACCATCATATGTTGGGTGCACATTTAAACACAGGATCCAGGCAGCTTTCCAAGTTCCAATATTTGATTTCCAAGTAAACGGTAGTTGGTGATGAGGGGTAATGGTGGATGATTTTGTCTATTTGAAAATGATAAAGGAAATATTACAATCTAGAAAGTATCAAATATACAATACCAAATGAGGTTGTCTTAGACTTACATCAATAATGCATCCACTCTTACTTTCCTCTCTTTAGCAAAGGATTAAACTCAGGAATCTAGTATAATGAAAAACAAACAATACGTAAATCTTCAAACAATATGTAGTATCAACCAAATGAATCATTAAATGAGTGAACGTCCATAAAACTCACAGCCAGTGTCCCTTTGTTCTCGTGGATTGTTAGGAGGGAAAATAGGGGGGGTCAAAGGGCGGAAGGGGTGGGTTATATAGAATTAGGGGTGTGGTCCAGGTAGGTGTGGCAGTGATGAGGAGACAGGTGAGGTGGAGATTGGGATTTTAACAATGACATTCATAGTTTGGTTTTTATTTACTGTCCTATTTATGAGGACTTAACAGGTTTTCTATTTATTAACTCACGTACTTATGACGGTAGGCAATGTAATAATAATTTAAAACATTGATTACACGATTACAATGATTCTTGATGAACCACTGCATCTCCTCTTTTTAAATGAATACAATCAATCAATCAGATTGTATAGAAACTGTATGATCAGTCAGTCACATGGCAGCAACTGCACTGACGCATGAAGACATGGTCGAGACAAGGTGCTGAAATTCAAACTCAGCATCAGAATAAGGAGGAAAGGTGATTTAAGTGACTCTGAACATGGCATGGTTGCTGGAGCCAGAGGGGATTTCAGAAACAGTTGATCATACTGGGATTTTCATGCACAACCATATCAAGGGTTTGCTGGGAATGGTCTGAAAAAGAGAAAACTATCACTGCCAGAGGTCAGTGCAGAAGGTCAGTTTCATTAAAAGTAACTCAATCCCAAACCGCCGCTAATATTAACACTCAAATACTAAGAATGTTCACTTGTTGTTGAGTATTTCTACATTGTGGTATTTGCTTACTTTAGTGTCAGTGAGTCCTTGTTTCACTACAGATCATAACACGTCCTCTTCTTTCTGTTTTTGCCCAAAGGTTTTCCCCATTGTGGCTCAATATGCAGAGCGACTCATTGAGAAGATTCGGCAAATGAAAGAGGACGAACAAGTGGATGTCAAACAGTGCGTTTTTCTGTCAGCAAACCATTACATTTTAATCATGAAATGAACAAACATGTTAACTCTATTTTTCCTACCACAGACTTGTGGCTCCTTACAGTTTAGATGTTGTGACCAGCGCCTCTTTTGGTGTCGATGCAGACTCCCAAAATAACCCAGATGGCCCCCTCATTGTTCATATCAAAAAAGTCATGAACATTAATTTTATGCTTGTATTCATAAGTATGTTCTCTACATCATTTATTTCTATTACATAAGCATCACTGCGTACATGTCTTTTTAACACGACTGGTCTCTTTCCAGTGATGCTTCCGTTTGGTTCTCGCCTGATGAATCTTCTAAAAATTGAAGTGATGCCCAAACTCAGTGTGGATTATTTCTACAACATCATCAAGGGATTTAAAGATCAGCACTGTGAAGAAGACACGGTAGGTTTTTAACCTTATCTTTCAAGTTGGTGGAAAAGTTTGATGCCACTTCTATTACATATGAAGCTTGGACCCAGTTAACTTGGCTTGAAACATCTCTTTCACCAGAGCTTAACCATATATCATGTTGTTTATTTGTTAAATTCATACAAAAAGTGTAAAGGTGGTGTTTTACATCATTTAGACACAAATTACTACGAGAAAAGCGAAATTCACAGAAAAAATAAATCATGACACTGAGACCAGCTCATGTTGTGCAACTATTTAACTGTTGAAACATGTTGCAAGAATAGTCTTGTTGAAGTTTTCTGGGTGAAGCAAATAACTTTTGGAAGTATCCTCCAATGTGAATAACATTTTATCAAAAATAGTTCCACTGGCTTTAAATCCTAGAGTGGAAATTTCTAATCTTGTCACAGAATCTGTCACAAATTATAATGCAAAGTCCCATTAAACATTTATTAAAAACATTTTCACACTTAGTTTATGTTCCTCTCACCAAGAAATTGATTTAGCACTATGTTAAAGTGCTCCTATTAATCGTCCAGTGTTTGCGCTCATTCAGATGTATTATCACCCACACTTTAATGTGTAGTCATTTTGTAAATTTGACCTAGAGCCGAGCAGACTTCATGCAGTTGATGATTAAGAGCGAGATTCCAGAGACGGAGACACAGAGTAAGGAACAACAACCGAGTAAAGGTACTGTAGGTTTTATTTTCAGCACATCTGCTTTATTTCACTCCTGAGGCGTACAGAAGCGCACTGCATATATTTGAAAAAAAACAAAAAAAACTCTTTCTGAGTAATTTTAGAATTCATTTCAAATGCATCATCTTGTATCCATGGAGCATGCCATATCTGTCCAACTGATCCTGGAGAAACATTGCTATGTCTAACAGATCCAAATGAGCTTTCCTTCTGAACAACCGCAAAGTCCTCAGGTGCCTGCGTAAAGTCGACAAACTAATGGTCATACCATCTACAGCAGGGGTCTCAAACTCTAATGACCTGTGGGCCACTGACTGTCTCGTCTGGTCAGTCGGGGGCCAGTCAAGTAAAAGAAAGCCCAACTTTTTTGAGAGGTGGACGTTATGAGCTCAAAATTACATATCAATGTGCCGTATTAATTCCTTTTATCTTTTATATGTACTCTTGCCTCATGTGAGCTTTTCTGTCTTTTATCCATTATTCTGTACAGCACTTTGGTCCACTGTGTTTGTTTTGTGCTTTACAAATAAAGTTGGATTGGATTGGATCATTTCAAAATATAGGTGCTTGTTTTAATATGCAACAATAAAAAAAAACATATTTATGATGCAAAATTAATCTATTCATTTAAAAATAAAAACATATAGAAATGACTCGTTACAACTTGATATTGTTTGGAGGGCCGTATGAAATCGATTGGAGGGCCACATGTGGCCCCCGGGCCGCCAGTTTGAGACCCCTGATCTACAGTATGTGACTGAAGGACAGGACTATATATCAGAAAATTCTCCAAAAAAACAACCATGAAAAAAAATAACTCTGGAAAACAGAAATAATTACTCAGAAAAACAAACCAATTTTTTTTTTTCAAGTGAATGCAATGCGCTTCCGTAGATATGGACCTACATGACCTATAATAGCCACTTTTAACCTTTTCATCTTATGCTGTAGGTTTGACTGAACGCGAGATCCTGTCCCAGGCCTTCATTTTCATCTTAGGCGGCTATGAGACCACCAGTGTCACCTTAGCTTACATCCTGTACAATCTGGCCATCAACCCTGATGCCATGCACAACTTACTGCAAGAAATCGATGCCAGCTTACCAAGCGATGTACTACCATATTTCATTTTCTTCTGTAAAGTCCTATTTAACTGCCCCTTTTATCAAATGAGGACATGTCACACAGCCTCATGAGCCACATCACTGTAACAATCTTAAATCAAAGTGATGTTTTTAACAGCATGAGGGCAGACATTGCTGCATTTTAACATGCTTTTCATTTATTTGGCAAAAAAAAAAAGGTTATCAACTGTTAACCGTTAATCGGATACATTTCTTACATATAGCACCTTTAACATTCCTCATGTGTTCTCAGAACTGAGCAGATATTTTTGCCTTTTTTCTCACCTCTAGGCTCCAGTTTCGTACGAGGCCCTGCACCGCCTGCAGTATCTGGACCAGGTTATTTGTGAGTCGATGCGTTTGCTTCCCACTGCACCGCGGCTTGAGAGAATGTGCAAAAAGACAGTGCAGGTCCACGGCATCACCATCCCTGAAGGAACCCTGGTCGGGATCCCTGTGTATATGCTACACAGGGATCCTCGTTTCTGGAGCTCACCTGAGCTTTTCCTACCAGAGAGGTAAATATGCCTCACATGATGGACAGATCCAGGAGATTCACTCTGAGAAGCCAATGGCTTTGGATACTGTTGGTGTTTTGCAGCTGAGACGGATCTTCAGTGTCAAATAGAGTGCTGAGAAAGAGTGAGAGATGGACAGGTAGAATAGTGCTGAGGGTTCAGAAGGAGTAGGTTGAGAGTGTAATAAGACTTCCTTTCTTCCTTGGATCTTTTCTGATGTAAACACTGACCTTGTCGGGGCCAGTAGTCCTCATGGAGACCAAAGCTGTTCCTAATGAGTCTGATTTCTGAGGAGGTTTAGGCTTAAGATTTGCATTCTGCTTAGGTTAAGGTTAAGGTTGGTCATTAAGAGGGATAATGCTTTGGTTAGGCTGTCCAAATGAAGTCAGTGCAGTGTCCTATAGAAGTGTGTGTGTGTGTTCGCAGGTTCAGTAAAGACGGTGGCGAAGAGGTGAACACATATGCGTACATGCCATTTGGACTTGGGCCTCGAAACTGCGTTGGGATGCGTTATGCTCTCCTTGTCATGAAAATGGTCCTTGTTCGTATCCTGCAGGACTACACTGTGGAAACATGCAAAGACACCATGGTGAGAATTAGGGCAACATGTGTGTACAATCAGACTCAGGGACACTTCTGCCGTCATGTCCCCGTCCCTTAATTTTCCATCTCTTCCTTTAGATTCCCTTGGAGTTCGACTGGAAGCTCCAGCCGATTCGACCAATAAAACTCAACTTTGTTCCCAGACAACGTTAGCCCAAGAGGGAAGAGCTCTACACATGTGTCACCACTGAATTCCAGCCAAAGTCACCATTTTGTAGTAGTAGCTGTTCTTTTAGTGTTTTTAGCTGATGAAATTTAAACATGTGAAGCTAATACTTCAATGGCTAATACAAGTGAAACTTATTTTTAAAACATTTGATTATTCCTAAAACTTCTGCCCCTCCTTTTTACATGTGCACTTGCGGGGGAAGATATATCACTTTAAAACTATGGAGAAAAATAGAAAATTGTAATAATAATCCGTGTTTTATAGGTGTTTATAGGTATTGTGTGTTTTACCCACAATAAAAGAAATGTCAAAAATATTTACTTTGTCTTTTTTCTCTGATAATGATTATGTTTAATACATATCTGTCTGTCTGTCTTTTAGCAGAATTACTGCTATTGGAACTAAAACTATTAACTTTTGGAGTGGACCCTATTATGGGGTGCACACATGATGCTTTTTCATTTCCTTCTACATTATGAGTTACATTTTTGGACCTTTTACAAGAAATAATACAGAGATCCTCATAAATATAATGCTAATATCCATGCAAAATAATCTGGATTTCATGACTTTCATGACATAAGTATTTATGTTGACCCATTCTGTTAAAAAAGCAGAGCTGTTGGTTGAGTATGTAAATGATGTTATGTAAAAAAGTTGATGGATGAGGAATGTGTTCTTGCAGCTCGTTTTCATTTACAGCTCCACCATGAGTCTCCGATACTTCCTCATTTCTCAGGCAGTTTGTGTCACGCTTTGCATCGGCACAGTCACAATGTCGGTCCTCACATGGTTTTCACCAACAACCTGGACTTTGCTGACTCTCGCTTTCACCCTGTTGCTCTTGTGAGTAGTTTCATCTCTTTTCATCAACTATCAGTCAGATGTGTCTTTGTCTATTGTAATGCTGATCCCTTTTCCGTGTAACTGATACTAATTCTGTTTTTAAAAAGGTATGGCATTTGGCCTTATCATTTATTCAAAAAGCTGGGAATACCAGGACCAAGGCCTCTGCCTTTTGTTGGAACACTTCCATACTTTAAAAAGGTATTTGGTAGCTGAGGGTGAGACTTGATGATGTTCCTTATGTCCTCATCACGTTTACATTTGATGACAAATGTAAGTCTGCTATACTAACACAGTTAATCTCTCTCTGTTAACACATGTACCTGATATTCTTTATAGGGGATTTACAGCTTTGACCGTGAGTGCCAAGACAAATATGGAGACGTCTGGGGGTGAGTTTTTTTTGCCTCATCTTTAAAGGAGAACTCCTACAGATACAACTGGTTAAATGTGAGATGTTGTATCATATATTATAAATAAAATGATAACATTTCTTTCTCTTAAAATTAAATGAACATATATTTCATTGATTCTTTGAAGGTAACACCGTAACAATATTTCTGTTTAATAACCGGCTCCCACTGCTTCATCCTGTGGTGTTGTCGTGTTTTGGTGCAGGTTGTATGACGCTCGGTTACCAGTGCTAATGGTGGCAGACCCTGAGATCATTAAGACTGTGATGGTGCAGGAGTGCTACTCTGTGTTCACCAACCGCAGGGTGAGAGACCTGTCATTCTTCATTCTGGAATTAAGCGTGTGGTGTAGTCAGGGACACAGCAGGAAGATTTCTCTGAAATGAACATGTTGTTACAGGCAACAACTCTTTCAGGTCCCATTTGGAAGTTTCAGCACAGGAGACGCACAGGTGCAATTGACCACATTAACGATGGCTCTGTTGAGTTCACGCGTGAGGAAGCTTAATCAAACGCAGCCATCGTTCATTTGATTATTTACACCTGTGCTTTTCCTGCTGTGACCTGTCATATGGCTGCTGTGCAAAGGGCCCATTATGTAGAAGAGGGAATTTACTTGGTGTAATTCAAGTCCACGTTAGATACGATAGGTAAATTAGATTGTACGCAGCCAGCGTCAGCTTGTATGGAGTCTGTCTTATCTGAAATATCTGGAAAAAAAAACCCAGAAACACACACATACACAGAGGAAGAAGAAGTAAGCGACAAGGTGTTAAATGTCGTCACAGATAACATTCACCACTGACTTTGATATGACACTTTACTTTTACTGTTACTCCCGTTGTCAGGGTGTTTTATAAAGTTTCTATGAAGGAGAAATGTGTGACTGCAGATTGTAACAAATGTTTTTTCCTCCCTTTCTTATGCTCTCATGAAACTAAGGTGGCCTAAATTATTTATTTGCATATAAAGTTTCCACTTCAAAACATGGTTTGTCCATTCAGGCTGCTGTAGAAACATGACGGCACAAAATGGTGGCCTCTGTCAAGCAAGGTCTAAAATATACAGTATATACTGTACATATATACTTTACATATACATATGAAAGTCTTATTTTCAGCAACACTTTTTATTTTAAAGCAGTACAACATACTATATTCCATGTCTCCAAATAAGCCCTCTTAAATGTTACACACTGAACCATTAGATTATCAGTAGTTTTTTGAATATCATATTATGTATAACATCTGGATGTTGTCTATACACCCTCTAGTACAGACATTTAATATGTGGTCACATTGAGTGGAGTTCCCTCTGTAACTGTGCTCATGTTCACAGGACACTCCTGCTATGGGACCTGTGGCTGATTCACTTACATTTGTTAAAGATGAAACGTGGAAACGGATTCGGGCCACTGTATCTCAATGCTTCTCCAGTGGAAAACTCGAGCAGGTCTGACATATGTGATCATATCTGACCTCTGCACTAACCATTTCCTGCTTCCTGCATGTAAAATAGTGGTAGTGAGGGAAGTTATCTTTGACAGACATAAATGTCCACAGCACGTCGTGTGGCGACTGTTTCCGGTGATTAAACTGTAAATTCGACTCTTGCCTTTCTGTTAGTTTAATTATTTCATCTTATCTTGTCCTGTCCGTCAAATAACTTTATTTATCCGTTAGGAACTCAGCAATCGACATAATGTTAGACATAATGCATGTGAGCACTTGGACTGTGAGTGAGCTGTTTTTCAGGTCTGAGGGAGAATTACTATCAATATATGTTTTCCCTTTATTCTAGTTCTCATGGTCCTATGATTTTAATGTACATTGTCTTTTAAAAGGCGCTTTTTAAATAAAATGTATTATTATTTGATCAATGATAATAATAATAATAATTATTATTATTATTATTATTATTATTATTATTAATAACAACAATAATAATAATAATAATAATAATCACACTGATAATAATAATAATAATAATAATGAAAGGTTATAACAACTCAGCTTCAGTGACTTTTATCTCTATGTATCTTGAGCTTCTATCCTAAATCCTAAGCTAAAGGATTGTAGTGATGATATTCTTCTCACTAAAATTTGTTGTTGAGTATTTCTACATTGTGATATGTATACCTCAGCTTCCCTAACATGGGTGAGTCTTTATTTTTCACCTCTGATTATGACACTGCTCTTCTTTTTTCTAGATTTTTCCCACCGTGGCACCTTATGCAGACAGACTCGTGGACAAACTGGGGCAACTAAAAGAGGAGGCACATGTTGATGTCAAACAGTACATTGCACCTTGTTATCCTGTTATACAGCAGCAACTTTTGACACTGACATGAAATGAGCAAACGTGTTAAACAACCCTTCTCTTTTTGTGCCACAGGTTTGTGGCACCTTACGGTTTAGATGTCGTGACCAGCGCTTCTTTTGGAGTCGAGGCAAACGCCCTGAAGAACCCCGATCACCCTCTCAGTGTTCATCTCAAGAAGATCGTGAACTTCAAAGTTTGGCCTTTACTTCTACTAAGTACGTCCTTGCACAACAGAATGTGGAAACACACAAATGACTAAGTGGCTGTTTAGGGCCCTGAGAGGCCACAAAGGTGCCCGAAGAGTGCTTCACAGTTGTAACAGCAGAGCGTTTTTTAATTAATATTACATTATGTTGAAGATGACAAATGTTTTTTTAACTTAAAGAATGAAAGCAGTTCCCAAAGTAAAAGCCATTTAAAAAAACTGAATTTAGAGCAGGTCTACTGCAGGATACAATTTTTTTTTATTATAATTATATATGTGTCTTCAACATCTAAACTACACAACAGGGAATGAGTTGAGTTGAGTTAAGGATTGAGGTGAAGTAAAAGCAGCAGAGAACAGAGTCAATTTAATTCAATTTAAAAGCAGGTTACAGTTGGGTCTGATTTAATTGTAATTAGAAAAGATTACAAGTGGTGGTGTGAAGAAGGATTTAGTCAAATTCTAGTTAGGATGATCTTCATCCTCCTTCCACTCCTGATACAGACTTGTACAGTATATGCACTTTCTTGTCACATTCTTGTTAATAAGTCTGGTCTCTTTTCAGAGATATTTCCATTTAGTGTCCTTCTGTTTAAACTCCTGAACGTTGACGTGATTCCCCGCCTCAGTGTGGATTATTTTTACGACATCATAAAGAGATTTAAAGACCAGCACTGTGCAGAAGATACGGTAAGATGTTAGTCTGTCAGAATGAAAAATGAAAGAATGGCTACTCATTTTGGGGGAAATGCACATATCAACAAGTTAATAATACTTAAACCACTACGCTAAAACACTACTCATGTCATGTCTTTATTAATATGTATAAATAGTTTAGCTCAGTATAAAAAATCCTTCATCATCACCTTAAGTTGTGCTTTTATATACACTGTGCCGACCTCTTTGTTGTATTTAGATATTCCACAGTATACATTTTGCAAACCTCATAAATCATGTCAAAAATGTTGACTGTTCGCTGTGCTGAACTTAGAGCGGAGCAAGCTTCCTGCAGGTGATGATGCAGAGCGAGATTCCAAAGACGGAGATAAAGAGCGAAGAGAAACAGCCGAGGAAAGGTACGTTTCCACTTTAGCAGGGATTCAGGAAACACCAACAGTCAAACTCCATGACCTAGTTTTTGTCCAATTTGTTCTTCACCCTCATAGAGTCCACCGGGGGACACTTGAAATGAACAATGAACTGTCATTAAAGCTGCAGTGTGTAACATCTAATTATACACAAATATCTGCTACATTCAAGTTATGTACCAGGGACCGCTGCTGCTGTTTCCTTCACCACGCAGCTCCAAGCTTCCTGGATCAGATTAAAATGCAGACATACAACAGACAAGTTACTGAAGCATCGTTGAAAGAAATGATCACTTCTCTCTCTCTCTCTCTCTCTCTCTGTGTAGGAAAGACAAATGTAGACCTAAGTGAGGACATTTTTGGGAAAGTGAGGACATTTTGGCTGGTCCTCACATTCTGGCACCCTTTAAAATAGCTTTTTGAGGCTTTATTTTTTGTGTAGTTTCATTTATTCCCTCTCAGCATCTGAAGTCTCCCATCTGTATGAACAGCAGTAACTGAATTATATTCAGAGTGTGCTAATTGTGGCCATTTACAATACAATGTCCCCACTTGCTGGATTATTATGAAATTACACCCAAACATGGGTTGAAATGATGGTGAATGGATTTCAAATATTATTCTGGGTGCAGTTTTTTAGAAGAGCCCCCTGTACGTTTCCTACCTCAACTTCACTCACACTCAGTCTGTTATTTTTCTTGTATTTATGTGTGCAAAGTAAATAAAATAACTACTATGGCATGTCAGAACGATCCATAATAACCACTGGTAACTGTTTCACCTGATTGTGTTCTAGGTTTGACTGAACATGAGATTCTTTCCCAGGCCTTCATTTTCATCTACGGCAGCTACGAGACCACCACCGTCACTCTCACGTACACACTGTACAATCTCGCCACCAACCCCAAAGCCATGCACAGCTTGTTGCAAGAAATCGATGCCAGCCTACCAAAACATGTACAGTGATATATTCATGCCTCATGTATTCTTCTGTGAAGCTTTCATTTTCAGCTGTTCAGAAGTGAACAGCTCCTTCTTCTTCTTGTTTTCACCTCTAGGCTCCAGTTTCATACGAGGCCCTGCTCCGTCTGCAATACCTGGACCAGGTCATTTGTGAGACGTTGCGTTTGATGCCTCCTTTGCCTCGGCTTGAGAGGATGTGCAAAAAAACTATCCAAGTCAACGACGTCACCATCCCTGAAGGAACCTTGGTTGGGATTCCCGTGTACGTGCTGCACAGGGATCCTCGTTTCTGGAGCTCCCCTGAGCTTTTCAGACCGGAAAGGTAAAAATGCAGAAGAAACAAACTGCATACTTCTGTTTCTCCACAAGAAACTGCAATAGTGAAACATAAGAAAGGGGCCACACGGTTGGTGTAGTGATGACTGACCCTGGTTTGTGACCCAGTTGGAACAAAGGCCCTTTCTGCTTGGAGTTTTCCCCATGTGTGGGTTTTCTCTGGGTTCTCCGGCTTCCTACCACAGTCCAAAAACATGCAATAATGGGATTAGGTAAATTGGACACTCTAAATTGACCATAGGTGTGAGAGTGAATGGTTGTTTTTCTCTACGTGTGTCCCTGTGATGGACTAGTGATCTGTCCATGCTGTACCCTACCTTTCTCCCTATACCCCCCCTCCTCCCCATGTGAAGGATAAAGAGGTAGAAGATGGAAGAAAGGAGACATTCATCATCTTGTCTTGTCCAATGTTTTTAAATGAATATGACAGGAAGTGTTGTCACATGTGGAGTAGTTTTCATTTGTGTGTGTGTGTGTGTGTGTGTGTGCGTGCAGGTTCTGTAAAGACAGTGGTGAGGAGGTGAACCCGCACGCGTACATGCCATTTGGCATCGGGCCTCGCAACTGCGTTGGGATTCGTTACGCTCTCCTCGTGGTGAAAATGGCCCTTGTTCGTATCCTGCATGATTACACTGTGCAAACATGCAATGACACGATGGTGAGATACAGCAACACACACACACACACACATACAAAAACACATTAACACATGACCTTCATGTGTTTGTTCTCTGATTTCATTTACAGTTGATTTCCTTAATTTAGATTCCTTTGGAGTTTGACTGGAAGGCCCAGCCAACTCGGCCAATAAAACTCAAGTTTGTTCCCAGGCATTCGAGGGAAAAGATCTCAACATAATGTGTCACTTCTCTTTCATTATTTAGCTTTTTTTTTTTAAAATCACTTTACTTACATATCATCTTGAATGTTTCTCATGTCCTGATATTTAAATATATATATATATATGTATACATACCAGGGTACTTATATATATATATATATATACATATATATACATATATATCTAAGTACCCTGGTAATGAGCTGTTCATCTGAATCAGGTGTGTTGGAGCAGGGCAACATCTAAAACTGAGGACCAGGGTTGGGGATCTGCTCTGTGGCACACTGTCACAACCCAGCTCATACGCCACAACAGAAACACCAGTTTTAACTTAAGAATAATATTATTTTAATAAATAATATTAAAGAAAACACCAAAGTAACACTGAATATAACGAAAGCCCGACAGGTCACTGGGAGCCAGGTGCTCCCACTTGTGTTAATTAACTCCGCCCACATACCTGCGCTACAACTAACAAATAAAAAATACAGCAGGCCTTGCTGGAGCAGGAGGGCTGTGAATGTGTTTTTTTTTTAATCCCACACAAAGCTGAAACAGAATATACAATAAATTGTATATAAAAAATCATTTTTGCATTAATTGTGTTTTCTTCCTCTTACAAAGTTCCTGCAAAGTCATTTTGTGGCCAGTGTATCATAGTAGTAGAGGATTTTGATACTCAGTCTCTTTCTACATTAATGTACCTGTATGAGTGTTATTTACTTCTTTATAACAACCACTTATAACAGGCACACATCATCTGTAGCATCTGTATCATCCATGGATATTTGTCTATTTGACAAATATCCAGCTGTTCAGATACCAAAGATTTAAATGCCTCAACAAAATTAAATACAACATAAACTGCTTACAATAAAAGGTGTATTTTTGTTGTTCAGAAGCTAAATGAATGTGGCAAAAGTACTTTTTTTTATCTGACAATTTAAGATTATAACTATGAACTTGTGTTTCAATTGAATAGGCAAAGTAGGTCACCAATAAACCAACTAATCAGCAGAGAAACGACACGATTCAGGGCTCATGTTGTAGATTTCTCTTTAATAACTTTCCATCAGAGTACAAATCTTGTTGGCTCCACTGAAGCCTCTTGTGAAAAATCACAATAAACCAGCTGAAGTCTGTGTTTTTCCCCAGCAGATCAAATGAAAGTTTTCCACTTTACATTCATAGCTCACACACGTGGCAAATGACACTTTGATAGGACATCTATGACTGTAAATAAAGTAAAAGAATGAGGGCTTTTTTTTTAAATCATAAACAATACATTAGCAGTGATTGACATTAAATAATGTTAAATGTTGTTTCAGATTAAATCATCACATCATCAGAAGCTATGAAAGTTAAGGGAAACCTCAGTGTCTCTGTGTTGAAATACAGATGAATAACAGTACAAATATCAGCCAGCAGGAGGCGCCAATACGAGTGTGTGTCAGTTTGTGTCAGTGCATTAAGAATTCAAGTTTATTAAGATTTACAAACATAAAAAGAATCATTAACATGAATCCCATAACACACTTGAATCCTTTTTGCTGAAAACAACAGAAATGTGGTAAATATGCTGGTCTCATATGAAACGTTGTTATTGTTGCACAGTGTGTCCTGCTTTCACACTGCTCCCGTTTGGTTTATTTCTCAGGAAACAACGTCATTAAACACATCTGCCATTGTGCCAAAATATTATAATTGTAAATATTTGAAAATAAGGATCGAGAAAAAATGGGTTTAAGAAATCCAAATGCTTCAGTTCAAGTCAAAACCAAAGCCGGCAATGTCAATGTGTGTGATGTGTCGACGTGTGGCCCCGTTGGCAGCTTGTTGACCATTTAAAATCCAAGTGTACACGTGCCGTACACACACACACACACACACACACACACACACACACACACACACACACACACACATTCATGCAGAAACCGGAAAAAAAGAGCAGCACGGGCTCATATACAAACACCCACGTTGTAAACAAAAGCTTTTTTTTTCTTTTCTTTTTTTTAAATCAAAGAGTATAAAAGTGTACTCTGCTCTTTAAAAAGCTCTATGGAGAGACTACTGCATTAGAAAAAGGAACAACGACGCAAACATAAACATGTGGGATAAAAAAATGTCTTAAAGGATTATGTTACAAAGCCTTTAGAGTCCTGAGTTTATCAGACATAAACAAAACAGACAAAAAGGCTAGAGTCCATAGAAACAATATTTACATCAAAATAAACACAAGCCAAAACAAAGCTTTCCTGCTCGTCCTCAGACCTCCAGCACAACACATCACCTCAACAACACGTCCAAGGCTCTTGTTTGGGATAACACACGTTACGCAGCATACGTGGTGTTGTCAACAGCATGTGTGGAGTTTGAAGTCAGGTGCTCATCATTTGAGTAAGCAGCATTGTCTTATAAAAGGATTAGTTTACATTTAAAGGGGATTCAAAAGACAATAAATGTTGATTGCAATTGTTTTTTTCCCCCCCTCAACGTAATCTGTAAGTCTCATGTTTCAAAATAAAAAAAAACCTTCAAATGTGTTTGTGATTGCTGTAATGCTCCAAATGAACACCAGTGGGCGTCATCACACCCATCCACCATACACTTGACAAACGCAGGTAAAGAAGAGACATTTTGCTTCACACTCACAAATTATACACACGTGCACAACTGGGAGCAGACCAGTACAACCAGTCTTCTGCTGGGTTGCTTGTAGGTAAAGTACCTTGCTCAAAGGCACCTTGGCAGTTGCTACTAAGAAAGATTTTTACTGTGTTTTGTTCTGGGGCTTAAACCCCATTAAGTCGCTGCCTGAAATGTGTTTTTTTTAAATTATTATTTGTAGAGTAATAACCATTTGTGACTATTACATTATAGGCTGAAGCGTTTTCAAAGTCTGTGCCACTGTTTTATTATGTCAGGAGTTATACCATGGCAGGAAGGATGTTAAGAGCTCTTACGGACAAAATGGTGACAACGAAAAAGGAAATTAAAAAGCATTGTGTCTTAGGAATTTCCTTCCACTTTGACACTTGTGTCTGGATCAGTTTATTTGTGTGTGTGGGTGGAGAATGAGGCTGATTGTAGCTGTGGTTTAAGTCTGTGCAGACTTTTTCTCTCTGTGAGAAAAACAATGAAACTAAAGACTGAGGTCCTGATGCAAACAATGCAGTTTGAGGCAAAGTGTTCATAGTCTAAAATCGTCCACCCACTGCATCCAAAATGATTCGGAACATTTTCAACCATAGCTGGAGCAGGAATGTTTACCAGCCACAGTCACATAATACCAGCAATTGAACGTAAGTGACTTTAAATTATTGATCAAACTTCTCACTCTGGTGCTGGATTCTCACTTCCACCAAGTTGTCTCTGAAGTTTAAAACTGAAAAATGCACAAAAAGGTGGTGCATTTTAGGCCCACATCTGTATTTCGAAGTCTATTCGACTTCGACAGTTTAAGAACTTAAGAAACCAGAGTCAACAACTTCTTAAAAGGTCTCTCCTTTGGTGTGAACTTGTGGTTAAAATCTGACGCAGACCTACATTTTCTTCCTCAACATTCCCTCTATCTGGTTTTAGCACCAATATCTGGATGTGGCTGGTAAATGTTCCCAAATTCTAAAACACTGGTTGGAAAACGAATGAACCTTCTTTTATCCTTATCCTACTTGAGGGGGACAGACTTCGGATTCTGGATGCGATGATGAGATCTGTCAGCCACGTTCACAGTTCAGAGTTGGTCCTGCCTTTGTCAGTGGTGAGGTGGAACATTCACTGCAGGGATTTGGTCGACGCTCTTACCCAGAGCAGGTAAGGGCGTCGCTCGAGGGCAGACTGACTCATTAGCGGCTGTTCTGCGTCCCGATTGCATGTCCAGCCGCGCGGTTCCCAGCAGACCTTGCGCCTTCTAACGGCGCGGCTGGTGACGGGAATGACGAGGCAAGGAGGAAGGGCTGGAGGAGGACGAGGGTAAGCACGGCGACATGGAGGCCAGGGAGGCTGTGGCCACGACGTCCTCGGCCTCCTCCAGCTCTCCTCCTCCGTGTAGTTCCTGGCTGACGCTGGACTGTAAGGCAGCTGGGGTCAGCCACTCTTTTGGCAGGCAACTCTGGAGGAACGGCACGCAGGAGCTGAAGTAGGCGAGACGGTTGACCCAGCGAGGGATCTCCCTGCCACACAGGATCTGAGGAGAGAAAGAGCAAAGGAGGGCGAAAGATTTCATTATAATTCTCAAAACTAACTAACTGAAACATAACTTCAGACTTTGTCACCACACAGGTAAACCTTACCAAATTTGAGTGATTCAAAAGATCTTTGAGTGTTTGAAAATGAGGTTTTAAATCATGTAGAATTCATGATTTGCTAACATTTTCACCACTTTGCTTGTAGTTTAACGACTTATTGCACATAAAGAGAGCTAGTTTAGCAGCAGCCCTCCACCCTCGCTCTCTCTTCCTCTTTATCAGCAGGAGACCGCTCCTCTTTCTGTTCTTCTCTACTTCATTTCCTCATCTTTAGGGATTGTCAGAGCTTTTCTGTGTGTTTTTACATCCAGGTACATTTGAGGGACAAAGCTAGTTTAAACAAAGACAGTGGTGTTGGAGCAGGTGCAGTGACTCACGACGAAACGGAAGACCACAGATAAAGACGCTGAGAGGTTTCATATCGACACCGTGTTTGAGGACGAGTTGAGCCAACTATGGCTCCTGTGTTTCATGAAGCCATATTTTTAGACACGCCTAAAGATTTTTTGGAAAGACAACTGGAGAGAAACTATTTTCAGATTTATCTTCAAAATTCTTTACTCTACACATGTAATTTTTTCCACATGTTCTCAGCCACTATTTTCTAACATAGGATAATGTGTGAAGACAAGAAAGGAGCTGATCAAATACTCCTGAGTATTTTCTTCATTTCTTTGCTCTGGAGAACAAAGAAATCATTCAAAGTGAATCATTTTGGTTTGTGGACAAAACAAGACGTTTGAAAACATCATCATTTCCAGGTTTGACGAACACCGATCAACATTTTTTAAGGTTTTCTGATATTTTATGGACCACACGATTAATCGAGAAAACAATCGAGATTAATGGATTATGAAAATAATCGTTAGTTGCAGCTCTAATATGAACATACTGCATGTACTTGCTGGTGCAGTGGTATCACATCTTGACACAGAAAGGTTTTTGTGTGTTGTCTGCTTTCCTGAGTGACACAGAAGCACGTGGTGTGTTTTTTAAAGACTGACATCAGAGTCAGGCTCCTCACACATTCTAATCGTTTCCCTGCTTCATCTGTCAACGCTGCAACAACTGTCTGTGTGTGTCCAATCCTTTTCTCCCCAGTCTGTTTATGTCACAACAGCACTATGTTAATGCGGTCGCAGTCAATAGAACCAAATGTATTCGTGAATATAACAAGTTTAAACAATGGGTTTATGTGTGCATAGCTTCACATGTGGTATATACAGTACAAAGGAGTGTGTGGTGTGTTAATGTTTGCCAGCTGGCTCTGCATGTCTGGGCTTGTGTCAGTGTGTGTCCTAATCCCCATCTCAGTGCTAAATGCTAACAGTAAAGACTCCCTGCTCATTAGTCACACCAGGATAAGCTGCTCAACAGCAGACAGACACATACACACAGAGAGGTCACTCCGTTCACTTGCACAGCGTTATCCCTAACCTTACTCATCACCAGTTAATGCCTCACCCTCACTCTAACCTCACCACAATTCAACACTTAACCCTAAAGGTAAAAAATCAGGTTCTGTCTCATTAAGACCATGACTGCTGGTCCTGACAAGGTCAGTGTTTATGCCGGACAAACACATACACAAAACCAAACACACCGGCACTGAAATGTGGTGAGAGGGATAAAGATTTTTCTTTACTTGCTGAAAATAAAGCAAGCTTTTGCGTGTGGGCGTTTGTGTACTTACCTCTGAAAGTGCTGAGGAGAAGTGGTTACAGTTCTTGTGCATGAGATGGTAGGCGTTGCCTTTGTACTCCTTCCCCATCTCCTCCACGATCCTCTCTACATCCTCCTCTGTGAAGTCTGTGCTGCCCAGGACTATGGCTTCTCTACAGAGAGATGATGAGTGTGGAAAAATCCCAGAAGGCACACGTTACTTAAATGTCACTGGATGTACAAGAATGACTCCAGGGCTTTTGTTTCCACCTCAGTGAAACAGAAAATCAAATAAACAAATCAAACAAAACAACCTTTTTCCCCCAATTAACAAAATCCTTCACTGGACAAGACGCGTTGTTTAAGCCCTGCCTCTAGTCTCCGTACTGACTCAAGCCACTGTCAAACTAAATGGGCTGATTATGTGCGTAGTCTTTTGGGATCTATGTGCATTTATAATGTACTGTATATATCTGTAAACAAGCAGTGACCATGGTAACCATTTTGTGTGAAGGACAGGGAAACGCAAACTCAGCAAAGCTTCCATTAACTGCACTGATACGTCCGTTTCATACTTGAATATCATTTGTTGAAACCATGCATGACATTTTATTGATCTTTTAATTAATCACATCATCATGGTCTCAGCTTATCTGCGATGACATTGAACTGTTCAACAAATGAATGCTTTGCAGTTTTTCAAGATCAATGTGGTGGGATTTAGTCTGCGAGGAGGCTGAATTTGATGATATGGTGGCATTTGTGCCAGATGATTCATACTTATGGTATAGTGGCCTGCATGGAGACAGCAAGTGTGTGTGTGTGTGTGTGTGTGTGTGTGTGTGTGTGTGTGTGTGTGTGTGTGTGTGTGTGTGTGTGTGGCAGAGTGTGTCTAAAGCCATGAGGCAGATCAACTAGAGCAGAAGTAATACACAGCAGTACAGTGGCTCTGAGCAGACAGACAAACACAAACAGAACCTCAGCTGATTCAGAGATTACAACAACATATTAAAATGAGTGGGTCCACTATGGTCTCACACTGCAACACACTTTACCTAAACTGCAGAAAAAGAAAAAAGAAAAAAACGACACTGTACTGCACTCATGTGCATAAAGCTTTGGAAACGGCAGATAACAAAGATGCTCAATACCTTTTTTACATGTTTCACAATTGACAAAATGTATCAAGACATTTTTTAAGAATGATTTGCTGTTTTCAGCATTTCAGATATAACAATTGTAAATGTAAGACCTTATGGACAATCGTGATGTCACCTCGAAGAATATGAACTCCTGTTTTGAAGCCACAGCACCATGTTGACGTTTTTAAACAGAAATTTCAAAGATGTCACCTGCCATCTACTCTATGTAAAACAATCCGTGCCATCGCTTTGACACGAAACATCTTATACTCACTTGAACTTAAAGGTGTCGCCGAGTTCAGTTGCATCCCCTGGTGTAATCTCAAAGATCCCTGAGAATGGGTACGGGTGTCCTCCATAGGCAAACTCTAAACACGGGAAATATGAAAGCACATGTTTGAAAATGTCTATTTGCAGAGTTCATACAATGCTGATTAAATCTATCTGCTCCACACAGCTCTGCCTGTGTTTCTCAGTATAAGGGTATTTAGAGCTTGTGTCACCTGGCAACACCCCTGCTCTGCACACAGGAAGTGATAACAGGCAAAAATAATGACATCAACAACAACAAAAAAAACACCGAACGATCCACACTGGTTAAACAGTATGATAACGTGCTTCTACACAAAGTCAGACATGTTTGTAAGAGTGCACAGTGACATCCACGCATGTGTACAATCTTCACAGAGCAAAACAGTATCTTCTCAGAATGTAGCTGACCCGACATGTGTGGTGTCATATGTCCGGCTAATCTTACCTCTGCCGTAGACCTCAATCCCTGAGTGAAACACTCCGATGCCAAGAGTGCTGGTGAACTCATTGATCCAGTACTATAGGCAGAAAGGGACAGAATGAAGAATGAATTACGTCTTTGTACATATTCATCACTGCATCATTAACTGTGCCAGTGCAAACAAGAGGCACTTTGACTGTCAACACATGAAGATGGCCAAGAACTGTGCCAGCGTGATACTCAAACTGCTCTCTTCCAATAAAATCCCCCATATTATAAGTATTATAAATATAATAATTACCAATTGATAGATTTATCAGACATAAAATATACTGTTATTATTAACTAGGACTTTTTTAAAGAGTAATAGTAGTTAATTGAGAAATTGACCCCAAATATTTACACCAAAACATAAAACAAAGCAAAGCAGGAAACTCTTAAATCGACAGGCTGCATAACGCACATTCTGCAGTTGGGCCAACATATACAGTATATCAATATATATCTCCATTATGATGATTTTTTATTATAAAAAAACAGGTACAGAGACAAATCTGCATTATACAAACAAGTCTTTCAGCCCTTCACTCTATCTTTGATTAATACCACAGATATTTATCATTTGTATCTACCTCTTGATGAGAATACTTTATTTTCAGTATACATGGTGCATATTAACATGCATGTCCCACACAGCCTATGTTAACAGTTAACAAGATGAACATTAACCAATAATGATGTACAGCTGATATATCGTTGTGTGCATCCCCATGGATGAAAAATGTATGATGTAATGTTTACTTGGAATAAAACACATCACTGCAATGACACAGGTGGCAACAACATCCGTGTTAGGATCACACGTGTAACCTCTTACTGTTGAACATCGTCATCGTATTGGTTTGAGTGAGTCAGAGAAACCCGAACGTGGGGTCATGAGACCAACTGTGTCCAACAAACCTAATGCAGAGAAACCTACTGGCAAACTGAATTAACCTTTGCTGCTTATTCAGACTCACAGAGAGGGTGACAGTCTGTCTGACACTCAACAATCCCATGAAATAAGATCTGTGAGCCTTGTGGAGTTCACACAAGATCCCTAACACACAAAGACAACAAAAGAAAAGCTGGCAAACACACAATCAATAACTGCAGCAGCGCTGATGTCTGACATGACTGCACATCTTCAGCGTATCTGACAAACATCTTGTGGCTGTGAGGTGATTGGCTGCTCTGTTGCTCGGCAGATTTTATGTGAAAGAATCATTTTCTTCAGACAGGACAAAGCAGAACAGAGCTTGATTTTTCATTTAAACACAAGAAAACAAAAACAAAACAATATAAAGCCGTAATATCTATTAGATTACTTCTTTATTGCCGATAACAAACTTAATTTCGCAATAAGTGGTTGGTACCATGGGGACTCTGATAAAAGCTGTCTACAAGAGATAAACAAAGTTCATCCGTTTGTATGTGTTTGACTGGGAATATTCAACGTGGAGTTTGCATGCTTGTATCTCTGTGGGTTTTCTCTGGATGTTTCAGCTTCCTTACACAGTCCAAAGAAATGCAGTTTAAGGTTTATGTTGATTGCAAACACAACATTGACTGTAGGTGTATCAGTGTGAGAGTGAATGGCTGTTTGTCTCTGTATGTTGTCCTGTGACATGCTGGCGTCTCGTCCATGTAGTATCCCCACCTCAACTCTCTGTCATTACCAGACAAACAGCCACTTAGTAAAGACATTTTATTTGCAGTTATACAAATTAAAGAAGAATTCTCAAGTTGAATTTATGGTAACGTTGATAGAAGATTAAATCAGGTTTGATCAGTTTAGTCATAGAGTCATAGAGTCGGATCCTGTATAAATATCTTTATAAATTAGAACTATATTAGGAGTTTTAATGTACCTATAGATATACAGACATCACTGCCATCACTACCACTGGATCAGTTTGACACAGAAGAAAACTTGGCTGCAAACAGATTGGAAACACAGCAGTGATAACCGGTACATGTACTATTCACATTCAGAGTCGCACACAAAATTTACATATACAATAAAAAACCTATTTAACAGGCCGACAACCGCAGATAAATATTCAAAGATTATTCTGATACTTCCTGTCTACTGTTATGTTCTTACTGGTAGCTAGTAGTGGTGGCAGACAGCTGTGTCGACCACACATTTGCACCACACATGATTACAAAAATAGGATCATTAAAATGACATTTGAGACAGGTATGGTTTTTTTGTTTGTTTGCATTTCAGTCACCATATTCAGGTCTTGTTGCAGATATTTCAGTGTATGTTGTCGTACTGACTCCACAGCGTGAAGCTGCAGACAAGTGTCACCTCTTGAACTCCTGCTGCAGCAGCATGAGATGCAAACTGTTACGGGAGACATAACCAGGAGGAGCTTAAAGTGGCTAAAACATTAGTCTGATACAGCATCCTTTGTACAAATAATTCTTTTCCATTTATTTTACCATCAGTGACAACATGAAACAAGATAGCCAACATGTTTTTGTTCCTTAACCATTCCAGTCTGATGTTTCATGCTGCCGACTGTGTCTGTCTCCTGACCTACATACAATCTGTTTGATGTATTGTTTACAAAAAGCCTTGCGTCAGGGTCAGCAAAGACAAGGAACATTGTCCCATTTGAAGAATGTTGTGAATGCATGTGACCCAATCCTGCTGTAATGTTTATATGTTAATGGATAACCCATTTTCTGGACATTAGATGTCAATTTATTTTTAGCAAGTTATTCAATTTTCTGTTCACAGGAAGAACACACAAAGACTATATAGTACAGTAACACTCCCACCTCCTACTCCTGGAGAAATAAGACTCTTACTTCAAAGCTCGTTAAAACAAGCCTCCTCCTCTTCCTCCTCCGCAGCCTTTCAGACCGTGCCGAGCATGTGACAACGTGATAGTAAATGCGTCTCGGTGAAATAAAGACAGATAAGCAGAGGGAGATGGATGAAGAAAGAGGAAGCTCTTATACTATGTCTTTATATGTAATCGTTTTACTTCACGCTGCATTTCTGTGCGGTTATTTCTTCTTTTTTTTTTGAAAGATTATCATCTCTGACCGTGTTAGGCAGGATGATCAGCGGGGCCGTGTGAAACGTTGTTGTGTGTAGCATGTGCATTACAGCACAACCGGAAACTGAGGGAACGGCCACTGGCCACATGGTTTAGCAGGAGGAGGACAGGTGTTACTGATCACATTAACGACGGCTCTGTGCAGTTCATGAGCGTCAGGACGGTGAACCAGCTGTGCACCCTGAAACTGAAGCTAAATCGAAACACATTGCAATCATTCATTTTATTATTTACACCAGCCTGACTGTGGCCTGTCAAAATGGCTGCTGTGCAAAGGAATCATTGACACTTATGGACATTATAGTGGCAGTAGTTGGACCATTAAAAATAACCATTCTTGCTCACAGGTTGCAACTCAAGTTTTCAAACAAAGGAAGATAATATTTCAAACTGTATGAAAATGTAATTACCAAAAACAAACAGGGAGAGAATAGAGAGTAGACATTTTATTATGTCTTTTGAGTGACCGTACGTGGGGATGAGGGTAAATTGTCATTGATGCATTACACATTAGTTCCAGTACAGTTCAGTCACCTATAATGTTTTCATTTGTGTAGAATAGGGCTGAACAATTAATCGAAATGTTATCGAAATTACAAGAGGCACAATATTTGTTAAAGCCTAAATATAATTTTAGATGAATTGTTGTCTTGATCTATGCACGTCTTATTCTACAGACTGAAGAGAACATCTGTGTTTCTCACAGATCTCAGACAAATGTCACACAGCAATCATTTTAAAGGTTTTTCAAATTAAAATTACAAGAATGATGTAAAAATGACCATTCCCTCTGATATCGCGAATCACATCTCAATTGTAATCCCTGTTAAAATAATCACAATTAGATTAACAGGAGTTAATTTAAAGTCAACCAGCTACATCAGCTTAGCTGTCCCCTTAAGGCCTCAAAAACACCCTCCTGCATGCATGACTTGCCTTTGACATACAACAACATAACATTTTAAAACCTTCTTAAGCCTTTTAAAATGAAACTTATCTCAAAACATCAATATCTGCAGCTGCTGTGCCAAATGTAAACATTCAGTGTACGCCTGTTTGAGATTCACATCAGCTTCAGTGCTTGACATGACACGTGCACTGGCTAGAATGGTGTCCCTGAAATAACCCCACACACCTCCTACCTTGTTTATTTTAGTCTTGACACACGCTACCATGTAAAGTGAACTTTCCAAAGACAGACCTGGAGTAACGACTGTGGCACGTCCCTTATTGATCCAGAGCAGCATCCACCAACACAGAATAAAACACAACCTTCTGTGGTCAGTATCTGGCTTGAACCTAATGTCCAGACATATTCCCTCACAGATACAGTAGTCCACTCGGTGCGGGAGGCAGGCAGGCAGGCAGGCAGACAGACAGACAGACAGACAGGTGGTGTGTAGATAATGCCGTCTCATTAGAGCAGTGTACTGAAGCACTCAGAGCTGGCCAGGAAATCCACTTAGCAGAGATGGGAGTGGGACGATGGGGAGAACCTGACAGACTGGGAGTTGTAGGCGGAGAGAGGGTGAGGGGCGCCTCTGCTCACGTCTGCACAAATATTCCAGAAAGTCATGTGACATTATTGATCCCGTTGGAAACAGGAAAACTGTTTGAATTATACATTGCTCAAAGCAGTCCTTCAGTTAGCACACTCGCAGCCACTGCTCATTATATACTGTGAATGTCTATAATTGCGGTGGGGATCCGTGCGTGCCATCACTGTCCTGTCCTCTGCCATTATCTGATCTTAACAGTTTCCTGCTATCTTTCTTTAGCGAAACAGTTGGTCACTGAACCAGTCACTCACCAGTTCAGTAAGCCAAACTAAATAAGGCCCTGCTCTGGAGTAGTTGGAGCGGTAAAGTTCTCCAGTAACAAAAATATAATAATAAAACAGTTATACTGTTTCAAAGACATGTTGCTTTGATTTGTATGCATTCCACTTGAAAAGGGAAGCCTTGGAAGTAGGACAGAAATAGCAGTTAGCCAGTCGGTGAGTTGGTGAACAAACTGACTCCACTAATCACTAAGATAAACAGACAATCAACTCTCATTGGAATTGATCCTGTTTTGACCACAATTAGGTTCAGGTTAGCATCTAGACCGTAAGGACAAGCCAGAGCTGAATAAAACATGTCTGTTATTTGTCATTCAGATCTCAGTTAGTGCGTTTTGAAGATGTCAGAATGAACAAAAACTGTTAAAGATTTGGCCACATTGCTTTTGTTTTCTGAAAGTCAGGTGATCAACGAAAGAACAGAAAGACCAACAGTCGGTGAGTTTGAAACCGTATAGCCCAGAGCCAGTCCTCACTTCAAAACCCCACATCACAGGTCGTCCCTTTTCCTACAGTGCTCATGTCTGAACACACTTATCGAAACACAGGAAGTGTTTGAAGTAGATGCATAAACGAATTAATGAATGAATGGACAGCAGCCACAATCTCTTTCTTTTCAATGAGCAAAACTGGAAAACGAGCCAAAAATCTAGTTCCCAGAGCGGCCTGTACTGCATCATCAAAAAAATATGCATGGGTATGAGTGGATCTGCAAGAACAAGCACAAACCACTACATTCCTTCAATGAATAAAATGGGCAAGCTTATTAGCTCCTTGCATTTGCATGCAAACACACACAAGAAACGCATTTCATAGGTATGTTATAGATGTGTACAGAATGACTAGCTTTTGTGGGTCCCTTTGAGTCGGAAAGTGTGTCAGGGAACCCTGCAGCTGTCCACATAAAGAGAAGTGAGACAGAAAGATAAGAGCTCCTCGGTGGTCTTGAGAGAACAAACTAATAAGGACAGCAAGTCAAGTGAAAAAAGAGGAAGGGGAAATAAGAAGGGGGAAGAGAGAAGAAAGAGAGTGGGGGAGGAAAAAGAAGAAAGACTAATGACAGAAGAAAGATGGATAGGGAAGAAAGACAGGATTGAACAAATGCAATAATGGATATTTAGACATAGGAACAGGCTACAAGAAAAGAATGTTGTACACATTATAAAAAGGAGTGTTTAATGACCCTGTAGCCCCCACTGTTGAACTGTGAATCTATTGAAAACGCCTCCAAATGCTTCAACCTCAGGCCTAAGCTGATATATTGGCCATCAGCTAAAAGGGAGCAAAACTGCAATAAATCAGATTTTAAAACAGGAGTCAAAGAGGAGCAGGAAAATCAATCATGTCTCCAAAGAAAGTTAGATCTTTATATTGATCCGGGAATAAAAACATCTCTCTGTTGTCCTCTGAACTTATTTCAGAAGATATAAAACTAACACTGAATACACAAAAGTCTGAATTAATATTATGGCAAATTGTGTTGGGTTTTTTAGTTTCCACACACATTATCCCAAAGGCTCCTGCTTATTTTATAACCCTTTACCAGACAATTCCCATTTTACGTGTAACCTATCCGACAGCAAATCCATATCAATCAATGATTCATCAACAGATCAGTCAATTTTGAGAACCCCCCTCCATCCACACTGACTCACCCCTGCATGGTGACAACATAATGACTCAAATTCAACCACTGTCTTGTTCAGAAACAGAGAGGTGAGGTAGAGACATTTAGTCTAAAAGGAACAGTGTCAGCTGATGAAATTTCACATCCACTTCAGGTTTAGTAGCAGTTTGGTTTCAATGTAGTCTAGTTCAGGGTAAATTAAACAGACATAGTAGATACATTTGAGTAAAGACATTGTGACTCTTTGGTCAAAATATGCTTGTTACTATTGTGCATGTTTTGGCAACAGCAGCTTAGACAGTACAGTGACGAATTTGCTCCACTCATGATATGGAAATCCAACTTTCACACAACAAGGCAAAGTTAATGTGTTTTATTAAAGTAAACTGTGTTATTTACCACCTTAAACTGACTGTATTTACATTAACACCAATATTCAGATATTATTTCTATTAAAGGAATAAGCTGAATAAGACACAAGCATATTCCAATGACCTAAGATTGAAATAAATACTGGAGTATTCCAGTTTAAGTCCCATAGAATGTTCATATTATGTGATTAACATGAATACTCTATTAACAAGTAATATCAATATTAGTGTCCCTGTACACGAAACAATGTCATTGTAAAGCCTATTTACTCTTCATGTCATGAAAACGTTTGCTGCTTAATCACTGACTCACTTAATAACTGGTAAACCAATGTACTATAAGTGAAACTGAAAATAAATGGACCACATTTGGTGTTGAGAGTGTGTGCCGAATTGAAGATAGGTACATGGTGATTTGTAAATAAGCTTCAGTTTTAAACTTCAGTCTTTCAATGTCTCCTGATATTTCTCACAGCATTAAATCACTGCTTTTTACAAAGTAGTTTGGTGTTTTGTCCTAGAATTGTTGGTGTAGGTACCTCAAAAGACGACCGAAACTTGGATTAAGTCGAAAGAAGGTAAAATATATGAATATATAATTCTTCTTACCATATCATAGACGTTCAGGATGATCGGCTCGTTTGCCATCACTGGCACAAGGGTCTTCCTCCTCCGCACACCCCCTACTACGATTTCTCTTAACGCTGGTGTGAGATCCAAACTCTCGCCCTCTTAAAAATACACCACTCTCCTCTTCTTCCACGACAGCGATCAGCTTGACAATTCGGCTTCACGACCTGGTGACAAAACGTTTGACGTCGGACGATATTTTTCACCGTCCAACAACAACATCTGACTTGCTTTGTCCAAACCCCCCGCCACACAGAGAACCAGCAGCGGAGGAGGAGGAGGACAGCTGAGCCCCTCACTTGTCAAGACGAAGTGACTTGCTAAAGCCTTTCAGCTACCGAGGTCGAAGTGAAAAAGCTGACTTTCCGCGCGGAATTGTGTCTTCTTGGCGCCGCGTTGGCACGGAAAAACTGTAATTTCATTTTCCCCAAAGCCTTAACGGGCAAAACGACATAACGTTAACATATTTAGACATAAAATGACTCGCTACTCCCTTATTTGCTTGCTAACGGTAGCAGTGGAACTGGTAGACAAGATGCGACTAGTGGAGGAAAATTCTGAGAGTGGGCGAGTGGAGCAGTTCGATGAGTACCGCACTCGATTGATCAGCCTGTGGGTATCACTGGGGGATGTAGTTCTTAAATTAAATGCATCACAGTGGATACAGATGCGGGAAACGGAGGGGAATTACAGTAACGGTAACGTTCCGATTGTGACGTAATTGGAGACAGTAGTGACTTTGATAAACCTTTATGGTAATTGGTCTGTATTTATTTGTGTTTTTTCCAGTCTTGATGAACACTCCTGCTTTACACACAGTTTTTGTCATTCACCCATTCACACAGCCCATGTGCAGCACATTTTCTGCCACATCCCACCACTAGTGACTGGACTAGATTCCTTCAGTCTGAAACAAGACTTAACAGACAGTCCATAGTCCCGTCATTTATTGGTGACCAGGTATGATTATTTTAGTTGTGGATATGTCACTTATTTACAAGACATCTACCTGTGTGTCCATATGTCCATTTGTGCAGACATGAGTCGTAGGAAGAAGCATCAACATCCCAGTTCTTCATAAGTTCTCACCACAGAATTTGTATCATTAGTGAATACAGTGTATTCCAGCGTTCGTGTTCATCTCAACCAATTTATCACAAGAGGCAAAAACCTTCCAAAAAACTCATGACCTCTCCTGCTCGTTTTCTCCCAGCAGCTCCATGAGCGTCTCCTGGTTGGAGAACTCCTGCAGTGAGGAGTTCATCTCGTCCAGCAGATCCTCTCCCAGCAGAAAACTTCTGACGTCATGCACGGTCATTCCGATCCGGTGGTCTGTTATACGGTCCTGGGCAAAGTTGTATGTCCGGATCTTCTCCGATCTGCCTTTGGTGCCAACCTGCAGGAGACACAAACAAACTCCCCACCTTTATTTTGCGTCCTTTTTTCCTTTTTTAGCATTCTTTCAGCAAAGAGATACAATATCACATTTTTCATACGCAGTTCATTTCCTTTTTAAAATTGTATTTAGTTTTATTTTGACCATAATTAATGACAACATCTTATCATTCAAACCTAACTTTGATAATATATCACTTGCCTCACCTGTAATGTTTATTATACTTTAAAATTAAGTTAAATTAAATTAAGTTAGATTAAATTAAATTAAATTAAATTAAATTAAATTAAATTAAATTAAATTAAGTCTCACTGAGTATTCACCATAGACTGTTTATAAAAAATTAACATGGTTTTCTGGGCTCCTCCTGAAGCCAACCAGGAAATATTCACCAGTTTGCAAAAACAACTCATTCTGAATGGAAGTCTATGGGGAAATTATGTCAGTAGACATTTTCCTAAAGGGTTATTGGTCTCAATCACTAGTTTTGGGTCTTCTTCAATAGCATGTGATGTTGATTTGTAAATTACGTTCCCATTAAGAAGAAAATGAACGTGGACACCAATGTGACTGACAGTAGGTAACGCCTGTAAACTTCCATTTGCAAACATGACGCCGGCCAAATTGCAAATGTCAAAGCCGATTGTTATGGGTGCCATCATCACTGCTTGCAACCGGGTCTTTACCTGTATTTTACGCTGGTTGTAGCGTTTGCTGGTCTCCACTTCCAGCTTCATGTTGTACAGTTTTGCTCTCAGAGACATCATGGCTTTCTCCCTGTTCTTCAGCTGGGAGCGTTCCTGCTGGCACTCTGCAACCACGCCTGATAAAAAAAAAAAACAGGATTGTTCTCCTTTGTAAAGACTGTAAAAAAAATATTTGCTCAAAAGGGTCCAACATGAATCCAGTTTGGAGTCTTCTTTAACATAAAATAAGTGTGTATTTATGTTTTTGTCTTTGCACCAATGAGAGTTTTTGATAAAATTTTGTATATAAGTTAAGTCTTATCAAACCACACCCAGAGTGCTGATGATGGAGATAAACTTTGATTGTTAGGGTTGTTAAACAACTTGAGTGATAACTATTTTGGAGATAAACTAATGACCCTTTTCAACCAATGACAACCAATATGGTCCCACCTCGCCTCGCCACAGCATGGCATAGGTTGGTTTTCCACTACAAAAATAGTACCTACTCAATGTCGACGGAGTCATCACTGCATGGCTGCATGAAACTGCGGTGACTTGGTTTTACACGCGACACAAACGAGTGACTAGTGACTTGTAAAGCAGTTGTTTTCAGTGTAACTGAATCATTAGAATCAGTTTATTAAAAATATTTGTTCAGTACTTCCTCCATGACCGGAGCACAGACTCCGTCTGACACAGTCATTGGACTGAAATACAGCAGCAGGGTTTGTGATGCAGCTCGCGATCAGCAGTGATGTCGCTAAATACACCAGACTTAAATATTGAAATTTTAGACATTTCCCTGGTAATTGTTGGAGATTAACCAACGCTTCTTAACTGAGCTACAGTTCGGCATTATTCGACTTGATTCCTGTGTCGGATGTCTCTTCCTGTGACAGCGTCTGACCAATCAGTGGCCGGCAGTCTGGCAACATCACGTATAATATCGCCTCGGCTCGCTTGGAACCTCGCCAGAGCAGGTACTATAAAAGTATCTGGTACCAGGTACTATGTGAGTGGAAACGCAACTTAACTGTGCTGTGCTGAGGCGAGCTGGTGGAAATGTGCCATAAGTGTGACCCTGCTAAGCTTAAGTCTAAAGTGTGTGTACTCTGGTTTGCAGTATTTACCTGTAGGCAGATGGACTATCCTGACTGCACTGTCTGTGGTGTTGACATGTTGGCCTCCAGCTCCACTTGCCCGCTTAGTATCTATTCTCAGGTCCTTTGGGTTAATTGTGAAAGAGATCTAACGAGAAGAACATAAACACATAGAATTTACCTGAAAATAAATTAAATATCATACACACCAGAGAAAAGCACTCACAAATTGCCTAAAATTGGAAGTAACACATATTTCATTTTGGCTGGAAATGAAGTATAACCATGAAAGCCTTGGTGTTTCACTTTACCCCCTACTTGTGATATTCTCTTTCCATCCATCAAATTTTCCCATAGGAAAACACCTACTCTGTTTGTGTCACCCATCCATTATGTTATCGTACCTCTGTGGGTTGGGGCAGTACAACCACAGTCATGGTGCTGGTGTGCATTCGACTTTGTTTCTCAGTCTTGGGAACCCTCTGCACTCGATGGACTCCACCCTCAAACTTCATCCTCTTGTAGCTCTGAGGGCCGCTGATACTGGCTGAAGCATGACGTACTCCTAGTCATAGGTGAGTGAAGTACCAATACTGAACATTTTACACACTTCTTTATAATACTGGTCATTCTGTATCATGTCACTGTAGACTGGTGATTGTAGGAGTGTGTGCACTCTTGATTGTTCTACCATTAATTCATTAATCTCTAAAGCTTTGCTGAACGTGTACTGTGCAACTTTTAAATTGAAATAAATGTCTGCCACGTTCAAACTATCAAATTAGTTCACAAAGTGCTGATTAAGCTACACATGACTCTCTCCGTGTTTAGCATTGCACTAGTAACACACACACTCACAAATTATGTTGCATTGTTTGTGTTCAACAACATTAAACAGGCAGAAGAATAAAATTCATCCATCCATCTTCTACCACTTTATCCTCCACATGAGGGTTGCATAGTAGCTGACATAGAACAACAAAAAACCCACCAAAGTTCACACACTGCAGCTTTAAGGGGTTTCCTACACTTCCCAAAGAGTATCTGGCTCCCCTTTGTGCTTGGTGTCAATTATTGCATTGCTGGTTGCAATATAAAGACAGTCAAACAGCAGATGATTCTCTCACACTGTGTAGACCTGTAATATTTATTTTATCTTATTTAATCAACAGGGAAATAAAGGGCAACTAATCTAATAAGATGCTGCTTGCAATTTATCTTTTGGTCTTAGCTTCTGAAAAGGAGGTGACTGTCTTAAAATATTCAAATTTGATTTTTTGATGCAGATTGGCCAACAAAATAATTTTCCGATTTAACTGTAAGCAGAAGCACTTGTTGAATCACAAAAGCTTTGGTTTTGTATACGAAAAAGGACAAGGCCCTTGGACAGTGTGGAGGTTTTCTGGATGCTATGTACTATTTTTTTAATTAAGAAAAACACCAAAAAAACACAGGTGAAAAAAATAAAAATGTGAAGGGAAAATTGTTTGCTATGCTTTAGGTGAACGGCCACTGACCTATATCGCTGGTCATATACTCCAGGATGTCAAATGACCAACCATGATGATGAGCGAAGCCCTGGTACATGTCAAAGACCTTTGGAGACAAAAAAGACATCAGGCAAAAGGGTTATGTTCATGTCTCTTCACTGCTTTTTAATTTAACTGACTTATATAAAATCAGAGGCTATTGTTATTGCAACTACCAACTTATTAAAAAAAATATATTATTATTCTTTCTTGGTATGAATAGCTTCTACTTTCTTGTTCAGGTGTGTATTTTTTATTTTATTTTTTTAAATAACCAATTCCAGACCTCAGAAGTGAATAGCATGGCCTCCTGACCCCCAATACCAGCTGTGACCTCCAGGACGAGGTCACTCATATCAGCCTCCTCTTTAGGGATCAGCAGATCCAGGATCTGATTGATGAAACAGTTTGATGTGTCAGAAAGAAGTAAAGACAAGGGGAAACGCACACATTACAAAACTGGTTGTTGTATATTTATTCATACTGCAGTAGCTTGAGACAAAACTGAAATATAATGCGTGTGTGTACCTTCTGTCTCAGATTTTGAATATCTTGCAAAAAACTGTCCCTTTCCAGCTTGGCCAGCTCTTGCAGGGCGTGATCTTCATCTTTGAGGACAAACAAAATATTTACTAAGGTTATGTGATACAGTCCACAGAGATGAAATTGTCAATTAACGGAAAATTAATGGATGGAAATGTGTAACACATGAGAAGTAAGTGGATTGTTATATTAATTGTTCACTGAGTGGCAGCAGCAGTGCAGACTAACCTTTCAATAGTGCCTCAGTCTCAGCCATCTCTTTGTGTTTGGTGTCTAGTTCTCTGATGCTCTGGATGAGAGGAGCCAGCAGTGACAGTTTGCTTCTCTTGGTCCTCAGCTCATCCTCACTGTACTGCTCCTCCATGGCACTGTGGTTGACTGCTCTCAGACTTTCACTGTACTCTGTCTCCACCTTCTTCAGGCGCTCCAGCAGAGACCTCCGAGCAAAAAGCTCATCCACAGACAGTAGCTTGGCCACCAGCGAAGGTGCACTAGTATGAAGGGTTCTTGTAGTTCTTGTATAAAAGTGATTATGAAATCTAATGGTTTGGCTGAGAGCATTAGGTGATTTTTGAAAGCTGTGTATCAACTGACTGAAGACATGCCGTTTCCCGTGAGTAAGGAGGGTTATAGCTCTTTGGTAAGCCATTATATGACCAGACTTAAAAACACAACTGACCATAATGCGGTAAACACATATCCTCATATGATTTGGTATTGGTACATCACGTTTTCTTTTGCTTCTTTGTCCAGCAAGACTTCATTCAAAAATATGAATGAATTATTATTATAGATCAATATAAGGGAAACTTGAATCAGGGATGCATGCAGTAGACATAATAGACCAACCTGTAAATAAGCAATTTAATAACCACCACCTGAGGTAAGTGGACTTATTGCAGTGAAACCAACAGAACTTTACGTGACTTTACATGTAATTTTCAGTTTCTCGCCACCTACTGTGTGATCTTCAAGTCAAGTCAAGTCAAATAACAAACGGTTGTTGCTTCCCGTAGTTTTTTCTTGTAGTTGAACATATCGATGAGACTATAAATAACGTATTGATAGTTATGAATTGACTAAAGATTGTGGGAAAATATATTATCGAGGCTTGTTAGAAGAATATTAATCCTTTCCTCTCAGGCTGACGGGAGCTGCCATGTTGAATGATGCACGCATGCGCAGTTGAAAAGTCTTCTTCTTGTAAAGTTGAATTGGCCGACGCATTTCTCGCATTAGCACCACCAGCTGGCAAGGCTGACACATGTTTCTTCTTCCTCTTATTGTGGGTGTAGCGCCACCTGCTGCTCCGGAGTGTTGGTCAGCTATTGCACTATGCTAATGCTAGCTCCCGGTAAATAATTCTTTATTAATACTTTGTGAACTACTTTGTGTTTTCTGAAGATTCATGACTGTATTAATGCTTAAAACGTGAACCCCAAGTGTCCTTAGCTCTTATTCCATACAAAGTATTTGTCAGTGATATTTCTGACACTATTATTATGTGTAGACTACTACAGTTTCCTCAACTTGGCAGTGCTTACATAAACCTATTGGATGTTTTCTGATTATTCTGACTGTGCTGTTTAAATGGGAATGACCTGATTTGATTATATTGCAGACTATTTCTTGTTTTCTTGACATTCCTTCTATATTTTTATATTGGTGAGTTAACTTTGTTTACTTGACTATCGAAATCTACCCCCTGTCTCCTTTATGTTGCCACTCCTGTTGCAGTTCCCCTTGTATAATTAAATATTTAGGTCTGTGGTGTCTCTGTAATCTTCATGCCGTTCTTCAGACAATAATCTTTTTAAAAAATAATTGTTGTATTTCTATTTGTATTTGTAATTAAGTTTAGTTTTAAGAACAATGTCAACGTTCTTACACCTGGATATTTTCTTTGGGCTTCACTCATTGCAAGTCTTTAGCATAAACAACATGAAGTGACTGGAGATCTTTCATTTGAGGCCTATGTGTCTGATTTGCCTGTCCTGTAGTTTTCATTGTGTGGGTGTGAAAATAGGACATTGAATTGAAAATAGGACTCGTCCAGGAACTGTCATTGAAATGCTTTGCAAAGACGGGATCCATCCCACCCCCACTCATACACTTCACACTTTCTGTCTCTGCTTGTCTGTCAGTGATCTTAAAAAAGTCTTATCATCTCCTTTTTAAGTTTGTCTTGTGAATACTTTCTTCACTGTGTTTTACATTGAACATCAAAATAAAATTTAGTAACAAGGATTTCAGCCCCTGTGTCTTTATACATACTAATACTAAACAATACTGAGAAATGAAAGTGAAACGTATGCAGGCAGCAAGCTTGAAACACCCCCCCAGTTCCCCCTGTCAGGTTTCAATGAAAGACCCACTTCATAAATTCCAGGCAGGGGTGTGAACTCAACAGTCCTGTGAATGACTGGTCTTTTAGCATTTTCCCTCCCAAACAGTGGGATTCCTTGTAGATAAGAGAGGATTTGAAAGCAGAAAATGTCTTGTGCTATCTAGTTTCAGTACTATATACACATATAAAAATACAGAGTATAATAGTTTATATGTAGTGCCACCAGTTACTTCTATAACTTACATTTACAATAATGGAGCTGTATAACTTGACTATTACTTTTATAATAGAAAGAATGCCATTTGCCAAGTATCATATCAATAATAATGGTTACTAATAATATTTACTATGATTAATATTGGCACCAGCACCCCATGACCCTCATGCAAAGGATAAAGTGGTGGGACATGAGTGAGTAAGTGAGTTAGTATTATTAATATTATCATTTACTTACAATGATTTAAAACATGTTCTGATTAATTTTGTTTAAAATGCATTTAGACGAGTCAGTCAAAAAAAGGGCACCGGACTAAACACACAATATAACAACTACACACTGTCAAGGAGGATAAAACATGTGGAATATTACAACAAGGGAACATCTATGCACATAGAAGGATCATGTAATCAACAGTGACTGAATGAAAACTACTTTGGTGAATGCAATATTGCCAATATAAACAAGGAGTTTCAAAATGCATAAAAATCAACCAACATTTACATTCAAAATGGTTGTTACAAAAATACATAATTCTGTGATTTATACATAAATACTTCAGCAGATGAGTAGCTTCAAAATACCTCTCTACAGAGAAATATAGTCAAGTGCGAGTTTGTTAGGAGGAAAGCTAAATGTATAAAAGGCATATACACTCACTACACAAGCCATTTTGTTGGCCAGTGTACGATGTACCTAATAAAGTGGCCGGTGAGTGTGTAAGTACTTTGCTTCGTGTACTTCAGATACTGCTGTGTGCAACTGTTTGACTTCGATTGTGTTGTTTCATCATAAAACTATTAATACTACAACTACTACTCGTTACACAACACAGTCACTGTAGATGTTTATAATACCGCTATTAATTCTTCCGGGTGGGTAGCGTCATTTGCGCACTGACGTCATTGATGTGGTTCCGATTTGTAGTTGGTTTAAAGGTACGGACTCACTGCGCTGTGATTGGTTTGCGCCCTTTGCGCACGGATTTCAAATTCGCAGCAGGACTGGCGGACTTTTAGTTTGAGGAGGATTTTAAGTGAGGAGGAGCAGGGGGTTCTTAGTCGCCGTGCAGCTCAGACGGTAAAAGGAGGGAAGCGGCTGTCTTGACTGTTTACAACACTATCTGCAAACGTGAGGTAAGAATCTTCACTCAGTTTGTTCCAGTGTCCGCAGAGTTTGTGTTGATATCATCTGTAAGCGATGCTAGTTAGCCCGAGTTATCTTTACTTGCTAGGTCAGTTTTGTGTTCGCCCGCCAGGAAGCTATTGGCATTAAATGTCTTTAAATATAGAGTTAACTTTGCCTCAATATTGAGTGTATTAATATATGATAGTTTTATTAATACTGGTGGTGAAGTAATGTAGCTTCACAGTCGCATACTGCTGCACACTCACTGTACGCGCGCAAATGGAGGCTAGCCGTTGTGTTTTAGCACTGAACATGTATCAGTTAATAATCATATGGTTGTATCACAAAATGAAGTTGCTTTCTAAAATACTAACACATGCATTTCAGAAACGTTTTGTTTTCCAGTCTGAGTTTGAACACATCACTGCTGCTAAGTTTCCGCCAAATCTGCGTCGCGCCAAAACCGAATAGTAGCATAAAGGCGCTGTGTTTCTTAATAAAGCCAGAGTTTATTCTAATAACGTAGTAATGCTATGGCCATATGTTAATTCTTCATGTATGACAACTTCATGACTGACTTTAAGGTAGAGCTAGCTGGGTTTGCTTATATGAGAGATGACACGTTGCTGTGTGCCATAGGCCTGCTATGGCTGCAAGTGATTATGGCGTTTAACAAATATTAAACCTAATCGCCTGGTCTACTTTCTTTTTTCAGGGATCTACACAGAGTGTAGGTTTTACTCTTCATGAGAGCTACAATGAAATGCCCTCACTATAATGCCAGCAAGACCAATAGCATGGAGAAAAGCTCTGCTAACGTGGCTGCTGCTGACTATAGAGGGCTTCACCTCAAAACCTCCCCAGTGAAGGAGCCCATCTTCGCCAAGCCCCAGTGTCCACCTGCAGCACAGACCACAGTGCTGTTCCCCCTCAATGACACCACCGGAGCCATCCACAACAAAGAGAACAGTGCCATTAGCAGGGAACATGATGGGACCCTGGACGAAGGATTGGAGGACAGCGGCTATCTGTCCCTGCACAACAGTAGAATTGATGAACACCATGGTGACGAGGAGGATGACCACATCCATGGAAAACCCACTAGCACCCTGCCACCTTCTGGTGCTCATCAGGAGAAGACAGTGTCACCGCATAAATCTCCCTCCAAATGTCAAAGGAGGACTGACTCTGGCTGTCATATTCCTTTGGTGGCTGCTTCCACTCCTGTTGGTTGTCACAGGAGGAGACTGCTGTCATCCACCCCTTCTGACAATCACAGTGACCCCAACCTGCCTATACTGAAGTTTCAGAGGGATGTGTGTGAAAAGCTAACTGAGGGCTATCGTAAAAATAAGAGGTAAGGTTACATTCTCATATTTTGTATTTCTTTACACCACTGCAGAAGTGTGTTACTTGGTTAGTCACCAGGTGGCCACTTTATTAGGTACACAGGATACCCAATAAATATCAGGTGTGGTTTTCTGCTGCTGTAGACCACCAAAGTAAAGTTTCAGAGATGCCCTTCAGCATACCTTTGCTGTAATGACTGGTTGCTTAAGAGTTACTGTCACCCCTCTCATCTTAAAACTGTTTGGCCATTCTCCTCTGAGAACTCTCTCACTTGACATTTTCATTTTCAGACCATTTTTGTAAACTCACAAGCATGTCACTTTCAAAGGCTATTAAATTATCTTTCCTCCCTATTCTGATGCTCAGTTTGATCTCCAGGTTGTATTGATCATGTACATGCCTAAATGTTCTGAGTTGATGCCATGTGATTGGCTGTTTTAAATATAAGTAAAGCAGTTGAACAGGTGTACCTAATAATTTGGCTGGTGAGTGAATTATGTGTGTATATAGGACTGAAAATCATTGCTCACCTGTCTTCTGTGAGCACTAAAAATCCACACCAGCAGGCACAATAAGTGAACTAAAAAGTTGTTTTCCCGTCTCTCAGGTTTGACTGGAGCATCGTCGCAAAGGTAGCAGAGGATCATATCTTGGATCGGGTGATTGGAGGACATATGGGACTTGAGTATGTTGACATATTTGCATCTCTGTTGTCCAGGAATATGAGAAGCATCCTTGCCAACATCCTGGCCCTGCTGGGAGACATGGACCTGATTAGGTAAACTATAAAGACTTCTAAGTTGTGTTCTACAAGTTACTACTTGGCATCCTAAAGAAAAATAAGAAAGTTACATCAGTAGTCAACACTGTTTTTAAAATAAATGCTATATTTGCCCAAAATTTCTGAATTCTACTTTGTTTCCATATCTGTATTTGACATGTTCCCATTTTTTCTGATCTCACAGCTGTAAGAAAGTGAGCAAGACGTGGAGGCGAATCATCTGTGAGGACAATAAGTCTCTAAACAGGTGTCGGGAACCTGAGAATATGCACAGGGTGAGGAAACGCACACAACCCCACATGAATGATGGTGCTCATGTCTAGGAAATATATGCTTGTGTGTACAAATATGTTTGTGTACATTCTCCTTTACACATGTGATGACACCACATCTGCCATTTGAAAATTATACTGGTAGTTGCACCATAGAATACTTTTCGCTTCAGTCTTAACCCTGAGACTGTAATACATTTTTCAGTTTGTACAATGTAGGATTTCTGCCTTCAAATAATGTCTCCAAGGTACATCAGCTTACAACAGGGTGAATGGCACATATTTCAAAGCCTGAGCAAGTCTCTGTTGCCTGCATTGACCCTATGAGACGTCCATGGGTCCATTTGGGTCCATGTCACATAATGAATTACAACGCTCTACTTTGTCACAGCCCTTAACTGTTGCAACAACTGTAACAGACAACACTGTTTACCAGCTGTAGGGAGGCCCCAAGAGCAAAGCATACATTGTGTTACTTTAAAAGCATTTTTTTTCTCAAATTTAAAATGATAAATGTCTAATTTTTTTCTTCTTTGCTATGTTTTAGGAGTCAACAAGCCCCCTGAGTAAAAGAGATTGTGGTCTGACGAGAGACGTGGCTGTATCCAGGGTGGTGCTGTCCTGCATGCAGAGCCGTGCCTCCGCCAGCAAACCAGCATCCTCTTCTTCCTCAACCTCCCAAAGCTGCAGGGTCACTAGACGGACTGCTTCCTCTCAGAAAGGCCCAGCACAAAACTCTCAATGCACACGCTTCAATGATTTTGTGCAGGTGAGTGGTCAGACAAAAAAAAATCATAAAATCAGTTCCACCCAACTCTCCATGTTCCGCAGTATAGTGGTACTTAGATCTTGTCACCCAGTGACATTCCCGTGCTGCACAGTGGAAGTGGCTTATTTATGTCGGAACATATGGAGGCAACGGCGACATTGTGCGAGTAAACGCGTGTGACTGAATAACATCAATTTGACCATGAAAAGATGACAAATAATGTGACATTGCTTCTGTTCACGAAGACAAAATAGGAAGAGTAATAGCAGCAGCAGCAACACGATTACTAGAAGTTATGCACTGCAACTGATTCATGTACACTGTATTCTTTAAATTTCAGCTCTAACAAATGTCTACTTTTTCCTCCATCCAGGCCGCTGGCAGTCTAAAGCAGCACGAGTCTCTGCGCCCCTGCAAACGCTGCGGTTCCCCGGCAACTCACTCGTCTGAGACCCAGAGGGCGATATGCACACGCTCCAACTGTGGCTTTGACTTCTGCACCTGCTGCCAAGAGGCTTACCACACAACCCCCTGCCGAACGGTGCAGCCACGACCTCACTTCTTCACCTCCAAAACCACCCCGGTATTACCAGGAAGCGCCCGCAGCAAGAGGAATATCAGGCGCCTGTGACAGAGTTTTTAAAGAGATTTTAATCACTGAACGTTTTAACAGTACAGGACAGGACGTCTTTCTCTGCATCGGCAGCTTTTCCAGTAGCTCGGACAGGGACGGCATCATTCTACATATGTGGCTCCTGTACGAGCGCTGTAGCAATAAAATTGAGTGTTACGTGCTGAACTCTGAACCAAGCACTTGTTTAAAACACAACTGGGACAATCAACCAGAAAAGTGTCATCTGGTCAAAACTGTTGTTGTCTGTGAGCAACAAACAAAAAAGAGAAATGCACACTGAACATGTACAGCTTTTATGTTTTAAAGTAAGATGAATGTAAATTTGATGTACTGTCACTTTTAAATAGTTTTGTGTACATGTATATATTTTCCTTTTAAATAAATATTGATCGTCAGGTCTTTAAATGTTTAAATGTATATTTCTATAATCTAAATACATGCTTCATAAACATAACCTGCCTTTGTTGGTCTTCATTTGTCCTCGACACACTGACTTCATATAAGAAATGACACATTTTACAAGTTCTCTTTGGTGATTGGTTGGTCAACAACATTAATCTGTAAACACTTGGTTTATTGATCTGAATAGGAAACATTTGAGAACTCTATTGTGTTGGTGTTTCCTGATGCTTTATAGGTCAGTTGGTTAATCACTCACCTTCTGCCACTTTATCCTCCATGAGGGTCCTGAGGGGCATTGGTGCCAATCCTAACTGACATAGGGCAAAGGTGGGGTATACCCTGGACAGGTTGCCAGTCCATCACAGGCAAAATAAAGACAAACAACCATTCACACTCACTACAGTCAATTTAGAGAATCCAATTCGCCTAATCCCCAAATCTGCATGTCGTTGAACGGTGGGAGGAAACCCACGCACACACAAGGAGAATTTCCGCATCGACTCCATGCAGAAAGGCCCTTGTTCTTGCTTCACCAACTGTCGGTTGATGAATGCTGTTTTTAGCCGAGAAGTTTTTATGTCCTTGGCTGAAAGCAAAGGACAAGAGCAAATGTCTTGATGAGAGTGACTTTAAACAGTCCTTGTTACCTAAAGTTTGCAGATAAAAATCCCATATAAACTAAGAAATGTGAAAGAAACCAGTTGGATTGAGGATGGCTTGTATACTACTGCGCTTCACTAGAAAAAGCTTTTTTCCCCTTTGCATTGTTTGTAAACTAAAACTACTTAAGCTCTACATAAGGATTTGTGTCTTCACACTTCAGCACTGGTCACTTCCTGATATATTTCACTAGAGGGCAGCATTCTCTTAACCTGTACATACTGCAGTGTAACTCTACAGGCACAGAGGTCACTTCACAGAAACCAGGAACTTTTGCTTTCAGTACGCCATGGCTTATTTGAGTCACATATGGAATGAATTTACACTTATAATAAAGATCATTTTCGCAGTCTCATTCCTGAGTGATGAAATGTCATTCATACATTTAATTTAAGGAAGCAGCTGAAATATGAAAAGTTTAAAATGTTGACAGGGACAAATTATAGAGCGGTGACAGTGTAAGGCATAAATAATTGATTTTTTTTTTTTTTTTTCTGTGAATCATATTATTTTGTATCCTGCAGTTGTTTGTACATCAGCCCAGACATGAGCTGATAACGCAAAGACAGAGATGAAGTGAACTCAAAATAACTGATCCAAACCTAAGCTGGTCTAAAATCAGTGTGTTCTTTTCATGCTTTAAAATGGCAATGAGGTGTGACTGATGTTTTATCAGTTTGCTGCAATTTGACCTTTTTCATCACTATGAATCTGAAACACTCACCCACTTTTGGAGGATAAAAATAGCCTCCTGCCCAGGAGTTTGCCTGGAACACTTGTCACTATTTTAAAAGAGTTATGAAGCTGTGAATAGCATCGCTGACATTAGACGCGTACCTCTGACATTTGCAGGCTGAGCCATTTGTCTCCTGTCCTCGTCTCGTCTCTCTCTGCTGCAGCCGAGATGCTCTGTGGTTTCTTATGATGACACACGCTGTTGTGTTTTGAATGATTCCTGTTCAGTGGGACGATCTGTGACATGGAAAAACCTCACAGATGACTCAATTACCTACCATTTAGTCTGAATGATAGACAGACAGACAGATAGATGCCAAGTGATAGAATACTGTTAAATATAAAGTTTAGAATTCAAATTTGTGTTTATTTGTGTATTTATTTGACCTTTATTTGACCAGGTAAGTCTACAATCAACTACATCTGAGTAGTTGACTGTTTAGTTGTTAAATAGAGCAGAGCTTCTCCTATCAGACGAGCATGTTGAGATGCACATGCTTTAAATGCGAAAGATGACCAAAGGCAGTCTCTCCATCTCTGAAATTATCCTGTATTAACGGTCTAATTATTTTTCGACTGTCTTAAGAATATATTCCTTCTTTTTTTTAGGTGACCTTTTTAGTCTCTCTCCCTTCAGTCTGAAATCACACTCAGTAGACTTAATCAGTGTCTCTGGACAGCTAAATACTTTTTCTTCTGCTGCACACATGGTCCTTAAAATGTCTGACTCCAATGTTCAAGTAATAGTTCCCCCCAAGCACAGTCAAGAGCAGTGTAGGGCTTTTATTTTAGAAGTGACTTTGATGACTTTTTTGTCAATTTTATTTATTTTATTCAATCCCACCTTCCTCTGTTGTTGTGGGAATGAGACATGTACAGTATCTCAGATCCAGACACATTTATCTCTGGAAATTGGTAAACCCTTTAACCCTTTAACTATATTTGGTAACTTCCACCCAAAACTGATTACCATGAAATCTGGATTGGGAAACACTGTTCTAGATGGTTCAAAAATAACGTTCCTTTCACTTTATTTGTGTTTTTCTTGTATATTCTTATACATATATATGGGAAAGGAACCACACATGACCTTTTTTTTCAACATGAAAATAAAAACATTTGAAAAATGTAACAGAAGGAAAAAAGATCTCGTTTTTAATTTCCAAGTATTTCAATGAGTGCCCTGTAAAGGGTTAACAATCATGATCGCATCCTGGCATCTGAGTCCAAGCTCCTACCGTCAGGTTGCCGATTTCTCTTGCACAACAAATACTCCAAATCTTTCTTTGGAGTATTTGCTATCAGCTAATATCAGCTATCAGACAACTAAACTCAGATCGATTAATTTTACTTATATTATTATTTTTTTCTTTTTCTTTCCTATGTCCCTGTTGTCTGACGCCCAATGCCTGACATGCTGCATGCCTTCATGTTTGTATGTGTATGTGGGAACTGATGATTGTGTATGGAAAGCTACACATGAATTGCCCTTCTGGGATCAATAAAGTGTTCTGAATCTGAATGTGAATCTGAATCAAATGGTCTTTTTGTGCCACAGTCAGTCTTTTCTCCTCAGCTACATAGGAACTCCCTCCGGCAGCTGACTGTCAACCACGTCCCCACCAGAGTTCTCTGATTGTCCATAAATACTGTAACAGAAGAAAAGGCTTCACTTCTGCCTGTACTGTAAACCAACTGCTTCCAGTTGACCCCTGGCGTGTTTACGTGAAGCGTTTTTTAATCCCACTCAGGCCTATATTTCAATCAACTGATTTACATTTAGCTGAAAGGCAATTATGGAATCATCGATCGATAACACCAGAAATAGTTTGCCTACCCCTGCTTTAACCTTTGACTCACTTAAAAAAGAAAGTCGAGACTTTGAAATACCATTGACAGAAACACAACACTTGTCACAAGGAGCATATGCTGACAGATGAGAGGAAAAGCACCCCCCCCCCCCCTTTTTTTAACAGGAAGAAACACGAAGGACTGAGGACAAATGATCTGAGAGAGAGAGAGAGAGAGAGGAGCTGAAGGTGAACACCCAACATGTAAAAAAAAAAAAAGAGTCACGATGATGGAGCTAAATGGACGATTTTGTAAAACGTCAGGCAGCGGCTGCTGCTGATTAATCTGTGCTGTGGCCTTTTCCTCCCTCAGCGACTCAGGATCATTTATCTGGCAGATTTATTGATCGGGTGCTGCTGCACCGACACACAACTCCAGCACTGTGTCACACCTTCTGCTAATTGTGAAAGTCATTAGAGCTGGCTGCTACATCTCGCTGTGTGTGTGTGTGTGTGTGTGTGTGTGTGTGGGGCTGATAACACTGCTGTATGTCAGTGACAGCGGAAGAACACAACACAGCAGCTGAAGCTCCTCCTGTGTTGTAAAGGCATTTGCAGCAACTTGAAGCATGTCAAGAGTTTGTGGAGAAAGTGTTTTCCTGAGAGCAAATCAAAAGTCTGTCTGTGTCTTTTCCCCATCCTTGTGCCTTCTTGACTCTTTTGACACTTTATCCTCTTATCCTTTAAAGTTCACTCTCTCTCTGTATTTCTTCCCATTTTCTGGCATAAATAGCTCATTTGGGCCTCAAGGCAGGGAGGGTGGAGGGTGACGAGGGTGCTCTGTGTGCGCGTGAGTCTGTCTGTTTCAAGTTGATGACCCTGATTCACAGTGACTTCCACATGTCAATTGGCTGCACGTCAAAGTAAATTGTAAGAAGCCTGGAAAACGAAGCTGTCACTCGATCACCTCCAGGGACACACGAGAAAGAGGAAGCAGGAAGTGAATCAAGTTCCCAGACAGGCATGGCTGGTTATGAACTATTCGTTATTCATTCATTCATTCATAAACACAACATAGTTCTTTATGATTTTTGAATTGTAATCTATCTATCTATCTATCTATCTATCTATCTATCTATCTATCTATCTATCTATCTATCTATCTATCTATCTATCTATCTATCTATCTATCTATCTATCTATACTACTGTATATGCTGTTTATATTTACATGCTTATAAATATTTATATATATAAAATCCACCTTTGACTGGAAACCGTAGTTTCACCTGATTGCACTGACAATAAATACCTTTTCTGTGAGAGAGCACAGGCTCATGTCCAACATCCATCAATGAAAGCTCTTTGGTTGCGGTTGTGGTTTTTTGATACTTCTTCTTGTTCCCTAAACCTTGATGTGTCTATAAAACAAAGTCATACTAATGTTGTTCGAATTGTATCCTTCAAGATCAAATATTTTTGATGCGCTTTTCACAGCTTGCAGACATTTCTCTGGCGCGTACAATGTTATTGTAGCCAATGCAAAGGATAGTAAAAGCAGGACAAACACACACACACACACACACATACACACACGCACACACACACACGCACACACACACACACACACACACACACACACACAGTGTTAAAAGGCTGCACCACTTTTTTCTATTTTTACTCCGTTTGGTCCATTAAGATCAGCAGTGATGAGAGCGAATGAACGAAGCCTTGCCACAAAACAGCCAGTAATCACAAATGTCCTGGACACACACACACACACACACACACACACACACACATGCACGCATGCTTCCACAAAATAACATACCAGACAACAAATGTATCTGATTCACTGTCAATTAACTGTGCACAAATAAAGACACGCTGTTAATGTGAAGGATTTAAAAACAGGAAAACAAACAATTTAGTTTGCACATGAAAGCAAATGTTGTTATGGAAAATACACACAATCGCATCAAATACATACTTACTTTCATACGGACACATTTAAATAATGTTATGAGCTCTCATAATAATGAATTTCAGTTGTTGTATGTTATTAAATAATTAGTTGGTATGAACTGATTTTAATGTCCCTCATAATTACATAAGAATATGTGTATTTGACTCATTTACACTGATTTGTAAATGATAAATATAATTGTTGTGTTTGACTGAACAATAATCAGCTCCTGAAATCCATTGTGTCAAAGCTTCGAGAGCTTTGTGGTTGAAATGTGCAGCATAATGTAGATAAAGCCATAATTTATAGTTCAGTAGCTCTATATACATGTTTATAGAGTTTGTTTTTTTACAGTTACAGGTCTGTTACAGGACAAACAGCACTCATGAAATTCATTTCCAACAGTTAGATGTGTGCAATATGGTCCTTCTGTAAACAATATGTCCTGCTGTAAACATTTGAGTTTTTGTCATTGTTTTGGCATAGATAAATAAAACCCTGCAGTAGTTTGGCCAGTGTATGACTCACTTTGCTGGAAAAAGAGAAGCTTTCTCAAAATTAAGTCTTAAAATCTCAATAAAGTGACTTAGTTTGTAAAACTCATGGCTAGAATAAAGTTTCCCATTATTTCTGCAATATCAAATTGTTGTTCATGTCTGTGATATAGGTAGTTTTACTTGAGTTAAAGGCCTAAATAAATTTTTTCCTGCACATTTACATTTAGCTCAGTGTGTAACTTTGCTTAAAATGTGCTTAAAAAGTAGAAAACAACAACAACAACAACAACAACTGGAGACGTTGCATTTTAGCACTTGTGAGACTGAGACATCTGATTGAAATCAATATGAGCTAATGCTCAATCAGCACAGTCGCCGCCGCCGTCTGTCTCGCACGGTGACACCTTTGCTTCTAATTATACGCTCAGCTGATGTTGATGCAGCCCTGCAGAACATTGTCTATGACATTTATGAGTCAGGTATCTGCTGCCATTTTGACACTTGTAAACACAGTGAGTCACAGCACGGAGAGTGAGCAATTATATTTACACTTCATTCATTTAGAGGAAAACATTTGGAAAATGCTGTTTTTTATGTGTTGCCTAATTATGCTTCAAGGTGCCACTTAAGGTAAAGATGAGAATACCAAATATGGAAATATTTGTATCATGGCTGACCAGGGTCTGTGATCATATGCATATTTAAACTACAACTTAATTTATGTGCATTTTTAATCCCAAATTCTTACAAAAAGACCCAGGTTTACATGTGTGCATGCATTTAAGGCAATAACAAAAACAATATTATTTTAAATAGGTAAAAACTGCCATTTCTGTCCAGAGATTTCTTTGATGCATGTGTTATCTAAAGGCTGGCTAATTTATTTGGTAACCCCAAAAAAGACCTCAGGCAAAGCATCTGTGTTGTGTGTCCAGGTCCAGTATCTGGACACGGTTGTTTTAAATCATCATGGTCATTAAATTACATTAAAAATAGCAGCTAGACAGAAAAGATGCTGAAGCATTGACTCATAGCCTACAGGTAATACAGGTTTCTGCGGCTGTTCTTCACTTTGCCAACAGGTGGCGACAATTGTAGGAAGTCACTAAAACAAGAATGAGGTATTTCGTGACAAAAACAATGAAGTGCTTCACATCTAAGCACTCAAACACGACTGTGTCACAACAGTTAAGACAAGGAGCAACAGTATATAAAAAAGTAAATAAATCAAATAAAATGTGTTCAATCATCGTGAGATGATACTCATTATGCTCTTTTTCTTGCTGCAGGTCAATAAGAATGATATTAATCTTATTAAATAGAGAAACTATATTTGTGATTACATAATAATAAGAATAATTTGTATAGCACCTTTCATACCAACGATTGCAGCTGAAAGTGCTTCAACAACACAGGGTGGAATGATAAGCAAAAGTCTAAATTAAAAAAGTAAAAACTTTTGATACAAAACAAAAGATGCAAATAAAACAGTAAAATACAACAGTCCTAGTTCTGGTTAATAAACGAGCAGCAGAGTTTTGGATGAGCTGAAAAAGTATATACCTTGAGATAAAGGCACGTAGTTTTTCAGCATCTTTTTTTATTCATAAATGGTAGCACTTTAGCAATGTGAAGAATGATGTCTTTATCACCTTATTAATGTGGGACTCTAAACTAAGATCTGTAAGACTTGTAACCTCTTCCCCCTCTCTCTTTTTGTTTTGGGACCAACTAACAGGATTTCTGTTTTGTCTTCGTTGAGCTTTGAGAAGTTATCGGTCATTTGTCCACTGCCATGAGACAGGTAGTGATGGAGTTATTACAGTGGGGAGTCATGACAGAGCAGAGCTTTGGAAACTCACTGTGGCTGAACTGAGAAGTCCAGTAAAGGTGTGAAGAATGATGACATCACTGAAAGCATTCAAACTCTCAGACATCTGCACATGTGACAGCGGGCTGAATAGCAATTAAAGTTGTAATACTTTACGTTACATACGTTACATATTTCTGATTCAGATTTGTAGACCAGGCCAATATACAACTGAAGTTGTCGCTGTCCGTGGTGCTGAAAATGTTACTTGCGTTTAAAATCCTGATTGATCATTATTAACGCCATTCGATTATAAAACGAGGAGAGACAAAGAGACAAGGATCAATTCCCTTTACAAGACAACCAGTTTCACTTAAAATAACCCTTAGCCCTGACATTCAGTGGTTGAACAAAACTAGAAATTTAAAACGTACCTGGACAAAAAAGGTCAACAATACCATCACTGCAGCATTCTAAACAAATACAATATGCTTAATTTTGACAATTTTATCTCTCTTTCATATATCCAAATGGTCTACAAAATTGTTCACAACTTGGCTCCATCTCCACTCAAAGATTTCGTCCACCGGACCTCAGATACGGCCATTAGAGGGCAGTGTAGTGTCCCAATATGTAAGACAGCTTTCGCCCAATCTGCTTTTTCTTCAAAGGCTGTGAAACAGTGGAACAAGCTCCCATCTGAGCTGTTGAGCTTGAATTCACTCACTTCATTTGCAAGAGAAGCAAAAACATGGTTTTTAGATAACCAGAGATGTACACATCTGTGATTTAAGTGATTTATTGAGATTATTGATACGTGATTGACAATGAAGGTTGCACCTTATCTGAATGTTAGTTGTGTGTTGAGTTGTGCTTTTTTTTTTTTAGATCATATCAGTATGTATGCTGTAGGTTTGATAGTGATAGATAATGTATTTGAATGGTGTAACTTGCACTATATATATATCTTGCACTTTGACCCTTTAGGACTACAGATGGAAATTAGCTACTAAGCTACAGTCTGGTACAAGCATCTGTGCTGTTTTATGCATAATGTAATTGTACACTGTCCTGATAAATAAAATGAAATGAAATGTTATTACACAAATGTTATTATTATTATTATGTCTCTGAAGTGGAATCAGCATGACATAGCATCTACCACTGGGAATGAGGACAGACATCTGAACCATGTAACCTACCATTGTACAGCTATTGATATTTATTAAGTGTATTTTTATTTTCTTTCGATAATCTGAACAGAATATTCTTTAAGGGCTATTATTTTTTGTTTATATAGTTGCCGCTTGTATTGTCTATCTGGGTGTAAAATTAAGCTAACCAAAAATTCCTTAGTCAAATACGAAAGAGGTATTTTAATCCCATGGTACTCATGGTAAATTGCAGTGGGAATAATACACAACATCTTATATAGACATTGTGTGTGTGTGTGTGTGTGTGTGTGTGTGTGTGTGTGTGTTTATAGGTCACATATTCAGGCTCTAAAATTTTTTTTTTTTTCGTCTTTTTAAGTTTGTTGAGTCAAAGTTCTGATATAGATCACCTTTTTAGAAGTGACATAAAGTAGCAATGTGTGACATATTTCCAAATTTCACGAATTCAATCTGATTTTAAACATTTTGAGTACTTTTGTCCTGAATAAAAGTATATAAGACACACTATATTGCACATTCTTATACCCTCTGTATATGTTTTAACATAGTCATGGAAAAAAGCAACCAAAATGCTCTGTGTTCTCAGGGTTAAGGAAACATATACTGTTCTGCTATCAGAAATGCCATCAATTAAAAAAGTAGAGTGCAACAATAGAATGCAACAGCACTATAGACTGTTGCATACAGTCCCCTATTGCAATCCTGTGCACTTGTTGGGAGGAATTTAGATGCAAAACTGTCAAAAGACATCAAACAATGAGTCAGACAAAACAACTCAGCTTTGAAAAATAAACCAGCATCTTTTATTTAATGAGTGGTGAACATCACTATATGCACTACAGGCAGGTCTATGCACATTTATAACATCTTTGCTCTACATATTGAATAGTATAAAGTGATTAAATGCATTTATGTCCATTTAAAATGTGTTCCCCATTCTCCTCGTCTTGTTCTCTGTTTTGTCGTCATCACTCAGCACATAGATCATTATTGCGCCATTGGAAATTAATGGGACTGTTAACTGTTAGATTTGGATTTACAATGGTCTGGTAGAGGTCGTTTACTCTTATTGCCCCATGTGTATCAGTACAATAAATCAACTTAATATCACCATCCAAAGGAATCAATCCAATTTTACACGATAATGACCATATATGTAGATGGGACAATAGAATTAAAATAATAAGTAAATAAGCAGTGACTTAACTATCAGCCAATAATGCTGGAGTTCTGTATTGAACATTTCCTTAACATAAAATAAAATAAAAAGGGTCTTTTGGAATTGAAAAGTCTCATCAAATGTGAGTCAAAGAAACATTTCCATTGATGCTCCTGAAAATAAATAGAACAAGATAGTGACTATTCATATTTTGCACCACTGAGAGTTAATGGAACACGTCCTATTCCAGTGAAATTCAGTGGGACAGTTTTCCCAATGAACATGACTGTTCTAATGTTCAACAGGTCAAATGTTTGAATTAAAGTCAATGGGACACATTTAACTTCAAAGTAATAGGTCAGAATTTCCTTTAAAACATAATTTGGCAAAATTGTTCCACTGAAAGTTCATTTTATACAATCATGTCTTACTGTCTTATTAAAAATAAATGGGGCAATAGTTTCAAAGCAGTTCTTCTTCTGAAAGCTACTTATACTATAGCAGTCATTACAGATGATTTAGAGAAGTGCCTTTAATAATGAAAACTCATAATGAGCTCATTTCATTAGTCAATCTGAAGTAACAAATGAATGAAAATGAATGGGACAGCTTTTCTATCAAAAGTAAATCTGAGGTTAAATGTTCAACTTAATATAAATTTCCCTCTGATTTTAAACAAATATTCCATTTCAATTTAAAGTTTCTAGTGCAATATTTATCTTGAAACTCATTGTGACAAACATAACATTAAATACTTCATTTGACTTTACTTTCGCTGAAGGTGTGGACATCTTCTTATTCTCCATTCAACACAAACCGAGCAAGTGGTGGCCGCATGAAAAGAACATAAAAGAAGATCCACTGAAAATCAATTGGGATATTGAAAGTTCTGGTCTAAGCACACTACTGACATTCAATGGGCCAAAGGTTTAACAGAACAGGTTTTGCTTTTCATCTATTGTTGCTAGGTGCCATCTTCACACATGGATTGACCAAACTGCACGTGGACACACATGTTGCTCGGTGCAGCCCCAAAAAGTCTCTGGGCAATAAAATGTAAGTGATTAGTACTTTCTGTGTGTGTGTGTGTGTGTGTATACTGTACATATACTGTGTAAAAATGTACTGCATGTATGGATAGATAGATAACCACATTGGAGAACACATCATCATCATCATGGGTTGGTTTGACTTTGGCTGCAGTCCTTTGGAATAATACTGTGTTGTTGTTGTTGTTGTTGTTGTTTTTTGAATGGGCAATTTCATGAGGATGAGTTGAGGTATTTACTTAAGCACAGGCTCCTCCTCAAAGTGGCTGCAGGGGGAAAAAAAAAAACAGGGAGAGGGAAGAAGAAAGAGAGAAAGACGTGTTGGACAAGTGCACTCTCATTTAAGACGCCAATATGTCGTTGTGTTGTGTATGAGTGCGCATGCATGTCAGCACCTACCAGAGGAAAGTTGTTTAGGAGGTGATCTACGTTGATGTCGTCGTAGTTCTCCTGGAAAGTGTTGGGATCATCCCTGGATTCCTCTGGGTCACTGGCGCCAGGATCTTCTAGGCTGTGTGCAAATACAGACGTACAGTTTTATTCCAAAGTGTTGTTCTGAAAATTATAACGTGGCACCTCACAAATGAATTGTTTTCTTTTACCTAAATAACTGATTCCTATGTGTTCAGACTTACACATACATTACAATGTACTGTGCATTTTACGTAAATCACACAGCTGATGGAGTTTCACTTATTTTGGGTTCATGAATTTGCTTTCAGGATACATGTGGGGTGTTTTTTTGTCTGGTTAAATCTGTGAAAATGTGTGGATCAATAGATTCTCAGAAAGCAGCAGCAACCAGATGTGAGTGAGTAAAGGCTGCTGCTGCTGTATACACTGGTTCATCAGAGATCGTCATGTCCCATTAAAAACCCTAGCACCTCTTAAAGGGGCTTTACGTAAGATATGCAACAAGCAGTCTGCAATCCAAATGAAAAATATGTGACTTGTTTTTTACTTCCTTCCTCTTTCACTCCAGAGACTTTTTTTTGAGGATTCAATTCCACACGAACCAAATTACTCATGTACGAGGCACTACACTTATATACCCCATAACCATAAAGAGAATTTGAAATTGTGAATAAACTGGTTGTTCCATCATCGTCAGTGACCATTTAAATTTAACAAGATTATTTAATCTCTGATGATTTATAAAGTATGTGGAAAATAATTCGCATTCTTCATCTTCATTGAAAATCCAACACATTTTTACTATGGTATTTTCAGTGACTCCAAATGATTACAGAGGTGTTTTCTTGCAATGTTACATTCACTAAGTCTTTTTTCTGTTTTCTTTTACATATACAGACAGCTTATGTATATGGAACAGTATGAAAGGTGGAGGATTCGTTCCTACCTTCTCTTTCCAGTTAAGACTGAGTTCAGGTATTTCTTGACGGCCATCTGTTTGCGGAAGCGGCTGTAATTGTCTGTGAAGATGGCGTCTGAGTGACGCTTCACTGGCTCCTCCATCAGCTCATCACTGGACAGAAGAGAGGGGAGATCATGGACAAAACAAAGAGAAGAATGAAAGTGTCACCACAGGTCAGAGGGCAGCAGGTGTCAGTGCAGCTCAGGGTCTGTGATTCATTGTGTGGATGTGTGTGTCCCTCGTGGCTGTGTAACAAACATGTAATGATGCAGTATAATGGCATAAATTAACCTTTAAAAATGTTTATTCAATTACAAAATGCCTCATCAAGCCGGTCGAGTTCTTTCATTGTAAATGTCAGAGGTTCTTTGTGTGTAACATAAAAGAAAAAAAAGTTGACCTGTGTCTATAGAGAATAATACATTTTACTTTTACTATTGTTACAAAAGTTACAACATGTTTTGACAAGTAAATCAAATCATTTGTTCCTAAAGTATATAAAAATCATTTAAAATGGAAAATGTCTACTTGAATTTACATTTAATCTACACTTGTATTGTTGTCTCCTGCCAATCATATTTACTGTACTTCAACACCAAATTCCAACTATCCTTATCACTTACTTTGAGGTGGAGTTGATTTCAGAATTCTAGAACCAAGCTGAATAAATATGGTTCCAGTCTGCGTTTGACTGGTCTACCGGTTTATTTACCATATACCAATAAACAAATGAATACCCGACATCCTTTTTTCTATTGATCGAAGGGTGAAATTCAGCCGTCTCCTCGCCACCCGCCCGCCTGCAGCAGCAGCTCTCCACTCAAACGTACCTGACCCGCTTCCCGATCAGAGACTCCAGATACCTCCGCGCTGACAGTTGCCCCAGGAGTTTGCTGTATCCACTGGTGAAGAGACCGTCCGCGTGTCTCGTCGGTCTGCAAACCATCACATGACACATGATCAATGTCTGAGCACATTTGACAGATTAAAAGTCAAAGAAAATCAACATGGAGCCACGCCTGCATCATTTGTGGACATAACTGCAATACGGATGGTATCATCTGGCTCAATAGCCTTTCACTTAATCATTTTAGTGTGAGTAAAATCAGCTCCATCAACAGGCCTAACAGCCAATTTATGGTAATAATTAATGATCAGAAATGTAGTAGTTCTAGTTCCAATACTCAGTGGGTTTACATGGAAGGAAAACAAGCTTCCTCTCACCTCATAGATGTGTATGGCAGACTCAGAGTCCGGGAGTACAACACACTGCACAGGGCTATGAAGAGAAGCAGCTGGGGGCCGGTCCGTTGTAACATCGCTTTACACCTGAGGATGGAAACGGTGTCGGGTTATTTTCTCCTTGACCTGAACACAGTACCACTCCACTCTCCTTCTCTACAGTCTGTAAGTTTTATTCGTGATCTTAAATTACAAAACAAAGTAACCCCTTTATTCGAAAATTGGGATCAGTGGGATCCAATGCGTAATTACGCGCGGCACTGTCCAAACGACAAAGGTAGACATACATTTAAGCTGTTCATGTTCCCACTTGATGTGGAAATGTAGAACTCTGTGTGCGTCTTTTCAGGATTTTAGCCCACTCGGCTCCCTAAGTCCTCACAACAAAGATGTTGGTTTTGGGTAGCACTTCTTGATTTATTGTGATTTCGGACAGAAGAAAGAAAAGAAAAACTCGCAGAATCCACTGCGTAATTACGCGCTGCGCTGCACAGGACACAATACTATGATGTTGCATGATGTCGATGCAGCTGTGTTGTTCGTCTCAGTTAAAAACAAACACAGTTATACATTTAAGCAAGACATTCCCCAGCCAAATTAAGAATGCATTTTTTTTTACATTTCTGTAAATTCAGTCTTTCCTGGTGAAAATCTTAACCAATCCAACTCTCATTTACTTAACAAGACACAACATTTTACCCACGAAGCTCTGCCATTATGTTGTTCCTTGATAAACACGTTCATTTACAGATGAAAGGAAAGGAACTCGCGAAATATAATGCGTAATTACGCATAGTGGGAGGATTTGAGTTAAACAAACCCCACCTTAACCTAATAATGTAAACTCTGCAGTTTAATTGCCACGTGCTGCTCAATATATATATATTTACATTTATTTTTCTTTTACATAAAACGCAGAAGTACCCTTTGGGTAAGTGTTCTCCAAAACCTGGCAGGAGTGCGCAATGACTAGATTTTATAAGACAATAAACGGAGACAATTGAGAACGCGCTGTCTAACAGAAATCTTCAGTTTCTATTATGAAATGAAATCTTACATGTGCTTTGGAGAAAGTTGTCTGCGTTTGGCTCTTTCCTCTGCGCGCTCTCCAAAGTCCTGATCTCGCGCTGGTGTTGTAATGTCCACTCTGTTGATCCGATGATTTCTGACAGATGCGTCTTTCTGCTCGTGCTTTGCTCCGCTCCGGTTTTATACACCTGGATGATTCTCACGAAGCAGGAGGGGACATCCGATTCAATAAGGGGCCCGAGACGTCAGGCTGCTGCTTTCGTCATTGGTCTTGCTCATGCTCGTAACCAAACAGACATGTTTAAATTGCTGGGAAGGTTTCTCTTTTTTTCGTTTTCTTCCAATTAATTGTGGGAATAACAAATTTATATGCCACGGTTGACGCCGTTGACTCATCCGATCATTTTCCCTGGACTCATCTCACTTCAAACATGCGGTCAGAGGGAGCCAGGAAAAGAGGAAGTGACAATTAGAAGGAAATATACATTAAATGAAAAAAGATGATGAGACTAGAAGTTAACTGCAAAGTTTTCTGCAGATCTGCTGTAGAACATGGGCGAAGAAGGGAAAGAGAAGGGGGAAGTTCAAGGCTGTCCTTTAAAGATTAAAGAAATAAATTATCCCCATAAATAAAAGACCAGGCTTTCTAAAAGCTGTTATACTAACAAATTCTTCTCTATTCTACTTTAACACATACTATTTCAAGATCAGAGAGCTACAACTGTCATATTTCTGGAGGAAAAAGGTTGATAATATGCTTCTGCTTTGACTGCGAATATATATTTAGCAAAATGTTTTGTAATGCCGCCATTGTGTTATTGCAGGTGCTTCCAAGACCTCAAATAACACAAGCCCTGCCTTGAATGCACCTCAGAACAAATACTGGGCTCACTGAGCGAGCAGATAACAGCTGCTGCTAAACTGGATATATAGAGCATCAGAAAACCTAAAAAGCCTCAATACCCCTTTGAAAACTGTCACAACCAGAGCAGAAGAAAAATGACGGCCTGCAGTGGAGATAAATATCAATATAGATGTCTGAAAACAGAGAGGAAGTTGACCACAGAAATGCCAGTGTGAGTGTTTTTCTACTGGACAGGGAAACAACATGGGAAACTTAGCTATTGGTGGATATTTAACATGTAAAAAAGTTTTTTTATAGTCTATATCCCTTACCTGGTTGTTAGCCACAAAGCTCTGTTATGTTGTTCCTTGACAAACAGGTTGATTTATTGTGAATTGTGACAGGAAGGGAACTGGCAAAATGTGTGTAATTTACACACAGCGTGAGGATTTATAACGTAATAATGTAAATCCTGCAGTTTAATTGCCACGTCCCACATATCACAAACCAAACTGTGTGGCTGAAAACAGAGAGGACGCTCTGGTTGTCTCCTCTTATCCTGTGGAAATTCTCTGTTTCTGCTCTCAAACAAACTCACCTCCACTTTAAATCGTCACCTGTGCTGATGCGTGAAAATCAACCAAATATGCACAATGTTTATAAAAAACAAGACAGATAGTGGGACAGTTATGTATGTGTATGTGTTTGTGCATGAGTACAGTGTTAACCACACCCCTGCAATGTTTTGAACAGTTTTAAATGGTACAGGTCGCTGTTGTTCATATTTTACATATATCACCGTCATATTTTCCAATGTGCAGCTTTAATGCTTTAACCCAACTTGTGTCATGGTATTTTTGTTGTTATTGGACTGAAAATATGTTTTTATTGACTTAATTTTATGCTTTTTACGCTGCAATGACTGCAAATGCATATACCACAATCTTGTTATCGCCTGCTGCTGCCATTTATATTCATATCTTTACTCCACAGTAGTGAGCGCGTGTATATCTGATGGTGCTGAAGACTGAATAAAAACACGTGGATCCTGCACGTTACCACCTTAGACAAATACAATCACATTTATGAGGGCAGTGGCAAGAAACTACCTAATTCAGGTGGCTGGGTTTTACAAAAGAGCATCAGACTGAAGAGTCTCTGAATCCACCCACCGCATCGCAGATGATGAGTCTGATTTTCACTGCCAGAATGGCACATGAATTACCTGTGACGTTGGCTGGCACTCATTAACTCACTCACTCATCCATCCATTTGAACCTACAATAGTGAAACAGTGAAAAGGGAGACTGAGGAGCTTCAAAAGGGAAAAAACCCCAACAACAACAGGGTGGTCATATATTGATAAATAACAATAAAAGAGCAAAAACACAACAAATGATGAAACATGTACTGTAATTACAGACAATCAATGCAATATTTATAATAATAAAACAGTTACTTGTATGGGTTTTCAACAAAAGGTTCATTGATTTACTATTGAATATTTGAAATAATTTTTGTTTATTATTAATATTGGTATCATCATCAACTCCATATGCACAAAGAAAGACGTCACATTTGCATGATATATCGTATTTAAAGTAACTGGTATTGCAGTTGATGAACATCTGCATTAGCTTCTGTTTATTCTTCTTTCACTGTTTTTTGAGTGTTTGTATTGAGGCTGCATTAATCAATATTTTGACATTAAGGTCAAATGTAAATGGTATAGTTTAGTTACACGGCACATTTTAGAGTCATGTCGTTGTTTTGATTTTATGATCAACAACAGTCAGACATAATAATCACTAGTAGATGCACAAAGTGGAGCATTTATTAGCGAAAGAGCTAAACGTACTGACTATCTCAGAAGGTGGTGGAGAGCAAAACAGAGCGGAAAGGGAATAACACTCTTAATCCTTAGAACACCAAGCATTTTGGCTGCTTTTTTCCATTACAATGTTAAAACAGTTTATAGAGAGGCTATAAGGATGTGCAATATAGAGTGTCTTATATACTTTTTTTTGGCAATCCGATGAAATTTTTTTTTTAAATTGGACTGAATTTGTGAAATTTGGAAATACTTCACAGTTCAAAGTTCACTTGCCTCATTTTTATGAACAAAAAGAAAAGAAAAACTGTCTATTGTGTGACTTCTGCACAATTATTGCTACTTTATATCATTATTATATAAAAATGTGATATAAAATTAATCATAACTTAATGATTAACTGTCTCAACAACACAAAAGAAGAGAAGTCCATACAAGGAGTTGTGCATTATTCATTATTTGGGTGCACCTGTGTGAGCACTAAGGGTCAAGGTCAACGAAGACATGATGCCAACTAAATTACATCTCAAGTGTGAAAATACTTGACTTTAACCCTTTTTCATGATTTTTATTGTGAAAACAAAATATTCAGTTCAATTTATTGTCTATACATTGTGTAAACCTGGTGTGGTATTTACTGTAAATGATTTATACAGTAATGTTTTAATTATAAAGCAATAAAAAAAGCACTGGGACAATGTAATTTTAAATTGAATTCATATCTCTGGCTGTAAGCTTCTTCAAATCGCAAACAATATGGCAGATTTTTGTAAGTTTTTATAATATAATGGAGAATGATTTGACCTTGTGCAATGCAGATAATTGAAAGATACGTGATGAGATACAGTAAATGAAAGCAATGTGTGAGCAAGGGTTTTCTGGAAAATGTGATTCATTTTCCCCTTAATTCGGTTGCTGTGTATGTGATGGTGATGATGATGATCACAAATGTTATTTTACCTCTACTTCATGACAACAGTGTCTCTGGCCTTCACGGGTCATTGAAATCTCCTCCCAGTCAGCAGATCACCTCCTCCTCCTACTCCTCCTCCTCCTCCTCCTCCTGCCTTTCTCAACCATGATGGCACCATTGGAACCTTAATGTGATCAGTCCAGAGAGAAAGTAGATTACGCAGAAGTCCATGGGAGAAGGAGCTGGTCTAATTGACAGCAGTGATTGGAGACAGATCCCTGCAGGAAGAGGAAGCTGATGGAGGAAACATCAGCATTATTATGGTGATGTTGATGGAATGTACAAAAAAGAAAGTTCCTTTACAAAAGGACAACTTAACGCTGTACACAGATGACTGAAGACAAAAAACTGTCTTCTGCTCCGACGACTGCTGATACCAATACTACTATTACCACCAAATCCTCTTTAATACCCATTACATTTACTTTTAATATTATATCCACCACAAATTTAGCAGAATTTGGCTGTCTTCATTTACCTAATGTAAATATACAACTCCTTTTTACATTGCTGCATGAATTAATAAATTAATGAAAACTAAACTACCGTTTAAAAATTAAAACCACACGTTTGCCAAAATCCTACACAGATGTTAATATTGTATATATTTACTTCTTATATATTATAGCATATTTAAGTCATACTATATGTTGTATTGTCTCTTTTTCACAGATGTTTGAAGACTGTCAAGTAACCCTTTGGTGATTAACAGACAGACAGATGTTCCTTGCATGTGAGGATGACCGTGTGTGTGTTGTTTATTACAGCCAGGACCTTTAATATGCTTGTTAATTATAGTTTCAATAAAAATGTCTCCACCTGATGCATTTGCTTGATTTGCTCCACGTCTGCAGAAATGCCTGGGCCTGAAACTTCACCTGGTCTGTAATAAAGAATGTTTTATGGGGGCAACATCTGTGAGGGGACACTTTCAGCTTTTTAACCGTCTGTATGTGATACTCATCATGTTGATGTCTTCAGGTTATTGATGTTCTGTCATATCCCTGTTTAGTTAAGTTCACTTTTCTTTTTGTATATAACATGTTTAGTCTTTTATTTTCTGTTTTATTTTGAAACGTACGTCTTGTCTCATTTCAGGTGTATTCCCTTCCTGCCCCTTTTTACCTGCATTGCTAATATTATTGTCTCCCCTGACAGAATACAGTCGCGTGTTCCTTTCCTTCTGTGTTAGCTCATCTTAAGCCAAGTCATTGGTGTCCTAACATTTACTTTGTAGGTTTTGGAGACTTCTGTTACTGATGTCTCCTGTTTTTGTACCCGTCTGATAATTTGGATTATCGACCTGGTATTGGTTGAAGGACTGATTTCTGCTTCAGATTCTGTGTCAGAGTCGTCATTGTGGGTCCAAACATGTGTAATAAGTTGTCCTCACACATTCAACTGCCATAACTCAGTGGAGGTTAAAGGTTATGTTATGCTATTTAAAAAGCTCCATCTTGGCAATGTTCAGTGGCAATTGCCGGTGTTTGAAACAGGGGAAGCTTATTTCAGGAATAAGCTTATTTAAGGAAACGAATATTATGTAAAACTGAAATGCCATAATACTGTTTTGATTTACAGTGTATATGTACAAATGGAACTGGCGACCCTCCTCGCCAATATTCCTCTTTCTGATATGTTTTCTGTTATGTATGCTCTGTGTCTTATATGTCCTTTGTTGTCTCTGTTGTGCTTTCTTGCTTGTGGAAATAACATATATTCGGATTGAATTGGAGTTAATCAGGGTCTATTTTATTATTATAATAGTTGTAGTAGAAATAACAATAGCAATGTTATCATTACAGCGGACACTAGCTGACTGCAACAGCAATGGGCATCGTTTAAATCGTTATATCTCAAACAAGTAAGACAAACGAGAGACAAAGTTTTCACTTATACTATATACTAAGAAAAGAGTAAAAAATCACGGGAGGAATTCAGATCCAAGCGGTGGACGTTTTTTTGAAATGCGTCACTTTTCATCATAACTCTCCCTCCAGACTGTGTGATGAGGGGAATCCCCTGGATTGCTGAGTGCCTCCTCTGCACCACATTATCCAATTAGCAAACCACAGAGCGACGACTCTGATGGCAGATTACTGCTGGCTGTCTCCTTCTCTCTCTCTCTCCCTCCCTCCCTCCCTCCCTCTCTCTCTCGGTCCCCCTGTCCCTCTGACGTGGTGAGAGTGTCAGGTGGAAAGAGCAAGATAAGACAGAAATAAATGATGATAGAAGGAGTGTGAAATAGATTGTATCAGGGACACAAACCAGGTAAAGGACAAGTTCATATAAGTATATATATATATATATATATATATATATATACTGTATTTATATATATATATATATATATATATACTGTATATATATATATATATATATATATATAAACCTGAACCTAAATCAGCTGATGTTATGATGTCAGTGTCTCTTTACATTTAATAGAGCAGCACCAATAAGCTGAGGAAAAATATAATAATTATTTCTGCAAACATTCAAAATGAATACATTATAGTACATTAAGTTCAATGTTTAATATGGATCAATATCTACATCCTAATACAATATAGTGATAAAACACTCTATCACGTGATCAATGGACATGAGGTGCATGACAGGTTTGAATATATCTGACATAAAGTATAATTACTGAAACACTGTTAACTGAAAAAGGGCCTAAATGGAGCTAAAGGCAGTGTGTAACCAACAAATATTGTGATTTGTTTAGCATATTATATCAGATTACAATAAATAAAAAGCGGTGACGCATTTCACATTATAACATGATGAGCATTTTGTACTTGAAATGTATGACATGTATACAATAAACTAGCAAAAACTACTGCTCTAACGTGAGGGGCTCCACATGCATTTTGCATTCTTTTTAATTTGAGATGATGTTGCAGCCCTTCCGTCTCTTCATCTAAATCACACATAAGGATACAAACAATGGTTTCCAATACATAAAGGCCCCGCATATAACACACCTGGCAGTGATCAGACTTTCAGGCTTATGAATAAAATAATAAAATAAAAACATGGGAGACAAAAGCTAATTTGCTAAAAACTGACATACACTATTTACAAATGTGTCTACAAATAAGCAAAGTACATTAGCATACAGAGGATATTGTATTCGCAAAAGGGTCAATAATTAAAACATATTTCTACTACATGTAGTTGAATAATAATAACCATAAAGCAAAAGTACATAACATTTTGGATCATAGTCTACATAGGCTGTAATGTTCTTAATCACTGACCACTAACACTTTTATGATTATAATTATTTCTGAGGGGTTTCTGTGCAAGAATAGATTTGATCTAAGTTATGAAAGAGACATTGTAAAACGAGACAAAGTGAACATGCGTCATCATATGTACAGTGCAGTGACACAGTAAATCTGGGTCAAACTAATAGTGTTTGTGCAGAGGTGACAGTATCAAGGCATCATTCCACAGATAAATGACAAACCTTTACACTCGTCTGAAATGTCATCACAGGTGCCAGAGTCAAACAGGTTTCTGCCTCCCATGTGGAAAGACTCTTCTCCTCCTCCTGTCTCAGTGTGGACCCATCTGGGTTTGGTGAGTGATTGCCTTCCACCACCAGAGGAGATTAGTCACATAAATTACTGCTAAACTCCCCTGATGGCTAAACCTGGTTTTCTGCAGCAGGAGACTGTCTCCTGCAACCAAGAGCTGAAGATGGAGACAACAGGTCATCAGTGCCGGATGAAATGTGGGAAATGAGCAATATTAATTTTGTAACGCAAATGACGTGTTTTCACCTGAGAGCTTAATTGCTCCCCAGTGAACTGGACATGATGGTTTTCTGGACATACGTGCCATTTTCACAAAATGAATGAGGGAATAAACAACGGTGGTTATGTAAATAAAAGTGACAGAATGCAGTTTACAAGTTAAACTGACCGAGAGAGCAGTGAATACGTGATAGATTGTTTGGCCATTCTCTGTTTTCTATAGGTCAAATTTTTTTTAATCAGTTTAAATTTGTTAAAGCTGCAGTGCATTTTTGTTGTCCTTTATGTTATTCCGCCTCTGTGTGGCCTTGGTGTAGCGAAATGATTTAACATTTGTTTACGTCCTAATGTCAAGCAATACTATCAGACCTGACTGAGGGAGGGTTTGAGTGCACAGTGGGAAAGAAGTGGGTGCTTTGATCAGTCCAATTTCCTTCTGAAACTTTTCATGGGCCATGAGCCACTTCTTTGATTTATCAGTCATCTTTCCACTTGTCTGCATCTGTCTTGTGACTTCCCCCCTTTGCAGCAAGAAGGCAACAGTGGGGTTAGTCACGCGGTCGGAACAAGGACCTTTCTGCATGTTCTCCCCGTGTGTGTGTGTGTGTGGGTTTTCTCCAGGTTCTCCAGTTTCCTCCCACAGTCCAAAAACATGCAATATGGGGATTAGGTAAATTGGACAGTCGAAATTGACCATAGGTGTGATTGTAGGTGGTTGTTTGTCTCTATATGTATCCCTGTGATGGATTGGAGATCTGTCCAGGGTTAGGGTTACCCCGCCTATCATACTATGTCAGCTGAGGTTGGCACAGCTCCCCCCACAAACCCTCATGTGAAGAATAAAGCGGTAGAAGATGGAAATTTCAACACCACTATACTGAGGAATAGAGAGAGAGTCATGTCGAGCTGATAGGCTCAATCAGCATTGTGGGAACGCATTTGCGGACATTTGTTTATATATAAAAGTTACACATTACTGTTTTAAACTTTAAATCAAAGCCAAGTCATGCCAGCACTTGGCCCAGGCACCACTGGTTTCTACTGGTCAAGGTATTGGTCTTATAAATAAGACTCCAGTATTTAGCTGTATTTCATTTCACACAACACAGAGAATGACTCCACACACACACACTGTCCCTGGAGGTTCCTTTAATTGAGGCCTTGTTTTTGGTGTGTGGCCCTTTGTATGGATCAATTAGATCCACCAGAGCTCTTCATCACATCCTAAATTAACTAAACACATAAATACATTTGGCCTGGATTCAGCCCCATGGCAGACATTACGTACAGCAATGACATCTAGAGACTTTAATTTGTGCAACACATGCTCACGCATGCACCCACCCACCCACACACACACTCAAACTCATTACCTCTTATTAACCAGCCTTAGTCATGTTGTACTCGGCTATCTATCTATCTATCTATCTATCTATCTATCTATCTATCTATCTATCTATCTATCTATCTATCTATCTATCTATCTATCTATCTATCTATCTATCTATCTATCTATCTATCTATCTATCTCTAGTAAATGTTAATTTTACTGAAATAGATCAAAATGACAATAGATAAATATACAATTTTTTTTGTATCAGCCCTTAGCCAAGCACTATATATATGACATGTTGCTTTACTGTTAAATTACTAAAACAATGAATCAGTCATCAAAATTCTTCTTCTATCTCTGTGCTCCCCCCCACACATCTTTTATCGTTTTGATGACAACTTTACAGGTGAAAATACAGGTAATGTGTTTATATTAATTTAATGTACAAGCATTCAATTTTTCCTGTAGTAGAATTATTTATCCCCGGAATTAACTAATGTTCTGTAATCTGCATCAAATAAATGTATAACATCTGAGTATAAGTTTTGAGTTTGGATGTGTTACAGGCTTTAAGTGTTGAATAACAGGATTGTATCTGATATACTGTATCTATCAACTACATTTTCACTTTGTGGTGGTCTGTTGTGCACCAAAATAAAGCAAACTTTACAGTCACAGTGGAAATGCTGTACTTTTTCACACCATTTCTCTCTGACATCACTGTAACCACCCGGGTTTGCCAAAAACATGCAGATTTGGCAAACAATAGGTAAATTGGACACTCTAAATTGACCGTAGGTGTCTGAGTTGTTTGACTCTAAATTGACCGTAGGTGTGAGTGTGAGAGTGAATGGTTGTTTGTCTCTATATGTGGCCCTGTGATGGACTGGTGACCTGTCCAAGGTGAACCCTGCCTATGTCAGCTGAGATTGGCACCAGCGCCCCCCGTGACCTCATATGGAGGATAAAGCAGTAGAAGATGGATGGATGGATGGATGACTGTAATTCCACCACTGTTCCTCCCTTGCTCACAGATGTTTTAACAGCATTGCAGTAATCAAATTTGAGCAGCTGTTACTGCATGACGACCTCACCTTGTACACACCCAACCTGCTGCAGCTAACTAAGGATAATGAGGTATCTGTTGTGCCGGTACAGACCCTGGAAAAGAAGTTTCACCCAACATATGTCTTTTCTTTCTGACATGGGCTTTCCTAAATCATAAAGCACAACCCAGGTGGGACTTGAACCCACAATCCCCAGCTCCGGAGGCTGATACCTTGTCCATTAGGCCACTGGGTCCTGAATATGCAATAATTAAGCCACCTACGCAATGTAATTATGACCACATATGATAATTTCTTAATCTATCTATCGATCTATGAATTCAAGGAATGTTTTTCTGTTACACGCTTAACTGTTGAACATGTCGTTTGACAGCCTTCAAACTCGGCAGGTGACTTACTAAGGGCAGCAGTGTGTGCAGTGCCGACTTTTACGTTGTTTGGAAAAGAAACTAGAGATATCAGAGTTACTTGTGTACTTTTGTGTTGGACTGTCATTAAAACTTTCTTAAAGCATCAAAGCTGGTGGTTGCCAAAGGCTTTTGCACAGTACAATATGTATAATTTATTACATCTAATACACATATATAAGATGATTGGTATCATCTGTTAGAGTTTAACCTGTGATACCAGATACACTCCCTTTTGTAATATCATGTCTTTAACACGTCACAGTTAACAGATGAATATATTGATAAGATACAGCAGCCTGACCGTCTCGTTCTCTCTCTCTCTGACGCACACCATACAGGGAATTCCACTGTTATTGTCTGGGAGAGGTAACTCAGTCAGACAATATGTGTTGTTGCATGACATCCATCATACACATCAGCTCCCGTAACACCCAAAATCCTCATATCCCCCCCAATTACAGTATTTATTATAACCACCTTTTTCACAGGAGTTACATTGTGCATACAGTGCAGCACCTGTCCATGTGTTTGTCCATTAACAATATAATTTTTTTTTTAACAACAGATTACCTGAATATATTATTATAAAGCTGTTTCCTTGCTACCCACAGTGTGTACCCGTGTTGATTCCTTCCAGCAGCTCCAGGAGAAATACAGACTATATCAAAGACAAAGTTTGACTCTTTGTGTAGACCTAGCTCCATCATTTTGAGACTGCGTCACCTGACAGACATCAAGTACCCAAGTGAAGGTTGTGCAGTTTCAGCTATATATGAAACACTGATGCGTCATGGATAATTGGAGATGAACAGTACAAAGGAAGACTGGGGGAAAATACACAAGGATATAAATAGCAGCGGACATACGGGACAGGGGTTTAAAATATCTTAATACCTGTTTTCCATTGTCTTGCTATATGGCACTGTTTGATACAATTTAAGATAAACAGGTTACACTACTCAAAGGTTGAACTATAAACTATAAATTCTCTCAGGAATGTAACCCTTATGTGGGAAGTGTGAGCAGACAGAGGCAGATTTTTGCACAGTTATGCATTATGCCCTAAACAACAAGACTTCTTGGCTTCAACATTTTCTTTTTTTCTCACAGATGTACTCTGGGCGATACAATTATTTATTGTATGTTGTGTAGGTTATACTGTCGTTCATTTTAAGCTATTTAGTGTGTGTGAATGATTACCCCTGTACAAAGACCCTTCTGCACAACAAATTCCTCTGTACTCAACATGGCAATAAAACTTCTTGAATCTTAATATAAGGTACATCGAAGAACTCGAAACACCTGAGCAGAAGTGAAGTGAGCTGAATCAGCTCTTATTGTTCTATATTGTTTCTAAAGGAGTGCCTTTCTAGTGGAGAAAAGTAATGTAGGGCCCTATAAAATGCCTTAGCAACTGTGTTTCCTATGGGTGCCCTTCCAATTAAAAAGGCTGTTATGAAGTTCCCTACTGTCTCTACATGACAGTGTCACATGCAAAGGGAAATTTTATTCAGTGCTGCATAGAAAATTCCCATCTCGGTGAAAGAAAGTGATGCTGTGCTTTAAAGGAGGTCCCTGCATATATATACACAGGTGTGTGAGAATGTGGAACCTTATAGTGGTCCCTGTCTACCGGTGAGCAGGTGCCCTTTTAATTTTCGCCCCTGCCCTTCCAAATGTCTGTGCACGCCACTGCTCATTGTGGCATATTCACTTGCTTTCCTGGCACCGGGTCTGTCCTCTTTGCAGAAGAGGATGAGGTGGACCTGGAGCTGGAGCAGACAGATGTTGGGAGCTGTCTGCAGTTTGCAGCGTCTATGTGAAGGCAGCCAATCATCGCTCGCGTTCTCTTCTCCTCGCCGCTGATTGGCTGACTCGTGGAGGAAGAGGATGTCGGGATAGCAAAGATGTCCGCGCTCTTTTGAAAACCTGCTGTAGCCAAATCCGCAGTTTGGCTCCTGCTTCGGGTTGTTTTCATGTCGTTGCCAGCGGAGACTCATCCAAAGCAAAGACAAGGACTCCGCGACAAGAGCCAGACTATTCCTTATTAACAGGTTAGCGGCAGAGATGCGGCAACTTCCAAACTAGCTGAAGCTAGCGTTAGCTTCCAGGCTAACCGAGCCTCATTAATCAACGTACTCTGTGGGGTTTTAGCAGGAGCATGCTCATGCTAACTGTACAGTCCCATATCAAACATTATCTGTCAACGTGTTTATTTATTTTTTCCTGCTGCATTATGTTCACCGCTACATGTGTTTGCTATAAATGGTGCAATATGGAATCCAGCTTGTCATTACCTAGCACCACATTTTAACTATTGCTGGACTGTCATGGATTCATATAGCAATTTTCTTTTAAATGACAGCTATGAATGCTTTAACTCCTCATTTAATTAATGCTTCTTGAGCTTAATGGTGTTTCCCTGTGTCGTTTATTTGGCACACCAGTCCTTGCTAACCGTAACTAGTTTAGCACGTTTACCAAGGCTGTGGCACAGCCTCAGCTATCCATGTTTTCTTTTAAAGTGTTTGGTGGTACATTCGCTTCAAATTTGTGAAAAGTGTGCTGGCAGTAAATTTATATGATACTGTACATCAGTCATATTGTGCCATGTTTACATTGCACATCTAATGTAGGTAATGTTTTAAAGGAACATTCTGCAGTTCAGTTTTCCCCGCTTGAGTAAAAACAATAACAAACAACACCCTCTTATTTTGACCTTCATCCCATATTCTACCCAGAAATAATGCTGATATCCGTAACTCATGTCGGAAGTCGTATATGAAGAGACAGCCACAATGATCGCCGCAGGGGAATTGCAGTCTTTTGTCCCATTTGGACGTGAGCACTGCAGGAACCATCCAAATGCCTTCAACCTGCAGCTCAGAGAGCTTCAGCCTGCCTCCGAGCTCTGGTCCTCAGATGGCGCCGCAGGATTGGTGGGGTCCCTGCAGGAAGTTAGTCTACAGGAGAGAGAAAGGGTAAGATTTTATAGTTTGGTTCTATAAAGTACTAATGTTGCAGCTACTCAAGTAAAAACTAATATTAAAAAATGGGAGTAGTGAGATATATGGATCAAACAAAAAATAAAATAAACTATGAATGCAAGCCATATTTTCACAAATTGATGAATATTTTGTATTATGTTCATGTTGTTTTACCTTTACTACCTGTGCTTTCACTGCCACAGGAATGTTGGCAGCTTAGGAAAGGCTGTATTGGCGTGAGGGAAGAGGATGTGGAGTTTGAAGAGGAGCTCTACACAGCAGGAAATGTGGTTGTCTGGAGCCAGGGCAGTCGCACCCAAGCCTCCAATGTATACAAGGCCTTTACTGTTGATAGCCCTGTGCAACAGGTCTGGATGTCTCTTAAGTATTTCATTTTTAATGTCATTTTACACCTTTTAGGGATATAATATGGAACATTTATGGATAAAAATATCTAAAAACGATAAGGCTGATATATATCGATATATGAGATATATTTTGTTGAGTTTTGTACTTTACAACATTTTGTACAAAAAGTTTAAAACACTCATTAAGTCCATAGAAATCCTCATTTCTATTCAAGTTAACTGCCGTTAAAGCTTCTTCCATAACGTGCAGACACACATGGAAACTCACTTATCAAATTACTGTAGGTCTTTAAATAATTGAGGCGTCAGTGAAATTTGGGTACTTTTCCTAGGTAACAGATAAGCAATGGATGTGAATGAAATAGTAATAATGATTTCTCCTTATTTCCCACCATGCTATATAATTTGGGATATGTTGGGCAAACGTTTAAAGCTGTCTTTTTTCCGTCTGCAGGCCTTGTGGTGTAACTTTGCTGTTCCTCAGGACAAAAAAGATGGTACAGTATATTGCAAATTTCATACGCACTTACTGTTTGAAGTTATATTTAAATTTTCTGTTGTTCTGGTGAGATTTTTCCCAATGAAATTTAAACATATTTACTGTTGTTTTGCAGAGGAGGAATTGGAGCAGACTGTATGCATCATCCAGAGCAGCTGTGTCAACGTACACACTGTGACTGGGAAGGATTTCATCTCACCACTTCCGTTCCAGGTGAGTGTTTGTAATGATTTAAGCAGAAGTCTATAAAAACACATCCGTTACTAAATTAATATTGATCTTCATATATCCATTTTATTTAACAAAATAATATACGGTATGTTTAACATGTATCTCACATCCAACCTATTGTCTCCTCTAGGTCTCAGATGTTTGGGCAACCAAATTTGGACTATTGCTAGAGCGAAAAAACACAGTGACTGATACACAACTCAGCCTCCCTGGGTACACAATCATGTTTACATTAAAACTCTGCTTGTCACACAGATACATTGTCATTTGTCTGTATAGTGACGCAATTGCATTTTTTTTCCCCCATCAGAGAGCCTCTGCCCACTGTATTCAGCATGCTGCATCCTCTAGATGAAATTGCACCAGTGGTGTGTAAGCCTGCAGGTACGACATACACAGTCACTTATACCTTCTTGAATGTGTTATAATAAGCAACATGTTCTTATCTGAGTATATGTATGTATTTACCAGGTCTGTTTGAAGGCTCCCGTGTGCAGTATGCTTCTGACCCCACCATGAAGATTGTGTTCAGCAGTGCACAGCCCTCTGTAGTTGTCACCTATGACACAATACAGGGAATTCACATTGTATGGGCTTTGCGCAAGGTTACTCATGATGTGAGTAAACTCGGTCTTACACGTTCACACACTATAATAACTGGTTTCAAAGTATACCATGACTTTACAAAGTCAAGGCATCAAAACAACTAAAATGTATCTACCATACTGTTCCATACCGACTTTAATCTCTCTGGTTTGGTGTGAGCGGAGTTCAGTCAGCTTTGTTTTCACTGAAGGAAGTGACATTTTATAGCTGTTATCCCAATACTGTGACCTTTTTGCTTCAGGTTATCACATCATCAGAATCGCATACTGTCCCATCTCCGCACGCGTACACGCACACGCACACGCACGCACACACACACACACACACACACACACACACACACACACACACACACACACACACACACACACACACAGGTGTAGCCACAGAGGACCTGTTTCTGATTTTGCTTCTTCTCTTCACCAGGAGCGATCAGCAGTCCTACGTTGTCCAGAGCCAGTTGGCACACCGTTTAGTCTGATGGCCTCGGGCTTCCTGACCTCTCACCTCCGTAACATCCCCCGTCTGGACTCCCCTGGTGGGAGTGGGGCAGCTGGGCTTGGTCCTGGAACTGGAGCAAGGTAATGAAAGTGAAGTGAGTGTTTAAAGCACATAGAGTGGCAATGGTTATTTGATGATCGGTATGAGGGTTATCATTAAAAGTAATTCACTAAAAATGTAGAATAAATAAACAAAGAATTATGAATCATGCCGTTAATTTATGTGATTAACTAAAAGAAAATCAAGCACAGAAAAGAAATTTGAATACATTAGCATAATGTGAAATGTATCAATTGCTACATGACTTAAATGGACCTGATTTTTTTTTGCCTTTTAAGCACGGGCTCTCCACTCAACTACAGTACTTTGCACAGCCATCAGAGCAGGATATTGACATCCTCACCAGCGGTACATTCTCGTGTTCATTCCCCAAGTATATCCAACATGGCTGCTCTCAGGTGAGTTGGACTTCAAAGAAAGTAATTTTTTTAAATATATGTATGCAGTATATGACAGTAGAGGACAGGACACATAAAGATCCTGAATAAAACATGTCTTTCAGTTAGCTACACTGTACATGTCTCCATAATAACATCGTTTGTGGTCAAAAAACGCACTAATTTCACACTTGCTATCCCTCTATCCCAGCCGTGCTCACTCTCCAGGGATGGCGGCTCCATCCTTTTCAGGAGTGGCTCGTTTCAGCACGTCTTTCAACACCCCGCCCCCCCGGGGGGGCCATGGATTGTTAACCTCTCCTAACAGCACAGTCAATGAGACGATGCTGGTGCCAGAGATGAAGCCCATCAAGCCTGACCTCTGCATGGAACAATTGTGGAGTGAGACAGTTACCGCTGGATGTCACAGGTCATTATATAGCAAGAGTGGACCCTACTGAACATCTGTACTGGCCTCTTATATTGATGCATTGACCCAAATTTACCTTTCTTTTTAGTAGAACATGATGCGTAAAATATATTAATTTTTGTTGATAACAGCTCATGGTTTCTCACCACCTTGTTTGCTTCTGTAGGGAGATGAGCAGCCAGGCTTCTAAAATATTTCTGACCTCTGACGTCTGTGAAAACCGCTATCTCTGTTTCCTGGTGGAGTCTCACCAACAACTCAGGTCAACTAACTAACATGATCTATTCCTACTTAATGTATGTCATACATAAAAGTCTATAAAATACTATAAAAAAAGTATAGAAAAGTTACAATTACTTAATTGTGAAGTGTTACAGAGAAGTCTTAAAAGTAGCTAAACAATTTGTGCCAAGACTTTTATCCTTCAAGTATATATAACATCTGAGAAATCACTTAAAATGTAACCTTGAACTTGCATTGAAGGTTTATTTAGAGTGTAACATCTTTTTTGTATTTTTCCACAGATGTGTGAAGTTTATTGAGAGCAATGATTCACCTCAGCTCATCTTTACCTCTGTCACATCCATCCCTGCCAAAGATGCAGAACCTCTGCAGGTACATACATAATGTAGACACAGGCAATAAATATCCACACAGACTTCTATTTCTTTCAGTGAAATGCAAATTATTTGCGAACAGAGAGGTTTGTTAATCAGCTGACAAACTGAACTACATCCATCCATCATCTACCGCTTTATCCTCCACCTGAGGGTCGTGGGGGGCATAGGGGACATAGGGCAATAGGCTGGGTACACCCTGTACAAGTCACCAGTAACTGAACTACATATTACATAAAATTCCAGATAGAAGATAAAAGAAAGTCTGACTGTTTCTGTGACACTTTCTCTCCATATTATAGAAATGTTCAGTTAATTGCAAACCCGGGTATTATGGCTGCAAAGGCAAGAGTGCTAACCACTACACCAACCGTGTGTTTATTTGTTCCCTCTGATATAATTAGATCTGTAATTGCCTCCATTACCTACAGCAACCATTGTGTATATACTTATCTGAGCTAAAGCTCTGTCTCAGGAGTTTATTGCACATCATCACTAGATACTGTATATCAGTGAGGTTCTTTTTTGTGAGTTGTACTGTGAAACAGAAGGTATGTTTTAAACATTTCTGCTCACAGTTTCAGACCTTGTATTACAGTTCTAAATGTACTATTGTACCTTTTGGTTTTCTATCATTGCCAAATAAATGCAAACGCACCAAAACAAACTGAGGTACGTGAAATAATGATTTGACGTTTTGTAAAATTAAAGGATTCATTGTTGGATGCAGGATTTATCAGCTGTTAATACAGGCCAATATTCACATTGTTGGCAAATAAGGTGACATTTGTAGAAACACGCTGATGTGTGTCTGTACTTCATAAAAGAACAACAAAAACAAAAAACAATCGGTATATCGTTTTTTTTAAACTTGTGTCGATGTATCATTACATTCATTACTAAATTGCAAAATAATTGTTTATAATGTTGGTCTTAACATGTTTCTTGCCATTTGACTTTGTTTCACAGACTATAGATGCCATGCTGGTTCTGGAAGCCTGTGGCAGTCTGGTTCTCTACACGGGAATCACCAGGGTATGGACAGACTCAATTTAATTAATGCACATTTTTACTTGTGTAAGGTGGTGAAATCGCTGAACTACTTTCTTGGTTTTCCATTAGGTCAGTAAGGTTTTTGTCTCTGGACTCCTGTTACCCACTTTCACCTTGACCAACCAGCCCCCTCATCTCAGCACACCAATGGAGAATGTGAGCACACCAGCAAATGCTGGCAGTAGACACCTCCAAAGAATGGATGAGGTACTGCCATGTTTTGTAAACATTTTGTTCTTTAAACATTACACATTTTTATTGTTTTCTGCATTCAGGTCTCACAGCTGTAGATATCAGTTTTCTTGTCTTGAGAAAAAATTTCCACAGACCAAGATAATCTTGTCATAGTAAACACAGAAGATCGATTTGGTTCCCTGTTAAATTCTGCATTCTGCTGCATAAAATTATCAGGAAATCAGCTCAGTATTGCTATACCCATGTTTACCTTGTGATACCCTTTTTATTCCTCATTCACGTCTGATGTCACCTCCTTTCTTCTTCTTTTCTTGAGGCTGTGATGCCTTCACCAGTATCAGAATTGAGGGGTCCAAACATGAAACACCATGAATCTTCATTTTTGGAAGATTACACCTTCCACCAAGCTATGCCCTTCATCCGTGCCTTGAGGGATCCCGTTTGCAACCGTGTCACCCTGGTAGGTTGGTTTTTGTGTGTGTTTTCCAAAAGACAACCCTCACCATAAATCCAGCACTTTAAACAACACTGTGCAAAGAGATGTTGTCTCTTTCACTTTTTCCTTATTTAAATGGAGATAGAAGATAATTTTCAGGACATGTTTCTAGCTAATACCACAGTTATCCGCCAAGGCTGAATCAGTTCAGGTGCAAGATGTCTGGCAGACACTGAAGAAAAGTATACATTAAAATCGTACTGGGCATCAATGAAATCCAATAGGGTTAGGTTATAAAATCATCCTTTTAATGTGCCTGATAACAGACAAAGGGATTTTTGTCTGTCGTTCATTCAATAGAGTGTAGATGTGCATCAAAGAGAGCTTCTGCTTAAACTCACTGCTGTTAGTGAGAGCCTAAATGTATTGTTTCAAGTCAGTTGCGTGTGTGTGAGAGAGATTCAGGTCCTATATATAATTGTGAATGTTTGCTTCAGGGGTTATCCTTGTCAGACTTGTTATATTGATACGTGAATACAAGTATTTGTTCCAGTGCAGAACTTATGTTTATGTTGCTGTGTTTTAGAGGTATGTCCTCTCCTTGTGATTAACAACTTGCTCTACAGCAGGTGTAAATAATACATCGTATTATGGCCAGATTCCATGTAGGTGGTGTCTTGATTATTCTGTACATCCTTTCACTGTAATGGTTCGGAACACTTCATAAGGGAAGAGCCATTGTTAATTTTATTTTGTACTGTACTGCACTGATGTAAGTCTTCAATTATTTTCTCTTTCTAGGAACTCAACAGTGGCACAATGGCGAGGATCTGTATCCCAGAGATCGCTACTTCAGAGCTTGGTGAGTCGCACCGAACCCACAAACACATCTGTACCTCCAAATGAACTACCGTCACCTCATACTCAACATTATTAACATCCAGCTCTTTATTCTGAGAGAGACCTTTGAATTTGTATAAAAAATTACAGAACCAAACAAAATCACTTCAGTGTATCTCTGAGAAAAATCCGATTTTTTAAACAAATCCTTGTTTTATTTAAATTCTTCTTATCCCTTTTCTGCACCAAACATCTTAATGAACTATACATTAAAAAAAGAATAATAATCTTTTGCATTTCAATAGGGTTCTACGCACCTTGTGCTCGAACCCTAATTAAAAAAATCTTTACATACATACAAGATCTTTATTATGTCCCAGTGGAGCCATTTTACCTACTAAGACATGTAAATAAATAGCAAAGTTTCTACTAAGACGTAAATAAATAACTAAGTGAAGAAGTGTAGCGCTAAAAGACAGGTACACATGAGAAATATCATATGGGTTATGCGTGGGAACCTCGGGTAATTAGCAAATGAATCAAGAGCATCACTCTTTAGATCAATAAGGTTTACATACTATACTTTCATTCTTTAAACAGGAGGTTACTGTAATGAAGGTACGCAGTTAGAGCACAAACCACCATAGTCTTTCATTACTTGATGACGCTCATACTGTATTTTTTGTACCAACTAGGGATGAACAATGAACAATAACAAAAGCGATTTCTCAAACAGATGCTGTGATGGCAATTTTATTTACTATTTTTTTGAAGTCGCTATAAAGTGATAGAAATATCTCCTCTAAATTTGTCACCACACAGAAAAATGTGTTACTACTCACCAAATTTTAATGATTTCAAAGGAAATTTGAAAGCTTTCAAATCGGTGTCATTCTCTGCTCTGAGACTCTGGGGGCGTGTCCACTGAAGTCATAGCCACATACCGACCTAAAGTCTGTGAATGTCACTGTTTGTCAGGGTTTGTACAGAATATAAACGTAAACACACCTGGTATCAAACGTCCTGTTGAATTAACTTGTTCCAGGCACCCTTCCGGATTTTCTTGAGTGGTAGACTTCATCATATTATGTTATGCAGTGTGATTGGTAGTCACCGTCTCCATTCAGATGTTTCATACTCAGCCAAGATATCTTGTGACAAATCAATGACAAAAGAGCCGGCCGCAGCGCAAGATGAAAATGTCATGTGACTTGCCAAACTCTGTCCAGGGACAGTTATTACTTTTTGAGCAGCAAAGTACAAACCAGGCTTTGGCAGGCAACTAAAATTGACATTTATAATACATTTTTTGGAGGATGGGTCAGTTTCCTTCTCAGCATCTGCTCCGAGTTGAATTAAGTTTTTCAATCACCTTTTAACTTTTTTTTAAAAGCTTGCTCTTTTAAATACAGTCATAAGCAGCATTGGGTGTGTGTTTTACCGTGTGTGTCACTTCCTCTCTGTCTTTGCCATGCTTTGCGCCCCATTATTTACTAATCGATCCCAGTCGAGGCTCTGCCCCTTTAATGAGATGGCATTTATCCCCCTCTTCTCTGACCTTTCCCACTCTGGCTGTCACATTAAGACAGCCCGGTGATGTTGATTAGGAATCTGATTGGTCAGAGTTGTTAGGAAACACAGTATCACTAATTACAGTCGAATTGGTGCTTCATTTTAAATTTCCTCCTTTATATTTCTGATCTTAAGGGGAAGAGGATGTTAAATAGATGACATTTGATTTTGACGGTAGAAACTCAAACACTGCTCTCCTGCAAAGTTATTTTCCCAGTGTCCTTGTTTATATATTTTTTTTTTAAAACTTTTCCTTACCAGATTGTTACCAGACCTTAAGACGAAGACTTAGAAAGTGCTACTGTGTGTTCCTTCAAAAAATCTTGATACTATATTAAATATAATATTTATGACTTACTCTTGCTGATTGAAACTGTGCATGTCAGGAAAATACAGGTCTTTAATTGAGACTTCCTGCTCTTTGATGATTAGGAATCCTGTGTTTTTAATGCCTTATATAAGAACTTCAACAATACGAAAACATTAACAGTGAACAGGAAGAGATGTAGAATGCCATGAAACAAAGGTTGTGTCAAAACAATCGATATGATGTAGTGCCTTATTATTATTTTTTCTTTAATCAGAAAAATCCTATTGAGACTAAGAACCTCTTTTTCAACGCGGAGTCCTGGCCAAGGCAGCAGCAAATATAACACATTCAACATAGTTACAAATTTACACAGTTAAAACACAAGCAAAAGACAAACCAGATTAAATTTACAAGCAGATTATGAAAAACAATTATTAAGAACTCTTGTTTGGATTTAAAAGTGCTCAATGAAATTAACTCAAGTTAATTTCCAGGCTTTCTGCAACATATTCCATACAAAAGATTCCGAATGGACAAAAGTACTTTTACCTAATTCTGTATGGTGCATGGTGATTGCCTTAAAATCAAACACCATAATAATAGAAGTAGTTGGGAGTAAGTTCATGATTTTTTTATTGACTGATATGGAATTAACTTGATGCCTTCAACCGTTCCGTCTTCATAACCCTGTTCTTCTCGGATTTATTTCAGTGAGGAAATGCCTTCAGGCGATTCGTTTTATCCTGCCAAAGGAAGCTGCCATGAAGGTTTGTCTCGTTCAGTGTTAAGTTCTCTCACTAAGCGTGGCATGGATACATCGTAAGACACCTGTGGACAAACCTCTGATTACTTGCATTATGTATTGGTAAATACAGCCATGCCAGAGTTGTTGTGTTTTAGCTTATATGTAACACTGTGCGACTCTTTTCCAGAACCAGAGGTTGTGTCTGCTATGAAAATGAAACACTATGCCTAGAATACACATTTTTATGGATTTTAAATACATTTGTGATACTTGAGAAACTCTCTTAACATGTAAAAAAACAAAAAACTGTTGACTTATGTTTTGCAGGTTTTGGTGAAGTGGTATAATATCTACAACGCCCCTGGTGATCCCAGTGCTCATGCAGAGTGGAACCTGTTTGTCACCTGTTTTATGACACTGATGGGCTACAACACAGAGCGACTCACTTGGACAAGAAACGTAAGTCCGCTGTAGAGCCTGAAAAGCCTATTTTTCACTTTGATCACTCACCTGTGATTGTTGACCTTGTCCTCTGTCCTCATTGTTTCTCCAGCTGCATTTTGAAGTGCCTCTCTCCCCAGTGATTGCAGCCAAGAAAGCAAGACCCTCTGATGGAGGCTCTGATGAGGTGTGTGTTTGAAGTATGATGTGTTGTGATGTTTGTGGTATATTTATCTCTAAAGACCCATCAGTGGTGTCTACTTTAAGGTAACTACAAGACTTGTAATCCGTGAAGGTAATACCTTTGTTGGAATGGACTGCAATTCATTTCATGTGGCGCATCCCTAATAATGAAGGAATGGTTTCCAGAGTGGGTGTCAGAACAAGCCCTTGACTCTTAAGAGAGGTAACCCACCTTTTGACAGGCTTCTGTCTCTTCCCTCTGCAGGACTGGGACTATTTGCTGGGATCTCATTTTCACCGTCAGATGAATTTCCAGCCTGTATCTGGTTCAGTGGACTCCACAGAAACTGCAGGCCTGTCCTTTGTGTGTAAATTGTTTGCTATGTTTGCTCTGTATATGTGCTGTATATATGCACTGATATTTTTCATACCATGTTTTTACTGCTCCTTTATTTTCACTCTTTGAGTTAGACTGCATTCACTTTAGTCTAAAGATTGTTGGCTGTGTATATCAATCTATATTATTGTTTATATTATCAAAGGAATACATCCAGACGGTAACAAATTGATGTGTTTATGGGAACTAGTTGGCAAGTGACACTTGGAAATCATTCAGGAAAAGTAAAAGGTAGTTAATTGAATCTTGAATTCTGAACCCTCTCTTCTTCCTCTGTCCTAGAACTCTTCTCCCTCCAGTCCATCTCTGAAGTTGGATAGTTCAGCTCCTCTCTTCCCCCACATACCTGCACTTTTCTATGTCCTCCATCTACTCTATCAGGAGCTGCAGCTGGATGAGCTTCAGCGGGCAAGAGCCTCATCACTGGTCTGTCTTCTTCAGCAGCTGGCCAGGTAACTGCTGCTGGACTTAGTGTGTTTGTTATCGTATTTGTTACCTCTTTAGGACCTTTCCTGGCATAAACATTGACTTTGTCAGGACCAGTAGTCCTTGTGGGGATGAAATCCCTGTTCTAATGAGGAAGAACTTAATTTCAGGAAGTGGTGAAGCTTAGGGTTCATTTTAACTGTTGTGAGTTTAGGGTTGGTCTTTAAATGGTTACGGTTAACATTTGAGGTAACGCTTTGTTTAGGGCTGTTCAAATGAATAGAGGTCAGTGCAGTGTCCTAATAAGAATAGCTGCACAAACCTGTGTCAGGGTTCCCACAGGTCCTTGAAATCCTTGAAAGTGTGAATTTGATTGGGCCCTTGAAAGTTTTTGAAAATTGCCCTAAGTAGACATGGGTCACTGAAAGTGCTTACATTTTGTGCAAGAAAGAAGTTGATATTTAGGTAAATGTATCCTGCTGCCGATGTGCCTACTGTGTCATGCGCCCTTCATTGATTGGTTGATGTTAAGACTAGGCCTATGCAGAGCAAACATTGAGTCGTAATTGCTAGCAGTGTTGTGGGCACTGTACACGGTTGCTCTCTTACAGAACAATGAGCGAGTAATGTTAAACCAGAGAGAGCAAGTTATGTGATGCTTGGGAAATACAAATTCCAAGATCTCTGGCTCATCAAAGAAAAGACTGGCTTGCCCATGATCCCAAGAACAGTCACTTGGCCAGATACAGAGCGTGCTGCAAATCAGTAAAGTGGACTTCGCCTGTGACGTCCACTTTTATTGATTGTTTTTGTATTTAGAATGTGAAGGTAAAGTAAGGCTCACATAAAAGTGAATAGCAGAACAAAAACTGCTGCTTTATTGCATAAAGGTCACACAATGAAGAGGAGACTTGTGATATTTATCACAACAAAAGACAACCTGGTTCACTGTGTTTTTAAGTGAAAGCTAGTGTGTAATCAAGGGTCTTTTGTCGTGTGTACTGTGAAATAAACTTCAACAGGCTGTCAAGTGACTGCTGTGATTGGTGGCAATGACATCAACAGAATAGGCGGAGTGGGAGAGTGAAGCGCTCTACACAGTAATTGGCCTGTGTTGGTTAGTATGTGGGCTGAAGTACGCTTTAACCGACTTACTGTGGATAAGGCCAAAATTGTGATTTGGATATTTTTATTACATGGGTTAAATTTGATAAGTTCTGTATTTCAAATATATATATTTTTTAAATTCGGTCTTGAAAATTAGATTTGTAAAGATAGATTTTTCCTATTGATATTCTATTTCCTCAAGCAGGATGTTAATAAGCATTTTAATCCACAGAAAAACACTGTTAATTAAAAAAACTAGGCTATAAGGTCAAAAACTATGTGTGAACCACTAAACTCCAAAATATACCATTAATTAAAATAGCAGGATACAAAAAAGATGAGAAAGAATAAAGGGTTAAGATTAATGATCAATTTTACAGGCACACACACACACAGCTGGTAGGTGTTAGGGAGTGGGGCCTTGATAGCAGGATTAAAAACTATTGATTACTTGATGTTAAGATGAATAGTAATGACTCACAGTTGTTAATTACTCTGGCCATGTCTTTTAATTACTGCTGAAAATCAAGTTAAATGCCACTGGGGCTTTTTGAGAACATAGAGCTGTTTTTAGTTTTGTTTTTTCCAATGTCCTTCAACTATTTACGTTGAATCCAGCCTCTTAAACAATAAATACTTTTTGAGTATGGGATTATTATTATTTATCATGTTCATGTGTATAGAGTCATTGCTGTACAGGAATATTGTATGTTATAATAATGACCTTGTTTTGTTTGCAGAGACCTTCAGTTGGATGAATACGTGGATCTCTACTGGAGACATTATCCTTCATTAATTAGTGGTTTCAATGAGAACTGCGTCATAGACCAGGGTAAGACCTTTTTAATAGTTTGATAATGGTATCAAGTCAGGAAACACATTAGACGTGATTTATTGGAATAGATGGTTATGAAATGTCTTATTTTGTCAAAAGGTGGTTCTAACTTTGCTTATCCTAGGCTTAGGTACCTTTCTGACACTTGTTGTTGATAGATTGGACAGATGATAGCAGTAAAGGGGGAGAGAGAGGGGAAGATACACAGCAAAGGGCCACAAGGTACAAGTGAACCTGTGGTCTTTGCGGAAGACTATAGGCTCATTATTTAGGGTACCAGCCCCCACTGGCATTATAACTTGCGCTTAAGTATATATAAAGATGGATGATGCGTCTTCCACTGAACAAAAAAGCCAAAATGTTATAGTTACAATTGCTGCAGTCATTAGCAGAAGATGATTTGTCAGTGCAGTCATGATTGGGGAGTGGATCTGCTTTGAGCAAATCTTGCAGATTCACAGTCTCACCCAATAGCAGCAAGTCTTATCCTTATCTTTGGCACGGTGATACATGATGTTGTGTATCAGATTTTTGAATGGGATTTGTTGACAATAAGTAAATACAGATTATCATCAACCTTTAAGCCGAAAAGTATCCGTATGTTGTTTCAGAACACCATGAGCTTTAAAGATTTCATACTTATTGTTATGCCTATTATTTTAATACAATAGCATTATATCTAATTGTCTCCCTCTGTTGTCACTTTCCTACCTTGCTCCCTTTTCCTTCCTTCATTCTCTTTTACTTGTTTTTCATCTAATTGTCTCCCTCTGTTGTCACTTTCCTACCTTGCTCCCTTTTCCTTCCTTCATTCTCTTTTACTTGTTTTTCAACACCTGTTTCATCCCTTTATGTACTTCACCGTTCCCTCTCTCCCCTCTTCTTCACCTTCCCTCAGCTATGATCGGTCAGATGCAGCGTCCATCCTTCATGAGAGCAGAGCCTCCCTGTGTTTTCAGCTGGCTCAGTAGCTGCTTGAGAGGAGAGGCGATCTCACCATTCCCTTACCTCCCTGGCATCTGTCAGAGGACCAGGCTGCTGGTTCTGGTATGACCAAAGCTCCTCTGTATTTCATAAGATTAAGTGCTTGTGTTACAGTTAGGTTTACAAGTTTCCTATTGTTTTTTTCCCCATTAATTTGAAGCGCTAATTGTCTCAGATGACCAAAGATACCAAATTATTAAGTAGATGATGACAAAGCAGGCCAACCTCTGTGTTTGGTTGTATGTGCTGCTGCCAAACATATTTGAACACATACCTCCTCAGCTCACATATGCTTACAAGTCAAACAAATTTCAGAAATTCCGAAATATGGTGGTTGTCTATACATTTTAAAATGATAAAAAAGAAAAATCTAAATAGAGAAGCAATTGAAACATAATCTACAATCTATACATGACTGACAAAAGCATACACAGTCAACATTTTGCCACTGTTTTGGTCTACTCTCACTTCAATCCGCACTCTTTATAGAGTTTGTGTTGTTTGCTAGTGTTTTTGACATCGAGTATCTACCTTTGGGGGGCAGTGGAAGAGAGAAAGAGATTGTGAGGGTAAAGAGTTCAGCTTTGATTGAGACACTGTCAGATAATCTGTTTGTGCAGCTCATGATTGTTTTTCTGGGCATAAAGAGCAATCACAACACAGTATGGATGAAGAAGCGTACATTTGCTGTATGTGTAGGGCTGATGGATTTACCCTTTGTCTATGAATGAAGGAAGGACACTTTATAACAAATCCTGTTTACAGCTGCTACTGTTTGTCTAGACGATGATGGAGGTGGTGATTATTAAGCCCTGCTTGGTGTACTCTATGTCATGACATACACTTTGGTCACTGTTGTTCTGGAAGATGATTAACAAAAAGCGGTTTGTCTGCCGCATGATGAAAAAAGGATGTAACCTGTATCCTAGGTTGTGAGTCACTTAGAGTAGAATACATGTTGTATGTAGAAGCATACTTTGATTTACTGTATGTTAGGTTTTAATTTTCAAAGAAAAGTCACTAGACATTTTTGAAAAGGGTAACATCTTTTTAAAATTCAGGTCTGCAGGTATCACTGATGGTAAACCTGGGTTAACTAACATAACTTTTTTTTTTAATATATCTGTAATAACATCGAGCCTCAGAGCTGTTGAAAAGGTGAGCATTTACAGCATCTAAAATTGTGCCCAGAATCTACACTTAAGAGATTAATCTACGATAGCTGGCGCTCATTAGCATGTCTATTTTTGCAGTTTTTGACATTCCTCTTTTTGACCATAGGTGGCGCATTATGTAGTGGCCTGCAAGTTTGACCCTGCAGACACTGCACCTTGTCATTGGATAATGCTGACTTTAGATGACTTTAAATCTAGTCACAAATAGTCCTCCATATTTTTTTTTTACTTGCAAATGTGTCTATGACCAGTTTGAGAACAGACTGTGTTTGTATGCTTTGCCAAGACTTACGGTGCTGGTTTATATTATGATGGATGTCATGTTTGCCAGGATCTGCATTAGGAAGAATAATGCTATTAGAGGAGAAATGGCTTATGAGCGATGCAGACCTCTGGTTCACCTCCCTGTAATTCAAAATGTCTCCCGAGTTAAATATTTTTCCCAGTATCTGGACAGACTTTAGGTCTTACTTTTCAGATGAACTGAAAACTGAACTGCTTCTCTTTCTATCTGAGGTGGACTTTAAAATGTTGAAAAACATTCAGTTAAATGCATTTAATACAAGGATATTGATCATACAAGAGCTGCAGCTCTGCAGAAATTTTCAACATATTTATTCAAATGTTAAAAAAAGGAATTCTGCATTTTTAATGCTGTTTTTATGTTGATGCTGCCTGTTGTTTGATATTTTGCCATCTTGTCTCCTTCATCCTTCTCTCAGAGTTATGCTCTCTACATCTCTGGAGATGAAAATGCGACTTCAACAAATGTGTCAAAGTACCTGGTCAAACTCTCTGCAGGTTTGTTGGTGAACACTTGTCTTTGATTGTATCTTGAGACCATGTGTGTTTCTGACTGAACCGTGTTGCTGTGTGTATGTGTGATCCTTTATTGACAAGCTGCGCTTATTAGCTGCCAGTCCCATGCTTTCCTGCTTCAGGCACCAGTAACAAAGGAAGAAAGGTGTATGACGCAGATTTGTGTCACCTGATTTTTGCTGCCGACAAAAAAAAAAGACGAGACAAAAGAAGTGAGGCTGAGGTGAAAGCAGTAGCTGCAGGTCTTTTTAAACTGACATAGAAATAGATTTTAAGCTTGTGGGTGGTGTGAGAGCATACAGTATAACACTGTGCTATTTTCTCTGACAAAATGAAACCAAACAATAACATGCCACAACAATAACATATGTCATTTACCCGAGTCAATTGTTTTGTCATACATTTCAATAACCAGTCAGTCTAGTTCTGAAAATGCAACTAATCTGATTTTAATGTTACAAATGAGAACACATTAATGAACCTGTTGACCTTTTTCCACTTTTTTGCTCTCTCTCTCTCTCATTCCCTATACTCTCATCTTTGTCCGTCTCAGGCCAGAAGTCCCGTGTCAGTGAAGTGCACTACAGAAGGTAATGAATCTCCCAGCATTGAGAGGAGGGTTTTCATGTTTTTATGTTATTATGTTTTTTATTTTTTTTTTTTTTACATGAAATTAAAATGAATTAAATATTGAACACTTTCAAGCTTTTTCCTCATGCTTTGTGATTGGACTAAAATAATATAACAATAGAAGAAAGTTATATTTTAGCTATGAGCCTTTAAAGCTATTTAAATATAGTATTGTATTTGTAAAGCATAGCCTATGTTTCTTTGCCCAAGACACACAACCCCAGTATGAAAGAAAAATGTGCTACACAGAGATGTGCTCTATGAAAATGTGAGTGAATGGGTGTGTAGTGTAAACTAGCTTTGAGTGGTCATCAAGACTAGAAAAGTGCTATAATTATGAATAAAAAGCATTTACCATTATTTTGCTAATTGTTTTTGTGCACTCATTCCAGACAGAGCAGTGTGAAAGTCGCATATTCCAGTGAGAGCCTGGCTGAGCAGCTGATGGTCTGGCTCACCTCAGAAGGTAAGATGAGCAGATATTTTCTTCACCTCTGGTGTGCTGAAACTGTAACCCCTTTATAACACTATCCTAATTCTGGCAGACAATATGAATTTACTGTACTTCAGAGTGCTGTGGAGTGTTGCTTACAACTTAACAGCAGTTGTGTGAATGGCTCTGAAGGAGGGAGTCAGAGGCTTCTTGTGTGACCTATGAATTAAACACTCTCCTCTCATTTCACTGGTTTAGGTTTCACACTGAAGGACCTGGAGTCAGTGCCGTTTGGTGTTGCTCTGCCCATCAGAGAGGCCATCTACCGCTGCCGAGAGCAGCCATCCTCTGATTGGTCTGAGGATGTCTGCATGCTGATTGGACGACAGGATCTCACCAGACAAGCTCACAAGATGACCCTGGCAAAGAGCAAAGCTGTGAGTGTGACATTAAATAAAACCCTCAAATGATAAAACAGACATTGTTTTATATCAGCTATAAAGCATAAAACCAGCCTAACTGTTTAAAGGAAAGCATGTATCTCTAAAAAATATCCAGTGTGTCTATAGATTTAGAGCTTAAAATGAAATTATATCAATATTGTATAGTAATGGTAACTGTTATTGTGGCTTTATGTGAACGTGTGTCTCCAGTCTGTCGGTTCTGGTTTGTCTTTGGAGCCTCCTGTGACCACAGAGGCAGATGAGGAAGAAGATGGGATGTCAGACATAATTCAAGAGGTAACAGACTCAAGAAAATAAACATCTCCTTAGTGACTGGTCTCTTTCCACTCCAAAGACGCTGCTGTCTAACCTGTGTTTACTTCTCTAAAGAAATGCTTCCCAATGTTTTTTGTCTGAAGTTTCACCACAGTATTGACAGCACATTATCTATCATTTTTCAGTTTATTATCTCCACAGAATAATAATAAAAATAATAACAAATAATGTGTTATTAAATATTCTGGGTTCTGTATTAATCTATATGAGCTGTAACCAGTTAAGTAAAGTAACCTGGCTTAGTGCTGTCTGCTTCTTTGAGACTCTTTGGGGCATAGAATATCTGACCATGATTTTAGACTCTTGACATACTTGGATTATTTTATGTAAGAATAAATGATATTTACTAATTTAATTTCTTCTCACCAGGTAACAGGGCTGATCTGGAGTCAGGATCTGAGGGTCCAGGAGGTCAGGAGGCTCCTGCAGAGTTCCAGACCAGTGCGAGTCAATGTTGTCCAGCTACCGGAGGTTTCTGACCATGAGTACATTGAGGAGAAAGAGAACAAGTGAGTATAATGTGTGTTTCATGACTGCTTCAAATCTAGTCACAAAGACCCGCCCATACTCTGCTTTCATGGGACATTTACAGTTTTGTTTGGTGTCCTTTGTCTCTCTTCTCCTTCGTTTATTTCAGATCTTTGTTACTGTCTTGTTTACTTTGATATTGTATATATTTTTTGAAGGTTTTTTGCTCATATCTTTGTATTGTCTTCAGACTACTACAGTTGTGTCAGAGGACCATGGCTCTTCCAGTTGGCCGAGGACTCTTCACTCTCTTCTCCTATCACCCTGTACCTACTGAGCCTTTACCTGTCCCTAAACTTAACCTTACAGGTAATGTGTGAACATCCTTACTCATATCTGTGCATTGGCAAACATTATTAAATATATGTTATGTATGGAAAACTTAGATAATTAAATAAACTTGAACCCTGATACTTTTTTTAGGTTATACCAGTGTAATTAGGTTTAAAGGTTTAGAAAATGAATCCTTTGTTCTTTGTATTTCTTTATTTAAACTTAATTGACTATTTTTTTCATTCTACTCTAGGCCGCGCTCCGCCTAGAAACACAATGGTAGATCTTAACAGTGGAAACATTGATGTTCCTTCTAATATGACGGGTTGGCCCAGCTTCCATAACGGAGTCGCTGCTGGACTCAAAATAGCCCCAGCTTCACAGGTCTGTTCTTAACCACAACTGCATCCCCATGGATTCTTGTGTGCAGTTTTACATAATCACTCATAATATAGTATTACACAGAAATGTATACTTGTATACAAGAAAAAACAATTCCATTTGAACATACCTATAGAAACTGGTCACAATCGTTTCAAATGTGACTATTAATTATACACTTTTCCTCCCTCCTGTAAACACACGTCTTTATTCTTGTACAAATACATTTGTTTTTAATTTTTTAAAGGTTGACTCGGCTTGGATCGCATACAACAAGCCAAAAAGTCCTGAGCTGGCAAATGAGTATGCAGGTTTCCTCATGGCTCTGGGCCTCAATGGACACCTCACCAAGTTGGCTACGCTCAACATACATGACTACCTCACCAAGGTACACACTTATTCACACAATAGTGCACATGTTTCATACCATGGGTTTCACTGCACAGACACACACAGGTTTGTGCAGCCATTCTCCTTAGGACACTGAATTGCCTTCCATTAATTTGGACAGCCTAACAAAAAAGCATTATCCCTAACTTTAATCATAGCCAGTTAATACCTAACCCTTACCTAAACTTAAACACAATTCAACTCTTAGTCCTAAACTTAATCAGTTCTTCAGAAATTAAGTTTTGCCTCATCTGGACAAGGTTTTGGTCCCGACAAACCTGGTCTGGTGTTTATGTCAGAAAAGATCCTCATGAGGGAACAAATATGTGAACACATACACACACACACACACACACCAACTTACAAAGAATTGCAAGTGAGTGAAACAAAACCTAAATACAGTTCATGTAAATCTAACCCCTCATCGACTGCACACCAGAAACCACCTGCTACAAAAAGGATTCACTATCAACCACGATCTTTGATCCAGACTGGAGGCTGTCAGTGTCACATATCCAACTCTTAATTGTCTTATTTGGAATATAAATCAGTGCATTTCACTCTGAATGTTTAATATCTTGTGGATCGGTGATCAAAGATGAATGAATCAAATTTCGTCCTAGAATTTGTCATTTCATGTATTCTGTATAGAGATGACTCAATCATCTTAATGAACAGGTGCCTTTGAATCAATATAGCAAATGGAAAAAAAGGAATCAATTTCGAACACAGTGTGGACATACTGTTGAGGATTTGGTACAAAGGCTCCTCTTTACTGCATCTTTAGAAAGGGTTTTCGATTCAGCAAAAATACTGTAAGCTTTGGTTTGCAGCATCCTGTTGTTTTTCTCACCTGAAAGTGGGAAGGACTCGTCTTGCTTCAAAGTTCTCAGAGGACTGAGTTTCATTTTGACTGGGTGCCTGGTTCTGATGCTAGTTTACATCTCTCATTTACAGTCAACTTGAGAAAAATATGTGTGGGGTGTGTGTGTTCACATTGTTGCTGCAGCTTTTTACAAAAAACATACTTAGTCTATTTTTGTTAGCTGTGCCTTTAACGTCGAAAGAGTTTTAGATTTATTTTTTTATGTTTATAATTTAACATTTGATATGTAACCAACCAATATGTATTTTATTTAATCCATTAGAGAAATTTAACTAGTCTGAATAATTGATTAACCTGACCGTTACCTCTGACTGTGACATTGTTCATATGCACACACACACACACTCTGGTTTTGCATGCATTGTGTGGACATAATGCATTCCCTACCCACTTTACCCTACCCTTAACCATCATAACTAACCCTAAAAGAGTCTCTTTCAACTGTACCTCGACAAAGACGACGTCAAAGAGACAAAAAAGGAAAGAAAGAATGCACTTATTGTAAGTTGCTTTGATAAAAGTGTCTGCTAAATGACATGTAATATAAAACCAAGTTGTAATCCACGAAAAGCCTGTTACATTTGTGTGGACCCGCCAAAATGTCCCCACAAGGTCGAAACAAAGATAGGTTTGCTTGACAATTGGTCCACACAGCCTACTATAGACATGTGTACACAAACACACACACACAGACACCGAGGTGATCCTCAGGAGTCGAATTGAAGCTGTCAGTCCTTGTGAGCCAATGTGAAAACAGTTTTTCACAGTATTCTCAAAGACCGGAACACATAACATATACATCAATTGCTTAATGTAAAAAATGAATGTCTGCATTTTACTTTGAAGAAAAGACCACATCTCTGCTTTCAAAATGCAAGGAAGTTATTGTTATTCCTCAGCTGTTCATGTATATCTTCATCACCTCAAATTCACTGGAGTTCCTGCTGTGTCGTTTACCATTTTCCTTTCTCTTTCTCTGTGTCAGAGCCATGAGATGACCAGTATTGGGCTCCTGCTGGGCGTGTCTTCAGCCAAACTTGGCACCATGGACATGTCAATTACTCGCCTGCTTAGTATACACATCCCTGCCCTGCTCCCACCCACATCTACTGAGCTGGATGTTCCACACAATGTGCAGGTAAGAGTGAGTTGTCATGGAGTAGTAGTAAGAAATCAGTCAAATTTTCTGCCCCAGACATTTGAAATTATTTGCGGAGGGAAATTACATCAAAGATCTTTGAGTTTGTAGTTAAAATGTGCAAACTCTTACCACATTCTACTTGAATATGAAACTCTTAAGAATTCAGTTATGTCTCTCTCTCTGTTCTGCAGGTTGCTGCTGTAATTGGCATTGGGCTAGTGTACCAGGGAACAGGTCACAGACACAATGCTGAAGTCTTACTGTCTGAGATAGGTGTGTGTGTGTCTATATACTTGGAACACTTGTAGTTTGAAGAAATTTTGAGCATTACACAGTGACTTTATTTACATTCAAATGCTATATATACAGTGGGGCAAAAAAGTATTTAGTCAGCCACCAATTGTGCAAGTTCTCCCACTTAAAATGATGACAGAGGTCTGTAATTGTCATCATAGGTGCATTTCAACTGTGAGAGACAGAATGTGAAAAAAAATCCTGGAAATCACATGGTAGGATTTTTAAAGAATTTATTTGTAAATTATGGTGGAAAATAAGTATTTGGTCAATAACAAAAGTTCAACTCAATACTTTGTAATATAACCTTTGTTGGCAATGACAGAGGTCAAACGTTTAAAGCCCACATAGACCGGAAGCTCCAATTAACGCTGCGTTTGTGTGTGTATCTGCGTCATTACCTCGTTTATGAAACCCTAAAGTTTCAGAACAAACAGTTCAGCCACTGCTGAGAAAATAGTGTTGTATTGTTTTCCTGGGCTCTGCGAAGCGGATCGGCACTTCCTTAATTTGATGTCGTCATCAGAAATCCTCACCACTCCTCTCACCACCGTAGCGCCTCCTGGTGCGGGCACTAGTCCGGGCACATCCGGTTGCGTACATTCAACCGCAGAAGAAGCTACTACTCTTGTTGTAGCTGCTGAGATGCAGAGCATCCACCGTGCCAGAGGGGGAGCTGTGTATCTGAGAACTGGCCTATCTATTCCGTCACTTCCAGGTACCTCGCCAATCACAGGACAGTGGGAAAGCTCTCGTTGGCTGGCCAATCACAACACAGTCCACGTTCTGGGGGTGTGGTTTTGGTCTGAAACAGCGCGGCTGACGAGAGCGTCAGTGAGGAGATATTTTGATCGGCTCGTTTGCAGCGATTAGGACGTTTTTAACCGTGAAAACAAGTTAATATATGTAAGTAGACCTCCATAACTAACATATGTGTGATACAAGCATTCAATGTCACCTTTTTAATGTAGGTCTTCACCAGGTTTGCACACACTGTAGCTGGTATTTTTGCCCATTCCGCCATGCAGATCTCCTCTAGAGCAGTGATGTTTTGGGGCTGTCGCCAGGCAACACAGACTTTCAACTTCCTCCACAGATTTTCTATGGGGTTGAGGTCTGGAGACTGGCTAGGCCACTCCAGGACTTTGAAATGCTTCTTACGGAGCCACTCGTTGCCCGGGCGGTGCGTTTGGGGTCATTGTCATGCTGGAAGACCCAGCCACGTTTCATCGTCAATGCTCTCACTGATGGAAGGAGGTTTTGGCTCAAAATCTCACGATACATGGCCCCATTCATTCTTTCCTTAACACGGATCAGTCGTCCTGTCCCCTTTGCAGAAAAACAGCCCCAAAGCATGATGTTTCCACCCCCATGCTTCACAGTAGGTATGGTGTTCTTGGGATGCAACTCAGCATTCTTCTTCCTCCAAACATGACGAGTTGAGTTTGTACCAAAAAGTTATATTTTGGTTTCATCTGACCACATGACATTCTCCCAATCCTCTTCTGGATCATCCATATGCTCTCTGGCAAACTTCAGAAGGGCCTGGACATGTACTGGCTTAAGCAGGGGAAACGTCTGCACAATGGTCTTGTATGTCTTCCATTTTCTAATAATTGCTCCCACAGTTGATTGATTCATACCAAGCTGCTTGCCTATTGTAGATTCACTCTTCCAAGACTGGTGCAGGTCTACAATTTTGTTCCTGGTGTCCTTCGACATCTCTGGTCTTGGCCATTGTGGAGTTTGGAGTCTGACTGTTTGAGGCTGTGGACAGGTGTCTTTTATAAAGATAATGAGTTCAAACAAGTGCAATGAATACAGGTAACGAGTGGAGGACAGAAGAGCTTCTTAAAGAAGAAGTTACAGGTCTGTGAGAGCCAGAGCTCTTGCTTGTTTGTAGGTGACCAAATACTTATTTTCCACCATAATTTACAAATACATTCTTTAAAAATCCTACAATGTGATTTCCAGGATTTCACATTCTGTCTCACAGTTGAAGTGCACCTATGATGAATATTACAGACCTCTGTCATCATTTTAAGTGGGAGAACTTGCATAATCGGTGGCTGACTAAATACTTTTTTGCCCCACTGTATATATATATATATATAATAAATTGTGGTTCTTGCTTTTACAAGTCATGACTTTGTTTCTTGGTGTGTGTGTGTGTGTGTGTCAGGGCGCCCCCCTGGTCCAGAGATGGAGTACTGCACAGACAGAGAGTCGTACTCACTTGCTGCTGGTCTGGCCTTGGGCATGGTCTGTCTGGGTGTAAGTCATGTCACATGTCTTCTGCTTCTTCTCCAATGAGATGGAGCACACAATGTTTGTTGTTTTACTTACTTACTTTACTTGTTTTGACCTGTTGGCCATTGTCTGTGTGTGATGCTCATACCACAGTAAATCAGATAATGCATTTTGAATTCATAGTGTATCCTTTGGATTTTTTCCTTTTAATAGTGGTCCATCATGAGTGCAGATCGCCATCGTTTTTGGCTTATGATGCCTGATGTGGTATCATCAATAAGAGGAGGATTGATTCTTCCTACCAGAATGACCAGTAGTTTTTTTTTTAATAACTGAAAACATCATGGGATATGTTTAAATCAAAATGAGGAAACATCAAGTAGATGTGAAATTGACATCACCCTCTTCCCTCTCTAAAGGTTGCCATATCTGAAGGTTGTCATTTAACTTCTCCCACCTCTTTCAAATTTCACATATTCTCTTTCCTTTGCCCAACCTGGTCCTCCTCCTCCTCCTGTCCTCTTGCAGCATGGCAGTAACCTGATAGGGATGACAGATCTGAATGTTCCTGAGCAGTTGTATCAGTACATGGTGGGAGGGCATCGCAGAGCTCAGGCTGGGGCCAACAGGGAGAGACACAAGTCCCCCAGCTACCAGATCAAGGTAATGTAATGGTGAAAATGCTACCACCAAATATCATCAGTTGCATTTTACAGTGAAATAACTCTTGAAAGGCATGTAAATGATTTCACAACACGGTTATTGTTGTATGCTAAATCATAACTGTATAAGGCTGCTTTTTATAGCTTGGCAGATGTATTTCTATGGCCAATATTGGTTCATATAAAACATGAAATTAATTGGCATAAAGAGTATGGTAATAAACACATTCCAATTTAGAAGTTTAAATAATTTTATTTTATTTGTGACACTTCAGTAACATTTTTATATGTATTTGGTCCACCAGAGAGTGCTGACAAGACACACTCCAAATCTATAGGTCTGTGCTTCCTGAATCTTAAATCATTAAATCAACAAACAGGTTTTATTGGTTACCAGATATATGAAAATACAAAATATATCATGGATGTCATCATTAAAAAGTATTAATATTCATATGCTCTTCAATTTCCATTACCTGAAATAAGTGGGTACACTCACATTATTTGATAAACCACATCACAAAAAGAAAGAATTATTACATAAAGTATTGTAAGATGCTGATAGTTATTACTAATCAAATAGTTACTGTTGTTGGGGCCTTAACTGACAGCTGAGCATTTTCTCAAACACTGTCATTGGTTGTTGCAGGAAGGTGACACAATCAACGTGGACGTGACATGTCCTGGGGCCACGCTGGCCCTCGCTATGATTTACCTCAAGACCAACAACAGGTGAGATAAGAGACAAGTAACTGATCACTTCATCCTCATTGCCCTTTTGAGCACAGAACTACTTTTAAAGACCATTAGTACCTTCTTGTTCTTTCCATGTGTTGGTATTTGGCTGTGGTGCAGTTTTATAAATAACCTGCAAAATACTGCCATTATCTCTAATTGCACACACTTTTACTTACTGTATCTATCTATATAGACAGACATAGTAAGTTAAAGTGTGGTTTTGTTTTTATGTATGATATTTAGAAACAGTAGCTAACAATGATAACCTATAGTTTGAATCTGTTCTATGTGTAAGATGAAGTTTTCCCTTTTTTTTAATCAAAACTTTTACTTTACTTTATTAATACAACACTCATGTAAATCACAACTAAACTAATTGAAGTTTCACAAGTTTCGCAACAATTAAATAAAGATCCCATTGTCCAAATCGCAATTATTTTAAAGCACTGTGCTACAGTGACTAAAACATATGTTAATTGTGCACACATTGTTTGGAGTCTATTAGACACAGTGTGCAGATATGGTACAACAGTTTTTTTATTTGAACGTAGACAAAATGGTCGCTGTTTATTTAGTGAGAATAACGTGTCTCTCAAAGCAACACAAAGATCAGATTTGTGCAAATAAGTGCATTTTTGATAAATGACCTGCTGAGCTTATAGATGCAGAGTGTAAAACTCAGCATCTACATTTATGAATCCCATCACTGTGATACCTTTATGTTGAGTTTTATCATAGTGTGTGTTACTTCCTGTACCGTTCAGTGGAGCATCCTAACCTGCCTGATGAAACATCTTACACCTCACTGAGTCCCGTCGTCACATTACGCTACAGAGAAACTCATAGCTTTCTGCCATTGGTCAAGAGGCTCCTGTCTTCTTCTTCGTTACTCGCTGCTGCTGCTGCCAGCTGTCTGTTGGTTTTGTGGCTGTTGAAGGAGGATATTAACACCCCCTTGTCTCTTTGTGGTTTTCTCCACAAGGTCCATTGCTGATTGGCTGAAACCTCCAGACACTTGGTTCCTGCTGGATTTCATCAAGCCAGAGTTTCTGCTGCTGAGGGTTAGTGTGGCACTAGGTGTATGTGTGAGGGTGTCCGAGTGTGATAGTGAGATCATCCTCACTTTTCTCTCAATCTGGTATACCTCTCTCGCTCTCTCTCTCTCCCCTTCCCAACTTACCTGTCTTTCCTCACAGACCCTTGCTCGGTGTATAATCATGTGGGATGAAATCCTCCCTAATACAGAGTGGGTCAAGAGTAACATACCCCAGGTGAGAAAAGATACACATGTGCACACATACACAGCATTACTGAACAGATGTGTTGTAGTTGGAGCAGCTGTGTTGTAGTTAGAGGAGCTGTGATGCTGCAGATTTGCAGGCAACATGTCACTATGACTTGTAAAGAATTCCCAACTTCTTCATCTTCTTTCAGCTTTGTATTTATTTTCTTTCAGATCATGAGGGGTACTTTTGATGCCTCAGAGGACATTAACATGGAGACAATGGCGTAAGTATGCAATTGTTGTTGTAGCAGCAGCAGCAGCAGCAATAGCAGCAACAGTGTTTTCCACTCTGTCCCACCACCATGGCTGATCATATCATGCTATTTGCTCCATCAGCCAAGCCCAAGACTACATTACAGCTGGAGCCTGTATGGCACTGGGCTTACGCTTCGCTGGCTCTGCTAACTCGGATGCCTTTGACTGCCTCTATGAGTTTGCCAGGACCTTCATGAAGATCTTGTCCTTTGCTGGTACAGCAACTGTTGTAAGTTTTTTCTGTATGATGTGTAGATATAATCTTTACAATATCCCATTTAATAAAAAAGTCTTATTTTGGCAATGATGTCAAATGTTTCTCATTTTTTCTGCCACCATGCTTGCTGGTTCCTGTAGCAGACGGGTTATTACAATCTACAGACCTGTCTGTCAATGATCCTGCTGGCCATGTCCATGGTGATGTCTGGCACCGGGAATCTCAAGGTCTTGCAGCTCTGTCGTTTTTTCCACAAGCGAACTGGTGGCGAGATGAACTATGGATTTCACATGGCCCATCATATGGCTCTGGGCCTGCTCTTTCTGGGAGGGGGCAGGTAAGATGTCCACACACTGTCACCCACACCCACACATTTCCCACCAGATGAGCACCAACAGAGGGACACATGCTCCTTCTTTTCTTTTTTAAGCTTACCTTGCAACATAGGCAGTTACTGCCAGTGCTGTAGTAGCAACAGTTCCACCAAACTAAATTTGCATTATGCTGTAAGGTCATCATTGTGCTACTCACTCTGATCTGTATTCTTGCATCAGATGAACAAATGTTTCATTTAGCCTTCACATAGCCCAATTAGCATTTACTTAAGTTGTGTTGCAGGCAGACACATATGTGAAACATAAACACGGATTGTTGCTACTTATTAAAGCAACACAGTGAACACCCTGAAGACACACACACACATGCACACACATTTGTGCAGCCATTCTCTTTAGGACATTGCATTTACTTCCATTCATTTGTACAGCCTAAACAAAGCATTATCCCTCACCTTAACCATGACCACAATTCAGATCTTAGCCTTAAAGTTAACCAGTTTCTCAGAAAAGAGGTTCTGCCTCATTAGGACCAGGTTTCGGTCTCTATGAGGACTACTGGTCCTGACAAGGTCTGTGTCAGAGAATGTCAGAAAATGTCCCAAAGAGGTAACAAAATCAACCACACACACACCTGCGTGTGTGCAAGTGCTTGTGTACTTGTCCACATTTGTGACCTCTTTAAGACATAGCATAAACACACATATTTTGTACAGTTTAACAATGAACTGTATCCCATTAAAACATCCCAGAGAGCCAGTCATTATAGGAAAGATCATATTAAATTTAGTTTATTTATATTAGTTATATTGAAAAGGGGAAATTATGGGGTCAAACGCTGTATTTTACAAACTAATTAGGAACTTAAATGGTAAACCATGTGTTGAGAGTAATCAATGCAGTCAGAGTGTGCTCTGCTGGTCAAAGAAGGAGATGACACTAAATCCCTCTACTGTAGTGCATCTATTTCTGCATTGTTTGGTGAAAAGAGAAGTATTCCTATTGGCATATTGACTGTTTCTGATATACTATATCTTCATTTATCCTATTGTATAAAATCAACCTGCTTATATATCTACCTCAGGCTTTAATTCAAACATTATAGAACACATAGTGTACATAAGAGGACACACCTACCTGATTTAGGACAGCTTTTCCGGTGAAGAGCCTGGTACAACATGTACACACACCGCATGTGGGTTAGCCACACAAATTCGCCGCCCGTTTTGAGTGCTGTGTTGTGCATAATGAGTGACATTTACACAGACATGAACACACCTAAACTAACCGCTGACGTTGGCCTGTTTATTATCTGATTCCATGTTGCAAGGGTTTCTCCCCATACAGCTGCAAACAGTTTTGGTTTTATTTAGGTTATGTTTTATTTTACAGTGAGTTTGACTGTTATCCACAGGCCCGCGGGGGTTTAAGGTCCTGCTGGAGTGCAGACTCCTGCCATGTCACTGTTTTATTTCCTGCATTTTCTTCCTCCACTTGTTGACCATTCAGTCACTTGTCTGCTCACTTTTTCCTAGTTCACACTGTGATGCAAAAACCCCCCCAAATATTTCTATGAATTTTGTCATCAGTCATTTTAGTTTTGCATTCATTGTCTCGCCTTTCACAATTTATGTTGCTGGGTGTTTTTCTAACCTTCTTTTCACCCTGCCTCCCTCATTTTTTCTGTTTAGTTTCTCTTCCCATTTATACATTTGTTTAAGCAGGAAACAGAAGTGAAATTAAATGTTTTCTAAAATGACGCGCATGGCATTCACAGTAATAGCTGCCAGTGCAACTGTAGCGACTTCATTGTCTCTTATGCACCTTAACTAAGACCATGTAAGGTAAAGTATTTTATCTATTTCTGCCAGGGCTTGGTGGTAGAGCAATTTTTGTATTCATTTTTGTATTATATTCAATTCTATAGGCTTACACAATGCTGTTTATACAAAGCTATGCTTGCATTTGATCTCTTCAGAGGAGAGTCTCCTCTATCAGGGTAAGCAAAACACAGCAGGATTGTGGTGTTGTCCTCGCAACAGTGTCTGAAGAATTTGTGAGGACTCTTTTTCTTCATCGACAACAGACACATCTACAGTAAGACTTGTTAAAGCAAGCTTCAATTGGTTGACAACTTTCAATGCATGTTCCTCAAAGTCAAGCACCTGCTGTGAAAGCTGTGCGTGTGGGCGGGGGTTATAAATAAAGACCCCTGTAAGAGTGGTCACACCAAATATTGATTTTATTAAAATTTTCCTTCTGTTTGCTCACTTTGACTTTTGTAAATCAATAAAAATAAACAATCAGAATTTATAATTTTATGAAAACATTCTTTTTACAGCATTTTTCCCCCCTACCCCAACTTGTTCTCATTACACATATCTACATATATATATATATTTATATGTAAGTACTTGTATGTGTAAATACTTTTTCTTTCTATATTCTTATAGCCTTACATTTGAAGGCTTATTTGCTTATTTCTTAGACCAATAAAACAAATTATCCTCTATTAGATGAATTTTTCACTTTTTCCACCATCATCGTTTTCATTTTCAGCATCCATCCCCTGTTTGTAACTTGCTTATTTTCAAATATCTTGTTAGAGGTCTTTTTCATTGTAATAACTGTGGAAAAAGGAGTAATGATCAGTGACGTTCACATTTTGAAACATGCTAAACATGAGACAAGCATCCATTCACTTGAAGAGCCCCGTAATTTACCTGAGTTGACCGTAAGAAGTGCTCTCAAAAGTAACCTATGTGTTAGCAGCCTTTATTATCTGACCCAACTTTATTATAATGCCTCCATTAGATAAAGTATGCACTTAATTTCCAGCTATTATGTTTAAGAGGCTCTGCTGTGGTCTGTGATGACGTACACTGTATTACAATGCACACCTGGTTTCAATAAACGACAACAAAGGTTTTGTTGAATTTTGAGCAGTGCATCTTTCAAAGCCTTCCAAACTGTATTGACTGTGTGGTTTAAACACTGTAATTTGGCTACTTTTATTCTTCTGTCCCTCTTATATTATGTTTGTGTGTTGGTTGCAAAAAGTGGGCAGTTGAATGAAAACTCAACTGTCGTTTGTGGAAAGTGGGGTGACTTTTAAGGGTGTGTTTGAGAGAAAAAAAGGAGGTGGAAAGCATTTTACAGTATTTCTTTTTTATGTTGTCTTGTTTTAGGTACTCCCTAAGCACCTCCAATTCAGCCATCGCTGCTCTGCTATGTGCCCTGTACCCACACTTCCCTGCTCACAGTACTGATAACCGGTGAGACCCACAGACACTATTTATTGTCAGTGAATATTTGATTGACAGCTCGTAAATGCAAACACAGGCACAAAGCTAACTGCAGCCAGCAGTGGATTAGTTTGACATGTTTCTGAAAAATAGATATTAGAAAATGTTTGATATTATATAGATAGTTGATTTAAAACAAATAATAAAAATAAATCACTGTCAAGTGAGTCACCCTTATGCTGGATTTATTAATACTAGAGATAGGTGTAGATGAAACTTTGCTTGTGTGTAACTTACAAATACAGAGTTTGAAGTTCAATAATTGCATAAAATATGTGTTTTTATTAATGACACACACACACATACTTATCACACATACTGTACTTGTGTAGAAACTGAACTCTGACCCTAAAAGTGTTGTTGATGTTGCTGTGGTTACTGCAGCTACCACCTGCAGGCCCTGCGGCATCTAGCTGTGCTGGCTGCTGAACCACATCTGCTGGTCCCTGTGGATGTGGACTCTCTGAAGCCTTGCTACGCCCTCTTAGAGGTCACCTACAAGGTAAGTGGTGGTCTGGCTGACACGCTTTCATTACCCATGAGCTGCTCCTCCCTTGTGTAAGGTTTTCACATTGCTGATTTTGTAGTAATGCTGCCATGACTTTTGGTTTAAGTGCTTGACACTATTAAGTAGTTCTATATTCTCAGAATGAAACTTAGTGTTAGCTTGTTCTGTTACGTAACTGTGCAGTTCCTCTATACTTGTCGTTTGTTCTCCATCTCTGTCACACTTGCTATACTTCATCTGACATATTACTGTTTGCGTAATGTTTATGCTTGATGGTAGTGCATATGCACACAGCATATTTCCATTCCACCTGCCGTTGTAAGTGGATCAGTTCATCTAATAGAACAGGAAACTGCTGTACCTCATACAAAATTGGTCTACCTAAATAATTGTAGGTCAGACTGAGGTTTTGATTAGTTTAGAAATGGAAAGTAAACAATCTCAGTAGGGTATGTTATCCTAATGTCTGCCAATGAAGACACAGAGGAACATGGCGACTACCCCCTGACAAGCCAGATCACAATGGTAAAAGCCCAAATGTGAAAACTATCAAATTGTTTGGAGTTGCCTTTAAAATCGGCAATGAAATGAGTGGAATTTCAGTCAGTCCTGGATCCTTTCTCATGTTGCTGTAATTTCTAAATCTCTTTTTGTTGCTGCTCTTTAAGTGATAAATGAGGCAGTCTCATTTTTTTGCTCCTCTCTTCCCCATTTGTACTGATTTTGGTATGTGCCACTGTTTCAATGTAAAACAATAATTCCTACATGTACTGGAGAATTATTTAAATAAAAAGTACATGTGTGCACATGTAGCTCAACTAGTCAATGACAAGTTCCAAGTTAATGAAATAAGAATATTGTAATATTTATTTAAAGTCAGTTAATGCTCGTTTGACATTAAATGTCATTAAATTACATTTATCTTTGGGGACAGATGGACAACAAATTGTCCCTCAAGAGGGATACCTCCTCCACCGGAGCTCTACCTGAGATTTCTTCTATTTAGTTCCTCATATGTTTTCTGCTGGGCCACACGGCCTTACATCAAAAAGATCCCCAACTGAGGGCCTTTCTGGCTTTCACTCTAGCAAACTTTGTTTGCTAAGGGGTTAAGGGGCTTTTTAGTAAGCTGAGTGTTGAATTCAGACTTTAAGAACTCGATCAGTTTTAATGTGTCTGTGGTCAGATTTATTCAGTTCGTAAGTATGAAACCTCAGGTGCATGACCTTTTGTTCATGGTGTGTTCTGTTTCTATGACATATTCCAGGAGACGAGGTGGTACGATGAAACAACGGTAGAGTTGATGGCCCCCACCCTGCTTCCGGAGCTGCACCATCTCAAACGGGTAAATCCTAAGAACAACACTGCACTGCTGGTGGACATTAACCCAGTGGAAACTAGATTTGCCAGTGTGATACGTTGACTGTTGTGGAGACAATAGTACCAGTATTGTTTCCTCACGCTAGCCAAAATATTTGCAGTTAAATCAAGCACCATCCTCATGTCATAATCCTTTCATTTTCTCATTTATGTTTATTTATTAATTGCAGATAAAGGTGAAGGGACCACGTTACTGGGAACTGATTGTCGACCTCAGCAAAGAAACACAACATCTGAAGTAAGTACTGGGGGTCCAGCATCTCTTTTAAAACTGTTGCAAAAGGCAATCAGTGAGATGAAACCACTAAATATACAGCATGTGGAAGTGATCAGGCAGAGTCTTTGTCTTTTTGTGCCACATATGGATTATTGGAATCTAGGGATTCACTGATGTGGTGATTAAGTCGACTGAATTTAAAGTACAGTTTCTCTTGCGCTCTCTCTTCCTCAGGTCCATCCTCTCTAGAGACGGGGTGTTGTATGTAAAACTACGGGCCGGCCAGCTGCCCTACAAAGACGACCCTCATGGATGGAAGAGCCTGTTGGCATCTTCTGTCAACCATCGCAACTCCGGAGTCCAAACCTTCAAGGTAAACACTCACACATTACCTGCTTAAACCAACACCTTTAGTGATGTTCTTTCAGTTTCTATAGAACTTGTTTGAGATTGATCTGGGCCAGCATACTGACTGAATATTAATGTTCATTCACCACATACATTTTGTGAGTTCCAGTGCCTTACTTCAACCATAGACAACATTTACTTTATATATTATACATTATCTTATGTCTGTGTTGTTAAGGTTGCAGTGTTTAGTCACACTATATCTTGTTAAACACCCAGAATCTGAGAATTACTGGGGACACTTGACAAAACACATACAAACTTTCTATTTATACCAAATATAGTGGACTTGGCCTTCAATATATTTCTTTATTTCTCAGTTTGAAAACAAACACATTTGGACAAATGAGTCTAACATAGAATCAAACAGGAGTGAGTGCAGTTTAACTGACCTCCTCCCTTGTGACTAGTTGTTTCCAGTCCTGGCAGGTTGTCACTACAGGTTCCGCAGGCAGCTATGTGGTTGACACACTATAATTGGTGTCCAAATGGCGTCATTGCATGCTGTCAATACGCCTGCAGGTCCACAAAGCACATTAGTTATTCCACTTGTCCTCACTGTCCTTTGACCTCTTCATCTTTTTTGTTCTTGTGCATTCATCTTTGCTTCCTTTTTTCTTCTCTTGATTGTCTCCCTTGTACAGTTATCTTTCATTCATCCCTCTGACTTTGACTTTTTTCTGTCTACCTACTCTCCCAGGACTGTCTTTTGTTTCCCTTGTTCCCCTTTTCATTTTCTTTGTGCTTTTTTGCAGCCTGAGGCCATCTCTACATTTACATCTGAGCCCGCTTTGGTCTCCTTTGCAGAGTTCTTCTGCAAAACATCTGAAGGAACAAAAATAGTGAGTTGTAACACAAGATTTACATGTTGGCTGCTTAACTACATGTTTTGCTGGTAACGAAATACTATAGTTAGTGACTGTTAAACAGATATAAAGCAATTAACTCTTCAAGTATCTAATATAGCCTTGAAAAATATATGTTCCAATCTTAATGTTATATATTTCAGCTCTTTTTAAAATGATATACCTAGAATAACACTGAAGTATGGATGCAGATGCATTAAATATCTGCAAATTAATGAAAAATCAATGTCTCACACAACAAAGAACTGTGTCAGGCTTTTGTAATGGTGTAAGGTTAAACGCTAATTTATCAAGTGTTGCCCAGACTTTGCATTTACAGAGAGAGAAACCTAAATTTAAACTGTTTAAGGAAGACACAAACACAAAACAATAGGATGGAGGTGCTTGAAATAATTTGAGAGACATTTTTATTGTGACTCTGACTAAAAATGGGCACAATGTCTTCGTCTACATCCATGCTAGCACCACTATGAGGCTCTGGTAGCATTATGTGGCAAGCCACATTACGTCATCCAATGCTTTGAAAGCTGTAGTTTCTTAAACCAAAAAAGACCATATTTGGATGACAGTGTGGGAAAAGTTGGGAAAGGGACACAAGTGGTGTATTTTATTGAAAAAGGACCAGGGTGTTGTGACATCCAGTGGCCTCTCAAGTCTAAATAGATCCAAATTTACAGGAAGTTGACAGAATACTATATTGGAGACCTGAAACTAGTGACTGAGATCATCAACTTATCAAGAACAAATTTACTGATATAAATCAAATGAGAAATAGGCTAATTTTCAATAAAATATAAATATAGGGTTTCTGTCACTTCCACATTGGTTTCACTTTCAAGATTTGGGAGGATATAATATTATATTTATAGTCTTTATAGATTATCAAGATGCTAAGATGCTTAATCAAGAGCAATGAATGTCCTTTAAAAATTTAATTCCTGAAGCAAATGTAGAGACTTAACAAGGACTATCATTGATGTTCATAATGCCATATCACTTGAATGGCTGAGAACAGATTTGTGAATTATTAATGAAAAAATGAAAAATGTAAATGTGTGTTAAATGTAAAACACTGAGAGCAGTTCTTCAAGTGCTTGTAAATCACTTGAGTCCTATTTTCTGATTAAAAGAGGGTGCTTCATTACGTCCTCAGGTTAATTGGTTAGGTCACTGGCTTCGGCTTGCACACAGGAGAAAATTTGTAATTTCCTAGCATAACCTCCTCTATTATTGAATTTAACAACAACAAGGCGAGATTTCTTTGCGGATTATCTGTTATTATCAGTCCAGTCACACCATCTCTGCCTTTCACTGCTTCTCCTACTCACACAGCCAAACAGCCAAAATGTAAACAAGTTTCATATTTATGACATTGTGTTTACTGGCAAGTAATTGCAAGATTTCTTGTCTGGTTTTATTAATGTAGTGTGAAATAGGTCCATGTCTAGACCTCAGTGCACAAGCTGTATCCTGTCGAACCCCATATTTCTATTAGTCTGTATATGAAAATGAATATATGCTTGTAATTGATATTACAGTGTAGTGTATATACACAGTCGTTTTTGAGTATACATAAACTTTTAGGTTTTGCTCATATGAAAATCCTATAGTTGCCCTATACACACAAGTTGTGTCTGTATGGCTTCAGAAGACACAATACATTTTATTTAATTAACTATTAAGACAAAGTAAAAACAGATAATTCATGTCGTTGATATACTTATACGTTGCATTGAACCTTATACATTGTCATCTAACCTTAACATAATCTTAATGCTAACATCTTTATATGTCATAGGGGACTGCTTTTAGTCTCCACAAGAATGAGTTGCGGTTCGGCTAAATATTGTTTTGGCAAAATATCATCGCCCATACTTTTGAGATAGTCACAAATTTGTGCCGAATATCAATTTTAATTTAATTATGCAGAGTTCTCAGCATGATGACACTTTTAGGAATGAGAGCAACATGAACAAAGAACTCATTCAAATCATGCTCTTTATATTTTAAAGACATGTAGTATTTTTCAGTTGAACAGATATTGTTAAATATTGTTATAAGATTGTCAGTGTATCAATTATTGCAGAATCACTATATCTTGATATTATTCTTATTATATATTACGTATTGTAAGTTACCCGTTATTCCTATGCCGTAAGACTTCATAGCCATAATGTGACACTGTAAAGTGACTAAGATTCCCACAGCATGTTGTGACAGTTTGAAGCAGAGATTTAGTTTTAAATTATTGTTTTTTGTTTCGGGGTGCTTTCCTCCCAGCTAAGTTGGATAAAATTTTGGATTGACTATACTCACGTGTAATAGCTCACACACATTTACACAGACCATGTTGTGCTCTTGCAGAGGGAGGATACTCTGGTGTTGTTCTCAGCCATGTTGTACGAGTGTGTGACGCAGGAGTGTCCAGAGATGCTGCCCACGTATATCGCCATCGAGCAGGTAAAACACAAACGTGCACACTGTTGAACTGTTGAATCATCTGTCTTGTACTTGTCACAGTTTAATTGAGAGGGAATTAGAAATTAGAAAGCCAATAAATGAGTAAACACAATGAAACAAAATGTTAACGTGTCTGTTGTAGGTTGGTATCATGTTTTATTTTAGTAGGAAAGCTGTTCATGGGATTTCGACATATCTGTGACTAACACGTCTGCCCCGGTGTCTCCCAGGCAGTGCGGGGTTTGCGGCAAGGAGACCTGCTGCAGACCTTCCCCCTTTGGCAGCTGCGTCTGGTGGTGGAGTTGTGGGACAGCAGGATGCTGCAGGGTGCTGCTAATCGCCGTGACACCTTGCTCACCTCAGAGTTTCTGCCTGTCATGAAGAATATGGTGGACATAGCACTGGACAGCTGGCTTAAAGGTGAGGACTGGATGGATTGATGACATGAAACATCCTACATAGCCATACCTTGGCTGTGGCTAGTCAAATGTGAATATTTTCAGCCCAGATGTTGAAAAAATTAAGTAAGAAACATTATATTTACACCTGTAGCCAGTGACAAAAAGTGAAGTGGCTCTGTGAAAACAGCGGTGTCACTGCCTGACATTTTCACACGCTTGATGTGTCTCGACTTGTTTCCGCGCACTGGGTGTAGCACACTAATGTCATAGTTTAGAAGTTAAACAGGCTGTGTATACACACAAACACACATTCCATCACTTACTAGCACATGTACACACACCTGCAGTAATAATCGTAAAGTGAGAGGTGTGGGAAACAGGTGAGAGCCTGTGATTAAACATGTCTTTACCGTCATGCCTCACAAAGCCTATTTCAATAAAGAAAAGAAAACTGACTTGACTTCCAGCATCAGGGGTGTTACTGTTTTCAGTAAATCCCTCTGTGTTTTTATGACTGAGCTCTCTGGGCTGTTTGTATTCATCAAATGCCAATGCTGCTGTGAAGAATACTTACTTACTTCAGCCCGATTTTTTCGTGTTCATGTCATCATTGTTGTAATCAACCAACTCATAATACACAGTCAGATAGTTTTATTCACATAAAATGGAGTCAACTGATAAAACTGTATAACTGCAATTTTAAAGCTGCAGTGTGTAACTTTTGGTATTTTTTTTGTTGATCATCTGAAAATAGACAATACAGTCGGATCTGATTGAGGGAGCAATTGTGCATATACTGCAGCAGCAGCAGCAGTGCAGGGGCAGCAGAAGCATTTTTCAGATTGACTTTGGTTCTTTATGTTTTTTTTTTAGCAGAAAAATTCACTTCTGAAATTGTTCGTGGACGCTTCTTTGTCTTTTTAGTCGTGCAGCTATTTCATTTTATTAGTGCAATGCTGCTTTTGTCCACATCTTTCTTCACATGAAACAATTCAGCTCCTGTGTGCAGTACAGAAATGTTGAAGGGTTAGATGAGATATAAACACAACTATTCTGAGAAACACAGTTTTTGCGGAGCTGATATGCTTAATCAGCTCATTAGACAATGATTTGAATGTAACAGACGTTTCATTATACCTAAAGGTTGCGTACTACATCTTTTATGAACCGAATCAACCAAAAGAAAAAGAAACACCTACTTTCATTAATAATTTGACTAATTTTGACACTTGTGTACTACAAAACCTGTAGTAAATTGAAAAAAATAAACCTGTATGCTTTTTGTGTGTATGTTTTCTCTTCTAGAGAACAGCTCAGTGCTAAGGTCCTACATGAAAGGCGAGGCACTCCCTGACGACACTCAGTTCATCACGTTGGCCTGCTTCCTGGTGTACCGGTCTATCCCTTGCCTCAGGAACACACACACACAACTGGAGGGTGAGACAAACACGTGTTAACACTGAACCGGAGTGGTAAACACTTTCATGTAAACACTCAGCACTGTGTTGTCAGCAGAAAGAAACTCCAACTCCAACATTCTGAGGCACTTTCTGCTACTTCTTTCCTTCACCACAGTTCAGAGGGAACTATTACTTTTTACAACACTGCATTGATCTGAAAGTACAATATTTCAAACAAAGGCTAAGAGAAAAAACCCTGAACCATTGGTAGTGATTCACTGGACTAAACTGCTGCTTACACATTGCTTAATTAAAATTTAGAAGCTAATAATGCTGTACAAACTGTTTTTGTTTAGTTTCTTCTCTGCACATGTGACTTTTCAGCTTTTACCGACAAGGTTCCATTTCCACATCACTTCTTCCTTCAGATTTAGCACAAATGGGTTTTCTGACCCCCTTGGACCCCCTTGGACCCCCTTTGATTACGGCACTCATTCGCTTATTTCCGTCCAGTGTTGCATTCATTTTTCACCAAGATCTTGTATTGATGATGGGAGAGTCGGACCACTGAGCAAAGCCTTCTCCAGCACATCCCTAAGATTCTCAATGGGGTTAAGGTCTGGACTCTGTGGTGGCCAATCCATGTGTGAAAATGATGTCTCATGCTCCCTGAACCACTCTTTCACAATTTGAGCCCGATGAATCCTGGCATTGTCATTTTGGAATATGCTGGAATAGTAGCTTGGTAAATGTCACCAGTGAATGCAAATGAGCTGCAGACATGGTCAAATGCAGCAGGTCAGTCAGTCTAAATGAAACTTGAAACCCAGCAGACATTGATGGTCAGTCAGGATTTAAATGTGGTTGTACTTTTCTCTGTCACAGTATTAATACAGCATCTCGAGCCTCCTTAAGCCAAACATTCGAGGTTGGAACAACTGTAAACTGTCAAAGAAAATGACTTGTGTTACAGTGACGTTGAACTAGTCTAAAGCTCTGTATTCTCTCCCTGCAGGCTGCAGCTCACTCGGGGATTTGCTGTCACGTAGCAGCCAACTGGGCATCCCTCTCAGAGACCTGATAAGGCTGGTACCCGTTCTTCTGGGCTCTGCATTAACACCACAGACACTGCCAGGCTTCTCCCTGCAGGCTTTTTGATCCTGATCCGCTCAGAACTACTGCACAGGCCAGTAACAACTCAGAGATGCAGTTCAAAGCCTTACTTCCCCACTGCGAACACAGCAGGACACACAGCTGATTTTAACATGTAACACCTGAGGGCGATTGCACTAAGTGGAACAAACTGCCACCATGAAATGTCTTCATGTGTTGCTGTGTCTTTGTGGGGTGGCTGCCCTTCCTCTGAGTAGAACAGTTTGGAAAGTAAACATTTTATTACCTTCTCAGACGTGACAAAAAAGAAAACATTGAAGAGTTTTGTAATATAATATTTGTATTAAGTTTCTTTTTTAACTGTAAAAAGAAAGTTAAGGCGTCAGTAATGATACGGCGCACATGCAACTGTGTTCCAGCAAATGCTGAAGCAGGACATTTTCTGATGAGTGCCATAAATCTAGAGACTGTCAACAAACAAGGTCAAACAAGGACCTCGCTGCTTGCAAGGACTCCACATTTCAGGCCACTGCTCTGAGGACTATACAAGACAATAAAGGTTTGAAAAGTACGGGCGCATTTCATGAACACTGTGGTTTATTCTGTGTCTAATCATTTTGCAGAGCGCCAGAAATAAGGCTTCTTCTTCTTGATAAAATAGAATTAATAAACACAATGTGTAAACAGAAAATTAATTGAGTCAAAAATTCAACAGCCCCTATTTGTTTTGTCAACATTTGTCAACGTTTTCTTCTGATATACTGTGTAATGACATCAGTGTTAGGGTTTAATCCCCTGTCATTGTTTACCCAGTGTGATGATGGTCAAGCAACATTATCCAACTTTTTGTAACCTCAAAAAAACAAGAGATTCAAATTAATTTTCATTTGTCTCAGAGAAAATCGAGTCTCTTTCTTCCCACTCTGCACCTGGACCTTTGTTTTTGCAGAGGAACCAAGTGTAACCAAGTGATAGTCAGAGACTTAAACTGCTAGAATCAGACCCTGAGAGTTTAAAAGTAATAGACACGTTTTTTACAGAGATAGTACGTCCAGGAGAACTCTACACTGTGATGCTGTAAAGCTGCAGTCGGCAGGAACGCTTGAAAAATACTTGATTTATGACTCATCGCCAGAACATGAAACACTTCATGCGCCATGTAAACCGGTGCAATCGCTCCATCTCTGAAACACTCTGCTGACAGTGACACATTAATTATTGCCCAATTCTCTTACAGACCTTTTAAGGTTGTTTTGCACTATACTTTTTAGCTGGATGAGTGACATTTTCACCAAGTGGACATGTACGTGCAGCTGCATAGAGAAACGGCCTTGTGAGTGGGAGAAACTCCCTCTTTCACAGGCCAGACATCCCCAAGGCTGGAAAGAGTCTAGAGGAGGTGCCAAAATGTACTTCTCTCTCAGATCAAATAACACATGATAGGTTATTAACTAATCACTGATCAGTAATGCCAAGAACATATTGTCTACCCTAGCTTTAACTAGCTTTTAATTGTGTTAGAACTAGACTGCTCACCTCAGACCAGTTTGTTCAAAGGGAATGCAGCAGTTTTGTTTGAGTATTACTGATGCTCAGAATGCCCCATCGTGTGTATCCTAGTGTCAGACTTTGAATCCAGTGAAGGTCTTGGATTGTGGTGCTCAAATGAATGTAGAAACCCTAATGTCATGAAGATGGTGTGTGGGAGGATGTGTGTGTGTGTTCGGTTGGGCTTGGATCATTTTTAAACAACAGCCTTGGGAACATTCCTGAGAAAATGAAAAACATTCAAACAAACAAGTGGCCCACACCCGCTTTACAGAGCCATAACACACAGAGCAGCTCCTCACACTCACACCAAAGTCTAGATTCTAAAATGTGTTTGTCTTCATTTAGACAGTAAGTTTTCTTAAAAAGCTACTTTGCTAAAACAGGTCAAGTAAGTAAGAGTTTCAGCTGCTTATTACTGCAAATCAGTGCAGCTATTCATGATGGCATTTGCTATTGATAGTTACTCATTGGCAAAAAACACAGTTATTATAATGGAACAGCAAATGTCCTTTCTATCTTTTTGTAGTCTACCTTTCCTCATTCCAAGAGCAGTTCCTCTGTTAGGGCGGACAAAACGCAGCATTTGAAGCATCTGTTGAGCTCTGGTCCACCCACATTCAAACACCACTGTGCTTCCGACTGAACAGAGTATTAAACAAACCAATCTGAACAGTTCTTTCAGCACTGGAACCTTTAAAAGCCTCAAAAATAGCAACCAGACAATAACACATACAGTCCTTTTTTATGGATGAAAAGAAACTCAGACCCACACAGTGTGTTTGGACTTTAAATTACCATGAGAGGAAATTTGTGGTTTGTTTCTTTTCTGTTTTTCTAACATATTTCCAGGCTTTTATGATCTCTCAGAGTCATTTGGTTGGATACTTGACACGGCTCCTGCGTCAATCTGAACACTAATTATTATTCTCTGTAAGACTGGCTTTTCTGAATGTTGATTTAATCTCAGTAACAATAATTGCTATTGAACACTGAGCAACACCATTGTACAAATAACGGTGACTGAAGTATTTAGGGCACCAGAGATTGAGACGGAACATTTGTTTTCAGTTAGTCCACATTGCAATTCTAAATCTATGAAAATAACAATGTAGCTCATAGATTGTTTTCATCCCTGTATTAGAATATAGAGTCATTCAAGTGTTGAAGGTGTCGATCTGTGAATTGAAAATGAGCCATTGCTGGAGTCAAAGAATGGATCACAGTTTTACTCGATTCATTTATTGCCACTGAAGTCTTTCATTAACTGACTTATTCACCAGGTGAAGAAACCACACTTTCCACATTGCATCGTTAAAACTGTAGTTTTGAGAATAAACTGGCGTAAACTCAACAACGTAGAACGTTGGCTCAGTCCTGAGGGAGGATAGAGCTTCAGAAAGAGGAGGATTTTGTCAGAACTCCTCTTTATCAAGGACGTTGTCTCCGCATTGCTCTGGTTTGCCATAGGAGTTTGTTCACATTGAGCCAGAGGAGGTCCTTTTTTTCCATTTAACCCTCCAGTTAGACTTTTTTTTTCTTATTTACACACCTTATCTGTTTAACTAGTGCTACTTGACCCATGTTCAAGCTTTTGTTCTGTTTATCTTTGCACACAAATTTATAATAATCTACCTGATCTTACATAGCTGCTTCACCAACAGTGCACATCAGGCATCACACTGGAACACTCATGAAGTAGCAGAGTGCGGAACTGCTCACACTCAACTGAGTGTTCCTGCTGATTGGTGCAGGGGTGGATAAAAACCTGTCTTTTCCCAATAACCACCTCTGTTGCTGTAGGTGGTCAGTAGCTGTTAGCAGAGTGGTGTTTTCATGGCTAACTACATAGCTTCTTCTGCTGCTAAAGTGGTGGTGGTGTGACGTCCGTCATGTCTGCTATTTTTCAGTGCACTTTCTTTGAGAAAAAAACACAGGCCTAAAAACCTGTTTGTGCCATGTAGTGCTTGCTTGAGCTAAACAAATGAACGTGGTTGGATTGGCTAATGCCAGTGGGGAAATATTTGCTTAACATGATTTGACTGGCAACTTTTTTGTCAACTTCTGACGCAGGCAATGTGAGCAGAGGAAATCAACATGCCTCTCCATTCAAACTGAATGAGAAGCATTTTTGTCAATGCCTCACCTGTGTACATGAGCATTGTTCGTTAAAGATGAGCTGAGCTTTATTTTTCACGGTTGGTGTAGTGGTCAGTGCTCTTGCCTTTGCAGCAAGAAGACCCGGGTTTGAGCCCCGGTTGGAACAAAAGCCTTTCTGCATGGAGTTTGCATGTTCTCCCCGTGTGTGCATGGGTTTTCTCCGGGTTCTCTGGTTAACTCCCACAGTCCAAAACATGCAATATGGGGATTAGGTGAATTGGACACTCAAAATTGACTGTCAGCGTGAGAGTGAATGGTTGTTTGTCTCTCTGTGGCCCTGTGATGGACTGTCCAGGGTGTGACCCCGCCTATTGCCCTATGTCAGCTGAGATTGGCACAGCACCCACGACCCTCATGTGGAGGATAAAGTGGTTGAAAATGGATGGCTGGATGGATGGTGTCACTTGCAGAGATGAAGCATTTTTCTCTGAGAGTTCTAGCATCTTTTAGTTCTCCTTAGCTATTGCTATTGTTTTTCCTGTTCTCTATTGTTTCTGTTATTTGCAGCAACTGCAGCATGCAACTGGCTAGAATATTGAGATCAAGTGCCAATATTTGCCCCAGCAGTGTCAATATTGATTTCAAGGTGAATTCCAATGAGACTTCATGCCTGCTGGGTGTGTAAATACACATAGAAATTTGGGCTACAATTAATTGCAGCTTTATTGCCTAGTTAAATTATATTTAAATATAAATTAAGAAGTTTTGCTTTCATGCTGGTGTCATTAAATGTCTTATTTTATATTATATATACTTCTCATAATACCAGCATACCCACATGGTATTGCAGTGTCATTTGTGCTATGTTAGACTGTGTGTCCAGCTGATTAAGAGGTTTCCTGGTAAACACGTGCTGCTTCAGTCACCGTGTCTCCACAAACATCCTAGAGAACTGTCACATGAAATCATCCCAGTCCAGAGCTAACAGGAACTGGAGCAGCCTCCGGGTGTCTTCAAAACATGATCTTGTGGTTTTAATAGTCCTGGCGTCTCCACTGATGATAGCTGTTCCTTTTTGTAGTTATATGTGTGAGATACTTGAATCCCCGCTGTTGTGCTGCCGCAGGACCACATGTGTTTCCAACACAAAAGGATGAATGCTGGGAAATTGCAAAATCAGAAGAAGCATGGATTTGTCTTGCTAACTAAAGACCTGTTTCGACAAAGAGAGGCTTAGTCTGAAGCCAATTTCGCTTTATTACAAGCTGTGGGTAAGACATGCACACATGTCCTTAAAATGTGTGTGTCTCTGTGTGTGTCCTTTAAATAAGGGTTTCTCTATCCTGGTCCTGGGGACCCACTGCTACACCGTTATCAGGCTTCTACAGGGCTTGTCGATGAGCTGACCATTTTAATCAAGTGTGTTGGTCCCCAGGACCAGGACTGAGAAACCCTGCTCTAAAACCCAATGAACCCAGTTGTGATACCTGGCAATGAAAAGCACAAGTAAGAGTCAGAGAGGGGCAAAATACAAGTGACGGCAGAACGAAAGTGAAACCGCAAATCACACATTTGATACTAATGTGACTCACTTGAGAGGTGACGGTGGTGTTCAGAAATAAAGAGTAACTGTCTCACACTGAGATGAGGTTCTTTCTTACGTATTCTCTCCTCATTTTATCCTGAATTGACCTTGCGCTGAATACACTTTCAACACATTTACAGGCATGTTTACTTACTGTACGTTTGAAAACAAACAAAAAAACACAATATTTCTCTAACTTTATGTTTTGCTTTTGTTGCTTTAGTCAAACCACCAATGGGACATTAAATGTAAACAAACATGTTTGTACACTGCCTAACCCTAACCCACAACATTTTGGCTCATGAACCGTTCTTTCACGGTTTGACCCCAATGAATCGTGGCATTATCATCCTGGAATAGGCCCAAAATTCAGTAAATTTGTGGATATAACATTGATCTGATCACATGAAGCAACCTCAGATCACAACTACATATGAATATGTACCAAGAAACATCTGGTTCCCAATTGATGCTTCCTCAATGAAGCCTGGACTTGGCTCAAGGGCTTTTTTTTCTTTGGACAGGTTGACTTTCTGCTAACTTTCTGTCTAACCTGTCGGTGTATTACTTGTGGGATTCTGAAAAGTATCTCTTAGATTTACTGTTAGAGCACTGAGACTGAGACACATGTCACTGAGCAAACACTTGTGATAGTTTGTCAGCATATGAAGCTATATGGTTAAAGGTCTGAGTCCTTCCATCCTTCCTTAAGTTCATGTAATTGCTTTCATGATGATGTTGGTAATGTAATGCATCGTACATAGTAAGAAAGAAACCTTTACAATATCACAGAGAGAAGAGAAACCCAGCAGTTCACACAATGAGAAAGTGCGATGCATCCTTGGAGAGACACAACCAGACTCAAAGATGTGCAGCCAGGTGAGGTAGAGACAGAAGAGAGAGACCAGGAGCAGATATATAACTGTTGCATTAAGTTATAGGTTTAGTCAGGACAGTCCTGGATTGGTTCTGAGGTTTTTGTAGTGCATACAGTTGTTAAATCGCATCTTACGTTAAGACAGACAGAGGCTACAGCGACATTGTGCTAATAAAGCTACAAACAGATTGGAGTATGATGGGAATGGAAAGAAGAGCCCATGAAAAAGTGCTTCCCTGTGCTGCTGCTGTATTCACCCAGACGCTCCCTCAGTCAGGTCTAGTGGAGAAGATGAGCAACACAGCAAACCAATATGAATGTCACGCCGTTTCTGTCCACGGAACCCAAACGGAGGCAGAATAATTACATTTAAAAACATCGCCAACACTGCAGCACTGTCATAGCACTGTTAAAAATAACGTGTAAGTGTAATGATGATACAAAAATGGCCAAATCTGTGTTGATACTGGTCACATATAAGCCTTGCTTTCAAGATGTTATCCTGGTATCTGTGACAGTTTTCACGGGAAAATGATGACTCATAATTCAGAAGAATTATTCACATGATCAGCATCAGTCACATGGTGTGCTAGTGTGCAGTTTGTCACAACACAGCTCAGTTTCCTTGTGCCTCATTGTCCATCTTCACTTCAAGAACAAACAGTTGTACACTTTTGTGGTCTGTCCCCGGATATTCACACAAGGCCTCCCTCCGGTAATGATGTAATCACAATATAGTGAATCAATAATCTGGTGATGTGGAGCGTTTCTGTTGGGGGATTTGTTGTGCGTTACTCTCGCTCAGATTATAATGCTCAAACTTAGTGTGCGATTGTGTAATAACGTCGTGGGAGTTGTGTTTTGTCCCAGACGACTGTGATGTGCATGTATTGTGAAACAAGCAGCCTTGACTGAGTGCAGTGTTTGTATGTCTGTCTGTCTTTCTGGCGCTGTTTCTTGAGCCTGTGGGAAAATGAGCACTGACTCTTGTAAATGCTCTGGTGTTTGTTTCCACAATAAGGCCATCTGTGTCACAGTGACCACGCCCTCCAGCTCCAGCTCTGTGGACTTTTTCTCACGCTTTAACTCCGTATGCTCACACCCAGATTACCGATGTCCAGTTTGTTTTAACCCGTACTCTTACCACTGAACAAAGAGCAGTTTCCTCATTCAACCACAGTCTGGACGTTGACCACCAAGAAATCAAAACTGACAAACTAAGAGAAAATAGGTTTCCTGACCAAAGACATTCTCATGTCCTGCATAGCACTCCAGACTGAAGGAGACATGTGACAACTGCGAATCATACAACCTGTTAGTATTCATTTGTTTCCATCTGTTTTGGGCCATTTTGTGGCCATTTTGATGTTTTGTCTGTAGGATCCAGTGTCTCTGTTGTCATTTTATGTGCCTCTTGGCGTTTTTTGTCTTTGTTTTTGTGTCATGGTCGTCTTTTTGTCTCTTTGTAGTCCCATGTTTTTTGTCCCCAGGCATGTTACATGTCGTCATTGGTTTGTTTGTGGTTCGTTTTTATGTGTTTGTAGTTGTTTAGTCACGGACGGTCATCTTCACTTCTTCTTTTGGTCATGTTTCTTCTCTGTGTAGTTGTTTTGTCTCCTTTTGTTTCTGGGGTTTTGTATCTTTGTGGCCATTCTGTGCATTCAGTAGTCATTTTGTGTCTCTTTGTAGTCTCTCATCTTTGTCTGGCGCCCACTGTGACGCTCAGTCCATTGACGGGCGAACAGAAAATGAGGAGGCGCTGACTTTTCAAAGCATTTGTCACGGGAGCAAACTCCGATATGACACAACATCAGTACTTCCCTCTCTTTTAACGTCCACTTCTCTTCACCAGATCAGTGCTACGAGCAGTGGTTTCTACACAGTAATTATGTAAATCTTGACTGGAGATGTCTTCACTGAGCTTTTCACAGATGATGGGCCCATTTTTCAGTTTGGTCAAATACAGAGCAGATGGTTTACACAAGAAGATCCTCATATTGTACAGATCCAAGCAGGAACCATTACTGAACGGAGGCTGGTTCATAAAAAACACACAACAGTGAAGGATCCCCTTTCCTGTTCTGAATTAGCAAGTTTCCTTTTGAGCAAAGCGGTAAAACGTAAATGAAACAAATTACAGGGAAGTGACCCCAGGCTTCGCCACAACTGCTTTTGCTTCCTTATGAGTAAAATAATGTTCTCAGTTTCCATGTGTGTCAGCTTTTAATATATCTGCATAAAAATACATTTATTAATAATAAATGAGGTGTGTGGAAGGAAGTCAAAAGAAGGCTGATGCTCATCGTCTGCATGCGTATTGTTGGTGTAGTGTGTTATTTTTTTTTGATTGGGATGAAGTCATTTGAATTTGGATGTACAATGTGTTCTTATATACACTGTTTGCACTTCAAGGTGGAAAGAAGAACTTGAGGACCAGGTATCGTGATACAAAAAGCCATCCAGGTGAGTTCTCAAGCAGAAAAAACAGTAAATATCTGATTGATCATGTTAAAACTGAGTAGGCATTTAAAGTTGAGTTACAGCTGCAAAAGCATGTCAATTTCAGTTTGACTATTTTCTAATGAGCTAAATAATAGTATAAATGCAGCATTTGAAGGAGAAACCCTAACCTTCCTTCCATTGAACACAGAACCTCAGCTGTGAGGCATCAGACATTCAGAACCGCTGCACAACCGTAAATCTTATATCAAACAACAGTGCAGTTGATCAGTCTACCGTAATACGGGGAATAAGGTCGCCATTAACATGACAACACGTTACACCACTGATAGTTATCGTGTGTAATTTAAGGTCTCCGTGATATCACTAATAAACTAAAGCAGAGGTCTCAAACTCGTGGCCCGCAGGCCACATGTGGTCCCCCTCGATCAATATCATGCGGCCCACCACTTAATGTTAAGATTGTCTTATTAATAGATTCATTTTTGCATCATAAATATGGTTATATTGTGAGCTATTTATCGTTCCATATCAAAACAAACACTTTTATTTTGAAATTATGTGAAATATCATCACAATTTTTTTATTTCGATGTATTTTTCTCAAAAAGTCTGCCTTTTTTTTACTTGACTGGCCCCTTACTGACCAAACTAGACACTCGGTGGCCCCCAGGTCGTTTGAGTGAGTTTGAGACCCCTGGAATAGAGGCACTGTGAGCCTCTTTATGAGGAAATGGTCAAGTATAAACAGACAAGCTTTTGTTTATTATTATTTTTTTTTATTCCTATCAATTCATTGATTATTTTATTAGTGTATTTTGACTTTTTCCCCCTGCTTGTCATTATCAGTGGTGTCACATACTCACCACACCAGAGCTGCACCTCAAACTTTTTTTGGAGGCCATCTAGTTTTATTTTCCGACAGATTGTGGATAAAACAAACAAACTAAAGTTTCACATACTGTATATACAGTATGTCAGATAATACAATGGACATCAAAAATACATTTTTGTGCAATTCTACATATGAACATAGATCACAAAATAATAACTGGCACTGTCACATTTAGTCCAATAGAGGCAGAGTGTGAACTTCAAACATTAATCCCCACTTTTTCATAAAGGTCCATTTACTTTGAAATACTGTATATTAGTGGGTGTGTGTGAGAGAGAGATCTAGAGTCACAATGATGACAAACAGAAGTCCATTCATACCGAGGCTTTCTTGGCTCAGCAGCAGCGCACAGGAGGGCAGGGCTGCATGTGCATGGTGGGTGTGACCAAACTACAAAAATGTTCTGTGCGAGTGTCGCTGCCTCGTCAGTATGAATGGTGGAGCTGCAGAGGACGAGTCTGACGAAGAGAAGAAAGTTAGTGAGGAGTGACAGAGACCAGAGAGAGGGGGAGAGGAAACGCACGCGCGCGCGCACACCGCACTCCGCGCGCTCTCAGGATGATGACTCTGTACAGCAAAAGTTTGAAAGTGAAAGAAAGAGACAGTGTCGGGTCAAACTGGTGCACATGCGCGCTTCAGCTATGTTTGACTGAAGTTAAAAAAAGAAAGAAATGAAAGACAAGACGTGCACATTGTGCGCCTGAGTGCCACTGATGCGGGGGTAAGTCTTTCACTTTGTTTTCTCCACTTCATTTGTCTTTTTATGAATTAAAACGTGCACCACAGTCAGAATGAGGAAGCAGCTTGTGACTGTGGAGAAAATACATTTGTTGACTTATCACTAAAACAGATCCGGACTGTGTGATGAAAAAAGTTCACAGAAGTTTGGGAGCCGCGCGCAGATCACACTCATGCGTAATGGGCGGTTTGTGCAGAGATAGTAGGAAGTATGCGGTGTCAGGCACAGATAGTAACCCGGCCTTCCTCTTCCTTTTGTATTTTTCACAAAAGTTATTGAATGACTTGACCTGAAAAGGTTTCCTTTGACTTGGTGTCACTCTGTCGACACCCCCCACCTCCCTCCTGCATCTCTGTGGCCATAAATGCTCAGCAGATGAGCTGCACTCTGGGATTTATTGCCCTCCTTGTCATCATCCATATAAAAATATTCTCATGACTGTATTCTCTTTTTTTTAGTCGGATCAGCGTGTGAAGCATTTGTGGTGGGCGTCACCTCCTGGAAAGAATGCAGAGGGCGTTACTGAAATAACTTGATGAACACAAGTCAAGTGTTAAAGCCCATATCTGTAATTCAATACTTCCTAGTCAAAGTGAGCTATTCAGATATTTACTGTGACATTCCATGTATCCAGTGTTTTTAATTCAGTTGTAGAGAGTCTCCCAATCAGAGATACCTACAATTTTGACATCTGCAATTCCTTTGAATTGAAGAATCTGTATCGTCGCACTGAAGACTGTTCCGTTAACTTTAATTGACTGATTCGTTCAGTTGATTGATATTTAAATAACCATTTTTACTACATTGCTACCAAAGAAGGTGAGAACAATGCTTCAGCACCCTCGTACACGTCTGGTTCACAGCTGAAAGGTCCGTCGGGCAGGGGAGTCGGGGTGTCAGCCGGTTCATGGGTTGCCAGGTTGCCAGGTCTCGGATGACTATCCTTGGCGACTACTTCTTTTGTTGTCGAAATGTTTTTTCTGCTTGGTGAGTGGGGCTTAATGCTCCACCTAGTGGTGGGGTAGAAGTTCATTTCGCACATGCGCTGTCCACGCGCACCCAATGTGCTCTTTGCGCGCAGTTCCAAAATCCAGCCTCCGTGTTTGGCCCTCGTTTTGGCTTGTGTTTGTGACTGAGAACAGTACTTGTACTTGTACACAGTGTGCACTGTACCCGATGGTCATGTTAGCGAGACAAGTAGTGCGACGTTGTACCGTTGCGACGACAACGAACAGCAACATGGAACGGCATCCTGCAGCTTTTTCTGCTCAAGGGAAGGGTACCGAAAAATGGGTTGGGGCCAATTATCTTGGTACTATTCCTAATGGAAACACAAAACAATACATACCGAACTGTTCCACTACATGGAAACACATTTGTTTCATTTATTTGTGTGTTAGCAGTGTGACATTGGAAGTGGAAGTGTGTCTGCTCTGAGCAGCAGCAGCAGAGTCACAGCAGTGGGGAATGATCACATGATGAGAGGAGAGATGATTGATGGACAGATTATATTCAACAGCAACATGTAATAGACAGAGAGACAGCTAGATAACTTTAGCTCAAGCCCATCTGCTTACCTGTGGAGAAAATGTGCCACGTTGTCATCAAATTCCTTTCAGTTTTCTTCTTTTCTTTATTTAAATGTACCCCAAAAGAACCCACATCTATAATGTAGAGTGTGATCTAGATGTTTTTGAGAGTGGTAGTGGGGCCCTTTAGCATTTGCTTGCTTGTCTCCATAGCTGCTTGATGCTGTGGCTTCCTAACCAATCTGGCAACCTCGGTGTTAAAAAGTGCTACTAGCTGTGTGACTGGTAAATTGGCGTTGGGTGGCGCAACATGCTAAAACACAAACTGAAAACAGTATTTACAGGCGGTAAATCAAACTTTAATTTTATGTACTGGCTCTACCAATGATGTCAGTGAAATGGTATTATAATTAAACATGTTTCCTAATATTTAAAGCCATATCATGGTCATTTTATGACTTATGATTATGATTATATTTCTTACATACAGTTCCTTTAATGCAAGGGTAATCAACCAAATGCCAATATTCTCACCCTTCTTCTACATGGGAGAACTTAAGTGACCTTAAGGGAATGCAAATACACAGAAAGACCAGCTTATTGTGCAAAACATCAATATAAATAATAATGAATTCCATTTCTATTAATATATTCTGAGCAAATCATTTAAAGAAATTGTTCAAGAGATTATCTCTCACTATGATTCACTTTCTTTTCCTATAATCATGTCACTACCTCGTCCAACACTTTCCCACTATTTGAACACATTAGAAGTAAAGATGTAGATGAACTCGGTTGAGTGTGTTTCACAATGAGTGGCCTGGGATTTCCCTGTCCTCGTTTCCTTCATTCATGTGGCTGGAGACTGACAGATAGAGAGCTATCAACCCGGATATGAGCCGAGAACTGAGTGTGTTTGAGGGTGGAAGAGAGATGGAGTGTGTGTGTCTGTGTGTGTTCTTGTATTTGTGTCCTCTTTAGGATGTGTTCTGTCGTAAACGCTGACCTTGTCAGGACCAGTAGTCCTTATTGAGGCCAAAACCTGGTCCTAATGAAGCATAACCTAATTTCTAGGGAACTGGTTAAGTTTGTGGTTATGACAAGGTTAGGGTCAGACATTAACTGGTTATGGTTAAGGCTTTGTTTTGGCTGTCCAAATGTCTGAATGTCAATGCATGTCCCTAAAAGGACAGCCAAGTGAACATATGTGTGCGTGAGCACATGTCATTTCCTCATTCTACTTCCTAGTGACTTCTGCAGCACAAGCTTCCTCTTGTCCTCTGCACCATTTTGCATCTCCAGCAACTGAATATGATGCTTATCAGACAAATGGACACTTGAACATTTCACCTGACGGTATAGCTGATATGTCTCATTGTGTAGAGCGGGATAAAGATGGTAGATTACATGTGACATTCTTATACTTTTTTATGACTTGTTTCAGTCTTGCTGATAAGCCGCAGTGTCTTCAGTCAGCTGATACATCGGCATATAATCCAGATGTTATCCTGCAGGATGGATAGTTTAGTCTACACTCCAGTTTATGATCATGCTGCCATTGTGAAAGTTCACTCTACTGTTGAATTTGATCATCTTCTTTACAGCCCTTGTGAAATGTCACTAGGCGGCAGTGGTATTCCAATATGGCCTTAAATAAGATTTAACATCCATAAATCTCAATAAGTGGTTCAATAATTGCAGAGTGTGACGTTGAATAGTGACCATATCGTTCCCCCATGATTCTGTCTATTACAGAGAGAAAGTGAGCCAGCATGAACCGAACCAGGACATGCTACTATGAATTCTCAAACATGTCACCGGTGGAAAGTAAAACAAATGCTACAGGTATTAGGTGACATAATTTCCAGAATAGCTCCACCCAACCACAGAACAAGTGAAAACACCCATGTGACCGTGAGACTTGGGAGATACCATCATGAAGAGTAAGATGAAAAGTCTTTCAGTTAAACAGTTTGACGTTACTCATGCAACATCCTATTTCTAGTTTTATTTATGAAGTAACTTTTACATTTATATCAGGATCAGGGTCATCTCTACCATTGTACACCTCTATGTTTTTACAATAGCCCGTAATGGACAAACTAAACATGTTTTTGAGCTTTGATGCTAAATGAAGGCTACATAGATTCTCCAACACACTTGGAAGGGAGAGCAGAAGGATATTCAGCTGTAACCTGAAACGTTTTTACACACTGTACCTTTAAGTTGAAATTTAAATAATGGGGTATCAGTTAATAATCAAAATATTAGTCTAAATAATAACTAGACAGTATCTTGCATGTCTTCTTGAACCTCAACAGTGCACAACTGCGCTGTCTTTGAAATAAAAACACTAAAGTTTAAGTCAAACAATTTACATCCAGTGAGTGAGTGAGTGAGTAAGCTATTCCACATGAAAACCTATTACACCTTAATGCATTTTTAAGTTTCACACAAAATATGTGTCGCCGTGAGCACAGTTTAAGCCCCTGTAGGGATTAATTGGCCTTGGTTGAGTCTCCATGATCACAGAATGCCCTCTCTTTTGGCTCTGTTGTGTCCGTGTGCATGGCAATAAAGCTGAACCAGGAACTAACTGATTGCAGGTTGCTCAGTGTTCTTTTCCTCATATCTAAACAAATTAGGGGAAATGTACACAAGAGGTGTTACTATGGAGAAAGCAGAGAAAGTTGAGAGGTTCATTTTAAGTTCAACGGCCTGTCTGTGTGACGCTCTTGGTGCGCATCAGATACAGTGTAGAACACAATCATGTTTTTTTTTTAAATCATGCTTCATGAGGTCAGACTGTTAAGAGACATTTATGAAACCAGTGAATATAAAAGGTGAAGGAGACAGGTGCAGTTTATGACATTAGTTTTGAATATAGCACACATTTAAACATCAAAATCAACAGCATGATTTTGTAGACGTGTTTATGCCTTGCTGATGAAAGTGAGTTTGATATCTGTTCCCGTTTTATCTCACTTTTAGCCTCTACCAATGGCTCATATCCCACTCCTGAGCTGCTAAATGCTCCAATATGTTCGCCCTCTAAGTCTCTACCTTTGTCTGCTGTTGTTAGTCTGGGCAGATGGTGTGCAGGCCACTTAAAATAAAATGTCAAAGTTGTTTTGTGCAACATCTTAAGGAGGTTGAGTATCTCCGTCCTTGCAGAGTCTACCCACTGTAGAAGCATCAAAGCTTCACCTGTTGCTGCCTCAAACTTGCTTTTGCTTTTTGTGTTACAGAGTGCGAGAGATGCAAACCACAGATAGCACATTCAAATAAAAGTAAACCTGTTTGTTGTGCAGTGACAGATCCAAATGAGTAGGCAGCTTTTCAAAATTATACTAATACAATAGATTTGATCTTGGGGTGTTGTCAACTTGAAATGTCTGTGTCATTCAGAAAACTTGCAGCTGCAGGTTGATTTTCGTGCTCTCACTTCAGCTGAAAGAGTTCCTTGTTCCTCTTCTTTTACCACTGCCTCTGACAAAACCTTTTTTTAACAACCCAGTGGATGAAGTCACAGATGCAAAGCCCTTTTTTTAAAACATGTTTTAATTTAATTTACCCCAGAAGCCTCATATGTGATAAGTCATTTATAGCCATAATGCTTTTAGCTGAGAGATGCTGGTAGATAGGGTTTCTAAATTTTTTTATTTTTTTTTATAAATGCTTTGAAGTACTACAGAGAGTCGTGTGTCTATTGCTGCATTCAAGAATAACCTATGCACTCATATTTACAATACGGGTAGTTGTGTAAAGGACATCCTGAGCTCAGAGCTTTCAGAATACATGGATTTAACAAGTGTTGTTATATGCAATATCCTCATCTTGTATGCAATATGCTCATCTTGTGAAAACAGAAAATTACCTCATTTGAATGTTCTGACAGCACTCTTACACACAGGGACTATGTGTGCAAGACATCATAACTAAATGTTCACATCTTGTAAGGCTTATTACAATACTGCATAACCATTAACCATATTTCACCATTTAACCAAATATAAATATGCAATAAAAGTGACAAGCAACCAGCCAGCAGCTACTGTTTGATAAGAAACCTTTACAGTATTTCATTCCCTAAAAACACACATTATACAGTTTAGACTTAGCTGTAACAGTTGATTTAGTGAGTTTTGTACCAGCCACACCAGCATTACACTTTCTTTATGTAAAATAAAAGCTCATCCCATCCCAAATGTTTCTCCTCGTGAAAACATTGAGTCCCTGCATGAAAACCTGTTGTCAGTCAAATAGAAAATTAAAAGCAGTTCTCTCTAATGTGTTGACGCCCCCCCCCCCCCCCCATAATCCTGTCCTGCAGCTGTCACACGGTGGTTTTTGTTGATGTTTCTCTCAAAGTCTGACGTAAAACAGTGGAATTTAAGATGCCGAAGTGAACTAATGTCAATTATAAGCATTAAAAGCTCTGGTTGACTTGGCGTCACGCGTTTGGCTATTACCATGACGATTGAGTGCACCAGCTGACATCAGCTTAAACAGTGTAGCTGCAGAACATGTCTAATCACAGTGCATGTCAGTGTGAATACGTGCATCACTCACAGCACAGGGACAGTATAGCACTTCCTCCCGTCACTGTCTAACCTTCATTTTGTCATGAGAGAAACTCTGACATCCTAGCTTTTCAGGAACCATGACTGCAGCCTGGTTTTACACATCACACATACTATTTTTGGTTGAGTGTTGTTGAGTCTGAGGGTTAGTGAGACGTTTTTCCAAAACACGAAAACCACAAAATTTAGGCTAGAGCATTGCTTCAGTGATGGTTCTGTCCATGTGTGGAAAAAGTGTGGAGGACTTTATTCCCAGAGTTGAGCACAGAAATGAACACAGGGCGTTTGTGCACACTGTATGAATGAATGGTTGCACTGCTTCTCCTGTGGCCAGCTGTGGTCGTTCATTCTCTTTTCATTTTGGAGGTGAAGTGAAATTACAATGGAGTAAAAGCTGATTAGCATTCCTCTCTTATCTCACCCTATTTAAGTTCTCAAAAATCTTATCAGCTGGAAACTTGTGAAGCATGTGGTCTACACTGGAGTGTGCTGTGCTGTGTGCTGTGTGAGCTGCGAGCGGGTTGGGTTATCAGTGTGTTTCTCAGAAACGTTTCAGAAATGTACAAAAACGACCTCACCACAAGAATTCAGCTCTTGTGTTCAACTTGTCAAACAAATCCTCCCTCCGTTGTAGTCATAACAATCTATATCTTACAATTTCTGTGTGCGGGTTTCGTTGGGCGACCACACTGGTTAACAGTTGAAGCTCCTGGCTTCCAGTAAGATGCTGCTGCTTGGATGGAGGGTGTGCAACACTTCTTTTGTAGATGTCATTGATGGGTTAACTGTCTCTCACACACACATAGCGCAGTATACAACTACTACTACTACTATGGCTGTGGGGTTTTTAGTCAGAGCTACTGGTTTCCAGTAAAGACCTGCACCCAGTGGCTTCACAGCAGAGGAAGTGGTGGTGTTGTCGTCTGAAACTGTTAAAAAAAAAGAAGTTGACGTATGCCAATTACTTAACTTTTCATGCATTTTATTTTTATTTATATTACGTGCGTTTAATTAATTAAATTAAATGCACGTAATATACGTGCGGTTAAACTTTATTTCACCCTGTTTGATTCTGTACAGCTTTTAACGCACATCACTTTTTTCTTAAATGTCAGTGGTTGTGGGTGTCACCACTCTGTACTTGTATGCAGAGTTATAGCGCCCCTTAGTGGACAGGCACATTCATATTTCTGTCTTCACATTGCAATTAGCTGGTCTTCTTTATATTAAAAAAATAATAATAAATAAAAAAAGCCTCAAAATGTAATATAATGTTCTTAAACTAGGTTTGCACAGCAGAATGTCCACCAAGATATCAAAGCCTGAATGTATATGAATAAAATAAAATCTCTTAATCTCTTAATCTCTTAATCTCTTAATCTCTTAATCTCTTTATCTCTTAAATCTCTTACATCTCTTAAAATAAAACAAAAAGATAAGTTCATTAAATTAAATTAAATGGATCTTCAAATATGAAAGACTTTGCATCAAATTGAGAGTAGCTCTCTGGCTCCACCTGCTGTTTGAGTGTGAAAACTGCTGAAATTCAAACATTTAAACCAATAGATCACTATGTATCTTATTCACAAAATTGTATTTATTATTCTACACTGCATTTTTTAAATGTCAATCTCTTTAATGTATTTTAATTCATGTGTGCTCTGTAGCTGTTGATTTTTACTTGTTAAACTGTGAAGTAAAAGGTCAGCATTTGCACATGTATTAGTTTATTTTGTAATATTTAAGGGTTCATACTGAAGAACTTGATCACATGTGCAGAAACAATATGACGATATGTTGTCATTTATGTGCTTGGATATTATTTTTAATTTCTGGTTGAATTCAGTAAAGTAAATGAAAGAAAATGGGTCTGAAATGCAGCAGTAATTAAGAAAATAAAAATACAAAAAGTCAACTTGAATGACAACCCCAAAAAGGCTCTGAAAATCTAGGCGTATTTAAGCGAAAAGAAAATCAATTCATCCATAATAGGTTATTATCATAGTCCACCCTACATTCAAAGTAGACCTTGTATTTATTTGTGACTGTTGTGTGGATGTTGGTCTTTTTGTTGCCAGAAGAGGGCGGTGTTTTCCACATCATCCTCCTCACGTTTGTGACCCAGTGTGTTTGTGCCCTCCGGCATCACCACCACCATCAATGGATTCTTTCAGCCTCTCTGATTTCCAGACAGAGACAGAGGGAGAGAGTGACGGATTATACTGTGAAGCCCCTCCTTCAGGGGATAATGTAAGTTATTGATTGGTCGGCGGGTGTCAGCTGGCGATATTGATTAGCATAGTTTCTGACAACAATGGAGGAGAGTAGTGAGAAGCTGCCGGGGTTTGGTTCACACACTGTAGATCAGACACAGCTGTGCCACTGCATTAACATAATTGTGTGTGTGTGCGTGTGCAAGGTATTGATTATTTATTGAGCTGCAGTGAAGTTTTCCAGGCGTATGTGCATTCCTTAAAGGGATATTCCACCCCAAAATCTTATGTTGAATAGATCAGTTGGACCACGATTTCAACAGGTAAAAAAAGCAATTACAAGTACAATCACTTAAAGGTCCACTGTGTGAGGATTAGTGACTCCTAGGATGGGAGTTAACAAACAGAAGACTCTGCTTTTACTCCACCCTGAGACCCAAGTGCATCAGGGAACTATGGCAGCCTTTGCATAGCAGAAAGGATGAATTTTGTCTTCATTTGCATAGTAAACAATTACATCTTTATGAAAGAAATGAATTGCCAGACAAAAGAAACACACTCATTGCTGTGTGTTTTAAGTAACTGAAATAAATGACAGAGAAATGCTGAAGATAATAGATGATTTAAATGACAGGGATGGGAAATGTGAGAGCAATTGACAGAACATTGGAATTGTCCTTTATGGTGGTTTTATGACAAGAGGATCAGTCAGTATATTACAGAATAATCTGAAATGACTGAAGTATAAGCCCATATAAGGACTGTGCTGATTCTATCCTCTCACCCACTGTTCTTAGATGTCTTCATAGGCGTCTTAGAATTGTAATTACATTTTTGGTCAATTTATAATAATAACACATTTATGTCCCATCTGCAGATCATTTTCTTGATTTAAAGTTGCAATAAAAAAAAAAAAATCAGTGAGAATGAGTCACTACTGGACCCTCACCGGAGACTAAGATGTCCCACCTACAGCATCATCGAGCCTGGTGGTCTTACTGCTCGCACATTAATCACAGATGAAACACACACACATTTCCTCTCTTTTGTGTCACATACATTCACCCTCTGGACCACACACACACACACACACACACACACACACACACACAAATCTGGGAATACACCGACAATAACCTCCCACACTGATGTACACACTTATTTGATGCAGACTTTGGAAAATCTACACACACACACACACTCACTCACTCCCACGCCATCTGAGGGAAAATAGCCTCCGCTGGCTAATCAGAAACACAATAGCGTCTTAGTCTAAAACCTGGAGACTAATAGTGTTTAGACTCACGAGGAGATGAGTCAGATCCTTTGCTGTGTCTGACTCAGACACTCTGACCCAGACTCAGGCTCTACTGTCCCAGACAGAATGGAAAAGGAAAAAGTTAGGTTTTCCTGGAGGGAGGGGAGCAGTCACAGTGAGACTAACACCACAGTGTAATACAATATGCCCGGGGGCAATGATCCGTTTTTGGTGGAGACCGTTTTGGAGGGTGCACCTGGTCAGTGTGTGATTTCCTTGTTTTTCATTCTCCACTTTTCACATTCCATACTGTAGTTTTTTAATCGTTCAAGCAACTGTTCAGCCTACTGGAACCAATTTATATCTTTTAATTCTTTAATATTAATATTTTTGATGGTATATCACATGATAATGTGCCTTCGTTTTATATTCATTACATAGTGAAGGTTGACCTGAAGTTTGACTTCAAATTTATGTTGCAAATTAAATCATAATTACGTATCTGTCAGGAAAAATTGCAAGATATGTTATGTGTATGGTCCAACCTGAGGGCCGATGAGGAGATTAAAGGTCAAAGGGCAGATATGCTGAGTTTTGTTGGCAGTGTTTGCTAATGTAACACAACAGCGTGTCTAACACGTAGCAAGGTGTGGCCCTGTGATGACCTGGCGACCTGTCCAGGGTGTACCCCGCGTTTCGTAGAAGATGGATGGGTGGACTTAACAGGGTTCATTAGCAGAGGTTTAAATATTCTCCCTAAAAGCATGTTTGGTTTGTATAAGTGTTCAAGTGTTCATCAATTATAAAAATGTAATGTGAACCCTAGGCAAGGGTCTTGCTTTACGGAGGCCACAGCATGCTGAATGGACACACCAGCCACAGTGAGCATGTCACGTTTTACAAACCTGCCCCCCAACTGAAACCTAACTACTACTACTACGCTATTTTTTCAACTATGCACAGGTGTTAGCGAGGTTAGGGTTAGGGAGCAAACATTTAGAAATTAGCATGTGGGAATCGAACCTGTGTCAACCACAAAGTACAATGCTTTAACCACTAGGTGAACTGCTGATGGAAACCTCAGCGAAGCTACCGGATGACAACACGTTCAAGGTACCAGATTGCAGTAATTTAAACAACCGCAAGGTGGCGCTAGTTCTGAAAGCATAAATATAGGTCGTAATTCCTGCATACGAGCCACACGGTTGGTGTAGTGGTTAACACTCTTGCCTTTGCAGCAAGAAGACCTGGGTTTGTGACCCGGTTGGAACACAAGCCTTTCTGCATGGAGTTGGCATGTTCTCCTGTGTGTGTGTGTGTGTGTGGGTTTTCTCAAGGTTCTCCGGTTTCCTCCCACAGTCCAAAAACATGCATAGTTGGGAATTAAGAAAACTATGTCATAGTGAATTCCTGGATGTTTCGTTAGAGGGCAGTCTCCTTTTTTTAAGGTGGAAGCTTACTATGCAGAATTCAGAATTCAGAATCAGAATCAAAATCGGTATTTATTGCCAAGGACATTTAGACATACAAATAATTTGACTTGATGTTGTGCATTTAAATAGACCTAAAAGATATACACAAACACAACATATGTACTTTAAAAGGAATTAAAGGGCACACAACTTGAAATTAAGAGAAGGGACCATTCTTTCTGGTATAGCTGTGCCTGAAGGGGTGAACAGGGGAATCTGGACCTTTGTGAAATAAAAGCTGCTTTTTGTTTTAAAGGAACAATCTGAGTCTCTGTCGTCTCACCCCGCCAACCCCCGTTACTATCCTGAACATCTAGAAATAATAAAGCATCAGTCAAACTGGCAGACAGCAGGGTCTCAGCAGACAGATGCAGACAGGCCGCCAACCAACCATAAATAATGACTGAAATAGAAAAGAAATTGGAGTATGTGGTGCCTTGAATGCGTCTGCATTTCTGTGTGTGTGTTTAACAGTTGGTTAGTAAAAAAAAAAGAGAAACCAGTCTTATTTATTGTTGTGACTGTGTTATGTATCATGACGTTGAAGAAGTATTCACTGATTTCTAAAAATAAAAAAAGTAGATTTGCGTTACACACACACAGACAAATCTAAATCTATCTAAAAATGTCATCCAGCTGTACCCGGAGTGTCACTCAGTGTCACTTGAGGTCACTTTTTGTATTTTGAGGAAGTACACTCAGTACTTCTTCCGAGTACATTAATAAAAAAAAAAGCTTTACCCATCAACATGTGAGGGTTTAAAGTCTGATTCCCACAGACACTAAAAATAGACCGCTGTCCTATTCATTCTGATATTATTTGCAATGTCTCTCCTTTGACTCATCCATAGACCAAGTCTCCCACGCACCATCCACCCACACTGAGCTCTTCACTGAGCCAGCATTTTTTCCAAAGTCTTTCTTACTTTCTTTCTGTGTGTACGTCTCGTCTTCATGTCACTTTGTGTCGCCATGTGTCACTGAACTAAACAGGCTGTAAAGCTGTTTCATGAAGACCTCCCTTTTTTTTTTATTTCACACGTCTTATCTTTGTGGCCAAGCAGTGTGGAGATCATTTGATAAAAAAGTCAAACTGCACCCTGACAACTCTGCAATATTCTTGATAATGTTGAATCAGTTTCAGCTTCTTGTTTAATCTGATCACAAGTGGACATGTTTAGTATGTCAGTTAGAGCTGAAATCGATCAATCGATTACTAAATTAATCGACAGCTATTTTGATAATCGATTCATCGATTTGAAGCTTTTTTTCATGATTAAAACAAGATTACTGATTGTTTAAGCTTCCTAATTGTGAGTATTTTCTTAATTTCTTTGCTCTGGATAACAAAGAAATCATTATAAGTGAATCATTTTGGTTTGTGGACCAAACAAGACATTTGAGAACATCATCATTTCCAGGTTTGACAAACACCGATCAACATTTTTTAAGGTTTTCTGACATTTTATGGACCAAACGATTAATCGACAGATTAATCGATTATGAAAATAATCGGCAGATTAATCGATTATGCAAATAATCATTAGTTGCAGCTCTAATCTCAGTTCACACTGAAAATTAGATGCTTCTTCATGTTCTTCTTGAATGTCCACCTTTAATGGGATTTCAGTGCCTTTTCTGGCAGAAAATCCAAACAACAAGTAAATCCCTTGTTGTGTTCTTCATGGGCTTTTTGACAGTTTTAGATGTTCCTACACTCATTATGCAGTACGTTTATGGGTGTTGTGCCGTGACAACACCCATAAAAAACTGAACACCCATTTGAAGTCTCCAGAATCATGACTTTACCGGTGCCATGTTGATATTTTGCAAACAGGAGTTCAGACGCATCACCTGCAACCAGGCTAAGTATTTCAGTTAAAATCTGCTCTGAGTTTACATTCCTATATATTTTAACGTAGGCAGGGTAAACATGTTGTGATTCAGTCCAATACAATAGTCCTCTGTCTTCAAGCCAGGGGCTTTACAACAGGGAAGGCAAATCAGGCAACTGTTATGCTCAGAGGGAGCCCTTAAAAGTTATTATTGGCTTTGTGCAGGAGACTGCAACGTCACCATGGTTGGAAAACTACTAACTAGACCCGGTGACGTTAGCTTTCTTTGGTTTGATGTAGGGCCCAGTCGTCTCCTTTGCCTTGGGCCCACAGAGTCTGTTGGAATTCCCATGACTTCAGCTGAAGGGTGAAGGCGCTGAGGGGCAATAAGGCAGGGCATCGTTTGGTTGCACAGTCTTCCACCAGAAACCAGGACAAGCAGTCTGCAGTGTTGCAGTAAGAGAACTGTCACATCCTGTTCATCATCAGTATGCCGTATAACTGCATCACCGTTTCAGTGTGTGACCTTTTCTCACATAAACACTGACTTTTTTTTGGACCATTGGTCCTCATGAGGACTAGAACCAGATTTTGATGAGACAAAATCAGGCGAAGTCGGGTCAAGGTAAGGGATGCAGTTCTGTTTAGTCTGTCCAAATGAATAGAAGACAATCCTGTGAATGTGTGTCCTCTTCCTGTCAAGTTTGTATGCATATACACAATGCACATGAGACATCTTGTGTGTGTGTGTGTATCTGTGGTTGGGGGGGAGCGTGGGAACCAGGGAGGAGGATGTGTGTATTTATGAATTTGGCTCAGAGTTCTCATGATTTCCTCCGGACAGAGCTGGACAGGGCGGGGATTTGTGTTGCTGTAGCGCCGAATGTGGTTAAAACCAGTTTTCACAGTGGATGAGTTCAGATTTGTTGCTGTTGTTTTACTGCAGTTGGGGTCCGTAATGTTCTATTACTGCGTTCTTCCTCACTTTCCTTCTCTTTTCTTTGCTTCTTTCCAGACGTGTTGTCTCAGAAGTTCCATGCAGTTTTAGAGAGAATAAGGTCACACGATTGAAGAGCCTTAAAATATCACATATGGATAGAAAAAACAGGACGATATCCTTTTTTATACGCGTAAACATGAGGACAAGTTGGGTGAAAACCTATTAAAAGGACATGAAATGAAAGTCGTGAAAGTCTAGAAACACAATCAGCCTTTTTTTTTTTTAACGCGTGTGATCTCAGGGCTCCACCAATGTGCCTCACCGTCATCTCATATAGCTGTGTACGATGCCTCGTCCTCTCCGGGTGGGCAAAATAATGAAATGACCATGCTCCTGGGAATTCTGGGAAAAGGGAAAAGCTGTTTATTTTTTGACTGTAGCCGTGCAGATTGTGCAGTTTCTCATGACACACAGTGAGGTCAGCTCATGGGGTTGCTTGCCTCCATGAGTTTGCATGTGCTCACACAGAGTAAGAGAGAGAGAGAGAGAGAGAGAGAGAGAGCGACCTCCTTCATGTGACTTGATGGGGAAAATAACAAAGAGGAAGAAAAACCTTTGCCGCTTAAAACAGGAGATACGTGTGTGTGTGTGTGTGTGTAGTTTGCGTGTATGCACGTGCACACCCCTGTGCTTGCCTCCGAAGTTGGCCAGTCATTAGTAGAGAGCTGAAAGCAAGGAAGTGGTGGTTACAGATGACTCAGCCAAGCCTTGCATTTAGTTTTTTTCTCTCTCTCTCTTTGCTCTCCCCTCCCTCTGTCATCTGCTTTTTTTTTTTTCGAAATTTTATTCATTCCTCTTTTATCTTCTGCCTCTTTGTTTTCTGTTCTTTCATTCTTTCAATCAGAATCTGTTTTTTTCTCCTCCCGTTTCATCTTTTTTTAAGTTTTCATTCATTATCTTGGGGTCTTTGAATTGATGTGTGTCTGTGTCTGTGAGTAGGACACTCAGCAATGTGTGTGGGAAGATATCTGGCTTCCTTTACAGTGATTAAAACATTCCTTCTCTCTTCTTTTTCCTCTCCCCTCTTTCTTTCTCTGCCTTTAGTTTTCAGTGAAGAGTTTCAGAGGAAGAGGAGGTTGAAGACAGACGAACTGGTAAGTAAAAGCAAGCTTAACTTTGTACAACACTGACTGTTTTCTTTTTTTTTGAATCAAGCTAAGGAGGAATGTAACTATCATCTTTCATATTTGAACAATTTTGCTGGTCAAAGATGCTCACGATGTCAATTTAGATGAGCACTTCCGCTTCAGTCAGTTCAGTAATGTGTATTTTAAGCCATTTATTTGTGATTGTATAAAAAAAAAGCAGTAAAAAGAAGTACTGCACACATTCTGAGAGCTTTGGTGGGTGTGTTAGGGGTTAGAGGTCTATTGAATGTTACCTTCGTCTTCAAGAAATCTGTGTTTTATGAACTAGATCATAGTTCTTGACTTTCCTGCATCAATAAGAGCTGCAGCATTCAAAACATTTTGCAGCCATAGTTTAAAAATAGAAGCTGACAGTATGACGATCACAGAGCAGATGAAACAGTTCTTTTAAGGTCAAATGTTTTCAGGTTGTTTGAAAGTTGGTTCGGCTGTGGCAATTATTGGCTTTGTTTTGGCAAGTTCCTCCAAAAGTAGTCATGTGATAATGGTGTGACGCAGCGACCGGACCTCTGAAGGGCTGCAGTGAAAGTTTCGCTGTTGTCACTCCTGGTGATATTTACAGCAGATGGACTCAGGTGGAGAGCTCCAGCTCAGGAGCACCTGCGTCACCTTCATCAATCGGTGTACAGGAATGAGTCTGTTAGTGACGTTTGCGAGAGTTTCACAATCTGTAATGATGCACATTATATAAGATCTGTATGCCATATGAGGTGCTGCGCTGCAATACAGCTTCACCTTTTGAATCAACAGAAAGGCTTTGCTGTGGGAGTGGGAGACCGCCAGCAGCCAGAATCAATGACACAGCATGCTTCTGTGTTGTTTTGTTGAAAGTCGGAGATGGAGAGAAGCACAGAAATGTATTTGATCGCCGAACGCTATACATTATCTTTAATATTATTTCATCAATGTGTGTATTTGAGCTTTATGTGGCATTCATGGGCTGCCATGAATCAGTGTCTCGAGTGAGTCATCTTGACTTCTTTCAACCACAAGGTTCAGGGATTCAGTCCTGGGCTCTGCTGGTCTGCGTCCCTGAGCTTGACAGCTGTGCCCGCAGCACGTGAATGTGTTTGATGGATGTGTGATAGAAAATACAGCGGCTTGCAACCGTGATGCATGAACGTGTGAGTGAAAATCACTGTCTAAATACAAGCGATTTACATGATTGTGATTATTTATGGGTCGTATTAATTAGCCGCTTGTAGATAACTAGCAAGTGAATACCTCCCTTTGGGGCGTTGCCACTCTGCACAGTAACAGGAATCAATAGTAATTCTAAGAACTTCATCAGTAGAGTTTTTTTTAGCTCCTACTTCAGGGTCGAGACTTTGTCAGCTCACCAGGAACCATGAGTGATACAAGTGTACATTGACTGGCTGAACTCATAAGCCATTGTAGCATTGCTACACTGCTCTTATTTTAGTTTACGTGTCTCGCACACATTACATCTCATATATGTACCATTGACCAGCTTATGCCACATGACTGCTCCTACTGGCTCCTACTGGCTCCTAAACACAAATAGAAAAAGTCCCCACAGTGTGGGTAGCTTTTGGAGGAGCTAGTTTCTACAATAATCACCAGGTCATTTGAACCCAAGGCTGCAGTGGTGATCTTGGAGCCACGGTATTAAAGCTCTACCAATAAACTCGCACCACTAAGTTTCACCCCATTTTCACAGCATTAAAAAGAATCAAAAATGATGGGAAATAAAACTCAGGACCATCACAGAGAAGAAGGAGAGTATAAAACTAACCTTTGATCATGTCTGCTTCTTGGTGCCAATGTTGTCGGGTGCAGGACTTTAGCTGGTAATGGACTTAGAAAAGACAATAGCACACCGCAAATCGCACATTTTCATTCATGATATTTGTGGGGTTTCTCTCAGAACTGTGGGTTTTGCGGGGAAATTTAGTGGAAGAGGAAAAATGGAGAGAAGCCAGAATTTTCCACTGGTTCGCATTGCTAAGCAGGTACACGAATGAGCACGAGCACGGAGTTCAGGCGTCAACCTGTAGACATGAAATTAGGCTGAATCAAACCTAGTTTTGCACGCCTTGCCTCACTTGCTGTTATGACCAAACATAGTTTAGACACGAGACATACTAGTACTACTACACTACTATTGCCAGTCAGTTGTGTAGTGTGAACTCACAATGATGACAGATCCCCATCGCAGGAGAGCGATGTGAAACACACAGCAATCCTACAACTGTGAAAGTTGGGTAGTGAGAAACATGGATTTAGTTTGTCCCCTCCACTAGGATGGGGAAGGTGGGCTTTAGGAGCTGTACTGCAGCCAGTCTCCAGGCGATGATCCAGATGGTTTGAATTTGCCTTTGGTGACAAATGATCCATCTTTATTTTTAGTTTATGAGCCCAAAAGCCAAGTGTTCAGACATACATACTCTATTTTTGTTTAGCTCGACATCTCTTTAATGTCCTCTCCGCTCTCTCTCTTCTTTGTGCATGTGAAGTAGAATTATAAAGCTGCAGGATTTGGACAAATTGTCCTCTCATTTCGACACTCTCTCACAATGTGTGGTCACTTTTCCATCTGGATTTGCAAAAAATGGAGCCTGTGCACATGTATTTCCATAATTCCATGGCTTAAGACCAACATAGACCAAAATTAGATGTTTTTAGACTCAGGGCAATAAGAAGGGGGAATGAGCTGCAGTGGTTGCATTTAGATGCCTTACATATTTTGTGATTCTAGTCTTTTCTTTTTAAAATGCCAAATTACAAACCTGTGAGAAACTAATTTAACAAAAAACTTGAAACTCTTTGGGTACTTCAGCTTCCTCCCACAGTCCAAAGATTGAGGTCTAGGGTAATTGTTGGGTGAAATTGACCATAGATGTGAATGTGTGTGTGATGGACTGGTGGAATGTCGAGGGCAGGCATGTCCAAAGTCCGGCCCTCAAGCCAATCACTGCCCTTGGTTAGATTTAGAGTGGGACAGAAATTTGGCTTCTGTCTTGTGTCATCCCCAATAGCTCAGCTCAGAGTCTCTGGTTCAAAACCCATTTGAGTTAGGGTTAGAATTCTCCTGCATTTTCTAGATTTGGTTACATTGCCATTTAAAAATGATGATTGTGACAATGAAAATAAAATGATTATAAAACAGTGCATTTATATGGTCTGAAGGGACCATTGGCCCCTGGCCCTCGTTAAAAAATAACTTTAGACACCCCTGGTTTATGGTCTTCACCACCTTTCGCATTCCTTTGTCAGCTGGGATTGGCTCCTCCTCCCTCACGACTATTAGCCGAATAAAGTGGATGAATGAATGAATGTATGAATGAATGAATGAATGAATGAATGAAACCAAAATAATTCAGTCAGTCATTAATGTTGACACACACATATTTGTGCAGCTATTCTTCTTAGGACAATTATCCCTGACCTTAACTGTCTAATGTCTAATCCTAAAATTAATCTAACCACAAAACAAAATATTAGCCCTAAATTAAACCAGCTTTTCAGAAATGAGCTTCTGTCAGGTCACACGCGCAAATATATAATAAAAAAAAAATCACAAGGCACAGTCACACCCACTCATGCCAGCCCTGTTCCGTCAAGGCTCCCCCCAGTTTACGGTAAATGAGTGTTTTTCATCCGTGGGCCTGGATGAAGTGATGCAGTTAGTTTTGGTATCATGTCCGTGGCTGTGCACCTTCACCACACAGAGAGACTGAGAGCAGTGCAGCGTGGGTAGGCGTGGGAGGCCTGTGACAGAGATGACTCAGCTCCTTGTTGCCGGGTAGAGAAGCACCAAACACTCTCCTACCACCAGAAAAAGACTGTGTCTGTCGTTCAAGTGGATAAACTCTTATTATTCCCAAAGAATCTTATAGGACTAACTTAGGTACCTGCAGGTACCTGCAAATCTACAGTATTTAATAATATAATATAATTAATGGATTCCTTGTAGCTTGGCTGGCTTTGTTATTATGCAAGTAAAGAGGGTTACATCCACTGGTGGCTAAATAATGTGAGTTAGTGTGTCTAATTTATAACAACAACAATAATTTTCTTGCACAGTTAATGATCTCAATCATCAATTTTCAAGTTTTCAATACAGCATGATGACTATTTTGTTACAGAAGATGAACTTGTGTTAGTGTGAAGGTGGAGGATGCGCAGTCAAGCTCAACATGAACTCTTTTATGGTCACATCCAGGCACTCACATTTTATGTAGTGTATTTCCAAACAAAAAAATTAATGGTGACATGAAACATCATGTTTAATGATATTTAAGTGAACCTATGATCTGTCCCTGACCATAACTGAGGTGCCTTCTTTTGCTAAGATGGGAGTCAGGATATGAACCCACCCAACTATTGACTTTATTTTGAATTACTCTAATATTAAATATCGTTTCGACTGATCAGTTGAATCAAATTAAATTCTACCTCCCAGGATTAAAAAAAAAAGAAGAAGCTCAAAGCCAATTCATATCACATTATCACATTAAGACCATTCCAGTTTAGTCAACTTATTGACTATGTGGTTCGGTTACATGATATTTTATTTGATTATTTGATTTGATTTATCTGGTTCCCGCTGATAAGATCAGATCCGGACGTAGCGAGAATGTGTGAGTGAGTGTAAATCCGAGAATTACAGCTAAAATGAAAGAGCAGAAAATGACTTTGCACAGAACAGGGTCGCTGCTCTTTCAGTTTTAAGATCACTCTTCGTCATAATATTACTCAACAAATGTCACAGCGATTTTGAAATACTCAATAAAAAAGACCATGAAAACAAGCAAAAGAGCACACGCTGGTGTTGACCGGCCCGAATGTGAAACCATGACATTGCCCTTAAAATGCCTCGTCATGGTATAAATGCACGAGTCAGCAATGTGTCGTGACAATATACCATTTATTTAGAGAGTTTTAATGTGTGTTGTGTATTGATTGACATTGTCTAACAACTGTCAAGCTTTAAATCATTTGTGTAGCAGGTGTTTGTGTCTGGATGATAACATTTTGTGTTCTCTCATGACTCAGACGTCAGGTTTGAGGTCAATAAATGCCAAAGCTGAACACACAGTCAAGGTGAAAACAGTAGCGGGTTACTCGTTTGTTGGTGTGTGTGTGTGTGTGTTAGTGAGATACAGATACATTAAATGAGTAGGAACACCACAAACCTCTCTCTGCTCATTACTCAGGAGTTGTAAGATAAGTCACAAATGACAAACAAGCTTTCACAAGCTCATATTCCACTGTCATCGTTGTTGTTTGTCACCTTAAGTTTCTTTTTTCATCATCTCTTTTATGCATTTTTTTTACCCATCCGTTCTGTTGTTTTGACCCTGGACTGTGTCCACGTTGATAAAGTCAGAGGACTTGAATAGACATCTCTGAATGAGAATTCTTCACTGAGACGTCTGTCAGCCTCTAGTGGCCTCTGTGCTGCATTAAGCCTTTTAACTGCCTTGCAATGATTAACTGACTTTGCTTTATTTGCTGTTGAAGTTGTTCCTATTTAGATAAAACCCTATTTGACATGGCAGAACAAATGCTTGGAGATATATTTAGTCCTTCTATGATTGTTAATTGATAACTCAATTCATCACCAACTATTTTGATAATGAATTAATCAATTTGAGTCTTCTTTTTTTTGCCCCATTGGTAAATAAATCTTTATTTTATGCACAGATTTGACAGATTAATCCAGAGGTGTCAAACTCAAATGACCTGAGTGTCTAGTCTGGTCAGAAGGGGGCCGACCTAGACAAGAAAAAGTGGGGAAAAAACAGTATGAGTTTAAGATTATAGCACAATATGGTGTCACGATATCACAATTATATTCATGATCATATTCCACAGAGTTTCAAAATAAAAGTGTTTGTTTTGATATGGAACCACACATACTTCACAATAATGACATATTTATGATGCTAAATAAATCTAGTTACACCAAAAACAGAAGAGAGAAATAAATCTAAAGCTAAGTAAAAACTACTGTGGACAATTGTAATTAAGCAATATTTATCTTTAAACGATAGGGTGATATACCTATCGTTTAAAGACAAATATTTCTGGCCATGCTGTCATGACATGATACTAGGTGGTGGGCCACATGTAGTCGATTGTGGGGCCGCATGTGGCCCACGAGCCACCAGTTTGACACCTCTGGATTAATCACTTATGAAAATAGTAATAATAATTAGTTGCAGCCCTATAAGTATCGTGAGCATTAAATGTTACAGACTGTAGCTTCAAAAGTTGCTTGATTTATTACATTTTCAACAATAAAATGAGGTATTGTTGATTCATGTATCAGCAGCTAAAAATACACAGTAACAGTAAAAGCAAAAGGTTTGATGGTGCATATAAAGTCACTGCAGATTCTCTTTAAAACGGTTGTCACAGAACATTAGAAAAAACAAATCATAGACTGATGTCATGTGACCGCTCACCTAATTTTAGCTTTTACCTTTGCAGCAGTTTATTATTATTATTAACCTTCTTCAGCTTTAAGTGTGGGGACCACGTCTAAACCTGACTCGGCTTGAACACAAACAGTGTGTGATGTCAGTGGGAAGTGAGAGCGTGCAGAGACAGCAGCAGTGCACACAGGGAAGTCGCCCACAGCACGTTTTTTACACAAGGAGGTTACAGCAGAAACCTTTGTTTTGTTTATATTAATTATGGAATATTGACTCGTCAGTCAGTGCTAAAGCAACAGCTGCAGGACGAAGCCGTCTGGCATGTTGGCAGAATTCATGCCCTCCTGTTCTTTACTAAATAAGTTAAAGAAAGTCGGTTCAGCAGCTACTTCTTATTTTGTAAGCAGTCACATCACACAGTCAGACGGGTTGAGAACCACCAGTTTAATCTTGAGTCATTTATTATATTTAATAATTGTATCAATTTCAATCATAACCTAAAAGCTAACAGTCACTTTTGATGTAGTGGAATAAAAAAAACCTACATACATAAATGCAATGTACTGATGAGAGTTAGAAGTTTACTTTATATTGGTTTGTAGATATAAACGTGTCATTTGTGACAATTTATTAAATAATTTAGTATAAATTCATACTGTACATCATATCTATCTATCTATCTATCTATCTATCTATCTATCTATCTATCGTTTGTGTGGCAAGGACTGTATGAAAATTAATGTTATTTTAGGATTTGAGGGCATTTGTATTTAGCCAACAATCTAACCGATACTACCTCGATTTATCATTCTTAATAATAGACAAGAAAGTCTATTTTTTGTAGTATATTTACACACATTTAGCTTCGTTCAGGTCAAAATCAAAGTTTATTTATGCAGCTAATCATGAAAAGAACCACATGTTTACAACAATATTAAAGTAAAAAAAAAGGCACAGAAGTAAGGAATCATGTTGGAGAACCTACAGCAGAGTCTGAGGTGTTTGTTCTGATAAAGACTGGAACCATGTGGCATAAACTCGTCCCTCTGCTGCTGCTTATGTTGCTGCTGCCGCTGTGAGTGTGGTACTTAGTCAGTTTTGTGTTGCTCCAAACGTTACCTGGGTTTTCATCTGCGTCCCAGGAAACAGTGTCAGTGTTTGAGCACAGTGTTGACACACGTGTGTGTGGAGTGTGAGTCTGTGGGAGCTGATGCAGCAGCAGCAGCAGCAGCAGCAGCAGCTCTGAGTGAAACCAGAGCAGAGTGACACACACTCACTCTCTGAGTGGGTGTTTGTGTCTCTGTGTGTTCAGTTGATAAGGGGATTGATGTAGTTTCGTGTTGTATCCACTAGAGGGCGACGCCTCCCCATAGAAAGCAGCCTATGGGCCTCCACTAGTGTTTTTCCTCTTCTCATAAACCCTCAGTGTTCCTGCGTTTTAAAACCCCTTTGTTACATTTAAACGTTGTTTTCGACCCGTTTTTTCTTCAAATTCGATCAAACAACAAGTACAATAACAACAAAACGACAACAAAGCGACCACAGTTTTAGTTTCATGAGCAGCACCACGTCTGTGTTTCCACAGGTTTTTTAATTCTCTGCTCAGTTTCAACAGTTTTTGCATCGGCCGACGGTCAAAAAAAACACTTCACATCGTCCACAACACCAACATACAACAGCCGTGTAATTTAAAGTTCCACTTGTGCACCTGTGATGCATTCTTACACAGGTTAGAGATATTTTCAGGTGCTTTACAATCGTTTATATTCAGTATCTTTTATGTTTATTCCCTAGAGTCAAATAAAACGCTCTTGCGTTTCTTCCGCAAACAGCACGACTTTTTTTTTTAATATCGTTTCTTTTAATATTTGTATTTATTGTCCCCACATGATTCTTTCCTTCTTCTTTTTTTGTGTGGATATTATTGTTGTTATAAAACCATTGTGTGTTGTTGTGTCCACAGATCATGTGTCCAGCCCATATGTTGTCTTTTTAATCACCAGGATTTTAAAAACTGCTGCAGGTGAATTATAATTATTTTTAAATAACAAAAACGAAAAAAAACATAATTTTTTTACATGCGTTTATTTCACGTTTCATGCGTGATTTTCTAAGAGAATGACTCGGCGTTAATAATTGCAGCCCGTTCTCTATGTTTTACGTGTGATTTTTATATAATGACGCACTTTTTTAGATGAAGTGAATGATATTATTTATGACCTTTAACAAACCAAAAGAAGAGACGCACATGGACGCACGGGACTGTTGAAGTGCGTCATCACTTCGCATTATATTATTATTGAAATCAGAGGCAGGAAATTCATATATTTTTTTTAAATTGGCAAACAAAATACTTTCTAGATTTTTTTTGGTTGAATAAATATAAAAAAATGCAAGACCAAGGGTCTTTAGCTGCCATTTTCCAGCCCCTTTTTTAACTTTTCATTTTTTTTTAAAATAAGCGTTTTAGCGTCAGAAGTGTATTAATTACTTTTTAATCAAGCTGTTAATATAATCATAATGTTATAATGTTATGTATTTTATATATGCACAGGCACTTCGGAAAACGTTCTTTTTATTCGTCTTTAAAACATAAATAAAAAACTCCAGTAATAACAAATACAAATTATAAAAGTAAAAAGTAGAGATGTATTTTTTTTAACGTAAAACAACGTAGGATGTAAGTAAAATAAATAAAGTTATCGGATAAAATATACATTTGAAAAAAACACATCCACCGTAACTGGATGAGAAGAATATGGATGAATGGATGAATGAAAATCGATGTCAGACAAAAATCCACGTGTACTTGATGCTACTACAACAACAATAACAATAATAATCACAACAATAACAGCAAGAAACGACACTGAAAAGGACACAGGTCGACAGTGTATGTGTCATGAGAGATGACAGGGCAGACATTTTGTCTTTGTTCTCTCTCTCTCTCTCTCTCTCTCTCTCTCTCTCTCTCACAGTCCATAAAAGCAGAGATTAACGAACGTGTTTTTGTAAATAAATCACAATATAACGTTTATATCTTTACATTTGTTTGTTCTCTATTTGGGGAAACCTGCTGCAAATGTGTTTTTTTACTTTTTTATTTTCTTTAAAATTTGACAGAATTGCAGAATGATCAAATCTGTGCTTGGAAACCCCGTCAACATTTATGGGCAACACATTATTCATTTACTCACTTACACCGTTGGTGTTTTCTCTGTAAATTTAAATTTGGAGCATGTGTCACAGAAAAGCAGTTCTCCTCCACAGCCCTGAGTCATGTCATGTTTCCATGTGATATAAAGGCTAAAATATAGAAACTCACACTTTAAAGCGACTCAGACAAGCACCCATCTGTAAAAACAACACACCAGTGTTTGAATTTCATTTTCTTTGAACTTTGAATATATAAAGTTTCACATCTTTATTCTCCCGTGAGTGTGTTTGTGTGTTTCTGAGTCACCTGCGGTCGTGAGGGAGATAATATTCACCTCACTGATGTCTCTCACTTTAAGTCAGCATCAAGTGGATATTAAAATTGCTGAGGGCAGAATGGTTCTTCCTGCTGAGGTGGACTTTTATTTGGTTCACTGGCTTATGTTACAGTAAAGTGAGGCTCAGTGTCCCGCAGGAACCACACAGTGCAAATGTGACGTGGAGAATAAAGAAAGAAGATCTCAAATTTAAAGTTTAGATCTTCATTTTTTACTTGTCTCTAAATCTTAAACAGCCTAAAACTCTTATAGAGCGGAAGCAGGAAGATTTATAAGTTCAATAAAATTAAAAACTGTTCAAATAGACACACAAGTATACAATGATTATATATCTGTATATACAGCTGTAATTATCACAATAAAATGTCAGATAAATAAAGATGTGACCAATATATTTACTGCAGACAGGATAAAGCGACACGAACAGTCAGACAACATGGGGTGGTCATCAAAGTCAAACCTGTTCTGCTGTTGTTCCCGGCTGTGCTATGTTTTCATAGGACTGGCTGCTCAGAATCAGACATCAGTCGGTTGTAAAGCAAATATCTGACATTAAACACCCTCGCCGTCCTCTGCAAACACTATTCCTCACTCATAGCCTTCAATTTCAAGTTGAACTTCAGCTCTTTCCACCTCTTTGTTGCTGCCTGGAGGCAAAAAACAACAACTTACAGTTTTGTTCACCTGCCTGCTGCTGTTTTTATTCCGTTTTGTTTTATAAATTGAATTTCTGCAGCTGTTTTATCACCAGGACTTCACTCTCAGGAGAAGAATTATAACAGACCAGATAAAAGTCCACTTATGATTTTTATTTGATGGCCCTAATATATAAACCTGTGGTATAGAGTAAGAATAAAATATGTAATATCAGTATAGGAGATACTTTTCCTCCCACGGGCTGTGACATTAAATTCAAAATCAAACATGTCTTTGTATCGTTGCTGCTGCAGCAAATACAAGAAAATTACAAGATGGAACACATTTCTATTTCCTCATGAGTCCCCTGAAACTTAACAGCCTACAGTTAATTCAAAAAACTAAAGACTAACATTAGACAGACACGCTTAAAACTGCATGTTACACAACCACACTTCAAATAAACAGAACTTAATCTGATGTAATGTCAAAAGGAATGCAAACACTGCGTATCAAACTGAAATTTTGCACAAACAGCAAGTTTTATTTTTATTTTTTTGTGGCGTTTTACCCAAACATCCTTAATGGACGATTGGCTGAGTGTAATGTTGATGCTGTGGTGTGTCGTGCAGGAGGTTGTGTAGGGCCTCCATGTGTGATGATGTTGAATAAATAACTGCATTAAAAACACACTTCACTGTCCCAGTATTGACGTCTATCAGAGATATAGTTGTTTTAAAACAAGTGCGTCGCTCAGTACAGCTGAGGTTCTGTCCCGGCTTTGTATCATCGCAGGGGGTTTGAAACCCGATGGTTTGCAACAACTCGCTGAGGCTTCATGAGGAAACCAGCCGAGGATCCCGCTGTAAAGCCTAACCAGCTATGGAAATGAGAGATTATTATCATGAAGCCACCGTGTCCCACTCACAGCACACATCCACAGTGCACACCTACACACCCGGATCTGCTAACACCCTCATACAGAGTCACGCAGGTAAACACCCACATACTCTAGCGCTCGATGAGTGTGTGCTCCCATCAGCATGTACATCTTAGAAAACACGTCTGCCGAGTGGATGATGTGCCACTTGTGATTTATACGGACGTCTGGCACACGGGGGGATGTTCATGTGTCACCTTGACAGATTAGCTTTGCTGATATTATTGCCTGAATGCCTGTTAACCCTTAGTACACAGAGTATTTCGGCTGTTTTTTTTTCCATTCCTATGTTAAAATGTACAGTATATTCAGGGGTTATAAGAATATGCAACATAGAGTGTCTTATATCAGTTTTTTTCAGCACCAAATTGTTTGTATAATTTCACCAATTATATAAACACACCTGAGCAAAAATACTAAAAATGTGTAAAATCTGATTGAATTTGTGAAATTTGGAAATACGGAAGGATAAACTCTGTCTTTTGTGACTTCTATGCAATTATTGCTACATTATATCTCTACTAAAAATGTGATACAAGATTAATCATAACTTTGACTCAACAACACAAAAGAAGAAAATGAAACAAATATTAATGATACATTCAATAATAGTAATTAGAGTCACTTATCTCTCGCTCCATCTTAATCTAATTACACTATATCAGTGTGTGAAGTTTACTTGAGGAAGATGAGGATGATGAGGGAGTAAATCGGCCTCCTGTGAAAACTGTAGCTGTCTTTGCCCGGTTTATTTACACCACTGTATTTTAACGTTGGTGATCATGGTGTTACTTTGAGAGCTCAATATTTTCTCAGGTGGTTCTTGGTATAAAAAGTCTGAGAAAGTCTTTTACTAGTTTGAAGGCGCAGGGAGGACGTGGTTTTCGTAGAACGTAGGTGATTGCAAAATTTAAACCCTAATTTAATGCAAATCCACAGCAAAGTGACTCGTTGCCGTCACTACAGTAAAAGCAGAGAGACATGTAACCACCTGTCTGAGCTCCTCTGTCAGAAAATGTCACTTTACTCTCTGCAGTTTGAAGCATTTCCTGATGTTCCGCGTGTTGCTTGCATGGCATTTAGAGCAGATGAGCATGACCTTTGAAATTGAACATTAAGAAAACTATTTGAATCTTGCACACAGCTGCGAATAACAGGCACGTTTTTCCTGCGCCACCGCGTATGCAAGAGTCTAAAAAAAAAAAGAATCTACAGGGGTGTGTGTGGGACTTCCACATTACTGAAAAACGAAGTGGCGGAGTTCATGCATAGATATCTGTGCAGAGAAACTGTTTGTTTTTCAAGTTAGAATGAAACATTTGATCATTATCATGTATACAACTGTTGCTTTATTAGCAAATAAGCAAGCCAGTCACTCTTATAACCCAAGTCTGCTTAGCTTTACATACAACATCGTATATGAAAAGATGAAAAAATAATCTAAAACAATGGTTTTCATAAACAAACCTTATTTGTTTAGTCCTGTCTAAGATCTTAAATGAGGTGACATTTATTTAAAGAAAGTTGTTTCTCTACTCTGCTTATCAAAAAAAACAAAAAACAAAAAAGAGATTCTGATTTGAAACATAAACCAGAAAATAGCATCTGTGTCTGATTCATTTACTGTCAACTGATGAACTGAATAATCGGCTCGACAATTAGCACAAATTGTCAAGAGATAAACCTCCACGTGGTGTGAATTAGAGTATAATAGAGGGAGAAAAAATAGAAAAGAAAGAAGGCAAAAGTCACATTTGGGTGCCGAGAGTTCAGGTGTGTGGGCTTTGTTTGCCTCCACGTGTGTGTGTGTGGCACACACTCACACACACACGCACACACACGTTAAATGTCAGCATGCAGCAATACCGTTGCCTCCTGTCAAACACGTCTCCCTGAATAGTAAAGCATCGCCTGAAACCCACAAACCTTTTCTCGGTTTTGTTTTTCAGAAGTTGACAAGATTTGAGAAAAAAGAAAAAAAAAAAAAGAACAAAAGAAAAAACCTGTTGTTTCACCTTGAAGCTGAATAAATACCAAATGTTTTCAGACAAAATAGACACATCCCTGGAACATATCCTCGCCACTCATCACCTGTTTATTTATGAGAAACAGAGGGTTTGTGATGGATTCCCCCATCACATGTCTGTGCCTGTTCGCCGGTCACGGCGTGCCGTGTGAGGAAGTAATACGCTAATTTGAGGTAAAGTGATCATGTGTTAGTTACTGAACCTGCTCACTGCCCGCCGCTCATCTGATCTCACTCATCTGAAGCTGCGTCTTTGTTCAAGCAGAACTGTGACTCAGTCGACAGGAACTGGACTTTCCCATTGTTTTATACAGCAATATATTCAGCAATCTTTATTACACGCAGGATCTGAAAATCTTTTATATATAAGATTTTATATTTATATGGCACCTGCTTGGGTGTCAGTCAAATATTTAAAATGTCTGAAAGGATAAAACTGAAATGTGTCGGGTTTCCTTTCTGAAACAATGAAGAGTGTACTCAGTTTGTTCCCCAGAAACAGTTACATCAATAAAACAAACAAACACTATTTTATTTATTAATGTATTCCAACACTCAGCAAGTCGCCTCTGCTATTTCTCTCAATCCTGCCTGAAACGCCTCAGATTTTACAAGTTTGAGCCGACTACACGTGTGTCACTCTTGTTCCTTTACAGTTACAGAATAACTTACTGAAAATCTGCTCTGACTGCACCTTTAGCCTCTGAATGTGGGTGAGACAGTTTTTACGCCCTGAAAGCCATGCAAGGAACCACCTTGTGACAGATGGTCACAAGGTGGTTCCTTATAATCAAAAGCAGTTAAAAAAACAATTCAAATGTATATTTTAGCCAGCAATAGTTACAAAATATACAAACAAATATCGGTTCAGTTCTAAAAAGTCATTCGCCTTCTGATTTTCGATCCCACGTGACACGACCCATGAGGTAATAAAGATTATCAAAGACATTAGCTGCAGCAGGGACATTTTTAAAGCTGCAGTATGCAAGATTGTGACAGATGACTCAGGGCAACCTCTCCATCTCTTAAGGTCTCTGCTGATTTTGACACGTTCTTTTATTTTCCAACTCTTTTTGATCCTCTCCTGTATTTTGGTTTCTTTGGAGCATTGGCAGTTGCTTTTAAAGGGTGTGCAGAGAAGCAATCTTTCCATAGAGGAGGGGACCTGTATGCAGAGTAGTTGTACTAGATCAGTCAATAAGCCCCTCCCCTGTGAACTGACCAGTGATTGGTCAATGTCTCCTCTGATTGGCCAGATTTAACAAAGGATGTAAACTAAAAACTGAACCTAAACCAGGTGCAGATTTTTATTCTCCCCCAGCTCACTTGACTTATACAACTTATAAAGTTGTAATGGCATTATTGATTAATGATGCCCAAGATACCCACTGTATCTTTAATGTTGCCTGGGATAATAGGGATCTCAGTACAGGCGGTGAAGAAGGAACGTTTGAACTAATAAAACTGTCCCTTTACTCAAATGACTAATTTAGTGACTCTTTGGGAAAACCTTGGCTACTTTCTGCAGAAGAATGTTGCCAGTGTTGACCTCTGAGAAGTCGTGCCGTGCCTCTGCAGACACAACTCTGTGTCTCATTCCACTGACCACAGCGACAGTTCTCCATGTGTGATCAATAAAGTTAAAATCACTACACAGCCATAGTTCTTATGTGTTGTCACTTTGCTGCTTTTCACCATGAATTTAATAAGACATATTTTAATTTAAGAGCCAAGTCTGAAGCTTATTTATTTTTTAAATGATACGTCTTTGTCTGTAAAGTCAGGGTTTTGGTGGCGGCTGCTGTATAAGGTGTAGTTTTAACGGGACAGAGAACCGAAACAGAAAACAACATGCACGCGTCAGACTTACTGAGGATCAGTGCACTGCAGTGTGCGTGTCGACCGATTAAACACTACAACTTAATAAAAACACAACCAATGACACAGACGTTGTTTGCAGCAGACTTCACTGGATATTTGGTTGTATTAACATGTTGTATATGAAGCACAGAGAACAGGAGGGAGGCAAACTGATAAAGAATGCAAATATGTCCTGATGTCATCAGGTGTTTACGCCGCTTTTATCTTACGTGCCCTCTTTCACACTCTTTGACCATATGCCATCCAGCTGTAGGTTTTGGACCTACACACTTGTTGTGCTGCGACTCAGTCTGCTGCCATTAGCTGCGTGAGACACAACGGATCCACACATGGCGGCGCAAATAACAAGGACGTTGAATTGAGCAGGAGCTGCCATCTTGATTTATTGTTGCAGAGCTTTAAACTGCAGAGGAAGCTGCCAGCTGACAAAACAAGGGGGGGGGGGGGAATTGCATGGCAGGCGGACAAGATGCACATGCTGCTCCAAGATCTCTTGTTTAGATTGGTGCACTCATATAATTGATGCATTGCTGGTGTAGGAAAGCTTACAAATGCACCGCTGTTTTTATTTTTCATGTTTTTATTTCACATGAAAGATAAATTGAGTGAAGTCACATTCAAGGCTCAATAAAACTGTCCGACATAAACTGCATGAACCCGGAATTGAGTCAAACTTGCCAAGTTTGGTTTGGATTGATTATTTTTGTGTGGACAAAGGTACAGAAGCATGATTATACTTTAAAGTTACACTGTACAGCCTCGGGGTGATTTTTCTGTTGTTGTTGTTGTTGTTGATGTTATTATTTTGTGAACAGAAACAAAGTAACATGATTTTTTCTTTCAAGCAAAACTTATCAGACCTGACTGAGGGAGTCGTACAGAGCCGGGCGGTTATCCCGCAGATGGTGAAACATAGTATACGTATTTCCTCCTTTCACAGCAATTTCTTGTGGCATGGTTTGCAGGCTGGCGCGCTGTTATCCACAATGACACCTTGTGCTTTTTTTTTAAGCCGAAAAACTCCCACATGGCTGATTTGATGCGCTTTGTTGGAGGGAATAACTCTTCCTCTTGGGAATGGCTCTGTTCTGCATCTTGCGTGAAACAACAACAAAGCAACACAAGCGCTAACACGCGGTTGTTGTGTAACTTTGTTTTCGTTCCGTTTGAGGTGCGCTGAACTACCTTATATATGGTTCCGGGCTTCAGGCATAATCTTTTCTGACGGTATTGAGGAAACTTTACGATTAATTTACCGTAGCGTTTAATACCCCGAGTAATTGTGAAATCAAATAATCGTGACATCCCTTCTTCAAACTATCTTGACATAAAACAGCAATAAAACGTTGCTAAAACACAGTGAGAGTTGTGTGGAGGCGTCATCATTATTATTTGAACTCATTTGACAAAGTTAAACGTAAAACTACCGCGTAGTGGTGCAGTGGGTAGCAGAGTTGCCCCATGGCAGGAAGGTTCAACAATCGAATCACAGTACGACCAAGGCCTTACTGTGAGGCATCTCCACGCCTCTGCGTGCGTTCACGTTCATTTAATTGCAGACACTACATTTCTGTAGATGTAAACGTGACTGTTAGACTGATGATCTGACCCAGGTCAACCCTGCCTTTCACCCGCTGTTAGTGGGAATCTGGTCCTGGATGACCAGCAGTGATGATGGATGGATGGATGGAGGGAATAAAAACAAATAACATCTTCATGCTTTAGTGAGGAACATCTCATAAAGAGCTCACAGACCGTGAAGTGAACGGTTTTATTATTTTTTTTATTAAGAAATGATTTAATGCGTCTGGCTTCCCATTTAAAGACTCACTCATGGTTTTACACAGTGCAGCATTATACATCTGAGATGCTTCAGGGTGTACTGGCGCTGGTTCAGAATCTTTGTAATTTATCAGGAAGTAGCCCTATTATGTTGCTGTTTATTAGATTGATCCAAAAAACAATTTAAGATCAATTCTGAGGTGGATTTACGGCTGCCAGAGAAAACAGAATTGGCACACACAGTGGTTTTTAACATGCGAGTCTGACTTTAGTAGGAAACTGATCTGTTATGACTATAAAACAGAACCAGAAACGAAACATCACTGTTCCCACTGTGACTGGGTTGTAGTCACTTGCAGATGTTTCAAAACATTTAGTGACGCTTGGTGTTGCCAAATCATTGACCTGCAGCCTCGTTTGAATGCATGTAGGACTTTTAAAGACACAACATAACACATTTAACTGTGGTCATTTCATCTGTGGGGGAAATGTGTAGTCAGGTGACATTTATTAAACATGTTTTTGGTCATTTTATCACAAAGTTGTGACTTAAATCAGCCCATAATAGACCTACTGTAAATTGCAGCAGTGCACAGGTGGTTTGAACACACAGTATATATAGTACTGCGTTCATCATGAAATTTAAAGCACATTTTGCCTCCGTTGCTCATATTATTTCCTGTTGTCAAGTGTTTGTTTCCATCTGGTTCCCTTGAAATTAGAGTTTTTAGATCAGTGTGAAAGCAGCACAAATAGAAGTGCAGCTCTGATGCACCACAGTCTTTTTTCACATAATATATGCAAATGTTTGACTTTTAGCTGTGACGTGCGTCTCTCTGTAAAGTCTGTTGCTGTGCGGCTTCTTCTTTTTTTTTTTTATAAACGCTCGACTGTCTGTGAAATAGACTGATACATCAGTTTGTTTGTCAAGTCAAGTCCATTTTTATTTATATCACCCAACATCACAAACACAATTTACAGTCTGTGCAGTAAGTGACACCCTCTGTCCTTGGTCCCTCACAGAGTTAAATGTCATTCTTCTCTGCGCTTCTCGTATGAAGTTGCTATTCATTTTCACCTCAAGGGAAAATGCAGTTAATTCAAGATGATTTTGCTTGCTGTATCTAAGACCCACCGCTTCACAACCACAGTAAACAACAGTCTTTGTCATCGGCATATAATGAATTACTGTTGTTATCGGCAGTGGCAGAAAACGGCATAATAATTCTACTTAAAAAGTAATTCACTTTTGTCAGGACACTTTGAGTTTCCTCTACAAAATAACTCTTTCTTTTTTTTCTGTTTTAAATATTCTTGCAGAAGTAAAATAATATATCACCTTTTTATTACTTAAATGTAGATGTCTTTTTTTTTTTCTTTTTTTAATTAGACGCCCAGGTTTAAAAAGGACCATTCAATCTTAACAGTGAGAGTCTGTGTATTTGTGTATGTACGTGTGTATGTGCGTGTGAATTTGCCCACTCCCACTTGTGGTTAGCTCGTCTCCCAGACCGTAGGAGGCCTGCAGTCTTTCACATGAGGACAGCTAGATGTCTGCACGCTACAACCACACACATTTATACATGAGGAGAAATAAAAGTGTGAAGGTTTTTAACGACCAGACAGTGAGTTTACCTCCTACTTGACCAGATAACATCATGTTTCTGCTCTTAGAAAAACTGACACAATGTGTAAAATACCGGACGGATGTTTGTGGCTTTTGTTTTAATTCAATCTCAATGTGCACAGCACAGTTTGTCCTGAATGTTTCTCCAGTTTATTTTATTTCAACATATTACAGGTCTTTGTTGTTCTTACTTTTATTAATAACTTTGCATAAATGTTTGTATAATTGTTTTGTACGGAGCCCCAGACATGACATGGGGAAAAAAAAAAAACTCATTGCCAACCTAAAAGAAAACTCAGTCACACTATCTCTGTCATTTTTCATTCATTTTCCTTTATTTAACCAGGTCAAAAACTCACTTTCCAAGAGTGACCTGGCCAAGACGGCAGCACAAATACACAATGTTACTCCAAACACACAAGACACAAGTAAAATACAATCACACACTGCAGGAAAAGAAGAGTGGGATTTGCATGATTACACAATGCAATCACAAAAACCTATTGAGCTTATTTCTCTGGGTTTTATAATAGTCTTGAATTCCCCCTGAGCTACAAGATGTGTCAATTTCAAGTCTCTTTGCACAGCTTTCCAGTTAGACGGGGCAGGAAACTTAAAAGCCTTTTTGCCCAGTTCAGGTTTAACTCTCGGGACCTGCATCTGTATGATGTCCATAGAACGCAGGCCATATCGACTGTGGTTGCTACACATGTGTAAACACAAATATGTAGGCAGAAGTCCAAGAATGGATTTATAAATGAAAATCAGCCAGTGAGAGAGTCTACGGACATACAAAGAAGGACAATGTGCGACGGCATATAAGGAACAATGATGTACGCGATAGCTGCAGCCAGTAATAAAACGCAAAGCACAGTGACATACAGAATCCAATTACTTTAAGAACTGATCAGTCACTCCCAAAGCTTCAGCCCTCTTTGCTCGCTTTACTTGTGCAGCTCTCCAGGTAATTCATGAGAATGTTATTAATATTATTAATTTCGTGCTCACATTATACTTATTTCTCTGAGTGTGTGTGTGTGTGGGTTTTCTTTGGGTTCTCCGGTTTCCTCCCACAGTCCAAAAACATGCAATATGGGCATTAGGTAAATTGGACACTGAATGTGAGAGTGGATGGTTGTTTGTCCCTGTGATGGACTGGGAACTGTCCAGGGTGTGACCTGCCTCTCGCCCTCTATCAGCTGAGACTGGCACAGTGCCCCCCCGCGACCCTCATGTGAAGGATAAAGTGGTAGAGGATTTTTCCCCCATGTCATGCTCTGTAGCTTTGTATAGGGTCCAAGATAAAGTGTGATGCATATTTCTAACTTACAAACCCGTATTTGAAGCTGCAGTGTGTTACTTCTGGTGATTTGTGTTAATTATTATTATTCGTTTCTAAAGTGAAACAATATGACATTATTTGTTTGCTGCGTCCTTCATCTGAAAACAGTGTTTGTCAAACAAGACCTGAGTGAGGGAGCATTTGTGTGTATACACCAGCAGTGTAGGGAGAGGTGGTGATAAAAAAAAAACATTTAAACCGTTATTTGTTGTAGTAGTTGTTGTTGTTGTTGTTGTTGCTGTTTTTAGCAGTAGTAGTAGTTCTTTTCTGAAACTTTCCGTGGGCGTTTCTTTGTGTTTTCAGTCATTCTCCAACCTGTTTGCAGCTATCTTGCTGCAAACAGCTCAATGTTGCTGTTGCCTCCATCTGTCTTGACATGTAACGAATCACTTCCTGTGTGCAGCATGGACACACAAGATCTAAACAAACAGAGAGTCATTTGGAACTGTGTGAACTGATTTGACAATGGTTTAGAATGTAGTAGTCATCAATTCATACCTTCACTGACATGAATCATTGTAATAAGTAGATGTTCTGTTCTGTGCATTTATAGTAGTTTATAATAGTAAAGGGGGATTCAGGTGGATAGATTACCAAACAGAGCCATGAAATGTAGACTTATAGTATCAAAAAAGCTCTTCACATCAGCAGCGAGGACCACAGCCATCTTGTTTTTATCATAAAATACTTCCACCCGAAACAGACTCAGTTTGGGTTCACACATTTAAATTATCCTAAACTGCTGTAGGATGAATGGAAGGATTGTAAATAGTCTAAATTCATATAGTGCTTTTCCAGTCTCGACGAACACTCAAAGCTGCTTTACACTACAGCTTTGCCATTCACCCATTCACACCCATTCACTCACACTTTCATACAGCGTATCTATTGACTATCATGCATCTTTCATGCCCACTCACACGTGCAACGTGGGGTTACGTGTCTTACCCAGGGACACTTCAGCGTGTGCATTAGGGGAGCTGAGAATCTAAAAAAGTCCATCTGAACAAGATGGAGGTCTGGATCCATCTGTGAGCGACACATCACTATCATTTGTTGTGGTTGACAACTGACTGTTCCGGCACTGACGGATGTAAATGATACTTTATGTAAAGCTAAAGATGCACGGCTGATTCTCAGCAACAGCCTGACCGTGCCCTCCACCCGTACTCTGTCCACTGTTGGTCGTTGTGCAAGGCAACCATCGACCGCCCTCTGTCACATGATGTCAAGTTGCTCGGGAGTGATATAATGCAATTTTTGAGGTTGTGGAGGTCGTTACTCATTCATGTTCTCCAATTTTCCGAGCTTGTCTGATTTCACGCCAGCGGCAGGCAGTCAGGTTTTGTTATTAGTCACAATGAGTGAGTAAATCCAAACCACTTGATTTAACCCTTAACACCACATGATTCAGAACTCACTCAGACCACTGTGTAAACGATTAAATGATTAAATGATTAAATGATTAAATGATTAATTATTTACAGGACTGTTTGAAAAATACTGCAACATCACACTGTCAGAAAGTCACATATTCAAATGTGGAGCAGAATTCATGTATATATGTATATATATATATATATATATATATATATATATATATATATATATATATATATATATATATATACATATTATTTGTTTTAATAAAGAGATTGTTGAGATAAAGTTAGTGTGGATGTTTGTGAGGCCTTGTCAGATGCAGTTGTCAGCTCAGTCGTTCTTCAGCTCTTTCTACAGATGGCGCTGTTGTTCCCACATCTCACTTCAAAATGGAGGCAGCTGTTTTTCAGACCACAGCTCTCTGGCGGACTTTTGTCTCTGTCTCTTCAGCCTCCCACCTTTCTCTGCTGCACCACAGTTCAACCAACATGTCTCTCTCTCTCTGCTCTGCTCTGCTCTGCTCTGCTCTGCTCTGCTTCTCTTCTCATCTCTTCTCTCCATCACACTCGTTTCTTGTTTTTTTCAAATCTTTTCTCTTGTCTCTGCTTCAAAACGTCCAGACCCACAGAAAAGTCAGAGAGGAAGAATCATCTCCTCCTCTGCTTGTGGTGAAACTGAATCAAAAAGAGAACTACTTTGATCAATGAGGCATTAAAGGTGACATGAGACAAACTCAATCCACGTCTTAGAATCTAGTGCTTCACCGTGAAATTTGAACCTTGTATATATAACAGAGAATGTATGACCATTCTTTTTTTTAAATAAACACATTAAAAGCCCTCAAATTATTGTTTTTTTTAAAAGAAAAATAGTTTCACCTGTTTTATAATTCAACCGCACCATTGTCTACTTTCTTTTTTACTTCTTAAATTTTCTTTGTATTTATTTACATAAAATATCTGCAAGACAAAAAAAAAGAGGGAAGTGAATTTGAGCTCTCAAAGTGTTTGTAAATAAGGCTGTAGTCAGTTTTCTTTCTTTCTTTCAAATGCAGAAGTAAATAGGTTTATAATTGTTGTAATTTGTGGAAAGTCTTTATTTTGCTTTTCTCTTCCACTTTCTCGCCTCTTTCAACTTGAAAATATCAGCGTCAGAGAAAGAGGAAAAGCAGATTTCAGCTCTCCTACCCACCGCTCTCTCATCCTCTCAGCTTCCTTTTCACTTTTTGAGACGCACACACACACACACACACACACACACACACACGCTGCCTGATCGCATCAAAGCCCAGCCTCGACGGCTTCTCTTTTGCTCTCTGACTAATTTTGATACTAAAAGACGTCGAGTAAAAGCTGATCTGTCTCCACTTTATATTTTAGGTGGCGCAGTCAGGCCACATTATGTCATGTTTTTCAGGTGTGCTTTGTAAAATAGGTCGGTGGGTGACGATCGTCTGTAGTGACGAGTGTTCACGTCCCACGGAGACAACCCCAGTCTCTGTCGTCTGGGGAAAAATTGTCCACCTCATTTCTGCTCTGACTTTGTGTTCACCATTTTTGTCAGGAGCTAGAAAATTGTAGTCGGTGTGTGGAGCTGCTGTTTTTGTCACAGGCCCCTGAACGTGTCATGAAGTGTTGTCAGTGTGAGAAACAAACGTTGACTGTTGGTGTCAGTTACACTGGTGGTGAAGTACAATTATTTGAACATGGACTTTTGCACAAAGTGTGGTTTGTTTGCTTCAGGTCTGTGTGTTTTAATAAATAATATGCGCAGTAATAGTGAAACTCTGAATCAAAATGAGATCTGCTTTGATCGTGAGACTTTTAAAGGTGACATATAAACTGCTCAGCAGTGGGCGGAGTGGTGTTAAATGTTGGCAAACGGGTATTTTCTTTTTAATGTGCAATCTAAATTTTTATGACAGAGTGATTTTACTGACTGACAAAAGCTTAATGTGTCTTAAGGGACAGTTCATGTGAATTTGATTCACTCTCATTTAACAGGAATAAACAACACACACAGCCTACAATATGAGCACCGTTAATTTAATCTTTGAAATTAGTATTAGTCATATTGAGAGAAAAGCAGAAACTGAAACTGTAATGTGACATTTATTATCTCGATAGTTGTTTTTTTCATAAATGTCACATAAAAAAAAATGTGCCCAGACAACAGAACACACAAGCTGCATCCGTATTTTGTGTTAATTGGTGTCAGGCTTGTTTTCTTCTTATAAATAAATCCATAAGTCAAACTGAAACTATGATGCTTTGGAGTGATAATATTACCCGAGCACCAGGGGAAATTTGCCTTGTGAAATGTTCACTTCTCTGACAACCCACTCACTTTCGACTGGAAAGAAGAAAAAAAAAAAATCTGTTAACCTTTTCAGCAACAACAAATGCAAAAAAAAAAAAAAAAGATGAAAAGAGACGAAAAAAGAGTGAAATGTGTCTGAGTGAATATTGTCAGGGTTGTTGTGTTGGCTCACTGCAGAGTGAAGATTCTGTTGGATCACGCCGACGTCTTTGACTCACCTCTTCTCTTTTCTCGTCACGGTTTAATTTGAGCGTTTTTTTTTTATATATAAATTTCTCTCTCACGTCTCGTGTCTGTTTGATCACTTTTTTTCTGGTTTTTACGAGGCGAGCAGTTTCAAAATGATACGTCAGCTCCCTTAAATACAACACTGACAGAGTTTATTTTGAATAATGTGCCAGCTGTGATTACTGCAGTCGCACTTTGACGTGTGCTCGAGATATTTTGTGAGTGGCTTTTAGGGAAAGTTGTGGTCTCAAAATACAATTTCAACCGTAGTTTAATATAAACATTATTCATGATAAATATCAGTAAGGACTCATATTTTTGTTAATCTTTTTTTGTTTTATTTATTATTATGACCCACTTTACTAGTTACTTGGTGTTTTTTATGATGTTGTTCAGGAACAAAATGTATAAAATAATTAAGAATAAATATTGTCTTATGATTTGACTGTAGATGAGACTCTAGCTGTTGTAATTTAAATCTCTGACCTTAATTATTCTCCTGTGGGAGTTTTCAGACGACGCATGAGGTTACTTTGAGATTTTGAATGTCAAACACTTGGTTGTTCAGTCTCCCTGATCAAAAGTAAATAAAAACATGTTTATGGTTTCAGTCAGACAGTGTTGCGAGGCTGTGGGTGGCATCACTTTGGAGCAACCGTTTTACTAATCACCTCACAACTTTTCTCTGCTGTGTTTATTGTGTGTGTTTAGTGTGTGTGTGTGTACAGTACGTTCATGCATGCATGTGAGGTGTATATTTGTGTGTTTGTGTGTGTGTGTGCATATCATTATTTGCATTTAGGGTACAATGACCGTAATGTGTGTAAACATGTGTGTAGTGAAATATTTTTGAGGTCTGTGTGTATGTAAGTGTATGTGTGTGTGTGTGTGTGTGTAGGAGTGGTAGTTAAATACATATATATACATATATATTAATAATAATTGTGCAGCAAAGTGTGTGTGTGTGTATAAATATGTAAATACTGTGTCACTACTATTTATGTGATCATCTAACTTGTATGTCTGTTTATGTTGTGTTCTGTGTGTGTGTGTGTGTGTGTGTGTGTGTGTGTGTGTGGGTGGGTGCACACAGTGTTCTGCACTACATTACAGCTCTGCGTGACCATATTTTGGTTCATAAGTGTGTGTGCATGTTTTTATCAGCTATTATTTACACTATCGTTATATCAGGGGAATGCACCTATGCAGCGGGCCCATGTGTATCTCTGCATTTGTGTGTCCTTGTTTACCTCAGATGCAGGTGGATGACATGTTATTAGTAATAAATATTAAATATTAAATATTAAAATATAAAAAAAAAATTGATGACATATTCAAAGAAAACAGTAAACAAACTAACAAGAATCAGTACATTATAAGCAGATCTAATTCGGGTCGATGCTTGATTTAACTTGTTTAGATCCCCATTAGCTACTGTCGTGTGTAACAGTTGCTATTCTTCCTGGGGTCTACATGTGGTGTTACACAAAAATACACGCACGAATAACAGAACTCATACTCACAATAACACACACAACAAGAATTTTGTCAATTTAATATAGGTATAAGCTCTTTAGTAATAAGATGTTAGTGATGTAAGTGTTTTTACATCAACACAACACCAGATTCTTTCATTCTTTCATATCCATGGTCAAACTCAAACTTCTTATACCAAATATCACCTGAGGAAATCTTAAAGTAACACCATTATTGCCAATGTTTAAACTACAGACGTTACACAGGAAGCAGATTAATTTCCAATAAGATAATTTGCTTTCTCATCATCATCATCATCATCATCATCGTCCTCTTCCTCACATATACACACTGGTATAGTGAAACTGGGTTAAGATGGAGCGAGAGATAAGGTGACTCAAATTATTATTTTATTATTAAATGTTATTTGTTTCATTGTATCCACTCCACATACACCTGGTTTATACAGTAGAACAGTAAGTACCACCAGAGGAAGCTCGTACCACAGTTTGAGAAACATGCTACTGCTTTTATAATCACCACATCTAAACCCGGCTGATCACCATGACGACAGACCATTTATTTTCATTACCACCACTAAACAAAATGATAATTTAAAAAAATAATATATATATATATATATATATATATATTTTTAGTTTTGTAGTTGTGTAGATTTTTAGAGAATCTGAGAGTGTGTGTGTGTGTGTATGTATTGTATACACTTTATACTGCATGGTGTGTATTCATGTTTCTGCACTCACATGAGTGAAAAGTGGTTGTTCCCTCTTCTCGCTGCTCGTCAGTTGTCCCAGGTGACATTTACACATTCAAATCAGAAAGTGTATATCGTCGTTTGAGGCACATGATTTCATGCTTTTTTGAAAAGATAACCACTGGCTCTGCTGCAACAGTACACACACACACACACACACACACACACTGTGTTACACAAGACTCATTCAACACATGTGATGTTCTGTTGACATCAAGTTAAAATCCTCACATTTCCCATGCACAGCTGACATGACAGGAAGCCAGCGTGAATGTGAGAACTGGACTGATATGATCAACTTTTTTTGGGCTACAGTTTTCTGAATTTACTAATTTTCAGCCTTAAGACTTGATTATTGATTATTTTCTGTTTTTACGATGATAATATAGGCTTGCTGCGTGACTGCATAAATTAAAATGAAGGTCTGAGTCCTTGACTACGACTCTTAGTCTTATTTTTTACATATCCATCAGTGGATTCTGTCTAACCGTAAACAAAGAGGAAGTTGTGTAAATTTCTACAAAGCACAAAACATAAATAGACTTAAGGGATTTGAAATAATTTATTTACTCGGTTATTAATATATTTGTCTTTTAAATTTCCTATACTGCATGTACCCACATACATGGAAGATATATCACTAAAGATGTCACCACTTGTTTTCTATCTTTACTTGAGGGAATATAGTGACACACATAATGAGTACAAATATTTTTTATTTATTTATTAGTTTATCCCTGTGAATACAAAGCTAAGTAAACACGGAGCTGACTGTACGGTATATGGAAGCTTTGCTATGTTTGTCTATGAGTTGCATTATTTAGAGTTAAAAACATTTTGGTTTAATCAGTGACTTTTTAAAAGTTTGCTGCAGAACAGAATTGAGAAATAATTATTTAATTTTAATTTTAAAATGTTTTCGTACTTCGTAGCTCTCTTGTTGACATAGTGTCTGCGATCTAGATTCATGTGGATGCATCAAACTCTATAGTGTCTGTTTCTGTATTTCCAATGTAACTTTAAAAGTACATTTTATACAATAATCGATGACTTAGATGCAGCAAGGAGTAAAGTTAAAGACACTTAAGGTAACAAGAAATTTAGGTTTCATTTTATTTGACTGTTCCTGTGGGTCAGTGTGTCTCTGGATATCTTTAGCCTCTGGAAAATGAAACTGAAATGATAAATATTGATCATATCATCAGGTTTAACCTAAATACATAGGACCTAATACTGTGAATTTCTTTGTATAGCTATGCCATTTCTTTTGCTTTTGGATATAATGCTGTTTTCTAGTAACACAGGAAGTCGGAGGTTGGAACTAGAAGTGATGTCACCTCTGAGTTGTCCACATTCCCGAGAAGTCAGGGAACAAAGCATGGATGCTCAGGCTAGCAATTGTTAGTAATACCGGTCGATAAAAACCCTCTACGTACATGTTCACATATAATAATTGAACATTACTATGTGTACAACTGATTTATATGACAGAAGAGCAATTAACAGTAAAAGAAGCAGTGTTTGAGCGGCAGCCATCTTGGGTTGGTGAGGTTGTGCCAAGTTTTGGAAGATCCAATTTCCTTCTACAGGAAATTCCGGCTTCCTACTAACACTGGAATGCATCATGAAGAACTGATTCATGATCACCTTCCAGTTTAATTCAGTTCCTGTCACTTTGCATAATGCCATATCATTTAAAGTGTAACTTAGTTTCAATACGTTGTTGCTGCTGCTTTATTATATTTGTGTTAACCCTAATTTGTGTTAACTATAACCCTGCACAACCTCTATTTATCTAAATACAACAATAAATAAATAAAAATCAGGTAGTCACATTTAAATTTAACATCCTACTACCTTCCAATATAATCAATTAAGCTACTTAGAATGACATGATCAATACATTCTAATCGTGACTTTGTCAAGTTTTCTATAAATGATCAATTCTTATAACTCCAGTGATGTGGAGAATAAATAAAAATATATAAAAAGGCAAATTTCAGTGTGGCTATGAAAGCTTGTGACTTAGTCAGTGTGTTGATATTTGCGATTCTAACTAATCCGGGCAAATTAAGATAGTCACCAAACACCATTGCATTGTGTGTTCTTATGATGTCATCCCACTGTTTTAAAGTATTTTAAAAATACATTGCATTGAAGTATTTTGATGCAAAATATGAAGCCATTTACATCAGCTCAATAAAGTTCAAATGACAAAAAAAAACACGTATTTAAAACACACACACACACATATATCAAATCTACTGCCTATCCCTGATGATGTTTTGTTCAGTGATTAAACATTTTTAACATAAGGCTCTCATCATATAATTAAGTAAATTAATTAAAACACAAGCTGTAATGGTATTATGGCTTGTGTTTTAATGAATTGTTTTAATCTTTGTCAGCGTTTCACCTCATTGTGTTTTGCTGTCACTTCAGCAAATACTGTATTGATACAGTTACCTGTTGTTGATTCACAGCATGTGTTGTAATGTCAATATTATAGTTTGGAAAGTAGCAATAAATAAATGATCCATATGTTTTGGACATTGAAATCTTCATAGCAGTTGTCTTACAGTATATTTAAAATTAAGTTCATATACAGAAAGTCCAGTTACTTCAGTTTACTTTGTAAAACTGACAAATTGTATTATAATGTACGTCAATGTCACCAGAGAGAGAGAGACAGTGTGTGTGTGTGTGTGTGTGTGTGTGCGCATGGGTGTGCACATGTGTTGATTTTGTACATTGAGTCAGTAAATTTTAGCTTGTCGACAGACAAAACTGTCAAGTGGCACTGATGACAGGGCCCGAATTTAACAAGCTGTGTAATCAAGCAGCCATAGCAACCATGAGAGCGCTATAATATGGCACTGTTGACAGACAGACAGACACACACACACACATGCACACACTGCTCCATCCTCCGAGGCTCACGGTCACATTTATGATAATACACACATTTAATAGATTTCTGACACGTTTCATAACATCCTGCGCCGCACTGACTGTCATACACCAGGAGCAATCGCTTTTTGATTGTGTCATAAATTAATTTGCACTTATTAAAAAACTGTGTATTTTCTTCAAAATGACAACCAGTCCAGGTCGTGTTGTGGTTGTTTGTGAATATGTGTGTTGCACGCCAGGAGGACTTCACAAATACCATAATGAAAGGTGGAGTTTTTGTTTTTTAAATGTGTCTGTGAGTCATCACACACTGCCCTACACACCTGTCTGTATACAGGTGCTAGAACAGGCTTACTGACTGACTGACTGTGTTTTGGAAAATTATTTTTTCTTTCTCGTTGTTATTGTAGCGCTAGCTCACTAAATGAACTGCAGATGTGGAAAATGACATTTTGTTTTTTTATTGTTTATGGTTTATTTTGCTCCATTAAAGGGAAACTCCACCAGTTTAATTTGGTTATTCAAAGTCGTCCACAATGGCCTCTCTTGTATAATGTCTCATGCGGCGGCTCTGGAGGAACTTTGGCAAGTCCTAGCAAGAGATGAAGACAATAAATTCTGGGCGAAAACCCGACAACATAAATTGAGGGCATGGACAGTGGACAGTGGGTTGACCACAGTGGAGCGTAAAGTTCTTAGTGACATGAAATCTGGCTTAGAATATGTGGATGTTTAACATCATGACACATATACAACATATTAAAAATCAGTGGCAACAAAATGGTTGGTGGCGCAAAATGTCAAACGTTACGTAAAACATTTGTTTCATGTGTCATATTATGCAACTATGAAAAGTTGTGATAACAGTAACAGTTTCATCTCTGGTTGCAACAGTCTTGATGTTTTTATAGCTGGACTGTGAGATTATTACTCTAACGACAAACACAAATGGACCTCTAACCATAAAGCTATACATTGTTATTTGTTTTCTCAAACAAAACAAAAAAGAAAGGAAAATAAGATGTCTAAAATAATAAGACCAATCATTTTATTCAGACTGAATGCTTTGATTCGCTGGTGTACCTCTCCACTCCCTGACCTGCCTACCTCAGTTATTCATTATGATAAAATTGGGTGTTTCCTGTAAGTGATTAGTACTTAATATAGATTTTTGAAATCACTTGCAGACTACAGCGTTTACTAAGAGGACTTATTTAAATCCAGATAATGATATTTCCCCAAAGCAGGTCTTTTTTTTTGCCCTCTCCTATATAACCTTCATCTGCACCATTGTCACTTGATTTGTAAAAATTTAGCATGAGACAGAAAAAGGACTTTTTCCTCCCGATATGGGTGTCAGAACAAAACAAAACTTCATGCTCCTTGTCTGCATTCTGTGTTTGACCCCATTCCATTTCACTTGTGATTACGCGATGTGTGCGCGCTGTGTCGTCTCCATGCGTCGCTTTTGTTCTAGCATTCCACCTTGCTTCTGCAGACGCTGACCTGTATTGCTGTGTAAGCCCCAGCTGAATGTAAATATGTCAGGGGAGGTCATGCATGCACTGAGAAGGGAAATGTGTTGTTTTTGGATTTTCCCTGTCCTTCGCCGCCTCAGCAGCTCACTGATATTAAACCTCTCACTTCCTTTTTGAAGCCTCTTTGTTTACCAGCCGACACGTTGTTTTACTGCTCGCTCATTCTAGTACTGAAAAAGATGGATTGGAACAGATAGACATCGATGTGTTAGCTTTTTACTTCGTGTAGGTCGTTTGTGGTTGTTCTGTCTGTGACCTTCATCTAATTTTTTCCCTAATACATTAAAGGCAATTATTTTTATTTGAGTAATATTTTTCAACCAACTCAAAGCAGAGATCACTGCAGATGCCTTCACTTATAAAGAGACCTATACACGTGGGAGTGCATCTTGAGGAAGTTCATGATAAAAGGTCACAGCTTCCAGTTCACATTAATGTTGGCACAGACTCTCAGGAGGTGACAGGCTCAGAGATGCTTGTGTATCGTTTGTGACACGACTAACAGGATTTTACCCATTTCTTTTACCCAATTCTCATCACTATTAGTTCAACCTCCTCAACTTTAGTCATTTGTGCACATCATAGTAGCAATTTCTCCTTCCTCGGAACAAATTGCAAATGTTTTTGGACATGTATGAGTTGCTTTCATACAATTCTCTGCTGTTTTATTACATTATCATTTGCTTATGTCATGTCAGTCAAAATGAACTATATTTATGGACGCTGAATAGTCGTTCTCCATAAAAACGACTAGTCTTCATTTCATCGCTTGAGTCATGACATACAAAATTGTTGAACTAGTTATGAAATGATGTCAAGCAAATGGCAGAGTCATGCAGAGGGTGGATTCGCCACTCCAGGAGATACTTTCCTCACTGCATTGCAAGGGATGACATGACGATATGTGATGTAGATGAAAATATGTGGCCAGACAGACAGGAACGTCTGGATGTTCCAGAATGATTCGCCTATGTTCAGTAACAATATGTACTGTTATATTGTTCACGTTTGTGCACAGGCTGTTTCTTATGTTTGTTCTAAATAAGTGACTGTAGTGTATTTTTCTTTTGCACAATGCTGGAGAATTGCAAAGAGCATATACAGTAAAAATGTGAAACCGTACGTATAGCAATGTATAACTTTACTGTAGTTTTCAAATGGCTGTATGTAAGTAGTGTATAGTGCTGTCTTGAGCATTTTCAGGTAGTGTCACCGAGTTCTGACCTTTTTTTGCATTGGAAAACACTGAGAGAATAAACTGTCATAATGGAAACTTGACAGAGCCATTTGACTATCTTGTTCATAAACAATGGTGTCAAGACTTCTCATTTTGATGACACTGGCAGTTTCATTGACATGAATACTTGCTTTTGAGGAATGGACTATCCATTTTGAGCAAGTGACGTGCTTTTGCAGTGCTGTGCAAATGTTAATAGTGATGTGAGAAATGCACCAAAGCCACTGAGAAGAGCTGTAAATGTCTTGAGGCTTCCCTGACATAGTCCTGTCTGTGTTTTATATCATCACATCTTTTTATCAGCTGGATGTAGAACAATTGGCCCTGTTTCCCATATAATAATTTATTTTACTGTGTTATTAAACAAATAACAGTGTCTTTTCCCACTACTTTTCTGAATATATCTATTGTGGTATCACTGGGAGGCATAAAAGATAATTATAACCTTCTGTACACACACACACACACACACACGTATATGTATATATGTATGTGTGTGTATATATATATATATATATATACATATACATATACATATACATATATATGCATATATATATATACATATACATAGTCATAGCTCTATAGCTATCTGAAGTAATATTAGGAATTTACTTTCTTTTTAAATATATTTACATTATTAGAGGGATTCAAATGTTGATCTTTACTTCAAACAACCAGTATCTTATCACACACACACACACACACAGGTTTCAGGTTTAATCAAAACACTGCCCACACAAAGACCTCTGTGCATCAGACTGCTGTGTGGGACGACTTTTCAGACACGGGCTCATGTGACACAACACATGTGAATGGTGAGACTTTGACGCTCAGACAAATAGGAGAGCTCCAATGACCTTGCATCAGAGAAAGGTCAGTTTTCATGGACTACACGGTGTAAACAATACACTTTACATGTTCACTGCAATCCAACATCTCTTCTCACATGTCATATACAGTTTGATCTCTGGTTGTTTTTTTTTTTTTTTACAGCACTTCTGTGTTGTTTACTGCACACATTACATAGATGATAAAAAATGGTATTTCAGGAGCTTCTCTGATACTGTAGCACACACACACATACATTTGGCATGTGTATCATTTAATCATGAAACAAGGTGTAGTCATCCAGCATCTTTCAGTGGTTCACACATGAGAGATGATCCATTTCTACAATGAGGGCATCTTTTAGAAAAAAAAAGAAAGAGGTGCAGCAGTGGAAACAGTGTTGATCGAGTTTTCTGTGAGACGTATGCATTTTAACAAAATACTGTGTGGTTGAGCGGTGGAGCCTGTTCAGCAGGTGCTCACGTAAATGGAAGAACTCGTGCCGCTTCTTCCACATGGTGTTTCGCAATCAGAGAACGCCGAGTATACTGAACGCACACACTGTGCCATTCATACAGAGACATTTATGAGTCAGCTGAATGGAGGGAGATATCAGACAAACTGATCGTCATCAAAGCATCAAGAGAGAAATTGGGCAATATTTAATTTTATGTCACAACAGTCATGACAGCTATGTGTCACCATCCTTATTTCTACTTGTTCATAATACTAAAGTCATTTTAATATTTAAATTGGCAGTGCATATACTGTATACTATAGTGTGGAGTTTGTATATTCTCTGGGGGTTAGGGTTAGGTTCACGGGAGTCTCCCATTTTGGACTGTAGGTGTGAATGTGAGTGTGAATGATTATTAGTGCGATTGAACTCTTTTCCAATTTCAAGTGGGATAATAAGTCAGAGCACTGATGTTTCACTCTACCATCAAATCAGAGACTGATTTCCACCAGGGCTGAACAATGAATATGTTTTCAAGACAAAAATCACAATTAGAAAATTGCAGATGCCATAATTAATTCCATATTCTATATGTAAATTTGAGAAAGCAATACATACATGTTAGTACCCTTAAATTCTCAACTTGGATTGGAGTAGTTTATATTTTGACAGTATCTCATGTCTAGCAATCTAACAGGGAATGCTGAACTAAAAGCTTGATTTAAAATGTTCATAAATCAAATTATTATCGCGATATATGGAAGAAAGATTGCAGTTTGGAATTTTAACCCAAATAGTTAGGCCCTAATTTACCACCGAACATGCAGGGATTTGATTGGATTTCTTTCCAGTGCAGTTGTCCTAATTGCCTTCACATGTTGTACATCATATATTGTGCTCAAGCGAGTCATTTGCTTGTTTTGATGAATATGTTTTGTGGACTCAAGCCTTTGATGTGGTGACTTGTTATAATGGGGATTTCTTTTTGGTCTTATTTGCAGGGCTCAGGCGCAGGATTGAGAAACGGTTTCACCACAGGACTGTCACATTGGCTCTCACCACGTTCGCCCATCCTGACAGGCAGCGGGGAAACCACCTGAGAGAAGCAGCTCTGACAGAAGTTTATACAACAGCATGTTCAGTGCCTTTATGATCACATCAAACATGTGCATCATCAGACCTAATGGTTAAAACATTTGCTTTTTATTACAGCTGTGTAGTGACAGATAGTGTAAGATGGAGTTATAGGCTCAGCAGGTGATGTTAGTTAGGAAAGGGAACAAGGGAAGCCCCTGTGCTGCAGTTAATGAGGTTTACAAGCCTCCATGATATTTCACTTTTTATTCTGATCATTTCCAGCACTAAGTAAGATTTTCCAAACCCACAATGACGTCATTTCTCCATCAACCGCACGTTCAAGTTCTCTTTTCTGGTGCTGGTCTTTGTTTTATTAGAGATTAGAGAGGCTCCCCCCGTGTTGTTGTGTGTGTGGCCATGCAGTGCAGGCTTTGATCTATAAAATCTATAAAAACATTTGTGAATGTAATGAAATATTCACAATCACAATTTCCCTAATAGGTCATTTGATAGTTTCACACTCACTGAGTCTCTTTGAGGGAAAAGTTCAAATATGGAGATGAAAAGTGACTGCTGTGAAGCTCACGTTCATGTTCAGGTTTTGTTATTTTTTGTAAAAAGCTGGAGAAATAGACAACGTCATGTGACATAAATGGGTCCTATTTCTAAAACAAATGAATTGTATCCCCTTTTATCACCAAAACAGATTAGCCATATAATCTTCAGTTTAAAAGAGAACACATAAAAATAATGATATGTACTGTACATGTACATGTATGTAGCTCATCAGCACCTGTGACCTGTTTTAAGTTTGAATGTTCTCGGAATAAAGGGCCTGTCATAGTAAGTAATCACGATATGAATTTGAAAAGCCAAATAGCTCACTATTTATTCAATTAAACCTAGTCAAATTTAAATATTTTGCAGATACATTCATACAAATCATGTGTCAAGAGGTTGTTTAAAATGAGGGACAGTCAATACAGGCTAAGAGTAAAATGCATATTTAGAAAAACAAATCAAACAAATGTCGGACTGTGGAGAACTTTTAAAGAAAGAAATCAGAAAGAAATTTCATACGACTAATTTAACCTTGTACTATACGTGTTCATGGAAATATGGAATAACTACAACTGACAGAAAGATAACACAATTTATCCTTTCATGTCACAATGTTTTATAAACAGAGGAAGGTGCAAAATAAGCTTTAGTTTCAGCTTCCAGTGTTCAAAATACGTATATTGTATCATATTAATAATTTATAGTATATGACTTTTAATAAGTGCCTGTAAAAACAAATCTAGTGTCAAGTCTGCCTCCTCCTGTTTGACTGACTGTGAGTGCGGCTGCAGCAGCAGCAGCAGCAGCAGCAGCAGCAGCAGCAGCAGTAGCAGCAGCAGCAGCAGCAGCAGCTCAGATTAATTAACCAAAGTGCAACACATCCATTCATCGCAGAGGCTCGATGATCAATACTGTAAGTGTCATTGCCTCATACTGGTGGAAACAAAAAACAGAAAGTGTGAACAGTGTAAGCAGCTGACGAAGCGTTCAGGGAAAAGTGCAGAGGAGGGTGGAGTGAAACTGCAGCAAGCGTCGAGTGGTTGAGGAAAAGCCAGAGCCAGAATTTGTAGAATACAGGTGACAAAGTGTGGCTGCAGGACTCAGATAAACCTCTCACTGATTACTACATCACAGTGATTATTCCTTCAGCTGGAGTTCAGTGTTGGAACACTATATAACACTAACGTACAGTAGCCTGCTTTGACTGTTTCAATAAAGGCCTGTCACGGCATGTTTACACTTTCCTCGCAATAATGTAAGTGTGATCATGTCGCTCATGTGATTGATGACAGCGGCCCGTGTTTGCTGAAGCACAACGCGCCAAATGTAAAAGAATCACGAGAACATTTTAATGACAGGTTTTAGTCAGACTTTTGGCAGCCGACATCTTAACAAAGCCACTGGAAAGATAGACATACAGACTTACTGATATACAGAGAGATTGATACACACACACACACAGTTCTATTTACTGTTACTGGTGCAAGGTCATGTTTTCATGGCACTTTGAAGTGAAGAGGAGTTCTGAGAGGAGAAGCAGCTCTGGGAGAGTTCAAAGTGAGGACATGCACAAATGCCCACATGCAGGAATAAGGGAAACTGATGTAGCCTGGTAGACGCAAAAGTCATGTCCATGTAGGTACAAACTAAAGGTATCAGGGTGCTTACTTTATTATGTTGAAGGTATGTTTAGCATAGGGTCTCAAACTTGCGACCCCTTCAGTCCATGTCCTGCGGCCTTACACTTATTTTAAAATTATAACGAAAACTGACCATCATTTAACATTATTGTTTTTTTTTTTAAATTAAATTAAATTAAATTAAATTAAATTAAATTAAATTAAATTAAATTAAATTAAATTAAATTTTATTTAATTATATATAAGCTTGTCTAGTGTTTTAATTACAATGTACTGTATACATGTTATTTTGATTTAAAATTAGATTTGCTTTAATTTCTGTCCGTTTTTGTTGTTTACAGATTAATTTTGTATCATAAATGTTTTGTTTTTTTACTGAACTTTGTATAAAATCAAACACTTTTACTTTGAAATGGTGTGAAATATCATTCTTAATATTTTTAATCATGGATTATCAAGACGTGATTTTAATCTCTGATCACTAAACAGTTCATTTTTAGTGCCCTCTGCCTCCTCTAGACCAGTCTAGAAGTTCACTGGCCCCCAGGTCATTTTGAGTTTGAGGCCCCTGGTTTAGCACAATTAAGAGCAGCAAGTATCAAATTAGACTGTTGAACTGAGCTGAGGGCAGTCCTGTGCTGCACACAGGAAGTGATTTGTTTCATGTCAAAAAAGAGGAAAGAAGAAATCAAAATCATTAAGGGTTCACTCTGTCCATGTTGAGTGCACTCATGACTCTGGAATAGAAGCTTTCATGGCTCTGGAACGTCTTCCAGAGGGCAAAAGTTCACAAAAAGTTATGTCCGGAGTGGGTCGAGTCTTACACTGCTTTGCACTCTTCTGAAGCGGCGTTTGGAAAATGTTCTCCAGGGACGAGCGAGAGGCCTTTGTCCATCTGTGTGTTCAAAAGGTAGAAACTGAAAGAACCTCATGACTGTTTCCAGACATCTTCCCTCAGTCCGGTGCCAAACAGAACTCTTGGCAAAAGTTAAACGTGTACTCACACACACACAAAACCATCACGCCAAAAATCAACAGATGTTCATTTTCCCTCATAAAGCCACTGTTTCTCGACTTGTTTGGACAGCTGAGTGTGTCACATTTTGCCATGAATGTCACACCTTGTTCTGATCACGGGCTCAAATATTTTATCTCCACATCCAAATGAGCACATTTTCCTGTGAAATACAAAAGCGCTGGTCAAACGAGTCCAGTCGATGATTAATCATTCAGTTGGTCTCTAGAATTTGTCCAAGCTAACTAAACAAGAGGTTTCACGTCACGATACGGTTCTCATACGTTCTCGTGAATGTGAGGCTGTGGAGAACAAAAAATCTCTTCAAATACTTTTAGAGAATTCTTTTCTGAAGAAGCTTAAAAAGATGACAATGTTCAATTTTTGAACAAGCTGCTAAATATTGGTCAAGAGGGATATGAGTCATAATGAAATCAGAGAAACAGCACTGGTGAGCTGTAAACCGCTGCTCTTCAAACCAAAGACAGCAATAAATATTCTGTGTGGTTTCTCTTGGAGGCATTATTCTCCCCCCCGGGTCACAGAGAATCAGTTTTAAACACCCATTTGTTTTATGGGAGGCATCGTGTCTCTGTTATTAGGTTTTCATGAAGAAGGATTATATCTGGAGCACTTTTGACTCTCTCGTTGTGAAATATCAGGATGTTAATCACGTCAAGTGTTTTGCGAGACAGCGCAGAACTCTCCTTATTGCTTTCATTTAATAATTATTAACAGTTTAAAGTTGAACTTTGTTATTTACAAAACAGAATGGACTGGGAACTATTATCGCTAACTGCTGAACGTTATAATTAACATCAGTTTTGTCACAACCACTTCAGAATAATCATAACAAAGAATCTCTATATGAATTAATATACAAAACAATTAATACAGGTTTTAAGTAAATACTTGTCACATAACACAGGCGTATAGACTCAGTTGTCAGATTATTAGGTACAGTATATCTGCTGTCCTGCATTTAGCGATGATGACTCAGCTGTAGGCTCCACTAGCCTACTTTTTCTTTTTCTTTTAGATATTTAACAACACATCCTCTCTGAGAAGATCTATGGTTACATAAAGCAGCTTTGAGTGCTATTTACTGTGCTATATACACAGTAAATACAGACTTTGTATTCCTATATCTTCATGAAAGTTACATTTTAATAACCTGATTTAAACCCATGCCTTATTGTGTTGTGCCGAGCTGTTTTTTCTAATATATAATTCACATTAAAAGACATTTCCACAAACTACATTCTTGATTGACATTTATTTCTACATATACGTGAAACAGTCACAGGAAAGGAAATCAATTAGTGAGCTCCATGTCACAGCTCAAATGTTAATGCTATGCATGTTGCATACAAAATGGATTGAATGAGCATTAAGTGCATCCCTGTGCTTGCTTTAGTGTGGTCTTGACTACTTTGAACGTGAGGATTGGCAGCAACATGATGAATCCACTGCAGAGGTCCCTCACCTCCACCTCTGATCTCCAGCCGATACATAAAGCGTCTGCTACGTCCTCGTAAAGCTGCTGATGCAAAATCCCACTTTGTCAAAAAAGAGACAACAAGACCAAACGTCGACTCGTCCCTCACCGTGGTTAATCTCCCGTCACCAGTAATGAACAGAGTGGAGAAACTCAAATGCGTCACCTCTGATCTTTAACCAGGATGCAATTTGTATTCACACTCTTAGTCCACACAAACAGAGGGGGGGGGGGGGGGGGGGGTCGAGGGTCAGAGCTGCACTGAGCTAATCATATTTTCAGATGTATGAGCAAAAATCGTGTGCACTTACACAATCAACACAAAACGGTGTCTTATTATTATAAAGAGTTAGAAAACACTGAAAGATTTTATCTGGTGTCACAGGTTAACAATACAGAAAACATAAATATGTTATTTTTCTAATGTACATTGTAAATTGTTTTATAGCCAATGGATGTTAATAGTCACTGTGACCTCACAAAGAATAACTCCTCAAGATCATTCTCTTAAAATTGGCACAGATGATCACTTAGACTCACTGTTTTTGTGTTTTGGGCCTGAACATGATATCTCTTTTATACGTTCAGCTGAGGCATTGTGTTTTAGTCCAGTGTTTTACTAATTTCTCTTATTAAACTCCCTCCACACACTTACAATGACCTTGGATGACCTTATTCTGAATTATACATTATTTCAATCAGGATGTTTACATGAGCTGCTAACATAAAGTCCCCAAGTGCTATAACAAGTTATACCTTATACTCAGATGTGAAATGTGAAATGTGATACATAGATACATAGTACTAAGATCAGGATAATCCACGTCTCAATCTGATAATTGCTTATTCAGAGTATGACCTTATTCTGTTTGAGATTCTTAGTCTGGGTGATATCAGAATATTGCTGTATATGTAATCATAGTGCTTGTGAGTGAGGATATGTTGTTAAATATCGTAACATCATCAGTTACACGCTTTAAAAGCATCCTGTCATTTTGTGAAACTGGCTGTACGGACCTACTTTATCAGGCATGGAAGACAAAGCACAGAGTCATCTATCAGACTGGTTAATCTGGTCCTGTCCCTTCAGTAAATTCTTCATCATAGTTCTGGGTCTTTGTTGGCTGGGAAAAAAAGATCACTGTGAGTAAATGGGTGCGTCTGTTTAATCCCCATTTTCTGGAATGTCTTGTAAAACCACCGCCATGCACTTGTTTACTTTGGAAGAGAAGCAGACCGTGGCGGTCAAACGTTGGTGCGAGCGTTTGAGTATAGGCATGGTAACTAATCATTTATTTTTGAGGTCTTTTTCTTTGGCTTGAGCAAAATCATTTAGCTCCTGCAGTGAAATTCTGCGTTAAAATGACCAAAGTTTTGAAAGAAATCCAAACAATCCAAATCATTTTGTCACAGTCATGTCTCGAGCGTGAGACTAAGTGGTTTTCCACTTAAAAAGGCCAGTCAACTAATTCATCTCCTCAGCTCTTAACAGCATGATTAAAAGCATCACTGCAGTTGAGGAATTCCGAACCGTCGGGTCTGTTGTGGGTGTAATGGTGTGAGGAGAGAAAAGGCTGTTTTATAAATGGAAGAGTGCAATTTATCTTCTTGCACTTCGTACGAGGTCTTTAATCACAGTGTCATGCACCGAAAGACATTTGTCCTCAGGTGAGGAACCTGTTCGTTTTGATAAAGATAGCGCGTGAGGAGCGTGTTAGTATGCATTATCCACTTAAACACACACTATTTATAAGAGGTTTTCATTTTGGCTTCAGGGTAGGTTTTTTTTTTTGCACGTACACATCTTAGCTAGTTTTTCCTCTAAGGTTGTTTTCAGACAGACAAGGAATTTATTTCAGAAAATTCAGAGTATGATTGGGGTCAGGAACAGACCTTTGAGAAAATAGGATTTTAAATTGACAGAAATTCCTTTTGTAAAGGACAGGACAATATAAAAAAAATGACAGCGATAAAGTCCATTGGACTTTTTTTTGTGCCTCACTGAACTATACAGAGGACAATATGCCTGAAATACACGGATTATAAAACAGTAAGAACAATGCATTAATATATGTTCCGGTAGACAACACAGGGTTAGGGTTAGTTACAGTTATATAATATAACACTTACATAAAAGAAAATTTACACAGGGAAATTAAATAAAAAATATTTATTATAATGTGACACGCCTTAATAAGCTTTAATGGAAATTTCCCTCTGCACAAACACATGCTTGAAAAACACTGATGTCATAAATAATGACAATCTGCACTTTCTGTTTTTTTTTTATTTAAGTTTTAAACAACAACAATAATAAAATAAATCAATGTCATTCATCTACAGTATACTGATCAGTCAAATGGACAGAAAATCAAATATAACATCAGGAACAAGCACATAAACAATAATACAGAGAGAGAGAGAGAGAGAGAGAGAGAATAAGTAAAGATTAAAAATACCCCAATATTCAGTCATACAAGTTACACACTGTAGGACAGGTAATGAAAACCTTTTGACTTCAAAATAAAAGAGACAAACAGTCTCAGCAGGGAGGTATAGTCCATAAGCGGCTTCCAGATTTTCAGGAACAGCACTAATCCTCTCATGAGGAAGTACATTAAAGATGTCGTTATACCACATGATCACAGTAGGAGGTGTATCTTGGATCCTTTTTTAACAAAACACATTTTCTTGCCGAGAAAAATAAGTTTATCCAACAAATGATGACACGCCCTTAGACGGCAGGCCTAGCAGAAAGAGTTAGACTCTATTTTCTAATTTTGGTTTTAAAAATTCCACTAAGCTCTTTGGATATACACAACCAATATCCAGACATTTATCTGCACTGCCAGAAAAGACATTTTAAACATAGAGGAGATCTTTTCGGATCCATTTTATTACGAATATAGAGTTATATATGTAATCTGTGGAAATGTTTGTGTTGAGTTTCCTGTAGTCTAATGCAAGAGAACTCATTTTTAATACAAGCAATAACTCATGCTCATTGTATTCATTTTCAAGTTCCCTCCTGCATTTTATATTCACTTTATTTGATAAAGTAGAGTGTATAAGATGGTACAATCTTATACAAGGCTTGCCATGTGTTCCCCCTTTTTGCTTACGTGGCTCTCAAGGTAATTCATGGGAATGAATGATGTTAATATTATTAATCAGTATTTTGTGCGCACATTATACCTATTTCGGGGCCTCAAATTACCATTTTGTGCCCACTAATTAATATTTTGTGGTGCACGTTATACCTATTTTGTGACCACAAATTAGAGTTCTTATCCCCAATGTCATGTCTGCGACTGAAAACACCAACTTATCATGCAAACGACCACAATAAAAAGAAAATAATGTATTCAAAATCAAAGAAAAATCAGGTCCCAGATATGTCCAACACTGCTTCCAGATTTTGGCAATGTTTTTGGTTAGAAGTACCATCTGAAAACCATTATCACAATCCATTTAACTGAAGGGTTCTTATCACTAGTCCACTTTATGAATATATATATATATATATATATATATGTTTAGTTTTCAACATTAGCAGAGCACAAATTAGTCATAATGTCAGACATGAACAGCCACAACAATAAAAGAGTGATTTAACCACTGTGTTTTGAGGAGAGTATGCGAGCCATACATGTGGTCACCAGTGCTAGTTGTGTCTTTAGTTAATTTAAGGGACCTTTCATGATAAAATAAATATCACGCATGAAGAGCGTTGTGCTACGATCAAGTTAGCTCAAAAAACTTTTCAACACGACAGTGAGCGTACGCTTTCCAGAATATCATCTGCTAAAAACCTCAACTATAAATATCTGCTTTCATCTTTTCCAGTGATGCACAGAGCTCTTGGGAGGAGGTCCTATTGTCTGTTGTTCAGCCAAAATGAGAAAGGCACTTTTTCTTTAACCAGCAAATCCTCAAAGGAAAAAGTCTTTGCTTTAATCTGTTTAGACTGGGCAGACAGGGTCTGCCATGACTAAGCAAAGCATGGTCAAATCAAAGTGACCCTAATTATTAGGCCTGTGATTAAATCTGACGTAAATTATGTGAATTTAAGCTTTGGTGTCAGGAAAGTTTAATTGACTTAAGTTGTGTTTGAGCTTTATTTCTCAAACATGTAAACACATTTGAACCATTTTGCTTTAGTAAATACCAAGTGAAAATGTGAAAAAAGAGAAATCAAACAGTAAATAAAATGAACATGAGAGTTTGGCATAGTCATGTTTTTGTATTTGTGCAGGGATGGAATGGTTTCAGGCTCTAAAGTGAATAATAACAAAGGAACACTGTGAAACTGTGACTGCACAGATAATTGGCTCAGATCAGGATCAGGAGGGAGTCAGAGTGAGCTGAGTGCACGTTTGGGCGTTCAGACAGTGACAGAATTACAAATTAAACAAATTAGAGCATGTCTTTACAGGTAATCCTAATCTTATAATGGAAATGTATCAGTCTCACTATGGTGCAGAGGTGTTTTTTTTTTCATACATCATCTGTGGTGCAGATTTTGCCCATTTCTTCTGCAAGGATTATGTACAGATTTTGTGCTGTGACGGTCACAAACTCATTCATATTTGTCTGTGTCAAAGGTTATTTAGGAATCTTTGCTGCCGATGAATGGATGTATTATTTGTATGCGAATTGCTTAAGTGGTAAATTGCCGCAATAATAATACACAACTCCTTATGGACATCCTGGGGGGGTATTCCGTTGTTGATTCAGTTATTATTAATTATATATCGCATATTTAAAAAAACAAAAACAAAAAAAAGAGTAGCTATAATTTACAGAAGTCAGAAGAAGTGAACTTTGAACTTTGACGTATACAAATTGAATGTGATTTAAAAAAAAATGAGAATAAAAAAAATATTTTTGGCCTATGCTGACAAAAGGATATAAAAGACTCTATGTTGCACATTCTCTGTGTTCTCAGGGTTAAGATACAGTGATGATGAACTTGTTTATCAGTGACATTAAATGGCTGCTTCCTAAGCTTGTTTTTTTAACATTTAGTATTTTACATCTGTGAACATAGGTAAAGAAACGCAACCGTGTGTTTACGTTGACCTGGGACAAATGTTAAAAACAGAATAAAACATATTTGCATGTGAAACATAAAATTAATCAATTTTCTATCGCTTTATCCGCCACAGGAGGGTCGTGGGGGGGTTCTGTGCCAGCTGACATAGGGCAATATGCGGGGTACACCCTGCACACATTTAGATACAAACAACCATTCAACCATTCACTCTCATGGTTAATTTAGATTGTCCAATTTACCTAATCCCCATATTGCCTGTTTTTGGATTGTGGAAGGAAACGGGAGAACCTGTAGAAAACCCACACACACGCGGAGAGAACATGCAAACTCCATGCAGAAAGACCCTTGTTCCAACCGGGGCTCAAACCCGGGGTCAACTTGCCGCAAAGGCAAGAGCGCTAACCACGGCTAAATACAGGATATCATGTAATTAAATTCATCAAATTAAAAAAGAAACAATTCATCTGAACTCACCTCATTTTTAAAGCTGACATCTGCTTCCTGGGTTCAGTGAGTGCGAGTGCATATGCACATACTCTCCAGGAAATGACTGAGTTGGTTCAACTACGAACTTAACCAGTGATTTTTGGAGATGAAAGGATTTCAAACAACTTTCATGGGGTGACTGTTTCTGATAAGTAATGCTCTTAATACAGTTAAGAGTATGAGTCAAAGAAAACGTATGACCCTTGAGCTTTTGTAAGAGATTTCCTCCCACAGTCAAACATGCAATATGGGGATTAGGTTAATTGGACAATCTAAATTGACCATAGGTGTGAAAGTGAGAGTGTATGGTTGTTTGTCTCTATGTGTCCCTGCGATGGACTGGCGAACTGTGTACCCCACCTATCGCCCTGTGTCAGCTGAGATTGGCACAGCACCCCCCGCGACCCTGTGGAGGATAAAATGGTATAAAATGGACGGATGGATGGATGGACTTTCAAATGTAGTAGGCAGCGTAAACACACATGATCAATCTCCAGTGATTTTGGGAGATGAAAGTGACTCTGATGTGACGTTTTCAGGCCTGTGAGGTCACAGAAATCTGATCCTCATGTCTGAATTTGATTGGTATAGAATTGAACAGTATTGCAGGTAATGTGAATGTAGCCTGAAATAATTGTGTCACACTTGGCTCCACAGAGTGGATTGTGACAGAAAAGTTATAACTCTGATTATAAGACACATGGTTCAGTTTGAGGAACCCTGATAAATCCAGGTCCATGTTGTTAGTCCATGTTGTTGGTCTTGTCTGCTTTGTTTTGGGGAAGCAAATTGTGTTTCTTTCACAAACACAAGTTTATTTGACGGCGGTAAAAATAAATAGTTTATGCCGCACTGTGTGTTCTCGCAGACTGATGTCTTTTTATTTGTTCACTAGTTGTTATCATGCACTTAAGGGTGAGATAACCGAGCACATTATATTCCAATGCACCACCTCGTGTTCTTATATTTGAAGTCATTTTCCCGGATTAACATTCTGTCTGCCTGTGTTTGCCTTTTCTCTTTCTCTGCTCCAGTTGAGATGTCGCTGAGTCACTTTGGGGCCATGACATCATCATCATGAGATGGGAAGCCTGGTGGATGTGACCACAGGCAGCGACAGAGGAGGTGGTGCTGTGAGTGGCGGTTTGTGCTGTGGAATTGCCTCAGGAAGTACTTTTTTTTTTTTTTTACAAATGTTGAAAGGAAGAACACATTCATCAGGTTTTGAAGAAGCAGTAAATAAGATTTGGACAGTTGCAGTGACCATTAAGCACCTGTGGGAGGACGGTGATTATCCTGGTGCTGAGGGCTTTTTCTTGCCAAACTGTTTTTGGGCTGTTTTGGATGCAAAATCGCCACACCCTGTGAAGTAATGCTGATTCTGTTGAAATCATGACAGTGGTGACCACAGCTTAAACACAACGAAAAGATATTTCCCCCTAGAGCCTGTGTATTCCTCCGTAATTATGTGGACAAAACCAGATGTGACACTTTCTAAGACACATTCACCTCTCTGTACATTTTTATGTGTGAAAAGGGGAGAAATACAAGTTAAAGTAAAAATATTTTTTATCATGAATAGACGTCTTTATTGTTTATTTCTCACTGATATGCTGTTTTTATGTAAAATAATGCAATATTTTCTTAAAACCTTAAACTGCACAATTTACACATGTTTTTTTTTTGTAATTAAATGATTACTTAAAGTGCAAGTTCATTTTAAATTGCATGGTTAGCAAATATTGCTGTTTGAAAAGTACGTAGCCTAATGATAAAAAAGACATCACTGGATTTCAAACAACTTTCATGGGGTGACTGTTTCTGATGAGTAGAGCTGGAATGTTGTGACACAGCTCTTAATACAGTTAAGAGTATGAGTCAAAGAAAACGTATGACCCTTGAGCATATTGCATAAACATGCAATATGGGGATTAGGTTAATTGGACACAATTGACCATAGGTGTGAAAGTGAGAGTGTATGGTTGTTTGTCTCTGTGTCCCTGCGATGGACTGGCGAACTGTGTACCCCGCCTATCGCCCAGTGTCAGCTGAGATTGGCACAGCACCCCCCGCGACCCTCCTGTGGAGGATAAAATGGTTTAAAATGGACGGATGGATGGATGGACTTTCAAATGTAGTAGGCAGCGTAAACACACACAATCAATCTCACAGAAAACACCTAAAGCCTGAAGAGAAAATAATTGCATCAAGGGTTGACTTTCAGTGTGCAGACAGAGGTGGTGCTTTTTAACACAAAGAGGAAGAACAAGTATGAAATGTCCTTAGTGGTCACTGAAAACACGTCCAAACTGAAAGAAGAGGCCAGTTGTACACGTCTATAATGAGCTTACTTCTCTCTTGTAACGTCAGAGAACGTCCTTCAGAGGAGTTTAGAAGACATTTCTATGACGTGATTGACAGTGTGAACCGTCAGATGGGGTAAAACTCAGCTTCTTGTTGTGTACGGTGTGTGCTTGTGAGAGAGGAGTTCAAACTGTGGCCTTTTCTTTTTTATTTTAAGACCTTTATGGCACAACGGCAGCTTGTCAACAGCCTGAAGGCAAAAATAAAAGATCAAGGAACACAGCCGTGCATATGTGTGCTTGAAGAGAGTACGCGAAGTAAGAAGAGAAGAACAAGGATCTGAACAGGAAAGAGTGTGCGTGTGCGTGTGAAAGAGATGGAGTGGGAGGGAGAGAAAGAGGGGCAGAGATATATTTGTCTGCCTATAAAGCTCAGCATGCTTCTCATTTCTAATTCTGGGCTTGTTGAGTAAAGTTCAGCAGAAGTGAATCCTGAGTCTGACCGTAAGAGATAACAATACACCAATAAAACTTGACAAACTGGGGAAGCTGTTGCTTGTTGGATGTTTGAAGGAGCACACAATGAAATGATGGCTCCATTTTCTGTACGCCTGAGACCAAAGAAACATGTGACATATAAAAGCTGTGTTAAACATGTATTCTGTGTGTTGAATGACAATACATTGAACTTAAATTAAATCGGGTGTAATCTTTTGGCCTATAGTAGCAGCTAAGAAGATGTGTGGAGTGTCCAGAAAGTGTTTCTCTTTCGTTCTTCTTCTTTTTTTTTTTTTTAAAAAAAGACACAGCTGTGTGACCTTGATCTAATGGGAGAAAAAGAAGCATGTGGAGTGGACAGATCTGAGAAAACCACACACCACATAGTTAGCTCCACTCCACGTCACAGAAATGCCAGTGTGAAAAAAAAAGAAAAAGATACCATTAGAAAACAAGAAAGAATCGATCTTACAAAAAAATAAAAAAATAATCAGGTGGAGCCACTGCCCAGCTGGATGGGCACTGAGCCCAGCTGAGTCAGCATTTCAGAAGACATAAATATTTCAGCTGGAGTTTGTATTCTTTGAAAGATTAAACACTTTTGCGTCAAACTCTGATCTTCCCCGGTGACCTTTTTGAATCTTTTGAGACTCCTTTATTTCAGCTTGTCCACAGAAGTTAATTGTTGAAAGAGAGGTCCAGTACCAAAGACTGACTTTTCTCTACAACACGTCTCACACAGATCTGCTGTGCAGCTGCTGCTCTGTTTTACATAGGGGTCTACCTTTGAAAATCTCTATGAATATTTGTTTTATTGTGCAAATAAAAAAAAAAATAGAATACTCTCAGGGAACAGAAACACTCGAGTGCTTTCTATACAAATTATGACATACAGACGTAGAAACTGTGCAAGAAAATGAGCAAAACCCTGAATCTTAAGAAGAGAAGTGCAGCAATGTGGCAAATAATCTGTAAATAAGACAAAGGAGTCCACTCACACATCACGTGTGGCCCAACATGGAGTAAAAGTTCACGGCTTCAGTGAGAATCATTCACAAATGAAATGTTATGTTATGTTATTGAGTAAATTGTTTGTTTTAACTCACAAATGGTTTACAACATTTATCGACCAGACAATGTTTTAACTGCCTGTGGCTAATTTGGCACGTATTGTAACGTGATCACCAGGAAAATTATTTTCCCTCATAACTTCACAACATCATCCCCTTAATACAACAGAATAAATCGTCCAATGTTTGCTGTTAAAAGTCATGTCTGCTGATGAAGTCCCATACCACGACCACGCTGGGGTCATACCAGTAATGGTATGATGGTTTGTAGAAATGTTTCATAGCAGTTTTATTGTTTCCTCCAGGAGAACAGGCTGTAAGACGGTCAAAACTGAAGAGGGTTTTTTATTGTCATCTCACAACAAAAACGACAGAAAAGAAAAAATGCAACAAAGATACTGTTGGATTAATACTTAAGAGCTTATAATGCCTACCCTAATCACCAACATCACTCTAACTCATCCAGACGTTTATATGTTTGAATAAATATCATTTATTTAGTAAAAAAATGTCTTTTAAAAGTGTAAGTGTTGTTACACATTTATACTTTGTCCTCCAGATTGCTCCAAAGATTGACCCTCTTTTAGACACATTTACATTTTATACTTGAAGTCTTGTTTTACAAAAAGCACAACATACAAACTGTAGAGCAGGACTGGAAATGGCCCAAGGATCACAATTAAGTTAAAAATGATATGTATATTTCTTTTGGTGTAGGGTAAAGCAGATTTACAAGTTTCACTGTGGATGCAAAGATGGAGCTGTTCACATTGAAGGTTAGATAAGGTGAAAGAAAACCATAAATGAACAGATTTTAAGTAAGGAAAGAGATAAACAAGCATGATGTGGTCCTAAAGGGTTTCCTAATTTAGAACACACAAACTGTTACTGTGTAAACTGTGGAGCTACCTGGATCTTAATTTCTCCTGTTTGCTTTCAATAACGGTCATACCCCACCTCTTCTGCTGCGTTCATGAGATCGGGTGCAGCGCAGGTCACTCTCCTGACAACAATGAGTCAGCAGTATTTCTGTTGTAAAAAAAATAGAAGAGGCTCATAAACAGACTTTAATCAAGATGTACTTCACTTGTACTCTGGCACCTGGACACTTTAAGTGTATGTAAATGCTGCTGTACACTCTCCATACACTTGTGAATGCGCTTTGTTCCATCCAAACAAACAGTGTCAACATGATACCATCAGGTTTCTCTCTGTGCCGCCTCCCCTCCAGGTGACTCAGTCAGTCTAACATGCCATAGACGAACCACACCTCTAACGTGCAGCTACCGCTGTTTATGCTGATGTTAATGAGTGTCTGTTTATCAACACAGACCTCACTAAACGCACCAGCTCGATACTCACTGTCCCTGATAACTGCTGACGGGCACAGAATAAACACCTGATTTCAGCCACTTAACAAAAGGCTCACTTAATAAAATCTCTCCCACGTAATTACCAAAACACAGCTGGCATCTCTACATGGCGACCTCGCACCACAGCCACCTCTCTGCTACCCAGCTGCAACAAACAACTGGATGGGGTTATTAATAAAATCCATTTTAGGGGTGCTCCATGGCGCCAAAGTCCAGCTGTTTGCCACTTCGTCTTACTATGGTGCTGTTTTGCTTCGGCCTTGCCTACATGAGTTTCTTCAATGCTTTTCCTCACTGTTAGACAGCTCTTTTCCAGTTGGAATCTCAAGTTTGTAAACCACTCACTCTCCCCACACCAAAGTCCACTAAGAAAACCAGGGCTTTTATATTACAGCACACAAGAGTTGTGTCTCCCACTGCTGCCTCCATCCTCTTGTAACAAATCTCAATTTGTAACAAGACGAGATCAAGCCTTTACTATTAGAGCGCCAACACTCTCGCTCCCTACTGACCTCCAACAAATCCCATTTAAAAACCTTATTCTCAATAATTTAAAATAATAGAAATGTAGATTTTTTTCTTTCTTTTGATGCCAATAGCTTTCTCATTGTGTGATCTGTTGGCTTTCTTTCTTTTCATTGACATACCATGTATAGTGCCCTGAGATATTTGTTTTGATTTGAATGTTCAGCACAAAGAAAATATTCAAATATTTTATCTTGTGACTTTGGTGTTTGAAGGCCCACATGGTTGGTGTAGTGGTTAGCACTCTTCTTGCAGGGTTTATGACCCAGTGGGAACAAGGGCCTTTCTGCATGGAGTTTGCATGATCTCCCCGTGTGTGCGTGGTTATGTGTGGGTGTTCTCTGCTTTCCTCCCACACTCCAAAAACATGCAGATTTGGGAATTACGCAAATTGGACACAGAGTGAATGGTTGTTTGTCTCTGTGTGGCCCTTTGATGGACTGTTGACCTGTCCATGTTGTGCCCCGCCTTTTTCGCTTTTGATTGGCACCAGCGTCTGGCATGAGCCTCATGTGGAGGATAAAGCGGTAGAAGATGGATGGATGGACTTTGATGTTTCTTTATATTAAATGCAAGTGAAAACCTGTCGTGATGTCACCCATAAGAATCTGAACTCCCGTTCCAAAGTCTCCAGATTTGTGAGAGCCATGTTGACGTTCTGCAAATGGAAGTTCACAAAGTCACTTGTATCCAGGTTTTTATTAGAAGATACCAGCTGTCAATCACACTCACGTCCACTTATAATATATTTGCCATTTTTTATTGCCAATTTTCCTCTAAATGGGAACATAATTGACACAATTGACATCATGCTGCATCACAATTGTCACATCACAATCACAATCAACAATTGACATGAAGAACCAAAACTAGCTATTGGGACTATTAACTCCTCTGGAACCTATTTATTGATGTCTCATTTTCCCATTAACTTTAAAAACACAAAGCAAACCATTGAATGAGAAAGTGTGTCCAAACCTTTGACTGATTACATTTAACAAATACAGAGGTCATGAGTTTCACCAAATAAAATAGAGACCAACATGCTTTTTAAGTGTTTTTTTTTAACTTGTTTTTTATCTCCATGATTTAATCAGTTGTCTTTTATGCGTCACTGAATGACAGACGCCAGTGTGCGTCAGTGTTTTCAATGTCTTCGGCCTCTGTGCAGTACTGAATCTGACTGAGAATACGCCCAGACATGTCCTACTGCTCACACACACACACACACACACACACACACAGAAGAGAGAGAGACGCCTTACTCCTATCTAAGGACTCTCATTAACCATGTTTTTCACTGAACAGGATTTTACGAAGGATTTAGTATTAGAATAAAACATGTTGTGTCCATGCCCATCCTAAAACCCTGAGTGCTACATTTTAACCCTAACCAAAACCTAACTATCACAAATAAATGGCTTACCCTTACCCTTACCTTAACCAATCTGAAATCTCAAATAGCCAAATGCATCCAAGCCCAAATGGTCTTACAGCCAAATTGGTCCACACACTTGCACACAGACTGTGCCACTCATGCGTCCATAAAAGACAGCCATGCAGTGGGATTAAACACAGCTGTGCGAGCTGGTTTATAGCCCAGATAAGACGCAAAGGACTCACTGTGCTGGTAAAATTAACAACAACCGTGACCTCAGCGACATGCTTGTAGCCGCGAGGAGTTCAGTAAATCACACATATGAGCCACACTCTTCAAAGATAAGCTTGTCACACAAATCACACAACATAACTTCACACCCGTTTCTCTTTGTGGAGGTGCATTATGAATACATTTAAATACATGTTGATGTTCTGTAGTTCTCGAGCTGGACAAGCATCATTTCTCACAGATGAGTAACGTCAAACTTGGATGTAGAGTAGATACAACTGACTGATGCTTTTGTAACAGTGGAAATGTGTGTATAAATAGGTGGAATGAAGATCTCACCTTAGGGAATTGGCCCACGATGGATACATTCACTTGAATAACTCAAAGACAACATGTCCTATGGCTTTTCTTGATTGGCACCACATTAATAATCCACAGGTGTGGATGTGGATGTGTTCAGTGAGAAAATATGTTTTTAAATCTTTGGGAACCCATCCTTTTAAAATGACTTTGAAATCTATTTTTAGAGTTTCAATTGGTAAAAGCTGCAAGTCACATCTCATCAGCCTTCAGTTTGTCCAGTTCATATCTGCAAATAACACATGCAACTCTGTAGTGATCACATGAGAGGAAAGCACTTCTCAAAAAAAAAGAAGAAAAAGAAACAAAAAGGAGAAATTAAGTAAAGAGTGGAACATGTTAGCACACAAATTTAGACTTTGGTCTAGGGCTGGGTGATATGGGAACTTTTTTTATATCATTCAATATCAATATATCTCAATATCTATAGGTTATATCCTGATATCTGGGCTCACGAGAAGTTTTCTTTTGAGGTGTTTCTCAAAGGTAGAGACAATACAATATATTAAGAGCCTTTAAAACCAGGAAAAGTCATCAGGGATACTTTATCATGATATCTATAATCTTCATATCACAATATAGATATAATATGGGTTCAGTGGTTAAGACCGGTACCCTGTGTGCAAAAGACATCATTTCAACTCCACCCCTGGCAGGTTGTACTCAATTCCCTTGTAAGTCGCTTTGGATAAAAGCAAATGTAATGTAATGTAATGTAATGTAATATGGATATATTGCCAAGCTCTGTAGCCCAACAACAACTAAAGCTTTTGTCTTTGTGATCAGATATTTAAATGTGCCTGATGCACAACTTCTCATTATGGACAAAGACTTTTCAGAACCAAAGGCAGACGTTGTGTGTTGTGAGCCTCTTGTGAACTTCTTTGTTCTCTCCTGCCCTCTGTTACATGATATACACGTATCTTTTTCTTCCCATTCTTTCATTTCATTTAGTACATTAACTCTACAGGCTAATCACATGTTGTTTCCTAAGACATGACTCTGACATTGCTAACACGATTATGTGATATGTTGCTCAAGACAGAGGAGGAAACTAGTGACTCTGCATTACGCACATGTCATTTCACAACCATTTACAAAACCTATTTTCAGAAAGTTTGGGACAAAAGATTTTCATTGTTTTTGCTGTCACATTTAATTCTATTATCTAATCATAAATACTATCATAGATACTAATTGTTTTACATTACATTATTATTTACTTGTTATGCATGTTTGTCCGTTCTTGTTTTATTTGACTCATCTTTGTCTCTTCATGATGTTCCATACATTTCCAATAGGAGACAGATTTGGACTGTGGACAGACCAAGTCAAGCACATGCAGTGGATGAAGTGACACTGTTTTAACTCATTCACAATGAGTCCTTGCATTGTCCTGCTGAAATAGCCATGGCGTTTCTGGGAAATGACATCGCCCTGACAGTATAGAATATGTCTCTGCATCAGTGGTACCTTTACATAAAGCAGAGGTCTCAAACTTGTGGCCCGCGGAAAACATGCGCCCCCACCAATCAATTTCATGCAACCTGTCACTTAATATCAAGTTATGGTGAGTTATTTTTATTTTTATTTATTTTTTTATTAATAGATTCAGTTTGCATCATAAACATGATTATATTGTGAACTATTCATCACTATTCAAGTTTGGAATTCTGTGAAATCATCAGAAATATGATTATTTTAATATATTTTTCTCCAAAAGTTGGACTTTTTTTTGCATCTGGCCCCCTACTGACCAAACTAGACACTCGCCCAGGTCGTTTGAATTTGAGACCCCTGATATAAAGTATACGCAGCTCACCCATGCCATGGGCACCAATAAACCTCCATAGCATCAACCATTCGTTGATAACAGTGTGGATTGTCTTTTGCATCTTTGGCAACTTGAACCCCACATTCATTTTCCCTCAAAAATAAGCTGAAAAGTGGACTCGTCTGACCACAGAACATCATTTTTTGTTTTTTTTTACTATCTTTTGGTTCCACTGAGATGAGTTTGGGTCCAGCCTTTCTGCACAAAACTGATACATGGTTTCTTCTTTGCTTCAAACTGTTTCAGGTTGGATGCAGCAGTTCTCATACAACACAGCCTGAAGACTTGATGTTCACACACATTCAGCTGCAATTTCTACCGTTGGCCTTTACACACAGACATTTCCCCTGATTCCTTAAATTTCTTTGAAGGATTTTGCTGAGATGAGCCACCACCAATCCTTGCCTGCAAAGACTAAGCCTTTGGTGGACGCTCTTTTTCCCTGTGTTCCTTGTGTAACCTTTTCAGTTGAAATGAATGAAAGTGCTGCAAGCATTACATTCTCTTTACTATGTAAAGCTGTTCTTCATTGATTTGTCTATTAAATACATATTTTAGTTATAATTGCAATATGACAAAGTGTCCCAACATTTGTGGAAAAGGGGTTTGTAGTATATAAACACTACATACACATATACATACACAGTACATTGATGAGTAACACTATTGAAACTTGTGCAGGGAACACAATTGCTACAGTGTTTCAATGGAAAGTGAGTCAACTCATGCCCTGACATGTGAAACACACACACACACCTACACCTACACCTACACACACACACACACACACACACACACACACACACACGTGACACAATGTACAATTTTGAAAGTAGCTAAATAGATAACATTTATGTGAGCAGTGTGTGAGATATATTGTACATGACATAAATGTTTTTACATAGTTGAACATGTGTGGTTTAAGATCATTTGAGTCAAATTTTACTTTTTTTTATCTTTATGTTGCTACTTACTATAGTGGAATAAGTACAAAAAAGTGGAAGAGAAACATCAAAAATAACCACCTTTTTGCTTGAAGAAATGAACTTGTGCATGAGAAAAAGCACTTTCACAACTCATGTCAAGTTATATGTGAAGGGTTAAAAGAAAGAGCTTTGGCTAAAAAGGAGAAGTTTGTTGCTGTCACACACACACACACACACACACACACACACACACACAGAGCGGTGTGTGTGTGTGTGTGTGGAGGAAACACTCTGTTTTTCTTGTTCAGACAAAACGAACAAGAGGCAGACATGTTGAAATGTGAAACTGCGCAATCAAACTCACACTGACGTAGAAGCGGATGATATCATAGCACCGTTTTTGTCTTGAGTCTGAGTGTGCTGCTTCCCTCAGGGTATTTATTTATTCACTTACAGTTCATTATTTTGAATAAGGAAATGAATCCTTCGCTATTGTCAACTCAACATTACATGTTTAAACAAGCATGTGATGTATTTGTGTGTTCACTGACACTGTTTAAGTTAAATGTGTTCAATAAACAGTCTTATATTCTTGTTTTTATTGATCAAGAAGTGTGTTTATAAATCATGTTAAAACATGAAAACAAACATAGAACATAACAATTTAAATGTAACACCAGAGACAAACACCATTCACACTCACAACTACAGTGAATTTTAGTGTCTAATTAACCTCTGCAAACCAGAGAACCTGGAGAAAACCAGAACACACGAGTGTGGAGAACAATGCAAGCCCTCGGTCAGAATGGGTCCTGAACCTGGCTTTTTTTTTTTTTTGCTGTGAGGCAACAGTGCTAGCCACTATACCGCCATATGGACCCCATATGTGTTTATCTCTACTGGAATAAGAAGCGATGGCAGATGTTGTCTACATAGAGTAGTACTATTATCCCTGTATCCCTCTGCAGTATACTTAAAACAATATTATGATGCCAATTACTATAATCCGATAAACAAACAGATCATCAGAAAAGTGTTGGAACGTTTGACTGAATTACACGATATCTTGATGGTTTCCGCATTTATAACGTAACAGCTCATGTTGGAGAGGTAAATCATCTCACAGAGCTTTTCTTGGATATTATGTCGATATTATTATATAATTATATAAAACATGGCTTTACAAATTTACATTATATGCTTTAAGTTAACTCATTTATTAATATGAGATCATCTACTGCAGTTATTGTAAACTATGCAACATATATTGCATTGTTGGAGTAGCTAATAATCTTTTCAAATAGCACTACTGTGGGTTTAACAACACAATATTTTAATAAATCATTGAACTCATTTAAAATCTTGTAAAATATCCACAGTTCAAAAGAAACCAATAAAATGTTAGAAAGGTATTTTTAGTAACAGTTAAACATAATATTCAAACAAATGTTTATGTAATTGACTTATAACATGGCCCCACCCGGGTCAAAGACTCAAACACTGACTGCTGAGCTCTGTCTCTCTATGTGAACACAAGCCCAAAATATCTGCTGTTGTTTATATACCTGTACAAAAAAACGCCCGGCCAATCACATGAGACACGAGTCACACAACCACGGAGCTGCCAGTTTGAAAAATGAAACAGTGGGTAAAAAAAAAAGAAAAAAAAAAAGGGCAGGACACTGATTAGGATGGGAAGAGTTCTGAGTCACCAGGCAACAGCTCCTCATTGGCTGACACACTAGCCAATAACTAGTCAGGACTTTCAATGGAGAAGCAGTTTTGGAGGGAAAAACGTGGCTGTAATGGCACCGATGTGGATATCGCTTTTTCTATCATCATAATATACTATATATGTATATATACAGTATACATATATATAAAATATAATAGACAATTTCACGAATGTATCAAAAAGCATTGAGTTAAAGAAAACATGAATGGTATCAATATGGCAAAAAAGAGGGACAGATTATTTCAACAGATGAAACCACCCCTTAGCAAAAAGTAGAACACTTTTAAGTAAGCTTGAGTATAAGTATAAGTATAGCAAGTATACTACGGACGATGTACTAGTAGTGTACTAGAAAGTATACTAATTTAATACTTCTTTGGACTAAATTGGAACATTTCATGTTTATAAAAGTATACTTTAAGTATACTTTATAAGGTCATTTTAAGTATACAAGTGCACTTTCAAGTATACAAGTTCACTCATCTATATACTGTGTACTAGGTTTATACTTCTAGTCCACATTTTAGTTTATTGAAGTATACTTAAAGTATACCACAAGTACACTCTTATACTGCCATTGTACTAGCTTGTAGTCCACTTGAAGTATACTTTAAGTATAATTTTAAGCACTTGTTGTTATACTTTAAGTATACTTGTAAGTTTGCTTAGCATAGTACTTGTAGCATACTATTTATATACTTTTATAACATTTTAAAACTTACCATACAGTGTATTTACAAATACTTGCTCAAATAATTAAAGATGTACATTGCAAAAACAAAGAGCCTCTATGAAATCAAGTCCTTCTTTGCTGAAAAAAATAATCTTTGCATGTAAACATTTAAACATAATAGTCTCGCCAATCAAGTCCTCCTTTGTCAAAAATGGTAAAGGGAAAAGTGTGCATTTGCTCGCAAAAATTTAACAAAATAGTGTCTCCAACTGAGAACTAAATATGGGCTGAGATACTGCATGTGCCACCAGAAACTTGAATTTGAATCATTTATATTTGAATTTAAATAGCTAAACTTGAATAATTGCATTAAAAAACTGAATTTGAATCACATAATTTGAATTTGTATTGTTTAATTTGAATCATATCATTGGAAAAATTCTATATATTTTTCACAGTCAATTCTCACAATTCAATAAAAAAGAGAAAAGCTAATGAAGAAAAAAGACAGATGCAACTTTAGTAGTGAGACTTTAAAGTTGTCCATGTTTTATTAAGGGACTTTTATATTTTTCTACTTCAGAGTGCCTCACACGCCTTCTTTTTGGAATGCCACTCTATGCATTCTTTCCTAAGACCATTGATGTTATCCTCAACATGCACCTGGTTTCCACGTTTACTTTGTTACCCACTGAAGCTTTGTTTTACTAATTTTTCTGTGCCCTGTTAAAGTTTTTAAAAGAAACTTGGCATTCACTGCAGATACCGAGTACATGCGGTGATGATAACACAGCTAAACAATAAAAGGGAACTCTGGATTTGCAAAATGTATCCAGTGCAGAAGTGTGTTACAGTGCAATATCATTGCAGGCAAACAGGATCCAAGAAAACTCTTCAAGAGACTCACAACTAAAGAATGTGTGCTATTCATTGTTGGTTGTATATGTTTGCACAGGCGTCTCCCGGCTCCATGGGTTTTAAGTTAATAATGGCTTTTCAATAATACTGTAAAGCATTTTTAAGTGACTGGACTAAATGACCAGTCAGTCTGCTGTTAGATTAATGCTGTTAAATGATCCACCCTGGTATTTCTGCATCCTGATTCAACACAAAGTCAAATTTTATTTTGGTTCAGAGGACAATGCCTGGACAGTATACTTGCAACAGATACAGAAAGTGAAACCAAAAACATCAAATAAACATGAAAAAACGTTCTGGTCATGAGACACTGTTTATGGGAAATGATGCATATGTGGGGACGGGGGAAAAAAACCAGTTCCAGTTAAATAGTGAAATGGCGATAAGAAGTGTCATTGTCATTCATGGTGGCATTTTGTCAACCTTAGCTGCCATATGACTTTTGAAATGTAATACGTATAAAATGAAAAGATTGAGAAAAAAATGAAACAGAAAAATGAAAGTTACCTGGAGAATTAAAAAAACAAACAAATGTTCATCATCTGCAATAAAATAAAGACACAAATATCACAGACATGAAGGATATGTCCAGGGGGAAACAGAAAAGGTCTAAACATGGTCTAGGATCTAACATGTTTTGGGCATTTAAAATAAACCATTATGGATTGCATGATTCAAATATTATTCTAAAAATCTGCTGTTAATCTGGTGACGTATCAGAGAGTTATTAGTCTGTTGTGGTGCAGTGTCACTGTGCAGACACAGTGGCACTGCACCACACTCCTACCAACTGAACTTGAAGAATCTCCTGGACATCAGAGGAGGAACTAGCTCATCCACCTGGCAGCTTCAGCACGAAAACAGATTTATTTTCAGACTGAGGCAAAGGGCTCACTGATTGGTGCAAAGACAAACAAAGGCGGGGTTTGCAGTATGGTGTGATTACCAGTAACACGGGACTCATCCATATGGAAAGTACCTGAAGATTTTAGGTGAGTCTGAAGTCAACTCTCTCTCTCTCTCTCTCTCTCTCACTCTCTCTCTCTTTCTCTCTCTCTCTCTCTCTCTCTCTCTCTCTCTCTCTCTCTCTCTCTCTCTCTCTCTCCCTCTCTCTCTCTCTGCGTGTGTGCATAATATTCTTGTTGTTCCTTTTTTGGAAAATGAACTAATAATTTCACCCAAACATTAAAGGTTTTAAAGGCACTCAAAGCTTCCTATTTTCAGAGTCTCTTATCTTAAAAAAAGAACTATCATGATCTGCTGCTAATGAGGAGCTTATTGTATCACAGACCCGTTAATTAATCTGACAAACTTTGAAACACAGAGAAGAGGAAGTTCAAGAGACAAACCCCCCACCCAAAAAAAAGAATGGTCGTCATCATGGGTTTATGGGAAAGACAAGGACTGACGGGGAAACAAACCCATTTCAGGTTGTTTGCTTTTGTTTGGCTCAGTGACACAAAGTTTCCATGACCCCACAGGAGGCCTTTAGATGTGGTCGGTGTGACTGTAAGAAGGTGCGGCGTCCACATCAGAACAGCTCATGTGTTCACAATAACTGACAAACACAAGGAAAATAGTGTCTTTCCCATGGGTTTTTAATGCAGTTTTAATGCAAAAACTGAAAACTGGAACTAATATAGCAGTTCAAGACTATAGACTGACCAAGACTGCAGAATAATAAAAACAATAAACAACAAAATTGCAATGCAACAATGCTACTGCGGTTAAAGCAGCAGAGCTAACAGACATCCCATTATTAGGTTTAAACTGACACAAACATTGTTGAAACACATGCCAGACATATTTTGAATCATAGTCATGTAGACAACAAGCTACAGCCTAATTTTTATCAAAAAGAGCCTGAGAAACCACAATGATCTCTACGTGCAGTCGTCAGTGAGACCAGAGCACAAGGACAGTATATTATCATGTACAGTAGAGGTAGTATAATTATGTAACTTGTTGTCTACATTTAGTGGCCACAAAATAGTGTTTTTTTCCCCACATGTCATGGAAAAAAAAGAAATTCTTTATAATTTCTTTTAAATCATAAAGAAATAAGTAAACACTGTATAACAGTGACGGAAAAATACAATTTGGCCTCAGTCACTCGTTCTTCATCTGTCATCTGGACTTTCTTCCTAATATTAAACTGTGTCAAGAGCATCACAGTCCAGACCCTTTACAAACAAATAAACCAACAGCAACATTAACCATGAAGGAGTTTCAACACGTGCTGCTGTAAAGAGACCAGCAATTTAAAAAAAAAAAAAACCTGAACTGCTGTATTTTTAACGTAAGGAGACTGAATAAAATGTTGCTCCATACTTCCATGGGCGCCAGAAAACAAATGGTACTTCCATTTAGTTCCCCCTGTGGTGGAAATACACCTAGTTCCAGTTAGAAACATGTCTTAAGTCTATGAGAAAATACATGTCACTTGATGTATTACATCAATAAACATTTTATGTCACAAGTTTCAGGTCTACATTGCAGTATGATATCCACTTTCTGCACCATTTACAGTAAAGTAGATGAGGAAGCAAAATATGAATTAGGGTGTGGAGCTGGTTGTCAGCTGGTAGTGAACAGAACCAGCTGCAGCACCTGCACCTGCACCAGCAGACATTGTTTCATTAGAAAAGTGACTCTGCTGTATTTTTTAACAAAAATGCAAATTTCCCAGTTTGCTGCAACAATCTTAAACTCATATCTTAAACCGGTGATCCTTGTTGTAGACTGGTCATCCACCTGTGGAAGGTTACACATCCATTTTTCTTAATTAGTCAGAAAATTCTAATGATTTCCAACTCAAACCTCTGATGAAAGATCGTCTGCCACACATGGACGAGTCCGTGTCAAACACAAATCAGGTGTTTGCTGTGTCCTCTCCACAGATGCTTTGATGTATTTTCTGATTTCTCAGAAAAACTAAACCTCATTGTACTTGAGTACCCGTATTACCACAGTTTGTGGTTGAGCATGTGATTCTTGAAACAAATGTAGTCATTTACAATAGCATATAGCACTGTAAACATGTGACACCACTTCCTCATTTGGACCATCTTGGTTTTCATTTCTTGGAAAATAAGGTGTCTTAGTAGACGTGGTGAGTGAAGGTAAACCAGCTTTGTGAACTGACTTTTCCTGTTAACTTGCATTTTTTTAATTTTACTTTTCTATTTTCTAAAAAAATTAATCAATTTCCCTTGTGTATTATTTTGATATGAATCATTAGTTTAATTTTCCGGGTCAGACATTGTTTCCTCAGTAGCTAAAAGGTATTTTTCCTCAGAGCCGGTGTGAAAAGTGCCACTGACACAAGGTAAGAACTATTCTCATCTTTGTTTTTCATGCAGAATAATCCAGTTCCTTTGTGCTATAAATTAAGTTGTCATTTTTCTGTGGACAAAAACCCTCATACCAGATGCTAAGAGAATAAGATAATGGAGACAAATGTAAATATGGAAGGTGAAAACTGTGGAATCAGTTTCAAGACAATGAAAAGTTTCAGCCAAAAAGTCGTCTATCCCAGCTTTAAGTGGAAACTACACTTGGCTAGAGATGCAGTTTGTGTTCAAATGACTTCTGGTTAAAATATGAATCATTTGACCAGGGTTAGACAACAACGGTGACTGGATACAGGAAGCACTGAGTGCCCTCCTGTTCCCAAGAACGACTGCTGATCCGAACCACAGCACAGCCTCCACCCTCACAGTAACCGAGAATCACATCATTTCTTCATTTCCACAGACACGTATCAAACATTAATCACACTGGTTGTCGGCTGAGAGAAAATGAAGCAGAAATGATTCTAAAAAAAACGCGTGTCTCTTAAGTCTCTGTGCTTTAGTTTTTTAATAAATAAACAAACTGATTATATCAAACTTTTCAAATTTAATCTGCATTACTATGTTTTCTGTGTTGTTTTCACATGATGTCGTGTCTAAAGTTTGTCTCTGATGCAGATGAATAGACTGTAGAAAATAAATGTATTTAAAGAGCGCCTTCAGTGATTTTATTTTATTTGTGCAGTTCTGTCTGGACTCAACAACCTGGCTCAGTCTCTATTTAACTGTATTATTCTATCACCAGCTGTCCAGGCCTTTACTGTAACTCACAACACTTCTTTCTATACTGGTGGAACTTTAAGTTTTTATTTTTCTATTTATCACCAATGACAGCATATGGCAGCCAGGAATTCTCTTAGCTATACATTATATGTTACATAACAAATCATTTATATTTTATGGTACAAACACTAATAAACCAAACATTCATTCAAAATAATAGGTTAAAACATATTTAAACTCAATAATAAACACATTTCATCACGGATAAATAGTTAACATTATAATAAAGCTATCAAATTACATAGAACATTTTCATTTATCATTTAACATTTTAAGAATAGTCTAATCTCTTCTTGGCGTTTGTTTGGGGAAAAGAGAAATCTTTTCTGTATTGCAAATAATTGTGGGATATTCTGGGCTGCTCATTAAAGCTGTGCATTTGTTAGCTGCATTTAGAGGATCCCACAGATTTGTACAGGCCTCGTTGATCCGCTTTGACTTATTTCACCTACTCTCAGCTTCCAAATGCAGGCTCATTGTCCCTTTAAATTGACTGTGATTGACACATTGTTACTGTTATTATTTCTCCCTGAGCAGATTTACTGACGGTTTTGTGCATTTGTATCAAAGCACAGCACAAAACACAATGTAAACCAATGCAGTGTAAAAACAACAAAACAAAACAGCCTGAAACAATACAACGCAACACTATGGACCCACACTGCAATACTGAACATCTAAAGTAAATAAAAGCAACGCATACAAACCCTTACACTGTTGCGTAAGCCTTTAAATTTTTCACTTTAATCAGGTGTATCTCTCATCATTTTCCCCAGAGTTGAGCACACAAAAAAACATTTTAGCAGCGTGTAGTTGCCTGAGGTGATCGAGCAGCTTTGATATTTCTGTTTTTGAAGATGTGAAAGCTTTTGATTCTGAAACCTGTGGCAGAGGTTTTGCAACAGCACCTGATTTTTTAATCATAAGTGGAGTTTAAAAGGTCTTTCACAGGCTTCACAGAGATTAGACATGTTTGCCTGCGTGCATGCCTCTGCCGTCTCTTAGTGAGTCAAACAGCTGATGAAATATTCTGGTTGTTGTGTGATGAGGCACATGACAGTGGAAGGAGGAAGTCTTATGAAGGAGAGGTTCACGTGTAGTGTGAGGCTGTTAATCTCTCACATCTTCTCCAATTGGTATTTATCCAATAAAGCTGGGCTAATATATGACTTTCACAAGGACTTTGCTAAATGTGATTTTACATTTCTATGAAGATACAGTTCAAATTCAATTTCATGTGCTAAAATTAAGGTTATTTCATTTCCGAATCTGCTTCAGATAATCAGGTAAAAAAATACAGCACAGCTGGACTTGATCTTGTTTGGCTCACTTTCACTGATGAATCACTTAAATGCGTCAAAACACAGCGATATTTCCACTGGAGAGATGTTTCTCAGCAGGGGTGCGTTTGGAGTAAAACATTTGCATTGCATTTGAAACACATTAACAGCATATCATCCAGATTGGTGGGGGCAAGGGCGATGCACGGTGTAAACAGAAGCCATTGCATTATTACTGAAGCATGAAATGACATATATACACATTTAAATCCTCACTTAACTCTTAATGTCATCAGAAAATCAACTGATTATCTCAATATTTGGCAGTAATATCATCAACAACATCAAGCAACCTTCTTTCTGTGAGGCAACAGTGCTTGTGTGTCCTGCTTTACAAGATCTGAAATTATAAATCTAGATCCTGTCTATTGCTCTGAATACAATTCCCCATATCAAATCTTTGAGACTGACAAATGAATGAAGCAATCACATTTAAAATGTGTTCAGTTGGAAATGTGCAGTTTGCCCATAATTTGTGCTCCGTGTGTAAAGTTTTAATTGCCTGTTGCTAAAATTACTAAACCCCGAGGAAAAACGCCAGGAAATGACCTCACTGTCTTCAGTTGTAGATCAGATTCAGATGTGATCTGCATCGAGCGTCCCGAAGAGCTATTTGCTCTCTTTAAAAGCAGCTCATTCGGTGGCTTTGGGAGAATCCGGAACAATGTCAATGTAAAAAACGACACGAAATTGATCAACAAAGAGATTTGTCATTTAACTTGGCTTTGACCATAGAGGAATAACAGCTTATTTTGTTTGGAGGAATATTACAACACAGAGTAACACTAAATCTGACTGTGAGTCACTGAATGACGCGTTTGCTCTGTTAAATGCCAGCAATTATATGTTGTGTGAGACAAACCTGTGATTAACCCCGAGGGCACAGCACGAGCCCGGGCTGTGCAGCAAAGTAAAGTCAAAAGTGTTCAGTTGAATTCATAATAGTTCTTCTATACTTCTTCTTCTCCTTCTATTAGTTTAATTTTTAATGTCTGGTGGAGGAGGACACATCCTACAAGCTTTAAGCATTTATAAGAGACAGTTCTGTATTTGTCAAATGTACACAGAAAGACTTCCTCAAACGCATGCATGTACATTTGCCCTTTTGCCCTCACAGACACACGTGTGGCTTTTGCCACACTTACTTTAAATCACGTTTGACATAATGAGAAAGAAAGAAAAAGAAAAGCAGCACAAGATATCAAAAAGGAAAGGGAAGAGGAAATCATAACTTTAAATATGTACATGTATATATATATATACGGTATATATGACCAAAATACTAACAAACAAACTCCAGCTTGATAGACAAAGTCACCAATCATCTCATGTCTCGTATTGCATGTCAAGGTGACAAAACATGCTTCCAAAACTACTACTGTTGTCTTTGCTAATGTCAACCTCTCTACAGCTGATTGCATGGACAAAATGTGAGACATTTCCAAACTGTGTAAACTCCCTGTGTTCTGTTTTTGTTGAAGACAAAAGAATCCGGTGTCACTGTGTCAGTGTTCTCAAAGTGTCTGCACCGTGTCATAAAAAAAAAATGCCGTACATGAAAGCAGAAGAATGGTTCACAAACACAATGTTCATGCCAGGACCTTATGCAATAGAAGACACAGGGGACAAAAAAAGTGTGTCTTATCTGCAGGTTTATATAGATATTCATTCACTTTCTTCCAATAAAATAAAAGCATGAAATTGTCATAATTAGACATCTGACGTTACATAACAAATCATTCCACACAACCTAAACTGAGATCCTGAGCAAACTGTCCACACTTTACAGGTTTCACGTGTGCAGAAACTCCATCATGAAATCTCCTCAGGAACTTGATTCAAATGTGGCTGCGTCGGGCCAGTGTGAACTAAGAAGGCCTGCGCAGCATTTTCTATTAGAGAAGCAGGGGTTTGTGGGATGTTGGAGCTGTAAACAGGAAGTTAAGTTGAGCATGAGAGCCAGTACAGGAAGTGCATCAGTCAAAACACAATTTATCATTTCCAATAATCACTTCAGTTAGTTGCCTTTTACAGAAAGCCGCAGGTACACAGTCACCAGCACTGTTTTTATTTTGTCTAACCAGGATATTCAAAGACTTCAGAGACTCTGTTATTCCCTAAGTACAAAGTCAATTTGTAAATATTTGATGAAACAGATCATTTAGATTGATCCAGATTTAACCTGCCTTATCTCTTGAGTATATTGTTATTATGTATTTTAGTCAAACTAAATTATATTACATTAAATATTCATTTATCTGTTTTTCTTCTGTGGTGAAAACAACATACATTGCTCCGTCTCTCAGTATAATTGGGTTAAAGTTTGCTGGTAAGTCTTTGATACCACTGTCATGTGACGATGAAGATAAAGAAACAGTTAGTTGAACCCTGGCATATTAAAAATAAAAGATAAAAGTGTGATTATTGACCTTTAGGGGCTGTAAAGTCTGTTGTCTGCTCACAGAGTCACGGTAGCCGTCTTAAACCAGTCTTTGTTTGTTTGAATGGTTAACTGAGTGACTCTTCGTTGGTTGATTTCTTATTTTGTCCACGGTTGTTTTGGGTTGGGTGTGTCTGATTGGAGCTTCCCTGCAACCCGGAACAGCAAACAAGGTGGGAGATGAATGAATGAATGATTGGATCCTGTATGGGTTTTCTGGATGTCTAGGAGGACGCTTTGAGAAGTAGAAGAGAGTGATGAATGAAATTTTGTTTTGAAGAACAAGCAATGTTAGTATTCAGGTGTTTTGACGTGTGCGGGTATTTTACTGTGCTGCCGTGTGTTGGTGTGTTTTGGCATGTAATTGCTTGCTGGTGTTTTCGGCGTGTGTTGTTGTGTGTTAGTATTTGATTTCCCTTTGACATTTGTTGCTCTTGCACCATTTGCTCATGGTCATTGTGATGGGCCTCACAGAGCAGCATGGTCTCCTGAGCACATCAACTTAGTTTAGGTCAGTTTGAGTTAAATTGGTCGTGTCAGTGTGTGGTTTGGGTAAGTTGCTTACATTTCCTTTGCTTTGACTCAGTTGTGGTTTGTTCCCTCTTTAGCTTTGGATTTGTCAAGTCGTCTTTGCAGCTCCGAGGCTTGATGTGCCTCAGTGGGTCTGGTGGTATACATTGGCTCAAACTGCTACAGAGCTGTATATTTGCTTCAAGTGAGGCTGATGTAACACTGAGCCAAAGAGCTGCAACTCTGCAACGCTACTCGCATACAGTACAGCTATGTTCTGAGCTCATCGCATACTGTATGTGCATGTGGACACACACTCACAGAGACAAATCTCTCAGACAGCCTCAGCCTCCTGAAGAAAAAGAACAGGAATTGTCTTTATTTTTGCAGCTGCTGCAGTCATCAAACATGTGTCATGTAGTAGTAGGTCATTATCATAGGAAGTACTCTACATTTCAGTGAGGAGGTTAACTTGTATTTGAATTCAATTTAAAAAAGAACACCTCTGTGTAACAAAAGGAAATATTGGTGAAAACATGCACATAACCAGCTGAGAGACCCTCCCGATTTGTTCTTCAGCAACCGCCACATTGTGGTTATGACTGTGTGTGTGCATGTGTTGGGTAAAAGATCAGTGTGGACTTTTTTTTATTTACACCGAGTGTTGATGAGGTCCAAGGCGGGGAAAGCACAACTTCCTTTACATAGAGTCTAACATTTTCACTTTAGAGGATAATACAGCTGTTGTCTTTCTTTCATTGCCTCTTGCATTTGCATCCACAGTCACACATACAGTATAAAATGATTTAGCACTGTAGCTGTGTGATCTCATAATTATTTAATGAGGGTAGAAAGTTACGTTATGTCTGTGTGGGCGTGTGTTCATGTACAGCTGACCTGTAATTAAATGAGCTGTAACTAAAGATTGTCTTACTCCAGCTGTGTTTGCAGACTCAGCCGTCCCTGTCTTCAGTGTGTCCATGATTTTGATAAGACTCCAAGAACAATCACACTCACAAGTCAAACGTATCACAAATGTTGGCAGTTTTGGTCCCATTTAGAGGAAAATAGATGATAAAGTGGGTCACGTATGATTTTGCAGGTCATCCCTCTGAACCACTGCTTGCAAGACCTCAACATGGCGCTGGCCAACTTGTGTGATACGGTTTAAATTATGCACCAATTTCGTTAAAAGGCTCAGCAAAGCCACACAGGTGTTTTTAATCAATTAAAATTAAATGAATGGCACTTTTCCACTGTACAGTCGCGGCACGGCACGACATGGCTCTACTCAACGTGGGCGGAGTCATCATAGCACAGCTGCATGAAACTGCTGTGACATGGTTTTATACGCGACACACACAAACGACGCGGCGACGCAGTTGTTTTCGATGTACTGAATCACTAGACTCAGTTAATTAAAAAGATTTGTTCAGTACTTCCTCAAAGACCGGAGCACAGACAATATTATTCTGACTTATAATATTGAGATTTTAGACATTTCCTTGCTAAATGTTGGAGATTAACGTCTTCAGGATTGTCAAGTCTGATTTCTGTGTCTGACATTGCGTTCATGACTCTTCCAGTGATGACAATCTGTGACATCACACATGGTATTAGCCCAGCTCTCTTACTACTGGAAAAAGTACTAGATACCAGGTACTATCGCTAATGGAAAAACAAGAAAAAGGTGCAGAGTTGAGCCGTACTGTGTGGTGGAAAAGCACCATTTGTAGTCCTGTGACTTAAGCTGTCAGTCAAATTTAGTTTGTTCACACCCATATTGTCCTGAAAGAAGGTTCAATGTGCCCTTTTTTGCGCAAGAGCGCGTGAACAGTGCTGGTTCACTGTCACTGAGCAGTAACACCTGTGCTATTCCTGTTAAAACATGTCAAAAATGGCTACTGTGCAAAGAACCCATGAGAAAACAATGCTGTGACAGTGAAGTATTGGTGCACAGAGGCTTTGAAGGTGATGCTTTCTCAAATTGGAACCATCACTGTGTCGTGGTGGGGTTTTCTTGAGAAAATCAACTAAGTTTTCCATCTTGATACATCAGCTATTGTTGCAGCAAAAATAATAAACAGTTGAAGCCGTTGTCCTTCAAATCAAAAAGCATTTAATTCTGGATCCACAATCAAACACCAAGGTGAGTGCACAGCATGACACTGCTACCCTGTACACTGACTAACAGTCCGCTGAGCATCTGGATTTATCCACTGGGCAAGGGCCACCCCGCTTGTTCCTCCCCCTTATTCTTTTCGACCTCACACATTAGGTTTTTTCCACAAGTAGCTGGGGTCAAGCTTATCTGATCGTGCCTCGCTTCTTGTTTCTTCCTCTTTTTTAAAAAAACAAATCTTGGGGGGGGGGGGGGGGGGGGTTTGCTCCCTCTTACTTTGATTATTTGAGTTGTAGTTTTGGGACTCTTCAGCTTTCTGAGCCTGACCGTTGTGTGACTTTTTGGATGACTTCCAAGTACATGCAGGTGTTAAATAGTAAAGCACACGAACATGTCCTCTTAATGAACTCCTCAGATGCTCTTATTTGTAGCACACAAACATAATCTCCAAACAAACTATTCAGTAACACACTATCATTGTGCAGTTTACAATTATAAAAATATACAAAACAGAGTACATGTATAAGAATATCATTGTTATTAACTTGATTGTCATTGTTATTTAGCCTGATTTTCCAACAACTGCAGTCCCACTTAAAATGTTCAAGAAAATTATAATGTCAGGTCTCGGTAGGAGAAAAGACGGAGACAAGCAGGGGCCAAGAGGAACAGAGGATGTTGCTTTTTTTGCTGCTAAACACTCTGAAAACTTACTGCACATTCATCATTTGACTTTAAAAATGTAAAAAAAATACCAAAAAAAAACTTAAAGCAGAATCATCGTTTAAGTATGACTACATGGAGCGGGCAAACCGTCATGAATAATGCAGTAAAGATGCTGCCTACACCTTCCAGACATGTCCGGTAAATGCCCCCTTCGACATGAGTGGAGGAAATGACTACCCTCATGTCAGACCACAAAAGCCAGCATCACCAACCATATCAAAGCTATAAATAGCATTTCTCTGTGTTCAAAAGACCCACTGCCCTCAAACCGTTTCTTGAGAATTCACCATAATTCACCGCACTGTGGTCACTCTTGAGTGTAAAATTACAGTAATAATCGCAAAGAAATACTGCATGTTATTTTTGTTTCCCCTTTTGTTAACTAGTGCTGCTGTGAAATATGCAGGTTTTAGAAAGAATATTTGAAGACTTTCGTACATAAACGGTAAAATATGGCATGCCACTGATACACAGTTATACAACATATACAGCTGCAGCACAGAGTTACAGCGTGTAGCTTTTCCTGGTTGTGTTTGGATGAGTGTTAATTTTTTGTGACTCTGTATTTTAAGGGCCAATATATTAGATACTCTTTGAACAAACCATTTCACTGTTTCCTCATTGTGTGACCTGACCTGACATCCTGTTTCAACCTGATAGGGAACACAGTTGTACTGAAAAGTACAACAAACAGGATACAAAATCAAAGAGGATACATGTTATTTTAGCACCCTTTTTTTCCCCCACTGACATGAAACAACAGCTGTTAAATATTTTTCAGGGATAGTAAGAAAATGACCTGAAGTGAAACTAAACACTCAGTAGTCTCATGACCAAATAAAGTACTTTGCATCAGTTTATAAGGTTATAAACAAAGGTGATAATGTTCAAGATGACCATGTTTATTACACATTTATAGTTAGAATCGCTCATTCTGATGTGGTAAAAGAACCAAAACACTTCCCTAGTGCAGACCATGTCATGTTGGTATCACTAAACCAAGCCACTTTAAAATGATGATCATTATTTATTTCTTCATTCATTCATTTATTTGTTTGTTTGTTTAATCATTTATTTGTTTATGTATTTATTTCATTTAAGAAGGATGATCATGATCTGAATCAAATGTTCATTGCCTTCACAGCCACCAGATCTCAACCCAGCTGAACATCTGATAAGATAAGATAAATTGAAATACTATCTACTGAATGAGAATATGTAATACAATTTAGATGTAATACTTTGGTGATTACAGGAACAACTGGTGACAGTTATGCAAACCATGGGAAACGTTTCATTTGTACATTCTGTGCAGGAATGACCTGGAGGGGTCAGCAGTGGTGTAACTAGAGTGAGCAAACAAGACCACTAACCAGGTATCTTCTGTGTCTCACTTAATAACCAGAAAATGGTTATCATCACCCTCACCTTCATGCGCAGATGTGGTTTAGCTCACTTGAGCTCAGTTATCTGTGGTTTGCAGTGCAACATCGTGGAGAACAGGGACGTTGCAGCTGGACAGACAAAGCAGGAAATTGCCCCGTTCCCGTCTCTCAAGAGTCACTGCTGATTTCATGTGAAAGCAGCAAAAAGAAGAGGGGATGGAACCACTTAGACAATATGAATTAATTTTGCCAAGGTTTTATTTGTTGATAAATGTCAATTCAATGCTTACAGGCTCATCAGTATTAGCTTCAGTCTTAAGCAACACTAAAGGAACAGATATTAATGGCTATTTCTGTCAATCTAGGGGTGAGGTGGGGGCTCTCTCTCACACACACACACACACAGTCAATAGAGGAAGAGAATAGTCTGGAGGTCTCTGACCACAGCATCCTGAATATGCTTTCCTCTTGGCCCCAACAAAGCAAACACAGCAAAGAAGACTGAGCTCAGAGACACAGATAGACACACGGAGACACACAGAGACACACAGATACACACACACACACACACAGAGAGACACACAGAGACACACAGAGACACACAGAGAGCAGCAGAGCCAGAGAGACGTTAAGAGTGAAAAGGTAACAGAGGCGAAGTATCTGCACACCTGGTTCCTGCTGTGTTGTTCAAAGTACAAGTCGCGATAGATTGAAGAAGAGAAGTAGTGGTTGGAACCAAACCACTGAAAACAACTATGTGCCACTATGTTTAAATGTTTTCTTTGTAATCATGACCAACACTTAACTGTCAGCGATGCCTCAGATGGTATTTTTTTTCAAATTTTCAATTTCACATGTAGTTTCACTACATTTCCATTTAACATACTAGACATTTTATGTTATCGTTTGCTCCATCTGACATCAATGGACAGGTTCAAACACTGGCTGGGTTGCAACATACAAGCCTCACCCTTTTTGTGTGTTAATATGTTGACATGTGCTGTACATGTTCCTACAACTATGTCACCGCGTAGCCCCTCTGATCATTTGATGAAGAACCAATTGTTTTGTAGAATATGCAACATAGACCAAAACTAAATGTAGATTTTAACCTTGTGGCACTCTACAAAGCTAGAGCTACTGAAGTAGATGCCAACTCCAAGGTCTTTATGATATTTTGCCTTAGATTTACATGATAGCAATTGTCACTCAATGACATGGGCGTTTGTGGGCTCCTTAACATATTTGTCAGCCACCATAAGTCTTCCTGTGGACATGTTGAGGCTTCTGTATGAAGCAAATGATCTAGATTTGTTGTAAAATAACACATATTTATAGCTGTTTATTTTATGTAAGTAGTGCACTCCACGTGATATATACAAAGTGGATCTGCGTGCAATGAAATTTCTGTTGGACAAAAAAGCAAAATGTCTTTTTGTCATCTCACCTTGAAACCACAAAGGATTAAAAACTGTTACTTCTCTCTTTCTGTGCAGATGGAGGAATCCACCCTGCCGGACTGCTGCTCTGACTCATGCACACGTGTATGTGTGTGTGTGTGTGTGTGTGTGTGTGTGCGCTAATGAGTTGTGAGTATGTGTGTCTGTGTGTGGAAGACATATAATTATCTGAGCATGTGTTTGTGCCAAGCTGTGGAAGGCACAGTACTTTCCGTGTCCTGCAGATGAGCATGCACACACACACACACACACGCACACACTCACACACACACTATATGAGGACAAGAGGAAGAAAATAACAAGAGTCTGCTTCAGACAGTAAAAGGAAAGAGAAACATCTGTCCTCATTTCACCTAAATGAACTTTAATACCAACATGGAGCAACATGACCTCAAATGACCTGAGAGGCTGCTGGTGAAGGACCAAACTGGGATGTCCCACAATAAAGTCTAATTAATCTACAGCTTGTAAACATCATTTTTGCACCTGTGGTTTAGAATAAATGCTCTGAATGAAGACAGAGGACATAGTGTAGAGTTTACAGATTATACTACACCTAGTGGTGTAATGGTAGAAACTGGGTCACAATATTTTTACTCTTAAAACCATATGTACACTGAACCAATTCTTGCTTACTGTAATTATTCCTCCATGTTCTACACATAAAATATGTGTATTCAAAAATGTATCTTCAATTTAACGAGGAGCATAAACAATCCACTCTGTTATAATGTTTCTGTCACTGCTCAGTGTTGAGGGAAGTTATGAATATTCAGTGATATGGAAGTTAATGATTCAAAATGATTCTTTTTTTTGAGGTTTTGAAGTAGGTACATGTACTATTGAAATGTTTGTACTGAAGTGAGAATGATGACAAATTAGGAAAAACATCAACAAGTCTTTGCCACAACTGAGTACAATAATGCAATGATTATGATGGAACAATATAGAACAAATAACCTCTGCACTTTCATGTAAAAAGTTAAAAGGGCTTTATTTACAGAAAGTGAAACAGCATAATTACAATATTTTCAGTGTAAAATAAAAGTACAAAAAAAACCAAACATTGCTACAGTCGTACTGGGTACTTGTCATTTACTTTGTCGCTAAAATTCACACTCAGACTCCAACATTTGCATTTCTGCACAGCAAAGCACAACACAGGCTGCATTCATACCACACATTAATTATTATGTATCTGGGGTGATCCATTCACTTGTGGGAGGAGCCCATACACATGAAATCCCCACCTGACAGTCTCCATATTCATCTCCAGTGACCAAGTGTGATTGGATCTCCCATAAGTCAAGAACAAATACAGTTGTATACACAGTATTTTTAACCAACAGGAGGACAAAACTAAAAAAAGAAAGGAAAACAAAACACATGCAATACCACGGCGTGTTCCAGGCAAAGCGAATTATGCATCAAAAGACAGTTTAACACACTTGTAAAATATCCATTAGCTTTTGTGAACAAAGCCAGCCTATGCAATTTTTACGACTTACATTTGTTTGCAAAAAAGTACAGAATCCTCTTTATGAGGATGTGGCCCCTAGTAAAAAACAACAACAACAGTAGGTATAAATGTTAACTTTCCTCACAACAAAATTTCAAAGAGTCTCCCGTTCCTTTAAAAAAAAGTTTCAAGACAAATACATATCTGGAACACAGTTTCCTGAAGGGGCTCCAGCAGAGTTGATGCTGGAAGTCAGACGTAAGCAGTGAATCAACACAGGTTTCCATTTCAGTTTCAGAAGGCGGCAATTCATGTTTCTGTTTCCACCCTGCCATGCTCTCTCCTCTCACACTCCAGCTGTAATACAGTACTTCAAAATGAGGTCTTGGGTTTCACATGGCACAATATCACAAGTCAACATGCAGTCACAGCGCTGTCAGTGTCACAGCGAGGAGGGTGTGTGTGTGTGTGCGTGTGTGTGTGTGTGTGTGTTGGGGGGGGGGTTAAGGGTTAGGGTGCACAGGAAGAGTGCAAGATGTTGGTTTGTGTGAAATGTTCATCTTTTTTTCTCCAAATGACTGTCAGGAAAGGAAAAGAGAAAGAGGGAAACGCAACTAGAAACTGAAAAGTGCAACAAAAGAGTGGTGATTTCATGACACAACAAGTTTTTTAAGCTTAACTTTTTACACTTGTAACAGTGGAAGTCGCTTTGCCCAGGCTCACATTTCAAATGATTTGAATGGTGTGGGGTAAGACTGAAGAGTTAAGAATTACATTTTAAGTCCTAGGACATTAATAGTGGTTAGATTTCTCTCTCAGTTTCCACCCTGACCCTTGATTTTATTGAAAACAATAAAACACCTGCTATGCTCATTCTCAGTGGGATCAACACACAATGCATTTTCTTCCATTTTTTGTTTTTTATAGTCAGTATGTGTCTATTTGTGTTCATTTTGTGTTGCTTCCAACAACTATTGTTGAGGATTCTAGCCCTGCCTCGGGGTTATGCTTTGTGTTGCTGTCGGTTTGTGCACTTCACGTCTAATCCACTGTTTACGACATGTAACTTTGGGATCTCTGTCCTCAAACCACTATTCTTTGTGAGACGGCTGCCATGTCAGATGTGGATTAGTCTGAGGGATTTCTACATCTGTACTAAAGCAGCTCCTTCTGTCCATTTTGTCCAGGGAAATGAATCAGTCATGTCACTTTAATGCAGCAACACTGTGAGACCTTTTTGAATATGACACAGCTGATTTAAAACAGGCCGATCACCGAGCGGAGAGGTGACGCAGTTTTCGAATGAGAGTTTAAAATGATGTTGAAAGCCAAATCACACTTAATCTGTGATGAATGGGTGTTGACAGAACTGTGCAAACATCCAAGAGTGACTCAAACACACTCGGATGAATTTGGTTTTTAATTGTGTAACAAACTCCTGTTGCCTCTCTGATTTGCACTTCTTGTCTGGGTAACCTCAGAGGGAATGAAACACATTTGTTCCAACACACACGACACAAATAACAAGGGCAAAGTCATTTTGTCCACCTCTCAGTTAAATTGCATTGCAAGGGCATTTCTCTGACTCTTGATGTAGAAATCTGGGACAGCCAAACTAACCTGATTATCCCAGTTTCAAATATTACCAGTTAATCTAAAGTTATGTTTTGATTTTTTTTAAGGAAGGGAGTGTAGTCGAGTCACTAAAAAGAGTCTGTGTCATGTCATCTCCAGTGCTCCACTGACATAAATAAATAGGGATCAACATTTAACACTAATTATTTAATTCCTTGATTGATGTCACTGTCACTTTATGTAAAATATGTGAATGTAAAACATAATATTATGGCCACTTCTTAACAGTGTAGGCTGTAAACACATCTAACTCTCATTAAAACTGCAGTGAGTGCAGCTAGTTTAGTTTAAATATGTGTTGAAAATATCTATATTCTGACTGCTGTCAGTGATCTAGAGTGTTTGCTCTGTGACTTTGTTGTCTGTCTGTCTGTCTGTCTGTCTGTCTGTCTCAGGGCTCTGACAGTAAATCTAGGGGAATGAAGTGCTTCATCCAATCAGGAGCAAGAACTCTAAAAAGAGGCGGTTCTCTCTGAACAGGAGGTGAAGCTGGACAGGAACAAGGGAAATGTTAACGGTAGCAAATGACGGGAAGAAAAAGAGGAGCTTTAATACAGAAGAGCTTCATTATGATATGATAAATGAGTGGCAGAAATCAACAGACCAAACAGTCAACACTCGAGTCCGAGTAAGAACCAAACAAGTTCTATTTCACATGTCACGTGAGCTCTGGATGACAACACTGACTGGTTAGTTTGGCTTATGTACCCAACAGGAGTATTGTCTTAATAAAATGTTTTGAGATAATGTTCAGGCACGTTGATAGATATTTAGTCTGTTGACTCCGGTCCAGTCAGTGCTGGTGACATGATTAAGTTACACTGTACGCAGTGAGGACTCAGCTGATCTTATCTCTGCTAAGGATGGAGGATGTGACTTTGATGAGTTCAAACACAATAAGCCGGATGTTTGTCGGGTTTGGTGAGTTTTCTTTTCTTGGTCTGGATCAGACAGGAAAATGTGGCCCAAACTGTGCTCTAATCATTAGAGCACAGTTTGGGCCACATTTTCCTGTTTAATGGACACGTGGTAAACTTCCCTCATAGTAAACTCAAATGTTCTTTAATTAACCTATGATAAAAAAAAATATAAGGTGCTTGGGTCAATTTCTTCTTTGCTTATTTATTAGTTTTTACAAACACTTAAAACTGTTTGCTGAAGACACCAACAGAAAACTATCCACTTATCCACACAAGAGGCATTTCATATTTTTATGCATAAATGAATAGAACAGGCTGTTTTATCGTTCAGCTTTATCTGACAACACGTGTCTCAGTAATCACATATCAAGCACTAACTAGTAAAATAAAAAGCCTTGCCAGAACTGATATGTTTCAATAAGCACAAAGAATAAATGTACCTCCTCTGAATCTGTATCTCCACTGTTTGCTGTTACTGTTAGATAACCAGCCAATAACAAAAAACCCTCTTCGACGCCACATGATTCAGTTTTTGGTTTCTATCCAGAAATCTCTGCCGTGAGTGTTTAATGACCTGGCAGGCGTGAGGAAACTTGGCCTGAGTCTGAATCACTAAGCTAATAAATGGATAACATGACCTTGTCTACAAACCAATGCACGTAAGCTGCACCCAGTCTGGCTGTTATAATGGTAAATCCAGAGGCTGACACAAAGAACAGTAGAAGACAGAACGGTTTGACCACTTGTTATAGAAACAAAACAACAACGTCGACGTGAGGTTGGTTGATATGAAAGGCAGAAGATGAGTAAACACGTCTGCATGGAATGACACCGTTTAATAGTTTAAATGACTGAAATCAGGAAATGGAATATTTGCATTCACATGTGAAGTTATAGGTGAAGTGAAGGTTTTAGGTAAGAAAAAAAAAGATTCTGAAATGTTTGTAGCTGTGGTGGAGGTGTGCCATGTGCTAAATGGCACAGGCTTATGTGTGTGTGTATGTGTGTGTGTGTGTGGTATCAGTTACTCAGAGGCTAGTACGGTTTCATCAAATTAGTATAAGAAGAGCATTTTTACTTGTTCTTCACAGTGAATGAAAAAAAAGGTATCATTAAATCTGTCTGGGCAGGTTTCCACATGAACAGGTCAGACCATCCATTTTATACTAACTGCTGTTTAGTAAGTTGTAAAGGACTTGGGAAACATTAGTTTTGCAATTTTCCACGACTATAAATTTTGCTCAGCAGCCTTAAAGTACCTTTGAAAGAATAAATCCATGTTACAGGAGGAGCAGGAGCTGCTGTGGCTCAAATTTAACTAAATAAAAATAACAATTGACCTTTTCTCTAATGGAAAATGTGGTTCATAGACTAATTATTTGAGATGTCCATGTATCATGTGCTGCTTAGTGCAGGACACATATATTCTAGATAGTTTATTTTAGTCAGCCAGTGATGTCTTTTACAATCGGTCAATGTTCTGAACATCATCCTGAACAAGGGCTTCACATCAAATGTTTAAACACTTCTTCCTGGAATATGAATCTGGATTACATCTGCATAATATAGCATGACATGACATTTGATGGTCATCACTCAACAGCCGTGTCATTTAGTACTCAAATGATTCAAAGGCGACAATTCTGCGATTAAAAACACAAACATACAGTTGACGTGTCGAAGACATGAGACGCATTTCATGGTAGCAAAAACTTTTGATGAAAAATGCTGGATAAAAATTCAATCTTTGGCCTGGTCACCACACATGTCATGAGTTCGTTGCATGCTGGATCCTAACGTGACGGTGGAGTGCATCATTTTTCCCTGCCTGAAACGGTCAGGGGGAAAAGATGTGGGAAAGTTCTATTAACGGGACCCTCGTTCTTTTACAACCCTGGGTCTGTGGAGTTGATCTCCCAGGGAAACTCATAAGTTCTGTACAAAAAGGGAAAAACCTCTTAATAAAAGCTTCTTTTCAAGAAAAAAATAGTATGAAAAAATGTGTACAAGGCACAGTTGAATTTCCACAGGCATCATTTTGCAGAGAGGCATATTTGGGTGACATGTCCGCCTCGACGCTGGTAAAGAGTGCAAACTCCTGGCTCTTTGGTTGCGTCGCAAAGGCTCAGAAACCATGAAGGAAAAACGCAGGTGCAAAATTTAAAAAACACGGCCATTTTAGAGTTCCTTAAAGGTGTAAAAGAAATAATCTCCATTAGAAAATTAAAACAAGCAGAGTCCAAAGGCTGGAGAGTGAAAAATAGGTCCCTCACAATACAAGATGTGACAGATCCAAAAACACAAATAAATGATTGAAGGGAAAAAAATGCTACGTCTGCTGGGTTTTTCCAAAGGCTAAACCTGAGAGTGGTCCTGGCTGTTCGTACTGCTTTGCAAGTAGATTATCCGTCCAATCACAAGGAGCAGGATGCCCATGCAGAACAGCACAGTGGGCTCCTGGTGGACATGCGGCAGCGGGTATGGATGAATGACAACATGTCTATTTCTGCCAGCCGCCGCACCCTGCAACGAAAAAGGAGAAGAGAAGAAGAAAAAGAGGTTTTTACGGCATTGATGAGAGAATCATGATCGCACACAACTGATACATCTTGGGTGAAAATTTAAACAAATATTTAAGCTGCTATGGGAAGTGAATGTTCCTGTTGCGTGACTCACCCGCTCATTTGTAATTACCTGTGAGCGCAAACACAACGTGTAAATATTCTGTTTTCTTAGAGAAAAGAAGAGAAAAGGCACGGCTTATTATTGCCATTATTTCTGTAACATTCTCAACACTGATTGGCTTTCAAGACATCAAAACATGAACATCATTTGTTAAAGTTAAAATCAAGCAAATGGAGTGAATGAAATCCACATTAAACTCCTCAAGTATTTATGTACTAAATGGATGAAATCGGGTGACATGATACAACGTTTTTGCTGAATCATTGCCATTAACGACATGTTCTGAGTGTGTTGTGACATGACACTCTGGTGTTGCAGAGGGAACCCTTGAAGAAACACACACATACACACACACAGAAGGTGGGCTTATATCCACAGGAAGCAGGTAAGTACAGTTTTCAACATCCTGCCACCTCTCTTTACCCTCTGCATGTCCAGGTGTGAATTCTTCATGTCACTATAGGCAATGTGGTGTAGTGTATGTGTGTGCATGCATGTGCTTGTACAGTACATACATGTTTGTGTCGACCATAAACCTTATAAATCAAATCAAGTGAGAACATTTTGTGAAAGTGAGGACAATTGACTACATGCACGGTCACTTCCTAGTATTTAATAAGCCAGTTCCAATATTTCCGGTAAGCTGTCGGCCAAACATGCAAAGATGTTTTATAGCTATTGTCTGCAGAAGTCACCAAGAGTTTTTAGTGATGAATTACAGAGTTTAGTGGCGGCTGTGCAAAGCAGTGCTCTGCTGTTGTCCCCTCTAATGCTTACATTTTTCATTTTAGGCCACGTGTAATCACCCAGGGCTAACTACTAAAACAACTACTAAAAGTAAATGTTCCATGTTAATGTTTTTATTGATATCAGGTGTTTTAATCGCTTATGTTACCTTACAAAGTCCAAGTTTCCACTTAGCGACAACGGAACCAGAGGTTAAGAAGCTGGCTTATGTTTTATCAAAAATAGTAAGTGACGCTCGATGCATGTAGTCAGTTTGGCTGGTCAAAAAAAAGCCCTTAAAAGGGCTGTTTATGGGTAGATTTGGTTTTAGGGTTAGGGTTAGTTTCAGCTTAAGGTTAGGTTAAAGGTGTCAGTATTTATTTGTGATGTTAAGGGCAAGGGGCTAGGGAATGTGTTAAGTGTCCTCACAGAGAATGCTTTAAAATAATGTGTTTCTGTGTGTGTATAGGTGTGCGGGTATTACTAATGTTGTGGGGACCTAAAACTGTTTACACAGTCACATTATGGGGACTAAGGTTAGGTTGAGGTTAGGGTTAGGGTCAGGGTTAGGGTTAGGATTAGGCCAGTAGTAATTGTGGTTAATGTTACAGTAAGTCTCCAGGAAATGAATGTAAGTCAATGCAATGTCCCCTCAAGTCATGAATGTCCAACATGTGTGTGTGTGTGTGTGTGTTCAACTGTCCACTTGTATACATTTAGACTTGAGAGACATCTATACATTTGAATTTTAATGTAGAGCACAGTGGCACAGGAAAAAGAAAAAACTGATTCACAAGGTCTCATGACAAAGTGTTCAAAACCTGGCATTTTACATGTTATGTCTTCATATAGAAAACTGAAGTATGAATGAAATCACCTGCTGTCACAGCTGCCTTTCCTGTCTCTTAGTATTTCCAACATCCTTCCACAGTCATACAAACACATTTCAGCAGAAAGGACATTTCTCCTGGGAGAGCAATCACCAGGAAAACAAAGCGTTGATGTCCACGTTGCTGAGGAAATGTGGAAAGATGGCTGGGGATCTCCCAAGTGAATGAATGAAAACAAATTTGGAGATCATGTTTTCATAGCTCCAGTTTAAACAAATATTAAGGATGTTACGTTGAATTCAAAAAATTCCATTTGGCAGAAGACAGAAACACCACAACAGTAGAAGGTTGTGGGTGAGCTATGTTGCTTTCAGCCGAAGAAACTTGTACATGCTTGAAAGAAATCCTCAACTGCTGTTTACTCTAATAAAAAAAACTTTATAACACTCAGACTGGAGCGTTAACAAGAAAAACGAAGGCATTTACAAGTGCAGGAATCTGTTTTTTTCACTTGGATATGGACGCTTGGGCGTGAAGCCCTTCAAATACACACCATCCAGTTAGACAGTACAATACCATGCAGACATTGACTGGCACAGAACATGCCCCGAGGCAGGAGTGTGCTCTGAAAAACAGGAGAGACAGCGAGAGAGGGGGGAATCAATGTGGTGTGGTTTGATTTGAAAAGCGAGCCAAGAGCCACAGAAACCACTAATGCCAAAGGAGGAAACAGGTGAGGAGAAGACTCGTTATCCCTGTGATGAATCACACTCTGTAATTCTGACTCTTACCAGGTTCAACAAACAGGTCACAAGTGACCTGGAAAAATGATCCGAGACAGATTTTCTGGTCAGAATGGTTTTGACAATGCCAGCGGATTCATGGACGCGGAGGACGAAAATCCCCGTAGCAAAGGCAGAAACAAGCATACACACTAGGACTGAACACTTTCGAAGGCAGTATCTAATTGCAGTTTCAAACTTTGGTTGAATATTCTCTGTGTAAAAGAGATTTAAAGCATACTTGGGAACATAATCTATTATGTTCCAAGGCAAGGAAAAGAGGTATAAGATGGGAACATGAACAGATTTACATTTTGAGCCTTAGTACTGTTTGGTATGGGACTTTTAGATCAGTTTGTGGTATAATCCTAACCTATCCCAAGCAAAGAAACTGTTACTATGGGTAAAGCCTGGGTTTAGATGTGTAGAGCAACACTCCCACCAGCCCATGTGTGTACAGTTAAAATGAATAATACATTAATAGTACAGTACCACATAGGCTTACCTGCTAAGCACCGTCTTTGTGTGCAGACTCTTACATTTGGTTCACCACCTCCATGTAAAGAATATATATATATCTGGAAAGGCACATTATTCTGACAAGAAATAAAGTCGTTGTTCTTTTTCCATCACATTAAGAAGTTAAATCAACATTTAAGGAGACACTTGGGTTGAAAGTATCACTGAAAGTGCAGAAGAGAACAGAAGAGCAGCTAAAACTAACCCTGGGTTTACCTCAGTGTCATCAAAAGAGTGTTGTGTTTGGCAGTAAGGTGAAGAGACAACTCTCCAAACATAGATTTTAGGGGATTTGGTTTCACCCGCAACCTGTACATCTGTCATTATCATCAATCAGGGCTTATGTGGATGTCAAAGAAGTGAAAACCCATTAATTCAGCCTCCACTTCTATTTGGCAGCTCGACAGTTTGCTGGTTGACATCACAAATTAGAGCTTTGCCTTTGTTTTGAGAAGTCGTTAAAGCAGCTAAGAGGTTGCAGTGTTCCTTTGATTATTCATTTTTCCAGCTTACATCATTTCTAGCCTTCAGTGACACTATTATTAGAGATTTTGAATTGAATTTTCCTACAGCAGCATTTATCATGTCGCTCATTAGAGACTCATCTCTTACTAAGAGCAGCTTTTGAGGACAGACACACGGTTTGCAAGGTTTTTATTGGCACAGTTTTCTGTGCTTTTAATTCACCGACCCCTGTAACGACGTGATCAAGATGGTCAGCAGTCAGCGGAGTAGAGGGAGGGGAGGAGCCAGACCAGCAAACGAGTGACTGAGACTCAAGGCAACAGCTTGTTTCACTGTTTCGTGTTCATTTTGTGTTTTGTGTTTTCAAGGATCATCGATGATGTACAGTGCTTTAAAAAATGAATCAGCCCACCACCCAAAGCCACAGCTGCCCTAAATTAACAACATTGGTAATTATCAAGATTAGTTTTCATGTTTGTATGTAGAAGCTCTTTAATGCTAAAACGTAGCTATTACTTTTGAATGTTTGAATAAATGTCCCAGTCACTCTTGCTCTGCTGCTGCATACGCAAACACTCCCTCAGTCAGATCTGATAGTATTGCTTGACAGAGCCTGTTTTCACTGAATGTGACTAAATGACTGACTAAATCTATTTCACACCTTCTGTTAATGAAAGTGCAGGGAGAAACTGTCAATGATGACATGAGAGGAGGATGTGGTGTACCTAAGATGAGCCGGCTCTTAATGTATGTGTTTATGAAAACTGAAAAATGTACATCTGACTAGTTTGTGGTTTCTACATGTAGTGTGCATAAACACATGACGCAGTATCAGAAGTGATCGGATCGCTGGCCCACATTTGACAGAATAATTGAGAATGTTTGTATAAGTGTTTAATTGCATTGAAACGAAAATCAATTGGTTTTCGAAGACATACTCTGTAGCAATCTGCAGTAATCTGCACCATTAGATGTCACTAATTCTTCCACAGTGGACCTCCAAGCTATATTTTCACACTTGTTATCTTAGATTAAGATAAAGACTGGCGAGCAAGTGGCTGTGCTTCGCCCAAACAGCTACCAGCACCACTAAAAACTCATAAATCAACATGTGGCATCTTGTTTAAATCACAAAAAAAGAAGGTTATGCCAAACAGGTTAGTGTAAGCTGAGTGTTCTGGGAATACAAATAACTGCCTATGATTAAGAAACACCACGCAGACAATTGGGCTGCTCTGTTATTTGGGTGATTGGTCGTATTTCAAGTTGAGAGGTATGACTTTCACTACAATTAGAAGCAGATGTACCGCTCAGCTGACAAACTGCAGGCTTTAGAGTCTGATATGAGGCCAAAAGTGGTCTCACAAAACACTCTACCTTTTCAATCTTCTACCTCAGTATTGCACACAAACACACACACGTGTGTGGATCCTCTAATAGTTTCATCATTTGAACTCTTACCTCAACTAACCTCCTTAATCATCTAAGTAACTGTGACAGTAGACGATTCTAGCAAGTAGCTCACAAAGACACAAATGATCTAAGACACTGGACACAAAACCCTCCATGAGCTTGTGTCAATGCCTGTCTCTCTGTCAATCAATCAATCAATCAAACAAGATGATAGTTTATGTCCGACTTAGATGTTGTTATCTAGTTACTTCAAACTGTTTATGTTGGTGGGAAACTCTCGCATCCAAAATTTCCATTCACAAACTAAAGCAAAAAAAAAAAAAGTGGTGTCTGAGTTTCCCCATCAGCTCTTGAATGCACCATCTTTTCACAATAAACGGTGCAGTAGTGAATAATCCAACTCAAGCGTACTGTGTGTAATAATGGAAACAAATATTGCAGTGATGTAAAATACACTGTATGTGAAAAAAACAAAAAAACAAAAAGCTTTGTCAACAAATGACTGACAGGTGAATATCAAAAGGTCAAGAAGTGATATTTGTAATACCGCTAAGACTTCAGGAAAGGAGACAAGTCTGACGCTGAGGATTTACATTTCTCAGCTAGGTTTGTTGCTCTTCTTCTTCTTCATGTCTCTTTGTTTTCACAGTGGAAACACTGAGTCAGTCAGTTCCAAAAAGCTCATGTGACTTTGTTTGGTTACTACAGCTTACTATGCTTCCTCGCAAAAATAGACACACACACACACACACACACACACACACACACACGAGAGAGAGAGAGAGAGAAACATTTAACTCCTTTTTTCCAGAGCAAACCCTTATATAAACATCTGTCCGGACAGGACATTGTCCTTTGCATGCAAACTCACACATTACACATCGACACCCACTCACAGTGTTTGCATTAAATGACACTTAGGTGACTTTGATGACAGGCATCACACGGCGTCTCTGTCACCTCTCGTACTATTCCGTTGTTATTTATCACTGCCGTCTCCTTCCCTACAGACATTTGAGGTTGTGCGACTGCAAAACAGCAACCTCGGTGTCGTGTTTTACAAAATACCAACAACGCACTTGAAAGTGAGGGACGGTTCAAAAACACAGTTTTTGCTCTCCGAGTGTTTTAAGCAAATTCAATCGCACACAAACAAAAACATGAGCAGCCAGTCAGTGACACCCGACTGGTCCACATTGTTCCTCAGGGTTATTTCTGTCCACAGGACAAAGGGTTTTTACCTCCTACTAAAAGAGTGTGTGTTGGAGTTTCTGTGTGTGTGTGTGTGTGTGTAATTTTTGGCAGGATAATTAGACCTTGTGCTTTGCTCTCTTAGAGTTGTTTAACCACAGGGCTGAGCCATAATGGACCTACACTGGCTCTCTCTCTCGCTCTCTCTCTGTCTGTCTCCCGCTCTCACACACATACACACACAGGTTTGTGCAGCTATTCTTCTAAGGACACTGCCTTGACTTCCATTCATTTAGACAGCCTAAACAAAGCATTATCTCTAACTAGTTAATGTCTAACCCTAACCTTAACCTAACCATAATTCAAATGTCAGCCATAAACTCAACCACTTCCTCAGAAATTAAGGTTTTCCCTCATTAGGACCAGGTTTTGGTCACCATGAGGACTACTGGTCCTAAAAAAGGTCAGTGTTTATGCCAAAAAGAGGTACACACACAGACACACACATGCCACTGAGCATGTTTGCAGATGTTTCAAAACAAACATGCACACATACTCACGCACATTTTGAGTAAATGTTTCACAGAGTGAGAGAGAGAGAGAGAGATGGAGAGAGAGAGAGGGTGGATTAAATGAGAACAAAGGAGAGAGAGACTGTGTGTGTCAGTGTTGGTAAGACGATGGAAAAACAAATAATTACTCATCATGTACTTGCTATCTTTCGTGACAATTAATCACTTCAATACAGTTTCTAAACACAAGTAGAGTGCTTCTCATTTTTCTGGCATTAATAAAATGAACTGAACTGGGAGGAAACACCAGAGTGTGTGTGTGTGAGAGAGTGTATCACAAATAACATTAGTCATTTTATAGCCTGAGGTGATGTGGCTCTGTGTCTTGGCAGACGCCTTCAAGCGGTGAAGGCAAATAAACTCTTTGTCATCGCTTTAAAGATGATAACAGCTGGTTAGCAACAATGTGAGAACTTGTAATAAAGTAGATAAGTATCCCCTTCAGTGTGATGAACAAATCCTCTTGCATATAAATATCACAAGGTCCATTTTTAAGCAGGAAAGCTAAATAGTGGAATAAATAGCCATTCAGGTTCACATTTCTCTATGGCAGGGCTTACAGATCTGTCATGTGACACAGGTGTCTGAGAACCAGTGATCTAGACCAATATAGTTTCCATGTCTCCAACATTTGTACATCTGTGTAAGACAGTGGGGGATGTTATACAACTTGTAGGTACTTTGTTATGAACCAAAGTTGAGGTGTGTCTATGACTTGAAGGGAACCTGGAGGCCTGTGCCAAATTTCATGGGATTCCATCCAACAGATATTGAGACATTTCACTCAAAGTCACAAAAGTCAGCGTCATGGTGTCACTGCAGGAAAGTTAATCAAAGTTCACCACATTAACATTTGGTTTTGTCCTGTGGGCATTGAAACGTTTGACTAAATGTCACCCAATAATTGTCAAGACATTTCCGTGAGACAAATCCGAAATGTTGATTTGATGGCGGTGATGTTCTGTGGATCACAAATGTCTGCTCAGAATATCTCTCCAGATCCATATGGGCAACATGTGTGCATGTAAATGTCTGCAGTAGTTGCTCAAGACAGACATTAATCTGTGGTTAATGTCAGCCAGAGATACTCAAAATGAGTAAATGCGTCCTGCCTCCTGCACGCTCAAGTCAGATGCCATCACATCGCCTGGATCCAGCAGGGATTCTCCCACTCAGCCAGAAAATCTCCTGCTGCTCTCGTCATATGTGAGCAGCAAATACCGGGATCTCTGGACATTATCCACAGTTCATGTCAGGAAACAGCTCATGTGATAAAGTACATCATCGCTAAACTGTCTTTAAAATAAAGCAGGAGAACATTTTGCTATTTATAAGTCGTCAAAGACGTTTCAAGAAGAGATGTCACGATTACACGATGGGTGATCCAGGTGCCACAATCATTCCAAATTCACCCCAGAGTCAGATAGGATTCATGATAACTAATCTATCCAGCTGAGCCTGTATGTTATCAAGTGCAAGGCATGTTTGAGGAAAGAAATTGAGTTCCTTTTTGTCAACGCTTAAATTGGGAGATACTGTAATTACCCCTGCAGAGTCCTTGGATTTGATCCAGGCTTCCTGGTAGGATCACCTCTTGAAGGCAAACTGCTCTCAGGAGAGGGATTTTGCATTGTGAATGGCAGAGAGTTGGCCTGATGCCTATTATGCAAAGGCCCCGATCGGATCACAGAGAAGCGTTGAGGATTTTAAGTGTGGAAAAGATCAGACGATAAGGCATTCCCCATCCTCAAAACAGGGTGACAGCCTCCAGCTGGAACAATGATAAGCAAATTATCTATTATCGTCTTCATGGCTAGTATTCCTGTTACTATTTTCCTTCTGCCCAATTCAAACGAGCCAACTTACCCCTACTGTGGTTACAGCTCAAATTAAATATTGGATGAAAAAGGAAACCCTTCTTAAACCTGACAACTCTTTTTATTTGGGAGTGAAATGATGTCTGCTATCTTCCTTAGCTTATGGGGTCAAATCTTGATCTGAATCATCAGGTCAAGAAAACATTGCAGTTTGTAATATGATCCAATGTTTTTATCTCTTAAATACACAGTATGTAACTTCTAACACTAGGGGTCTCTCCGACTTGTTTTCTGGGTAGAGCTTCAGTGGCAGAAATCACAAGAAACGAGTAGCAACGAGTAGTCCTGATCTATTAGTGACAGATTAACACAACTAAATACACACTGGCTAACTAGAGATGTGTTTCCCTCGTGGTACAGTTCACTTTGGTAAAGTAAGGTACGGTTTGGAGCTGTAAAGCCCTTGGTCAGGCTTGTGTTTCAAATGAGAAGAGTACCTTTACTTGGTTGGTGCGGTGTGCGCACTATTTGCGTACAACGTAACATAGACAACAGTCCGTGAACTTTTATATAAACACTGATTTCTATGGACTTTGTTGGAACATTGGAAAGTACACACCGAAAGAAAACTTTTTTTCAGATATTTTAATGCATAAATGTTACATAGTATATCTTTAACTGTCATATTCGCAAATCGAAACATTTTTGTACTCTTAACAAATGTGTTTTCTCATTTGAAGAGCAACATTTTGGGGCCAGTGAATATCTGCATCATAATGCTGTTTCTCACACATCGCAATACCTTTCCATTTGGATATTGTGGCATGTTGTCTCTCAGCTACAGTTTCTTAATTGTCAGTGTCTGATTAAAATGTATATTAAAAAAAAAACCTTCTGTTACTGAGCCCTCTTGAATGTACCCATGCATGAGCACTTGATCACACCTGGCCAGAGAACAGGGAAGAAGCCGCCGCGTTCCTCTTTTCTCTGCCTCCTCATTGTTTTGCAGTGTGAACAAATGCGTCTGGAATGTTCTGTACCGAAGGTCAGAGAGCGACGTATATACAGTCCTCTTTCTCTTTCTGTCTTCTCTGGCAGAGTAAGGTGTTGAGTCACACACGACTCATCGACTCATTTTCCTTTTTTTTTTTTTCCCCAATTATTCATTATGGTTCAGCAAAGAGCCGACCCGAGGCATAAGCGAACTAAGCGCCTGCTTAGGGCCCCATGACCAACAGGGGGCCATCTAGAGCATTCCATTACCTTAAATAATGTCATGTTCGTGCATGATGATAACATTACCCAAGTCAAGGCATGGCATAAAAAAACCTTTTGGACTAGTTATTCCTTCCACCTTAGAGCTTAGGTAGCGGTTATGTGCATTTGCACAGTGCATTGTACTAGAGCTGAAACGATTCATCGATGAATCGATTATTAATCAATTACTAAATTAATCGACAACTATTTTGATAATCGATGAATTGGTTTGTAGCTTTTTTCATGATTAAAACAAGATTTACGATTGTTTAAGCTTCTTAAATGTGAATATTTTCTTAATTTCTTTGCTCTGGATAACACAGAAATCATTAAAAGTGAATCATTTTGGTTTGTGGACAAAACAAGACATTTGAGAACATCATCATTTCCAGGTTGGACGAAATTTTTTAAGGTTTTCTGATATTTTATGGACCAAAACGATTAATCGATTGATCGAGAAAGAAATCGACAGATTAATCGATTATGAAAATAATCGTTAGTTGCAGCCCTACATTGCACATCGTTGCTTGTAATTGATGTGAGAGAGGAGGAGCATGCAACATCAAGAGGGAGAGGACAGAGAATGACATACTGAGATGTGTTTAAAATCACACAATTCCCCCAGAAGCATACTGCCATTTACTGCTTTTATTGCTATTACTAAAGGGACTTCACATAAAGGCAGAGGGGGTGGCCACCATAAAGCTTTCATTGTTAACTTGTTGTAAGTCAGTTGTTTGTTTATTGTCGTGTCTCCTTTTGCTGTTTTAAGCATAATTACAGAAAAAGAGTAAAATTCCCTGTATGTTCAGTCATACTTTGTCAACAAAGATGGAATGCTTACTCTATGAGTAGTGTGAGGTGTGCCTTAAAGGGGACATATTATGCAAAATCAACTTTTTAACCATTTTAATACTGATATTTGGGACTCTGGGGGCCCTACCAGTCGCCAAAGTGTGGAAAAACAATACTCAGTCATGTTTTCGTGGTTCCGCTTAGTGTAAGTATAGGCGATAAAACGCTCGATGTTGAATTCCCTGCGCTTATGACGTCAGCATGCGCATTTCACCACGAATGTTACCGCCCCACCAGTACGTTTACTTCGCAAGCTCCACCTTAGCTCCACCTTGTCCCTGCCAGAGTGCAGGCGAGGGAGGAAGAGCGGTATTATGTCAACGTGGCGGGACAAGTGTGCTGTTGGTGGCTGCACAGTGGAGCACAGTGTTTTACAGAGGATTTTATATATGAAGCTAATGTGCCGGATAAAGTCAGCAATCGTGTGTTCGTGTGTTCGCACCACTTCACATCAGACTGCGGCCAGCGGTTGCCGTATTTAGTCAGGGGACGTATTTCACCGACGTACAAACACACAAATTGTTAAGAAAAGATCACATAGAGCTCATAACTGACCATTCTGACACGTCCTAATTAAACATATTTGTTCAGTACGTCCTCCATGACCGGAGCACAGACTCAGTCTGATACAATCACATAAAGCAGCTGTTTATGCAGCTCGCCGCTGACGATCAGCGGTGTTGCACTCTCTGTGCAGCGGTGCTACACTCTCTGTGTCACCGATAGCCTAAACTGCCGCTGGTCTCCGGAGACTGTGCTCCGGAGACCTCACCACCGCTGACCACCTCCGGTGCTCCGGCGAGCTGGCGATCACCGTGTAACGCGCCACCGCTGTATCAGACAGTCTCCGGTCTGATACAGCAACATACAGTTTATTCAGCGCGCCGCTGCCGATCAGCGGTGGCGCGTTACACGGTGATCGCCACCGCTGATCGCCAGCTCGCCGGAGCACCGGAGCTGGTCAGCGGTGGTGAGGTCTCCGGTCTGATACAGCAACATACAGTTTATTGTTTAATTAGGACGTGTCAGAATGGTCAGTTATGAGCTCTATGTGATCTTTTCTTAACAATGTGTGTGTTTGTACGTCGGTGAAATACGTCCCCTGACTAAATGCGGCGACCGCTGTTTGCAGTCTGATGTGAAGTGGTGCGAACACACGAACACACGATCTGATACAGCAACATACAGTTTATTCAGCGCGCCGCTGGCGATCAGCGGTGGCGCGTTACACGGTGATCGCCACCGCTGATCGCCAGCTCGCCGGAGCACCGGAGCTGGTCAGCGGTGGTGAGGTCTCCGGAGCACAGTCTCCGGTCTGATACAGCAACATACAGTTTATTCAGCGCGCCGCTGGCGATCAGCGGTGGCGATCAGCGGTGCTGCACTCTCTTTGCAGCGGTGCTGCACTCTCTGTGTCACCGCTGATCTTCTGTTCCTAAGTGTTTTTAACTGATTTACAGTTGGACAGTGTTCGGCTCGATCCTTATGTAGGACGTCTCTTCCTGTGACGGCACTCTCGCTGACATGTTGATATTGTCAGAGAGCTAGTGGAGGGAGGGGGAGACGAATAGAGCTGTAAAGAGGACAAATCAGAAACCCCCTGGAAGAAGTGGGTGTGTGTTTGCCTGTGTCTCATTTGCATATAAAGGGACCTTGCACGAAAACCGAGCGTTCTGAAAGGGGCGGGTTTAGCAGGGTTATTGAACTACTATGATTCTTCATCCTTATGGTATTTTGACCAAAGCATGTCACTGACATGTTCATTAGGACACCAGGGAACTATTTTAATGGGGGAAATAGGGTATAATATGTCCCCTTTAACAAAGTCCAGGTAAGGTGTATCTTTGACCCAATACTGTATATCTAGGAAGGAGCATGGGAAAAGCAATAGTATTTATAAAGCATCTTTGTCCTTGAGGGCAAGTTGTGTGATGTTGGGATTTTCCAGAGAAGTGGAACAAATTCCCATGTTTCTGAAGTCAGTGCAATGAGTGATGCTGGTGTCAGCCAGCTGAACTGAACCTGAACCAATCAACTTATTCGCCTAACTTAGTGAGATAATGCTGCAGGAGGCACATCCATGCAAAACTTGCTGGATGGATGTGTAGTCCAGCTCTGTAAATGATTGCTTTTAATGAAAAGTGATGACTGCTGCAAACGTGAGTGCACTGAAATAACTGAGGAACTGACGACTTGCATGTGTTTGAGGAGGAAACGCAGAAATGACGGGACTGACAGACATATTCCACAATTTCATGTACTGTATTTTATTTAAATGATTTCCTTTGGTTAGCGATCAGATTGTCTGGGGGAGAAATGTGGCATAGTTGCAGCTGATACATGCCCACTAACTCCAAGGGAGTATCCAAAGCTTTAATTGTGATATCAAAGTCCTGCCAGTCCTTTTTTAGTTTTTAATCCATTTCTGTGATGAGGATTAAAGTGAATTCAACCCAGCATTGAGTTTTTTTTCTCTCGCTCTTCTGGCTTCCCAAAGTTTTACTCATCAAAGAGTGATGACGCAACGTGCAGACATGTTGCCAAGGAAACACAGGCCAAGAGGAAATGAACTCGCACTGTAGCGATGCAACTTTACGACACACCCTGTCTGACTAACTGATGGTCAGCGGCTCCATTCACAGAATTTATATTCTCTGGAATAATGTGATTATTTCTGCAGTGAGGCAATAATCCGACTGATGTAATTAAGCTGATCTGGATAATTAACAAAGCGATCAGCCAGTTTTAAGCGCACACCAACACAATTTTTCATGGATGGAAACATAAAAGTTGTTACATTTAAATCCAGTCATGTGACTTTGAAGCACCCAAAAAAAACCATGCTGAATGCATTTCACACCTTAAAAAAGCATTTTCTTTCATCATCGTTCCATCATCCTGTAGTTGCATTACATTACATTACATTACATGTCATTTAGCAGACGCTTTTATCCAAAGCGACTTACAATAAGTGCATTTAAACATTTGGGTACAAATAAGAGCTAGAAGTAAGTAAGAGCTTCAAGTAAGCCAAACTATGAAGTGCTAGTCGTAAGTGCGATGTATACTTTTTTTTTTTTTTTTTTTTTCCGTCGTCATCATCGTCTTAGTCGAGGTAGAGTCGGAAGAAAAGTTGCTGCTGCATTACTTTGCTTTTTCAGAACAGTGTTAAACTCATGTTAGGCCGGGGTCATCAATCTGCCCTCAGTGTCCGCAGAGTGCTGCTTTGCAATTTCCTCTAAATGGCGGAGGTTCCATTCATACTAAAATGAGGGTCTGCATCAGTCCCTTGTTTTCGTCAGACATGTTTAATACTTACGATTCAAAATCAGGAAGACTGATGTGTCTGATGACGTTCAAACCATGTCTGGTAACGGCTAATTTGTCCACATAATCTGTTCAAATCAGCCTAAAATCGGAAGGCACCCAGGATTGTCGGGAGGGTCGGATCAGGACTGAAATCTGGCCAATTATCCTCCATTGTGGGACAGACTTTAAGCAAGTGTCCATGGCCACCATCTTCTTGGCATCAAGAGCTTCAAGAATCTTATGCAGTTAGCGTTCTTCACAAAGGCTCCATGTGCACTGCTGTGGACATGCAGACGTAGAAAGTAAGACCCAGACCTTAAGAATGAGTCATATCTCATATGAAAAGGAGACGTGAGGCCCAGTGAGGACAGCTGTGTCTTCCTGCCGGGGGCTCAACACGCTCCACAAAGGCTGCATTTAGTGACGTTGTGTTGAATTTCACCTGCCTGCAGACGATGGTCAAAACATAGTGGATGTTTTGACAGGCCCCGGAGCCGCCAGCAACATGGTGAGAATTCATTATTATGGTGTTTAACATTTCTGAAGAAAACGTGAACAAAAACTGCTCCACACATAGATGAATTGGAAAGGATTCTGCACAATTACACCTCCATGAACATCACTTCTTAAGTCAGCAAGCCAACAAGTAATCAGCTTAACTACTGAGGCTGAACACATAAACTCCACTTTCATAATGTGAGCAGTCAGTGAGCTACTGTGGGTCTCACCACATTTAAACACCCAATTTGTACCACCAAGCTGTGTTGTTGTTTCTTCCCCTCGCTGGTAACAGGATGAGGGAGACTGGAGACGATCGTCTGTTGAGGGGCTTTTTTGTATTAAGGGCTTCTTTCTTTTATTTTTTAACTGCAGTGGTTACTGTGGCATCTGGATTTTCTGCAGCTTCAGGCTCTCTGCTTAATTATTTTCTGATCAAAAGTCATTTTGTTTTTCTCACAGTAAAAATAACCAGCTGGATTTGGATCCCCCGTGGTGGTATTAAAGTGAAATTTTTCCCTCTTTCTTCTATTTCTTGCCTTGCTGAGCAATTTGCTCTTTTTTAAACCTGCTTGGCGTTGACATATTTGAACAGCCACTGTTTTGGCTCGACTTAGTTTGAATTTCTGTGGTGAAGTGGATTGATAAACCCTGGCTAATCACTTAACATAACATAATCTTAATAATGACAAGAAAACCCACAAAATGAAGCTGAATTATTAAAGTCATTTGTTTGTTAACAGACCACAGTTACAGTTGAGACCATCAGCTACTTTACTACAACTGTTCAGCTCAGAGTGACGAGCTGGTGCTTTCTATGGAGCTCTGGTAGCTGATGTCACGCAATATATCAGACACCTCGTCTTTTCATGAAAACTGAAGATGGTGAATAGCTGTTGGCACATTTTACAATATCATTAAAGATCCCGAGTACAGCAGAGTCGGATCACTGCTATAAAACACACCCAAAGCGGCCGCAGAAGACGGATTGATGGGAACCACAGACAACAGACTGTATAGTGATCACATTATACCAGGTACTGAATCATGACGCTGAGTCGTGGCATCCAGATTTGCAGTTTCCTGGTCCGCAGTTAAGGGAAATGTTACTTTACTACATAAGTGCGTGTTATTGGTGTGAAAGTGTGTTGGACTGACATGTAAAGTCTTACTGTGTGGAAACACACAGTGAGACGAATAAAACCTTTATTTTATTTGATAAAGTTAGGGGGCACAGTCATTGTTAGTCGAGTGTAAGTCGAGTTTGCTGCGTATCTGGATGCTAATTAACTTACATATCTTGTTTGTTGTGATTTCTTAGTGTTCTCCATGGTAGTTTTGAGAAGTTTTATTAAGAAAGTGTATGGAATAATGTCTGCCCCGGCTGTTTCCATACTATATTCAGTGTGTCAAGTTCTGTCATTATTGCTGGGTCTCAAACTCACATGACCTGGGGGCCACAGTCTGGTAAAATGGGGGCCAGTCGGACAAAAAATTCTGAGGTGGGTGACACTGGCTTAAAATCATATCGCAATATTTCATAATTTTATCGCAATAATGATACTGGTGACCATATTTCACAAAATTTCAAAATAAAAGTGTTTGTATCGCTCTTGCAAAATGGGTGCAAAATGAAACAAATAATAATTATTATTTTATTTATTTTTTAATATAATTCTTTTTTTATAAGTATTATTTTTTTTAAATAATAATACATTTAAAAGGCACAAGGAATATTTAAGTGGTTAGCCGCATGAGCCATGAGTTTGAAACCTCTGATTTAAAGTGGCCATCAACACACACACTCACACACACAAAGTCTGTGATGACTGACCCGTAACAAGAAGAGTCGATTAAAGTCGTCTCCAATGCGTCGGAGCTCCTGTCCGACCGCCTCTGCCTCCATGTCCCCTGCTGCGCTTCCTTGCTGTGTGCTAGAGCGGCTGGGAGAGCTCCCTGAAACAGAGAAGAAAAAAGTCACACAAGCACTGACTATACTGTATGTGTTGTATGTTACAAATGTACAACTTAAACTGCTTTCAGATATGCAGTCAAGTCTGAAAACAGCTTCATATTGTGCTTCTATCATCTATCATTGGCACAACAAATGAATAACACCACATCCTGTGTATGATGATTCTTTGTAAATCTAACCAAACCAGGGTCAACCGTACGTGTGGTTGGAGGTGTTGTCATAAAAACTGCAGAAAAGCAATATTTCAAGTATAACTGGTTTAATATTATGAGAAATCAGAGAGGGAACAAGACTCAATAGATGTACAAAAAACTGTATAAATTGTTCATTGATTGTTGACACGTCAAATCCTTTGGGGCCACACAACCAGACCTCAGTTATATACAGTAACTGCAGACTCAACTGATGACATAAAAGTGTCACAACAGCCTTCACATGGGATTTGTTATTTTTGGAGTAATGTATGTGGCATGCATGTTTTGTTTTCCAGCTGACCGCAGTCTACTGCATAAATGATTGCCAGAAGTTCAAAATTAAGAGGAAAATTAAATTAGTAATAACCAGAGTAGCAGAGAGTGATCCAGAAAGTGAGAGTTTCAATGTCAGACGAGAAGCTTCGCCCCAATTTAGAGTTAATTTGATGAATAAAAGGATACACACATCCAAAGACATGAAAAAAAACACAGAAAAGATATAAACCAGACAAACTTATTCATGTGGTTTATCAACCGTAAAAGAACAGGAACCAGAACATGAAAACAAGTCAATTACAAGAGTCAATATTTGAATTTATCATGTGTCACTGGCATCATAATAAAGATGTTGACCGGGTGAGTGTTTATGTGTATGTGTATGTGTGTGTGTGTGTGTGTGTGTGTGTGTTTGTATGAGTATGTGTATATTTGTGGTTAATCTGTTATATTTTAAATCTGAACTACAGTATGACTATGAAAGACTTTGACCTCTCACCAATCTCCACTTATGACTCACGCGCGCAGTTATGAAACCTACATTTAATATTTCTCACATCCTCCATTATTGTAAATGCCAACACAAGCAAAGTTGCTGTGTTTTCGACGCACACTCTGCACGAGTGCGCTCATAACATCCACGAGTGAGATACGCAAAGATCGGTTAGAGCAGATTATGTCATCAGGATTGGGAAATGCTGGAACGAGACGTCTCCACTGTGGGATGAAGAGACAAAAGAACGCAAAACCAAACTCGCTGCAAGAAAGGGTTGGGTGCGGAACTCGGTGCTGACCAAATTATATTGTTACTAACAAGTACCAATTTGAGTCAGAGTGAACAAGTTCATGGGAAAAGTCTGTTTATCTTCTCAAACCTGAGAAGTTTAGTTTAGTTTTCACCACTTTAACTGCAATGATGTCATTACAAAGGCAGCAAAGTACCTCATTCAAGGTAACAGTAGTGGTACCAGTATCTGTATTGATTAGATGTGAATAGTGTCCAACCCTACGGCGAGACACAAATGTTTATAGACCAAAGCAACAAGGAAGCTGAACATCTGAAGTGAATGAGTGGACAGTAAATTAATTAGCTTGTGGGAGCTGTTATTCATTCATTGTCTAACACTTTATTCTCCACATGAGGGCTGTCAGTCTGAATTAAAAACCTATTTATGGGTCCTTGTACTGACTTTGGACGTACGGTTTTCAGTGATTTGTTACGCTGTCGTACAGTCAGGCTGCTTTGAAGGGACACAGTGTCATGGATTGCGCATGGATTCTGTCTCTTTGAAAACGACCACAGTGACCACAAAGACAATAGTCGAATGTGACTCTGCATACATGACACTACATGCTGAAATTAGAGTACTTACCCATGATCTGCTGACAAAAGACAGGCGCACACACCTTGTAGTTTGACGATCCAGAAGCGCAGCACACAACATACTGAATCACTGCATTTTCTCTTAGTAACTTGTTGCAGATGACACAAAACCACAGTTGCATTGTGATTAAGGCTCAGGGCAAATTCTGACTGTGTGAAACCAGGCCTGGGGTCGTGTAATATAAAAATAAACCTTGTGAGTGTAAAACAACGAACAACAGGAGGGCATCAGAGTCAGCTGAATCTCAAGGAGCGTGAGTGAGCTGTAGGTGTGATCACCCCGCCGTACGAGGAGGAGGAAGTGTTGTGATAGGAGCTGCAATCATGCCATCACAGCGCAACAACAACAGGATAAACTGATCCTCCTTAATCTAACACAAACACACAGACGGACCAGCATTCTCAGGATTGAGGACAATCATGTCGGATGTACTCTACGTGTGTGTGTGTGTGTTTATCTCCTATCTCCTGGGGCTGATAGCTGTAGAGCATTGAAAGAGAGGCGAAGGGTTTCTGTCTGCATCTCACAAAAGACCTGCAGGCCTATTTTGACTGCCATACACATACGCGTACTTAATGAATGACACACACGTGCCTGTCTGTTTTGACTGCCATCCTGTCTGTCTGGCCCCAATAAAAAAAGAATAAAAGAGACACAAGGCAATCAGTGCGGTTAATCACTGCTATTATAAAAAGAGTTATTGGTGCAGAGGTTACAATTCACCGAGACTTACAGATGTTTTTGTTTAGCTTCCAGAGATTACTGTTTACTGACAAAGCACCTCTATCCTTGTAAATGAAAACAATAAGCACTTGTGTATGCTGGTTTTAATGGTTTAAGCTGGGGTAGGCAACATATTTTGGTATTAATGATCAGCTTTTAGAGCGAGAGCAAGGTTTATGCACCTGCTCTAGGTTGTGTTGACAGCCGCGTGGTAATCTGTGGCCCATGATGAGAGACTTTGACCAAACTAAGGGCTTCTTATGGCACTTTTCCACTATACAGTTGTAGCACAGACTGGCACGGCATGACTCCACTCTACTCGTTGTTTTTTTGCTTTTCCATTCATGGTAGTACAATGGAACCTGGTACTTCAGTAGTACTTTAGAAGTATCTGGCCAAGTGGAAAGGGAACTTGGCTTATAACCGGAGGGTTGTCGGTTCAAATCCCCACCTGGCCCAAAAAGGGCTGAGGTACCCAACCCCCAATGCTCCCCGGGCGCTACTCAGTGTGGCAGCCCACTGCTCCTAATTCTAGGATGGGTCAAATGCAGAGGAATACTTTACCTAAGGGGATTAATAAAAGATTAAATTCTTCTCTGGCGAGATTTCAAGCAAGCTCAGCCGATACTAAATGTGACGTCGACCGACTGCCTGCCGTCCACTGATTGATGAGCGCGATGTCCGACACAGAGATCAAACGGAACAATGCAGATCAGTCAAAAATCCCTGCTAAAGTCGTCAATCTCCAAATTTTATAAAATCGTAATATATTGGTGTATTAGTCTGTGGTCCAGTCATGCAGGAAGCACTTAACTAATCTTTTTAATTAACTGATTCTCATGATTCAGTCCGATGGAAACAACTGCTTTGCTCGTCATTAGTTTGTGTGTTTGTGTCGCGTATAAAATGGCATCAAGGCATTTTCGGGCAGGCGTGGTAGGGCGACTCCGCCCATGTTGAGGCGGTACTATAATAATGGAAAATAGGGCTGAACAAGGAATCAAAATTTTATCGAAATCGCAAAACAGCCTACTGCAATTTTCAAATCGCAGGAGGCCAAAATGCGTGTCAAAATATCATTTTAGATGAATTATTGTTACACATCTATTACAGCTGCACAAATATCACACATTCTTCCTTTTAAATATGTTTCCTTGAATGAAAATGTGAATAACGATGTAAAAATGACCATTCCCTCAGATATTTCCTGTCAAAATAATCATAATTAGATTAGAAAATCGTTCAGCCCTAATGGAAAACAACCCAAACCACATAAAATCATGCTGTGCCGAGCATCGTGGAAAAGCGCCAATAGATAGAGAGTGAGTGCCGCCTATTAGCTGTTCTACTGAGCACCTTTTCCACACTTTGATGGAAAGGTCACGATTCCAGCATAAGCAACCTAAAGAAAGGAAAATGGTTTTCCTTTGGCTCCCCCTTCTGTAGAGGTCACCACATATTTGATTTGGCAGAGACTTTGTTATGCCGGATGCCCTTCCTGATGCAACCCACCCATTTATCTGAGATTGGGACTGGCACTTGGAGCACACTGATGGACCCCTGTGGCTGGGGACAGTTAAGAGGGTCCAATTAACCCAACTAATGGGGAACAATGGGGATTGGGTACCTTGCTCAGATGTTCCCCAGTCCTTAACCTGTTATAGGTTATATGTTGTGTATGAAGCTCCTCATAAACCCTCAGTCCCAGAACATTGGTGTTAATGACCAGGGCAACAAGACGCCGCAATCATAACGATCCTGCGTACTGTAGCTTTACATTTGAGGCAATAAAGGTGCTGAGGATTCTGCAGCTGAAAAAGGCCGTGAAGAATCTGAGCAAAACAAAACTATGTTATTACAATGGCTATATTTTTTCACCCACTGCACAAACACTGCAAGGCAAGTCTTTCTGTTATTGTTTGTGTTTGTTTTGCCAAAACTCAACCTCGTGGCACAGTTTTGTTTGTATCCAAGCAACAGGACAACTTTAGCCTGAAGCATCACAGCTAAAAGCAGAGACCTTTTTTTCTGGTGAGTCGTGTTGATGAAAACAAGGTTGACTGAAGCGCTATTTTAAATCACTGTATGCTGGAGGTGACAGACTCGCGTGTCTTGATTCGACTTTGTATCAAAATAAACAGCAGAAATATAAATAGGATCAGGGCACAGAGTGAAGTGATATATGTGCAAGGCACACTGTGGCTCCATCAATACAAACAGAGGCACAGACAAACAGAGCTATATTTTAGACTTTATTATAGACATTGAAGCTGACTAATTAAATCAATTAAATATGGCTGAGTTGTGTGGAATGGATACAGTCGTAAAACAATATTTGATTTATTAAATAGTGTCAGGGTCACACGGTGGTGTAGTGGTTAGCACTCTCGCCTTGCAGCGAGAAGACCCGGGTTCGAGCCCCGGTTGGAACAAGGGCCTTTCTGCATGGAGTTTGCATGTTCTCCCCGTGTGTGCGTGGGTTCTCTCCGGGTTCTCCGGCTTCCTCCCACAGTCCAAAAACATGCAATGTGGGGATTAGGTCAATTGGACACTCTAAATTGACCATAGGAGTGAGTGTGAGAGTGAATGGTTGTTTGTCTCTATCTGTGTGTGGCCCTGCGTTGGACTGGTGTACCCCGCCTCTCGCCCGATGTAGCTGAGATTGGCACAGCGACCCTCTGGTGGAGGATAAAGCGGTAGATGATGACTGACTGATAAACAGTGTCAAGGAAATCACCAAAACCTCTCCAATTTCACCATTGCCTCCACTTCAATACTTCAACCCCTTATATGGAAGTCAATTAGCCTGATTGTAGCTCAACCTAGATGCCATATAGGCCTTGAGTGGGTTCAAAAACCAATGGATACAGACAGAGAGTATGTACAACAAGTGGATGATAAGTATTTGTTGGTTTTGTTTGTGGTGCAAAATCTGATAAACAATCTCCACTGACTGACTTTTTTATTTAAATCTTAAATCTGATCTGAGTTAGAAAGTGAGCTTCTCCACATCTGGCTCCTCATCTCTTGAGTCCTGTGAGTCAGGAATCTATCATCAGCATGTCTAACAAACCCCGATGAGTCACCTCAGCTGCAAAGGAATGTTCATTATGCATCGGATTGTTTCACAGATCTCACCCGGGCACAGAAAAGATCTTTAAGGTGTTTATGCGAAATTAGAAGGGTTGATATAATTAGAACGAGTTAAACAAGAAACCAAACAGACCTCATTATGTTTTATACTTAGCAGCCGAAGAGTATGTACAGTACAGTATGTGCCTATGACAGCACAACAGACTTGAGGGTTTAGTTTACATGCATCCTGTCGTGTTTAGGAGGGTTTTATACACACGACAGCAGGAGATGCTATTCAGCAGGAAGCAGAGGAAAACTGAAAACTACCACGTGTCATTCATGTCTTATTTAGAGCTGCAGGTTTGAGTCAGATTTTACTCCAAGTGCAGATGTGTGAGGAGCGGTGATATCAGCGCGTGTGAGGAATTAGTAAACACAATACTGACAAATTCAGGTAAGAGATTCGCACAGAGAAAAATAACTCTGTTGTCCCTCATATGCAAGAAAGGAGAAACAAAGGGGAGAACAAAAACATCCTGACTGTGTTTTTGTTCATTTTCTTGAACCCAAACCCCCAAATCTTTGATAGAGGAAGCTTGACTTCAGGGAGCTTGTGTAAAAAGTCTCCATCTGGTTTCAGAATTTGCTGCACACCCACACAGCGGCAGCAACAGCAGCAGCATCGTGACAACAGACAGATGTCAGCGTGTTCTGGCTGATTCAGGACAATAACTTTCACACACACAACAACAGGTATTTTTCAACTGAGCATCAGGAAGTGATGATACTTGACAGCGACCTGTCAAACCTGTAGTTATTGTGTAAGTATCACCATTTAAGATTGAAACTGACCCTATTGGTCGAAGAAAACTTGGTGATATTATTATTCTTTTTTTAATTATTATTCCACTGTTTTAATGACAAGTGTCCTCACATAATGAGCTTTTTCTACAAGAAAAAGTGACACTGGAAAGATGGAAGTTAGTAGAGTGTTTCGTTTTGGACGTTGTATGTTATTTAAGCGGCTCTGCGTTTGTTATGAGACACTAAATAAGAGTAGTGAAGGGTTACACGTCAGTTTACAGAGTCTGTGCTCACCATGCTGCAGCTGCGTCGCCGGTCCTCCGCCGTGCGCCTTATCCACGCGCAGCAAGGCGTGCTTCATCACCTGGCAGCTGGGGCTCGGAGTCTGCGTGGATTTATCAGCTGTCAGTGGCCGCGGAGAGAGCGGGGAGTTCGGCAGGGAGTCGCCTTCGAAAGAGCAATATCCACTGGAGCAACGGTTATCTCGGTTATCAACGGCAGCTTTGCTTCTGCACCGACTTGGCGACTCTAGCTCTTCTCCTTCTCCGGCGGAGCCAGGGTGACCAGAGATCCGCTTGCCGTCGTCGTTCGAGCGGGAGGTTTGCGCTGAAGCTCCAGCGGCACCGGTGACTGCTGGTGGATCTCCCCCGCTCTCTTGTTTTGCGGTTACTGCGGTCGAGTCATCGGACGGGTTTGCTGGTCTGTTGGGTGAACAGAGCGGCACCGTCAGCCTGGACTTTCATCACTCTGTCCAAACAGCCTACAGCCGCGCGTCTGCGCTGCGCCTGGAGCTACAGACGACGGTGGCGCATGCATTTTTTTTGGCTGCGCCAGGACAGGACCTCGAAGATCCATATTTTCCTCTAAAACTAGGGAATTTCACAGAAAATCACAGTGACAGTTACGCAAACCTAAACAACTAACACCGGGCATGTCAGTAAATGGTAACTAAACAAACTTCCCAAAGCTGCTGATAGGATTCGCTTGGAGAAGTGCAGCGTGATTACGTGCAGTGAATGTGTTCCTGACGGGGCAGTAGCGCGGGTTTCCTGCCCAAATTGGCAACCCAGTGCGCCTCCATTGTTCGACAGTAGTTGCTGACTGCAGCAGATATTTGTTGGACTATAGCAGGAATAATTAGACATAAGTAAAGCGACTGCGTCATTATCAGCCTAAATGAAACACGCCAATTTGGAAATCACTAAAACTAAGACATTAGATTTAATAATACAGAAATAACAATATTGCAACAAACAATAAACAGCAATAACAAACAAATCGCAAGTCACTTCTAACACTAACACTAACACAGTGAAGACACTCAACGTGGAATTTGAAAAATCATATTCAGTTTGTGCGCTTCCTGTTTGTCTTGGTGGTCTTCTTCTGTGCCAAATTCATGAAAAGTAATCATTTCCACACCGTGTCTCCCCGTGTCTCCTCCCGACACTCACTTCTCAGCACGTTTGGTGTAAATGGCCATCCTCGTGCACGCATTTTTACGCACGGAGCAATAACAGCCGAACCACCTGCGCCCGCTGCAGGTCCTCCTGTGCTGTGAAAATGAGAACTTCCCAAAAGGATTTTCCATGCACAGCTGAGCGCAGACAGGAGACCCATTTTACGCGTGCCAACCGGCACATATGAAGAAATGGCACCGAAACGTGCCGGCGGTGACCTCATGGAGAGGGAGACGCAGGGAGTGAAAGAAAGGAAATCCGCCAACTGCAGTAGCGCCGGATTAGTGCCAAACCAGACAAGACATTTGATCAGGTCTTACTGTGCTAAATGTTTAACGAGGACTGTCCAGCTGCATTGTATGAAGATGAAGAGTTGGTTTCAGGCTCATCAGGAAAATGTTTGTTTGAGAATACTCCGACATCGGTGTTAGTTTATTGAAACACTATAAGTGTGCAAATAAATCGATTACAAAGTAATTACAGAGCTGTCACATGGTGTTTGCCTCATGCGTAATGCTTTCTTCTATTAGGCGCCAGTGGTGCGTTAGCGCCTCCCGCTGGTGACACAGACAGCGCCTCCATTACTGGCAATAAAGAGGCGAAAATAGTATGGCATTGCATTCCACTACTTTCCGCTATTAACAGCCAGAAAGCGGCAGGTGATCTGCCATAAATGGCTGCGTCTTTCTGGAGACTAAGAGCTCCGTCACACGGCTGCGGAATTCCGTCAACTCGACCATAACAAGACCAAGAAGTTTCTGATATAAAAACGAGGAATTCAATTGAATATTCTGTTTTAAGGAGAACTAACCGTGAGAGTCCTGGAGCTGTTTAGAAAGATGGGACTCTTCCTGACAAAAGGATACATACGCTGACTGGAGCGAATACATTTTTTATTTTATTCTCTGCACTTGTTGCAAAGCGATCTGCATTATCTTGTCATCTCAAGTCAAAAGCAGTAGTTAGTTATGTTATCCCGGGTCAAACGCTGCCTACACGCTCGACGAATGTGTCATTGGGTTAAACCGCTGTTGCCAAACATACCAGCAAAATCAGAGGTAAAGGCTGCAACAGATGCGTCATAATTGCTCACGGCATAACAGAAGAATTCAACACAGAGAAGGAAAGTGTTGCTTTGCTGGAGTATTAAAGGATTGTTGCGTGAAAAAGAAAGCGCCGTTAAGTCAAATGTAACCTTTTACGCATGACTACCACTCTTTAATAAAGTGACATTGCACCGAATTATGAAAAAATATCACAATGGTAAAGCAAGTTCGGTGTTAATTTCCTATATTTTCTAAAAATAAAAACACTGCAATCAAACGAGGATGGATACCGCGTGTTTGAAGCGTGACAAGTTACGCGCCGGTAAAGGCGCAGCCAAACAGGAGGTTTACGAAAAAGTCATTGATGATTTGTATTTTTTTTTTTTTTTTTTTTTTTTTTAAAGAAAGTAAGATAAATAACACACACGTACACATCCACAGCTGACCTATGTGACCAAACTTACCTGGACGTAGGGTTCATGTCAGTGACGGAGCATAACCGCTGGCTCCACAAATAACACGATGTCAAGTATGCCAAAAATACAAATCAACGTAAGTCCGAATATGATCCACAGGTCCCAAGTGAGCAAACGCATTAACGTACAACAGTGGAATTAAAAAAACGTTGAAATATGTAATAAATCCCGGACTTTCTGCTGAGGACAGGACTGCTTGAATTATTCGCCTCGTCAGTGTGGAAACCGCTGAACCAGAGGAGGTAAACAAACTCCAAACTCTTTTGTCTGCACACTAGGGAGGTTTCCTTCCTCCCTCCCTCTGTCTGCTTCACTACTGAATGTTTGGTCCGTGCTCGCGCTGATATCACCGCTCCTCCTCCTCCAAACTGTGATCCACCTACTGCGGGGTGGAGTTTCTCTTCAGCTTCTTTCGCTCTCTTATGTTTCCCCCTGTCGGTCACACCAGACTGATTCACCAAGGTCTGATAACCCAGTGGCAACAATAGAAGAGACAATGAATAAACCATACAAGTGCCTTTCAGTATGTCTCTGCCAGTAGCAGGAACCAGCCTGGAACATGGATACTCATTTCAGTGAGGAAAAACAGATTTTAACCAAAATTGCACACTTCCTGCACCAAAGTCCACAGAGAAAATGAACAAGTTTACCCCACAGCACACAGGAATTGTCCGTCCACTGCTGCCTCCTTCAGGATGTTTAAACGTGTTATTTCATAACTTCTGTGTTTTGGAATCCTTGGTTCATATTTACATAAATGACACAAACTCTCCAAATGATGCAGAAGTAGACCAACAGCTCCTGTGATCGCTGAGAGCTAAACATTCTGATTTTCTCTATGAGTGTGGGTTACAAACATCAGTTTCCTTTGGTTATGTGGCTAAAATCTGTTTCTCTATGTGTCAGTCAGCACTGAGTATGTGTCACTGATCAATAAAATTGTCACAAATAGTATGAGACATTTATAGCTTTCCAAAGTTGTGGGAACAAATATTTTCTGACAACACGGGGGCTCAGTGGTAGAGCGAGTTGTGTTATCTTTGGAAGGTTGTGGGTTTGAATTCCAGCTCCACTAGTCGACAAGCCAATGTGTCCTTTGGGAAGACACTTAACCCCTTGTTGATCCCGACCACTGTGCCCGCAGCATGTGAATGGGTATCACTGTATAAACTGTGAAGTGCACAAACACTGTGTCACTTTCCATTCATGCACCATCTGAAAGCTGAATTGGTGTTTGATATTGAGTCACTCATGCACTGCCATGCGTGCTATGACTGATGGTGATGAAAGCAGTTACAGTATGAATCATCACCAAAAATGTCCTCTGCCATCAGTCAGTCTGATTGTGCCGACAGACTCAAATGTGTTTCTAAAATATAAAAACAAAAATATAGAAGACATTTTTTTATACATTTATACATTGACTGGTCTGGGAATACAGTGACCTCTACTGGAGACATTGTTGTGCACTGTGTGTGAAGAACAATCATGTGTACACTCTCAATCATTGTCTATCACTTTATTCTCCACCTGAGGGTCACGGAGAGCTGGAACCAATCCCAACTGACATATGGTGAAAGGGCGTTAGTCCTGACAGCATGTTAGTCCATCACATTCACACCAAGGGTCAATTTAGAGTGTCCAGTTAACCTCTGCATGTTTTTGGACTGTGGGAAGAAACCAGAGAACCTGCATAAAACCCACAGGCACAAGGGGAGAACATGCAAACGCAACACCACAGTGCTTATCACAACTCTGCCATATGACCCTGTCATGTACAGTATACACATCATGTATCAATGTCTCCATGGACTCATTGATTGACAAAATAAAAAATGTTTCTGTATGTTGTGGTCTCTCATCCTCAAACTTTTGAGTTTGAGGATCACTATTCCATAAATCAATGTCACTCACTCATCTGTTACCACTTCATCCTCCACACGGGGGTCACGGGGGTCACTGGTGCCAATCCCAGCTGGCAAAGGCGGGGTACACCCTGGACAGGTCAACAGCCCATCACAGGGCCACAAAGAGACAAACAAACATTCACTTCTCACACTCACACGTACTGTCAATTTAAAGTGTCCAATTTACCTAATCCATAAATGGGTCCATGTATTTATTTGTGCCAAAATTGAAAGGATCCTCTTTAGTCAATCACAACTTAATAAAAGGTTTCTGAATTTCAACCACCACTGTCAGTTTAATTTCTAAATCTGTGAAGTGAACATTCAAACCAAAATTGAAAGGACTCTCAAAATTGAAAAAAAACCAAAACCTTTTGTGGAGTCACAGAGTGACCAACCAAAATCAATTCACTTCATCAGTTAATGGCATTCATTCAGGGTGTTCTTTAGATGTCACATTCATAAGAATACGAAGGACAGATTAAAATGACAGGAATTATGCCTCTGGGAGGAATATACAAATATTTTCACGTGTGACATTGTTAGTAAAGTAAGGTTTGTCCACTTACTTTGTTGACTAAGGTCAGGGAATGACCATGGTTATTCTTAAAAGAAACCAACACAGTCATTATGAAACAGTAAACAAACAGCGATCTCCCGTGTTAAAGTCCAATGGTTTGTTGACTGAACCAAACATCCCAACCTCCTTTCTCTTTCTCCCTCTCTTTCTCTCTCTGGACTTTGGTTTTTATAATTACAGCCCAAAACTTCCTGGTCCTGAAAGACAAGACATGTCCTACAGCCACTTAAGGGCTTTGTGACTTCAACATAAACATAGAGATATTGCTTTACGACACCTGCTGAAACGGATGCACTTGTTCTTATTTAAAATCCTTCCTGAGACAAAATCATCCTGGGATTCCAGGACTGTTTTGGGGAATTCTGTGGAACAGGATGGGTATTCATATCCACGCTGAAAGGAATACTTTCTTTGCTGATATTACTAAATCCATCTTAAGTACATCATATTATACTGACACATGAAGTTCATTTCAATACTTTATAAACCTGTACACCATTTTCCTATTGACAGGGTTTTGAACACCAATGAGGTGAGTCCTATGTGAAATGACAATGTCAGCGGCAGACACAGAGGTGAGAGAGTAGTCTGGGAAAATGACTCTAACACAATGTACATGGTAACATAATGGTAACATAATGTTAACACAATGTACATGGTAACATAATGTTAACACAATGTACATGGTAACATAATGGTAACATAATGTTAACACAATGTACATGGTAACATAATGTTAACACAATGTACATGGTAACATAATGGTAACATAATGTACATGGTAACATATTGGTGACATAATGTACATGGTAACATAATGGTAACACAATGTACATGGTAACATAATGGTAACATAATGTACATGGTAACATAATGGTAACATAATGTTGAAACAACAAACAATACTCCACGTACAACATGTGCTGCAGCCAGACAAGTCTCTCAGTTGCAGGCAGTGACAGCTCCTTGATGCTGATGCACAGGCGAGGTTGGGTGGGTTTGGTGTGGAATGGAGATTGCATTTAGCCATATATGCAGCTGCAGAGGAGACACACACACACACACACATACGCACATACACACAGAGAGGGACACAGAGACAAAAGGTTGAGCCAGTCAATGTGATTTACATGCCATCAATACTGATCAATTCCTCAGAGTGTGGGAAACTGTGTGTGAATGGCTCTTAATATGTGTCTTCTTCTATCTGTCTGTCTGTCTGTCTGTCAAAAAGTAACTAAAAGTGTCTAAAGTGGACACCTCCTATTTAGAGATCAAGACGAGAAATTAAAGTGTATTATCTGTACTATCTTTTCCTCAAACATGAATAACATAAAATCTCCACAAATAATGGAAGGACTCAAATAGATCAAGTTTTGTGGTTCACTTCAAGGTACAGGCCTACACGTGCCAGTGTTTTCTTCTGTTGTTAACAGATAAAAACAGCAGTTTTATTTTTGTAGTCCTTACGTTTCATAAATGCAACAAAATATAGTTCTCTTATATCTCTCTATATATACACAGTATATCTCTATATAAAACTAATTACATGATGTCATCTTCATTTTATGGTTCAAATAGGTTTTGTGGCTCCAGATCAATTATATTTGCGTGGAGAGGGGTCAAAAATGGCTCTTCTGATTCTGGAGGTGGCAGACTCCTGAACTTTTTTCACAGTTTTACACCCTTTTCACCCATATCCACATGATTGAGGTCATAAACACTATATATGTCACATTTTATCATTAACAGAGACTCCTGCTTCTACCCATGACTAAGATCCATATGCATCCATGGCCATGGTCACATTATCATTCCCATCTGTTATTGCTACTGCCAAGTTTATAAAGAGGATCAGATAAGAAAGTGGGGGATTTTCTGCATGGCTGATTTCGCACAAGTGCATTTAAATGTTTCCCAGCATTATATTGACTTCTGTGGTCGTCTGTTGCTCTGCGCTCTCTTTTCTTTATAATTTTGCTTCAACAGTCAAATCATTGTTATGGGCCCAGATACCACTGAAGCGTCAAACCTAACCGAGTTTAATGGCATCGCTCGGCATCCCCTGGGGAACTGCAGGCTAATTATGGATTACTCACTAGAAGACACCATTAAGCACAATGGTGCATACGAGTAGTAAACTAGCCTGCAGTCTTAACCCTACAATTATGGGAGTTGACAAAATACTGGCTAAAGGTGAATAATGTTAGTTCCTTATTGAGAAACCTGAGATGTTAGCAGTCCACAGTAGGTATGTTCAACAAATCAAAGCTTATGTTAGTGTTTGGGTCTGTAATTGCACTCATTGTGTAAGATGTAAATGTAAATGAGTAGAGTGACTGTGTTGTTGCCTGTGCAGATGTGACATTTTAGTATATTGACCCAGTTGTAAAAGTCTACACTTAGGTGGGTCAGGCTGGTGAGCACACTGTTCAGTGAGAGAGTGAGACTCATTCACACACGATAATGACAGGCCCATTCAGTTAATATTGCCAAAACATTTGTTTTCGTCCTCTGCTTTAGTTAAACAGACAGGTTTTTATTGATCAATCAGTCTATAATGACCTTTAAGTGTAATTTAAATTAAAAGATCTGAGAGGAAACGAGACTTTGCACCTCCTCTCAATCTGGCCTGTGATGAGAGATTATGTGTTTCCATCAGGCCTGTTTTTAATGCACGACATTTGAAATATAAAAATTGGACAAAGTTTTCCTCTTTGAAAATTGAAGGACAGGAAGTAGGACGAAAGTAGTCAATCTGTCGGGAATCTCACAATGGCTGTTTTGCAAAACAAATTGAGAAAAGGAAAAAGGAGTGTAAAAAGTGTAAAAGAATCAGAAAATAAAATGTGTCAGTATGAGTGCAGCTTTCCAGAGATAGAGTTTGTCACAGGTCACCTGTCACATATGGAGTGTGTGTGTCTGTCTGTGATCACGTGGCGGGAGGAGCTCAGTGCAGAGACCCACCATGCAAAAAAAATGTGTTTAATGATCTAAAGATAAGACTCTATCGCAACCATGGCTTTAGAAACCCTTTAACCAAATTCATGAAATATTAAATGTAAAAAAGGGGGGGAAAAGCACATTTTAAGCACATTGTATGTTTTAGTGATCAACACACTGAATACTAACCTCTATACATAGAAACATAGCATAATATAACTTAAGTTCAACTTACTATTTGACTGCAGGCACACACCAAATCCTCTAAACACATGAATTAGATGAATTAGATGACTCTCATCTCACATGAGAGTCACATTCACACTCAGCCCTGAGGTACACCACAGTAACTCACCAGCGCCCCACTACCACAAAACACGATACTCCTACGACATGCAACAACAACACGACCCTTTTCTGTGGAAAATGTAACGCGATGGACACGTCTTTTAAAAAACAGACAAACAGCGAATCAAGCATGCATGCAAATAGACAGCAATGTGAAGAATGAAAATGATCATTCAGGGTATATTTATATCATTTCACGCAGATGCAATTCATTCAGTTAAGTCGATCATCTCCCATGAAGTCACACACACGGCCCCTCACCCCCCTCAAAGAGACAACACTGGCCACCTGGACTAATACCGTGAAAGCATGTGTGCGTTTGTGTGTGCATGCCCATAATAGTATTGACGAGTTGTAATGTGAGAGGTCAGGACACAATAGCACTGTGGCTCTGAAGACCTAACACCACGCTGAGAGAGGTCACAGCTATGTGTCACACACACACACACACACTGGTTTCCATGACTTCAGAGGACATTACATTGACTTACAGTCACTTCCTGAAGACTTACTCTAACCTCATACTGGCCTAATCCTAATCCTAACCATAGTCTAACTTTTAAACATGTCTTCACTTTAAAATGAAGTAATTTACATGATGTGGACTTCTTTAAGTACACACACATATTTGTTCTGCCTGTGTTGTTGGGGTATGTTTGGCTGCTGGGTCTTCCTGTACAGCATGTGTCTGTTGTGTTGTGTTGATTACAGTTTGACGGTTACAAGTCGTTGCTGTGTGTCAGGGATCTTTAATCCACAACATATTTAAAAGGCCAACAATTTTTGCATCACGCTTTGTTTGCAGAACTGGCAGCAAGCCCGCTTCACAGAAATGAATGAAGCATTATTTGAAAGTATGGCACAAAATTTGCAATGAACGCCCGACTAATACCTGTGATTACCTACTCGTCTTTGTCTGTGTCCTGCTTTTCCCCCCTTAACGCCCTCTGTATTATCTTATCTTACAACTTTAATGCATATGTGTAGTGTCCTGAAGTTTTCTAGTGTGAAACACGATGTTTCACTGTGACTAAAACACACTGGTGCATTAGTGTGAATGCGTGTGTGTGTGTGTGTGTGTGTGTGTGTGTGCACGCAGTCACATTGTTGATAAGTTCCAGCAGTCTGGTAGCACAGTTGTCCTCACTTTGCTGTGATCAAACAGTAGTGACACACACACACACACACACACACACACACACGTTCGACATGCATGACTTGAGGGGACATTGCGTTGACCTACATTCATTTCCTGGAGACTTACTCTAAACTTAAACATAATTACTACTGACCTCAACCTAACCTTAAAACATATCTTCACCTTAAAATGTTGTCATCTACGTTATGTTATGGGGACTTGCTGCTTTATGTCCGAACAAGGAAGACAAGTCCCCATAATGACAAGTGTCCCCCCCAACATACACACTGTCATTATTAAAGATTTGCATTTGTGCCGTTAATGACAATAACCATTTTGTTTGATATCTCCCTGAAATCTGTCATCATCCCATTTCACTGGCAAAAGATTTCAAAAGAGACTTGACATAATACACAAAAATGAGTTACAACTGTCAAGGCAACAAATAGGATATACGATGCTGGTTTACAATCTCAATGTTTAGTCGCTGGTCGGAGGCTTTTGATCATATAACACCGTCGTTTCTGGTATTATAGTCTTTATTTCTTCTTGACTTCAGAAACTGATATAGAGAAGACAAATTGTGTTGCCACCAGTCACATGTTCTTTAAAAAGGAACCTATAATGGCACGTACAGATTATACAGCTGATACTAGTACAATTATTTAAGTCCAAAACAGGCCACGTGTCTTCATGCTCTCAACCCAAAGCACATTTTAAATCCAAGTCTAATTCCTCTCCATGTGACTTAAGGCATAACGCTAATGTCATCCATCAGATTGCACTACTGCGAAGTGTAAAAGAAAAAATATCACAAACATTTAGATATATTTTAAATACATATATTGAATATCATTTTAAACATTGATACAAAATGTGACAGCTTTATGGAAAGCAAATTTACCCTACGTTATATGAGACAGATGTTATTACAGTCAGTGTCAGAAGAATGTGTATTTGTGTATTTGAGGACCTTTACTGAGATAAACACTGACATTGTCAGGACCAGTCGTCCTCATGGAGACCAAAACCTGGTTCTAATTCCCGGGGCTCTGGTTACAATTAAAGCTAAATTGTGAATTGTATTTATAGAGTTTAAGTTCAATCGTCGTGCTGTCAGGAGTTATTTGTCTGTTTCTCTTTATCTCTCATAATCAGCGATAATCTGCTCCTCTCCTCTTCCTGAAGCTGTCCAGGATAAACAAGAGCATATGAAGAGTTCAACTTTTATTTCAATTCAAGTTACCAAAACTGCTGTTGTATTCATTTATTAGCAGTTTTAATATTTAATCATTGCTATTCTTCTCAAAACTGAACTTCTAACATTCACGCTACAGGATGCTTTTTTTTTTTTTTTCAATATTCAATATGATAGAGTTTTTGTTTTTTTGACTGAAGTGTATATATTCATAGTAACACCATGTTTTGTCAAGTGTCAAGAGAAGTTTCCATCGAGAACAGTGACTGACTCAAAATGAGAACTTTGGGGTTTCCTCTTACCTGCCTGACTGACAGAAGGCAAGTGGAAAACTGGTTTTACACACACACACACACACACATACAAATACTACTCAAAATAAAAATGAAGCATACAAAGCGCAGCAGCAAGTACATGATCACACCTCACCACAAATACACTGAGATGTACACACGTGTAACATCCAAACTGCTCCCTCACACACAGTCAACAACTTTACAGTAATTGTCTTTTTAGTGTGAATATGACACAGACTAACATAAGAATTCAATTTCTGCAAAAACCTAATGGGAAAAACATGTTTTTATTGGCATAAATATTTTTACCGGCTTATTCAAGAGGGTTTAGTGAAATGTGAGTGACTCAAATGAGTCCAGGGGCAGCGGTGCGGCTGGTGCGTTGGTAAACGCTGACGTGGCAGTGGGTTCAGTGGCCCACTGACACAATTCACCAGAGGGTTCACACTGAAGCAGACAGAGAAGATAATTAGTTGCAGGCAGATTTAGGACCATAAGGAAAAAAACTGTTCAAAGAACTAAACAGTCTGATCAGTGAACTACTGTTGCAGGCAAACCATCTGACGCTGATTGCAGGAAGCTGCAAGGGATGAGCCGACAAACCAGACCCTAATCGCAGTGCGATCATGACAACGTCTTTGCCTGTATTTTTCTGTTTTTATCTCAATACCAAGCACCTTGACCCCAAGTGAAACCCTGTATTTTATTAAGAAAAAAACAGAATAATTCTGTTTTTTTGTCTGAAAGACAAGAAATGTGCCACAACAAAGCAGAACAACTTTTGGTGCTGCTTTTCATCTGTGTTGTTTCTGACTTGCTGTGGTTTGAATATCTAAACATAAAATCCCCTCTATAACTTTTTCAAAGAATAAACATTGATAAATCTCTCTTCCTTTCTGTCACCTCATCTCTAAAATCTAAAAAAATGTGTCTTGTTTTGATATTCCTCTTCCTTTTATTGCCTCTTCTAAAGCAACTCTCTGCAAATGTGTGTGTGTGTGTGTGTGTGGGTGGAGAAGAAAGGATGGAAAGGTTACGTTCTTACAGGTGTGACAGTCATGTGTGGTTTTCTTTAACTTTACTCCCTTGACAACGTAGAGCAACATAATGAACACATGAGCACATGTACGACTGCTCACGTGCAGGCCCATGCAAACACAAAGCTGCAGAAAAATAAGCACTCACAATCTGCACACGCACACACACACACACACAGGAGAAATCTATATGATCTGTTATGAGCGAATGTGTGATAATGGGATAATGATGTAATGCGCGTGAGGCGGTTCTGTGTCACACTGGGATTTTTAACAGATGAATGCTGCATCAGTCCTTTATCAGACTGTCCTTTGTGCACAAATTATTCAAGCACATTAGTGGCAAGTAGGTCAGTCTACACTTGTAGTGAAATATGTTTTATTACATTTAAACACTGACCTGTGGTGAACACTAGTCCTCATGGGGACCAAAGCCTGGGCTCAATAAAGCAGATTTTCATTCCTGGAGCACTGGGTCAAATTAATGTTGTGAATTATGTTTAGGTTATAGTTAAAGTTTGGGTAAAAGATTAGGAAATGCATTAAGAGTGTCCATACAACGACAGCAAGACAAGCACGGAATTAATCTACTGATCGTTTGTTTCATAAAATGTGAAAATAATTAATGAAAAATGAAAATTGTTCCAAACTTCAAAATGACTTAAATGTCTTGTTTTATTCCTCACACCACAAAAAGAAACAACATTCAATCAAAACCAGTGATTAGTAATTGAGTGGTCTAATAAAAATGTCTTAAATGCTTCAGCCCCAGTTCAGGCATATGGTTGATCAACATTGGTAACTGGGACTCAACAAATGTGTGTGGACATGCATGTTGGTGCCCTCACTGGGCCTAAAATGTGATTTAGTTTGCCTCTCATGACTGTTTTAATTGAGATAAGTGAAAAGTTAACCTCATTACAACATTATGTTGCCATTATTACGCTTGCGGCCAACAGAACCCCCCCCCCCCCCCCCCCCCCGTCGCCGGCGTGAGAAAAATATTTAGGAGCCGAGCTGTGATTGAACGAGGACTGTGAGATCGCTCCCTCTCACAGTTGTAGCTCCTTTCTTTATAATGCCGTGCTGATGGTTGGTTTAAGGAGACCATCAGCATGTACAGTCTGTATAATGTTAGTTTTTCTTGTGTGGTTGAGGCAACGGGAGCCAAATCTAATCACAATAAACTGTATCTTTTCACAGCAAGTCCTCCGTGAAGAGAAACAAGCGCCGACTGTACCATGGTGACTTGGCGTCAGTGCAAAGGATACGGCCCTTTCCAAGCTTCAAGGGATAACAACATAGCAGTGTACTTTTGGTGACTAAATATTAACTCAGTAACCTCATTACAGTTGGAATTATTTTGCTTTAGCTGTTGCTCATGATCAGTTTTACATTTTCTTTTTATATTTAACGGTAATTGAATTAACATTTGACTCACTAACTTTGCTGATGGTGAATCAGCCGCAGATATCGGTGTGTGATCCTCTTTGTGCTGCCATTCTGATGCTGATTCGTAACCCATGACTTTTAATTACATGATGGAGAGGGTCTTTTCCTTTAAGAGATCATTATGATGAACAGAATTCATGAGTAGGTAAACATTGCATGACATGAGGATGACTCCACACAGGGTTCAAACAGGGACAGAACACTATTTACCCAACTCCCCGCTGGGGATTTATAAAGTATTCGGATTCTGATTCAGTTCAGAAAAGTTCAGTCCAGGTCAGCTGCTCAAACAATGGCTGACAGGCTGAGTAATCCAAGCTTTGTCTACAGGGAATATGGAAATTATTTTTTTGTAAAGGGCTTGCTTCTGAGCTGCAGGGTGAAAAACACCCCCTACTACTTAAAGGGATAGTATTTCAGGGATTTCGAAGCATGGTTGTAAGAGTTATTGACGCATTATCAACACTGACTAAGACACGTGTGCTGCTGCTGCCACGCACTGCTGTTGGACATTTGCCATAAGCGTCTCTTGCTATATGCGGACTATGCAAATGCAAAGGGGCCCCCAAGCCACCAGGGGGCCCCCTGAGGAGAATTATAATGACCTGTCTTGGATATAAATAAAATAAGCTGCAATGATAAGCTTTGGCGGGTGTTTGTGTGGCATAATTAAACCACAATCGTTGGACTGCACTGAGAGTGACGTCAGACAGTTGTGATGAGAGTGATTGTTTCATTTTGGTATGACAAGTTAAATGTGGGTACGTTGTTGGGTACACTTTGTGGAGCTCAGTTTCAGCTGTGCAGTGTCTGACTCTTCTCAACACTTCTCAACTTCTGCCGCACACAACTCGAAGCTACAGAACCCCCACCTGGATCCATACACCTCCATACACCTCCACCGCATGCGTACACATCCAAGGTTACTGATAACAAGGCTGCCTGTAGTGACTCAGGGAAAAATAGTTTTTATCCTCTTAACGATAGGCTCACCTATAAAATCTACACCTGCTTAAGTCTATAATATCTTAAGCATAATGTTTGCTGGTTTAACAGTGAGATAAAACATCTAACACATACACTTGAGCAGGTGTAGATCTTTCTAGGTGAACCTCATGATAAGTGACAATTCAATTCTGTTTTTCTTCATCTGCCTCCTAGCAGGCATGTTTTCTACTGTGCATGATGTGCATTTGAAGCATCACAGGACACATAGTATGTACTCTAAAACAAGCTTCATAGACATAAAAGTAAGATTTACAATTTAGTGGAAGTGGTTTTCAAGATCTTCAAGTTCTTCCCAACATGAGTGCAGCTTAGAAACAGCATGCACGTTATACATTAGCTATAGTGAACATTTAACAGGAAAATGGCTGATCTAAGCTAATGTCACTTGCCCTCTTATATATTGATACAATGAGGATGAATGGACCTGAGCTACAGTCAGAGTTTGCAGGTTTAGTCATATAATGTGACTGTTTACACCCAGCAGACCAAAGCATTTATAGTTCTCCAAACAGGTGAACAGAGACGTTGCCACGGTGTCATTGTCCTGCACCAACACTGGAGAAGGAAATGTAGAATACGATTTTGTAAAACGATTAAAATGGCAATCTGACAAATGAACAGGAAATCTTTTTTTTGAACGTGTCTACATATGTCCCTGTCGTCACTGCTTCCTCAGGAGTTTCTTGTGTTTTGTAATGTGTTTGTCTGCCCACAGAGAACAGTGTGTGAGTGATGTGGTGACACACACACACACACACACACACACACACAGAGACACAGTAGTTGCTTTATGCACCTGCAGCATGTTTATCAGCGAGCAAATCTAGTGTAAACCAACAATGCAGGTGTTGTGTATGTATGTGTGTGTGTGTGTACTTGTATGTGTTACCTCTTTATGACCTGCAGCACCAGTAGTCCTCATGGAGACCAAAACCTGGTCCGAATAAGGCTGAGGAACTGGTTAAGTTTGGGGCTACGATTTGCATAGTGGTTATGTTAAGGGTTATATTAGATGGTTATGATGAACGAATGATTGAATGAATGAATGAATGGATAAATGATGTTGTTTTAAGAAGAATCGCTGTGCAAATCTGTTTGTGTTTTTGTGCGAGACAGCAGCCGTACTGTTCTGTTGTCCAAATCGCAAACCAAAATCCCAATCACATCTATGATCAATTTCGAGTCCTGACCCCAACAGATGAATCACTGATAAATTGGCCACTTGAAAGACATCAAAGCTCCTGTACTAAGAGACACTGTATATTCTTATCAGACAGGATAAGACATAAAGGCATTAACAGACACTAGCACTGGGGGACCTTTGACAAACATGCAAACTGAAGAGGATTTACTGTCTGAGACAAATGACAACGATAGAGAAGATGAAACAATAAGGAAACAGCGGCACTGCTGGAACAAGTATAAGAGCATGTGCTAACGCATGGTGGCCATGTTTATATTCACACTGTCTTTGCCTCCATCGCGTGGATCAGCAACTTTTATATATGCAAGAATACGGAATAAATTGTTTTGAATGAATAGAGCAGTATGGAATCTGTGATATCTGTGTGTGTGTGTGTGTGTGTGTGTGTGTGTGTGAGTGTGCATGAGTTAGTTCCAGACAGAAGTTTCCACTCTGTAGGTGGAAGCGTAGGAGGCAGAGAGAGGAGGGGTTTCCTCTGAGGTTGGCATCCCCGAAACACAGGTGTGCATGTGCGTGCGCGCACACACACACACACACACACACACACACACAGAGTGAGAGCGAGAGAGAGAGAGAGAGAGAGAGAGAGAGATGCCGCTATGGTAGTGTTTCAGATGACATAACACATCCTCTGGCAGCCATATTGGTTGTACTTTGGGGAAATGGTAGCATTACATTTATTTGAGGGATCATTTCTTATTATTCCATAACACAGGACTTTACTGACAGAACAAATCGTAACATTTTAAAGCTATTTTATAAACAAATATATACTGTATATATGTATACATATATACATGAATCACACAACAAAGCAAAACACCCAAAGAAGAAATGTACTATTTTGAATTTGCTGATAACCTGACTGACAGAAGTACCAAATATTAGGAAATAGTGACAAATACACAAATATTCCTGAGGCATGCATTTTTACATTTTACAGGCAGCAACTCCTCACACTCACACCTCATTGATATGAAAGCATGACATAATAATCAAAGTAGACAATATCATCTGACCCACTGCAACACTAGACAACACTGCCACCTATTGGACAGAGGGAGGACGAACCATGAAAACAGATGATTCCAAATGATAAACATCAAGAAAATGTCAGATTTAAAAGGATATTCTGCTGCTTTTACATGCAGATTGTTCGAGTCGTGGAAAGTCCAACTTAGACTGAAAGCAGGTGAATAGTATGACCTTATCATGAGCTAAACAGACTATGAGAACTGGAAGGCCACAAAAAGTATTTCTCCCTTTCCACTGGTTTTGGGTAACAACACTCAAAAGTAAAGGACAGACTTACATGAAAAGTTCAGTTGATGTGTTTGTCGTGGTGGGGTTTCTGAGAGGTTTTCTATATTGATACAGTACATCAGCTATTGTCGAGCAAATATAATGAAGAGTTGAGGCCGTTGTCCTTCAGATCAAAAAGTATTTGATTCTGGATCCAAAAATCAAACACCAAGGTGAGAGTACTGAACTACACATGGAGCATCTCTATTTATCCTCGGGGAAAGGAGCTGCCCCCCTTCCATGACCCTTATTTTTATTGTTAAATTAGGTGTTTTCCACTATTAGCTTTGGTCAAACTGTACTAATCGTTTCTAGCTGTCTTGTCTTTCCTTTTTTTTAAAAAACCTGTAAGGGAAGGGTTTACACCCTTTTTCTCTGATTGGTTACATTGTTTTTGTGTAAGATGCTTTGGGACTTTTCACCTTTCTTTGTAAGTGATCTCCAAATTATCATGTCAGACCGTTTGGGTGATTTCCAATTTATCCCATAATTTATAGTTTTATGACATTAGGTATTTAGTCACTTTAACAATGCCATAAACTTCAGGCGGGATCTCTTTCATGCGTGCAGGCAGCATGCTGCTCTACGCCTATCTCTTCTTCTTGGTGTGGCGTTCATTTACAACCTCTACTGTAATACTTAGTGTAGAGCAAACTACTGAAATCTTACTGTAGCACACAAACACTTGTTAGAGCAGACTCAACAGTGACACACAAACATTGTGAGACAATACAAAACAGAGTGCATTTATAAGAGTGTCATTATTATTAGCTTGATTTTCTCCAACATGTTCATCAATAACCAAAACCACTGCCTTAAGTCTAATTAGCTAAAGGGAAATAAAAATTCATGGAGTCAATATAGTGGCATAATATAAGACATTAAAGAGCCACACCATACATTTGTTTTACTCAACAAAAGTGTCACATACACTCTTGCATAAAAACTTTATTTACAATGTTCAACAGGTATGATTTGTTTACCAGACAGCCGCCATAAAAACACAGTATGAATAAGATGTACATTGTCAATTTAAAATCAAATAATCATTACTGGTCACAGTTCATAGGCTATTTATTCCCTAAGAATCTCCACATTAATTCAAAATTCACCAAAAGTCAGACTCTTCTAATACGTTGAGCAGAAACGGCTACATACGAGCTTCAAAGCAGTTATTGCTACATGGTACAAATGTGACTGGTTACAATGAAGCAATCACAAACGGTTCATACTGGATGAAATGCAGGTCTTAATTAAGTTCAGGTATTGCACAAAAGGTTTGTAAAAAAAAAAGAAAGTCAAAAAGAAGAAGTAATATACAGTAAATTGTTGTGCGTTACAGTTGAGTTTGTAGTGCTTGAAATGCATCATATGTTTTTATAGGTGTTACAGTTTACATCATCATATGGAGACGTAAAGCACACCACTACAGGCGAGGTGAGCATTCAAATCATAAAATAAATCCATTAAATGAAATACCTAAAGTTAACTCCTCAAAGTAATCCCATACATCACGACTCATTTCAAATCAATAGCATATTTATCAAATATTTATGCTTGGAGAGCAGGAAATACAGGAAGTGCAGTTTCAGGTATACAGTAGAAATTGTTATCATTTGTTGTCGTCCGATTTGTATGAAGACACGACACACAGAAGTGAAAATATACTAAATATCCACCAGGGGGAACTGGACTGGTTTCAAAGTGGCCAAATCAAAGTAAAACTTATACATTTGTAAACCGTTGATACTCCAGTCTGTAATGTCGTCCCATCCCTAGTATGTGATGTAGTGGCTCAGGCAGTGTTTTGGTATTTTCCCAGAATTCCTCAGGTGAGTGTCGTGAGCTTTAAGCTCTTCTACAGTATATTCTGTGTAAAGCCACAGTCCAGTGAGGTGCACATCAGCACTGGCGTCATATGATCCCCTGCTGTGCTGCAGCATCCACCTGACTGGGACTAAAATGTGCAGATGATTTACACTTTGACTTCCTGTAGTGTCTGAATAATATCATAACTACCAGGACGACGGAGCTGCACATGAAGCAAACACCGCTGAGGAAGTAAGTTGCAGAGTAGTCGCCCGTCCTGTCTACTAACCAACCTGCGAGAGAGAGAGAGAGAGAGAGAGAGACAGGTGGGATTAAAAATGAACTGCTTTCCTTATTTTCCTCAGTTAAACTTTTTCATATTTAAATAACAGTTAGTGTGAAATGAAAATAAATTGAACAGTAATCTGCACAGACACTAACCTCCTATCGGTGGACTGATGAGGTAGGGGATGGCATGCAGGAAGTAGACCACACCCAGACCAGAGGTGAGGTAGGTGGAGCCCATGACGTCGGACGTCACCACTGGGATGAGCGCCACATAAGCTCCGTCAAAGTATCCATAGAGAACGGAAAAGGGAACGAGGAGGGAGAAGGACTGAAGGAGGGGGACGAACATACAGCAGAGGCCCTCCAAGCCAATCGCCATCATGTAGCTCAGTAAGCGAAACCTCTTCAAACACCTGCATGAAGGAAATGTATCAGTATTTTTGCCATTTTAGCACACACGGAACACAACAACAGGCCCCTACTTACTTCCTGTCAGTGAGCCACCCAAAGGTGATGTTCCCCACAATCCCACTGACTCCAAATATGGACATGAGGAGGGCAGCGTGCTGGTGATCCACTCCCACGCTTAGTGCGTATGGGACCAGGTAAACTACAGGAGCGCTGCAGCCGTACGCCAAAAACAGGATGGACACCGACAGAATCAAGAAGTCGGGCATCAGAAGAAATCCAAACTCCTTGCTGGTTGAAGTCTCTGCGATTACAAGATTTCAGTTCATTTTTAGTCTCTTATTTTATTTCTCTTGTATTTTCCCCCCACACATCTCATGTCCTTAAAAAACATGTGCTACTTTCTGAGTCGCTGAGCATCTCTCTCTGAGCACAATCTCTGTTGTCTTGTTTCTAAATAAAATGCAACATGTGCAAACATAACATTAACACTGAGCTCCATGGTGTTCCTGTTTTTTCAATTTTATGCTGGTACAGCCATCAGGAGCAACTTGGAGTTAGACACATTGGCATGTAGAGTAGTGGAGCCAGGGATCGAACCCCCATCCTGTCAACGAAAGGCAACCTGCTCTACCACTTATCACCACTTTGAGCCACAGCCACCACCTTCTAAGACTTGTTTTGTTGCCAGGCAGTTTTTGACATCGCAGTTAATGCAGGGGTGAAACAAAAAACTACAGGGAGACCAACCACTGGCAATGGGATTGGTTTTAATTACAGGTTCACTTGGATTCACAGGTTCCAGGTATAAGTGCTAATTTCTGTGCGAAAGAGGCTTAAATGTCGTCTTTTGTTCCACTCACCTAGTTTGTCCTTGCCAAGTCCAATGTGTTCGAGCATTTTGTTGGTTATGAGTAGCTGCTGGGTGTCCTTTAATTTGTTTATTTCTGGCTGATTTGGCTCCACTGGGCCGGAATTAGCAGGTATTTGTTCGGGGACTGCTGTCATGCAACCCTGTTCTTTGTTAGTCACTTTTTCCTTTAACTGCCTTTAGATGGAGGAAAACAAAGTAGATTAAAATCCTTTGAAATAGGTCAAGCAAAGACTACAGAGGAAGTTCTAGCTCAGTTTTTTCCATCAGTCCAAAAGCATACACTGTAAAAACAACAAAGTTGTGGTCATGCATACATTTAATACGGAAAGCTAATCAAATGCTGGCTGCACTTTCATATTTGTCAGGCAGATTAACATGAACTGAGTCAGTTTTATATTCACAAAAATTGGTTGACGGTAAGAAGAAGAGAGCTGTTGAGCAAGTAATCTTGAAATGTGCTATGTGAACATGTGAAGGGCATATTTAAAGTCCTCAGTTTTAGTTAAGTTAATAGTTAAAAGACTGAAGAGACTGGAGAAACCCAGACTCGTTGATATATCTAATGGTGCTTTTCCACTCTACAGTTGTCGCACGGCTCGACTCCACACAGTTAACTTTCCATTACGATAGTACCTCCCCAACGTGGGCGGAGTCGGCATGCCACAGCTGTACGAAAATGCAGTGGCGTTGTTTTATACGCGACACAAACCAAAACTACAAAACTCTACATAACCTTATTCTACCACTATTACGACGATGCATTCATTTACAGTCAATAAGTGATAATTAGGAGTTAAGTGCAGGAAAATCTTAATTCATGCCGTAATAGAGGTAGAATAAGGTGTTAATATGTGCAAAATAATTACTAATAAAGGGCTATTATGCTACGTATATGCATGTTAGTAAGCACCTAGTTAATGGTGAGTATGTGTACCTTAATATAAAGTGTTACCGGATTTTTTTATATATTAACCAGAGGTTGCGCTAGACTTTTTCGTTTTTCACAGACGTGCTCCAAAGCCTCCTGTCCATAGCTCTTTAACACGCTGTCAGCACTACAAGGATAGCGAGATGCTTTGAGTACGGTGTCCAGGTCAGAAACTATGCTCAGATTCTCCGATGGGAATCTTTATTTTGTCGCACAACATTTTTCTATCCGCCCTCCTCAGCCAGGAGAACTCTCCCACTGAACTCGCCTAACCTCCTTACTGCCGCTTCCTCGCTCCGCTGAGGCCAAGGGCTGAGTTTGTCCTTCATCTGCATCTATCCCTCTTTTTTCACCTCTTTTATCAACATAGTTTTTAGGGGTGTGAATTGCAATCTGTCAAAATGAAAGGAAGAGGAAAAGAAAGAATCTGAGGACTTACCCTTCAACTCTTCCTTTCAGTGGCTTCATCAGAGCACCGCAGACACACAGGTTGGAAACAAATCCTCCCAGGATGAGCAGAGCTCCTCTCCAAGTGTAATACTCTATAAGCAGATGGACCACCGGAGCCAGGATGAAGGTCCCAATGCCGCTACCTGAAGATAAGGTGACAATGGATTTGATGGGGTGAAACAACAAAAAAAGAGTGAAAAAGAAGAGAGGAACATGACAAGCAGACTAGAGAAAAGAGGCACAGAGGCAAATGATAATAAAGGAGATTGGAGGAGATGGGAAAGTAATGTATAAATGACAAGAATAGAAAGCAACGGAAAAGCAAAGATGTTACTACCAGATAAGGCAATGCCATATGCCAGGGCTTTCCTCTCACAGAAGTACCTCCCAACCATCGCTATGGCTGGTGTGTAGCTAAGAGCAAAGCCAAGACCTGTAGAAGATGAATAACAGGGGTTTGGAAACTGGCAGAAACCTGCCAATCGATGCCGAATTGGAGCAGAAACTATTTCACTGTCAAAAAGACAGGAAAAACAAAACATCATCCAGACTTTTAAACGCACCTCCCCCAAACAAACAGCTACAGCTCATTCTGTAGCACAGAGGTGCAGGCTGTTTTTATTTAAGAAATGAAAAACTGTGACGCACTTAATCACATATCACAACCTTGACTTTCTACAAAAGGATACAAGTCTGATACATTCTTTTATTTCTTTGAAACTATGTTAGCCCAAATATTTTCTCAGGACAGTGCAAGGTCATGTTCCTCCAGGTCCCAGTCACTCCCAGGACTTTGGCATTTTGTGAGACCAGCTCATTATACAGTAGATGCTTGATACAAGACCAGAATAGGAGGTTCAAGGCTAAGCCAAAGTATATAATGGGTGAGAGGAGAGTAGAGCAGAGTATGAGCCCAAATCACTGATCTGAATTGAAGGTATAAAAAGAAGGACAATCCAGGCAGGTCATAACTGTCATTGAGCCTTTGAAATTTAAAATAAAATTAAACTTTATGACAATATTATAAGACAATGGTTTCATCCGGAGAATCACATGTCATTAAAATATGTGCTCATGTGTCCTGTCATAAATTATTGTTAAACCAAAGTAGGGACTAAATGCAGAATTTGATATTACAGCCCATGTATTTCTGAACCGGTTTAAATCTTTTATTATCATTATTTGTGTAGAGTGTGAGAAATACTTCTTACTTAACCCTTAATGACTGACTTGTTGTGGAATCATGTGGTGGAGAATAACGTTATAGACAGCTTCATGTTGGATGAATAAAGTACAGACAGACAGACTTATATTGATTAAATGCTCATGTGCTTGCGTACCTGTGAAGATACCCATCGAAATGTAGAGATATTCCAGACTGGAGGCAAAGGCACTGATGACCATCCCGACAGAAGCCAGCAGACCTCCCAGAATCACTGTTGCTCTGCAGGAGAGACGACTCCCGAGGAATCCGCCTAGAGGAGCTGCAAACACATTTGTCTAAATTACTAAATTACTTTTAAAAAAAAACTATTTACGCTGCAACTACAACTTCCAGGGCAGGGAGATTACCTGCATATACAAATAAATACAAGGAGTGGATGATTTTACCGCATAACATGGTGGTGCAGTCAATCAGACTGTGGATCCAGGCGGTGGTGGAATAATCTGTATCAAAGTGAAGCTGAAACTCCATAAAGAACATGGAAATACATCTGGATAAAAAGAGAGGGGGGGGGGGGTTAGAATTTAGTGCATTTTAACAGAAGAAATGTCACATCAAATGTATTTCTATTAAGTGGAAACCTTCAGTGACACAGACCATGACACTTAACCCAGTTTGCTTGGGATTAACAGCATTAGATTACATCAAGGAAAAGGAAAAGGGAACTGCTTTAATGATTTGTCATGATGCTGAGTTGGCGTCTGACGAGATAATTATTAAAGGATTATGGTCACATTAGGTGTCAACCCTATGTTGATAAAGTCGAGGTGAGTGAGGTGTTTCTCAGTTTATGGCTGTCATTCGTAACAATCTGAGGGCTGTGTACTCCTGACCCCTTTTTTATGACTCTCATTGTCTATTATATAAAGTCAGAGGACAATCCTATGTCTCATCAGGACAAAGCTGTGACCACACAGTAAAGTCGCTCATCACATTAATAAGATTAAATTGTGAAAAAGTGAAAATGAATTACTGCAGACATAAATTAATTTCAACAGCACAGGAAAGAATGTCAAATGTTGTAAAGTAAATTGTACACAGAGACTGCAACAGTTTTTTTTCTAACATGAAAATACTATATCAAAAATCTAGAGCTGAATTCAAACTGCATTTCATAACATTACCATAAACAAATGTAGGGAACATTTAAACCACTGTCACATGAGTTCACACAATGATGACTGAGCCTTTCAGCGCCACGTGACTATCAGTGTGTTCCTCAATATTCCTTAGATCTCGTGTCAGTGAGTCACATCCCTGCACTGCACACAGGAAGTGATGCGTTTTATGTCAAGATAGATGGACGACATGGTGACATTGCGCTAGTAAAGCAATTGGGGCTGCAAACAGTTTGGAGTATGACAACAAAAACAGACACCAACAAATAGTGAATTCTACTGCTCAAAACCTGCAATGATTACTAAACTAATCATCAACTATTGTGTTATAAGTGTTTGTAACTGAATTTTCAGCTCCTTAAATGTGAATAATTTCTGGGTTCTTTGCTCCATAAAACAAAGAAACCTTTAAAACTGAATAACCTCGGTTTGTGGACATCATTCTAATGTTTGGGAAACACTGATCAACATTTGCTGACATTTTGTGGACCAAACAAGTACTCGATTAATCCAGAAACTAGACGACAAATGAAAGGTTCATGTAAAAAAAAAAAGTTGGTTACAGCTCTAATTACACTGTCTCTGTTCACTGCAGCTCTAAAGTCAACTGTTGTAAGGTATCGGTTGAGGGACAATGTGCTGACTGTGCAAACCTTGGAAATATGGAAACATCAGTAGGAGTTTTATTAGTCTCAGTGGAAAAAAGACAATGTAGCTGCTGACTTTGCATCAGCAGCTTAAAGGTTTGATCTTAATGGGTATAGAGTCTTGCCAAGTAATAAACTGTAGTGCGGTGCTGCTAATCCAGAGGCCGGAAACCTGCTCAGTACACTTTATTAAAGAGTACATTAAAATAGCATGTATGTATATCACAGGAAACATTCTTGCATCCTTGAAGAATCTTGGATCTAATGTGCTGATCTGCTACAGGAAAGTCCACTTGCATAAAATTGATCAATATCACTCTATGATGTGTTTGTCTCGATGGATTAGTGGTGTAAGGTGCACATTATGTAACTATGCTGTCCCGGGTGTGATATCGTCCTCCTCTTTATGGTGCATGGTTGCAAAAAAAATAAGATAGGGTTTTTGTTCAGATAGATAGTTATAGTGATAACATTGTTTTAAACAGTTACTGTCCATGATTATCGTGATAAACGTACGATCATCGAAGATAGATTTTTGCTCCGGGGTGAAAGTTGATTTCTCAGAAACGAAGTAAACAGTCGTAGTAGTGAGATGTGTTTGTGCAATGCCGAAAAACTAAGTTGAGCTTTTGCTGAAATGGTATTAGAGAAAATGTAATTTCAATTTAGGGTGCTCCAGGTAAGGCAGCAATCCACATTACCGAAAACTGAGCTAACTGCTACTTCTATCCTATGTTCTAGTTTTCACTTTTTCAAATGGGAGACATTTTTAAATGCAGACTATGATGTGGACAAGAAAAAAGGAAAAAGGGAAAAAATCACCTGGTCACCGCCCTGATGCAAATGGTGGAGAGGAAACAGCCAGCAACGATCATCCAACCCCAGCCGCCGTCCGGTGGGGCCGAGTCCTCAGACGTGCTTCTGCTCTCACTGAGCTTCTCCTCCTTGGTGACTGCCATCGTTCCAGCCGATCACAAGGCAAACTGGCATCCGCGTTCTGTCCCTCTGACACAAGGGAAGCTGGGGGTTATAACTCTTGCTCTCCCTTTGTCTCTAAATGCACAGCATGTTCTTCTTTTGGCCTGGTTTTCTCAGCCATTCACTTGGCAATCTTCAGAAACCTAAAACAACCATCCTCCTTTGGCTCCTTTATTCGTCTCCTCTTCCTCCATCACTGAGAAAACACAAATATCCCACCATAAATATAATTTCCTGTCCATTCATTTGTGCTCCTGATTATATGAAAAGCCCTGCTTTGAATAAAGATGACGTTTTACCAGTATATTCACAAAATAACTTTTCATTAGTGGGCTGCAAATATTTTGGTTTGGGTGCCAAAACATTACTGTTGATACTTAAGTACAGTAAATCTCATATACTTTAAGACATTTACTTAAGTAATATGATAAAAAGGGACTTCAACATCTACCAAAGTCAGTTTCTGGTAAGATACTTTTACTCAAGTATCCCTTTAAGGTACTTTATACAAGACTGACTAAAAAGCCTCACAACCCCTCTGAAAAGTGAACGGACATGTTGGTGCAGATGCTTTTCTCCTGGACGGAGAAGCAAACACAGGGAACTTTAGTCTAGGTTGGCTTGTGCTCCCCCACTCCTTCTCTCGCATAAATGTCGTAGGTGTATAAAATAACAATGTTTTACAGTCTGTTATTGTCGCCTTGTCGTCTCCTCTCATCGCGTGACAATTGTCTGCTGCTGCTCCGGAGCAGACACACCTTTATCGCATACATAGGGTGTGTTTTTGAACATGAGCCTGGTGTAACAGCTTCTTATCTCCGTATGTCGGAAAATCCGGCATCCGCGCCAGATTTTCCGACATCAAGGGGAGTAACTGTCGTTTCAGTTACTCCCCTTGAAAAGGGAGTAACAGTTTGTTGTGCATTTTACGATGCATTACGAGCTTTAACATGTGTTTTGCGTGTGCGTTGCCACAGTCATACCAACACCTTTTATACACATGCTGATTTAGTGACAATGCCATGAGGAGGGGGAAACTCTCCAGCAGCCTTTGCTTCTTCCCTCATTGTGGTGTGGTCATTTTTTCCCCAGTATTCCAGACAGATAAAGGTGTAACAATTTGTGATTCACAGCATGGCTGAAACTGCAAATGTCTAAACCAGAGTTCTCAAACTTCTTGCGCCTCAATCAACTTAATATCAAGTTGTAATGAGTTATTTCTGTATGGTCTTTTTTTTTTATTAATAGATTCATTTTGCATCATAAATGCGTTTAGAATGTGAACTATTTGTCGTTCCATATCAAAACAAAGACTTTTATTTTGAAAGTATGTGAAATATCATCAGAAACATTATTAGTTTGGTGTCTTTCTATCAAAAAGTTGGACTTTTTCTTCCCTCGACCGGCCCCCTACTGACCAAACTAGACACTCCATGGCCTCCCGGGTCGTTTGAGTTAACACATATGCAACAACAAATCAGAGGTCAGACACCTTTTCCCTGGAAGCCGTTTCGTGGTTGACATGTAAAGGCAGCGGTTCGTTTCTCGTTATTTGCATTTGAAAATGGCACCCTGGGGTGAAGCTCTGCCCTGTTGGAATGTCCCTTTAATGTGATGCTAAAACAGCTCGTTGACACTTCACTTGTAGCAAAGCAAAGCAAAAGGTATGCCTTTCAATTTGAAATGAGCACAAGCTGTTTTCAGAATTCAAGCTGGAGTACCTGTAATTCATGGATAAAGGCAGTCAAACAAGCCGTGTGTGTGTGTGTGTGTGTGTGTGTGTGTGTTTGAATGAGATAGAGAGGTCAGAGAGGGCAGAGACCTTCGTCACATGACAGCTAACGTCCAACAAAAAGAGAAACAACATTTTTAAAAAAAACAGAAAACCTAGAGATTAACAATAAATATCAAGTCCAGTTGTATCTGTCCTGCTGAATGTGCTCTTATGCACCTGATCAAAGGTTTCTTTACTTCTGCTTTTGCTTTGACAGCCGCTGCATTTTGAGATTATCTCGTGCTTTATGTGCACTTGTTGATTAACAGCCTGTGTACAACAACAGAAAATACTCCCTTTGCTGCCGAGTAAACTGACACTGAGCAAGTCTAAATAAAAACTGTGAGTTACTATGCACTTCCACTAGGAGAGGGTTGCATGGGGAACTGTGTTGTACACAATGCTTGCCACTTTCTATGATTGCACTAATGAACAATGAGCAAAGACTGTGCGCAGACTTGTTGTCAAGAACGTTACAATGTTGTACATGTTTATACAAATTCTTGTTTAAAATGTGACTGTGCAGGATGTAAGATATGTAATAAGTATGTTCAGTATTTGACTAATATGTCTATTATTATAATTCCTATGTAGGATTATTGTTAGGTCATATTGTTTACTTAATGTGTATACATGTGAAATGAAGCAACACTTTTTTACTTTTTTGCATTTACAACTACTTTATTGCAGAGTTCTTTTGCTATGATGGTCTTTGTCCATTTTACAGAAAGATTTGAAAACGTTGTTTTTATAGTATGTTTATGGGATTGACTGTCTGTAACCTCGTTGACCTGTGTTTGGTGTAACACACTTGAAAGAGAGATTTTTAATCTCAGTTCGTTTTCTTCCGGGTTAAATAAAAATTAAAAATATAAAAATATATATTAGTATTTTATTGAAACAAATCTACACTGCAAGTCTTAATGGTAGTTTAGTAGTTAATGACACATTTATAATGTGTAAATAATATGTTTACATTATCTGGCTGAATTTACTGAATCATCACTTCATTTTTACTCAATTTGCAAAATGAAAAGTTTGAACAAACAAAAATGTACTGTATTTTCACTTTTGACTTTTGCTTTCATGTTCTCCATGTACTTGTGTTGTTATATGACTTGGTTTTACACAAATATCTTTATGTTAAATAAAAGAAGATACAAGACTTTACATTGGACGTCTGCAAACACGTGATCTCTGTTTATATTTCTGTGGATTTTTATGTTTTACGGTAAACACGCAAAAAAAAGTCCATTATCCACTAGAGAATAGAGCAAATTGGAAAGAGAATACATAGAGAAAAACAAGTGAACTTACATCAACTTTCGTCTGCACTGCTCTGTCACCGCTCCATGGCTCGAATGGTCGATAAAGACCGGTGATAACAAAAAAGAAGCAGAAGCAGAAACAGGAAGACACGTGAGGCTTCCCTGCGCCTGCTGCTGCTGCTGCTGCTGCTCTGAGCTGCTGAGGTGATCTGTCATGAATATGAACCAAATCTACTGCTGCTCAGGGGAGAGAGGGGGAGGGGAGAGAGGGGCGAGAGGGGAGGTGTGAAAAACAACAGTGTGGTGGGAAGTTTTTCCACAAACACATGTGCATTTAAAAAAGACCTCACAGAAAGCTTCTGACTTAACCGCTCAGATTACAACATTAAGTACTCAGTAAGAAACAAATGTACTTGTTCGTGTTTTCAGCACGTCGTCTTTCCACGTGCTGTCCTGTAGATGGCGCTAATGCAACTTCAACAAAGGCGAACTGACGCAAAAACTGAGCAAGAGCCGCTTCTGTTGCGTACTTAAAGCGGCAGTACGCAACATGATGTTATTACTGTATGGAATTAGTTTTGTCAGTATTTTCAAACAAAATAAAATATCGATTTATTGGCACAGACAGGAAAAGCCGGTGTTCTGTCAGATTTCGCTGCTCTGTTAAAAAATGCTACCGCAGTGGAAATCTACTACTACTAGTGGTACTGGACTATTCTACTCAAGTAAAAGTACCTCTATTTTTGATAACATTTGACTTAAGTACAAGTAAAAGTACTGGTCTAAATTTGTACTCAAGGTAAAGTAAAAAGTAGCTTGTTTAAAATTGACTGAATATAAGTTACTTTTTTAAACCAGGTTCTTTCTTGTGCCGTGCAAAAAGGACAAGGGGCCACAAATCACATTAATTTGCAAACCTTTTACAAATAAAACATGTAAACACATTCTGGTGCGTGATTGATTTCTATATTTGTTTTGATTCAGGCAAATATTTTTTAAATCAGTAACGGATGTGATTTAAAATGTAGCGATTTACAATACTTCCACAAAAAACATACTTAAGTAAAATTACAAATTAAAAAAAAAACTACTCAATTACAGAAACGCGATTTAATGTAATTCATTACTTTGCACGTCTCTTCATTACCCTACCTAATGGTTTTCCACCTTCACTTACAGTGATGATAGGGTGAGCAGTGGTATAATATGACTATACCATATAACTAATATGACTTTTAGTTCACACTGCTTTAGTGTCTTTAAAGTGCTGAGCGGCTACTCCATCATTGTTATTATTATTCATTATTAGTGTGGCCATCTAAGAGAAAAGACTCATGGACATGAAAGACACGCACACCCACACACAGCATGCACACATTTTTAATGCTACAAATTCATGTTTGTTTTTAGAATGCAATTATACACTCAATATAACAAAGACCGTAATTTAGCAGAGAAAAGTTTCCCATTAATTAATCACCGACTACACAATGAAGGTGCAGAAAAATATTTTTATATTTGCTTGTTTGTAAAATAAAACAAACAAAAAAACAATGGAACCTATCAAGATACTCCACATGATATAATCACTGTTATGTGGCCCCAGTGTTCCATTAAAATACTGGGATGAATAACTTAGTGGCAAAAACATAGTAGCTCAGAGGCTTGGGTTTCAGGGCCCCCTGAACCCAAACCATCCTTGAACTTTATTTGTATGCAGTGTCTCTTATCTGCCAAGCAATACTGTACTATCAGCCCTGACTGAGGGCCTGTCTTATATAAGGTTTTTATCCCAGAAACAGCATTTTTTTTGGAAATCTGGTCCCAGAGTGAAAAGGGAAATCTCCAAAATCCACCCTTTGATTTTTTAACTTAGTAAAAAAGGATGATTTCATAGCCCCACGTCTGTCTTACTCTTGCAGTCACTGATGCCATCTTTATTATTGTTGTCTGCTTCTTATTGAGTTTACAGAGCGCACAACTTTATATGCATGTTCCACATCTTCACTGTTGTTGTCTATTTCTGTGACAGTGTTACAGCGCCACATACAGGCAATTATATATTTTTACAGGGGGGTAAATGGTATAGCCTTAATTGGATGGTGTGATGAATGTGTCTTTTATATTTTTTTCATTTGTTTATCTACGTCCTTTGTTTAATTCCACACACAGAGGAATAAAGAAACATACAAAAACATAGACCTCATCCAGTTTTAGTTTAATTCCTTTTTAGAAAAACAAAATCGTTTCACTTCAGTACATACACATTGCACAAGGCAGGAAGCCTGTTTAAAATTGTATATATATTTTTTTTTTTTATTCTTCAAACCCAAGTTAAAAGCAGCAGCGGAACTGACGCCAACAACCAGGACTAGGCTTCCCAAAACCTTCACATCTAAATCACAGAAAAGCCAATGCGAACCACCAACACTGAAATCCAGCAGACAGACAGACAGACTGCAGCCACTGAGATGAACGCCAACCAAGAGGATTGCAATTTAAAACAACAATTTCCTCTTTAAAAACAATCACTAATTATGTTCTCAACCACCGTTCGGTATTAACGAAGTCTTTGTTAACAAATCAAAGTCAACTTGACCTGGAAACAATTGTGATAAAGTGACAATAAACTGACATTATAGGATTAATTCATTGAGCACAACAGCTTCCTAACTGCTACCATAAACAATCATACACACATATAGACCTAAAAGTCCTATCAACTGCATACTAGAAGCTAAATAAAACACAGGCCTACAAGTATTAGCTATTATTTAATAGAGCTCGAGTTCAGCTGTGGATGAAGCTGCAGATCAAAGTGGTTTTGTCTCGATGCATCTTCTGTCTGCTTTACATGGAAGTGTCAAGTCCTGTTTGGGAAACCTGGCTCTGAGCAGTTGAAAAGTTGTTGTTGTTTTGTTAAATCAACAGACAGATTGCTGGTGTAGAATATATCATACTATTATTTACAAAAAAATCTCTGTACAATTAAATACACAAGGGTGAAAAGGTCGTGTCCTGCCAGTCAAGCATTCCAGACGACAGTTCAAAGGCTGGATGTGTTCATGCAACAGGATGTTTTCACCAGATAAAGAAACTCGATGAAATATATAAGAACAAGCAAAAGGAGCACTCTGTCACTGTTGACCAGTATGTGACACAAGGTTTGACAGAGACAAGGTGCTTACAATTTGGTATCTTCCATAAAAGATAAAAACAAGACTATTTCAGCTACCACATTTACACACTAATGAGACTTAGGCTGCCTCAATAAATCTATTAAAATAAAAGACTGAATACTTTCCTCTATAACACCCTGTTGCAAACATCCACCTTTAATAGTGTTAACAACTAAATCAGCAGGATAGAAAACCCCTGGAGGAGAAACACTTTTCATCAAGATTCAAACAGGATGTCTACGAGAGGGGGGGGGGGGGGGGGGGCTCACAGGATTGCATATGTAGACAAACAAGTTAAATTAAAACGAGACAGGCTCAGAGGAACGGCCAGGGACAAAGGGATTGATGGAGGTGTTGCTGCATAGCCTTTAGTTTCATTTTCTCAATGGATGACATAACGTTTTGCACGCTGTTGCTTCAAGCTCCAAACAGAGCAGAGAAATTCATACTGGTCTGCACGTGGTCCCATTGGGAAGTGAATGCCAGAAAATAAAGGGTTACTGAAAGGCAAAAAAATCACACCTCACTCACTGAGTTACCAAAGCAAACAAACATCCACTGTTGACTTCTGATAACAGAACCAAAAAAAGCCAATTTAGCAACATGACTTCAATCCATCATGTAGTCAACAGAACATATTTAAAACAGTGTTCAGAAAAAATATCAGATACAGCGCAGGATTTGATACTGCTGAGCATTAATACAGAGCATATTAAATTTAGGAACTGGAAAATGTCACAGATTTGTTTTCCAGACACATTTTAGCAAACAGGCACAAGGACAATTTTAAAACACATCTATATTCTGTGTAGAGATTGTGTGTCATCTTAAAATGTCTCCTGTGTACACACCTTTATCTTCCCCAATCAGAGACAGCATTGAAACCAGGCCCAAATCACACGACTATAAAATGATAAAAAAAAGCAAGGATATAGTGTTTAAAACGCGTACCGAGACTCTGATCACTATTATCACTAAGTGCTGCATATCACAACATGTCTTGGGTCCCTTTCAGACCTGGTATTGACAGATGTCCATTGCGATCTTATTGTATTTGAACTCCACGGTCCCGGTGACCACATGAGGTCACGTCTGTTTCCAAGACACATCCGAGACAGATCGGGGACCTACACATGATCAGATGTCAATACCAAGTCTGAACACTGACAGAGCATAATGGCAGGGATTTACATTTCTGACAACAGTCACACTGGTTCTTTTTGTGCCAACCAAAGACAATTTAAGTACAACAATATTTAAAAAGAACACGGGGAAAAGCAGATTGACTCACATTGATTATTACGAACAGGATTAAAATAGGACATAAAATAACATTTCTTACAAAAAAAAATTGCTCCCAAAACAAACTGCAAAACATTTAAAAGAAATGATGGAAAGGAGTCAAATTTCAGTACTTGTTAGAGATGATCTGCATTATCTAAAGTGGCTTTAGGAAAAACAAAAAAACAACATAAAAACAATAACAATGGCAAAACACAACAAAACATCAAAAAAAAGAGTGAAAGCAGACACACAAAATACATCTGCATCCCAGACAAGAAAAACACACTTAGATTAAATTCAGGATGTAAGAAACTCAAATGCATTCCCACGTAAAAGTGAAGGGCACATGTGTGATGTAGCCAGGATAACAGAGGGTGAAGGCAACAGATTGCAGGGGGTTTTCAGAATAAAAGAAAGGTGGCACAAAATAACCAACACCAGCCTGGTTTTAAAGCTGAGTGGAACCCGACAGGTCGAGGCCACTAACATCGTCCGACAAGGCAAGAAAAACAACGGAAAAAAGGAAAATGTGGCTGAAAATGAGCAGGATATAGAAAGAAATCGATTTTCTTTCTTTTCACAGGGTAAACAACTACTTTTAGATACAGAGGATTTTACTGTGTAAATGTGATTATTCTACTAATGAACCAAAAACCCTCAAATCCAAACAGAACTGTTATAGCAGCAAACAGGTTATTTACTGATGTCCAAGTGTAGTGCATGTATATGATAGATGAATACAAGGTTTGTGCATTTCACCAATAACACAGAGTTCCTGCATAATGTTTAGACAGATGAAGAGGATTTCACCATAATATTATACAACAGGTAAAATGAACAGATCACAAGGTCCTGTGAAGAGAATCTGCAGTGCTGGACTAACACTTAAATGTCCAGCTCAGTAACACTGAGGAACATCAAACTATAATGTGTTAGCAGTGATAGCTTGGGCGGATCACTACTTAATAATTCAATAACTGAGAGACAGGACTGACTCCAGTTAAGGGGAAAAAGCTTGGTTTCTCAGTGTGGAGGGAAAAAAAGGCATGAAGATGGTGGCAACAAGAAAAAGCACAGTGGAGACTGGACGGTCCAGCTGTTTAAGAGCAGTTCAGCTGCTCGGATTATTAGCGGAGATGAAAGGCGGTAGAAGTTAAGGGTGAAAGGTCGTTATCATGACAGTAATCCAGAAGAAGGCAGTAATGGACACCACTACCAACCAGGAAGCTGGACACCTGTGGTCCACATTTCTTTTAAAACAAATATAAATAATCCAGAATTCACTGTTAGTGTCTCATAACTGATGATGATGGCAGCTGCTTTACAATGACTATTTCATTTACAGCTACGGTAAGATGCCTTTGTCCACTCTTGATATTGTTACAGACATTTCAATAAAAGTTACTTCCTTGATTTTTCCTTGTCACCGGTTGATTAAAATACGACAGAGACACAGTAGCAGATGCATTGAAACACGACATCGTGTGGCTATGAATGTTCTTGGACAGAAGCATCCAAACTGAGCATCATAGAGCTCAAGTCTTAGAGTTTTACTTTTGCATTAGTGTGGATCATCCTGATCAACGGTTTCATGGCTGATAAGAAATAAGCATAAAATACTGGGTGTGATGCGGCATGACAGACAATTCAGCAACCGTCATGCACAACATCACCACGATTAAACAGTAAAGACAAATCTACGGAGGATGAACGGATTCTGTTCCTACATCAGTGGATTTTACACGAGGGGGCGACCAATCGAAAAGCATCTTGGTCCCCATTGTCAAGTTGTTGTTGTTTTGTTTTTTTTTAAATCCCAGGGTTGACTTTAGGCATTAGCATTACATTAGCTCAGCCTGAATGCTTCATTACATCAAAATGTAACACCCAATCAAGGCAGTGGGGTGGCAGAGAAGCTAGAGGACGAGGAGCACTCAGGGCTCAACCATGCTCAAGTGTCCGAGAAACAAGACAATCAGACAGTGTGAGTAAAGAGAGACAGAAAGGACACACAAAAGAACAAAAAAAAACAAACCCATAAAATAAACAACCCATAGTATTTCAGAAAAGTCAAACCCAGGCTGCTGAGCTGGACAAGTGGTGCCACTCAACAGAACTCAACAATGCAGATCTACTGGAAGACAATGTCTTGGTCCCACTGTCTAACACTTAACCGAGCAGGAGAAGGAGCACAATGCATGTGTGGCAATACCATGTTGTTGGTGCTGTTTTGCACATACTGTCGGGAGACGGAGGGGAGACCAACGACGGAGCAAAGGCCATGCGTAATGGAACAACAGTGAGAATTAAAGACTGTTTCGTACAAATCTCAATAGGTTTTGGCTTCAGTGCACTCCTAAGAGGACCGAAGTGTGCGGGAGCGACTGTTTGTGCAACAAAGAGGCGACAACAAAATGCCTGCTGTCCTGAACCGTTGATAACCTGCACAGCTGCAGTCTTTATAGCATCAGTAACAACCAGAAGTTAGCATTACCAAACTGTCTGAGTGCAGGTGCACATGTGCGCTCTGACATGAGGGTGGGAGGAGTTGTGTTTCTGTGAGTCCCTGGTGATAATAATATTAATAATAATAATAATAATAGTAATAATAATAATAATAAAAAAAAAATGCCCAAAAACATTCAAGAGTAACTTAATTTCTGTGCAAACACTGTATCTTAAGAACAACAAACAAAAAACAGTTGCACAAACAGCCGCTCGGCTCACCACAGTCTCTAGGGCATAACGCTACAGTAGCTGTTCACACAAACTCACACACAGTAACAAAACAGAACACGCTAAAATAATATACGTCTCTGTGACGACAGGAATCAGCAGAGCCAATTATAGGAAACCATAAATTAAAAATTACAATATTAAAACCTCTTTGATGGGGGGGGTCTATTTGGGAAATTTAGACAATAAATGTTAGAGGTTATCACTATTTACAGCTGTTAAATTATTAAAATGGCTTTTCTCAGTTTTTCTCTCTTAGTGTTCCTTTAGTGGCCTCTGGGAAGTGGACCTTTCAGCAGCGTCGAATAGTGGCTGACGTCACAGCATCAACAGTTGATGACATCACATCTTCCAGGGGTGGACGACATCACCTTGTTGAGGATTGGTGATGTCGTGCGGTTTCCTTCACGGGTCCTCTGTTGTCTTGAGCAGCTCCATCAGCGCCCCCACCGCTCCGAAGTAACCCTGAAACACAACGTTGCCCCGTTTACACACACACACACACACAGACCTAAGAGCACTTCACTAAGGTGGGATTGTGTCTTTGATTTATGTGAAAACTGGAGTTACAGTGTCAAGTGCCCACCTCGTGTTCCAGGAAGAGAGCTCTTAGTTGTCCTTTGGACCAGAAGTCCATGGCATAGGCCAGCAGTTTCGTCGACACAGTGTTGATACGAAGGAAGTTACCCACAAACACAACACGCTCGATTTTCTGACAGGCGTTAAGAAAAGAGAGAGCCGTTAAAAAAAGATTGTCACTAGACTGTGTCACAATAACACTAGGGCTGCATCTAAAGATTATTTTCTTGATTAATCAATTGTCAAATGTCAGAAAATGTTGAAAAACCTTGATGTGTTTCCAAAATATCTTGTTTTTTCTACAAACCAAAATGATTTAGCTTTAATGATTGCTTTCTTATATGGAGCAAAGAAACCAGAAAATATTTGTATTTATGAAGCTGAAAAACCACAGAATAATAAGTTTCATCCAGTCCAAAACCTAAATACATAACTGACTTATACAGTACCTACATACTGTAAATATGCATTTGAGAAGTTGAAGTAAGACAATGGCAAAAAATAAAATTTCTTACACATCAACTTATCAACTGGGCCTTACATTTGTGAAAGTCGATATCTTAGTTATTAAATTCCACTTTGGACAGCACCACAATATTATTTACAGATGCAAGACAGTGACTTAAAGTTTTCCACCTACTGACAACACCAAAATTCAGGTCATGGATCATCTAATAAATTACTTATTTATGTAAAATAAGGTGTAGACTGTGATAAAACTGCAACACCTCTTCCAAACCACATGGTGGTGCCAGGGAACATAAAAACGAGACTCCAGTAAATCTCCTGACTCATTGTCATAATAACATACTGTAGTCCATCAATCAAACACCGACTAATATTTAAAGAGAACAATGAAGCAAGAAAAATAAAACCGCTGCCATTAAATTCTGATAAAACGTGGTACATTGTACTCTGATTTCAAGTCAGACAGGGCAAGTGTTTAGAGGATTGAGACTAAAACGTTGCGTCCATGGTAAGAGGAAAGGTCAATATTGTTTGTAGTTCATTGACTTATTTTTATTGTACTGCTCACTTTAACTTCTTATGACGTAATTATCTCTTATTGCAAATGTTCTATAAATGTTTGCCATTTCCCCATAAAACTATTTCAAGGCAAAAGAAAGCCAACATCTAAAATAAGTTGAAATCAAAAACACACTGGTGAGTATGTGTGTGTGTGTCCTTGCTGCACGTCTGTGTGCAGTGATAGCCCTGTACAATGCTGCTTGATCGCCATGCCACAAGGCAACACTGTAAAGAAGCTCACAGCACACAGAAAGACTCCAGGCTCATCCCTGACTCCTTACACAACAACACTGCTGCCATGGGGAAACTTGAATAATCAAATTCTAAAATCTTTATCTTCATTTATTTATGTTATGTATTTCTAAACTATGAAAAAAAAAAATACTGAAGCCCACTGATATGCAAAAAAGGTGACAATACAACAAAGTCAATAAAAATGTTCAAGTTTGGATTTTGTAGTTTCTTAAAACTATGCAAAACAGTTTGAAAATTATGCTTTAAAAAAAAAGTAATTTCTTTATTGCTTGTGAAGGTTAGAAATTAAATATTCTATAATATGTACACTGAGAATGTGCATTTATGTTTTCTTTATGTAAGTCCAGTGTGTCAGTGTGTCTACTTTTAATTTGACACCTCTTAGGGACCTTTTTCTGGCATAACCACTGAACTCGTTAGGCCCAGTAGTCCTCATGGAGACCAAAACCTAGTCCTAATGAGGCAGAAACTCTTTTCTGAGGAACTACAAATACTTCACCGACTTGCATTTAGCTTTGTATTACTAAAATAGGGGTAATATTTTTATATGTATCTTTTTATAATATATTAAAAGTTGTTGTTCCAAACCTCAGTTTCCCCTGAGTCGAGTATATCTTCATTCTTTTTTTTGTTAGGGGGGTGGGACCTCATTCCCAGAACAGTGTCTGCCATCTTTGCTAACAGTTACGCTAACAGGACCAAGTGTCACTGGTGGGCACGTAACATAGAAAAGAATGAAGATATTTCTCAACTCAGGGGAAACTGAGGTTGGGAAGCACAATTTTACTACCCCTGTTCTAGTAAGACAAAGCTAAATACAAATCAGTGAAGTATTCCTTTAAGTTTAGGGCTAAGATTTGAATTCTGGTTTGGTCAATTAACTGGTTACGTTAAAGGTGTGTGTGTGTGTGTGTGTGTGTGTGTGTGTGTGTACCTCATTGACAGCACACATCCGTGCTATGGATCCTATATTATTAGTGATGGTGACCAGCGTGGCCCGGGCCAAGTCTTCCTTACTAATGCTGTCTCGCTTTTCTTTGCACATCATGTGACCAAAACTGTAAAAAAACAAAAACAAAACACATTACACATGTTAATAAACAGAGACAAATGGAGACACAGTTTCTTCCTAGATATTATTATATAATTGTGCATTACAAGCCTGATGAACTCTTAACGAATAAAAGACCAAAACAGGCACAGAATCATTTGTCAACATGAGTGTGTTTTGCTTCAGTTAATGACAGAATGTGGGACCATAACAATAAACAGAGATTATAATCTGCTGTTGTCTTTGGTTTTATGAATCGACCTTTAGTCAAACGGCTGAGGGTTTACTGTGCACATGCCAAGGCCAGATTAACAAAACAATGTTTTGAGTGTGTTTCGAGTTAAGTGTGTGAATGTGCAATTTTTTTTTTTTTTTTTTTTTAGTTTGCCATTAAAAGCATTAATAAAGCATGATGGTTAAACAAGCATTATGAAGGAATAAATACTCCTAGATGTGATTCTGGAGTGTTCAAATGTTGGGAATAAAGGAGAGTTGATGAGGATACAAAAATAATATAAACACTGATAGGGATAAATACTTTAGAAGTGTGTTTCTAACTTTGGCTGGTTGGTTTAGGCCACTTTATGACCAATGGAAATAAATGGCACCTCTCCCAACAATGGGAAAGAAGTAGATCGACTTTTTAGTCAAGCAAATCAACAACCATTTATGTATTTACAACTGTGAGCACCTAGTATCTTGCTGACCTTCAGGTCACAAACCTTCATCACACTCACCTGGATGCGACAGCAGAACCCTGCAGGCCAAAGCGCTCGTAGTCTCCTCCATAGATATCTTTCACCAGTTTGTCCACATTGGTAGAGTCGCCTTTGCTGGCCATTTCCAACGCCTCCTCGAACGTCTCACAGCCTGTCAGCAGACAGCAAAGGCCCAGGAATGTGCCACCTCCCAGACTGAAAAAAAGAGAGTAATAGGATAACTAAGGATGGATAAGGTAATGTGAGGGAGATAAAGGACGTGAATGAGGCTACGTTCAGATCACCAGCTGATCTGACTCATGACAGATCAGAACTGAAATACGTTTCACAAAACAAGTTTAAAATGCAAAACACGAGTGCGCAAGGACCGTTTACAAATTGCCGATACCAATCACCTTATTACAGTGTAGTGTCTCTAAACTGTATAAACACTTCATTAGTCTTAATTTAATTTATAAAATGTGTTACACACTGTTGTTTTGCACTCTCTCAGATAAAGAGGTCTTTGTGTGTGTGAAACATTGTTGTGATTGGATGGATACATTATCTTCAAATGATCCCAGTAATGATTAGAGTGAAATTATGTTCATGGAGACGAGGAGGCAAACAATTAAAGTAATTCATAAAAAAAAAACATCTATCCCAAAATACATAACAAGCACTACTGACAACTTTAGATAAAATATTATAAATAGAAAATTCTACTTATAAATATTAATGTTGTTTCAATTGTCCCAAAGGCAGCTGAAGCATCCCCAACTCAAACACAGTTAAGTGATATGTGTCACAGTTTAAACAAGTGTTATTCATGTCATTTTAGCCTTTAGAGTTCTTTGCTGTGTTTTCTTTGCTGTTGATGGCATGCAAATTGATCAAGTGGTTCAGCAAAGCAAACTACTGCAGAGAAAATCCTGATGCTTGGAAACAGACAACTTTGCCTCACCTCACCTCCCAGATAAACAAGCTGCTCCCATCATGTCGTCACCATGTACCTAACATTACATATGTGTGAACTGGGATGGCGAGAGGTTACAGCTGATATTCTGGACAAAAATAATCTAACTAGAAAACAATTTAACTACAGCAGACGTATGTTAGTGGTTGCATTTGAAGATTTCCATCCAATCAACTAAGCTGCCAATAATACATTCATGCTGATGATTCGCTGTGGTGACCCACTTCAACAAATTCAATTAATTTATTTCATGCATTTCAATCAATATTTTACTCCTACAAAAGAAACAGTCAACATTATGATTTAGTTAAAATTATTATTTAAAGTTTTCTTTGAACAGTTTCCGACCTGTACCAATGTTGGGTATCAGCCAAAAGCAATGCAAGCAGGGTCTTGTTTTTAACATATTCAAGAGTTCACTTTCTAATCACCATATATCTTCCAGTAGGTTACATCATAACAAGAAGGTACAGTTAATGATAATAGATGAAGGACGGCAAAGAACTGATTCTGTCTGACCTGGCAGATTCACTGAAGCTATAAAAAGCTATAATCCTTCACCTTTTGCACATTTTCTCTTATGCAAAATCAACCTAATGATCCAAACGTATTGATTTAGGGCTTAAAGTCAATAGTTAATAAAGCCCAAAGGGCTATTATTTATTTCAGCACATGTTCCTAGTCTATTTGGTTAGCATTAGCATTTGTTTCACTATCTCTCCGTTATAAACAAGAGTTTAGATTATTGTCGATAGGTGCTGAATGTAGACACTTTGCTCTGAAATATAATGTTTGATTAAATCAGATGATAACACATGATCACCTGATGAGCCCTTTGCTTTTTTAGCTTTGCTGGAACATCCTCTGTAAGTGTGTGGGTGTTATTATTTTGTAACTTGCAAATGTTACCACTAGGTAAATAACTTGTGAAAGCTCAGTTTTACCAATTACAATGGACATTTAAGAAGAAAATATGAGTGTGTCAGATCAGTATCAACAGAGCTCTGACTCAGAGCATGGAAGTTAGATTTCTGTGAGCAGCCTCACTCTTGAACTGACAATGAGTGCACTGTCATCCAACTTTGTGTTAAATGCCATTGTTTTATTGTTGACCTATGTGCAGCATCTTGGCACAGCTGTTGCTCATTTTGTCCTTTTTCTCTCTCAGATATGTTGTTGTCTGTTGGTGGACTGTCAAAACATTCATAATTCAGCTCTCCTCCCATCATGTGATAATTATCTCCTGCTTGTCACTCCGTTTCGCTGCTGCACAGAACAGAAACTTGACTGATCAGCCAAAAAGTCAACAGTGTGAACACAGTCGTCTCTCCTTCTCACCTGGTTCCAGTCACACGCTTGTAGTCGTTCTCGGAGTACACGGCCAGTATGGAGACCCCGGAGCCAATGTTGACCAGCAGCATGGGGAAAGGGTTGTCCAGGGTGCAGGGTTTCTTCACGCAGCTCTGGGTGTCTGACGGGTTCTGAAAGTAGTAGCATTCTGGGTGTCCGTTAAAGCCCATCCGGTCGACAAACAGCAGGCCACGGATCAGGCAGTCCAGCTCATCAAGCTTCAGCAGCTCCAAGTCTGCCATCTGCAGCACAAATGAAGGACGAAGACAAATATATAAATCTCACCACAACCAAGTCATGACCAAGACCCGTGCACTACACAGAGTGTACAGTAAATACAGTACATATACTCTATATATAGTAGGGTATAGTATTTCATCTGTAACTGGGCATTTGGATATTTTAATTCAAAGTCAGTGATAAAATAATGTCCCATATAACAAGGTAATGCAACATAAACTTGGAAGTGTGATCTCCTCTCTCTGCTGAACTAATGAGGGAGCAGAATTGTGGTGTGCAGTGTTTGCCATGTGTTTTCCTTCCGATGCTGTTATGCAAATGAGTTGTTTGTGTTTTAGGAAAGCAAACAACATCTCCACTTTCAGTCAAACAAACAACCTCAACTTGTTATGCCGTCTTCATGAACCTAGGGATAGGTTTGTATCGGGGCAGGTAAGGGATAAATAGCATTTGACTGTTTCAAATTGCATCAGTTGTGTTCTTGAAGTCCTTCAGAGATTGGTATAAGGTAGTACGACGCTAATTAAGAAGCTCTTGATCAGTAACTTAACTTATCAATCAACCAACAATTTATTTTCACAGTGAAAAATGGCTGTTTTTTTATTTTATTTGAAAAACTCAAAAGATATTCAAACTGGTATAAAGTTATTTCAACAACTTCTCTATCCTATCTCTTCATAAGACTATTCACTCACCGATCGGAAGTCATTCTCAAACTTATAAGCGCCGCCGCCGGTGGCACAGAGTGTTGTGTGTAGGCTGGAGAAGTTCTTGTCACGTCCCATCTGGATGAAACGGGGCATGGCCTGTGTCGGGAAGCGGATGAAGTGCAGGTTCCCCGTCCTGCCGCACATGGTCAGGTTCCTCAGTTCCAGGTGGACGTCACGGACGCCTGTTTTACCTGAGAGACGAAAGAAGAAGAACCTTTATTTTTCCAATATAGATTCTGGCCAAATGTGCAACAAACACGCTTCCATTTTTAAAAAATATACTACTGAACTTGAGGTCTTTATGAGATTAACAGTGTGTGCGTAGACAAACCATAGGCCACATTTGAGGTGAGGTAGCGACGGATAGACTTGAGGTTTTCCACTTCTTCCTGTTCTTCCTCTGCCGTTATATCAACAGGCTCAAAGTACACCAGCTTCACCAAGGTGCCACCGATGTCCATACCAAACCAGGGGAAAGCTGAGGAGGAGGGAGACAGAGGTGTAAAGAATATTGTAGAACAACAATCAAACAGCAGCAGATCTTAAGCCTGAGTAATCTGATTATGGTTTCACAAAAGCAGTATGATATTAGTGAGCTGAATAAAACTGCTGCAGACTAAGGGCAATATGGTCAGTGCAAAAAAAAATCTTCCTGCACAAGAGGCTAAGAAAAAGGAAAACCACCACAGCTCAGTAAGAGCCACAGTTTCCATGGTAACAGACCCCCCCCATCTGTCTCTGTGTGTCACACACACTTCAGCCTCCTATTTTCTCTTTCCCTTAGCTTCTATCCCGTTTTCACACACACACACACCATCTATCTTTGTTTTTCTTCCTCTGACTCCAACACTGGCATCTCTCTCCGGTTTGATTTTTAATTTTTGTTTTGGCTATTTCCTTTAAACCGTCTCCTTCTCTTCTGCTCCTGTCTTTCAAATGTTTGCTGCCTTCTCAATCAGTTTAATTCCATTCCAGCGCGATGGCATGGACAGAAAAGGACAGCAAGACATTTGCAGTGCACCACAAAACAACTGCAGCATTTTAATTGGGAGGTACATTAGTCTGTTGTAGATTCACCAGGATTCAGTTGAATGGAAACTCGAGTGGTTAAAAATTGGGTTTCTGCTAGTTTTACAACATTGTAAAAGGAATATTTTACATTGTCAATTATGAATATAATAGATAAACAGAACAGGGCAGATGAACCGAATAAGAGAATAATAAAAAATTTATGATATTATGAAAAACTCCATTTAATGCTGTTCAAAATATTGAGTTACCATGTAGGAAAAATGAGATTAAGAGCGTCAAACTCCTGCATCCTCCCACAGGTCAAGGTGAGAAAATTTTTTTCCACAATGGGTGCAGAAACTAAAACATGTTCCAACTATTACTCCATAATTCAATCAAGATAGAAGCAACATGCAACTTTTAAGAAAATCATGTCTCAGCTTCTCAAAAGTAAAGATCCAATTCATTTTTTTTTTATCAGATATGATAGACTGTCAAAAGTAAACAAGCAAAACAACATTAGCTGTGCTTCTTTAATGGCCTTTCGTCTGACTAACTCCTTGTTCCAGGTGAACACTCAGTGAGGACTGTGTGCTCTTTTGACCAATAACTCAGTCTCAGTCAGACAACAAGGGTTACTGCAGTTCATGTCAGAGAGGGAGAGGGAGACTCGTCATTCGCTCATTTAGTCAATGAAACATTCATGTTTTTTATTTGTTACACGAGACACTCGATACGGAGGGTGTCACTCTGACCAATCAGTGCGACTCCGGTTTACAACAATGACAACCCTGTTACAGATAAAGTGTGGCCACTGAAACGTGGCCGTGAAAAACAGCAGCATTCAACAAAAGAATGTGTCGAAGGCAAATATTTGGCGCATGATAACAGGCCGACCCACATTCACCAAGACACAACCATACAAACAAACTGACACTGATATAGAGAAACTGCTCTTATAAAACCAATAACTAAGTATATGTCGTTATTGTGAGATGGAAACTTATGAACTAATTACTAAGTTTATTAGACAAAAGAAGGAGGACAAAAATCCTGGAGATATGTTTCCACTAAAGGTAAATTAAGAGTTAAAAAAGTGAGTTAAGTTCTTGCCTTAACTACATTTACCAGCAAAACAAAAACTCTGCACTCTTATGTCACCCTGGTCCTCCACGCAGCTCTGTCATGATGACAATACAGAAATTTGACTATTTCACTACACAGTTAATTATGTCCATCATAATTATGCAAAGTCCACTTTGAGATTGGAGACAAGAGTGTTAAGAGTGAACCACCTGCAAATGTGTTTTATACATTAGTTAACCTCTCATGGTGTTAATAATTATATCCATATGATGCAACATCTGCTCTCCAAATAGAGATAAACAGTCTTGATTTTATTACCTGACTAAGAGAGTGACAATATAAAACTTGACAACAGATGTGACGCTCTTTAAACAGTGTGAATAAAAAAAGGAGCGACAGCAAAATGGACCTATGTTGTATTGAACTCCATTAAACAGCATCACTGGCCTGGAGTGCACTTGTTTTCCTGAAGCCTCTCGTGCCGACTATAAACTGATACCATCAGGGTGACTGTCGGCGGTGCACTACCATCACCTCCAACATTACTGCTGCTCCTGTTACCTGCTGTATTACCCTCCACAACTGCTCCTGTTCCACCACAGTGGTTGGTGTCCGTTTACCTTTTATGCTAGGGGTGGGGGGGGGACAAATCTAGCTCCTCTACTACTGTTTACTTGATGTTTTGTTATTGTTCCCTCTCACCTACTGACCTGCTCTGAAAGCAAAGATTCTGCTCTACAAAATCCACTTGCTTGATTTTGCTAATTGTTTAACGAAATGTGTGTGAATGTGTTCTACTAGGCTATCTGTTATTTTCCACTTATGACAACACTGATCTCAATCATCCAGGAAAATTTTCATCTTCTACATAATTATCCTCCATTGTTTCTTTTTAAATTTAACCTGGCTTATGTCTTGTGGACACACACACACACACACATACGTTTTACAGCCTGTTAGATAAATCTCGGCTGTTCTGTGGTTAAAGCAATCAAACACTGAGTGATACGCTTAAAAGAGACAGGATTTTGTGGTCAATACATTTGACCACACAATTTATCATGATAATTATTGATACTGACTGATTTGAAAATATTTATTGTAATAACCTTTGGCCATATGATCCAACCCTACAGAATGAAATGTGTCCTCATCAGATTCTATTGTCAGTGATCTCACACGATCGTCCCCACGTGCAGTGGAAAAACAACAAACAGAAATAATACACAATGCCAGGGGGAAACATTGCTGCTTCTATTACAGTAGCTGGCTGTCAGTAACATTTTAAAACACTGACTAAAAGCCCGACCTACATTCCTTCTCTCATATGTTCACTTAAGCCCCATGGTTAACTTAACACAAACAAGGTAATTACAACTGTTCAGTGATTCCCACCAACACTTCCTTGACCGGGCCATCAGGTGTTACTGCCCGACAGTAAAGCATCACCGGGAAAGGCTGAAACACTGATTGCTTAACCTGTGAATTGTAAAAGCTTTTCAAATATGTTCTATTTAAAAAGCACATGCGCACAGAGCGTTCACTCAAAGATCAGTGTGACAAAGAGCAGTTAGGAGGGTTAAGGAGTGATTTGTGTCCTTTGTAGGTGAAAGGTATTGGTCCTGACTCTCCTCTGTCTATAATATCATTTCCAGCACAAGCATGCTGTTAACTGTTTAAGCTTTCCATCCATGACCTCGGAGATTACCAGGGACAACCATTTCTATGAAGTTTCTCGTTATTTAAAGGACAATCTCAGGTTTCACAGAGGCTTGGTGTGGACAGCATAGAACAAAAGACAAGAACAAAACTTGTACAGTATGTTAGCGTGATAAGAAGAAAAGGACGTGTTTATACACAAAGGACACACCAATATAAAAATGATTGTCTAGCATGTGGGCAAGGTTTGGCCTGCTTTATTAATAATTATATAATATTATTAAAAAACATAAATCTGTATCTATCTATACTATTTTAACAGTTGTATTCACTTAATTGAATCATTGTTTCAGCTTTATTTTTTTTTCGTTTATGTGATAAAACAAACATAAAAAAGGTCAGTGTAGACCTTTGGAAACCTTTTTTGGAAGTGCTTTCAGAGGATTTATGTGTATAGAGCAAATGATTCACTGGAGATAATCATTGGCTGCAGCTCTACCTAACTACTCCTTTTGACAAAATCATACACTTGGTGCAAATAGTCCACTGATGTACTACTGCTACGAAACACACAATTTCTACCATTACTGCAGTACTGTTTAGAAAACAAGTACATGTCACTACAATAAACACGGGTGCAGGTTTAAATCTATTCATTTTTCACACTCACTTGGATCCACACAGTTATTTTTTGATAAAATGTCACCTTTAAATGTATTGTTATGCCCCTTAATGTTATGGTTTAAAGGTAGGCAGGATTGATGGCATTGGGATTGGATCTGTACTCATTTGTTGAGAGGAGTTAAGAACAGAGAGCTACTTCAAGAGCAGCAGCTGTGAAACATAATACAGCATTACATTGGAGGTGAATTTCTGCCAACACTGCACTATATGACAGCAAGTTACACAGGTACGACCTGTTAGACCAAACATTTATCACAAACCTAAACAAAGTCTTGAAAGTATAACGTTCTTTATTCTTATATAAAGTATAAAGAATGTTGTCGCAAGCAGACAATTCCTAAAAAGTAAACAATGTTACAAATCCTTTAGCCTGGAGGGAAAGCGGAGGAAAAAACATCACCATTGCCCAATAAAATGCTTCTTATAAAATAATGATGCTTACTTAAAGTTGAAAAAAATGAAAGGTCAAATTGATTTTTATCCCATTGTATTAAATAGTGTCTTCTTGTTTGCTGGAAAATATTTCTACTCTTACTGGTCTCCTGACTTCTACTGTGACCTGAAATAAGAACAAAGTTTACCACGACACACATAGGTGTGACAGGACATAAGCATTTTAATGATTCATCTTTTATATAAATTTCACTGTCCTGCAGATGAAACTCAACAATTAAAACTATATTTCTAGTTGATCTCACCTACTGTTGCTTTATTGGGGCTGCTGCAACGCCACACATTTTCCCAAAGGGCTAAGTATTCCTGTAGGTGTGTGCACAGTGACAAAAGGTAGTTGAATTGGTTTTCGGGTGTGCCATGCAGTTCCACTCATCTTGATTTACATGTTACATTACCCTTGTTGCTTACCTAAAAATTACCCCCACACCATAACTGAAACCTGTTAGCACAATGTCTTCAGGATACATCTGCAAGTTGCCCTTGGCAGAACCTTCTTACAAACATGTACCACTTAAAGGGGAGTTATATAAATGGGTTGTAAACACGGCACAACTTGTATGACCTTTCAGTACAAACAGCTAAAAGCTATAGTCTCTTGTTGTTGTGCATCTAATGGTGGCCAACGTGTTGTTTTAGCAATGCTATAAAGACCATACAGTCTAATTATTTCTCAGTCACTTTGTTGGAACACTATACAAAAATATGGGAAACAAGCACCTTTTTTTTTTCAGAAAACAGATTTCACAGGATAAAGTGTCAAGTATTTAGGGTGACCAACACTAACACTTGAACAATAGCACAACCCTGGCTTTCTTAAAGCTGGAATGGAACCCTAAATATTGTTACTGGTAAAAACTGGTGTTTGCACAGTAATATATGTCTTTCCCATAATGTCCTACATCACATCACCATGTTATCTGTGACAAAATCTTAATTTCTCTGTGACTCAGTCAAAACACAGACACACAATATTACCTGTGTCAAAAATACCTCAAACACTGAGACCAAACATGGCAGACCCCGTGCCTTGGTTTTGCACAACATGGAAAATCATACACTGCTGCTAATGCTCAACTCCTCAGCAGATTTATCATGTGAATTACAATAGAAGAAAAACACAACAACAGTGTTCTTCCAGTATGATAAAAGCTTTATCATATCACCTCTGGTGATGTTTCTCTGCGTCTCTTTAGGAAGCCCTCTAGATACTGTAGACTGATAACAAGATACCATACTGAATACTGCTGAGCTATCGGTTTTTACTCCAAAGCGGCCTCACACAGCAGATTAGATGGTGCAACACATCCATCAAAGCAACGTGTCTCATTTACATATGAAAGCAGCATTCAGTCAGTGAGTAACGGCGCATTTCCACCGGCTCTACTCGCCTCGCCACGCCACGCCACGGTTTAAGTAGCGCTTTCACTAGCATAGTACTTGGTACCAGGTACTATTTTTAGTACCTGCTCAGGCGAGGTTCCAAAAGCGTGCCGAGTAGGTACTATGCAATGATTGGTCAGACTGCAGGCCACTGACTGGCCAGAGTGCCGTCACAGGAAGAGACGTCCCACACACAAATCAAGACGAATGGGGCCGAATCGTAGATCACTTACTACAAACTACTAAACAATCCTAAAAACGTGGGTTAATCTCCAACAACTACAGAAGTCTGGTGTAAAGTCACTAGTCACTTGTGTGTATCTCGTATAAAACCAAGTGACCACAGTTTCACTCACACGTGCAGTGATGACTCCGCCCACATTAAGTAGGTACTTTTTTTGTAGTGGAGATGCAACCTAATCGTGCCGATTATTAAATAATGATGCTTACTTAAAGTTGAAAAACTTTCGCCTTGTGCCGTGCCGAGGCGAGGCAAGGCGAGTAGAGCCAGTGGAAATACGCCATAGGTTCCTTCCTCTTTCTCCCGCTGTTATTTGACTTCCTTGAACTGAGCTGCTGATCTCACCTTGATTACTCTTTCACCTCTTTGGTCACAACTAACCACATCCATTGGATAACACAGACTGAATTCAACAGTACATGCTAAAATGTATGTGTGCAAAATTGATTTAATCCATCCATGACATCTGGTCATGTACCAAACTTTAAAAATGATTTATCTGGGCAATAAACTAAAAATATCTTCCAATTGAATAAACAGTTGATTAAGATTGTTTATTTTTCTGATCAAAGGTAGTATTAAAGGTTAAAGTTACAGTGTTAAGGATTGAAATACTTTATAACAGTCATTTCTATTATGCAGATTTTTGTGTGTCTCTGCTACAAGAACATCATAATTAAAAGAAATTAAGCATCAATATCATATATATATATATATATATATACATATATATGGGCCAATTTTAATTTTAAACTTTGACATCGGTATTAGACCTTTTGGAGAATCAATTTTAAAAATGTAATTGCCAACAACCCTCCCTGTCTGTTCTTCTTGCTTTCGTAATTTTTTTGTGTGAAAAATGCGTAATGTCCCCCAAACTTCCATATACACACATTTAAAAAGACCTAAGGTATAAAAAGAAAATATCTGCTCGGTTACACACGAGAGCGGGTTAAACTGGAGGTTAAAGTTTCAAGGCAATTTTGATGAACTTTCTCCCAAGTTGCTTCTGGTGTGAACAAAGAGGAACCAGTCGAAATGTTACCAAAAATAACAGTGCTCCTCTGCCCCAAATACAGAAGAGTCTGCGGACAAAAGTGAAAAATCACACCCCAAGGGGAATAATACATTCCAGGGTTGGCCCTTGGTGAGCAAAAGCTTAGAGTGCTATCTAGGTTTATCATAACGGCTGGTGTCTATCGAAAGACAACTCAGTCATGAAGCACAAAATCTCTGACTGGACATTTCAAAATTTACTGCACCTTGATTACATAATCTTATCAATAACATATGACAAGAAAACCACACCACATTGTCAGTGGTGAGTTTAAGGTAACAACCCTCTTCTACAGTACTTTATAAGTAATCTATCAATAATCACACCACTATATTATGCAAGCAGAACAGAATGTCAAGTCTGTGTATAGTTGAGATTTCGATTATGATATTCCTGGTTTATGACTGGGTTCTTTAACTTTTAATTTCAGTGCAACTTGAAAATTAAATATCATCTCACTCACAGATACATAATCCAAGTAGTATTTAACCACTAAACTAGTTGCCAATAATTACTGTTTGTTTACATATATATATATATAAAAAAAACATCAAAGTAATCTGATTTCAGCTTAAGGGCATTAAAATTTTGAGGGTTGAGAGACACCAAGAAGTTAACATACCAAAGAATACCAAAGTTTGTTTTGAAATTTTATATGCCAAACAACTAAACTAGGGAAATAATCAACAGATTAATCAATGATAAAATAATAATTTGTCAAAACCCTAAACTTTATATATTCATTTTGCCACCAAAATCCCTGAACATTCTTGAAGGTTTCAAGGTCGCGTTATAGGAATTTCAATCAAGGGATCAAGAACAGAAAGGGAAGTGCAGGATGTGCAGCTGCTGTGAAACAACATAAAACTCAACATTATGGTAAAAAACAAACAAAAAAAAACTAAGGTCAACAAACTAGAGTCAACACTGGTTAATTGAAACTACAAGCAAAAGCTGGAATTAACTCTTAAACGGGTTTAAGATTTCAGAGCTTCAGTGCATTGGAACCCATAATGAAGTTGGGGAGTGTTTGTCAAACTATAAAAGGATGTAGTCTAAAGTAAACAATCCTAAATAAATATTATAGAACATACAGCCTGGAGGGACTCAGTTGGCGAAAAAACAAATTAGCACAAATGCTAACGACTACAGTGTAGAAAAGGTAAAGCACTGTATCATCAAAATAATGATGCTGCAGGTCGAATGTCAAACTGAATGCTCATCCCCAAAGGGTTTCTTATTGTAGATCTTTTTCTGAAAAAATCTTTATGTCGACTCTGTTGTCTTTAAAATTGAATTGACCCTATTTCTTTTATGAATTTGTGATTCCGGTTCTGAGAATAATGGCCCACAAATCTTGTTTTAAGATCAGACAGCAAGTTTAACAACATTGAAATATTATACAGCCCGGCCTCCAGTTGATGCTCAGAGGGCAGGTTTCACAGGTGACAGTGAAGACCACCACCACCCCACAGTCACTGATTTATAGGACTACCTGATTAAGCAATACAATTATTCAACTAAATATCAGACATTTAACTCTTTTAAATCTTTAAAAACTCATTTAAGAGATAGACATACTTTGAGATTGGACTAGACTTATACTTGCTCAATTATTATGCATATAAAGCATGACTTAAAAAAGTAAAGAGACTGACAGTCAAAGTCAAAGTGCACACACTTTTCCTATTCATCTCCATTCCCATCAAACATTCATCTATCCATATACAGATTATTAACTTGGGAAATATAACACATACATTGCTTGTTTACATATGCTGAAGTCCATTTTTAAAGAGAGACTTGAAGAAAATGTGTAAAAAGTCAAAAGTTTTTAGTTTGAAGTTGTCTTGATATACAAAGGACTTCTCAATTCAATTAAAAACAAACCAACTGACACTTACCAGGCTTCTTTTCCCCTAAAAGCTTCATAATGAGGTAAAATATCAGCTTAGAAACACAAAACAAAAATATGTAACTCAAAAAAGGACTAAGCAATGACTCCGGAAAAAGGAGAAGTGAAGCAAACCAGTGTCAGCCAACGAAGAAAGCGATACTTTACTACATTCTGCTAAGTTTCCCTGGATGATCTTTACTCTCATCATTCTAAAAGGACCTGTACATAGGGGCGTGGTCAGTCTGCCTTCTGAAGACAGGAGACGGGCGTTGATTGGCTGAGTCAAGCCAAGCCCACTAATCAGGAGCTTTTTCACCACCGAGAACCGGCCAATCAGAGCGCACCAACACAACCGTGGGCTCATAAAAACAAAAGGGGGTCTCCCTGACGACGACGAAAGCCGAACAGATTGGACAGAGACGAAGAAACGCTCTGCTCTCGATGATCGAAAACTCAAATTAACCACGAAACCAGAGGATCGGCTTATAAAAAGGCAGTGTAACGAGTCCCACTGGGTGTCAGATGGTGATGTTGCCCTGTCGTTACTAAACAGCATGGTTGTGCAAACCCCGTTCGATCGTTTTTACACTGTTTCACAACATTTTCATAAATACAGTCAGTCTCACTTACACACACACTCAAAATCAATGACAGCTGCAGGAAAAAAACGTGCTTTCCTGCAGGCTGGGTGACACTTACGGGGTCTATTCCGTCTCACCGACTCAGTCCTCCTCCGCATCCGGCACCTCTTGGCCGGGGACCCGTTGCACTCGGCATCGTCACCGCGGTGCAGGTGATGCATGCTGTCAAAAGTGGTGCTGCTGCAGCCACCGCCGCTGCTGCAGCCAGGTCCGGCGCTCGAGGCGAACGCGCTGCCGCCGCAGCAGCCACCATTTGCGGCCACAGCGACGTGGCCATTAAGCCCCCTCTGGCTCTGTCCGTTGTTGACATGAAAAGGTCCCGGCGCTCCTTTCTTGTCTGCCAATGACTTTGCTTTATCCATGGCAGCAGCTAGCCCCGTCTAAATTAGCTTAGCATCTGCGGGAAGTGGAATACAAGAAGCGCCGGCCGTAGCACTGGGCTGCTCTTAGCTTAGCGTAGCTAGCTAATGTTAGCCTCTTGCAAGCTAGTGAGACACTCGGGCGATTGGCTAACGACACAGAGCGCACTTTTCCCCGCGATATAGCGCGATTTACCGTAAGAATATCTAGCTAAAATTAAGGACGCATTCTCGTTTTAATGTTGTGCAAAATAAAAATCCGAGCAGCGCTACAATACAGTGTTTTCTTTGAGGTCACTTGCGGTCATTTCCCCACATTGAGATCCTGGCAGGCGACGCAGTAGCCGGCGTGTATGTGTGTGTATGTGGTGCTACGTCACACCAGCTCCTCCAACCGAGGAGCGAACTCGTTCACCTCCTCCGACCGGTTTTCTCTCCTGCTGCTGGCGCAAACGACACGGTAACGCTACACTCCAGAAGCAGCACTCGCAAAACAAATATTAAATTAACGCCAACGCGTTCACATTCGCGCGCGCGCGCGGGTCCGACCGTGCAGCTGTGTGCGTTTTATTTCTGAGCGTCGCTGCTAGCTGTCATCCTCATTCCATGCAGTCCTCCTCAGGCACAAAGCCACCAGTCAACATGTCACTATAAAAAGATGCAGCCAATTATGCAAATGTATTTCTTTCATCATTTGGCTCTGAAAAAAAATACTGTTGCTGTTTTGTAGGTCTCCCTTCACAGATCTTTGTGCCTTAGCTGTGTGATACAATAGCATGCAGTTAGTTTTGTGTTGCAGTAATCAAAGGTCAAACTACAACAGTCTCTGCTTGATAAAGAATTCAATCAGCCTTTCTTTCTTCTCCACAACTCTACAAATGATTGATGTAAAGACAAATTTTGCTCAGACTGCTCAGATTCACGTAATCCCACAAAGTGAGAAAGTAAACACCACTGTTGAAACTGCATTTGTGGTTTTATAAAAACCACAAGAAATACCATTAAGATTAGGAAATGCCATGAAGAATAATACATTACATACATCTATACAATACACCAGTACCATGAAATATAAAGTAGTGTTCAGACATTATCTCGGTCACTGACAGAATCATGTTGTAGTACCATGTATACCACCATCTAACGGTCAAAAACTGGAGGGTAGTTAGGGTCATGAGATTACAGAAGATGACAACTCACTGAGGAGAAAGCCATAAATGTGGAGATTGTGGTTAAGCCTATCTCAGTCTAGAGTAATGGAGTCTCCAAACCCTGCCCTCTTCTGGTTCAACATGAATAATCATGTTGTCTGTGGTTAAGGGGGATATGAGTTTGTAATCAGTATCGCTGACATAGGGCAAAAGGCGGGGTACACACTGGACAGGTCATCAGTCCATCACAGGGCCAACACATAGACAAACAATTCACTCTCATACTAACTCTCATACAGAATGAATGCCACAAATGAGTAGTAAAATAAAAGTCCTCTTCATAAAATGGGATGTTTATTCAAACTTTTGGTTAAATGTGGTAATAACAGTCCAATAAAAAAAACAACAACATATAACCTCCATTTGCTAATAATCAGGTCACTGTCAAGTAAAAATCCCTTAACAGGATTGAGTTCAGTCATTACCCAGCCAATTAGTTACAGCCCAGTAAAGCCTGAGTCTAGTGTCTCCTCTTCATATGTAAACACAGACAATCACTTGTTTACTACAACCAAGGATTCCTTGATTGTTTTTCCTGTGTGAACATGAATGTAAGAATGAAACCCATTTGACGACAAGCTTCATGTTGGAAAGTGCAACAGGTCAAGAACGTTGGTGTCACTGTGATTTACCCGAAACCCATACAACTGCTTCTTCATCATAATGTATAACTCTGCAAGGTCTGATGGGAAAAAAGCACAGTATAACTTGTCAGACCATGGTGGTTAAGAACTCTTGTTCAAATTAGGGAGGATGTAGCCTCAGGGGCACTCACTGTGCACACACCTGCCTTTTTATCACAGTCCCCTAATTCAATAGTGTAAAAATGATTTGTTTTCATAGCTGTATGAAAACAAAACTTCATAGCATAACAAAAAAGGAAAACATTAGTTAAGAGGTTTAAATTATTTGTTAAAAGTTATGATACACATTTCATGTATTCAACAATCAGGTGTGAAAGAGAAGAGTTGAAATAGTACTCGTAGTACCTACAGCAATAGTTTTACAATAAAAATATGCATTTATTTGCTTATCTGTTGAAAATTCAGAGATGTATATTTTAAAACCACAAATTATAAATTTGTACAGATAAATCTGTTAATTTGTGCTTCTGTCAGTTGATTTTTCTTTTTTTGGTCAAAGCCAGGATAGTGTTTACCCAGCTTTTAGACCAAGGCTCTTGGTTCTGTTGTGTCCATCGTTATCCAAATAACAGTGAAAGAAAATATACAGTATGGCCCCAATTAACATTAAAGGTCCAGTGTGTAAGATTTAGATTTATATCAAAAGATGGATCAGCTCTAAGGAGCTTTATATTTTGGACCACCATGTTTTTACAATAGCTACTGAAGGCTTCATAGATTCTAGAACACACTTGGAAGGGAAGGGTGAGGCGAGGGATAATCAGTTCTAATATGCAACTTCACCAATAAAGGTTGCTAAATTGTACACACTGTATCAATAAAATACCCATATATATATATTAGGGAGATATTATTCTATTTCTATTGTCATAATAAGTCTTATAGCAGGTTGAGGCCTACAAGTGATTGTATTAAACAAAACATTTAAGACAAGTTTCATGTCCCTAATGATTCCAACTTTATTATTGTTGAGTAAGAATCAAAGGGGGGGAGGGGGGGCACATGGCTGGAGTAGTGGTTAGCACTCTGCCTTTGCAGCAAGAAGACCTGGGTTTCAATTGTCAGTTGTAAGCACTGCAGGTGAGTAAAGCAAATTAGCTGGTTGTGAGGGAGTAGAAGAGTTTTCAGCTGGTTAGACTTTGACTGTGAAGCCATCAGGAACATCCTGCACAATTTTCTTTTTAATTATTTTAATACTTCAGTGTGAGATTTATTGCACAGTTTAAGGCGGTGTTGAGAAAACTGACATCAAATGAGAATTCCTCTCGCTCCAATCGATTTTACCACGGAAGCTCAGTCCCGTCCCAGCTGTATGCCTTGCCAGTCTTTTCCATATTGAGTGTGTCTATGATGCTCATCAGACAGTTTACAGAGAGTTCAGTACTGAACAACTTGTTTTGTGGCACATTCCTGTGATATGGTCGGGAGAGGTCTGTGTTCACTGTCCCTGGATGTAAGGACACGCACACCACCTGGTGGAAAAATGAGAAACAACTCATTAGCCCTTTATTTGTTTTATACTTTGCATCAATTTCCAAATATGTTTTTTTTTCTCTGCTGGTACTGAAGCAGAGACAAAAGCTACAAAAAGTTTACAGTATAATAGTATAATCTATTTGGTTAGATACACGGTTCATACACATTTTTTTTCACTGTGCTGCCATGACTTTACAATGACCTTGACCACACTATGTTTTAACTAAAACTGTATTAAGATATGATCAGTTATGCCAATCGAACTCAGTGAATATGATATAAGGCTATAACAATTCTGCCCCAGATTAAGCTGTCAACTTCTGTTGTTAATGTCGGCCAAATAAATGGTGGTCTCTCTCTCACCCTGAAGCAGCAGCAGTTGTAAATCAGATTTACCTTTTTTTATTTACAGGCCTGCAAATCTGCAGGTTTTTTTGCAGACTTTTTTCCAGATGTGTCATGATTGTATGAACTCTGTAGATGTAAAAGCACCTCTAAAAAACACTCAGACCTACCTTGGGCCGACTGCGGCCCAACTCTATGGACAGATTCCTGGTGGCCATGTTGAGAGCGGCTTTAGACATCCTGTAGCTATACCAACCTCCAAGAGCTGAATGAAGAAGGTGAGGTGGAGAGAGGAAGTTAGATTAGGCGGCAAGAGCAACTACATATTTTTGTTCATCATGCCAAATTTAAATAAAACAACTTTAGGTTAAAGTGAGAGCATTAGTGTAATTTCCAGAAGGTGTTAACGTACCATTATCGCCAATTGATCCCACTTTGGCAGAGATGTTGACAATGATGCCACTATGCTGCTTGGCCTTCTCTGTGGCCTGTTGACCGAAACCACCACCACCCTTCTGAAGGAGGGGGGCAAAATACTTTGCCATAACCAGAGGACCCACTGTGTTTGTCGTCAAGGTGGAAATGATGCCCTACAAGAAAAATAAATTAAGTGTAGACGAGAGGTTGAATCTGTTAATGGAAGGAGGACACTTTTTTTTACTGTGCAGTTCTACATACATTTTAAAATAAAAGTACCATATTCGCACTTTTTAAGTGAAAAATTATCAAATTTCAGATGCAATAAAATCTATATTTTCCAAAAGTTCTGGACACGACTAACTAGGTTGTGTTCAGGACATTTATTTCTAATTATAAGTCTCATATTTGCACGTTTTAATCGAAAAATTATCAACCATACCTAGGATATATTGCAGAAAAATGTAGATGTTTACCTGAGCAGTAACATCCCTCAGACTGGTCTCGCCTTTCCCGGTGGGGTGAAGCATCGCCGAAGAGTTGACGATCAAATCCAGCCGACTGAAACTCTCCTTGACACGAGCAGCCGCTCCGCGGATGTCATCCTCCCGATTCACATCCAGCTGGAGGACAGTGAGCCTACCTGGGTGGTCTCCAGCTAGGTCCCGCAGTGCGGCAGCCCCGTCCGGGTTTCGGCATGTTGCTATGACGGCAGCGGGAGGTTTATTTTCCAGGATATGCTTGCAAAATGCAAGCCCCAGACCTCTGCTAGCGCCCTGAATGAGAGCGACAGGCGCAGCCATGACAGGGGAATCACGTAACGCCGGCAGTGATTGGATGGATGTATAGTTTGACGCGTTCGGGTACGACTAGAAACGTCGTTATTTCACATTTCCAATAGCAATATATTGCTATATTTTTTACAAGACATTTGAATATGTATGTGTACCTTCGTTTATTTTGGTTACTTCACATTGTACCTAAAGCACAACAGAAACGTATTATTTTTTTTTTTTTTAAAGTCACATTCCCGGCGTTTAACCTGAGTAAGAGAAGCCACCGAGGAGAACACAAACGCAGCATGTTTCACAACAAGTACGAGGTCACGTGCTTACAAAACTCTTACAAAAGCATGTACATGTGTCTCTTGTGGTCATTCGATCGACTTTACACAGTGTTGTACAATACTCACCACAGTATGGGAAAAAGAACCACCAAGGAACAAACACATTTGTCAAATTAATAATGAGGTTTCTATATTTCAACTCTCCAGTCCAGTAGGTGGCAGTAGCTTTAACTTGAAAACCAGAGCCAGTGCAGAAAAGGACTCGGTTGCCTAGCGACTAGTGGAAGTCTAGCGTCAGTTAGCTAGCTAGTAGCTAGGCGATGTGCTAACTAACACATATGGCGAACACATAGAGCGTAACCTGCGAGTAAATGCCACCCAAAAGAAAAGGAGCATTGCAACTTATACAGAGAGAAGTGGACGAAAAGGAAAAGCAGGTTTGTTTTAAATGGCGTCTGTTTGTGCATTTTTTCAGCAAAATTTTAACTGTAACAGTTTGAAACTTGCATGTTACACAGTCATAATGAATGGACATTGTTGTTGCAGCGGTACCAACAACACAAACCGCTCCTCACATGAAATCGATCTAATGTTGGAGCTGCAGCAGCTCCATTAATGTGGGATATATCTTAGCATTTATTCTTAAAACACAAGCTCTGTTTCTTTTGTGCCTCTTAAATTACATATATACAATGTAAACAGAGGGAAAAGCCGATCGTTTCTCCATAATTGTTGCGTTTTAGTGGATGAAAATGATGCCAAATCTTGTAGAATACATAAAAACAAAGTGCTATTTGTCTTATACAATGAAGAGCATTGTCAAAAAGCAAGGAATCATTAGGATTCCAAATTGACCAAATGAAGGCTTAGCCTGGTCAATAAACATGAATGAACACTTGCATTGGTACAAGATTTGTGCACATTTCTGACTTACATAAATATATGACAATAAATCACATGTATAGATCACACAAGCTCATTTGACACATGTAACAGAAATGAATAAACTCAATTCTAAACTGTATTTACTATAGTTTTTTCTCACGGTTCTTTAATTTCAGGTTGACAACCTGGTGAAGGATGTGCGGAGTCAGGCTAGATCCACTGAAGAGGCATTTCGGAAGTAAACCACTCTCCCACAATCACAGCAGTGTTTCCTAATTTGTAACCCACCAGCAATTGAACACTGCTTTTATTCAGATATTTATTCTGAATATTTTTCTCATGTATTACATTTCTATATTTCACCAAGATGTCAAGAACTGCAGATGTCAGCTGAGAACACACTAAGGACACTAAAGAAACTAACAAAGGTGAGTACTTCACTTAAGCCAGAGTCTAATTCGCAGTCACTATCTCCTTCTGCATTTTTCAGCCACTTTCAACAATTACATTATATCATACTTTATAACATTTAGATCATTCTGAATACTATTTAAATTGTATTCATATTTTTGTACTATACTGAAACCCTTTTCTTATTGGAAATTAATTGTGAGGGCAGATCTAAGGCAGACTGGGTAGATACACATAGATCAAAGACAATGACAGTGGCATGAATATTCATTCAGGAAAGAGCTATTGCACATACCACCCCAGAATTGAACAATCATGCCAAATAAAAGTAAAAGGTTACAGTCTGCAAAACACCAGTGGCAACAGAGGCGAGATTTTCAGCATGCAGAATCACATGATGAAACAGGAAGTACTAGTTCTCAGAGCAGCAACTTGGTGAGTGAGCATCATGTACAGTGCAGAGGTGAAACTCTACAGACCTGGACTACCAAGTTATATCGTGATCATCGTGTGATACTTCTCATGTCTCCCACACTGCATTGATCATGTGAGCTATGTGGACATATTTCAAGATACAAAAGGGGGAAAAAATCCAATAATATTGGTATCAGTAGATACTCAAGGCTGTGATAGCAGACATGAAAAAGTGGTGTAGCCATCCCTACATCAGGCTAAATCTCAGCTGACACAGGGTGATAGGCCCTGGACAGTTCTTTGTTTTAATGTCATGATGTGTTGCTCCATTTGCTTCTAGGCAGATGAGCTTGCTCCAGTGGGAAACTATGATCAAAGGAAAAAGGAAGAGGAGAAACGACTGCAGAACATCCTTGAGCATTTGAACACACTTTCTCTGGAGCTTTCGCCTCCAGGACCAAGCAGTGTCGCAAGGTCAGTGACACACATGCTTGTTTTTTCTTCCTAAAGTTGTTGCAGAGAAACATACATTTCATGACATCAACTGAAATGCAACATAGTTTTTTGAACATAGAAGAAAAGGACAAAATATAAGTTTGACAACAAAGTTTATATTTAAAAAAAATATGTGTTTTCACGCTACATTGTTTTCGTCCTCAAGCAATGTTTCCAAGACAGATAGTGAAGATGATGATGATGACGATGATGAAGACAGTAATGATGACGATGATGATGATGAAGACGAGGAGGAGGATGAGGATGAGGATGAGAAGCGAGCTATGAAACCACCATCTCAGTCAGACACGCACATCTACAAAGTCCTCAGTGACTTCCAAGGAGAGCAGGTTGGAGATCTGTCCGTTCAGGTGAGGCACTTCCTGTTCCAGAGACTGAGAACATACACAGACAGGATAGGTGTCAGCAACATGCAGGGTCTGAAGACCTGCTCTAAATGATCTGCTGGAGATGTAATCTCAGCAAGTTACACTGTAATACACGTACATTGTCCCGTCTCTGGAACTCTTCCACAAACAATTCACGAAATTAACAAATGACTACATTTTTTAGATTAGCGTATTCCATTTGATCTGTTTCACAGTTCCCCCACCTCTATCGAAATGTCCTCATGCCATGTACTGATCAGCAACCAAAACTACAAACTAGTCCTAATGTTAGTTGTAATAATGTGTGTATTTATATGGACAAACCATGGAAAATATATGAAATTACAAAAATAGTATCAAGACATACTGTATTAATAATGGTCCAGAGTGAGGTCTTTGAAGCCTACAAGCTACAAATCAGTGTCATGGTATACCTTCTCTCCAAATCCATAAACTAGATTACATGTGAGTGTGATAACAGATTATCCTGCTTTTCAGTATGTCCCGAAAATTGCATTGTGTCATATTTACTTAAAACAGAGGGGGCGCTCTAGCCACAAAAATAAAGTACTGTGGTTGTGGTCTTGCAGTTAGCGTGTGTGAATTCACTGACTTTGTGACTAAATTCCATGTTGTTTTTAAGAAAGGGGAGGCATTGAAGGTCATCAGAAAGACAACAGATGGATGGTGGCTGGCTCAGGACTCTAAGGGCAACAGGGGAGTGGTTCCAAAAACATACCTGATGGTAGGAAACACCACACAGTGTCCAACAATGTAATCGCTAGCATTCATTTACTGTAAACAGCCATTTAGCAAAGGATCATTTCTATGTATAACAACATAATTAAGGTTGTTTTTCCATATTTACACCAGCCACCAGTAACAAAACTGTAAATATAGTTACTGTGGCATGTGTTGTCTCCACACACTCGTATAACATATAACATATATCATATAACACTCAATAACATTCATGTGTTGTTATTTTTTAAATAATGTAACTGACATGTTACTATGAAACTATTCAAATCACCCAATGTTCAGATAAGCTCTGGTATTGACAACAAAGATGATGATGATGATGATGAGAAGGATGATGATGAAGAAGATGACGACGATGATGAAAATGATGAGGAGTCACTAGAGGATGAGGAGGAGGAAGAGGGTGAAGAGTTGGCTAATGACCAAGACAAACAGAGGTTTGACATTTTCATCTAATCTCGAAATTGAATGACAATTTGCTTCTCTCATATGGACGTTTAACCAGTTGAAAACTGTTTACATGATCCACTGTCAGCAGATATCATTGGAGTATTGGTTTGAAACTATTGTGTTGTTTGACAGCAAGGATTTACATTCCAACTGGTCCACTGTGAGAAAGGCTCTGACTGAGGTAAAACTGCACTTACTCTACAGCTGATGATACCGTTGTTTACCCGTCAGCAAACACTGTATGTTGTACTCTTTGTGTGTAACAGATTGATGCTACAGATGTGCTCTCTGCAATGGGTGCTATACCTTCGGGATTCAGACCGTCAACTCTCAACAAACTGCTGGTGGAGGAAGGTCAACTAACATTAATTTCATTTCATTTATTCATTTATAAACATCATTTCAGCCGTAATTTCTTAAACCCAATGTGTGTTTCTTTTAATGAGCTGTTAGTAATTTACACTTTATGCATATTGTGTGTACGATATTACACGCACAGTGAAAGTGGACAACATTTCTGTAATTACTACTGTACTGGATTGTCTTGTACGTGGTGTTGGCACCACCAGACAACAATCCTTTGATGAACGGAGTAGTCGAGGGGTACTGTATATGATAAAAAGGCAAAGTAATAGCAGTTTATGTGTCTGTGTAGGTGTAACATACAGAGGAAGTCACTATATTCAGCCTGCTCTCAGCCAATCACAGCTCTCCTTTAAGGACCTCTTTCTGGACGTGGAGACTGGCAGGGTGAGATGGTCTCTCTTCTGTTAGATTGTGTGATCAACACTTCAGACTTCTGAATTTACTTGTCATTCTCTGGTCATGTAGGTCCGGACTCGACAGGTCCGCACCTGTGTTTGTTTTACTTTGTGGAACTGCAGGATGATTCCTACCCCAGGGGTTGGGGTTCAGGTCCTCAGCAGACACGTCCGCCTCTGTGCCTTTGATGGAACTCAGGTATCAGAGTTATCTCTCTAGTATGTGCTGTATTGCCTCTGTCAAGTGGGAGTTGTTTAACAAATACTATTTATTTTTTTATTTATGAATAAAATCATAGTGATTCATCTCACGTCTCACTGGGCTTTTCAGGGATTTTTATTTAATGAACTCTGCTTGTGTTTCAGGTGTTGAGTAACATCCACACAGTCAGGGCAACCTACAACTCCAAGAGCCCAAAGACGTGGAGCTTCTCTCCAAGGGTATGTTGTACTGTGGTTTCCCTCTATTGTAAAACTCTGGTGATGTAAACTCTACTTAAACATTTTCTGGCACAAGATGTATGCTATTTTTTTTTTTTTTACCATGGCCGTATATAAAAGGGGAAGTAGTTTGTCAGTTTCTATAGAAGTCTATAGAAAAATTACCCCTGATGATTGATAACATCAGTAAACATTTTCCTGAGGACTTAATGGTCTTAGTAACTAGTTTCAGATCTTCTTCAAAAGAACATGATGCCAGTTTTGTAAACCATCATTACACCAGTGGACACCAGTGTGAATGACAGCTGCTATTGTCCAGTAGGTGCCTGGTTGTTGGTGCCGTCTGTGATTTTCTGGCTGCGCCGGTCAAATCCTCAATCTTTTAAATAGACCATTTATATATATATATATATATATATATATATATATATATATATATATATTTTTTTTTTACTAAGGTTAAAAATAATATTGATGTTGTATTTCTGTGTTTGCTCCAGATGGCAGGTATCCTACCCAGCCTCCTTGATGGAGAATGTTTCCTACGCTGCAGCTCTACATCTCCTGACCTCGGTGTCCTCTTTGAACTGGGAGTCACCTTTATACGGAATGTAAGAACACACACACACACACACACACACACACACACATACACATAAACAAGTGATTGTGAGGTAATTCAGCCATTGCAGAACTGAGACCACTCTCTAAAAATGACTTATTTCTGTTTCAGTCGACAGGCGAGCGAGGAGAACTGAGCTGCGGCTGGGCTTTCCTCAAAATGACCGATGATGCAGGGAATCCGCTCCCCAACAAGTACATTTACACATACACGCTGTCCATACACAGAATACACTTAAATGAATACACTCAATCATACACTGTTAATAGAGAAGAGAGCCACAAACATATGAAACTGAAAATACTCATCTGTGTATAGAACCTATGAACTGCAAGTGAATGGTGGAACTCCATATGAGAAGAACGTGGCACTGGAGGCTTCAGTCATCAAAGGAAGTAAGATACCGGGCATTTTCTATATATTTTATATGTATATATATATATATATATATATATATTTCTTTATACACATGTTTATATACTGACTCTGGTTCAGCTTTAAGGCTGTAAAGAAAAATAGGGAATCACGAGAGTCCTCAAAATTCACAATTTGACTGGCGCGATTATTATAATATTTTATGTAAGTAGAAATTTACAGACATCCTGTCTGTCTACTCATAATGGTCAATAAAGAATTATTGACTGTTTTCCTCTAAATGGTAACATTTACATCATTTGCTATTGAAGAAGAGCCGGAACTAGTGATTGAGTCCATTATTCCCCTCAGGAAAATGTTCACTGATATTATAAATCAAGTAAGAAGTAGATTTCTATTGAAAGTGCTTCTTCTGTCCTACTGTCCAGGCTTCACTTTCAAAACTCAATTACATCCATTTTTATATACATTCAGTGAGCTCAACACAAGTTCAGTCGGAAAGTATCTTCACTCGACCACCCTCTCCTCTCCTCTCCTCTCCTCTCCTCTCCAGCTGGTGTTTTCCAACAGATGCTTCAGGCCAAGCGACAGCCCCGACTGATCATTAAGTTGAAATCTACCAACAGTCGGACCAGAATGCAGCTTAGGTGGGAAAGTCAGCGAGGAAAAACTATATCGGCTGTTAATTGTATCATTTAAATCACATGTGTGTGAAGAACTACTGTAATGTATTTTCCCTTTCAGTCTCCTCCCAGACACTCTGCTGCACTGTTTGAGCTGTGTCCATCTGCTGGCTCTGCACAGACAGCTGTTAGCTGACACACTGCTGATGGACAGGCCTACCATGCAGAATGCAGGTAACACTCACTTCCTCCATGCCTCTGATCCAGACTGCAGATTTTCCAACATTTAGGGAACATTTCTGTTTCAGATCTGATATGCAGCCCTGTACTTTCCACATTTCCTTTGCTGTTGGACCAACCAGACCTGCTGGATGCTCTCAGGGTCAGTTGGGTGGGAAATCATATGGGGATATAGCATAATTATAGCATTGTGAGCAGTATAATTAAAAAACATTCCTTATCTTCACTTGATTGGCAAACTTGAGAATTCTTTAAAATTGTCATTGAAAGTCTCCTTTAAGCAGACTGGCTCATCCATTAAAATCATTTGGTGTTTTTGCTTCAGGCTGCCTGGCTGGAGGCTGAGATCAGTATGAGCAGAGGACAGAAGGTGAGACTCTGTGTGTGTAATGTAATACCAGTTCAGACCTGTAGAGGGCAGTGCCATTACAGTGCCTTCTCTCGCCCACAGATCTTCACTGCGTACTGTACAATGCCTGCAGGCTGCTGATGAGGAGTGTTGTAAAGAATAATGTCTCCTCTTTGTGTTTGCAGAGAGATTTGTCTTTTTTCAAAAAGGAGTTTGTTAAAGTCTACATGTCGTCCGTGTATTTCCTCCTTCACTCTCCCTCTCTGGCCTGTCATCGCTGGGCCGACCCGCCCTCAGAGGAGCAGCGAGCCAAAGTCATCTACACCACCCTGGATGCTCTAAAACACACCCAGCAGGTCAACGGCCAAACAGGAAGTCCAGAAGTCTTCCTTGACCCCATGCACCAGCACCTCGCCTTTGATATCACAGAGTTGACATTTGACCTCCCCCATGTAGCACAGTAGTGATAATTCATCATACCAATGATGGGTTGATTGTTGTGTTTAAATTATTTTGTACGAGGCATCAGTTTGGCCAAATAAAGAAGAATAAAACCCATAAATGTGTCATAAATTCCTTTCTGGAAATGTGTAAACTCTACTGAAGCTGTTTCTGGCAATAAATTTGTGTTTTTGTCCCATTTTTTTTTTCATCTGAATAAAGTTGAGGGCCACACGGTTGGTGTAGTGGTTAGCACTCTTGCCTTTTAAGCAAGAAGACCCGGGTTCTTTCTGTGTCTGTGTGGGTTTTCTCCGGGTTCTCTAGCTTCCTCCCACAGTCCAAAAACATGCAATAAGAGGATGAGGCAAATCGGACACTCTAAATTGACCGCAGATGTGAGAGAATGGTTGTTTGACGAACTGTGCAGGGTGTACCCCGCCTATCACCCTATGTCAGCTGAGACTGGCAGAGCATTCTCATGTGGAGGATAAAGTGGCAGAATATGGATGGATAAAATAAAGTGGCACCAGTTTTGCGAAATGCAAGCACAATTACAAGATGTAGTGTAATTACAATCCAACACAAACAGTCATCTCTGTATATATTGTCATGATTCAAGTCCCTGATTGCAATTGTCAACAAAGATGTGTCTTTATTCAGCAGAAAAAGGGGAGGAAAGACACTGAGAGACCTTTGCGTAACTCTATAAGCAAAAGAAAAATGATAAGGATGTCCTGATAATGTCATTTATTGTAGATAGTTTAGTTTTGTATGATTTTTGTTCACAACTCGTTCTTGAACTGCATCAGGTTGTTTACTGTTATTCAGGTCTCCACCCATTTGTTCAACACTGGGCAGGTATGTGTGTGTGTGTGTGTGTGTAGTATAGAGTTACAGGGCATTGGAGCAGCATTGACAGTTAATAATTAGTCTGCTGCCGTCTTTTTATAGTCTGCTATAAAAGCCCAAGAGCAGTGAGAGGTTGAATCAGTCTGGGCCCAGAGACTGTGGACTGTGCTTGCAGTTTCACACTGAGTAACTTTCACGATCATTACAATGATTCATCATGGTTCAGTCTGTTCATTAACAATTTTGATACAGATCTCAGTCACAGTTGGAAAGCTCACAGGTTTCGTCATTCAAAATAAGTCAAGGCCGCAATATAGAAGACGGAAAAGGTGAGTTTAAAGTTCATGAACCGAGCACTGAAGTCATGATCCCAATTCATGTTTCTGGATTAAATTGCTTTTCCCTCTAAAGAGTTAAGTTGTTTTCATTTATATTCACGCTTAGAACCAAATAAAATCAGAATTTGCATTTTAAAATGGAAAACGTCCTTATGACTGGTGCGTGTTAAAAATGAAAGACGTAATTATACCCACACATACACTGTGCATACTCATCCTGCATACATATACATAATAATGTCCTAAAAACATCACAAAAGCTTGATGTTAATCTACAGCTGCCATGAAAATGAATGTCCAGTAGTGTCGTAGATTGTTAACAGCATTGTAATATTTTCAATTTGTGTTGTTTTTATGCTTTCTACAGTATTTTATTGTTTTTTTTTGTACGTTTTATTGTTTGTTTTTTGGTCTATTAGGTCTTATTGTTTTATTTATCTCTGATGTACAGCACTTTGTTTCAGCTATTGTTGTTTTTAAATTTGGATTGGATTGGATGTCATTCAGTTGACATTGACACTTGAAATTACTGCAGTCTTAAAAAAAGGCTTACGCTCATGTCTCATATCATTTTATTCAGTTGTGAATGTCAGTGGGAACAAAAGCTGTCTATTCAGTGTAAACCCGCACAGAGCTTTCCTAAAATGTGAAACAGTTCCTTTGCAAGTGTAGACCAACGGGTCACACCCATCATGTTTGTATACTACTACACTAAGAATCCTTCAGCAACAACATTACAGGGCAGTGCTTTTACCTCAACTCTAAAACCAACACAGATATAACCCACAACTTCACCTCTGACCTTCTGACCTGACCCTACCCATAACCAGTTAATGCCTAACCCTATTCTGACCTAACTACAATTCAAATCCCAGCTGTAAACTTTCCTCAGAAATGAGGTTCTGCCTCATTGGAACCAGGTTTTGGTTCTCCATGAAAAGAAAAGAAAGAAAAGTTGAGAAGAAAAGTTCCTAAAGAGGTGAGAAATAAAATAAGTAAAAAACACACACACCTACTTACTGGCTTTCTTTTGGTGCTGTGTTTGCTGATGAATAATATTGCATATCCTGTATTTCCACATTCCTTTGGTGTTGGCATGGTTACAGTACCCGTAGTGACAAGAAAGCGTTGTTAAGCACTGAGCTGAAAATGAAAAATGAAAACTAAAAGGCAACAAATGAACTAATGGGAATAAAACTCAGAGCACCCTTGGGTGTGTCATTTCTGAGTTTTATTAATGATATAGTTTGTTTCACCAAAGTCATTAATAATCTGTCATCTTAGATGTTATTGTGTAAGAATATTATGAGTTTTTCACATTATTATGATCATTGACTAATCACTTTTTAGTTGTTCATTTGTAACTGTTATATGTAATAAGTGCCTCAGAAATAGCTTAATTAATCAAAAAGGCAATTTAAGAAGTTGTAACTCCCAGTTTCTTTCTCGATAAATCTCTCATTAATGACATTTATTTGACAGATCGAACGCTTTTCAAGTGCATATTCACTTAAAATGTATTTACTGTAAATTAGACGCACTGGGAAACAGTCTCAGATGTATGAGAGTATGAAAACATAACTTACACTCTTAAAACTTAACTGTTAGGTCACAGTATATGACACCATATAGCTTCACTGTAATTAAATGCAGTACAGTAGAGTCACTACTCTACGACCTCTCTGCTCATCACTGAATACTGACCGATTCTTGTGTGCAGTGGAAAGATACTTGACCACATACAGGAGACGTCATTGTAGACGTGACCGCTATTATCACCTGGAAATGTTGAGACGTTCTCACCCAGTTACCATTGTGCCCCGGGTGGAGTTCAATATCTAACGAGGAGGAGGAGGAGGAAGAGGAAGAAGGAGATGACGAGGAGGCCCACGAGCAGGTGAAGACCAGTTGAGCAGGAAAACTGGGAGTTTTCCTGGGAATTGTTGGGCTCAAGCTCAAACGATAATCCAGGAGTCACGTTGTACTTCTCTTTGTTTCGATGAGTAAACAAGCATTTGACTTACAGTGTCGCCCACACACAAACGGTTTGTCATGAATGTATCAGAGGATGAGGAAGAAGGAGTGGAAGTACTCATTACGTATGGAAATAATAGCTGACAGAACATAACTGCTTTACTTTTTTTTTTTTTTTTTAAATATACACAAATTAAAGGGCTAGATCAGGGTTTGTAGTGAGGTGTTAACAATACATCAGCAGTGACTGTGCTCTGTGTTTACCTGATATACAGTAGACATTGAGGCCCTTAACAAAATACTTACCTGATAAAATCTAAGTCCACTTAAGTCTATAATAACATGCTTGCTACCTTATCTTGCCATTGGACAGCCTTTTTACGACTGGAAATCGAAGTTTGTTTTATTTTGTAAACCACTTGAGCATTGAGCAATTCTACATCATGGCACACAGGAGCTGTTCACCCTCCTCTACCTCAGTTCAAATGCATGGAAATCCTCAGTTTGTACTCTTTGTGTCACACACTTAAACCACAGACTAACAGCTTGTGTGTCCCTGAGTTCTAAAGACAGAATTTCTTTCGAGGGAGAGGTTTATATTTTTTTTAATATTTATTATTGTGGATTTATGCTGATTTATATTTTACGAGATTATCCTTTAATGAGCTCTTAATAAGGCTTGTGGTTCTCAGAAGTGGCGGTGCAGGCAGTTGATGATGAATATGTGTCACTATCACTTTAACCTTTAATTCAATTAACCTTTAATCGCATCTTGCATTTAAAAGTTGTGGAAACTAAGTATCTCATTGTGGCTGCTTTTACAGATTTTTCAAAATGGCAAATAATCTGTGGCACCAATTTCTGGACCAGCCATTGGGTGGAGTTGCACTCGTGCCAGACTTTTAGCTCTGACACGTTTTATTTTCTTAGTGGAACCGGCACCGGCACTATACTTTGATGGTGTTTCTATTTCTACATGACATTCAGCTGCAGTTTGTTAAACCCTTGGGATTATCTTCAGTCATGTAGGATTTTTAGTGTTTACCTGGGGAGGTTAAAGGTCAGAGTCATCCGATCTCCTGGAGCTTGCAGTGATTCAGTCGTGCATTCACTTACCGAGGACAGACGATACCTTTTTGGTTTTTATGAATGAAAGTAGATTGGTTTTCTTACTCAGGTTACACATTACAATGCTTTCTTAATCAGTCTTTGGTGTATTAAAAACTAGACACTGATCATGGCTATTGTATTGTGATAGCGGTGGCATGTGTTCCTATGGAAATATCTGTGCGTGTGTGTGTGTGTGTTCTTGTCGCTAGATCCGTAACGATGGAGCCAGTCTTAAGTGTTTCTCTCTCAACACTGACCAAACACATCTTGTTGCCCATTTCTTTGAGTGTGTGTTTTGACCAAAACAAAGTTGAAATGACTGCAATTTACTGTGATAAGGATTGTTTGAAAGAAATGCTGACAAATTGTTAAATAATAAACATCAAACATGGTGACTCCACTGGTTCCATAAAGAACTCTATTTTATTGGATATGTAAATAAAACAAGCTCTTCATTTTTAATGTGAGTGAACATTACCTTAAAGGAATACTTCACCGATTTAGATTTAGCTTTGTATCTTACTAGAATAGGAATAGTATTTTTGAAAAGTTGTCTATCAAAGCTGAAAAATATCAACAGTTAAACCGACTGAAGTGTATGAAAGTTCATAATTACAAAAACACAAATGTACAGCTGCACAAAAACATATCCTCCACTAACTATCAGATGCATGCAACAAGTTTTCATTGTAAAGTTGTATAAAATGAACACTTTGTTTTCTACAACCAGCTGATTGTAGTATTATATCTTACATCTTTAAAGTCTTTGTAGATAAATAGATAAATGTTGTCTAGAAGTGGGATGGTGGTGATGGAGGAACATGTGACGTTTGATACCATTTACTGTATTTCACACATATTCATGCTTTAGAACTGGTGAAAGTGGTGTTTGTGTATATTACTATACTATATACTACTATATAATACCAGAGTACATTAAATAAATCCCTTAAGGTGATAGTGATGGGTGATGGGTCTGCCCATTAAACTAAAGCTTGGTTGTGCTTCAAAATAAAAAGAAACCAAATGAATTAAACCTCAGAGCTGGACGATTTTACTTCTGACAAAGGCCTGTTTGCTGTAGAGAAGGCAACACCCTTTCATACTGACGTGTTTGACACAGCAGCTATAATGTGCAGGAGGCCGTGGAAGCATCTCTGGCCGCAGTCATGTCAGTTTAACTGGACTTCATCATTAGAGGGAAACACCCTCGCTCTGCTCAGACGTTACTCTGTCACTTTGTAGTATCTCCAAACACACATTAGTGACTCCAGCGGAGGCTAACAGGTTGACCGAGGGTGTGTTAGCATCAGTAGAACAAAGCAAGTTTCTCCCTTGGAAAGAGACATCCCATTAGGACAAACATAAAAAAGCTCCCTTCCCACAGAATGAGTCACTGCACAATGTTAGAACTCAGTGATACATGTTGGTCAGTTGTCTGATGAAACATCTACCTTTGTCTCGATAACTGGCAGATTACAAACCAAAACACACAAACCGTTATAGTGTAATAAACAAAACATCATCGACTCTTATTGCTTTTAAGTGAACGTGTAATTTGAAACCTGTCGATGCTTTGTTTCTGTCATTTCTAAACAAAACCTGAATTATCTCATATACATAGACAACAATAGCTGACACAAAGTGCTAGACATCAGAGATAAATAGAAATAAATAAAATATAGAAACATAACACCTAAAACACCTAAAAACAAACAATAAAACAAAAAGAAGCTGTAGAAAATATGAAAACAACACAAATAAAACATTAAAGTCAGAATTGTGACTTTAATCTCAGAATTAGGACTTTAATCTCAGAATTAGGACTTTAATCTCTGAATTGTGTGATTTTTTTTCTCAGAATTGTGACTTGAAATCTCAGAATTCCTGCTGTTTTATTTATTTTTTCTTTCTTTTAATTTATTTTTATTTTTTTACATGTGGCCCTAATACTATTCCGCACATAATTGACGTCTCATACTGGGTCAAAAGCCAAACAGTAATAGTAAAATAAAATAATAATAAATTAATAAATAAATGAATACATTTTACTGTTGTCTGTTCAAATCATTTAATCAATTAATCATGTGTGCGAGCGTGTTGTTATTTATTTTGTGACGGCACAACAGAGTGATTAATGTTGGACTGAGTGAGAAATGAAAACTCTTAAATGGTCCCACACAATAGGTTTTGTAGATTGTGTTTTGCATGTTTTAATCCCTCAGCCTAGAGACCATCACGCTGTGTTTGTCAGTTTCGGCCAGGGCGACACTCTCACAGACAAAAGCACAATCCTACTCATTTATTCTCGAACGTAACTGACCTGGCATCAGGCATTTCTCGTAAACAATAAACAGAATGTAATGTAAGATTCTTCTTAAAGGATTAGTCTGACATGGTTATTTATTCACTTTTCACTGATGTTCTGTTGATTTAGGCATGTCATGAGCTGCACGGTGGGGCAGTGGGTTCCATTAATGCCTCATAGGAAAAACGTTTTCCTTTGCATGAGTTTGCATTGGTTTTACATGTTTACATATTTTGTTATTTAAAACATATACACTGGAATATGAAGTCAATGGCTGGAAAAAAAATATTATGTAAAAAAAAAATGCCCATCATTGGGTCCTGACTGATATTTGTCCTTATGTCTGGTTCCTAAATAATAGCAAAAAGCCTGTTTCATCTACCAGCTCATGGTAAGCTTGTGGATAAATACCCATTTTTAAAAACAAAATAAATGGAAGCCACTCCCAACCTCTGTCATTCTCCCCTGTTTGCTCTCTCGTTTCACTCTAAACTATTTCATCTAAACCGAGAATATTTGTGTTTGGTGGATTATTTTCTTTGTTGTAACAATGGTCCTCTGAAATAAATCTTATACCGTTGCAGAGCAGGTTTATTTCCCTTTTACATGGTGCCATGTTTGTAAGGAAAATGCACTTGTAGGTTACGCCCATGAAACACTTGCCAAATCTTCTCTGTCAATGCCTCAATGACTCTTGTTTGGTGTCATTTATTGGATTTGATGATTGAAGTCTGAAGAAACAAGGCATATTGGCAATTTATCAATTGATTCATTTAACAAACAGGGGGCTCAGTAGCATGTGGAAATAACTCACACAGCCACAACAGCCTGTTTGGAGGTATAGGCGAGGTGAGGCGAGGCAAGGCAAGGCAAGGCAAGGCAAGGCAAGGCAAGGCAAGGCAAGGCAAGGCAATAAAAGCAAGACGTTAAAATGACATGAATCCAAACAAAAAAAAAGACATTAATACTACATTAAAATCAGCATTAAAGTTGAACACAAAGTGCATTTAAAAGACAAGAATGAATTGCTCAGGTGCTCGGGAAGTTTGTTCCACAGGTGAGGAACAGAATGACTGAATGCTGCTTCACTTTGTTTGGTTCTGCTTCTGGGAAACACACAGTAAACCTGTTCCTGATGATGTCAACCCCACTGAAGACTTGCGGGATCAGCTTGGGCGTGCTGTTCATGCCGGAGTGACCAACCCAACCACACTGGCTGACTTGCGTCAAATGCTGGTTAAAGAATGAGATGACATTCCACAGCAGTGTGTGACCAACAATTTCCTTACATTTCTTTTTACATGTGTCTCTGATGTAGCCATCCTCTTGCTCTCCTCATCAGGAGTGTCAAACTCATTTTAGTTCAGGGGCCACAGACCACTAAAATAATAGTATAATAACCTATAAACAACAAGAACTCCAAATGTTTCCAAATGTAATGAAGCATCTTTTTACAAAACATATGATGAACAACTGGAAATAAGATGCAAAATAAGTTTAATTTCAACAATAGTATGCCTAAGTTTATTTGCACATGTGCATTGCAACTTACAGATCACAGTGGATCTACAAAGGAACATTTTTCACATTTTGTCACGGGTATCTGGAACTGAAAAAAATTGTATGATTGGATTCACAAATTCATCCTGTGGGCCGGATTGGACCCTCCGGCGGGCCGGTTCTGGCCCACAGGCTGTATGTTTGACACCCCTGCTCTAGAAGTCCTCCAAGACTGGACAGTCATGAGCGAGCTCAAATTTCGACTTGCTGTCCCATCACCAGACTCACACACACAACAACTGGAAAACGGTTTGTTGTCGTTCTCACACTAACAAACCTGACTTTCACTCACCAGCCACATATTTACCTGTTCAAATACATCACACACCATGCAAATGTGGTAGGCTTGTTGTTGTTGTCACACTGGCTTGTTGGAGTATTACAGAAACTGCTGATCTACTGGGATTTATCATGCATGACCATCTTCACGGTTGACAGAGTACGGTGAGGAAAAATAGAAAATATTCACTGGCAGTTCTCTGGGCAAAAATACCCTGTTGATAGAAAAGGAAATAAAGCCTCGTTTCAACAGATGTTTGCAGAAGACTCTGAACGCCCCACTGGTCAAACGTCGACGCAGATGTGCCGCAGCAGTAGACCATGCTCAGCTGACACTCTATAAGGTATTTTATTATTTTTTATTTTATTTTTATAACACCTAAAGAAGTGGCTCGTGAGTGTATACACAGGTCACTCAAAGTACATGGGAACATAATGGGCAAACACCACAGTCTTCACCATAAAGCAAACAACTTCCCTGCTGTGTGGAAACAATGGCCAGTGTATTTTTCAGGGTATTTCCTACTCGTCAGTATTGCCATCATCTCAAACACTATTTCAATGCCTCACAATCACTTTTTTTGTGTGTATGTAAACCAGGTTGTTGTCATGTATAGACCCGCACACAAACACTGTGAACATATGAGGGCATGCGCACACACACACACACACAGACACACACACACACACACACACACATGGAGGGCACAGGAACGTCATCTTGCTGCACAAACAAAGCCAAAACCACTCGTCAAACTGGTACTTTCAACCAGAGGGATGGATGAGTAGGTGCAGCAGAGGAGGGAGGTGCAGAATGGAAGGAGGGGGGGGGGGAAGGAGGAAGACAGCCTTTAAAAAGCAGATTAAAACAGGTTATGCGTCTCATTCTGCAGGACATCACACATTTGTGCACACACAGTATTTTGGACTATGGCTTCCACCACCTCCGGTGATGTTCTGCCCACAGGTGGCAGGATCTTCACTTCCATTCCTGACCTGTTCTTCATCCCCGAGTTTGTGAGTTCCTCATTTGTTAATTTAATTGTTCTTTTTTTTTAATATGCCTCGTATAGCTACCACCTCCTCATTACCTCACTAAGGTAAAATTCTTAGTTTAGACAGGGATCTGCCAGTGTTTGTTGAGGGAGCCAGCATGGAGCAGAAGGACCAACCACAATTAATAGTGGAGTTGATAAGTTGGGTTTGATCTCAGCTCCCAAAACTAAAAGTTTTCAGCGAAAACGTCTCATTCTGTAGCTACTATTCTTTTTTTTTCTTTTATTCTTTGTAGTACTAATTCTTGTTGTTAGGAATTCTATGCAACCCTTCTTATACTAACAGAACGCATACGTTTCCATAGCAACAGGAAACAGCGACCTGAGATGTTGGCAATAAGATGTTGTGCTTATTCTTTCATCTTATTGGTAAATTAAGAAACATTTATCCCTGTTAAAAATACATCACAGTGGAGCTTTAAATATGTCACTATGAAAGGTGGATCCTTGAAAATGTACAGACATTAGTGATAGCACCCTTCATATGTGATCCTTAAACTACTACAATAAAAAAAGATAATCTAAACTGTAATAACAACAGCAAACACTCTAACGCTTAAACAAACCACTCCGGAACGAGAGCAGACTATTTACGTTTCCATACAAGGGACTGTGAAGATTAAATCTGAGTGACACAGGTGGAAAAACAGCTTTAGTTGCAGAGGGAAGTGTAAATCTAAACCAGGCACGGGCACTGCTGGCTCGGGTCTTTTTTTTGCCTGCTGGCAAAAAAACATCTTCAGGCTCAGGCATGGAAGTGGAAATGACAGTGTTTGGAGTTTGCACTGTAAATCTAAACCATCACAAATATATTAAGAGAATAATAAACATAAAGGGCAGAGAGGATATGCCCAGGGACAGGCTTGGCAGGTTTTTTTTTATAGCCAATTGTTCAGTGTCATTTTCCTCCAATGGAAATTACCGGAGGACAACAAGAGGAAATGTGCGTTTACTATTTCAAACCCATCGGTTCAACAGATAAAATGATACCAAACATGGAAACCACATGCTGTCCCTGTTTTGAATGGAAGTGACTCCGACACGCTTCGGCGCTCTTCATAAAAGCAGCACTGAAAGCTGCAAACCATGAGCCAAAATGGAGTGCTATTTGAGTTGGTCATGATTTTACACAGACACTTCAAGCTATAGGCCTCTCACACTATAGGCTGCACAATAAAGGAATAGTCCAGTGAAAATCTAACCCGTGACTGTAAAACAATAACTGTGTTGGTCTTAAAGTAAGCTCCAAAACTGGATGATGGTAACGCAATGAATGCAAGGAATTATTTTTCTTCTTATTTTTCCTTGAAATAATAATTTGAGGCCTTTCCCATGACCAAAAACTCACAGATTTTTGCGACCGTGTCAGACCTGGTGAAAATGTACGTCTGAAAAAGGTTCTGGGGAATGTACGTCGAAAATTGGATGCGGGAGGGGCCAATAAGTGCACCGCCCCCTGTCCAAATTCACCCTGAACAGCACGATTATGGTACGTGCACGAAGATTGCTACACACTGGGATGAAGAAAAAATTACATTTTGACCATGATCCAAACCCAACAGGAAGTCCACCATCTTGGGTTGATTTTGTCAAATTCGCACCAATGGTATTTGAACAAACTTGTCGTAGAGTTTTCGTGTGATCATCTTCAAACGACCCGTGCGCCTCAAGCTCATCTCCCGTTCATTCACTACAAAATCTGTGATTTTCTCTATGGACTTTGGTGCAGGAGAGTGAACAGTTTACAAAGTGAGACTATAACTCCAGTTCTTCTTCAGAAATGATTGTATAATGGCAAAATAAACTTGCGAATATATTCTTAAAGCCCACATAGACCGGAAGCTCCAATTAACGCTGTGTTTGTGTGTGTATCTGCGTCATTACCTCGTTTATGAAACCCTAAAGTTTCAGAACAAACAGTTCAGCCACTGCTGAGAAAATAGTGTTGTATTGTTTTCCTGGGCTCTGCGAAGCGGATCGGCACTTCCTTAATCTGATGTCGTCATCAGAAATCCTCACCACTCCTCTCACCACCGTAGCGCCTCCTGGTGCGGGCACTAGTCCGGGCACATCCGGTTGCGTACATTCAACTGCAGAAGAAGAAGAACTACTCTCATTGTAGCTGCTGAGATGCAGAGCATCCACCGTGCCAGAGGGGGAGCTGTGTATCTGAGAGCTGGCCTATCTATTACGTCACTTCCAGGTACCTGGCCAATCACAGGACAGTGAGAAAGCTCTCGTTGGCTGGCCAATCACAACACAGTCCACATTCTGGGGGTGTGGTTTTGGTCAGTGAGGAGATATTTTGATTGGCTCGTTTGCAGCGATTAGGAGGTTTTTAACCGTGAAAACAAGTTAATATATGTAAGTAGACCTCCATAACTAACATATACTGTATGTGTGATACAAGCATTCGATGTCACCTTTAAGATAGTGTCCACTCGATGTCCTCGCTGGTAGTCATGTTTTTGCTTTTCTCCTGCTGCTGTATTTATGTTTATGTCCACCTATTTATTATGTTTGTATGTCTTTTATTGCACTGCTGCATGGTCCTCTTGTCCAAGACAAGTAAAGAAACTTTGACTTTGACTTTAAAAAAAAAAAAAAGAAAGAAAAAGAAGTTGGTAAACCTGTCTTAGGTCCCTTAAGGTTTCAAAATCAGTAAAAAAAAAAAACACTTGTGGTTGAACCAATAAGCTGCGAGCACTTCACAGCCTTCTGGCAAAAAGTATTGAATACTTCAAAAAAACTCCAGTTCCCTTTTAGCTGCAATTGATGTCTACACACACGGGATAATGTTGCTATGATATGAATGTAGACCATGTCAGCCTGATATGGATCAGTCGAGATAAGATGTACAGTATATGTACTGTTTGCTGAACCCACAGCATGTGACAGTTTAGAATAATATTTGAATAAACTAAAGCACACGTGTTGTCACTGAAATGAACAGTTGCCTCAGGTGTTTACTTTGCTCTGTTTCTTATTCGCTTTTTTTAAGGTGTCTGTTAAGACAAACAGCCGCTTGACTAAGGTTTCGATGACTAACAGATGAAAGACGATACACGCTGCTTAAATGTTCTTTTCACGATAGTAGTATAAATATGTTTTACATAATAATATAAGAATTAGTAAATGTTGTCAACTCCAACACGTTGATTTTGAGGTTCAAAATAACTGCAGGTGTATTATTTAACCGTTCGTGCTCACGCAGCACATTGTGAAGAAAAATACACAACATCATGAGGGTGTGTGTTTATAGGTCACATATTCAGGCTTTAAAAAAGCGTAGTTTTTTCTTCGTTCTTCTTATGTGTTGTTGAGTCAAAGTTACGATTCGTTTGATATCGCATTTTTAGTAGTGATGTAAGGCAGCAATAGTTGTGCAGAAGTCACAAAAATTGATTGTTCTTCCTTTTCCTTTTTGTGAAGTGAACTTTGAACTGTAACATACTTTTTTGCTCAGGTGTGTTTATATAGTTGGTGAGATTGTCTAGGTTAGGCTGAAAAAAAGGACATAAAACACTCTATAGTGCACATTTTTATGCTGCACGTTTTAACACAGTAATGGAAAGAAGACGGTTAATACAGGGCGTGGCACATTCTTTGGCATGTGGTCAGAGCGAACGTTTCACACAACAAATGGGTAAAAGCACCGTATCCAAACATTATGTGATACAGGATCAAGGACAGAACCAATGATGGTACACGTGCACTTTCTAAAACGAATTCACACTTCAGTAGTCACATCAGTCAAGGGATTTATCCTCTCAATCCTTCAAAATTGACTTAACCTCCCTCACTGAGATCAGTTCTGACTAAATTAAGCTTTACTAATTATTATTCAGTGGAGTATGGGTATTGATGGTCCCCGATGTAAGAAGCAGAGGGATTTATGTGTCGTTGTCACCAAAGGAAATTTCCTCTCTGACAAACAGAGCTGCCTTCAGTCTGAATAAGGCTCTGCAAGAGTTTGTTAAAGCGCTGCTCCTGCAACACCTTATACCTGAGAGCTGAGAGCTGATTGGCTGAGACAAAACACCCGAAACACCTGCATGAATCAATGCACAAAAGGCCTGTGTGACAGCAAACACTTTAACATGTCACAGCAGAGGAAAGCACATGTGTCGCTATTGACACAGACAATGGAATGGAATTCGGCTGGAATATTCTTGTAGTATTGACGCCAGTGTCTTTTGTCATATAAAAACCGAAAGTTGTATTGTGTAATAACAATGTAAAGAGAACGTCAAAAGGAAACCTTATTACACAGTGTTTATGGTTAAAGGATTTCACATTCTTATCAGTGAACAATGGTCTATTAAAATGCCAAAGACTCTTTGAAGCAGATTGTTTGCCAAAGGAGGAGGAAGACTGAAACTACATGAGTGACAGCATTGTGTGTGTGTGTGTGTGTGTGTGTGTGTGCACTTGTCATTTGACCCTGCCAACAATTTCCAAAGTATAAGAAAGAGCTGCACTTGTAGACGCAGTAGATTCCCATTTCTGTTGCCTGGGACAGTCATACTGGGACACTGTATGTACGTGTTGCTGTGTTTTCATCATGGTACGGTTCAGTTCAGTACAGTACGGTATGGTTGGGAATGGTAAAGCTCTGGCTCAGGCTTGCGTTTCACCTGAGAACACTACCTGGATTTAGTGGGCGAGGTGTGGGCTGTGTCCCTGAAAGTCAAGTAGCGTGAGGTTATACCGGTGCGACGACAACAAAAGATGACAGTGAACGTGACACAACAGACAAACAATGGCGAACATGCATTTTTTTCCTGCCCGATTTGTGGCCGTTTCTATGAGACGTCAAAGCTTTGTCTTGACTACCATGGGATGTTTACACCGATTGCAAGGGAGCGACGTTTATCTGAAGCCTAATCGGCTGACTGTCGTGGTTTGAGCCAGTTTAGCTCCACCCTCACCATACCATTTTACTCTGGTACCCCAGGGGAAGGGTGCCAAAAAATGGAACGGTTGGGGCCAGTTATTTTGGTAGACGCAAAAAACCTATACCGTGCGTACGGAACCAAACCAAACACGGCTTATGAGGATAAAAATAGAGGCACTGAAAGTTATGTTTCCACCAAGCACAGAGCTAGTGCAATTCATCTAGCTACAGTCTCAGTTGAAAAGGTAAACCCTGATCTGGCTTGTGTTTCCACATTTGGGTGTGTAGACCTAAATACATGACATCATAGACAGTGCAGACCACCAGTACAGTCAATGAAAAAGAAGAATGTGACACGGCAAACAAAGGAGAAACGATGTGGAGTGCTTCCAGCCCCGGTGTGTTCTTTCTTCTTGGCATGTGGCCGTTTATCACAAGAAGAAGACAAGCTTTGTTTGCATGTTATATTAGTTTTCCCCCCATTCTTTTCCCATTGATGCACAGAAGTGATGATTCTCGGTCAACCAATTAACAGACTGCAGTGTGTCTAGCTCCTCCCTTTAGGGCCCACACTACTGTGCTGTAGAGTGCCAAAAAAGTGGGAAGGTACAGATTGATTGTTTTGGAACGATCTGAACTGTGGAGCATATAGTGGGGATTAACCATCGCTGTTAACCCCAAACACAACCTCTAACCTCTAACCATAATCACATTTGAATGTTAGTCCACCCTCCTATGTACAGTATTGTAGGAGAAACATAGTTACACACGTGCACAAGCAGCGCACCAGTGAACAACTTTATTCTTAATGTTTTCAGCACTACACACAAAAAGAATCTATTCCTGTCGCCTGGAGAACAAAACGAATTGGGGATGTGGAAGGTGGTCGTCAAGACTAGAAAAGCGTTTATAAACAAACCTTTTACCAAATCACTGAAAACGTCGGAAGTATCATCAGAAGCTTTACATTTACAGCAACTTTAAGTTAAATTTGTTTCATGCAAATGACCCTATGGAACTTCAGTGCACTACTGACTCTGCAGTCACGTTACCATAGAAACTAGATGTATATGATGTGTATGATAAAAACGGACTCTAACTAACAAAAGCACCATTCCCCCCCCCCCGCAGGTGTTTGGAGGTTTGGTGTGGATCTTGGTGGCATCGACTTACGTCTTGCCGGAGAATCCTCAGGGCTGGGTGATGTTCGTGTCCATCTTCTGCTTCGTCATGACAACGCTGTGGTTCTTCATCTTCCTCTGTGGAGCAAATCAGAGCAGCATCTGGCCCGCCCTGGTAAGACACACCCACCAACTGCTGATTGGCTAATACAACTAATGGTTAACAGTAGTTATAGGAACACATTGCCACAATAGAGATACCTAAATGTACTTATTGTATTTGATCAATGCTTTTGTCATTCTCAACCAAATTGACTTCTCCACTCTTGTAGGAAGACACTGGTCTCTTTTTATTAAAGTGAATAACTTGTTAATAAGCCCCTCCCTCTTTACCTCCCTCTGCAGGATACAGGTTATCATTTTGTGGCTGCGGTCTTCTACCTCGGAGCTTCGGTGGCTTTGGCGATGGTCACCCTTGGGAAAGCGGCGATCACGATTTTACCACCTGTGGATGAAAATCTTAAATTCTATCGGCTGGATATCGCTGCAGTGGTATGATGTACAACACACACACAGATTTAAGATTTAAAAATGAAACTTGTTTTTTTTAATTCTCAATAATTGTACAGACCTGGCATTTTCCTTTTTGATTTTCTCTCTGGAAAATAATTTTCCATTCTAACTTTACAGAGAATCTGCATGAAACTAGCGGACATCTTTGAAAACAGGCTGAAATGAGGATATTAAAAACTAAAATAGCTTTATAGCTAAGGTGAAGTTCAAGTGTGTAAAATGAAGGTGAAATTAATTTCATTTGGCATAAATTAAAGATAAAAAACAATTATATTACAAGTCACCAGATTGTATGAAAGTAATAATTGTATTAATTTGCAAAATGTCAACATAGTGTTGATAAAATCCTGATTCAGGACGTTCAGATTCTAACGCCACTTGGTGACAACTCTTTTGACCTGTATACCTCAAGGTGACAATCGTCCTTTTTGTGTTTGTGTGTTCTCAGGTGATGTCTTACTTGGCCACACTCCTCTACTTCCTCCACGCCATTTTCTCTGCCATCCGATGGAAGAGATCCTAAAACGACACGCCAGCCTGACCGAGAAGGCACCGAGTAACCAGCTAAGGAGTCACTGGACCAAACACTTTTTTATTTGGATGTCAGCTCAATGATAAAAAAACATGTTTTTTTTTTTTACTAGTGTGGTAGAATATCAAATAAATGAATGGAAATCGAGCAGGTTGCTGATGTTCCTTGGTCTGGTCAGCGGTGCAGACGTTGACAAGTTGCAACAATTTACTCTCATCTTAATCATATAAATGCTCGAATGATCACTAATGTCAAAAATAATAAATGTACAATGACCCCAAAACTTTTCACATTTTTATATCAACATATTGTCATAATTATTTCATGTTTGGCTCCGGCTAGAAGACAAATAAATGAAAGGGACATTCCTTTAATACTGCGTCTACACTTATGTGGATATTTTATGTGGTTGCTCCACCTTCATCATCTGTTCCCGTGCCAGAAAGGTCTTGCAGTAGTGTAGAAAAGGCATACGTGGGTTTTGACGGAAACAAAAAAGCAGAAACATCGAATATCAGAAACATCTGAAGGCTCTTCACTTCCCGCGTGTGTCCTCCATGTTTACGCTGAACCAAAGCCAAAAGTACAATGACAATAATAACAATTCCCCCCACTTTGACCATGTGTTTTTTAATGATTGTTATTTTCTGTTTTTTTTAAGGGCTTGGTGTTCATGTAACATATGGAAGTATGTTTCCACATGACTCGCAATATTTTCCATGATTTCACTTTCATACAGTGACAGAATTACTGTTCAGCTGAGGGAAGATGCTCGACACGTTGATACGAGCATGACTTTTCTATACCATTTCAAAAACAAATGATATATGTCTGTCATATTTACCTGTTGCTTATTATTAGTCCCTTAAAAGGTGTTAGTTCGCCTCTTTATTCTTTAAAAAAACAACAATAAACAAACATGCAACAACAATCCAATCCCTTGTAATACACACACTTTTTCTATGATACTTGTACATATAATGCTACTGGAATCTGTCCAGTCACACAAGTGTACCTTCATTTTATATTATGTATTATCCTGTTATCTGGAAGTGAAAAGTCATACAGTGGTTTTGCAATAAACTTCAGAAGCATGGAAAATTGAGTCTTTGTTTTGTATTTGTTTTTAAGTATGAACAACCTTTTCACGTCAATTCACGTCATGCGCTGTGCGTGGAAGTATACCGACACCTTAAGTTGGAGGATGTCCTTTTAGGTTCTCTCTGTGAGCAATAATGGTCCATTCACATTTGACCTTTTTACTACAGCTTTAATGTGTGTCAAAATATCATTTGAGATCAATTATTGTCTCGATCTATACACATCGTAGTCTAGTCATCATTTTAAACATGTTTCTTTCGAGTGAAAATAGTTATTTAGTTACTGTACACTGAAGAGGCGGAGTCTCCACAACTGCGGATTTATCATGACCTTTACTTTGAAGGAGCCTTCTGTTGCAGGTGCTTGTGCGTGCAATGCAAGCAAAGAGCCTCTGCTCACACAAAGTGAGGGCCATGAAGTTGAGTTTAACCCCAAAACTCTTTCTTTTCTCAACAGCCACAACAAAGAAACACAGACGCACAGGTTTTACTGTAGCCCATGGCCACAAAATTCCTCGTGTGAAAATGCTTTCATAGGTCACATACTCACGTGAAACAGTAGGTGGCCTCAGGTGAGTAAGTTTCACAGGGTGTGTCTGGTTTGTGCAGAGGTATAAAGGTATCTCTTACCACAGTGTGGCAGAACAGGTTTGGCCTTGCTATAAGGATCAGAGACACCTGCTGCTGCTCCGTTAGTTCACAGCAGACAGACGCTCGTTCACACCGGGTGAAGGAACACACAGACATGGCTGCAACTCAATCCATGGGGACTCTGCCCAGCGGCGGGGGCATCTGCACCACAGTGCCGGACATATTTTACCTGCCTGAACTGGTGAGTGGACAATCACAGTCGTTCAGGATGGGATGCTTCATTAGTATTTATTTGTAATTCAGATACAGATATTGATTTCTATATACAACATTCATATATATATATATATATATATATGTATATATATATGTTTATATATATACATATATATGTATATATATATATATATATATATATATATATATATATATGTATATATATATATATATATATATATATATATATATATATATATATATATATATAATCATTTTAAAAATCTTTCAAAAACTTTATTTATTGATTTGGCAAATAACAAACTGAATTCACCTTTTTATACCCAAATTTGCCTCGGCTCACTGGGCTTCAAGGACTAAAATAAATGTTTCTGTTCAGGAATGCAAGTAAATAACTATAATTTGACATCTTAATCAAGAAATAATAATAATCATGCACTTTACTATTTTTTTTGTAAAACAGTAAATTTGATAACAATAATAATTATCTTTTAGCACTGGCAATATCATTTTGGTGAAAGGGTTTTCTACATACTAGTGCATTATCTGTTACAGAAACATAAAAAATTATTTTGATAATTACCAATTCCGTTAATTTAAGGCAGCTGTGGCTTTAGATGGTGGTTTATACATGTATAAGCACTGTACACACACACACACACATATATATATATATATATATGCATGTTCTCCCCGTGGGTCCCCGCGGGTTCTCCAGCTTACTCCTACAATCCAAAAACATGCAATATGGGGATTAGGTAAATTGGGCACTCTAAATTGACCATAGGTGAGAGTGGATGGTTGTTTGTCTCTATGTGTGTCCCTGTCATGGACTGGAAAACTGTCCACGGTGTGACCCCGCCTATATCACCCTATGTCAGATGAGATTGGCACAGCACCCTTCGTGACCCTCATGTGGAGGATAAAGTGGTAGAAAATGGATGGATGGACGTACATATACATATGTTCTTTTATATCAACAATGAAATAAATCATCTGTTCTTACAAACTGATGCATTTATGATGAAAGTGAGTGAGTGTTAAGAGTGAGTGTTAAGACTATTATAGTTAACAGATCAACTTAAATGTGTAATATGTATATATATATATATATATATATATATATATATATATATATCAACTTAAATGTGTAATATGTATATATATATATATATATATATACATATTACACATTTAAGTTGATCTGTTAACTATAATAGTCTTAACACTCACTCTTAACACTCACTCACTTTCATCATAAATGCATCAGTTTGTAAGAACAGATGATTTATTTCATTGTTGATATAAAAGAACATATGTATATGTACGTCCATCCATCCATTTTCTACCACTTTATCCTCCACATGAGGGTCACGAAGGGTGCTGTGCCAATCTCATCTGACATAGGGTGATATAGGTGATACCTAGTTTAAACTGTAGCAGGGCATATATGTATATATATATATATATATATATATATATATATATATACATATATGCCCATATGTATATATATATATATACATATATGCCCTGCTACAGTTTAAACTAGGTATCAGATTAAATACAGAAAATACCAGTTTTATTTTTTGCAAACCTCTAAATCCAGAATGTCTAGTTAAGGACTGGGTTTGAAAGTGATTTACAAAATGATGGTGAAATGGGAGTTGACAGAAAACACATTTCTTATATGGGAGGAGCCCGTGCATCTTTTCACAGCTCACATTTCACTCATATTGTATGTGTGCTGCTAATCTACGGAAGAATGCGGCCAAGTCTCTTCTTTTGGGAATGATGACAAAAGAAAGTGGCCCCGTTATCGCTGGCAACACACAGCTACTCAGGCCGATCACTTGTGGTTGATTACTTTTTATTTACACTGCAGGACGGGTTATGAATAATATGGGGATCTGTAATCTGCCTCATCTGTGCACTGAATGCTTTCAGAGCTAAATAGACTAAATAGGCTAAAAGGAAACAAGTATATTTTAGAGAAATGGTTCTTTTTCACTGAAAAGTGTAAAATGGTTCAGATGAAACGTAAAGGAGATCATTTTGGATGTTTCAGATATTTGTGTGAGCACAAATGTATCTTCAACACACTATAAAAGCTTTATTTAGACAAACTGACTCATTTAGGAGAGGATTTATTAATGTCTATGGGATAAAACTGGTTTACCACACACTACAGTGACACTTCAGTGTCCAGCTGCACTCAATGCACCCATTGTGACCGGGATGAGTTTGCAAGTTTCACCCCAGGAAATGAATTAAGGAGGAATGGAACAGGTTCGTTTGATGCCACTGGACAGAGAACAACAGTCATTTATGAACAATTTCTTCATGTAACCAAGTCAATTAAGGACACAGGCAGTCAGTGTAGAATGTACAATATTAAATGAGTGCTCTGGCAGGAGGAAGGAGAGAGGACAGAGCTGGGTTTATCATCATATTCGAATAGCAATTAACAGCAACTAAACTAACTAATCTTAATCTACAGCATAAAAATATAGATCAGCAAAATTAACACCAAATCGGAAAATGGATGTCAGCCCAAGCTCCAACTGGCTCAAAGAGGGGGAAATAAGCCTGGAATCTGATCTCATAAAAGAAGTGATTGCATCTGATACTTAACCCTGAATCTTTGGGGAAAATGCTGAAAATAACACATTTTACTTGAAAACAGTTGAATATACAGACGTGTGTGTGATTATGTGCACACACATATGCTGTAGATATATCGTCAATCAAGTCTCTGAGAGAATAGATTTTATTTTGAGCCATCAGAGGCATTTACAATCATGTTTAAAAAAGAAAACAAAAGTTAGTTCAGTTTCATTTTTATTCACATTATTAAACTGTGTCATTGAAGTTCACTTATTTATCCTTTCGTTTGCCCTCTAACGGTTTATGGTCCAAATGTAACAGTCACATCTCTTTATCTCTATCAGCTAACTCACATACGCCCTCACTGACTCTCTGAGTGACTCACTGAAGTTTCGTTTTAAGTCAGGTTGACACACGTGATGCGTTTCATATAAATCATGACCGTAATCTGCTCGGGATTTCATAAAGTATATAAAGTAGATTATTAAATGACAATAATGATCCCTGGTGAGATAGTGGGTGATTAATCCTCTGCAGCAGCAAGTTTTACGGGACATTCTTCTGATCTGAGGGTGCAGCAGTAAATACAGTAAAAGTGATTCTGACTGTGGAATTTTACTGTGGTTTCTTTTTTGTGTGACACAATCATTTCACTGTAATGAAAACGTCAAAAACAAGTGTCGATTCGAGTTAACCCTTTATCGCTACACATACTTTTGATTTGGCTTATTTTAACCATAAAAGGGACAGAAAAATCACTGTTTTGCCCATTTTTCTAATATCTGGGAGTTATTTACAGTTTACTGCATGTTAAAATAGTGCATTAACAATTTCAAATGAAGAAAAAAATGATTTGCAGATTTTGTCACTTGGAGATTACCTTTACATCAGCTAAGCCAACGGATTCACTTTTGAAGAGACCAGATTCCATTTCCCATAATCATTATCGAAGGACTTACTATATCACATATTCCAGCACAATCAAACAGCGATGACAGCATTATTTATCTTTTATGTTATATCGCAGCCCTCAAGGCATTTGCGTAACATAATAAGCAAATATTAGGACCCGAACACGAAAGCCAGGAACTGAAACAGCACAAATTCTATGAGGAATCTATTGTTTTTCAACTTTGCACAGATCAGTGTTGAATCAGGTCACTTCATTTGCTCAGTTTGCTGTGACTCGGGTAAACACTCCACAGAGTTCCGACTCTGCATTGATAACCTGGCAAACGAAACACCACCCGACCTGAGCTCAGCGTTTACGACAGGAAACACAAATTAAAGCGGGAAAGTTCATGCGCAGGAGTCAACATGACTCATTTACGTTCATTTTCAGTTTTTAATACACAGTTTTTCTGGCCACAGTCAAACTGAAGCTTTTAAACTTTTGAACAAATAGTGTTTGTTTAATGCGTGTGTAGCTACATAACACTGCCTGCATCCATGCAGTGTTTAATCAACATCACAGGTGACCTGTCACGCCCCTGCTCTGTCCGAGTCTAAATAATGGTCTATGAAGGAAGCCTAACCTGCACAGGGACTTTTTTTCTTTTTTTTTTTGTCACCAGTTTGAATCATGTTTTCATCCAAAAATCACATCATTGATCATTTTGACTAGTTCTTGCTGCATCTTTCCACATCTGTTATTGTCAAATACAAAAAACGTGGGTTAATGACAGTTAAAGCAGACGGGTGTGGTTTGGAATGTACAACGTACAATCAGCAACTTAAAAAGAAAAAAATCATGGTGTCATTTACAAGTTTCTTTTAAATTCTTCTCCTTTTCAACATAGAAATGCACATTTTAGAGCTTTTCAGATTAAAGATTAAAGATTGAACTGGCCGTACACCGTATGTCACAATCCCACGATAACACTGTTCAGTCACAAAGCCGCAGATGATTATCTCATGTTCAGTTTCTATATGACTCTTATAAAACAAAACATTCAGCTCCACCTGTTTAACCTACAGTTTATTAGGATTTCTTCAATGGAGGGCGTGTTCTCACCGTTCTCGCCTTGTACAAGCAAACTGGGTACAAAAGTTTTACTGCTGGTGGTTTGGTTTTGTACAACAATGCGTTTGTTTTCCACCGATACGAGAATGAGAATTCATGTTTGGGTTCACATGAAGTGTATTTATTTTTTATAATATAACGAGTTGTGTATTATTATCACGGCCATTTAACCAAGGGTGCACCTACGGCACGGATCTGTGCTGTGTGAGCACTAAGGGTTAAAATGGCATCGTTTGTTGAGTTTTTATGACACAATACTTGAATCTAGTACCTGGCAAATATCCGTATTACAAACAAACAAAAACATAAAACAATAAAAACTATCAAACCTTCTTTAAAAGCACATTTTTTATAATGAAAAATCCTCAATTATTATAAACTTGGTTCAAAGTCACTGTGTGAACTTTAGTGAATCACTTTAAAATCTATGTCACAATTTGAAATGATGCAGTTGGCAAATCATAAATGTTTGAAACAATTCATCTCTTAGATGAATTAGTATTTTGATTATAACGGCAAAATATGTCAGTAGAAGCACAATTAGAAGTTTAACCTAAAATAAAACATCTCACACCTTGTCCTCGCTCTCTGCAGGTGTTTGGTGGTCTGGTGTGGATCCTGGTGGCATCGATACACGTGGAACCGCAGAACCCTCTGGGCTGGGTGATGTTCGTTTCAGTCTTCTGCTTCGTCATGACCTTCCTCTGGTTGATCATCTTCATGGCTGGGTGTCACAGGAACAGCTCTCGCTGGGCTGCAGCTGTAAGAGCAATAGATTTATTTATTCATTTAAAAAGAGTGCTGGTACGTGTCCATGTTGTGACATTTCTGTCTGGTGTGTTTTCTGTGTGCAGGACTTTGCTTACCACGGCCTGGCAGCGTTCTTCTACCTCAGTGCTGGAGTGATCCTGGCTTACATCACCATAGTAATTAAAAGCACTGGCTTAGTTAAAATCTATCGGACCTACATTTCTGCAGTGGTGAGAGTTTTTTGTTTCTGTCAATGACTGTTTATTATAATAAGTAATTACTGATTAACAGTTTTGATGTCTGGCAACATGTCCTGAAAAAAAAAAAAGATATTGCATATGTCATCACGTCATGCCAAGACTTAGACAAGATATGAATGCTCATGTTGCAGTGAATATAACACAACAGTATTAATAAAACATTAATTGTATGCTGCGTTTTTCATGCGAAAACTGGCTTAATCACATCGGACTGAGGGAGTGTTTGTCGGTATACAGCAGCAGCGCAGGGGCGGGCGGGGACAAGACGCATTTATCCAATCAAAACAGCTGAATGACCAGAATTTCATTCTTAAACTTTGCAGGTTTTTTCAGTCAGACTCTTGCGGCCATCTTTCTTTAATCGCGCGATGTTGCCTCTTTGTGACTCGACATTAAATGAATCACTTCCTGTATTGTAGCATTGGGGGACGTTGCCTGGCAACACAACGCCTAACCACCGATATGATGACAAAACACAGGTTACATACCACAGCTTTTAACATGACTGTGGGCGTGACCAATGATATCTTTTGAAAATATCAAAGATTAATTAAGTGAAGTTTATTTATATAGCCTTTTTCACAGAAATAATTCACAAAGTAAAAACAGTAAAAAAATATATATCAGAAATAGGTACATAATACACAGCACTCACAGCTACAAGCACAGACATAAGATACAATGAGCAACTCACAGCTTGAAAGGCTGAGAGAATGTGCAGGATTATACACTCGCAGCAGATCAGAAATGTGACCGGGGCTTGACCATTTAACTCTCTAAAAGTGAGAACTATTTCTCACTTTTAGAGAGTTTAAATATTTTAAAACGAATCCTGGGATTAACTGGGAGTCAATACAATTCTGCTAAAACTGATGTGATGTGTGCTCTTTTACTGGTGTGGGTTAAAAGTCTAGAAGCAGGATTCTGTACAACCTGGAGGCGGTGAAGATCTTTCTGGCTAAATACGAACTATACCAGTAATTAATGTACCAGATTATTATAACAGAAATGAATTTGTGTGTGTGTGTGTGTGTGTGTGTGTGTGCGCCAGGTGTTCGCCTTCTTGGCCACGCTCCTCTACTTCCTCCACGCCATCTTCTCCGCCATCCGATGGAAACACTTCTGAAGAGCCGAGGAACAAACCAGCACAGTCCAAGAAGTGCTGCACCTCTTCTGTGTGTGTGTGAGTGAGTGTGTGAGTGTAACATCCTCCTGCTTCAGTTCACAATGAAGGATTTAAGCCCCTTTTTGGGACCTTTAAGGATATTTGGTGAGGACAGAGCAGGCGAACAAGCATGATGGGGAAAAAGTGAAAACTAAATGTGGTTTCTTTTAAAAAGAAATTAAACAAAATGTATGATTTAAAGTTATTTGTGTGAGCCAACAGCTCAGTGTATTACTCTTTACTTTCTTTTTACCAGATACTAATTTGACTTCTAGAGATCCAAACAATTTGGTGTGAATGCTATTATTATGACGGTTACAGGCAAAATTATTCATATATAAAATATTGGACTGAATTTTGTTTACCTTTATTACACAACTTATAGATTCCACTAGAGCCCCTGTTTACACCACATTTCAACCTCAACTTTACTAACAGAGCTTTGTTTGTCTGCGATGACTATTCAGATTTAGTAAAAATAAAAATACTTTCAACTGTGACTGATCTAGATTTGAACAAATGATTTTCCCCTGTAGAACAAACTACAGTCAATCAGGGTGTTAAGTTTAAAACACAGGTTTTTTTTTCAATATTAAAACAAAGTATATGTAAAACTTGCTGTGTCCCTGATTTATTTTCTCCATATTTTTCCTTCACGTCGAGTAATTTACTGATTTGCTTCTTTTGATTTGTAGTTTTTAATAGAAGCTAAACATGACCCTCACAGACTCATAGAACTGCAAATATTTACCTCATTAATTCAATATTTTAGTCGATAGAGAGGACGAGAGTCACGGAAATATGAGCTGAGCTTTTATCAGGAGCAGAACCTTATTAAAAAAATAATAGTGAGGAGGTTTAACTCAAAGGTAAGTGAAATCGGTTTTATTAATCGACACAAAATAAATGACAATGGCACAATTGTGCTCTTTTTTTGCCACTACATCCTCAATGAGGTTTTGGGATTGTATTTGAGTGATTAGTCGTACAATTTGGTCTGGACTTCATCTCCCTCGGACACGCCTGGTTCGAGTAGCTCATCAGCTGAGGGTCGCCAGCTCGAGGCACGGATGACTATCCTTGACTTCTTCTGTTGTATAAATGTTTTTTTCTGCTTAATACTGCACCTATGATGCACGTTGACTTACCAGGGCCTTTAGAGTTATGGACATCCTTGGAGGCGGAGCCATTCGCCATCATTTGCGTCCTTTTCAAAATGCATGTCCGTTCTGGCTGCACAAGATGGCGGCCACTGTAAAGCAAGGCCCTTGCACATTAAGAACATATTGTAAAGCTATGAAGTGATGATACGCTTATACAAACATACGTGTGGCTAGTATGTTCACCTTTTTCCAATAAAACAATCAATAGTGGACCTTTAAAATAACACTTTCAGATTCATTTTTAATGATACAGAGACTTTTACAGTGAACGCTGCCTCTGACTATTACTGCGCTTATGTTATGCCACGATGTACGACCTCCAGAAAATAAGAAAATGACTGAGTGAGGCTCAAACCACTTTGAAATGATTCAAAGCAAGCATTTGTCTCTGATATTCCAAAGGGAAACTCAAGAAATCAAGTATCATGTATTTGCCTCAATAGGCTGAATATGATGCGTGTATAAATCTTTTGGCCATCTTTCAGTTTTCAGTTCAGAACGTGTGAATATGTACGTTAGATTTCTTTCTCGAGTCCTTTCTTACACAGGATGTTGCTACATATAATGACAGATAATGATAAAGACAGTTTTTACAAATTCTTCACCATCAACCTTCAGGTGATTTACAGGGATTTGTGAATTTGGGATATACAAATAAAACGTATTTAATCACAGACATTTGTGTTTCCCAGAAGATGAATTGTGTTCTTCTGACTCTCGTGCCACTTTTCAAGCAGACACTGTGCTTGTTAAATAATTTAGCCGTGTTAACTTGTCCCCTCTGTTGTGACAGTAACACGAGGCCCGTCTCCTGTCAGACTTCTAAGATATAACACGATTATCCAACGCTATGGTAACAGAAAGGTAAAATGTTTTTAAAGGTTTATATTTTATTCATATTGAACTCGAACAATTACCACGTTTATAAAGGAAACACTGATATCTAGGACTTTCATACTTGAACGAGTCTTAATATTACCTTTGTGAGGTGTGCCGGATAAATTATGTTTTTTTTAATGAGTAAGAAAAAGATGCAACTTGAGTCCATGATGCCAAAATAGACCTTCTATCAGACTCCTCTGGCCTTTCTCTGTCCAGTGTTGTCTGATCAGTCATCAGCAGCACACTCCTGTCCTACCAGACGGTGCGTTTGACTCCCGCCCAGACGGAGCGTTTGGTTCCCTGCGCGGCTCGAACGTCATCCCAGTGCAGCGGAGTGTCGGGAATCTCGTCCTCTGGCTCCGGGTCGGGTCGTGCCCCATCTTTAGGACTCGCTACGAGTATGGGGAGGGGGCCTCGCTGTGACTGATACTCAACGACGTGGAGCTTCTTCTTGTCAGCCAGAGTCTGGTGTGTTACCTATAAGACGGCAGAGGAAGTGGTCGAGGTCGGAAAAGGAAAGGAAAAGTAATGAGAAGAAGAGGAAGAAGAGCCAGGTCGCTCAGTGAGTTTCCATGATGCGGTTGTAGCTCGACTACACAAATATGTCTGCCTCTGCTACACGAGGAGGTAGAGCTGAACAATTCATCGGAATTTTATCAAAATTGCAATATGGAGGTGCAGTATTTCTTGAATTTTAAGGTGCATTTACAGCAGCCCTTCATAATTCAACCCCGGTTTGTTTGCTCGGAAAGTCCGGTTCAAACTCTGGACGCCTAAAAATGTAGGTCTCGGTTCGCTTCATGTGAACCAATGCAGGGCATTGTGGGTAAACACAACCAAAACATGCTCATGAAAAACGATAGCTGGGAGAAATGGCTGAGCCCATTGTTGCCCAGTATGTGTGTCGTATGTTTGCATAAAACGATAGGATTTGCTGGAGCAAATTCCTGCATTAACCAACAGATCTCTTTATGCAGCACCTCCTCAGGCGAGGAGGGGAATACGCTATTCAAAAAGGTTCGGTTTCTTTCACTGAATGTTGCACTATTGTCGGACTATTAGGTGTGAAAACGACCTCAGATTAAATATTGTCCTGGCCTGTACACGTCATATTCTACAGTGAAGAAAACATCTTTGTTTCCCACAAGATCTGCAAAAATATCACACATATATCATATTTTGAGAATAATCATGTTAAATGTACCGTTCTCTCTTATACTGTGAATCGTATCACAATAGCAATTTGAGTCACAATAATCACAATTCGATAGTTATTCAAATTCGTTCAGCCCTACGAGGAGGCGATACACCCTCTTTCAGTTTGTTAGTATTAGGCAGTCTCCAGTTTGGCTTTGTGGCTGCTTGTAAACATATCAAGCACCATTAATAGAAATAATATTCTAACAACATTGAATTGAAAAATTACAAATATACACTGTTATTAAAGTGTATTTTTTCTCATGTAATGGCTCACATTGACATTTAAAGAGGAAGCTCTTTAGATGCATGCAAATTGAATCTTCAACTACAGTGCTCAATTTTATGAAATAAAAAAGGGAAAATAAGTTTGTAAATCAAATTCATTACATGACGGTGACCCTTTTCTTCTAGTTTTCTTTCTTTTTTAAAAAAAACCCAACAAAAACCGGTGTAAATTTTCAGATCACACAATGTGAAATAATTTCTCCGATTCTCAGTTTATTCTTCCTTTCTTCCTCCCTTCCTTCCTTCCTTCGTCTCTCCCTGCAGTGACCGTCTCAGTCTCAATCCCTGATACAAGTGGCTGAGTGGTATTCACTTGACACTTATCAGCTCTATATATATCCTGGACCCCTGATGCCGTAAAGGCTAGAAAAGCTGAACCACTAAAAATAGTCAGCATTGTCACAGATTAATGAGTCACTCCATCTTAAATGTGACGTATATAGATATATAAAATATGTACAACAGTGACCTTTTGCATTTTAAATGGTTACTACAACCCCAACTGACAACATTGCATGGATTTCCCATAAATACAAGAATAAGACGCTGTACTCCTGTAAACCTGGCATTACACCGTGTTGTTGATGTGAGTGGAGATTCACGGCCTCCTTGTTTTTAGTGCATCCCTGTCTCACCTGTTTGGCCAATCCACTGAAGAGAGCCCTGGTGATGCTGAGGTAATTGATCGATCCCTCTACTTTGCAGTACATGTCCTTGATGCCGATCAGCTTGCACAGAGTGATGACGGCTCTGTGGCAGCGCAGACCATAACCTGCAGAGAGGCAGACACACACACACACACTGATGTAATCATCATGGCTGGACATTAAGGGTGGACAAAGATGACGACGCACCTTCGCTTTGCTTCTTCATGCGCAGCGTTGTCTTCATGTACTTGGACTCAATGTCATGATAAACTGTTGGAAAGAAAAACAACTTCGATTACACTCAATGAATGTGGAGGAGGAAAAAAAGAAGGAACAAAACCTGACCACCAGGTGTCCCTCTACACACACACACACACACACGCACACAGCAGCATATCCTGCTCACTGCAGCCGCTGGGGCTAATTATTCATTCAGATGCACACGGTCTGTGAGTGGGAGCAAGGTGCTACTAAAATCCTTCAGGTTATAATTTTGTTCTGCTGTCACATCTCGCTGAGTGCTGTCCCCGCTCCCTCTCAACAGCCAGTCTCCACTGAAAAACACTGAATATTTAAATGTGCCATTCTGCTGCAACAAAAGAAGTTACATAAGGAGATGGAGGTGGGGAATTTAGTGCTTGGAGCAAACCTCCTGCTGGGTGAGGAAGTTTAAAATGCAAAACTAAATGTTATACACAAATTCAGAAAAACTCCAACACACAGAGGGAGAGGAACAATTGCCAAGGCTGCAGGAGATTCAGGCTCAACTCGAACCGTGTACTGTATAATGCTGCATTTTCTTTTTCTCACCGATTATTTTACAACAAGTTACTGATTATCTTCAATAAATATCTGCTGTTCCTCTATAAGACAAGAAAGTGGGAATGATCATTAAAGAAGAAGACTCACACAATATACTTACTGGTGTGGTCCTGGTATCGATCTATATAGTATAAGTAGTGGATTGCTCTGTTCTTGGCCTGCAGTGACATGAAAGATGCACACAGACAGACAGAGAGAGAGAGAAAGATAAGAGAGGACTGAGAGTTAACACTGTTATTAGAGTAAGTGGTTTCTGTAGCTGTTGACAAATTAAAAAACATTTGATTAATTGACACACATTGCTATTACTACAGAAAAGGAGCTTTGGGAGTCTGCTGCTCTGTGATCAAACCACTGATTTTAGTTACAATGAAAGAGAGTCAGGGGCCCTAAGTTAAATGTGTAGTAAGCAGAATCCCAAGAAAACTATTTAATAAAGTCTAAGACTTTTTTTGACAGACACTTTGAGGGCCGGACATTCAAATAAAATGTAATCAAAAAGTACATTTTGGTCTTGATATTGTAATTTTCTTACAAAATTTAAGGCATTTTCTCCATTTTTTTTACTCAGATGTTTGTTGGTTTGAAGCTTGTTTTTGAGACATTGAAATAAAAACAATTGTGAAGCACGGATATGTGAAAATAAGACAATACATGTTAAAGGAGTGCAAATGAGGCAAGTTTGTCCTCGTTTTTGAATATAAACAAAGAAAAATCAACCTTGTTTGTTACTTTGTTACTTCACTATCCGATGGCAGTATTCACAAGTTTAACATTTATTTAAAAGGGTATTTTCCATAAATGAATGAATGAATAAAACCAACAAAGTCATTCTGCATGCATGTCCCTCACTGGCTGTAAGCGGCGCACTGAGAGAACTAGTTGATGATCCATGGTCTAAGGACTTGGTCATACTTTCTTTTAATTTCCCATCAAGCAAGTGTTCATGGTTACCAACCTTGAAGACTGCTTGTGTTCGTCCACATTAGGCATGGGGTGATACCACTTTTTTGTGTCCAATCCCGATACTGATGAGATACAGTCCACAGCTCAAACATGACTCGGCTAAAATGTTTTTGCTGATTTTTATTTACATTTTTACAGTCTGTGCATAGTGAAGCATGTGATATATGTCACATGCGTCCACATGGACCACCACGGAAGTGGACGGATGACAAAATGGACATCCCACTGACCCCTGTGGACACTCAGAAGTGGAAAGTACAAGTGCTGACGTTTTGGGTGACAGGATCTCTATTTCTCAGACTGACACAGACCTTTCATATACCACAGAAGACCAGAGGCAACCTCTCCATCTCTGAAATGCTCCGCCCATATTGACATGTGCTTTATTGCATTTTTGTCTCACTCTCTTTTAGACTGCGTTTCCTTTAGGTTGCATTGCAGTGTAGACAGTTGTTTGAGTAAAAACTTTGCCACATAAGAGACATGTCTATGCATCTGCTATTTAGAACAGCCAACAGGACTGCTCCTCTTTTCTCTGAACTGTCCCGTGTTTGGCTAAAATCTCCGGTAACTGTCCAGATTTCTCCAAAATCCAGAGGACTCAGGTCGCTACATTTACATTATGCTAAAAAAGTTACCATGGAATCATTTATCAGCTTTATTATGTGATTTCCCTGGACAGAATCAAACTCAGGTTAACATTTGGGAAGTTAATAAATACATAAATGATCCTTAATACTATAATAGTGAGAGTTTGGAGTAAATGTTCGCTCGGAGTAACAAGAAAAAAGTCTTACCTTCCTCATAGCTGCATTTCGATCTCCTGCTTTACCCAAAGCATAGCCTGGTGAGAAGGAGAAAAGAAGTTTAAAACAGCAAGTCAGCAGAGCACAGTTGTTGTTAGAAATAAAACAATCAATAGATTTTAATGATACATTGGTGTCACTGACCACATTTTAAATAAAGAAGCATTGACAGATTCTGTAATGAGACACACTGAGGCAGGTGCACCTCAGGAATATGTAAAGATTTCCTGAGCAGATTCTTTTATTTTGCTGCTCACTCCTGAAAAATGTCAATGTGTCAAAACCACTTCACTCCCCTGAATCAACAGAAAATAAAGTGAGTTTTCAGCTTTTTACAAAAGTAAAAAACATAGTTTTGTGACTTTTGTTCAGTGTTGAAAAACAATAGATTAAAATACATTTTCTAGACTAGTTTTACATATGCAAACTTTTTTAATCTTAAAAATGTATAAATAACTTGATTTTTGTCATATGTGATTTTTGAAGATGGGTCATAGCGTGTAAGTTGTGATTTATGATACATTTTCAAGGGGATTCAAACCTGCAGCTCCTTTGCCATTTCCCACTGCAACCAGACAGCTAATCGACCTCTTTCTTCCCTCTTTGGCCGTCATGTTAAACACAGCCTTCACCTACAAAACATCACATTAAACAACACTTGAACACAGCCCAAACATCAATATGAATATTTAAGATACTGTTGTGAGGTTGTTGTTGTTTTAAATAAAGACAGGTGAATTCAACCAAGACATGTACAGCTGAAACTTCAGGTTTTAATCTGCAACTTTTAAGAGGGTTTATAGACAGAAATGTAACATACACACATATGTGCATAAGTGGATAATGGCTGTGACACCTTTTTTTTTTAATTTATAAATGTAATGCAGTGTTTCCCAACCCTGGTCCGCAGGGAACACTGCCCTGGGGTAAACACTGCTGTAATGACACCCCAGCTAGAGTGTGCATTTTGTGTGAATGAATGAATCTGCCTCACACAGGAAAATTCTTTCATTTATTGCACTCTTGTATGTGAAGGCCACCATACTTCCCTGACGTACTTGGAAATGGGAGTGGTGTCCACTTTCATTGGTTACAATCTAAAGTCTCACCATAAGATGTCTCTAATAGAAGAAACTTTCAAAACTAATGTAATGGATTTTCTTTTTTAATTCAGAAGTAGTTTACAATGTAAAACTAAATGTATTGTTATGTTTATTTTACTGTTTACTTTCTAAACAGTGGTGCCATTTGACAGAAAAAAAAATGAATGAGGTTATATGTATTAATATTGGATTATTTGACCAACACATTAAGTGTGTTGTTTTTTTTTAAATGTTACAATAGTTTAAAGCACGTAAACTGACTAATGGTGTGTTTCTACCGGCTCGCCTCGCCTCGGCACGTCAAAGTTGCGTTTCCACTAGCATAGTACCTGATACTTTTATCAGGTACTAAAAAAGTACCTGCTCTGGCAAGGTTTCATGCAAGCTGAGGCGATACAATGCGTGACGTCGCCAGACTGCCGGCCACTGATTGGTCGGAGTGCCATCACAGGAAGAGACGTCCGACATAAGAATCAAGCTGAACAATGCCAAACTGTAGATCACTTAAAAAGACTCAACAATCCTAGAAACGTAGGTTCATCTCAACAATTATCAGGGGAATGTCTAAAATCTCAATATTTAACAAAGAAGTCTGGTGTATTTAGCGACAGCACTGCTGATCGCAAGCGGCGTCACAAACCCTGAACAAACCTTTTTAATTAACTGATTCTAATGATTCAGTTACACTGAAAACAAAGTAACGGCAGTTTCATGCAACACCCACGTTGAGTAGGTACTATTTTTGTAGTGGAAAACCAACCTAAAGCATGCCGTGCCGCGGCGAGTCCAAGGACCATAGTAGAAAAGGGTCATTATTCTGTATTATTACACCGTTTTGGTCACTTGGGAGCAGAAGTCCACAGCATGCTGAAAATGCTGGGTTTGTGAACACAGCTGATAATGTGTTTGTAAACACTACATTGAGTTGTTAAGGCCTATCTTGGTGTGTATCTCAGAGTGGAGATCAACTCCCATTGATCCGAGAGTAAAACGGTCATATATCACACATTTGGCATCTCGTCTGAAGTGATCTACGAGCAATATCATTTTCAAAACACTAGGGGGCAGCATTGATACACTACAGAGAGGAGAGCAGAAGAAAGGGAGGGTGCGAGGAGGTAAAAACCCCAAAGAAAGGAGAGAAAAAAAACATGAAGGTGCAGAGATACAGAAGCAGATGTCAAGAAGAAGAAGAGGGCGGGTCAGAGATGAGAGATGTAGAGAGTTATGTAAAGAAGAGAGAAGGTGAATTAAGGGATGGTGGGGAAGAGGATTGAAGGGTGAATGAAAATAAGCGTAGCTGGGAGAGGTAGAGGAGGAGAAGACAGGGAAGATAAAGAGTGTTATTTGTTTCTTTTTGCATTAAATATGAGAAGCATGGTGATGCTGGTGGATAGAGAAGACACAGAAAAAACTGTGTCTGTGTGTGTGTGTGTGTGTGTGTGTGTGTGTGTGTGTGTGTGTGAGAGAGAAAGAGAGTAAATATATGATGAAGAATGGACACTGTGTTGTACTGGACAGAATACGAGCCCAAGGGACTGTATGTGGTGCCTTGATAAGGTGAAGAAACTCCTCCCAAAAGTAACTTTGCAAAAGAAAGGTTTGCTGTGACTTAATAAGGTGACGAGATGAAAATGTAACAATTCATTCACCATCAAACATCCTCAAAATTATTTTTAAAAGTAAATATGGTTTTAATTAGTTTGGAGATGTTACATTATTTATGTGCGTGGCAAAGAAAGACAAGTAACTAGGACAAACAAAAGAAAAGCTGGGGGGAAAAAAGCTGAGAAAAGCAAAGCGAAAGTGTGAGAGAGAAACAGAAATGACTTAAGTGTGAACATGAGAGAAACTGAAAATAGAGCAAGGCTTTTCACATTCTGGTGACACAATTAGAAGAATAAATAATCAAAAAGATGAGAAGTATCCCTGGACTAGATCCACATCCAGTTTCCAGCTATATCTCTTCCTTATATATCCACTCTTTAATAATAACAACAGGTATGGTTAACGCTATATGGAGCAAAGGAACTATACTCTTTCTGATTAAACCAGAACTAGGAATCATAATGAGTAAGTGTAAGCAAATGTATTGTCAGTAAGAATTTAGCTGATTATATACAATGTTTAAAATTGAAACCAACAAGATTTTATAGTTTATTGTTAACAGTTAATCGACTATCATTGAGTAACTCTTTCAACAAACTGTTAAGGAAAATGCATGAAACTTGGGCCACAGACTTTCCGCAAAAACCCCAAAACAAGTAGTCAAAACACCAAAAACGTCTCATTCTGTCAACAAAAAGGACAACTCCTCAGGAAATGGATGCACGAGTGCCAGCCATGTCCCAGCTCTGTTCACAGCTATCACCCTGTTTTTAAAGAGGTGGCTTCGAGGACCACCAGCAGTCTCACCTCGATGCTTTCATCCCACGCCAGAGAGCGGCAGAGCAGTGTTGAGAGTTTCAGCTCAGGGAACTTCAAAGTCAAGATCCGCCTTGAGCGTCTCTCTTATGCAACACACACTTCAATAAAGAGTTTAAAATTTATCTGCAGGGGCCACTGCACTAGGATTAGGGTCAGAGTAACAACAAACATCGAAACTCAACATATCTATATATACATATATATATACATATCTATATATACACATATATACATATATATATGTATATATATATACATATATACATACATAAATATGGGAGTATACAGGAGGAGGATGTGGTTGTAAATGAAGTCAATCATGGGTGAGTGTGTGTAGTTTTTACACTTTGCCTCTGCAGGGATCATCATGTTGCAAAGTTTCCATTAGAGGTGCGTGTTAATGATGCCAGTCTTCTGGCTTTGCGTTTCCTTAGTTTTGGCACAGCATTAGCAGCAGAGCAGATGGGCCTTGATTTTGGGAGGAACCTTCTAGCTCCATTTCACTTGCATTTTATCTTTTATTTGAGTCCGATCTGTTGCTGCTGGTCGTCCTATCTGTGTATGTCTATACACTGCAGCGCAGAGGAGTTTCCAAGTCACAGACCGCTGCCAACACTAAACACTTCTCTGACTTCACATTATCACTTGGATTTGTAGTTGATGTGGCCATTTTGCACTGGTGACGTCATTTGGAGTTGAGCTTGATTTATACCGGAGACTTTCCTCTCACGTCTACCTGTAGAAATGTCTTGTGTTGCGGTCCTATTTTGTTACTATGTGTTTTGTAGTGACCATTTCCATGTATGTTTCATCTTCACCTGCTGGACTAAAACATATCGTTGTCCCACCCTGTTACCCCCCTAATTGTTACAGCCGACACGCTGACAAATTGTCTTCTCAATTAACTCAGCTTCATCAACTCGATCCATTATCAAAACAAAGAAAATTAGCTTTCACTGTAGCAAAAGTAAAAAAGTGTCACACGACTCGTTAAGTTTTGTTGAGTGACAATTATCAACGGACTGTTATGGGTTGCATTTTTTCTAAACGAGAGATCTAAGCTTTAATCCTCTATATGAGAATGTCACCTGCTATTAGGTGGTAGAAAGCTCCACCTCAACCTCAACCTTTAATCCAATTTTAAGTTCTTGCAAAGTTGCTGTCATCCGGCCCAGAGACCGTCTACGCTTAGCAAACTTTTCAAGGTTGTTGGGCTCAGGGAGGGACAGCTGTACTGAGTGAGAGGCCGTGAACATCACTTTTCCCTCTGTCGCCCTAACTTCTTTTTCTTTTCCCCGGCCGTTACCTCAACTCTCCGCCATCCCTCACTCGCGTGTTTATCTTTAAGGTCCAAGTGACTGCACATCGTTCAGCGACCGTTCCATAGACATGGGATTTTACTCGATGGAAGTTAGGCACTACACTACACTGGATTACATTTAACATCAATGTGTATGTGTTTAATTGTTCTGTACTTCAAGAATGCATATACGCAATTCTACCCAAACCCATTATCTTCACTGTCATTATCTCTTGTGACAATGCAAGTTCAATATTCACTTTCTAATTAGCTCTATTTTTACGGCAACAAAATCCTGATCAGATTAATAAGTGACTCGACTCTCCACGATATTAACAAGTTGGTCACTGCTGGGCAGGCAGTGTGCAAGCAGGGTCAGAGCTTATCAGCTCCCAGATTGCAGAGATGACCCTGATGAAAGTGACGAGACTAGGCCGAAGGAGGACATTTATTTGTGATTTACTTCAACACACAGCCATTAAACCCATTCACCCAAACCAGCAGGTGGCTACACAGCTCTGAGTCTGGTTGTGCCAGAGATTTCTTTGTGCGATAAAGGGAATTCATTGTTCTCTCCACTGACACTACGTGCTTACTCATTTTATGAACTGGTGGGTTTTTCTTTTCTCTGTAAGGTTTATTTGATTTGATTGTTCATATAAAAGTGTTTATTTAATAGCATGTCTGCTTTATACAACCACCAACAAAACTCTGCTCCGAGTCTGAAATACTGACCTACATCTCTGAATTCTGGTTTCTATATTTCAACAGTTTGACAATTTGCTACTGCCATTACTTCAGCTTGTAGCTTGTTGGTACTGATGGATGAGTCAGTCAAGCCAAATGATTTAAATAATTAGTTTATTATTGGTAATGGCCACTTTCAACAACAGCCATTTCTCCATTTAGCTTCTTCAGTTTCCAGGTGCATGCTGATTAACTGTCGCACTCTCCTGACTTGAGTGAAGTGAACACGGCAGAGCCATTCTTAGTGTGATTAGCATTATTAAACTGCTTAACCATGATGGTTGCTGTGCAAAAGGCCCATTACCACAGCCTGAGTTTAGAGAACATTTTAATAGTGTCGGCCCATAATAAAGCAAACGGCTCAAAATAAGTAATGACGCTAAAATATGGGTATCGATTCTTTTGAGAAAATACACAAAATACTCCAGTAGCACATACATTATACACAGTTGTTCACTGATTTATATGATTCCTGACTCACTCTAAAAACTTATCCTCCACCTCTCTCACTCACTCTAAAAACTTATCCTCCACCTCTCTCACTCACTCTCATCACACACCCCTGCCTCTATTGGATGTGTTCACTAATGGTGTGTCTGCATCATTGTCCTTGGGAGACGAGCCTTTTTATTCCAGTAAGCCTTTTTCATTTCATTAGGCCTGAATTTATAGAGGCAAACACACACGCAGTTAAACACACAAGATCGCCTACACAGACACACATTCACACCCAGATAACCACACACACACACACGCGCGCACAAACAGGGTATATTTATAGAGGGAAACAGCACAAAAAAAAGCATTATCCAGTGTTGATGGAGAGCCTAATACCAGTGACACCATTGTTAGGGCTGGGTATACCATCAATGTGACACAAATATACTATCTATTGATGTATATGGATGTGGAACACATGTGTATGTAAAACATATAGTTTTACATACACAGATGTATGATGCAAATGAAGAGTTCTAATGAGGCAGAAGCTAATTTCTGTGGAACTAATTAAGTTTAGAGTTAAGATTTGAATTGTGGTTAGGTTAGTGTTAGGCATTAACTGGTTATGGTTAAGGTTGGGAATAAGGCACTGGCTAGGCTGTCTGAATGAATGGAAGTCAATGAAGTGTCCGAAGAAGAATAGCTGCTCAAAACTGTGTGTGTATTACAGCATTATTCCCATGTTAGGTAGAGTTCATTACTAAGGTAATTGAAATAAGGTCAAATACACCATGACAGAAAGAATGAAAATGAACCACAAAGCACATACATATACACAGCAGTTCCTGGTTCAACTTCTTGGCAGATGAGTTCTCTGTCCTTCAAAACAGAACTTACCATCACTAATTCCAAAAGGTAAAATCTTATTATCCATGCTAATTTTCTTTCAGGTTTAACAAGCTCTGGGCTGATGCTATAAACACTCATGCAACTCTGACCTTTTTAAAACGACACATTTGGCCTGCAGCAACTGAAATTTAGTTCTCGACAGAAGCAATCCTTGCTCAGCACATTTGCCTCAATCACCATCAATGTGTACACGCCATGCTGCATTTTCCACCATTTTGAGTTTCTTGAAAACAGTTCCCCCCTTGAAGGCTTTTAGCATAATTACTCAGTATAGTCTAATTTATCCAGAGGAAAGCGGTGAAAACCAATTATCCTGACTCACTCCTACCGTCTGTGTAACTGTGACTTTTATATCTATATGGATCTTAACAGGCTCCACAGGCCACAAGACGGGGCTCACAATGGCTAGTATGACTATGACAGACAGGTCTATTGTTGATGTGTTGATATTGTGTTTACAAGAATGAGACAGACTCAAAAACACAGCTGACAATGACTGTCCCCAGGTGTAGAGGCTAGGTCTGTCAATGAATATTCTAAATTCAAATATATATTTGAATATTTAATAAAAACGGAGATCCGATTGTGAAAATTAATATTCGATTGCAGGGAAAAAACAAAACATCGGCGGCTGCTTTGCGAGTGGACGCACTACATGACGGGTCAGGGACAGGTCACAGGAGTCGCACATGCTCAGTAGCAGCAGAGAGAAATCCAAATGGCAGAAAGGTCAGAGCCCAACTCAGAAATAGAGAGAATGGTTTGGACTCCAAGCATAGGCGTCAGATATGCCTGGGACATGTCCCCAGCACTATTAATGATCAACAATTTTGTCCCCACCCCCAAAGTTTCCTCTGGCTTCGCCCTGCCCAGGCATAGTTCAGGCACGCCCTCTAACTTGTGCGCACGTTAGACTCCTTGGTCCGTGTTTCAAGACAGGTCGAGTGGGTTGCCCACATCGCCGCAGACCCTAGCGCCTGATTTACGCAGGCTGCTCCCCGCCCTGGCGACGCAACGTGGTTGAGGCGCACTGAGGACAGTCCGCTCCGATCGACAGTCGCGCCGGGGGCAGAGGGACCCCGTCCCCCGGGTCCCACCGACAAGCCCCTGGTGAGGGAGCGTTGCGCATAGAGGGGGAGGGGGAGGTTTACGGTCTTACAAGTGTTACGGTATAGGCCATTAGGTCATTTACTTGTTTTGTAATGTGTAGTTATGTTTTAGGAATGTTAAACCTGAAATAAAAATACCTATACAAATAGTTATGTCTCCTTGTATTGTTTTTGACATAATGCGCAAATATAGATTATATAGATCTATATACATATATATATATATATATATTCGAATGGTTCGAAAATATGGGTTTTTAGAGGGAAAATTTGAACGTAATTTTGGAGCAATTTTGACAGCGCTAGAACGGGCATCTTCAAACACCTTTGGGAATAAATGGGAGTCACGTGTGTCCGTGAACACTTACCTCAATGACACGTGAATCAAAATCCTCGTAGGTTTCTGAGGAGAAAAAAAATCATGGACAGAAGTGAGTAAAACAATCTTATACTCACAAAGACATTTGGGCTCAGGCACACATGTACTTACAATATTGTAAACAGACTAAATCTGGCTCCTGCTAGTGTAACAATACCCAGAAGCCCTTGTATTAGCATTGGCACTTCTCACCGTCAATGACCTCGGAAGGATTTTATTTCCCCGACACAAGCCTGTTCACCTCAAAGCAATTAACAACAAACAAAGGAGAGCTGACTCAAAGGCTCAGAGGAGGAAACATGCACGCACACACGGGCACATACACACAAGCCAGATGGGACATAAGCCCACCATCTGAAAGAAACTCAACCCGATGAGTGACATGCAATGCAGTTTCAGTTCTCCGCACGTTACATTCAGTGGGCCCTGTGTGTATGTGAGTGACAGATGATGTGTCTGTGGTGAAAAAGTGTTTGAAGATGTTTGGGGACGAGCGTTGTTGTGTATTTCACAGTGTTAGAGACAGTGCATAAGCACGGACGACAAGAGAGAGGAAAAATCAAGAGAGAAGGAAACTAAGGAGAATGTGAAGGAAGCAAGGGATGCACTACAGAGCCTATCATCTATCAGCATTTGGAGGTCAAAGTCTGTCAGATAGACCAAAATCTGAATATGTGGTACGCTGGGAACAGGAGGCTGGACGCTCCATCAGTGGAGCCGCTGGAATGAAGCAGCAGCTTTCTTCACTTTGTAATGAGCAGTTGACTAGACAGGGGATGAATCTTTATGGACCTTTATGGACTTCAGTGCTAATGCAAACCCTCCTGTTACACAAAGCTTGGATTTCTTGACACCTTGAAATGTTAAAGTCATAAAGGGATAGTACTCCCAGTGCCCCAGTTCCACATACTGACAAGAATGACAACATTGACATTGGAGACACGACAAATAATTTATACTAACTACAGAAAAGATGGGAGTGGAAAAGGCAGGAGGACGGAAACAAAAGCAGAAAGAAAGATGAACAGAAAAAGAAAGAGAGAACGAAATGTGTGTGAGAGAGAAAGAGAGATCTGAAGACAAAAAATGTGACATGGAAAAACCAGAGAGGAGAGAGAAAAGATGTCTTTCTAAATGAGGACATTGTCCCACTTGACACTTTGGTCGAATCCTCAACTTCATCAGTGATAATAGGCTACCAGTCTGTCTCGGTGTGTGCATTTGTATGTGCAGACAGTTGAACTAATTTGAGCCTGAGAACAAATGCTTCTGCAAATCAGGGTCCTATGGCCACAAAGCCTAAATACAATTGACATTTGCAATGAAAAACAGCTGAATGTGGTTAAACAAGATATTTTAAGACATCACCCTTGAGTTTAAGAAACTAGGACTGAACATTCAAATTAAATCAACTATATTAAAAGCATTCATTGTAATATTAGTGACAACAAAAAATGTTAGTCGCTGCTTTTCATGGCCATATAATATATGATCCATTAATGTACTCTTATGTCATTGCTTTAGTTGTTTTTAAAAAAAATGTGTTTTAAATATTTTAAATATGGTTATTGATTAAGATCATCATGTATCTGTTTAGTTTGTAGTATATTTTGTTTAGTGTGTTAGAAATTTAGTTTTTTATCTCAGTCATTCTTTCTTGGATAAATAAAAAGGTTACATTGGTTTTTTTAAGGAGCAGGTCTGTGTGAAGTTTACCTCCATTGGGTCCACGGTCAGGGGGTCCCAGGCTGGTGCCTCCCATGGAGTTTCCTGTCCATCCTCTCTCCCTCTTCTGCTTCGTCTTCTTCCTCTTATCCCACTCATCCCTCTGACGAACTGCAGGTAAGAACCGAGCATCATATTTAGCAGTGGAGCCGGGAGGCCACATCACAACGTGATAAACATCCACGGTGCTATCGGTCATTGTCAAATTAACTGTGTAATTATTGTTAACAAATTGGATGAGAGAGAAGATAAGTGACAGCCCTGCTGATGCTTTTGCTCCTCAGTAACCAGGCTTTTGAAAAAAGACTTTCAGTATCATCACTGTTTTTACAGATGCCCCCACTTTATGGCAAGATATAATATGTAATATTTATGCATTAAAATATCTAAAAGCAAAAATAATGTAAATATAGATTATTGAGTACTGCGCTGACATCAGACAGAATAATTTCAACAACTTTTAAATCCACAGAAATCTGTTATTTTATTCAAGGTAACAGACTGTACCATTAGTTGTCTTTTAATGATGTCATCTGTGTTGAAAATTATACATTTTAAATGCTCTAAATCCTCCTACGAATTTAATAAAATGTCTGGATAGTGTGAAGCTGCCCAACTGCTGGTCAGGTAAAGTTTTCACAATAAAAGCCTTGATGGAAAAAAGAAGATTCAGGGAATAAGAAACGCTAGAATGATTTTAATTTGAAATGTGAACAGGACGTTGACAGCTGATTGGCAACACTGAGATTTAGCAGCTACAGTGAGGCGTCTAATCATGCTCGTCAGCAGCAAGTAGGGCTAAAACAATTCCTCGATTACTAAATTAATCATCGACTATTTTGATAATCAATTAATTGGTTTGAGAGTTCCTTAAGGCATTAAAACAGCTTTTATGATATTTCAGGTTTCTTTGCTCCATCACAAAGAAATCATCAGAACTGAATAATTTTTGTTTGATAACACAAGACGTTTGAAAACATCATCACTTCAAAGGTTTAAAAAAAACACATTGTCTGACATTTTATGGATCAAATGACCACTCAGATAAACAAAGAAACAAGAAAACAAGACTGAGACGGAAGAGAGCTGAACGCTTCTCTCTGACATCATCAAACTAGGTTTTTTTGTTATTGTTTTGAGAAGGTGAGAGAGACCCTCTCTGTGCATACCTGTGCATTTAAAGGAGGCACAATACTCGTATGCTATTCATCACTTATGCTAATTCTGTATGTGTGTTATTCAGTGCATGCCATTTCTGTACCCATCTCCGCTTGCACCTCCTGCTGCTCAGCCTCGTCTCTTCGGCCCATGCTCTGCAGATTGCCATCCTTCACCACAGGTGTGTTCAGACCAGGCCACAGAAAACCACCTTGACCTTTAGGACAAAGACACAAAAAAAGAAAACGGACAACTTTGAGAGGGGCAGGAGAACATTGCAACAGTTCTATTTTGTACATGTAGAAGGAGGTGCTTTTGAATATAGCATTTCCTGGAAATAAATATTAATGTCAATTTAACTATGGCAGTGTAGACAGATTTCCACATCTATCTGACTCACGCATGTCACTCATCACACGAATGATGAAAGCAAGAACAGAGGTCAATTGACCTGAGAAAAGAATGTAACTCCACAAAATCCTTCACTTTCAATTTTCCAGGGTCAATTTGTATTCTTCAGTTCAGTTAAGTTTGGTGATGAATCTTAATGTGATGCTTTGATATGATATTATCACTATTGTGGGCCATGTTTCATTAAGATCAGTGTTCCAGAGTAGACTGCAATTCATAAAAATTAACATTGTATATACATATTGGCCGATAGTTTTACTTCGTTACACATTATTATTTTTTATGTTCATTAGCTCAGACATTACTTTCCGATAAAACAATTTATCATCAAATTATTTTAAGGAAAATTCATGACAATTTCCCAGATTCTTCTCAGTCTTGCAGGGGTACATAGAACAACAAGAGTAGCAATTAAGAAAATAATCTGATGTGTTATCTACTACAGATGTGTGAAATTACTTTTTGCCTGCACAAATAGAGATGAGTCTCACGTTCACAGTATTTTCTGCCAAAAGTTGCAGTATACAATCCTTAAGTGAATAATGAATTCAGAACAATGAACGAGACATTTATTTCAAGTGAAAGCAAAGAGGAGAGGAGACAGAGAGATTGAGGCAGAATGAAGACTGGAGATATTAAAACAGGAGACAGGCAGTCAGAATGACGAGAATTCCTCTCTAGAAGAGTGGTGTGATAAATAATCCGAACTAAAAAAATAGATATTCCAGTGTGTTGTGTCCATTAGGAGCTTGTTTGCATTAAACACTATGATGAACTGGGAATGTCAAATGAACAGCAAAGGACACATTTTAACATGCAGATTATTACAATTATGAAAAACAAAGACATTTTCATTTTTGAAAAGTATGAAAAAGAGTCCGACACAGAGAGAGAATGAGAGAGAGAGAGACAAACAGGTAATGTCTCACCTTCTCCAAGGACTTGTCCTCGGTTCAAGTCTGTCTTCATTTTACGCTTGGTTCTCTTCCCTCTGCCCTTTCTCCCTCCAGAACCCGTCTCTGCCAAAACACCTCTCCAAAGCTCATCAGCTGTCACTGTGAGCAAAATCACAAAATCACATCACATAAACACATAAATACAACCACTCAATCACCTCTTAGCTGTACAAGAAATTAAAGCAAACATAATAGTAGGGAAACAGTAGGCCACAAACCAAAATAAACAAACCAAGATTCAAAACACTGTTCCAGTGCCTAGAAACTACAGATGAAAATTATTTATGAAGCTTTTAATTTCAAAACATAAACTGCTATATTACTGTTCTCATTAGTGCACAGCAAAAAGTGATAATTTTATACAACAAAAACACAAAAATCTAATAACTTTGTTATGTTTATCTTTATAATTCATTAATAATCAAAACCCTTAATTTAACTTGATCTCTCTCTCTCTGAAAATGAATGTGTCCAGTCTCTCTATATGAACTTTATACTGTTTTATAGCTGAATTTCAAAACTGTAAATTCATTTTAGAAAAAATTACTAAGCTGTCCCATTAAGCCAGGAATAAAACTGTCTGCCAGAAAACAACTGACATGTGATTGCCTAAGGGCTGTAATTAAAATACAAAAACACTCTTAATGTTTGTAAAGACCAGGACCTAATGTAGATGAACAGCACCACAGGTCCAGTTTAGGGCCTGCACTATATCCACAGATTAAGACCCATCTGATAGCACAATGTAAAACTGGACAATGAAATAAACTCCACTATAATCTTGGTGAAAGTAAAAATTTAAAGAGGCCTCATGGAGCAAGTATGGAGCACAAAGACAGTGACAGTTAAACATTAAAATACTTTTTAAGGGTTTTTAAAATGTGGTTTGACAGTGAGGATATTCCTGTGACATTTAATTATGAGAGAGCCAAACAGTGAGTGAGGCAGAAAGAGATGGAACAGAGGAGAGAGATTTTGACGGCAACATATCCATTTTACATTTAAAATGTATCTGCATTTGTTAATAGGAAAATCAGCTACAACACAGAGTGCCAGGGACCATCACTTGTTTTTCACAGGAACATTACCCTAAACATTCCAGGCTATCTAAGGGCTATCTTACCAAAAAGGAGAGTGTCAGATGACCTAGTCTCCACAGTCACCTGGCCTGAAACCAAGTGTTTACCAAACCTGGGAACTTCTTCAAGACTGTTGAAAACCATTTCAGGTGACTGAGAGAATGCCAAAAGAAATAATGGGGGAAAAACTCATATTAATATCTTTGAATGTAATGTGTTGTTGGGATGGTTGCTGAGTGATGGGTGGGCTGATGGGTAGGTGTGGTGGGGGATTGTTCCTTTCTGTGTTTTAAGATGTGAAGCACTTTTGGCGCTTTTCCACTATATGGTCCTAGCGTGACTTGACCCTGCCGCTGTATTTCATTTTAGTGACTGTGTCTGACTGAGTCTGTGCTCCGGTCATGGAGGAAGTACTGAACAAATCTTTTTAATTAACCAATTCTAATGATTCAGTACACAGAAAACAACTGCCTTACAAGTCACTAGTCACCAGTTTGTGTGTCCCGTATAAAACGTCACAGCAGTTTCAAGCAGCTGTAAAGTGATGACCCAACCCACATTAAGGAGGTACTATATTGTAATGGAAAATCAACCAAACCCTGTAGAGTTGATCTGTGCCAAGCCAAGGTGTGCTGGGACCATGTAGTGGAGAAGCGGCATTTGATTTGCATTGGTTTGTATGAAAGGAGGTATATAAATAAAGCGTATATAAATAAAGTGTGATTGAATGTCTGATTGATCTGACTGGTTCTGTACATTACATGGCCACAAGTATTCAGACACCTGTACATTATACCCATATGAATTACTGCTGCTGTTCTCATGGACTTACACTTATTGAAGAAGCTACCATGGCGAGTTTGCTGCCATGCTGTGGCAGGGGACTGTGGAAGTGCAGGGTTCCCTTGGAGAGAGGCACCTGAGGCTCGACTCACAAACTGGGATACCTGAGCTGCTGGTACGATGGTACGGAGAGGTGCTACACCTGAAAGACAGGGACAGACACCAGAGGACAGAAAGTTGTATCAAAACTGCAGGAGCTGCACAGCATTAATGATACAATGACAACAATTAATACATGTGTAATTTCCATAAATGTTGCATAAAATATAATGTGTTGGTGGAAGGACAGATATCTAAACTCTGAAAACAATAATAAGTAAAGTAAAACTTTAATTTGATATTTAAATTGATAAAGGTTGATTTTACACTAAAATAAAATATTATTGTATTTAACAAGGTATACCGACTAAAGTACAGTCATAAACCATCATATAATTCGTCTTAAATTAGCAGATTAGCAGAGTGACATTGAAATTCAATACATTTTTAATAGAATTTGGTTGGTCATTTGCATACACAATTTCAATTATTACAACCAAGAGCAAAGAATTAAAAACCACCGCTTAAGTCACCTGGCTGTAAAATATAATATTAAACGGTAACATATTATAAAATATATTGAGATAAACATTTAAGTGCAATGTTGACACGTGAGGTTCATAAGACCTGTACAAGAGATAAAATGTCGTTGAGTATCATCAATTTAGCTGTAAAAACTCTAAAAAAATATGACGACATGAGAGTTTAATCTTATTAACTTTGTCAAAAACATCGTTTGTGACTAATCACATTTCAAGTCATCTTCCAGGCAGCAGGCAACCGTGCAGCAATGACAGGCTGGCACGGCTCAACTAACCGACTGTCCACGACCAGTCACACACAGAAAACATGGATAATGTTAAAACAAAGCGATATATAGTCTGTTAATGTTTATATTAAGCTGCAAGACGTGAAAAACAAGAAGAATTCACCTCCGAATGTGATGCGGAGGGCACTACACATCCGTACGGTCGCCGCCATGTTGGATGTGAGGGGTCCTTCTGATGACTACAAGGCGTTGAAACGGCGCCTGATGAAAAATGGGGAAATACTGATATATTTTTTTTTAGTCCCGCGTAAAATGAAATTGCATATCCACGCATACATTTTATAGAAAAATGATTAAAGAATATAATAAAATGATTTATTTTGTAAAAACAAAAGTTGTTATTTTACTTCTCAATGTCAACCTTTTGAATCCTGTGAATGTTATGGAGTGGAATATTGGATATAAATTATTGATGATCTTCAAATATCAAATAATACCCTGTCACTCACAATGTAATTTACATTTACTTTCAAATTCAGAATGACTGAACTAGTTATCTCACATTTTTGCAGGGAATATATTTTTTATTCCTTTTTATTGAACTGGATTGAAATTAACAAATGTATAAAAATAATCTATGCCTACATGAAAAAAATGGGGAGCAATAAACCTCAAAACTCTGAAATTTAAGACACACACACACACACACACACACACATACACACACACAGGTGTATCTCAGCATGTACTGGCCACCAATCAGCACCTCTAGCTTTTGAACATGACTGGTAGTTACCCACTGTGTCTCAGTTTCACCCTACTCAAGATGATTTCCTTATCCTAGTACAGTGCAGAGGTTTAAATAAGGAGTTGCTTGAGGAAGGACAGCGTGTCCAGTTGTGAGATGCAGGAGTTGCTGGGGAAAGAACGAATGCCCTTTTCTATCATAACTTTACTTTTAAAAATGTGCAGTAATAACAACTTTATTCAGAGGTTTATGTAAAGGAGTGAGTCACTTTTCCTGGCTCAGTACTGCAGCAAGCAGAGGAGTAACAAGTTATTTATTTATATATTTATTTATTTATTTATTTATGTATTGAGGATAAACACAGTGCTGCTGGAGTCTAGTGTAGTTCAAGTCGAAGCAAGTGAGGTTTGTCTTGGAAATATGTTCAAAGAATTGATGGCGTTTAGATTGTGAACTATCTCAGTGCATGGGCTGTTTCAAGCCAGAAGGGTCAACTACTGTATTTGTCCGGGGGGGATTGGCTGTTATAAACATATTACATGCACTAGATATTTACAGTTGGCAATGTTATTCCACATCCAGAATCCTGGATGCATTTTTTCATTTTAGAGTGATATGCAGTGTGCCAGTGGGAGCCCAGCAAACTGAATAATGAGCAAAAGCCTTACAGTGAATTCACCCAAAATTAGACAACGACAAGAGAATGAAAGAGTTAACAAATATAATAGAATTAAATAAATATATACAGAATAAAGTGTGCAGATGTAAATGTTGTACATGCTTAATGTTATAAGTGACAACTTAAAGCATAAACTGGTGTCACAGTAACACTAAGGTTTCTTTTTAGTGGCTGATATTTGGTTGATAGCTCTGGGCTCAAACACTGACAGGAGCTTCAACACTTGGACGAGACGCAGCAGGAACAGATCCATTTTACCATGTTTGTGTGGCAGCTATTTGGATTGTTTATTTGTTTTGTCTTTTCTGTTCTCTTGTTTACATGGCAACTCTCGACTTGTGCTGCAGGGCTACATTGGGCTTACTGTAATAACACCTTAAAACTATATCACCAACAAACTTACATGAAAAGAGTGGGTAGACTCAAAGCATTTATTTTGTTGTAAATGCAGCATTTAGCAACAATAAATATCATATTTTAAATGCGTTTCACCATCAATAGCACTGTCCCCCAAAAAAGCAAAATCCAAAATGAAACCATCACTCAGTCTCTGCTCTCTTAGTCTTTGGCCAATGAGGCAGGAGTTCCACTGTGTGTGTTTTAATAGTAATTATTGTGTGAGAAACAAAAAAAGAAAGAGGAGCGCACAGAGACAGCAAAGCTAATTTAATCACAAATCACAAAAAGCAGCACAAAGCAACACATTGCAAATATGGCAGACTGTTCCACTAAGGATTTTTTTAAAGGGAAGTATTGACTCAGCTGACCCTGAGGAGGAGGCAGCTGGAGCAAAAACTGTAAAAGCACAGCTTTGTTTTGAGCCTTGAGCCTGCACAACCTTTAGCAGCTGTTCTTCAGCAGACAGTAATGGTGAGTGTGGGAGAATGGAAACAATAGGTAGAATGATAGCAATGAAAAGAGGACAAAGACATTAATTTCTTCATTTTAATTTTGTTTCATATTCTGCAGTGATCCCGCAGCTCATTTCCACTATCAGTAAAACAAAAGCGGGTTGGTGGGTATAGGACAGGTGAGTATGCAGTATGCACAGTCAGAGACCGAAACAACACTTAAAGAGGAGTGGAGCCAGAAACCAGTACATAATGTGATTCCATGTCTTCTGAATGTGTTTACCCGATATTACAATGATATAATGTTGTGTTTACAAATCTAATATCATTTTTCCTTCTTACACAGTACTTTCACTTTGATGTGATTTATCTACAGTATGTTAATGTCATCATTGGACCACAGGACTGATTTCAAACAGACCATATATGGTCTAAAAGGAAGTGAGTCAAGTCATTACTTTAAGATTACCAGCACCAAGATTACCTCTTAAATTTAATTGCAAACAAAGAACTGTGTCCCATCAGGCTCAGCAAATACACTAGATACAACTATAGAATCCCTTTCTGAGTCAACAGTGCAGTCCCTAAATTGTCAAATATTAAATAACAAAGTATTACATTTATTTATTTATTTTCTTCAGTGTCTCTGTAAACTGTCAACAAAGGGATATTAAGATATGTCACATTTACATTTAAATTATTGTCAAATTAGTTCACACAGTGATGATGCTGAAGTCTATGAGCTGTTTCTCAGTATTGTGGTATTTGGATCTTGTGTCACCCTGTGACATTCAAACACTGCACACAGATAATGATTGATTTTGGAGGCATCAACAATATTGTGCATGCGAGGCGGCTGCAAACAGGTTCGAATCACAAAGTAGAGCCCACGACATTTTCAGATATAAATCCAGATAAACTGCTGGGGCCACACGGTTGGCGTAGTGGTTAGCACTCTTGCCTTTGCAGCAAGAGGATTTAATCATCAACAGATTAGAAAGGCACATAGCTTTTATACAGATGCAGCCATTTATTATAGGTTTCTTAAATAAAAAAAACCCTCCTCTTTTATATTTAAAGATAAAAATGTATTTAAATTATTTTTAATTAACGTCTCCAATTTCATCCTTAATACATTGTCAAAACTAAACCTGCAGTGCTTTTATCATTTTCAAAACTCTTCAAATTTAACTGAAAGTAGGTAGAGACATAGCAGCATGGGCAAAAGCACAAACCAGCCGAAACTACAAAGAGAGACTCAGACAGTTAGAGGGGGATGAAGGATTCTCCCCATGCATTCGACTTAAGGTCAACTTAAGCTGACGTGGATCGATACTGTGAGTCCCATGCTGTCCGTTCTCTGACACATCCTCTTCTCCTTCCCTCCTCACACAGACAGGACGGGACAGGAAGCCACATGAGGTGACACCACCGCACCTGACTTTAACTGCAGGGAACAACAGCCGTCAGCAATTACGTCCCGGATTTGTTTCAAAATCTCATTGTTTCTGCAGATAGTTTAGGGCAACAGCCGAGATTTTTCCCAGTAGCATTCAACTGCACAGATGAGTAACTGTGCAGAATAATTCATATGAAAAAGATGTGACTCATATGGAAATGTAAGCAGATCTCAAATCAAGTGGAAACAGTAGTGACTTGATGATGAGATTTATTCTTAGTTAACTGCGATTACTGTGTCTGCAATTAAAAAAAAAACAAAGACATTTGGAAGTTGCTCAGAACAACCATCTCATCTTTTCTGCAAGTGAGCGGCTCCACTGGAGCAGTGGTGATGAATTACAGCAACACTGTGACACCTTTGCTGAGCAACAGTGCCCCCACAGTGGTTGATGAATCTGGTGACCTCAGATTGCAAGTGACTGAGCTGTTTTCTTGTACAGAAAATAAAACCAAATGAATCTTTAAGGTGAAGCTGTGTAGTCCCACTCACAAAACTGAATTATATATTCCTCATGATTCCAGACACACTCTCCTGAACCACAGGTGCTGTCGCTGTGATAAACACATCAATCTCTGACATTTTAAAAGTTTCTTTGCTGAATATCAGCGATAAAGCTGAGTTTAAAGTCGCCTTAGTCTTGGTAATTGATCCACACTAAAGTCACTGAATATCATCAGTCATCAAACATTAAATTGCATATTTCTCACAAAGCTGAGAACTTCAGGGGTGGTAATCGAGAAAGTTGAGCACAGATTTAATCTTCGCCCACTTACACTTTGATATCAAATTACATTTCAGAGCTTTGACATGTGAATTACTGCAGCTGTGTCATTTGTACAGTTATACTTTTAGATCTCAAAGGTGATTTAGTCAGTAGGAAAGAAATATGTTTTGAATAAAGGGATACCTGTAGTGAATTCATAAAGAATTATGCTTGATGGTTCCATTTTCTTAAAACACCTCAAAAATGTACATGTACACGCAAGGATCAGTTTTAATACTGCAGTAGAATAATGTTGGCAATGGAAAAGCTCAAGTTGTGCATGCTATTATACACGCAGACAAAGTTAGCGAACAAAAAATCTGTTATGAAAACCCGTTTGGATAAGAAATTGTATTTTATTATAAAACCAGTGAGTCACCCTGACACCATTGAGCTTGTAATAGGAATTGCATTTCATTTGTGTAAAGTGGTGACAATTTCTGTGACTTCTCACAGAGGTCAATTTTCAGCAACAGCGAGAGAACATTGGCTCTGAAGAGATAGACTTTTATTGTCACTTGCCGTTGTCACTGCTTTACAGGACACTTTTGATTGTATTTATACAAAAAATTTACAAATGCCCTCATTCTCACACTGTGTCTTTATGTTATAAGATAAAGAAACGGTTCAACACTTCTCACACAGATTGTGATTTATGCAGCCGCCAGATAAGAAATTTACCATGTGAGATGTCATGTAATATTCATCGCTGTGGAAGTCGCAGAGCAAAGGGGGGACTTGAGCATTTTCCGTGAAAAGACAGGTAGAGAGAATAGTTTGAGTAACATAAGAATAAAATAAAAAAAATAAGAAGGAGAGGGGAGGAAAATTAAGGATAGAAAAGAGGATATTTGAATATAACAAGAAACGTGAGGTGAGATAAATGAATAAAAAGAAAAAGATTAACGAACAGAATAGTGGTGGTGTCCCACTTGACTTGGTCCCCACCTTCAGCATGTTCTACATGTTAAAAACTGTCCTGACATAGCTTCTTTCTGAGGACTGACCTGAACTATGATGCAATCAATGGTGTAAACAGGTTACAGAGGAAGAGGATAATGAGACATACACTTCATCTAGTGATGTGCTGCCTCAAAGGACGGCTTTGAAGACAGACTGGGAACCTAACACTAATAACTACAATTAAAGAGAATGACAGCACACTGCCTTCTGTAGGAGGATTTTACACCTCTACGTGTATTAAAGCTTGCTTTGACTGTGGGCCACTTCACAGTGAGAAGTCACATTTAAAACCTAACGCAGGGTTAAAGGGGCCAGAGCCAAAATATACTGCCTTTTTCATCATCATCAAAAAGAAAATGTACAATTTCAATTTTAAAGTTTGCAAAGAGTGGGCGGGAACAAGTTACAAATATGATGCCAATAGCTCGTTAATGAGCTGTTAACAGGGCTGGGCAACATCTAAGTGGGCAGGGCAGTGTTCCCTGAGGACCACGGTTGGGAAACACTGCTCTAAATTGAATGTGAGGGTGAATGGTTGTTCATCTCTTGACAATGACCTTGCAATGGACTGGTGACCTGTCCTGGGTGTATCCCGCTTTTCACCCGCTAGGATTGGTTCCAGCTCCAGCTCAGGTGGAGGATAAAGCGGTAGACAATGAGTGAGTCAACCAGCAATGTCTGATTACATACTCTTGCAGATCTCTGCCCATGACTTTCTTGAATTACCTATTACATTATTTAAATTGGCTTATACAAAGTAAAGATGTCTCTCATATAACATAGCATATGATGAGTTTTCAAACCAGAGCACTTTCCTTGTCAATCTGCCCACATTTGGATCACAGGTAAATATCTCCAGCAGCTATAAATCTTTGCTTCGTTAATCTGTGTGTCATCAATGTTTCCATTCAGTGCAGCCAAGCTGTTCTCATGTCAGATACCAAAGAGCAATTTGCAATACAAAGGCAGTCATTAACTAATAAAAAAAAAAAAAGAGAGGGAGACCATTAGCTCACGAGTAAATGTTATATTTCATCTCAATACCATTCCAATGACAATATGAGATGACTGAAAGGAAGACTTTTTCTCTTTAAGCAAATATAATATTGCACTGTGGTAATGACAGGTTTGACTGGCTGTCTCATACAATATTTAAGAGGCAGTCGGGAGGCAGGGTATTGTACATTTAGCCTGATGGAGGACGCAGAGAGGAAGGTAGAAAAAAAGGGTGCACTGCAGAGGAGACTGAAAAGGTTCAACAATGAAAGAGAGAAAAAAAAGATAAAGCCAGGTAATGCCCATTGGCCTACATGTGTCTTATTTGGTCACCCTTTTTGATTTGCGACAAGGGACAAGAGGGCAAAAGAAAACAGGAGACAATGGGGGTGAGCAATTTTAGAGTGTAGTTGATGGAGAAGAGAGAGAAAAAGCATTAAATATACACAGAAGTAAATTGTCACCTGTAAAGCCTGAGCTGATGATAACTGGCAGTAATTGTATTCAACCTCAGAGAGTGATTGAGTATCGATTAAATGGATCTATAAAGAACCGACTCAGAGAAGTGGCAGAATGCAGAGAAGCAGAAAACCAGAAGGAGCAAGTGTGTGTGTGTGTGTGTGTGTGTGTATGTGTGTACCAGGTATTACTAATGTTGTGGGGACCAAAACCTGTTTACACAGTCACATTATGGGGACTTGTCCTCCTTGTGGGGACAAAAAACAAGTCCCCATAACGTAAATTACTACATTTTAAGGTGAAGATATGTTTCATGGTTAGGTTGAGGTTAGGGTTAGGGTTAGGGTTAGGATTAGGATTAGGCCAGTAGTAATTGTGGTTAAGGTTAGAGTAAGTCTCCAAGAAATGAATGTGTGTGTGTGTGTGTGTGTGTGTGTGTGTGTGTGTGTGTGTGTGTGTGTGTAAGAAAAAAAACATAAAACACATGAGATGAGACATGGGGAAGAGAGAGGAAGAACGCCTTCAGAGAATAGACATCACCAGAATAACAGCATTTAAAAAAAAGACTGATTAGTGGGGAAACAGAAGGGAAATTAAAGAAGTGACAACACCATGGATTAATCTGTATTCTAGAACAATTGTTTTCAAATCCAAGACAGACACAGAGTTTGCTTCATCGTAGTTTAAAGTTGGTGTCTGATGAGGAACCAGCCTCCAGTTTGTTGTGTGGTCGATTAGAAATAGACTAATTACTACTGTATAAATGATGGGGGACGTGGCAGCTCTGAAACCAAAGCATCTTGAATGCCCCCTGGTGGCTGACTGCAGTATAAGTCATAAATCCCTCATTTGTTATTCGATGCTATAAGACATGCTTGACGGATGAGATTGGCTTCTAATTAGTTGTGCAGGTATTGCATGACCTTAGCAGAGTGAAGAATGGCTTCACATGACATCACTCGCAGGATATTTTTCATATTAGCACAGTGTGAGGAAATGGAGAATTAGACCATTATTGAAGTCATTATACCAGGCTTATTCATTATTTAGGCAGTGCTGATTTGATTATATCAACACTTTGGCGTCACTTCTGGTCCAAGTGATGAATGTGGTCGGACTCAACTTTAACAGAGCAAGATGACAGTAATGACAGTAAAGGATTACAATGCATTTTCTGTGATCAGATACAATTGGCTAGCGCTTCAACACACGTATTTACTAACACGGTCATCCCCCTCTTCTTCTGCAAAGATTTTCCCTGCCATATCAATAACAACAGCATAAACAATGTTAGCAGCACGTGGAGTCATGTTATTGTATGGACTCCTCTGACAATCCGTGGCACTGTGGAGCCGCCAATGTTTTCCACTCACATACTGTATGGCCCTTTTCCACTATGGTCCCAGCTCGCCTTGCCTCACTTCACCACGGCACGGCACGGTTTAGATTGGTTTTCCCCAACAAAAATAGTACGGAATGGGCGGAGTCATCACTGCACAGGTGCGTGAAACTCCTGTGACTTCATCTTACGCACGCATTTGACTAGTGACTTGTAAAGCAATAGTATTCAGTGTATCTGAATCATTAGAATCAGTTAATTGAAACTATTTGCTCAGTACTTCCTCCATGACCGAAGCACAGACTCTGTCTGACACAGTCCCTGAACTGAAATACCTCTGCTAAATATTGAGATTTTAGACATTTCCCTACAGTTCGGCATTGCTCGGCTTGATTCTAGTGTCGGACGTCTCTTCCTCTGACGGCACTCTGACCAATCAGTAGCCGCCAGTCTGGCGAGATCACGCCAGCTCACTTGGGACCTCGCCATGTCAATAGTTGTGGGCGGAGCGGAGAAGCATCGCATTTACACTTCTGTTCAATGTGGTCACAATGAGTCTCCAACCACCTCCTGAAGTGGTTTGGCAGATCGAACAATAATCGGTCATCTGGTGTATTTACACCTGTGCTTACAAAAGGTCAGGCGCTATCCGACTGCACTCCGGTCACATAAAAACACATTTTAATGCCAGGTGCAAAGAGAGCCACTGTCCTTGGGTAAGGGAGACTTGTATTTTTCCATCTACTTGTCTAGACATGTTTGCTTTATTGACAGCAGCACAAGCACTTAATGTACCAGTTTGTTGTCTCCACAATGTCAACATGGAAATGACACCCTCTGCTTCCTCTCCTCTTTATACAGTCTTCAGTCAACAATGTGGTTCCTTCTCAAACACCTGAGGTTTAAAAATGTGACTGTTAAAGTTAAACTACAGGACGACACATTTCCTCCGTCACATTCATACGGCAGCTTCCTTATGTCATGTACACAGTGACTGTGCACACAGAACCAGGCCGTTAATGGATTTGAAATACCAATTTATTTAGTTGGCCTGGCACCATTATCATCATCTTATCAGTGGAGTCTGCAGCATCCTGCATAAACATTTTAAAGAGATTGCATAGCCTGACATTTTAATATATCCAACGCTGGCCATCCAGTCATCTCAGAATCAGAATCAGAATAGCCTTTATTGTCGTTATTTTGTGGACAACGAAATCTGCAACTTAGATGATACAGTTACAGTCTAAAGTTGTAACAGCTCATTTTTGTTTACCACTGGTTTTGTTCTCATGTCTTTTCACTAACTCTCCTGTCATTTCAGTTGCTGCCCTGCATGCAATTAACTCCCTCACCTTCTCACCTGCCACTCATCTACTCATTAGCTCCCCACTACATACACTGCATGGTCACAAAAGTCACATATTATAATATTGTGCCTACTGCTTACCATACAAGCCTGTGTTTTAATTGGGGTTGCATGAGTTGGTCAGGTCAAGGTTCGGCAAAGATATGTGCCCAAAAAAAGTAGGTCATCTAAACTTTTCCGAATGACCAGGGTTTTTTGGGGACATATTCCAAGATGACAATGCCAGGATTCATTATTGAAAAAGACCTCAACCCCACAGAGTATGTTAGATGTGCTGGAGAAGACTTAATGCAGTGGCACAACTCACCCTCATTGCATAAGCTTATCCAAGTGATGCCAGAGCCAATGTATGTTTGTACAAAGCCCGAGTAGGGTTGTGGTGGGAAATATTTTTGCGTTCTGCGTTCTCCTGCAATATTTTTGCATTCCCTCGCGATATTTTTGTGTACCCTCACAATAATTTTTCCGTTCCATTGCTATTGTTTTACCCAACGCTCCCCAGCTCTCTCTGTGCCTAAGGTGGCCCTTGCCTGCCCCGTGCATGGCACTCGCCTGGCGAGAACTCCCCTAGAAGGTCCCCTACTGCCCCAGGCCAGCACTCATACTTAAGCCGGAGCTCCACGGCTCCACTAAACGGTGGAGCAACAAATAAACTGAATAACTTTTATATTCCCTCCCTGGCTCTCCCTGTGCCTCAGGCAGCCCATGTGCTCCATTTATTGCAACCATTTATTTGTTTTATCTATTAGGAGGGGACAACTATTGTGAGGTAACGCAAAAGTTACTGCGAGGAAATGCCAAAGTGTTGTGAGGGAACGCAAATGTTTGGTCTTAAAATATTCCCCACCCTGACTCGAGGGAATGTGGCAAAAGTCTAAAGTAAATGTAACCTCATCTGAACCTCACACCACTATCCTTCTTCAGGGCATGTGTTCATTATCCACTATTTGTCTCTATCTGCTGACTTATCTTAATGTCAGACATCCAGTGTCATCTTTCCAAGTGGTACAGGGAGTGAGGCCAACTATCAAAATGACAGCACTGCATTTTCCCCCACAGTGATGATGAGCCAGTCATGATCAGGATAATTCGCCATTACTCACTCTGCAATGACACAATAAGATGCTGGCTCATACGAAAAGGTCTTTGTCTATAGTTACATCCTTGTCTGGTTGCTTATTTTATTATATTCAACTCGACAGTTAATCACATTTTGAAAAGCGAAAAATCAAGACACTACCTCGTTCCACAACACAGAGAAAAGACCAGTTCCTAATTTCTGCATCTGTTACAGTCCATGATGTAACAACAAATTGCCTTTTTTGACCTTTATCAGCAAGTGATCAGACCAACAAATACACATTACAGATGCATTACTCAACTTCTTGTCAAACGTTCATAATTTAGAGTATTTTTGTGTTTGTGTGATATGAGAAAATGTACAGTCACTGTAAAAAAACAAAACATTATAACTTCTTCAGGAACTAATAATCTAACTAATAACTAATAAATAATAACTAATAAAAATACTAATAATCTAACGCGTTGTTTTTTTTAATTCAGTAACTCCGTTTCCGCTACCAAACGCTGCGTTACTCCGTTCCTTTTGGTGAGGTTTAACAACGGCATACAGTTTCCATAACATTTTAGCGATGAATAAAGTTTAATTGAATTGAAAAACAAAGCACTTGTCGCCCTCTAGCGTCCCACACGTAGTCAAACACGCGCCATGAAGAGGACTGGACAGGTCAGGGCACGGAGTGACGGCGAGCGAGAAGGGGAAGATAAGTTTCTCCTCGTGGAGGTATTCACAGGTATTTTCAACTGGAGAGCAGAGGGAAAAACATCATTTCGGTAACTTGTAGACTGTGTTCCGGTTCAAAAATACTTTCTACGGCGAACAACAGCAACAGCAATCTGCTGAAGCACCTGGAGAAGCGACAGTTAGCAGCTAAGGTGGCTAACGCAGCAGCATCCGAGACCGAGCGTCACGGCGGCAAGCACACACGCCCACTCCACCCAAGCAGCAGCAGTTGGAGTTCGAAATAGGGACCCATAGCCAGGAACAACTTGACAATAGCACGGTATGTTTAATTGTTTATTTTGATCTCTTTTAGCAATGTCAGGCTATTATTCCAAGAGTCCAATGGTAAAATTGTACAGATAAAATCACGTGTTTTTCCCCCTCAGATATGTAGTGGAAAACATGCTACCCATCTCCACAGTGGAGGACCCTGCTTTCAGACAGATCATCAGCATGGTGCTGTGCACAGGTAATAATAATAATAATAATAATAATAATAACAATAATAATAATACTAATAATAATACTACTACTAATAATAATAATACTAATAATAAAATGGAACCTGCATGCAAGCAAAACATACGTGTTGCTAGGGCAACCGTCATTGTTTACAGTGCCTCTTTGTATTATTCAGCATCAGTACAGAACTGAAATGACGGCTAGAGGAGAACTCAAATATACCTTTATTTAATGGGAGCATTGGAAAAACGTTACTTTCCCACTAACGCATTAGTTTTTGTTTTAAGTAACTTAGATATTTTTTTTACAAAGTAACTAGTGACTGTAACCAGTTACTATGTTTCAGTAACTAGCACAACACTGATTGTGATGATTATATTTCAGACCTTTTTGCAAAGTCTGAGAGAGAGAGAGGTGTGCATGTCTCACGCTCTGCCGGGAAACACAAGCCTTCATGCTAATGCATGAGACTAAACTTCAAACATGTCCAGTGATCACAATAATTAACTGTCATTAACAAGGCAGGTGTATATTCTAAGCAGCATCTTTATTGGATTTCATTCACATAAAGTCAAAATAAAAATAATTCTGCCTAAATCCCATATAAAACATGGTTGTATTTTCATTTAAGTCACAATAATGAACAAACACAGTGTCTTTAGTTTTTTGCTTTGTTTTTTTAAGACAACAGGAAGCTTTCCTTTACCTTGTCAACCAGTTTCGGCATGTCTCTTCCGCCTTCCTCAGATCTGTCACCTGATGTCTGATGGTGACGTGCCTTATCAGCTGTGATCTTCCTGTCACATTTTACGTGTCAACCACGCCTCCTGCTGTCAGGTCACTCCCCCAGGACGACGCTCCAGGTGTGTAACAGTATGTACGCTCCTTCATCCCGGTTAATTTTCATATGCACGTTTCCCTATTTCCACTGCCTCCATGATCCATCGTTGGTATCAGTTTTCTACTGCGCGAGTCACTCTGGCCTCTTCCCAATTCATTATGGGATTTTAAGTTTTCCTGGTATGCTTTTTTCTTTTTCTTATATGCCTCTTTTCTCTTTCTTTTTTTGCATTCTTTCTGAAATTCTTTTTTGCGAGTGTTGAAACATCTTTCTGTTTCACCGATGTCAACATTATTGCAAGAACACCAAGGGATTTCATAGATGATATTGCATTTATTGTCTGGTTGTACCTTGTCCGTGTGGTGTACTAGTCGCTGTCAGAGATTTGGGTTGATGTGGTATTTTTTTCATGGCTTGTTGGATGCGTTCTGTGATACCTTTTAACGTATGGCAGTGTGACGAAACCCCGGTTTGTTTTGCTTGTGTTTATCCTTTTCTGTTTGTTATTTTCCGTTGTTTATGTTTATGCTGTTTCTGCGGTCATATAGTGTTCTGATAACTGAACGTTTCTGTGCAATGGAATGTTCGTGAAATTTGGGAACATTGCCTTCCTCTGTATAGTATATTTTTAAGTCCAGAAATGCTATTGTATTTTCCGTTTCCTCTTTGTGCGTGAATTTGATGTTTCCTGTTTAAGTGATCCGTGAGTTGTTGTGTCTATCTTGGTTATTTGATTCCGTTTACAAAGGGTGGGTTTGTGGTCCGTTGCTGTTTGCATGGCTTTGGTCTCCAGAATCTCCATAAAAAAATCCGCACATAGTCACGGACACGTGGTCTCCCATTGTAGATTGTGTCTCTGAATTGAAAATGTCTTGCCATCATTGAGAGGAAAATGAATTCCCAAGTTTATCAACAAATTCTCCAGGACATTGTGAGGGTGTCTGTCCATCAACTGAAGCTCAGAAGAGGCTGAGTCATGCAGCAGAATAAGGAGCGCGAGCATCGCAGCAAATACACAGGACAATGGTTTCAGAAGAACAAAATCTGCCTTTTTGGAGAGAGTTTGAGATGCTGTGGAATGACTTGAAGAGATACCAAAGAATATGGAAGTGTTAAGGCAGTTCTGCAGGGAAGAATGGGCTAAAATTCCCCACATGATGCGCAGGTCTGATCTGCAGTTACAGGAAGCTTCTAGTTGAGGTCATTGCTGCCAGAATGAAGGTCAATCAGTTATTACATCCAAAGGTTCACTTACTTTTACCACTACCACTGTGAACATACAATTAAGACATGAAAGAGTAGATTTTTTTTGTGTTATTGGCTTAAGCTCATTGTGTATCAGTACCTGTGACCTGTGAGATGAAGATCAGATCACCGTTTATTTAATTCCTGCAGAAAACCAGATATTTCCAAAGGGTTATAAGGGTTGCTTTTTTTTGTTTTTAGAAGGGTACTGTGTTGGTGACCACTGCTCTATTCTGTGATAGGTTCACAGATAATAACCACTGAACATCCCAGTCTGCAGTGAAAACATGAGGCAGCTGCAGAAAAACCCATCACCAGCAGTTATTGCTTACATTGCACACAAGTGGACACTGACATAAATGACCCCCCTCACTCAAACACAGAAGCATGGCATCCAAATAATATTTTTAATCTTGTCATGGTCAAACGGGATCAATACTGAACAAAGTGAGGACCCATTATATTTCTCCCTGAATCCAGAACGACTGGTGCAGCTTTGACCAGCAGTCTCCTCAAACGTCCTGTTTGTGATGCATGGCTTAAATCCAACATTTAATGGCTACTGGGCTATAGGGGAGAATATTTTACAGCCATCATCATTTCCCTTCAGTTGAAACACTCTCCAAGTCAACAGATCTGGAGCTTTGTACCCTGTGTCCTCAGTAAAATCTTTGCAGATAAAACATTATCCTTCCCTTGAATCAGGACAGCCCATTTGTACTGAAGTTTTATTTATCTTCATTTCATCTTTATCACCTGATACATAACCCTGGTGTGAGATTGCATTGATGAGAATCAAACAATCTTCACTGCGGACTGCAAGCATAGATTCACCGATCAGTTTCATTTCATTATTATCTTCATCAGACACATTTGTAAAAAAGTGTTTACAATCTTTACTCCAACACTTAGATGTTGAAAATGTATTGCAATCTTGGTGTAGTGTAATCTCCAAGTATGGATTCAATTACTCCCTATTTTTCTCCTGATGGAAGGAAGATTGGATCATTCAGAGGCAAGTAAGAGGCTCAAGTTGGAATAATTTATGTTTAGTTTACATTTTACTTTTCCCCCTTGATGGTGGAAGTTATTTTAAGCCACACTAATGACGTGGCTGTTGGCCAGTCCACCACTTTCATCCAAACTCTAATATCGCAACTATGTGATGGATTACTTTGAAATCCTGTAGAGGCATTCATGGTTCCCAGATGATGAAAACCTCCTGTTTTTTTTTTTATTTCCTTGACATTTTCTCAAGCAGCATTATTAGACTGACATTTGCAGTTTTTTGATAAATATCAAGACAACTTATATTTGCATTTGTGATGAGGTCTAATGACTGGTTAATTATCTTGGGTGAAATGTTCCCTTTAGGATACATTGCAATCGGGTTGGCAATCACCCGACAAACTATTTGCTTCCGTCCAATACTTTGGTTTGTGACTAATTAACTGCTAACTTAAATGACCATCAGCATCTGCTGTATCATTTAAGGGTTAATTAGTAAATACTAGCACATGCCAACAAATGGTAAATGCTGTGAATTTATTTATTTATGCGGCTTTTCTACAACCATTCAAACCACTTTACATTACAGCACACTAGATGTGTCATTCCACAGTGGTGGATGTGTCTTGGGGGAGAGCAAGTTGCCTCCCAACAGAGACATTAAGTTACTGGTTCCTACATGCCGATGTGTCCCTGGGCACCTTAAGTTGCTCCTGATGGCTGATTTAGCAGTGTGTGTGAATGGAAATGACAAACATGTGATAGAAAAAGCACCACATAAAGATGCGTGGAGCTGACGGCAAAATTGTATGTGAAGCAATTTGTGTTGTCATCGGCTAGAAATATGCCATACACAGACCATTTAGCATACATTCACACAGCACTTCTATGCGGCACTATTTACACACGTCATTTACACCCATTCGCACAATTCCAGCACAGCTGCTCCAAGCAATTTGGTGTTTGATGTCTTGCTGGGGAGCTTGGGATCAAATCGTGACCTTCTGGCGGGAAGAGGACCTGCTTCTGAGCCAAAGCTGCTCACACAAACACAAAAATATGAGAAAAATATAAATATAGAATCTGGTTTTGTGAAGAATATCCGTTAAGATACTGTATACCACTGTAATAGTAAGCGTCAGAGTTGCCGTCATAGTTAGAGACTCTCGGACAACGCGGATTAGTAAAAACTGAAAACTTCTTCATTCTACATTATAACAACAATTTCTTCAGGTAATATCACTGCAGTAGGACCATAGAGACCAGCCATCAAATCTGTCACTCCCCTCTACCAACTTTACTTTAGCTGTCAACATCCTGAATGATAGGATCAGAACTAACGTCTCGTATGACAATCCCATCTTCCTGCTCAGCAGCAGAAGAGTGATCCTCAATGGCCTGTCATGTCAGCAGGGATAACACACACACACACACACACACACACACACACTGTGCTGGCATCGCCACTGGGGCCACAGACTTTACAGGGAAGTTCAAATTGCGATGTCACATTACATAAACTCCCACACCCTCCCTCCATTTTTCTCTCCTGTGCAGCTTGACTGCTCTTAACCCTTAAGCAATTCCACAACACTCAGCTCTGATAGTTATCCCAGCCTATACTGTAAAAACCATCCAAGGGGCAGAAAATCTGCCATATAAAGAACATTCTTCTCTCTTCCCCAAAAACGAGTTGGCAATAAGTCCACACAGATGCAAAGATTCCCTGACACTTGATAACACTAATCTTCTGCAGACAATAACTGCGACATATTTGGTTCTCCCTTTTTTCTAGTCTGTTAGTTTTCTTACTGTAAATGCACTAATTAATGAAGTCTACTGATGGAGGGTTTTGAAAGCCTTTTCTTGGCAGCAACATCAAGGTTTGCCGGGGGAAGTGTAAAGCCTTGACCTTACTGTACACTGCTGTGTCAGGGTCATTGGATAGTGTGGGGAATTTAATTATCCAGTATGAAAGCCTTTCAACCAAATGTAGAGGTTGTACAATAATTCCCAAGATAACTGTGCTTCTGCTTTGGGAGAAGAAAGGCGATGAAGGGAGCACGGAAATTGTGACGTGTGATGTTAAAAAGTGAATAATAGAGTCAAAAAAGTAATGTACTGTAATGGAAAAGATCGTCCATTATGAAAATACCATACAGGGTTATTCAGGGCCAAGCAGGGCTAATGTGAGCTGTGGGGCCTCATGGAGGAGAAGAAATACACTTTTTCTAACACAGAAATTTTGAAAGTAGTGCAGATTCACTTTAGTTTGCTATGTGGTAAAACTATAGCAAAAAAAAGCCTTGATATATAATGTATTATTATACCCTCACCACCGGGCATAAAGTGGCAGAAGTGGCACCATCTTCTGCTGCTGTAGCTTATCTGCTTCAAGATTCAGTGTGTTGTGTGACCAGAGGTGCTCTTTTGCATGTCTTGGCTATCCTGAGTGAATTTTTGGGCCTCTGTAATTTTAAACCAGTTTAACCATTCTCTGCTGACCATTAACATGGCATTATCATGGCCATCATGACATGGCAAGTCCTTATCACGAGATAACAGTGCATACAAATAAGTAAAATCCATGGCTGTTCTCGGCTTCCGTACATTTGAAAATTTGTGGATAACAATAATAATTCTCAATTATAATATTTTAGCATTAAAAATGTAATTTTGGTTGAAGAGCTACTGGTGTATTAACCATTACAAAAACATACAAAATATTTTTACTAATGCTAGTAATTTAGGGTTTAATAAATGCTTAAGCACTGTGCTGTTTATTTGTTTAGTGTAAGATTGATGTATATCTTTCCTTGTTCTGATTATTTACACATTTATTTTGCCTGCTGAGCATTGGCAGTAAAACAGGTGAGAGTTCAGGGCATTGCTCAACGGCACCTGAAACCATTTCTCAAAATGTCATGTTTTGCCCACATATAGTAAACAGTGCAATAAGCTGTGGCCTGCAGTGGGAACTCAGCTGAGAAAAGTCAGCAGGCTGATAAAAGTGGAACTGTGCAGCGCTGAGGGCATCGCAACAAACACTGAAGTTGCATTGAACTCCTGTAACTTTAATTCCCTTTGACATAGAAATATTTAGCTTTGAGCCACATCATGTACACTGCAGTTAAGATCACTGAACCCCAACAACCATAAAATAATCCTGTTTTTCTCTCTCTCTCTCTGTCTGTTGGCCTGGCTGGAAGCTCTGGTTTCACCCACTCGAGGTCAGGGACAATAAAATGTCATCAGAACACCAGCACTTTCACAGAAGGAGGACAGGGCAAAGTGTCAATTACACATGTTGTTGAGGTGTTGAGCAAAGTGAAGAAAATTAGATTTGGCTGGAAGTGAATCTTTATTCACATTGGGCAGTGGATGTCACATGACACTATTACTTGCTCAGATTATCTCCTTGTGTCCTTTATGAAGAGAAGCATGATTTTCTGTACAATTCCAGTCAAAAGAAATTACTGAACGACAGCGATTAGGATTCAAATTCTGTGGACCTTCAAATGAATCCATCATAGATTTTGGGCCATTTAATTTAGGACAATAGTTGTAGATCAAGCAATAGATTTTTTTACCCACAATTATAAACATGTGACCCAGACTGAGGAAAAAAGAGGTCTCTTTTAACTGTGATTCATTTTCTACTTCATAAACTGTTCACTCACTAAATAAGTTGTTTACACACGTGACAACGTCCATAGCTATGCTAAGAATTGGTATGAGTCATTAAAATAGAATTTCTCAAAACAATTTTTTTGGGATTGTTAACCCAACCGTAAACCGGCTTCCATTGTGTGCACGGTATTGATGTCAAGCATTTTTAAAAGGCTGAACTTGAAATTATCATCCATGCTTTTATTTCCTCTCGTTTAGACTACTCTAACGGGCCTTTTACTTGTTATAATATGGGAGAGCGTGACCGTCTCCAGGCAGTTCAGAGTGCTGCTGCACGGCTTTTAACCAACACACACAAGAGAGACCACATCACACCGGTTTCAGCATCACTTCAGTTGTTACCCACTCATTTGAGAGTACATTTTTAAAATCCCGGTCCTTACTTTTAAAGCTTTTTATGGACAAGTTCCCTCTTACTTCTCTGACCTCATTCTACCTCACACACCCGCCGGCACGCTGAGGTCTTCAGGTCAGAGGTTGTTAGTTGTTCCCTACTCAAGCTTTAGGACCAGAGGGGATCGAGTCTTTCAGACTACGGAACTCTGGAGCGCGCTGCCTCTTAATTTTTTTGAAGTTGCTTAAATAGAAAATCTGTTGATTCTTTTAAAAAGCAGCAAAATGCTCTTTTATTCAAGCAGGCTTTTAGTTAGACAAGGGTTTTTATGGCTTTGAATCAATGTGTCTATGTGTTTAGACATTCTCCATCCATATTAGTCTGTCTCTTTCATTATTTATTGTATTTTTTTCATTGTAAAGCATTTATTTTTTTAATCTGTGAAAGGTGCTATATAAATAAACTTTACTTAATTACTTAAATGTACTTCTGTAAGTATTTCTGTAAAATGAGTACAGCTTAAGCATTAACCCAGCGTTCTTCCTCGTGCTTTCTCTTTCAGTCTATATCACTTTCTGGTATTTGCTCCATAAATGCTAAGAGTTACAGTCATGCTGTGTATCCATGTGAAATGTCAAAAAGGAGGCAGCTGAGTGGGACTTTGACACTCACGCCCTCAGTGCTAATGCTTCACAGACTGTCATTAAAACAGACTCCAGGTTGTGCTCAAAGAGCGTGATGGGGTGTGTCATGTAATGGGGGAAGTGAAAGTCAGTTGTATCAACAACATTACAGGCACAAGGACAGTTGTTTTGTGCAGATGACTCCCATCACAGCAGGTTTTAACAACGCTAACCTTTTAATTGACACAATTTCGGTCAGGACAATGGGACCACTGCTGAGGAGACACTTAGGTCTTCGCTGTGTGGCATTCTCTCCAAATCACATATGACAGGAAATCCATTAGATCAAATGAACTGCTGTCATAAAATTGCACCTCAAGGTCAATTTAGCAGCTGTTCAGCTGTGTCACAGTCCTCAGACATCGTATTCAAGTCCATCTGATGAAGATCATGTGATACAATCCTATGGTTCATCGACTATGATTAAAACAAGAATTGAAGATTGAATGATTCGACCTTAATGTTTCGTTCAAATGATCAAGAAGTCCAGCAGGGGATCAGAAAGAGAAATTCAAATTCAAACTCTCTATAATTGGATTACAAGCTCCAGAAGAACTGGAATGAGTTGTCAGTGATTTATATTCTTTCTGGATTACAGTAGTAAACGTTAACTACACATACACAGGGTTTGCCTTTGATATTCTGCATCTATTTGATGTGTCAGTTATGCATGTCTTCAAAAATGAACATGGCACTTTAGCAAGATGCAGTAGTGGGGGCAGTACAGATGCAGTAGAACCATTATTATTACATTGCTGATTTAAGGGCCTCGAATATGAACTATGATAGAAGCCATTATTGCTTTTTCTGCCATGACCTCAGAAGTAACCACAAACATCTTCCTCCAATGAAGCTACAGTTCTGACTGCAAATTCAGTACTTCGGTGTTGTTTGAATTTTGTGTCGTGCCCCTTGTGGAAGGAACCCGAAAGGATCTGACCAACATTGGTTCCAGTGTATCTGGTTGTTGATGATGTGTCTCAGCTGCTAGTATATTATCAGCTCAAGGAAATACTTGGGGAGGTTGAGTCCATAAATTGTAGGATATATCAATTGCAACTAAAGCAGAACAAGGTTCCTGCTATATTGGTAGCTTTTCAGAATGTGCAGAGCCCAGCTTTAAGTAAAAGAACAAGTAAAACAACGTGTAAGCATTAATTGATATCATTTATATTCAGCTCAATATTACTTGGATGATATGAGTGACTGATTTTTTTTTTTTAACCAACGATTATTATTGATTTCTACGGAGCCCCTAAAGGGACATCGAAAAAAACAAAAAACTAAACGTTTCTGGTGCGCACCAGAAAGTATTGTATGCGCACATGATGTCCCCGAACGCAGTTTTAAGATCATTTGAGGCATGAAATTAGTAATTTAGAATTCAAAAATGTGGTTTGTGTATTAAGATATGACGTATTTATAGTTTGGCAGCGAAGGTATCGGAGGTGATCAGCCCCGCCTCAGCGGACGCTCGCTGCGTACAGTGCGTGGGGCAGAGCAGCGTTACCTCGGCTTGTCCTGATGAAATGATCCGCTGGCTCAGACATCGCAGTCATTAGATTAAGCCTCATCACAGAGTGTTGAGTAAAATGAAAAAAGTAAAATGGCAAATACCATCATCCAGTGGCATTTGTAAGCTCTTATAATAGTCCAGAAATTGGGTCTAAGTCTTTTTAAAGTTTTGAAGGGAGCCTTTAAGGGTGTATCTGATTTTCTCAAGTTTCAAAAACGACATAGTGTCTCTAATCCATCTTGAAAAAGTGAAAGCTATAACTACATTACCTTTGAGTTTCCGGGGTGAAACCAAATAATGAACATATGGCATTGGGAGCGATATTCTTTTGAAATATTTGACTGTAGGCATTAAAGATGTTGGCCCAAATAGTGCCACGTTTAGGGCAGGACCAGAGCATATATAATCTGCTGGCTGGCCTTTACAGCGAGGACATGAAGGGACCACATCAGGAAAAATCTTCGCTGGTCTTACCTGAGTCAAATGTGCTCTCAAGACAACCTTGAGTTGTATCAAACTGTGTCGAACACAGGGGAAGACGAGTGTATCAACTTAAGCAATGTTTCCCATTGATCATCTGTCATTACCTCTCCAAGGCCATTTTCCCATAGTCTCCTAACATCTTGCAGAGAGTGAGGAGGGATTTATAGAATAAGAGAATGTGATCGATTGTATTGTTTACTGGAAGGTCTGGAAAGAAGGTCATACTTTCCTGGACAAAGTGTCTAAGCTGAAGGTATCTGAAAAAATGAGAATTTAAGTCAAGTAATTGAGAGAGTGGTGTAAATAATCCATACTTGCCATCCACACATAGATTGGAGATGGATTTAATGCCCTTCCAGCAGTCAAAATATAATATAATACAAGTAAATAATTTCTCTTACTATTTCTTTCTCCCTTGACGATGAGGTTGGTGGTACAAACACATCATGTGCTTCAAGGCCTAAAAACTAAATAAAGTATCCCCTACTTCAATCCAGTCATAAGCGTTATATTATAATAACACCAGGCAAAAAAAGACTATTCACTCTAAGCAACTTTACCTCAAGAATAGTCATCCCACTGCCAATTAAAACAATATTTGTTCCTCAGCTGAATCCTCCTCCATTATCTTCATTTTCATCATAATTACCCAATGCCCCAAACCTGTGGCATCGCCTCAATAATAGATTCACTGTCTTCCGGCTTTAACTTTTTAATTAAGACTGCATTACATAACCCAGTTGCAAAAAAAAAACAAAAAAAAAAACATCTCTCTGTCAGGTATTGAATCTCGGCTTTGTGGAAAGAGTGTAAAGCTTGTGTCAACTTGACACATTTATAAAAAAGCTCTCATAGAAATCCAGCCATAACATGGTGATGGTGAAAGGAGATTCAGACTAATGCAGCAGCTCCAGTAGAAAACTCGAAAAAACATCTTTTTATCTATTATACTCAAGAGCCGGTTGGAAAGTAAGTCTGTCCGAGACAGCCATCCATGGATGTCTATACAAATACACACACATTCTTGTACAGCTATCTTAGTGAGGACACTCCTAATGCAGTACAACCCCTTAAATGCCCAACCCTAAAACCATTCAAGTTTTTGCTCTTGCCTTAGGTATTCTTTTTTGTTCATGTTTTTGAGAGAGCAATAAAGCCTCATTTTTGATTTTACGTATCTGACTCATTACATTACATTACATGTCATAGAGCAGACGCTTTTATCCAAAGCGACTTACAAGGGAATTGAGTACAATCAGCCAGGGGTGGAGTTGAACTTGCGACCATGATGTCCATGACATCATTTGCAAACAGGGTACCGGTCTTAACCACTGAGCCACTCCACCCCAGTCGAGACTGAATCTCGTGCCTATTGGATCCATGCTCTGTTGTACGAACCCTGACAGTGAGTCACATATACGACAAGTGACTCAGTCTACTGAGTCATTAGACTCCATGCATTATTTCATTTTCTACCACTTTATCCTCCACATGAGGGTCACGGGGGGTGCCGTGCCAATAGGCAGAGTACACCCTGTACAGTTCGCCAGTCCATCGTAGGACCACATAGAGACAAACAACCATTCCCTCTCACTCTCACACCTGTGGTCAATTTAGAGTATCCAATTTACCTTATCCCCATATTGCATGTTTTTGGACTGTGGGAGGAAACTGGAGAAGCCGGACAAAACCCACGCACACACGAGGAAGAACATGCAAACTCAAGGCAAAGGCAAGAGTGCTAACCACTACATTATTAGACTCCGTTAATTAAAAAGATTAGTTTAGTACATCCTGCACAGACTCAGTCACTGGACTGAAACACAGCGGAACGTTGTGATGCAGATGTTGAGATTTTAGTCATTTCCTTGCTAAATGTTGGAGATAAACGCATCGCGATTAAAGCATCGTCTGGATTTGTGAGTCTTATCAACTGATCTACAGTTCGGCATTGTTTGGTTTGTTTCTTGTGTCACTGTAACTGTGTAGTTGAAAAGCAGCAAAAGAGTCCTCACTTCCTATAGTTTGTACATTTTACGGTCCTTACAAAGATATACGTACACACACACACACCCACACACACACACACACACAGATAATGAAACCATCAGCATTAGTCATTTCTTTGGTCGAAGCTATTTCAAATGACAAGACAGTAAACAAGGACGGCGCCTGTTGTGCCATGCATCTGCTGTGGCTCCACTGGTGTCATAAAACAGCTCAAATTAACATTGAGGTGATAAAACACATTGGCTCATGCATTGACGCACATTTGTGTCATTTCATTTTTTTCACCATTTCAAATGGAAGACCTTTGAGCTATTTTACAGCTCTGCCACAGTTCAGCAGCATGATGCTGGCAAGATTTCCTTCACACACACACACACACAGATCGAGAGAGGGGGGAGCCCTTATCAGATGAGGAGAGATTAATGAAGTGAAAACAAATGAGAAAGAAAAGCACATATGGGCTATGTGGAGATGCTTGGCAGGAGAGGGAGGGACTGAGAATGAAAAGGAGAAGATGATGATGATACTGATATATCCAGACATCCTCCTTCTGTACAACAAAATAACAATTAATGGATTTGATAATCACCCTGATTGCTAGTTTCCCTGTTAATCCCAGTCCATTGTCCTCCACTCAGCTGTTCAGGGTTAAGTGCAGCTACTTTAAAGCTTTTTTTTCTTTTTTTTTTTACCATGACCACTTCTTCACTCGTGGACACATACTGTGACATGGACTCTGCCCCCATTTATATTTCTCTCTCCACATTTTTTCAGTAACAGCTGCCTATAGTGTTGTTTCCACATGAATGCTCATGAATGTAACAAATACCAATTTTGTTCTTCATGTTTTCAGCCTTAACATATTTTAAAAACTTTAAAAAAAAGAAGCTTTCATCTCTCCTTTATCTACTAAGGATGTCCTCATACTGTAATTGTAATGCCTGCACTTTTATCAGTGGATTGCATACATTTAAGGATTTATGCAACTTAATTACTTTGTAAGAACATTTTTTCTTACTAAACAGGGAAAATGGTTACATATGGTTTTATATAAAATTTTTATTTTCTTACACTTTTGTGAAAATAACCTAAATTGCAAATACACTCTTTGTGCTTTGAATGCATTTCCCATGCATATGCACTAAGCTAAAAGAGGATGTCACATCATATTATGTATCCTGCATTTTTGTGAATGGGTTATTTGCTATTCATGAAGACTGCATATTGAAATGTTGTGGTGTTAACTACGAACATCTTTGTCTAAAAAGATGAATATACAGGCTACGCATGCTATAGAAAGCTCCAGATTAGAAACAAAATAAAAGGATGCGCCAAATCTGAGATTTAGCTGAAGGCTAAGAACAAGTTCATTTGCATTGTTGCTACGCCTTTGTTGGACATGTTATCCCATTGTGTTTGAGAAGGAGGAGGGCAGGAGTTATACAGTCGGAGAGGAATACATTTTAAGCCGAGTGTGTGGGAGCCATTAGCCATAGAGCCATGTTATTATGTGCCTGTCACCTCAATGATAAGTAGAGCGATTGTGGGCAGCACTGCACAGTATATGTAGCTTTTATACTGAACTATTAGAGTAGAGACAAAGCATCAGGTTTCTGAGTATTGTATTATTAAAGTCTGATCTTTTCATGGCTTTGAATGAGATGTCCGCCATCAATCCAGTGAACCATTTCTCTCCATAAGAATACAAACCACACTGGTCTCCATATATAACACCCTTCCCCTATAGGAAAAAGTCAATGTGTTTTTATGGTTTCTATTAGCGTCCCATGCCTTGGCCTTGATGTCTCTCCCTCGCTGTAGAATAAAACAGGTTGTTTCTGGATCACTGTGGTGGACAATTATCTTATTTGAAACGTCCTGCTTTAAGGGTTCTAAAAACCTGCAAAAAATGTATAATATGTTTGAATTAGCTTAAAAACATCTGTTATGCCAGGCTAGTAATATCATAATGTCTCCACTGTTCAACGTTCATTGTGATAAGGGATTTCTGGCGCGACAGAAACTGTCTGCCTAATTCTGGTCTCAGAATGACCAATATGACAATATTCCACCTTTTCAATGTCATCTTCTTATTTGGTACAAGGACATTTTGAAAGGCAATTACTCATTTCAGATTAAAAAAAACATTAAAAAGTGCTGTCATTTTGTTTAATTAAGTGTGCCTCTGTTCACTCTTGTTCTAATTAACCTATGTAAGTGTATGTGAGCTCACACCGACTACATGGAATCTCATCCATTACCCAGCTGCTGTGACGACTGGTGGGGACAAATTGTATAGTAATTTCAAAAAGTATGTACTGTACATTATAGTATTAATTGGTAGAAACACACAACATAAGATGAGTGTACTCTTTTTAGTCATAGTACTTGTGTCAGTTGGTTTAAAACTGAACAAATAACACTGATTGTGTAACTTTGCTACCATCATCATCAGATTTAAGAAATGTTCTGGTTGTAAGTTGTATAAGTATAAGTATAAGTAAGGAAAAGATGAGGAAAATATGGACAGGTAGATCGCCATTTTCAGTAATGCAAGTGATGTGGTGCAGTGTTTCCCAACCCTGGTCCTTAGGGAACACTGTGCTGCATGTTTTAAATGTTGCCCTGCTCCAACACACCTGATTCAGATGAACAGCTTGTTATCAGGCTTCTGCAGAGCTTGGTGACGGGCTGACTATTTCAATCAGGTGTGTTGGAGCAGGGCAACAACCAGGGTTGGGAAACACTGATGTAGTGGACCATTGTGGTAAAATGTTGAATTGTTAACTTTAATTTAACCCATTAAACTACAGTTCCTTCCCAGACCTATGGATATGATGGGTTAAACACTGAGATTTTGAATACAAGTAGCCAGAATTAATTTTCTTTGGGTGTTAAGGATCAGTCTGACTAATGGGGTGATGAGTCCAGACATGGGCTCAGCTGAGGGGTTTTGGCCTCTTGTCCGGACGCCTTCTGTGCACCTTCCATTAAAGAGAGAAGATCCTCCAGAGTGTTAGTGTTGTGACCGCTGGAACTTGACACCTTGGTTTCTCCATTAGCTTTGACTTACTGTTTTGCACATATTGTCTTATTTTGTGTTTTGTTGACTTAACTTTCTGTTTTGTGTTGTGTCCTTGCTTGTGTCTTCTTACACTTACCCTGGATTTCCACTGGACGCGGAACGGCCGCGGAACGGCCGCGGAACGGCAGCCGTTGCAAATCGCTTCCATTCTAATCAATGTGAGCATTCCCACCGGCCGCGCTGCGGCGCGGATCAGCAGCGGCCCAGAAGCGGCTCGCCGCGCCGCAGCGCTATCGATAGGAATCAGTTCTATTTTTTCCGTTGCCGCTGCTGAACCTCGTAAATTTCAACGAAGCAGATCGCACAAGACAGGAAGTCCGACACAGTATCAAAGTAAAACACTTCCGCCCCCCTTTCAAAATAAAACACAATACGCAGGTCACAACTTCACCTCAACGTTACGTCATAACCGGTGCTCCCAGGTCAACAGTCATTTGATCCGAGGGTCTCGGAGACAATGGACGACGAGAGACTGATTATGGAAGTGGAGAAATGAAAGAAGCTGTGTTGTTGTTGTTTCCTTTATACACACAGTCTATCGCGGGATCTCGCGTCCGTTCGAGATTATCGCGCGATCTTCCGTGAATACCGCTGGCTCCCAAGGCTCCGCGCCGCTGCCGTAACGCGCCCGGTGGGGATTGACGTTTGGGAGAGGACGAAGCAGAACCGCGCCGCGGCCGTTCCGCGGCCGTTCCGCGTCCAGTGGAAATCCAGGGTTAGTTTTACTTCCTGTGTTTGGTTTTCTGCCCCACCCTGATGTGATCTACCTGTGTCTAATGAGCTCAACCTGTGTTCAATTATCCCGCCTAGTGTTTTTAATCACTGTGGTTCCCAGTGTCTTTGTTGTGTAACTGCAATTTAAATTGTAAAAACAGGACCCTAACCCTAACCGAGATATTTTAATGTAGGTTAACCTGAGTTTATGATAGTTTATAATGGGTGTTCATTTCTGTTAGATACCAAAGCATTTTGGAACAAAAAGAAATGAGATGGCTGACAAACTTACTAAAATGAAATGATAATACATTTTAGAGATTAGTCTTGGGAAATCAGAGGCACAATTGTTAATAAAACAGAATAGTCTTGGCAGGGGATCTGGAATAATGACTAAGGGTATAGAGAATATTTTAAAATTCAAAACTCTGTCACAGTCAGTGGTAGGAATAATTAAAGATTAAAAGTCTAATCTTAATCTTTCTGAAGATTAAGATTAGAGATTTTTTGTGACATGTAATGTCTTGTATCAAAAAGTCAACATCAGATAAAGGTGTCATGTAATGAACTGTAATGGCACTTTTCCATTATGGTCGACTCGCATCGGCACGACATGGCAAGGTTTAGGTTGAAAATCCACTACAAAAATCCTCACTGACTTCGTTTTCGCACACACACAAACGAGTGACTAGTGACTTGTAAAGCAGTTGTTTTCAGTGTAACTGAATCAAATCACTAGAATCAGTTAATTAAAAAGATTTGTTCAGTACTTCCTCCATGACCCGAGCACAGACTCCGTCTGACCCAGTCACTGGACTGAAGTACAGCGGCAGGGTTTGTGATGCCGGTCGCGATCAGCAGTGCTGTCGCTAAATACACCAGACTCTTCTGATTAATATTGAGATTTTAGACATTTCCCTGGTAGTTGTTGGAGATTAACCCACGTTTATAAGATTGTTTTTTCAACTGATCTACAGTATTTTTAACTGCAGTCTGGCGATGTCATGCATAGTACCTACTAGTACCTACACAGTACCAGGAGTAGAGCAGGTGGAAACACGCCGTAAGATGTTTGGTATAGAAAGAGAAATAATGGAAAACAGGTTGATCAAATTATGAAGGTTATGTCACATGGCTGTTAGAGATCAGGAATTACAAGGTAAAATTGTATATATGTATATATATATATATATACACACTGCCTTGCCAAACAAAAAGTCGCCACCTGGATTTTAACAAATAGGTAAGGGGTTGCTGCAGTCGGTCAGGTCTAGGTTCAGCAAAATTATGTGCCCAAACAATGAGGTCAGCTGACTACCTGAATATAATGAATGACCAGATTATTCCATCAATGCATTTTTTTCTTCCCTGATGACATTGGCATATTCCAAGATGTCATTGCCTGGATTCATCAGGCTCAAATTGTGAAAGAGTGGTTCAGGGAGCATGAGACATCATTTTCACACATGGATAGGCCACCACAGAGTCCAGACCTTAACCCCATTGACAATCTTTGGGATGTGCTGGAGAAGGCTTTGCTCAGTGGCCCGACTCTCCCATCATCAATACAAGATCTTGGTGAAAAATCAATGCAACACTGGACGGAAATAAATCTTGTCACATTGCAGTAGCTTATGGAAACAATGCCACAGTGAATGAGTGCCGTAATCAAAGCTAAAGGCGGTCCAACGATGTGACCCTTTTTTTAGATGGCAACTTTTTTTTTGGCCTGGCAGTGTATATATACATATATATATATATATATATATATATATATATATATATATATATATATATATAGAAATACATATATATATATGTGTACTGTGTATATATCACCTGTTCTCTTACGTTCTGGTTCCAGTTTCCAGTTTTCATACATTTCTTATTTCCTTTGTAATTCAAACCATCCTCCTGCTGAAGGATTTGTTTTCCTTTTACCTTTAGTGTTATGTTTATTTTATGAAAAAAACTATTCTGTTACCTAACCAGCCTGTATTCAGGTCCAATATTTTACACACTGACACCCAGAGTGAGCCCAAAACTCACAAAAGGTGGATTGAATATCTCATCTGGCCTGGGAACACCTCAGGATCCTTCAAGAAAAACTGGAAAACATCTGAAGAGAGGGATATCCATTTAACCTGCTGCCATCAGAATTTCATACACTGGATGAAAATATCAGTGCTTCCCACAAAATGATCTTTTGAGTTTTGTGATCCCCTGACTTTTCCACTGGCAACGTCATTTATATAGTTTTGTGTTCACATAGTTTTTCAGCCAAGTGCCTGAACAGTCATAGTATGTCTCATATACAGCTATTCAAAGCAGACTCAGTCTGTTTAAATGAGTTTTGACTTTTGTATGTCAACAATAAATAATCCCTCTCTCCTGTTGAATACGGATAATGCATCAACAACACATTATATATTTTTTCTCCAATTGTGCACCTGTCTGAACAGTTTTGTCCTCACAGGAGATTAAACATACAACAATTTAACTACACATACTGTATATAACACGATAGAAGATAGAGTTCTATTGGCAAAATATTGAATTCATTGGGAAAAATGCAGTGATAAATTAGTAGTGAACCACAAACGCAACTGTTCCACAGATCCGTTCTCCATTTTATTGCATTTAATCCATGAAATGGGGAAGATGAGGCCTTTAAAAAAAAAAAAAAAAAAAAAAAACTGGCCCCACGTCTCCTTGTTAAAGCCAAGCCAGTTTATGATCAAACACTACTCTAATTAATCAAAAACAACCATAAACACAAGATCACAATCAGCATGTGAAGGGCATTGTAATATGATATATGTGTGTGTGTGTGTGTGTGTGTGTGTGTGTGTGTGTGTGTGTTTAAGCAAAAACATAAAATGGCTTGGTGGATATCAACTTACTTCATAAAACAGCTTCTAGTAAAAAATGTTGTGTATTTATCAGTGTTTTAAAGATTAAGATGGGCTGATATGCTCTCTGACTCCAAAGATTCACACCTGTGTCCCACAATTGCCATGGTGATAAGATCTGAAGATTAGGACTGAGTTTATCTTGGCTCAGTTTGTTGGGCTGCAGATTTGGGGCCAACTTTTCTTATTCCAGGTGTCTTCACTTCCTGACCTCCTGTGTTTGCTGCCTCTTTGATTACTTACACCTGCCCTAATGTGTCCTAATGTATCACACCTGCATCTTATCAGCTCCCCCTTCCTTAGTCTATTTAGTGTCTGTCTCATCCTTTGTTTGTGCCTTTTTGTCTTGTACCCTTGTGTCATTGTTTCAGCCTTTTCATATTAACTCTTTTACGTGGTTCTTTTACTGTGTGGAGAACCTAATTTGTTATTAAAAGACCATGAATTTGTCCCATAGAACTCCACAGTTGAAATATAGCATATACAGTATACCAGATAATATGTCAGGTAAAACATCTTTTTCTCCATCTGTATCCATTAAAAGTGAAGTAACTTATGTACCACTGCTTTTGTGCAACCGACTCAAGACTAAGTTCAACCAGGACTGCTGTTAAATCCCGGCTTAATCCCTTATAATGTTTTCCTGCAACAGGCCCCCGGGGTCCAGGATAAGCAGGAACACACAATAGAACAAAAATGTTCCTACAAAGAAGTGAACTTCAGTACAAACTAATCTACCCAAGGGAATGAGCTGCAGGTGCAGAGATGGGAGGAGATGCTTGGGCGAGGAGGACGAGGAGGAGAAATGACAGGAAGAAAAGAGATAGTTTAACAAGATAAATGAAGAGCAGGTGTTGAAGGAGAAAACAGGGCAAACATAGGATGTTATACCAGATATAATACAGATGGGGTAACCTATAAGTAAAACACAAACAACCAAGGCAGGACACAGGAAGCGACCAACAGAGGCTTTAATATTGACACCAATAATCCAAACTATTGACCTATTCTCAATGGGACATTACTTTTACTCTATTTACATAAATTGCTATTGGCTCAAAAATTATCATGTCAGTGAAAACTCAAATAGGAGGCTATGATTACCGCATGTGTCTGTGTAATGTAATTAGGATTGGAATCTGTCACATGCTTTAATATACAATTGTTGCTTATACTTGTGTAAATGTAACTGTCTGCTCTTTGCAGAGGCTTTGAGTGAATCTTTTTTTTTAAAGTAATGGTTAATAAATCTCAGTGATCAGCTGACAGTTTACAGATACAGTTCTGTTATAAATGGAATGAGATACATGTCAGCTGCTGGTTTTTATCGCTCACCATGAAACCTCTAAATGAAAGTGAGTTTCATCACTCGAACCTCTTGTGACCTCAATGTTTAATACATCATCTATCATTCACTACACTACTGTTGAAAATACTGTATGTATCCATCTACTTCTACACCCACACACACACATATATATCAACTCATCTGATAAGGGTATATTATGGAACATCTTGTCATTATCATGCTGTAGTGAACAAGGTGATAGAGCAGCATAATTGCTCCGAGGTCTCATTATTTCCATCTGCAAAACAAAGAGAAACCAGGTCAATGACAGATGAGTGAGAAAACATTTTTCATAGTAATTAATAAAGAAAAAACAACAGAAATGAAGACAAGCAACAAACATGCAAAAACAATACAGTTGTAGAATAGTATTTAATGATGTAAAATAATCAAACATATGTACTAAAACTAACAAACTCTGTCATCTCCGTGCACAATAGGTCTTTTATGTTTAATTTTCCTTCAAAAAGATAAAGCCATGCTTTATTCAGTGTTACATTAATTCAGATTTAAGGAGGTAATGAATGATCTTATTTTTAATAGATTCTATTAATGCTACTCTTAGAGAAACATGAATTGATTTTTAGAAAGCACTTCACTTCACTTCAGCAGAAAATACAACAAATAACGTTTATAAATCAAATAAATGTCATTATATGAGATGCGGACATTAAAAAGCAGGACACTGATAATGACAGTAATGACAGTGAAGGATATTATTAAAGTTCCACATCTGAGTATTCACATTTGTACCAAGCTATATGAAATAGAATTTCAATGTACAGAATAATCCCAATCATTTTTGTGAGTACTCATATCTAATATCAGCTGAAACAGTAAATACTGACTAATTTTGTGACTAAGTTTGAATTTGTTGCCCATGGGTAAATCCCTGAAACATTATGTCAGAAAGGGAAAAAAAGAGGTTTATTTTATAAGATCCAAGGTCAAATAAGTGTAAATAAAATATTTAGAAAAAAAATAAACAGTCTGCATGCAGCACAGTGCAGATTCCCAGGTGTGATCAATGTGCCAGTTTTAATGATGTGTTTAAACTGAAGGAGCAAAGATTCGAGTTACAGGCTATAATTACAGAGTAAACATTTTTGTTTGTCTTTCATCTGATAGCTTGTCTGTATTATTACTATTATTACTCATGTCCAGTGTTTGAAGAGGGCCGGAACTAACCAGTATGCTGCACTATTATTTTGAATACCGGCACTTTTATTTGTATACCGACAATTCATTATTCTGGCCCAGGATAATCGTTATTCACTGTGTGGCGTTCACCCGTTCTCGTGAGAGTGTAGTGTTTATTTAATGTTAACCCTTTAACACCTAAGCAACCACTTATTTTAACCATAAAAGGGCCAGAAAATGTCTTCAGTTAATGTCAATGTACTGAATGCTAAAATGGTGTATTGTTGTATACACCATAGTAATGTTTTATTGAGAAAAAACCCTGTAGTTGCACACAAATACCCAATTTTGTGTGTTCAATTTGAAATTTGAACAATATAACACATATTTAAAAGTTTGAGTTTTTGTCTCAATGTCCAAAAACAGGCAAAAAAATGGAAACTATGTAAATGCGTTTTTCCAACTCTCCCATTACTGTAATTACCACATGTTAGCTTTCTCAGCTTTCAGAAACCATTGGAATTTATTTCATATATAATTTCACGCAGATGATTTGCTGTAAAGTGAGAAACCAAGGAAAAAGAATTAGAATAATATGTATTAAGTATTTATTAACTAATATTTAGTTATATTCACTGACACATGTTGTGAATACCACTAACATCTTCTGGTATCTTTTATTTTCTTAGGATTTTCATAATTTACCATTGAATGATTTAGTACTGACAGAAATACAGGCCTCATATTTATAAGGGGATTTATTTTTTTTCCCATTTCACCGCTGCTCCTCTCATTTTAGTCGTCGCAAGTCAATTGAACTCCAATGACGACGATGAGTCTGTGAGTGCAGTGAAAACTTGGTGACCACACAATAGTGTGTGGACAGTGATTGAGGAATGAAGTCGCTGCGCAGCAGGCGGGTGCTTTTTAATGACCAAACACACACACACACACACATTCATGCACACGCTGAATGATGACTCTGCCTTTGAAAATCATTTTTTAAGTTTTCCTTGAAATGAAACTGAAGCATCCGTCACCATGACAGGCTGGCACTCTCTCCGTCTCGCTTCTCATTTTGTCTTCCTCCGTCTGGGTGTCCCTCACAACTTTTTCACCTCAATCCATCTTCATTTTTCTCTTCTTACCCACAGGGACCGTTTTATTTTTATCTCAATCTCTCTCTGCCTCTGCCACTTTGTGGATTCCCCATGCTCCTCATTTTCACTCCATCACCTCTTGATTCACATTTTTTTACTTCATATTTCTTCCCCTCTCCCCATCTTACCATTGTAATCTCACTACATTTCTTCCATCTTTGTTTATGGACCTCTTCCTGTTCTTGCCCCTTCTGTTTTATAATCTCACCATCTTCACCGTCTTTTTTGCTTTTACTTCTTTCCCACCCCTGATGCTTTTCTCGTGAAGAATAAACAGATCCATCTATCACCTATACCTGGTTGTTTGTGGGTGCAGGGATTTTGGATTATCCTTATTTTTTTTTTCCTTTCAGCATTATCACAGCCATTTATTCAAAGTCTTGGCAGCTCAGCCACAAAGAGCTGTGGCTAATACCTGCATAGCCAAATATGTCTAATGACATCAAGTATAATATGTTCAAGTTGGAGGAGAATAGCATTGAGTGCCTGCCTGTTGACTGCTTGTTTGTGACTGACACTAAGATTAAGGCGAAACACACAAATGCACACAGTTTGAGTAAATAATTACAGTTTGATGGTTCACATGTCAACTCCAGTTAAAATATGGACTTGAGAAAAAGTGTTGGGTGACTGTGATGTCTGTCTGTGTGATGTCTTGAAAGTGAATAACCTTGACAAACTGGCCCTAAAAGAGGTAGCTGGTCACCCACGGGTAGTGCTGGAAATATGTCATGCAGGTCACATCAGATCATGTCCCAGAAGTGCATTTTAAATTACTTATTTTTCTAACATAAACCAAGATGTTCAGTTGACCAACCTATATGTAAGTAATGTATCTTATTATTAGTTATTCAAACACAACAAGCTACAGCTATGGGTTGGAAATGCCAAGCGTTACATAACCTAAAAGCTGTGCAACCCCTCTAAAAAAAGTGCCTCAACCTGGAATGTACACTAAGAGACAGGGAAATCAAATACAAAGAGAAAAAAGTCCAGTTCAAAATCCAAATACTTTAATCCAGGGGTGTCGAACTCAAATGACCTTGGGGCCAGTGAGTGTCTAGTCTGCTTAAGAGGGGGCCGGTCTAGAGGAAAAAAAATAACAGCTGTTAAGTTGTGGGTGGGCAATATGATCTTAAATTATGACACAATATTCCATCATAATGTCACAATAAAGATATTTATAATGATATTACACAGAATTTCAAAGTAAAAGTGCTTGTTTTGCTATCAAACAGTGTATACTTCACAATAAAAAAACATATTTATTCATTTATTTATGACAGAGAAATAAATCTAAAAGTAAGACAACTGTAATTAAAACATTACACAAGCTTATGTTATTTAATGTTAATAGTTAATTATGTTAATTGATTGCTCCTCCCATGTTTTGGAAACTTTGGCTGTATGATGTTTTGAAATGGGATTGAAGTAACCTTTTTAAATGCTTAGGGTCACCATTGTACAAAGTACAAATTTGCCTTTCAAACATACCTAAAGTGAGGATGACAAAATTAGAATCTGTATGTAATTTCAATTGTATATATGCAACATGCCAAAAATGGTCATTATCTGGGGTTTTCATAGTTGCAAACTTCCTTAATTGGTGACCATGTTGCCAAAAACAGCACAGGATTGCTGCTTGGTCATCAGTTTCTCATCCACCAATTGTTTATAGGCACTGGGATAGACCTGAGGTAGACTGTAGGGACTATTAGATATATCTCATTTGGCTTGAATGCCTCGGGGGCCCTCGGGAGGAACTGGATTTGGATGACACTGTGATTCAACTCGAAATAGATGGATCTTTAATATTAGTTTTAAACCTGTGTTGTCTGTAAGAAAACGACATGGTCTTTTAAATCTGTTGATGCTTCCTCAGAGGCTGCAGTTATCAGATTCTGTTCTACCACTTCTGAGGTAGTTGAAACCAATTTGCTGTATCTGAGGCATAAAGAGTTCGATTGTACTCAAAAAAAACCAAATCAAATGTAACTAATACCTTATGTCTCAATTGGGTCTGACTGGGGTTCGTCTGGCTCAGACATAGAGTTCATGGCTGTGGGATTCCTCACAGCAGGCTACAGCCTGAGGTTAAAGCAGTGTCTGTAAGTTTTGAAGCAGTGGATTCAATATTTATTAGGATTTAAGAAACTAAAATTTGAAGTCCAGCATTTCAGAGGATTTACAGATCAGAAAAGTCTGACGAAAAGCTTTTGGGGCACAGGGTGCTGGAGGGGTACCTTGAAGTTTTTAAGGTTGTGGATTCAATTCTTGATGAACACCCTGGTGAAAGACTGTAGGACTGGATAAAAACATCAGGTGTTTCCATCTAGATATATCTGTTATTTCTAAAGATGTGCCTTTTGACTCCAAGTGCCAAAAACATCAACACCACTACACACAAGGTAACTCCTTCACTTCACATACGGTATTACTTGTATCACAGGGATTAATGAGGAGATTTAGTGCTCCGAGTTTGTCTTCTCTTTGATGTGGCACTGATCGCACATAGATTCAACGTTGATCTGCTTTTACGGTGATGTTGAGGGAAAAACTTAAGACAAATATAGATCAAAGATGAGTAAAAGCAACGACAACACATACAAAGATGCGGACATACATTAAAACAGTGAAAACATTACTTAAACCCAAATGTCATCTCACTGGATTTGACTAATTTCACAGATTGTGCTCTGATCGACTCTTGGACTGTGCAAATGTCCACCCTCAGTCACATATTTTTGGCTAAACCAGTAAGGAGGACTTGGACTGCTGCAGACACAGAATATTCATGCAATAAACAGTGACAAAACCATTTCAAACCAAATGTGCAAGCTTCATGTAGAATACAGTGTAGTGCCAAAATTAGCAATAAAAAAAAATTCTATAAATGGACATTGGAAAGACAATAACGAAACCTGTGATAATGTGTGTTTGTGTGTGTGTGTGTGTGTGTGTGTGTAGGACCATAATCTTTATTGAGTGTGGTGAAACAGAGTGAATATTACCAGTTTATTTTAACGGTGCACAGGGCCATCACAGAGGCTTAAAGCTATTGCCACAAAGAGAATCTAATCTTTCACTCAACTGAGTCTGCAAAGAGACTTCAGGAGGATATTGAATTGCATTTATTTGGCTCTCTTGTTTCCAAAGTGATGTCATTGAATGTTTGGAGCATGGCCTCCCAAACAAATAAGCATGTACAATAATTTAGTATGGCTTAAAACTGTTATAAACAAATGCCTGTTACATTTATTGTCACATGACTTTCTCTGTGTTTCTCAGTATAGTAGAGTTTCGATCTTTTGTTACCTCGTGACATCCCTGTAATGCAGACGTTAGATTGATTTTACATGCGACAGATGGACATTGTGCTAGTAAAGCAAGATGGCAACTAACAGGTCAGAGTCTGACTGAAAACACAAAGAAGGCTTAAAAATGTCTTGTCGTTCCAGCACTGCTGCTGTATACACACACATGCAAGACCCTCTGTAAGGTCTTGACAGAGCCCATTTTTAGATGAAGGATGCATTATACTGTTCAAAAATACCAAACAAGCAGAAATACCAAACAAGCAGAATAGTAAAATTAACACTACATTTTAATTCTCAGTTTACAAATCTTCTTCTTGAGGCTTCTCCCTTTAGTGGATCATCTGCCTCCATCTTGTCCTATCCCTTGTGTCCTCTTTTGTTATGCCAACTGTCCTCATGTCCATCTTCAAAACATCCATGGACCTCCTTTGTGGTCTTCTTCTTTTCCTCCTGCACGGCAGCTCCATCTTCAACATTCTTTGTCCATTATAATCACAATTCCACCTCTGCACGTGACCAAACCTAATCCCGTTCATCCTGGTCACTCCCAAATAAAATCTCAGCAAATCTTCAGCTCTGCCAATTGCAGTTGTTTATTCAGTGCCACTGTCTCCAAGCCATACGTCTACAGCGAGTCTCATTACCGTCTTGTAGACCTTCCCTTTCACCTTTTTCGCTATCCTTTTGTCACACATTACCCCCTGACACTCGTGTCCACCCACTCCACCCTGCCTGCACTCCCTTCTTCACCTCTCTTGTGCAACATCCATTGCTTTGGATGGTTGACGCCCATGTATTTAAACTCACTCTTTCACTACCTCTACTCCATTCATCTTCAGTGTACCACCTGTCATTCACACACAGGTATTCCGTCTTGCACCTACTGACCTTCATTCCTATTCTCCAGGCTCTCTTCCACCTACTTTTCTTCTACCCTACTTTCACTGCAGATTATAAAAGCAGAATATCATCTGCAAACAATGAAGTCCATGGAGACTCCCGTCCGACCTCATCTGTCAACCTGTCCACCACTATTGCAGTAAACAGGATGCAATTCCATTTTCACCTTTAACCCAACCGTCACGCCAACTATCCACCTCACCACTGTCCTCATACACGTCCTGCACCACCCTAACATACTTCTCTGCCACTCCTGACTTCCTTAATACCACAGTTCCACTCTTGGCACCCAATGGTAAGCTTTCTCTGGATCCACAAAGACACAATGCAACTCCTTCCCTTCTCGATACTTTTCCATCAGCACCCTCAAAGCAAAACTAGCTTCTGTAGCACTCTTCTTTCCTTAAACAAGCTTCAACAATTATTTTCCTCTTTCTTCATGGTGTGGCTGATCAAATGTATGCCTCTGTAATTACTACAGCCCTGCACACACCCCTTGTTCTTGAAAATCAGTACAGCCACACTTGATTCCCCATTCCTCAGGCATTTTCTCGGTCTCCAAGATTGTATTAAACCATCTGATCAGAAAGTCCGCTGCTTTCTCTCCTAGACGTCTCCATTCCTCCACAGTTATTTCATCTGGACCAACTCAGTCTCCTGATATCAGGTACAATTAATTAGCAGGTGCAACAAATGGAAATCGAGAGCTTAGCTAAACAGCCAAAGAGCATAATTCTGGGGATAATTATGGAGAACAAAACTGAGCTCAAAAGGCACTACTCGTTTTAGCATTACATTTTATTCATCAGGTCAATGGGCTATACAATTTGAAATAGAATATCTGGTTGCATTAGTGTTGCTCATGTATGGTATTAATGTCATAAAGACTTATTTATTTAATTCACTGTATCCATTAGACACAAATCCATCCATCCATCCAATAATAAATTCATTTCTTATTCATTCAGACTGGCAGTGGAAGAATACTTGTTATTCTTTTTTATTCCTGTTGACTGATATTTTCTGATTGCAACCTACCACTGACAGATCAATCAACTAATCTTTTCTAATCAACTAACAGTGGAGGCTGAGGCAGAGCAGTCACAGAGGCAACAAGGTAAGGAATAATTTATCCATCAAACAGTTTTAATGGATTAAGGAGGCAAAACATTGTTTTCCTAAGAATGCAGAAAGAAGCAGACACACAAATCACCTTTCGAGGTTCATGTGCGGATGTTTGCCTGCAAAATTAGATATTGATTTTCTTCTCTTTGCTGCCCTCTTGATGCCTTGTGTTGGCTAACTGTCATTGGTTTGGCTTTTACTTCACCAGCCTCTTTCACCCCATTACCTTTCTCACATTACACCAGCCACAGGGTCAGTCCCGTAAACAAGGTTCACATCTGTCTCCAATATGTTGTTTGTTTGATTTATACCAAATTTCATGGGGGATTATCCAATATTTAAGAGAGCCAACATTGGCGAACTCAACCAAAACAAAATGATACGGTTTATACCACTGACTGATTAGATTTTGTCGATCTTTACACTATTAATCAGTTATATTGTTCAAAATTCATTGACAAAACAAAAACAAACACTCCCAGTTCTCTGCAAATATGAACCGTTTAAGATTCTGATTGCTCACACCTGTGTGCATGATATAAAATGAATTCTGATGTTTTGTTTGGTCCCTATATTTAAAAAACAAGATAAAAAGACCCCCATGAACTCCATGAAATGACCACTGAAACAGGTTTTCTACCAGTTAAAGGCTCATATTTATATAAACCTATTGCACAGGTTGAAAAATACCAGAATTGCCTTTTCCTTCATTTACCTTTTTAAGTTCACATCAGTCTTCTTCAATCCACCACTACTTTCCTGCCTGTAAATCACCTGATCAGAGAGGAATTTTGTTTTCACCTTCTTCTCCAGTCTTTCCTTCTGTATTTTTGTATTTCCTTCCTTCCTTCCCAGCACCCCACCAGCGGTTGCAGCATTCATCTCTGCTTTCCATGCAAAAGCAATAATGTTGTCTGCAGGCCGGCCAGCTCCCCAAAATATTATTTTCATCAATAAATGCATGAGAAGCCTGTCATTAGTGTGTTTGTGTGTGTGTGTAGAGGAAAACCACACATACAAATATATATATATTATTTACACATGGAAAAACACGCACATTGAAACTAATTCTCCCATCATTACACACACACAAACACACACTGCTGCCACCTCACTTTCCCTCTGCTGTCAAATGGAAAGCAAGTGTATTTCAGTAAATACATACAGTCTTTTAATCTATCAGCCGAGTGCGACAGGCCTATTTCCTCCGAGTCTGCGATGCTGATGGTTTAGAGGAATTCAAAGCACAATCAATTTGTCACGTCCACACTGGTCTCCAGCTTGCATTATTTACCACTTGACGATGGTAGAGCATAGCAGGGCATCAAACTCCCTGACAGTTACACAATATCCCTGTATGTATTCTTAAACCTAAGCATTGCATATTACCCCTCTCCTCTGGTATTTCAGCTATTTACATTTAAAAAGGTTGAATAATCATGACACATTTCTTGATTAAATACTGCATGAATTAACATTATGAAAACAGCTTGCCTTGAGATGTAAATGCATATTCGGTTGATCTCATCCTGCAGTGTTTGGTTACACCACCAAACCCGAGGATAAATCTATATCAGTGTTTTATTTCTGTAATGTAAATTACAATCTTTTTCGGTTATCTTTTGGCTTTTGTAGGGGTTGCAGCGGAACATCTGCCTCCATCTTGCCCCATCGCTTATATTCATGCATTATATCATCATATGATCTAAGAAAAGGACCTTTACTCACTCTCTTACAGATGAATACATTTAGAAATACATGATCATTCACATATACTGTATTAGGCATGGATGTGCAAGTGTAAACAGAAAGTAAGCTGTCCAAAATACTGCAAACAGCAATGGCAAAAAGTAGAAGCTGGGATTTCCTTTCTTGACTTGACAACAAGGATATTTTTCCTTGGTACCTCCTGCAGTCACTTCGTTCTTTATTGCTGCCTATCCATTCTAACATGCAGCCCCTATCCCCCAAACCAAAATGGGGCCAAAAGCATTTCCACAGCTGTCAGTGTTTGGGTGCTTGGAAACTGGAGTTGAGAAGGTGCAGCGTGAAAACATGACAGAAGTGTTTTGAAACTGAAATGTAGTGTTGTGGATGCAGCCTGAGGTTGATGTAAGCAGCATCATTCTCAGACAGCACATGCTCCTCAACCAAAAAAACATAAAAAATACATTATATTAATCTTTTTTTCCCTTTTTTCCCCAGCAGTGGTTCACTGATCATTGGATGCTCTAAAGTAACATTTACACATCTTTGCAACATCAGCTGACTAAACAAACTGCTTTTGCAGTAAAAGTAGGGCAATAACTAATCATGTTCAAGTAATTTGTTTTTTTCAATTATTATGATAATTCAAAAAATGTAAATGTCAAAAATGTCGATCGCTGTTTCCCAAACCTTGAAATGATGATGTTCTCAAATGTCTTGTTTGTCCACAATGTCTTGTTTGTATGGTTTGTGTAAAGAATTCAGAAAATAGTCACATTTATGAAATGTAACTATTTAAAAACACAAAAGTAATTTAGTAAGCATTCAAAATATTTTACTTGTGGCAGCTGGTCATTGATTTATGCTTAAAGATAGCAAGTTATAACAAGAAAACTCTTGTTATCAGCTATTGACAACTATTATAATACATACATATATATTATACATGAAATAAAATAAAATAAAAGTTTGCTTTTAATATTGGAGAGAATGGAACCAAACAATGATTTTCTTCACAATTGGAACTACCCTGCAGCAAACATAGCACATGAGTGTGTGTGTAGAGGGGAATGAAATAAACACATTTGGCTGAATTTCATCAACTTAATGAACCTTCACCACCCGGTAGAGTTTGTTTTGGGACTTAATTTGATGCTGTGCTTAGCAGCTTTTAAGCCTGATTTCCCTCCTTAAATATGACATCATAAACATGCAACAAACACACTCTTAATTATGGCTAACGGCTTCTTAATAAAACTGGTTTTAGTCTTAAAACACAGTTTTGCATCTGAATCCGTCCCTAAATGTTACCTTAAATCACAGTTCAGAAATAAACTGCTTAGATTCCCTCACTCAGCATTTCTGCTTTTTCACCCCTCCACAAACACACATTGGTGCACATCTTTGTCCTATTACGTGCTTTTACAACATCCTCTCTCTCTCCCTGTCTGCTTCTCTTTATCTCCACGAGGACATTATGAATTTGAATTAACGTCGCCGCGGGCACTGCCTCACAGGACACACCATCCAAATGCTGCTGCTGTCTCCAAGGCCAAATATATAAAACACAGAGGGCCAGTGACAACCAATGTCCCGTGTCCTCTGAAATTGGATTCCCTCGAACCTTCCCTCAATTCTGTGTCTCTCTTTGCTTCATTTATCAACAGTGTTGGGCTCGAGTCAACTCAAAACACCACTGAGTGCAACTGTCAGAGACATTTCAGATTGAAGATGGCCTAAATGGCCGGAGCATAACAAATGTGCAGGACTTTGACTTGAGGCTGTTGTTGCAAAAACTGACAACATCAGCGTAAATCATTGTACAGGTCCACAGTGACACACAGTGCAGAGACAATAGATGAGGTGATTTGTAAAAAGCAATTTGCATCAAATTATGTAACCAGTGGCTAAACCAGACTGTTTTACCTAGAAATAAACCCATATGAACATGCTATTGTGCAGTGTATCTTCTTAAATCATGCCACTGTGAAGTAGATATTACTCAAAGCTTTGTCTTTCTTTAATGTCACATGTGCAGTTCTTTCCCAGGAACTTGACAATCTGCCATAAAATTAGCCCTGGGTTTGTGTAATGGAGTCCTTTCTACTTTGCTCCACTGTCTATTGACCTTTACTGTGGGTGGCCCTGCAAATGACTGAAAAGTCAATATACACAGACTATGAAATCTTCAGTACATAAACCTCAGTTTAGATATCCTGACTCTGTTTGCTACGCCTTGCAGGCAGTCAAAATCACCTATTGGATGATTTAGCTCTTCAAGCTACAAGGTCTCTGCTTCAATTTGAGGATGTTTGTGTCAACATAAAAAGAACTGTGTGTAAAAACTTGCTTTTTGTTTACTTTCGGCATCCTTTTTGGTGGGATGTGGGATGCTCTCAGAGCACCTTTACTGATAAAAAATAAATGCAGTCAAACAGCGGTGCTGAAAGGCAGAATTGATTCAAAGAACTCCATAAATGTAGTTCTAATATTACTTATATACTTATAAAAAACTATAACTCCTGTCTAATTGCATGTACAGAGTGTATTTTTCCATTTTTTTCCCTCCAGAGTCATGTTCAATGCAACAAACACACCATAATCAACAACAACTAGGGCGGGGCGATATGGCCTAAAAATAAAATCCTAGATTTTTTTTTAATCCCATTTTCGATTTTAATCTTTTTTTTTTTTTTCTTAACAAAAAAAAAAGGTAATGGGGGTCTGTCGCTTTCAGCATGCAGATGAAGCCAACCTTTTCTACGGTTTATATGGGAACCATGTCTTTGGCCATGAGAAACGCCACCGCATCGGTGATGTGTTTCCACCTATTATTATTGTGTGCATATGAAGCGGCTAACGTTACCTGCCTATGTGTTGTTTGGGGGCTATCGTTATCTTTCTTAGCAAATTGCAGGGCAACACACTGCTCCCACTCGGCTGCGTGCTTATTTTTAAGGTGCTGGAACAGGTTAGTTGTGGCACTGCCTTTTGTTGCCACTGTCTTAAAAACAGACTTTACAGCGCACAGTCATTTGCTCTTTGTCAGCTGCTGTGAACCCGAACCATTTCCATATGACTGAGGTGACGGAGCCTTTTTTTAGGAACTAAATCCTCGTTCTTCTCCGCGCACGCTGCCATGTTGATACTGTCTGAGAACTAGTGGGGGGAGGGGGGGTGGAGCGGAGGGGAGGGGGACGGGAGCCGAGAGAGAGCAGTAGACGTTTTTACCCAAGTTAAAGAAAAAAAACGATTTTTGTTTTTTTAAATCGTCCAAACAAAAAAATCCGATTTCGATTTAAAATCGATTAATCAACATAACATACCACACGCAACAAATGATTCATTTGTAGTTTAAACACAGTGCACATCATGACACTGTGCAGGAAAAGCTGCGGACGGTAGAATTAAATACAAAGGTTGTAGAAATTGCCTTGTTCACCCAGGTGTTATCTTTACATTACTGCCATTTGGAGCTGGCACAGATGTAAAACTTGCAAATATGCCATATCTCTCCTCATTGCAAAAGCCAGATGTCAGTGTGTGTGTTTTTTTGGCTCATTTTTTTATGTAAAGTTCAACAAAGTTGTTCTTGTACAACAAAGGCTTATTCATATAGCAATAAGAAATGTTGTATTGGTAAAATTGACCTTTTTCTTTATAAACACTTTTCTCTTGTTTTCATATTGCGGTTCTCTCTCTGCTGAGCTCTTCTTATCAGGTTTATTATTTTTACACATTATATTTCACATTATGCAACGCATCAACAATCTCTCCTTCCCAAAGTCTCTGCTGACATCAACGCAGGTTTTACCGATTTGATCTCTTTAGACTCTTTTATTTAGGTCTCTTTGCAGTTTAGTTAGTTTTTTTTCTGTTCTTCTATGCATATATCATGATATATTATTAATAATGAATAGAGTATCTCAGATTCACTGTATCATCATACCATTGTTATCATGGACAACAGTGTAGTCGTGTGTCCTCCTTTTTTGGTGCTATGGAAATGGCCCCTCTAGCCAAAGCCTCCTGTGTCAGGACTGTCATTTCCTTTTAATTTCCTGGAATGATACCACACACAAACTGCAGTTTCTTCAGATTCCATGGCCAAGGAACATACATGCAAATGTGATCTCATCAGAATTTTCTGGGTCAGTCCAGGGTTCTCCTACCAGATAGTGATGCCTGACAATCCTCCCCAGGGAGGCAGTCAGGCAGGAGGCATCCTGACTAGATAACTGAACCACCTCTGCTGGCTCTTCTCATTGGAGCAGCAGCTTGACTTTGAGCTCCTCCTGAATGTCTGAGCTTCTCGTCCCCTCTCTAAGGTTAAGCAGAGGAAACTAATTTTGTTTGCTTGTCGTCGCAGTGTCATTCTTTCTGTTTTTACCCACAGCTTATGAGCATAAGTGAGGGTAACTATCCACATCTCTCTCTATATTCAATTCACTTTGTATAGTGCAGAATCCCAACATATATTATCTAAAGGCACTGTACATGGACAACATTATCGAGAGCAGAGAAACCCACCAATTCACGCAATGAGCAAGCACTAGGCGTCAGTGGAGAGAGAGATCTGCCTCGACCGGTTGGGGTGAAAGGAAAAATGGGGGACAGAGAAGAGGTGGGGGACAGAAAGGACACGAGGGAGGTGAGGTAGCGCTAGAAGAGAGACCAGGAGCAGATTATAGTTTATAGAACTACAATGTCATGTATAGAAACAGCAGCATATACTGTTGATTAGAATTATACTGATATCAACTTTAAATATAGCATCATAATAATGGTGGTGATATGATATGTAATATGAATGGTAATAATAATAATAATAATAGCCTCAAAACTGGATCTGGATCCTGCAGCCTGCAAGATGAGGATGCAGAGAGAGAGAGAGAGAGAGAGAGAGAGAGAGAGAGAGAGAGAGCGAGCGCTCTAACTATAAGCTTTATCAACAAGGAAGGTTTAAAGTACAACTTCCAGTCCATCTCCAGCTCCATTTTTACTGAATTCCTCTTGAGGCAGCAACTCCTTCCCAACATGCAGTGGGTTTTCCACCCTTTTTCAGCAGATATGTGTGTTGTCTGATGTAATAAGTTCAGTGAACACAAAACAATGTTCAAATTAAAAGTTATATACAACAGAAACATGAAAGTTTAAAGTAAATGGTAAAATGAAACAAGCTTCATACTCACTGGTTCATGAACTGACCTTGTTTTTATACATCTTTCATTTTTCTGTCATGGAAACAGCACATTCACACTGATGTAAGTCACCAGTGTGTGTGTGTGAGAGAGAGAGATTTAAGCCTCCTGTGTGTGGGCACAGGAGTGTTGATGATTGAGTTGGTGCTTCTGTGTGATTGGGTGTCTGCGTGTATATTTATGAGTCTCCTGAGGTGATTATAAGTGTCATATTAACACACAGAATTTTCACTTCCCTCTGAATGTGATTGCGTCAGTTTATGGCACAATGTATACGGCACTCACTGTGTGTGTACGTCAACATGTTGATGTTTTATAATAGAGAAAAAAGAGAGATCTGTAACATTTGTGTGTTTATACGACACAGACAGGATATGATGACATACAGTACTCACCACATCCATGCTCGCTCAAAGAATGAACATGATTTGTGTGGTTGTGTTACCGCTCATCTATACCTGCAGTGTGACGCTGTGAATTAACAGCATTCAGTGCTGTGTTTGACTTATAGGATGTCATTTACAGGAACCACGATAGACATATATATAAATGGTCCTTTAGCAATGATGCAAGATGACAGTGGACAGAAAGTGCACCACTTCTTTGAGGACAAGAGAACTGTTACACAACTTTTTTTTCCTGATTTATGTACAAAACACTTTTCAAACAATTCAACAGTTGTTTTGTTCAAAAGCCAATGGGTAAGGTTATTATGGGCAATTTAGTTTCACTGATTTTCTTTCTTTTTTGTATCCATGATTAAAATGATAGCGTATGTACTCACAACTCACACAACACTGTGTTGAGAGGCATCAAATAAAGAAAAACATGTTCTTGACTAATCTTTCTGAGGTACTCGGCTTGTTTTCCTGCCGCTACCTGCGGGGATTGCAAACACAAGCAGCAGGTCTCCCACGGAGAGTTTTGACTCATAATGAGATAATTTGAGGCAAACAAAAAACAATCCATATTTGTGTGGACTATTACAGAACAAAACACGTAACACAACAATCAAGATCATCAAGAAGTTGGCCTCCTTTCACCACAGTTTACTGAGAAGTAAAATAACTGCAGTAATACATTTTTTAACCTTTATCGTTGTCTTAAAACTGCCTGTAAATGTTACACATACACTATGTGGACACATTCAAAATTAAGTATTGATTTCAGGTGTTTCAATCAGGCTTTGGGCTCGGCCCCTTATCTACAATGAAGGACAACCTTAACACTTCAGCATACCAAGACATTTTGGACAATGCTGAAAAAGACATTGCAGAGTAGGTCTTCTCGTCATCAGTCCCTGACCTCATACATGCTCTACAGAATGAAGGGGCACAAATTCCCATAGAAACATTTCAAAATATTGATGAAAGTCTTCCAAGAAGTGTGGAAGCTGTTATAGCTGCGAAAGGGGGACCAACTCCATATTGAATTACTGTATTTGTAATTAAACACATCATTACAGTTCCTGTTGGTGGTCAGGTGTCTGAATACTTTTGTCCATATAGTGGTTAGTGTCAAAGACATCGTTCATCCGTCCTGAATGAACTGCTCACAAGGGGACAGCACTGAGTTTAGGTATGAACATCCCAACTGTGTCTTGACATCGGATCACAAAGACCGCATTCAGAGCTGGTCTGGGGACACGTGAGGTCACATTCTTTAATACCAATCCGTCTGCAGGATGCACTCGACATATGGATCATTTTTCGCAATGATTAAAATCATATTTAATGTTATGCGACAAGGTGTGCGTTGATTAACGTGGCTCCTGAATCTTAACTGTCTATACAGATCTGGATGTTACATGAATCAGCTTGTTTACACTGCCATGTTGGCAGGAAATGGTGCTAGTGTCAGTTTCAAGCCATCACAGTTCACTGTGCACTTTAAATCCATGGGGATAAAGTGATTTATCACAAAAATTGACAGACTTTATATAATTGCCCCTTAAAATGGTCCTGCAGTACTTCACCAGTAAGGACACAGCAGGAGTGGACATTATTTTAGATATGCGATTATACGATATTACAGCTAGTGAGTGTTTGATTTGTGCAATCTTGTCTCTGGATTCCCATCGCTCCATCTTCTGTGCATTTTACATCAGTGATCCAACTCTGGTAAAAATGTTCTCCCCTTTGATTGTCCCCAACAGCTATCCACCATCTTCATGGTTTAATGAAGCCATTGAAGAGACAAGTTGCCTGACATACAGTATTGGCTATGCTGTCCGTTATATATGTCTTTAGATTTGAACGGCGTGGCTACTGGAGATCTTTATATACCACTTGCTCCTATACACAGATGCACAAACACACTTACAATTAATACATCATTAAAAACATATTTTTGTTCTAATAAACGGACATAATGTGCCAGTCGTCACAAGAGATGAACATACATTAATACCAGGGGGTCAAATGGGGCCAAATTAATTCCACACAGCAGGTGAGTTCTGTTATTTCAAGACTAATAACAGTAAACAATAGCAGGGTGAACACAACCTCATAGCTGGAAGCTCAAGGGGACAGTTGCAGTAAGTGGTCTGCACTGAAAAAGGTGCTGCTCTTGCAGTCTGGCATTTCTAAAAAGCTTTGTCCCGCGAACAAATCCGACTTACTATCCTAATGTGGTTATTTTTATTGCTGGTGGTGTAAAAGGAAGCCTTCAGAACAAACAAACAAACACTTACACACTGGGAAACATGTTGAACTTAAGGGATGTGAAAAAGATAGTGTCTTAGTCTCACTGTGAGGAAGCACTTTCAGATAAATGCCCTGTTTCGTGGTCATTCATGCCCCTGGGGTTTTAGGAAAGCAATTTGAGTGTTTGAAGTGTCTTACACACTGAGGTGAAAATTCATTCTAATTTAACAAGGGGTTTTAAAGTGGGTGGTTAAATTAGTGCTTTCTTTCTCGTATGTGAAGTGTGCAGTCTTGACAGTAACAGCAGCAGCTTTAAATTGAGGCTTGTCAACTTGATTGTATGCAGAGCGATTGGTTCAGTTTTAATAAGGCCAGTAGTGGGAAGCCAAACTGCCGGTTTAATATTTTATGTTAAGATATACAGGATTTAAAACAAAAAAGGGAATAATACAAAAAAGGAGTCTTAACAACAAAAGTCTTAACGTTGTCAGCATCATCAGTACTTGAGTTTATTTTTGCATGGACAAACTTCTCATCTATCCACTGAAATGAAATGATGCAAATGATTTTTTTACCTTTAATATATTGTAGTATTTTAGATTATTAGATCTAATTATCTAATGAGGATGGTTTGAATGATTTATCTCATCTATAATATGTACATTATAGATGAATCCTGTCATATCCCTTTTATCCACAAGACTGATGTAGATTTAAATCATTTCAATAATTCATTGGCCCTTTGGACCATTTTTACATGTCAGTCAATTTAAGTAGAAAACTTTCTTTTTTAGCATTAACTTGTCATTAAGACGTTAAAGCGTCAATGTCAAAGAAAAAACTTTTATATAAACTTTGCTTTCACTATATTTTTCCTTTGGCCACCTGGAACTTTTTGTGGTTAAATTACAGCTCAACTGGCAGCACACACTGGAAGCGTTTCCATTTCTAAAACAATCGAGGGAAAAGCATTACCCTGAGAGATGAGGATAAGAGGAATACAGAAAGCCTTGAAGTCACGTGGGTACGCACCTCGCAATTAACCAATGACAAAATAGGTTAGGCTAATTGATCATAATCCATCAGGCAACTGGTCCCAAGAGACTGAAAATGGATCAGCGCGTCTACAACGACATTATAGACGCGCAAATTATAAAACAAATGGAACATATCCAGATGGATATTCCAGAAACGAAAAAAAGTGTGCGAGGTCAGACTATGTTAGGACATTTATTACGCACGTTTTTTCCAATCAATTTTTGTGTGAAAAAAGCCAAATTTTATTGACCATGATTGATTTATGAAGGCAATAAAAGGGTAAAACTTCCAAGGGGATGAATACTTATGATAGACACTGTATCTACAGTGAATTTGGTCAATGTCACTCCTTGCACTTAAGTAAATGTAATGAAGTAAATGTAACTCGTTATTACCCACCTCTGACAGCACTTACTGATTTCTCATTATGTGTTATATGATTGCCATCTTATATGACGTTAAAACTTTCTACATTTTTTTCTGCATTTATTTCCTAATCTTCATAAAATCATTGAAAGTGAGGTATTGAAATATAACTTTATTTATAGATCAAAGCGCTGTAAAATCACATTGCAACAACGATAACAACAACAACAATAAAAGTGGCAAGGTAAAGCATCTACCCTCATCAATTGTTGACAACTAGCCTACATTATGAAAACATCAGGTTACTTTTTTTTTTATCTGTGCCGTTCTTTTTCCATAGCCTCTTCACTTGGGCTACAGGACATTTCTATTGCACAGTAAAAAAAAACATTTCTCTCGGTGCTGCGCCTGCCAGCTGACCCGTATATGTTTTTGTCTTGCTTAGTCAGTTCTTGTGTTAGTTTATGTTTAAAGTCATGTGAAGTTCATGTCACTTTTGGTGTTGGGTTTGATTTTCACTTCCCCTTTTATTTTGGTAAACGTTCACGTCTTCCTGACACGTTGTTTCTTCATCTGTCTTGACACATCTCCCCTAATTCACCTGGTGATCCTTAAGTAAGCACTCGCACCTGCCCTTGATTCCCTCTTCCCTATGTAGTGTCCCCAGTCCGTCGTTTCTGCTACCAGAGAAAACGTCATTGTCCAAGTCTCTTTTTATCACTAATTCCAAAATAAACAAACGACCAAAATAATATATTTTTACAGATTTATACATCATAAATTGATGACTGCGCACTTTCCTTCTTTTTCTTTTGTTTCCCTCTTTCTTTGCTGCCTCATTTGTCTTTTTTCTTCAGGAAGAAGACGTCAGAGACAGCGTTTTACAATCATTTAAATATTAAATTGTGGGTGGAACAGGGGCGTGGTGTGTTACTCATTCACCTCCGCTCGGTTTCACGTTTGATAGGATGTATAAAGAAAAGGTGCGCAGGACTTGGCGTACGCACATTTTATATCAATCTTTATATAAATCTTTATATAAATCTTTTATACATGAGGCCTCAGGTGTCAGGAAAAGTGCCTGCGTTCTTATCGACATCTTGCTGCTTTAATGGAAACCAAATTGTGTTAAGGATTGGACATCACTCCCCCTTTTTTAGTTTTTTGTTGGGCCAAGTTATAGGAATAAAAAGGTTAAAGATGTATATGTTGACGCTGTTTTCACATCTTTCCTCCAATCGTTTACCTACTTATCACTTTGTAAGGGACACATTGTTAAAGCACCGCCAAGATTGGAGAAGTTTGTTTGACCATTTTTCCTGATTTTCCTGCACTTGAGTCTAGACTTGATGTATTTTTCAAAACCTCGCTCAGCTTTAAAGGGACTAATCGCAGTTATTTATTCAAATATTCATACTGTACTTTACTCTCCTCATACCCTCAAGAAGCTGATTTGGGAATTGCAATTTTAAGCAATGTTTGGGCAGAGAAATTGTGGAGGGAACATAGGTCATTTGATGCTAAACGGCTTCATTTAATGCAGGATCCTACACTGAGTGTATTACACCAAAAGCTTGGCTATTTGAAACTGTATCTCCTTATTTGTAACTGTAACTCCAGCAAACTGCATAAGTGCAGTATATTCTACCAGTGTTATTAGGTGAATAAGTTCTCGACGGATATTATTGAGGATAGTCACATCATGTGGACTATAATAAACTTTCGCACTGTAGTGAAACAAACCGAACCTTTTGAATAACGTTATAAAGTATTATCTTATTATCATCATCTGAGGTAAACACCAGAGGAGTCTAATCACTACTTTCTCCGTTTCTGTCCTCTCTGTCTGGTCTCCCCTCTGCTTCCACTCGTTCTGGTTCTGCTAATGTATTTGAAAACATCTGCGAGCCTTTTCTCCCTGGATCGAATTGTCTTACTCTGTTTATTTAGTAACTTTCTTGGCTCACACACATTGTTAAAATCCAATTTATTGTTTTCTTTTTCCTCGATGTTGCTCATTTTTCTTCCATCTAGCCATTTGCTCTGTTGATTTGATTTAATTGTTTTTTTCTAACACGGGTGGGAGTAAGTGTTAAGTCGTGAACATGGGGATTTGGTTGCATTTATTTGGAGAAAACTGTTTTTCTAAATAACAACTGCAACTACAATTGCATTCACTGTTCACTGAAAAAAGGCGGACATTAAGACAGTTTGTCTAACAGGAGTGTACATAAGGGATATAGGGCCAGGCGGAGGCAGGAAATCTGCTATGGTGACTCCTAAAGAGAGGCCGTTTTGATAAACAATAGACAAAGCTTTAGAAAAAAACAAAACAAATTCTTAGATTTTAAGAGTAATCTTATTATCTGCATTTAACAAGACATTAATTAACAAAATGCAAATACAATACTTATAAATAAACAAAATAAAATAACAACATGTCAACATGTTGGCGATACGACCCATGACAGACAGACAGACAGACTATCTTTGTGTTAGCTCATGCCACAGCAGGCACGAGTATGAACATCTTCAGCAGGGTTATTATTTACCAGCAGTGACTGCGTGGCTGCTATTGTGTGTCTGCCGCTACACGTCGTCTGCCACTTGTGTTTGCTTATTTAATAAGCGTCAGTGATTTGTGATGCTAAGTGTGGTTGAGAGCAGCAGAGATGAGGAGGAGGATCATACTGCACCATGTGTCTCTCTTTCTGGGGATGAAATACATTCACAAGCTTGACATTTTATTTAAATAGAGAAACAGTGGGGAGCCGTCCTACCGCTGTGTGTGTGCGTTGGTGTGTGAGTACAGTATATTCATGTCCGTATGCTTATTTTATCCCTGGAGTGTAATTATTCTCACATGTTTTGTGTGTGTTTGATTTGTGTCTCAGTGAGGGGTTTGCATTGTTGTATATTTAGATAATGGACCAGCGGAGAGTGAAAACACACACACACACACACGCGCACTGGTTAATTATCAGCAGGAAAGCATCTGTTTGCTGTCAAAACTGCGAGCATCACTAGTCTCCACACGCGTGCACACACAAACACACAAAGTGAAAGACTCTGTGATGACATACTTGAGAAAATATGACGACTGATACATTTTCTTTCCCAGGATGTTAAAGAAAACTAATCAGCAGAAATATCGAGCTGGAACCTTATTTCAAATGTTTGCATCTTCTCTGTTAAACTTTAGAAATTTCTTTAAAGGGGAATTGCAGGATATGCAACCTGGATTCTTTGTTTATAGATGTTCATACCCTATAAAATCGGTGCATTGGATTAGGTTGAGCCCCCATAATCCTATGGGGCAACTGCGACATGCTCTATTACAAATGGCTCCGATTGTTTTTGGATGTCTGACAGTGCTACTGAGAATAGTGTCGCTCATTTCTTACTGTACACTTTCACAGACACTTAAGAATGTGCTGTGCCAATGTTGCCGGCCAAACTTAAGACCCAGGTGGAAAAATTGCAGAATTCCCATTTTACCTTAAGCCCTGGGGCGTCCAAACTTTTTCAAGAGTGACCAGACTTGATAATATTTAAAAAAAGGGCCAACTTTTCTTTTGACTCATGAGCCTGTATAAAGAGCTGCTGCTGAGAAGACAAGACGCCCTCGAGCTGCTTCATTTTCTCTGTGTGGTGGCAGCTGGTAAAGCGTGGCTTGTCTGGTGCTGTCTCTTTGCACTGAATCCTCAGTAATACCCCATTGGCATATGAGGCAAATACACTGAAAGCATATTTCCATCAGTCCTGGAAATGGCATCACTCCTCAACAACCTTTCTCTTGTTGCTGAGAGGAATAACAACTTAGACTTGTACGATGTAGTCATTCTGTTTGATTGTGCTGGCAGATCCAGTCGGAACGTTTCTGTATGGAGTTCTCCCCGTGTGTATGTGTATGTGTGTGGGTTTTCTCCGGGTTCTCTGGTTTCCTCCCAAAGTCCAAAGACTTATTTGAGGATTAGGTGAATTGGACACTCTAAATTGACCATAGGTGTGAATGTAAGAGTGAATGTTTGTCTCTATATATATATGGCCCTGTGATGGACTGGTGACCTGACCAGGATGTACCCCACCTTTCGCCCTATGTCAGCTGAGATTTGCACCAGCACCCCCTGCGACCCCCCCATGTGGAGGATAAGGTGGTAGAAGATGAGTGAGTGAGTGAGTGAATGAGTGATTGTAGGAAGAAGACATTTAAAGAAGGAAGCTACATAAAACCAGGATTGGCCCACCGGCCACATCTCTCTGTACACATCTTCTTGATATAAGTCTAATAGCTGAAATCAACAAGAAATCACAGCTTTCAACTCCCAACCATGGTTCCACCGGGTGTAGGGGAACAGCAGATGTACATGAGCCAGGCAGTTGTGATTAATTCTCAGATCTTGAGAAAATAACAGACTTAAGACAGGTAATTGGGTGTTTCCATGGATATTTAGAGGTGCTTCTTCTTGTTCAAATCCACATGGACACAACTGCATGTGCTGGCTATGAGAATTCTGATCCACCACAACACGAACCAGGGCACCAGTAGAGGTCATTTGCTGTGTTACTAAGATTTAATATCCTTTTTCTTTTCTTTCTGCATAAGAACACCTGAGGATGATTAAATTCAACATAACCTTATATTTTCTATGTAGCGCTCAGTCTGTCGCGTTTTTGATTCAAATGCACCCTCTGAAGGATGCAGCCCCTAAAATGGGACATAGTTCACGACTGTCTGCAGCCTCCGTCAAAATTCAGTAAAAAAAAACAGGTGCAATAGTTGAGCTCCACAGAAATAACCAATACACACATAAAACACAACATACAACACAACACAACACTATCAGAATAGCATACTGAGGTTATAACCAGTTAAAGGTTTTGAATATAAATATACCACAACACATTTTCAGCCTTTGTCATGTCTTTTCAACATTATTATATTTCATTATTTCCTTACCTTTTTGTAGGTCTTAGAATTTCAAAGGTTATTTTCACTTCTTGATTTATTCTGTCTCATGATCTCTCTGTTTATCCCACTTTTTTTGCCTCCTTTAAGTTCCAGTATATTTCAGTTATTTTATTTAATTCAATTTAATAAACTCTACTCATTTTTGGTCTTTTCCTCCTCGTACTAATTCTGTGCCTCATTATTTTTGATTGGGAGCTGTTTGATTTCCAACCAAGACATCACCATTATGTCCAAACTGTTTTGTGTCACGGGGAAAAAAAAGAGAAGTCAATAATCATTAGGCTTATGAATAGTGTGTGATGGGGTTTGTGGGTGTGCGTGCGTGTGTGTGTGTGTGTTTGATTGGCATCTGGGGAGTTTGAAGCCGCTCAGTCAGTTGAATAATGCATGGTGTGAACGACCATTCATTTACATCAGTGGTTACTGAGCAGTATGTCATCTTTCATTAAGTTCCTTCACTGAAACGTATGCGTTTCTCCTTGAAGTCTGTCACGTAAAAGTGATTCACGCGCACTCCTCTTAGATTAATGTCGGTACTGAGTACAGAGACATCATCAAAACCAAGACACTGTGGTTGTTGTTATTTTTTTAGAAAACCGATCTATTTAATTCAATGTGATATTTTCTGATTAATCACACAACAAAGAAATATAAGATAACCCTGACTTGACCTCAGTGTGAATGTGGCCACCCCAAAAACAATCTATTCTCAAAGACACTTGTCAATAAAGACATTTGTGTCATTTAATGGAAGAAAATACACATTGAGATATTCAGATACTTATTTTTAATTGTTGATATACCTTTCTGCAGAATTACCAGCAAAATGCCAATGGAACAAATCAAATCACCTACTTTATTTGTTTTACATGTAAGAGAACAAAGGAGAAGACATTTAAAAGAATACAAGTGATGGTGAGGTAGAAAAGTTTAAGTAAAAGAGGTAAACACACACACAGTGTGTGGGAACTTGTCAAAAAGACAAACAAGCAATAACACAGGAGAAACCATTATATGTACATTTTGATGCCACAACATAACTCCTAGATACAGATAAAAAAACTGACCTCGGGATGTCTTTTTTTCCACAACAGAAACTTTGATTTAACAATATCCAGGATCATCTTTGTGCCTGTGCTTAGCGGACATCTTTAGTAATCCATCCAGTCTGACAGCCCTGAGGACGTCGGTCTAAACTTGATGGATGTGTAAATTGTTATGTGTCCTGAGGCTGTATGCAGTCTTCAAAATATAACCAGATATACATTTATTTTGTTATAGTGGGTGAACACATTATTAACATTTTCCTCTATAACACTGCTGAGGATCATAAAGAAGCACCAAAGTCAGACATCTTGACTGTCAGAAGCTCTACACAGAAATGTTCACAGCACAGTTCTATAAAACGAAAAGGAAGAATAGCTCTATGTCAGCTGGGATTGGCACCAGCGCCCCTGCGACCCTCATGTGGAGAATAAAGTGGTAGAAGATGAGAAGATGAGAAGATGAGCACTCTCTCGGGATTGTGATCGTTTATGTTTTTCACGGAATGCGACAGTTTTACCTGCTGAGATTATTTTCCACCTTTGTTTCTTTCCTATCTCTCATTGCGTTCCTTCAATTCTGTGTTTTATTCATCCTCTTCTTGCTCTTAGGTTGAGACTGTTGAAAATCTGTGGGCTACCACCTCATGCACACTGGAGAGCCTCCTATTATCCCCTTGACCATAAGTGGGCATTTGAAATTCTAAATTATTTATCAGGTTGGAATTCAAACTTTAGTTGGAATGGAAAATGTTTTGGATGTTGCATAATGTAGTGAATCATTTTTCTTTCCCACACTGACATATAGAAGTTCATGATTCTCAACTCTTAAAGCTATAGGGTCAATAAAGTCTGTCTATAACACATTTTAACTTAGTCTTTGAAATCCTCTCCATGTTCTGATGGCCATCAATGCATCCAAATGAAGTCCAGTCAAAAATATCTCTGAATGTTCAGTCTTCAGTTGTGTTGTTGTTGTCATAGTCAAAGAGATTAAGCCTCATTTCCTACAATTAGAAATAAATGTGTCTGGAATACAGCGATCGAGTGACATTGTGCAGTAAAACCACCTGCTTTATTGCCTTTAACATGAACGCTATCTCACTCTTGCATAGGAAACCCACGTCAGCAGTTTTATTCATGAGCACTGAATTTATGTTTGGTCCTTGTAGCTCTAAATTAGCCTATTAGTATCTTGTTTGCAGTTCTCTTTCTCCACGGTCTACAAGAAAAGCAAAGCAGTTTCATCAACAACAGTGGTATTCATGCGTAAAACCATTTCCTCTTTGGCTGTCTCACGCCATCTCATTACCTGTCACATCATGATATATAAACTTGAGTCTGTGACCTGCGGGCTTTCTGTACTGTATGTACACTGCTTCGTCAGCATGTTCAGAGCTTTAGACGTTCCCCTTTGGTAGCAAATTAAAGTAGATTTGTGAGACCTCTGAGGCCTCCGCTGCCCACAGGCTGGGACATGTGGTCTATTTGTGCAGTTATGCAGCGCAGGTCTGAGATAAACATATGCATATTGGACTGGAGAGAGTTCTCAGTGAACCATTTTGATCTAAACAGAAGTAGAGGATTGCACCCAGCGTTTCTGAAGAGTGACTGCCAAACTTAACAATCCTTGACTAATTAAATCAGTGATAATGGCTTTGAAAGGCCCCAGATGCACTGAATTAGAAGGAGATGTACTTTGAAATGATATGAAGTTTCCACTGCATATAAACCCACAGGTTGATGGCACTCAAAGAGCAACTGCATTTGGCCTGCAGCGATTGGAATCAAACTGAAAATGGCAGACTTTTGAAGTGGTTTGGAATTATGTGAGTTCCCTAAATTATAGGAGCCATAGAACGTGATAAACTCATCACAAACTCTCTGACCCACAATGTGCAGTGTGCAGGCTTCATTTAAGCCTTAACTGGACTTCATTGATTGACTTTCATGTTGCGCTAACCTGAAACAGTGTAAGTGACTGAAAGACGTGGTGAAATCTGGTGGAGTGAACTGTTTATCCCATTCATGCATAGTGGTCACTACAGGCGACAGCTGTTCAATACATATTTTCTTGCATATTATGTGGGTGTTGATGGTAGAATTGCACACTAGCCACCACATTGGACCTTTCTGCACACACACACACCCCATACACTGCCACCCACTGGCCAGGTAGTGCAAATGCAATAAAGAACAATGTGAACATTTTGACCTTGTGAGGACATTTTGGCTGGTCCACACAACTTTAACAGGGTTTTTAAGGGTTAAGACCCAGTTTTAGGGTTAGGGTTAGGGTAAACAAAAATTGCATGCTGTCCCCCTCAGTGGACATGTGAAGAACTCCATTTTTCCATGGCCAAAGATGTATAAAAACACTTCTGACAGGTTATCCTAATTCATGCATGAAAGGGTTAAAAGCTGGATCAATCATGTAAAGTGAGTTTGCAAATGAACCACAGGTGTGAAGGTAAACACACACACAAACACCACGTTTGCACAGCATTCATAGTGAGGACACTCAATGACATTATGTATTCCCGAGCTCCTTTCTGTAACCTTAACCTCATTCTTATTTTAAATCTTCACCTTAAAATGTAGTCATTTACATTGTGGGAACTTCATTTTAAACATATTTGGGTCCCCACAACAAAAGGAATACCAGGTACACACACACACACAGGGACAAAGAACAAACAAAGACACATGTCACACAGGGAAGAGAGGACAGCAGGAAAACAAGAGATACATTGGGAAAAGGAAGTGAATCTTCATAGTTGCTTTATGAGTATACTTAATAATGTCATGGAAAAAAACAGCTTTGGTCTTATTTAATTGTTTTTCATGATTCCCATGCCTCCCTGTCCTATAAATAAAACAATTTAATAACCCTCTACAGGGCCAGATGTAAGTAGCTGTCCTTGGACACAAGAAGAGATTCAAAGCCCTCGTCTACATAAAAGTAATATATGAAAACAAGATTCATTTTCTGACAATGAGCCAAATATCCTTGTTTGGACATTGATTTCTTTTTGTTGTGCACAGCCTAATCATAACCCTACCTCCAACCTTAACTGTAACCAGTTCATGTGCGATACTAACCATTACCCAACCTCCATTTATACCTTAAACCAGCCTTAAACACATCCTAAATAAAGACATTTTACCATCTTAGAACCATCTCAGAACCTGGCTTCGGTCAGAGAACCTTAAAGTGGTTGGTGTTTATAGTTTGTTAGTCTTTAAAACATCCCTTTTATGTCCTTTTAAAAAAATAATTTTGAAAATGACCTCATGCCTTCATCTCTTCTTCCATCCTTCCCTTAATACTATCCCATGGGAAGATGACACGGTTTGGCTTCCCTCTGGCAGTATAGTATTAGCAGGATATCACTTGGTCATATTCTATCAGTGAATGAAGGGTGACATCCTGACTGGGAGGTAGAACAAGGAATTTTATTGTGGAGAGAAGATGAATACGATGAGTTGTAGTACCTGATGCTGAACCTGGGTTACTGTGCTGCGAGAACAGAGTCAGCTCTGGCTGAGAAGCAGGTTGTATTGGACTGATTATCACTTCACAGTCTAATTCAGAGCAAGACCTTTACAGCCTCTGCTGCCCTGCAGGCATGGTGGTTGAGGGAAATGAGATCTCGGCGGGACTTGAACCACTAACCCCGGCAGTTCTGATTGTTTTCTCTAACCTGGAGAGTTGGATATTTGAAGCTGATGAAAGTGTGGGTGGAAATGAGCACTGAGGAGGAGTGATAGAGACAATGAATCAACCGAAACGACATACAGTGCTTAGAACATGTCAGTAACTGTCTCACTGACTTTGTCAATGTGTGCTGTAGTGTAATGGTTTAGCTGAAAGCCTTATTGAGCTCTTTATTCACCATTCAATGTGCATTCTTGTTATTACTTATTGATCATTGACTCATACAAAACAAGGACAAACAACTGAAAGCTCCAGCTTGAGGGCCAATTGCCACATTGGTTGGTTGGTTGGTAGGTAGATAGATAGATAGATAGATAGATAGATAGATAGATAGATAGATAGATAGATAGATAGATAGATAGATAGATAGATAGATAGATAGATAGATAGACAAAGAGGTACTGCTGTAGTAAGTCTTGTTGCTGGTCTGTCTGATGATGTGTGAAATAATGTATGTAAACAGAGCAAACAACATTAAGAGTAATGATTGAATGATGGCTCCTGATTGGCCTTCCTTAGAGGATACAGTCATGGAAATGATTGAATGCAGAATTTTTACAGGCCGCCATTGCCTCTACATCCGTATTCCACTCACCATCTCATTACTTCTCGGCTCAGCTCCTACCTGTCTCATATTACCTACCTCCAGAAGCCACAACTCTGCAATTTCATTTTGCTTGTGGCCACCGGCTGTGCCCGTCCCTCCCCCTCTGCAGCTCTGCATGAATTCCTTGTTGTGTTTCAATCTCCCTCTTTCAATTTATTGGTTTTCCTTCCAATCTTTGCCTTCCCATTCAGGCTGCGGTTGTCAAGAATGCACTGCTTGAATAAAAGTTTCTTATCTTTCTCTCAAACACACCCCTCTTCCCCTTTTGAAAACATCATGGTGTGGTTTTGTTATGGCTGGTAACTCTTTTCCTTTATATCTGTCACTCTTCTTCCTTGTTACCATATTTCCTCCATACCCTCTTACCTTGATTGATGACTTAAACCGTATCATTATTAAGTTATAACACGACCATTCTGTATGACAGTTAATACACACATGGTTGTGTCATAAAACTATAAATGAAGCTCCACATGGTAGGCTGGCCTACCACTGTGGCAGAGCCTGACCCAACTCTAATTATTTGTGAAAGGTGATCACACACTGTGTGATTTTCACCAGAAGGAACCTTGACTCATATAAACTGGTCACACATGTACTGAACTGGTGTGATCTATGGTCTCTGTGGGTTTTTTTGTGTGCATTTCTCTGTTTTTCTCTTTGAACAATTGACATGACAGCTGTGCTGGACTGGTAGTTTGGCATACCGGGCATTTTCGCGGTGGGCCAATGCACCTCGCCCAAACAATGGCCCATTGCTTCATTTACTATACTGACACTGAGCCGGCCTAATCATATCTATTACCGCTGGCCGGGATGTTGGGCTGACACATGAGGCATGGACAGCAGATCGTTCATTCATTTCCTATACTGACACTGGGCCGGCCCAATCATTTCTCTCACTAGTAGTCCTCCTCCCCCCTCCCCCTCCATCTTCAGAGTTTCTCATGGTTTGGAACAGACGTAGGGAACAAGCTTGTAAAAAGAAAATAAATCTATTAAAAAAATTGATAAACCGAAGCACAAGGGAGGTGCAGAGAAAATGCGGGCCAAAAAAAAATGATATAAATTACAGGTGGATGCCTAATTATGTTCCAAAAAAACAGAGATGTTTACTACAGGTGCCAGCAGCACCAGTAGGAGGAAGGAGGAAGGAGAGGTGGCTGGCCACAGAGAGGAGCAAGAACATGACAGGGAGGAAACTGAGGGAAGAGGGCCAGGGAGATCATGACAGGGACAAGGAGGGACAGAGTGAGGATAAGATGGAGGAGAGTGGAGTTGACGACATGGTGGTAAGGAGTGATGTTAGCAAATTGACAGGGACACTCGGGGATGGAGGCAAGATGTGTGTGTGTTTGTGTGTGTACCTGGTATTCCTTATGTTGTGGGGACCAAAATCTGTTTACACAGTCACATTATGGGGAATATCACATGCTTTACGTATTGTAAATAGACTACAACACAAACAAGGGAGGACTTCTACTTGTTTTGTCTCTTTTGCCTATTGAGGGTGATGGATTTTCCCTTTTGTTGACCTCAGTTTGGCTAATAAAGCCGGCAAATCAAGCAGTGGGCGTGTAAACACTGACATCTGTTTCCTCTGAATGTTACCCACATCCAGGAGCTGCAAGTCATGGTTTGCTTATAGGAGGATTACACTAATCTGATGACAAAAATGGCAAGCTATTGCATTTTCAAGGAGCAATTACATTCTTTTTTCAGATGCAAAAAACACACTGTTTATATGAGGATATGTGTAAGACAAACACTACAGAGGATTTCAGTTTGATTGGAAATGGCCTTCAAGTGAGATAAAAGACACAAGCATAATCTTGAACATTTGCAGGGAACATTTGCATTTACATTTTCAGCCACATCATCATAATCATACATATAGTTATTTGTTAAGTTTAATATCATCTAAAAGTTTTCTTGCTGGGTTACTTTTGTGTTTTTTTGTTTTTCCCTATTTGTCCCAATCACTCTGTAGAGTAAGACCAGTGACTGGTCAAAGTTATTTCACTGAAGAGCCTGACAGGAAAAGCAAGATTGAGTTATTTAATTTAATTAACATACTGAAAGCCAGGTTGAAAACACACCTGTAACTCCTGCAAACCTGTTAAAACATGACCAAACATTTAATTTGCACTGATGTAATGATTGAGTGCCATACCTGTATACATTCAGTGTTCAAGGGTCAGAGAGAGACACGATCCACTGAAGACGAGACACAGGTGACACATCTCGGCATTCCTCTTAAGGTCATGTTTTTTGTTTGTTTGTTTGTTTGTTTGTTTGTTTGTTTCTTTCTTTGTTTCTTTCATGTTTCCTATTGTATTTTGAAACTTACCTCTCCTCTCGTTTCAGACCGCTTCACTTCCTGCACCTGTGTGTTCTCCCTCCAGTTTTGATTGTCTGCCCCGCCCTCATTAGAGTCACCTGTGTCTCGTTGTCTCCCTCCACCTCATGTGTATAAAAGCTGTGTTCCCCCCCCCCCCCCGTGACAGTTTGTCTTTGTACCTCAGCATTCCTGACATTCCAGCCGTCTAGTCATTCCTCTTAATCTGTTTTCATAGTTTTTGGATTATTGCCTGTGTAGTGACTTCCGCCTTTGCCTTGCCCTTTTTGAATTTATTTGCCTTGACAGACTGGGCATCCTGTACCGAACCACCCTTTGTGACGAGTAAAGTGAGTAACTGAACTGTTTTTGGAGTCGTGCTTTTTGTGCAGTACCAGTCTTAACAATAGGTTAATACATTGCTTTCTCCGCCTCATGTTGGCTGCAGTGAAGGTAATGACGGCGTTAAAATCAATAGTGTTACTAACAGCCTTATTTTTTTTCAGTAACAGGGTAACAAATTAGTGTAAACCCAATAGTTAGTTTCCTTGGTTACTAGTTACTTTTACAATGCAGTAAACTTAGTAGTACTAAGTAACTATAACTAATTAAATTATTTAAAGTAATGTGCCCAACACTGGTCAGCAACCCTCACGTGGTAGAAGATGTATGAATGAATGAATGAATTAACATGTGGATGCTGACATGACAGTATTTAATTATGTGCCTATACTGCAACATTATTGAAAAACACCAGTGGACGGACAAGCAATTTATTTTGTGGATGACTGATCAGGGATTGTAAAAATAACAATTATTCCATGCCCTCACATGACCTTGTTGTAGCGCAAAGTGAGCCTCCATGAGGACATTGTGATACAACATTACCCACCTGATTACACCAACAGTAACTCAGTGTGACAGTGTGTTTCATCTGGGTTCAAATCAGCGGCCCTTTAAAATTACATTAATGTGATAGCTCATGTGTGATGGCCTGATGGAGTAAATCTGTTCCTCGGAGATTCTTGGAGATACTCAGAATGAGATGCTCAGTTTCAAATGTTGTTTTGTTTCTTCACATTCTGTGTGTGTTGTAATGAGACTGTCCAAAACAACGAAAACAAATGGAGAAATACACCAATCAGCCATAACATTATAGCCAGTTGTATTGATGTGGCTGCATAATGTAAATTCAGTTTGCTAAATGAAGTTCAGGGTGCAAAGGTGTTATTGTTGTCAGTGCGATTAAACTCCCGCTTATCTTGCAGACTATTTGTAGAAAATGAATAAAACAAATGAATATGAGCTGAAATGTAGCAGAAATTACTTTAAATAATCACGTTAGCTGAAAAAAATATTGGTGAGGAAGATATATTGTGAAACACAAACACACACACACACACACAAGGCCATCGTCCCCAAGGTCACCCTCCAAACAGGCACACAAGCACGCACAGACTAGACGGTGTTGGCCAATGACAGTTCCACAGGGAGAACATGTGACCTCCTTGTCTTTCTTTCCCACTCTCTCCCACTTCACCTCCCCCATTTACATATTGTGTGATGCCACACTCTCTCACTTTCATGTCGAGAGGCTGTCTTCAAGGCTGTGTGTGTGCGTCAGGCACTACTAAGCGAAATGCCACCGAGCAGCACTCCCTTGTCACCGGAGCTTACCATGATGAATGAGAGAGAGACGAGGTGGGAGGTTGTGGGGGAGGTTGGGGGGGGCTTGGGGGGCGCTGGTAGTCTCGCAGTAAAGATAAAGAAGGAAGGGGGATACATAGACACCATATTACAGCAATGGCATGTATGGAAGGATGGAGGACACTCACACATTCACAAATGTGTGTTTCGCAGCCTTTGCATTCGCCACAAGGGGGAGCTGTTTGAAATCAAGAGGCTTTTCTATTCACTCCTGATTAGTGACGAAACAATTAAGAGCCAGTAGCTTGAACGCAGGGATTATGGATGTACAAATACTGGCAACGTTATACAGATATGAAAAGACATTAGAATTTCTATATGACTGAGCTGGATTTAGGTATCCTACACACACACACACACACACACAGGCTCCCACAAGACGGGCAACAATCTCAGAAAATAAGAAAAATCATAAAGCACTTCTGATTTTCCAATAATTTCTCCCTACTTGACTATTAAACAGAATTACATTTTCACTGGAGCTGGTGTTTGTTTAGAAATCACGTTGTGGGATACAATATTACAGGTAACAGATAAATGTTTCTGTTTTTAAACGTGTATCCATGTTGACTATAAATTCAAATCTAGTAGCTTTGTCTCACATGGAAACACAGTCGTATATTAATGTATTATAGCCAATGTCTCTAGTGATATTTGACATATGAATTAGTAAATAAAATACATGTTAGTTTATATCCTTCATTTTTTTTTATCAGCCTCACCATCACACACTTTCTGTCAAGTCTGTTTCTTTGATGGACATGAAGATGAAAATAAGAGTGAGCACATAGAAACTTCTGAGAAAGACCGTACAGATAAAGCCGACTATAAAGGTGAACACTAATAGGACCTAACGTCTTATATTTTACACATTTATATTGCACATTGGCTCATGTTTTCTCAATCCTTTTGAATGAAACAATGTAGTTCTGTTTACAACTAATAAAACATTTTGTAGGATTATAGACATTGCTTTAAGTGGGCCGGTACGCACCGGTACATAGTACCAGCACTTCTCGAATTTATTTATTTATTTTATTTATTAACTCATAGTAACCTGTCCTGTTCTGTTTATCTCTTTGCGATCCGTGATACTCGCACTCCTATGGCTATACTACATTACCCAGTGTGCACTGGCACGAGCCGAGACGTTCACTCGTAAGGAGGTCGATCCAGTGCACCAAATGATTTATTTTGAACTCGTACAAAATGTATAAATTATAGCATCATGACGGACGAAATATCCATGTGTTTCCCATAGAAAGTGTGCACACGCACACACACAAGGGGAACAACCAGACTCCAGTGAGCAAGCAGCAAGAACAAAATCCCCAAGACATAAAATATCTAGAATAGACATAAGTGTTAAAGTGATGTCGTGAAGAAATATCATTGAAAATAAACACTTTATAACTCAACCCTGATGTACTTCATTTATACCACTCTGCCGAGGATGCTTGTCCTTTTTTCCAACACAAAGAAACAAACACACAGAGTTAAAATTGGGATCACTGCTGTCTTTATCCAAGCAGGCGGAAAACCAGGAAAAGCAACTCCACGAATGCAGCACTCTGACGTAATGATCGGCCAGGAATTATCTCCAAGACGAAGAAATTATAATTAAAAGCCGAAATGAAAATGAACAGACAATGGAGAAAGGCAAATTAACGAGCCATTCCACTCGCTAAACTAATCCCATCTCTCGTCTCGTCCGCAGTCTTTATGTTCAGTACTCTGCGCCCACACATGCACACAAGCACAACACAAGGACAGGGCCATACGCACCCAAGGACATCGTGTTTCTGTGCGTGAGGTACAGAACTTAAACACACCCTCATCTACCTTCAGTCACTGCAAAATACTATAGAATAGCACATGATTTAATATTCAAAGACGGCAAAGGTTAATTGGTTTTAATTGTATTCGATGGAGGAGTAACTTGGGTCTGACAGTAGATAAATAAATACAAAATGACTCATGCATTCAGACGAGCAGATACTGTATATGGTCATGATAAGAACCCAAGGCAGCAAGGTTGTTTAAATATTTCAGCATTAAAGTCATGATACTTACAACACATTTCTTCTTCCCATGTCTCTGTGTATGTGTGTATGTGTGTGTGTGTGTGTTGTCTGCCTGAACCTGCTGATTCTGAATTTTCTCTTTTGTGTTCATCTCCTGAACTTTTTTCTACCTACTTTCTACCTCCTGCTGCGTGCTCTCTCTCTACATGACCTATTTCATATCTTTCCAACTGTTTTTTTCTCTTTTCTCCTAAAACATTTTTACTACATGCTTTTTTTTTTGCCATTTTGCCAATATTTCTCTGCAAGATTTATTTGTTTGATAAATCTTGCCTTCCTGAATGCTGCTCTTTTTGACCCCTCCACACACACACACTCTCTCTCTCCTTCCCTCTGGGGGCAGCACAAACATATGGGTCGCTGCAGAACAGATGTGTATGTTTGAATCAAAACAGCAAAATCTACAGAGGAGACACTTCACTTCACTAACTTTGGGATGAATTTATTAAGATTATTCTTTGTCACTTCTTTATGTTCTAACTAAATTTATATTCATGCCAAATTGCTTTTGCTTAAAATGCCGGTCTGGATGTTTTTTTTGCTTATTTTAACCATGAAAGGACCAGAAAATGTCCTGTGAGTAATTGCTTTTCAATATCTGGCAGTTATTTACAATTTACAGCATGTTAAAATAGTGTATTGACAGTTTTAATTAGAAAAAACTCTGCAGTTGTACATGCACACCAGATTTTGGGTGTTAAATTTGAAATTTGAATATTTAAGAAAATATAGAACATTTGTTTGAATCTTTGTCTCAATGGAAACTATGTACAGGTGTTTTCCAACTCTTTCCTCTCTGGTGACAGAGAGGCTGATTCGCCAGCTTCCTGAAACAGTGCAAGTAAAATTACCTTAATAACCACACGTTGGCTTTGACTTGCAACTTCTCAGCTTTCAGAAACTGTTGGAATTTTTCCAATAGCATAAACCGTTGCGTAATTACGGTAGAGTGCACTCGCGCAAGCGTGTTGTCTGCGATGCGCTCAAGTCGTGTGTGTTTTTGGGGCCAAATATGATGTTGATGTACTGGTCCAAATCAAACAAAAATGACTTCAAGAATGAATGAATGATGAAATGTACCTGACCCTATCACATAGTCATTCTGCATTTCAACCTTAATCAGGATCTTTCTCATGTGCTCTTGCTTCCTCCTCGATGCTGTTAAAAGTCTAACAAACATTTCGTACAATTGTCTCACTCCATTGTTTATGCCGATTGGGCCAAATTCTGATCAGAGGTTGTTTCTTTGCTAAAAAAAAGGCTTGATTCACCAGTAGATTAAATTACTGCTGATGGATTGATGAGGCACGTTGTCCACAATGGGATCCGATTTGATTTCCTCAAAAAATGGAAACCCCTACAAGTTACAGTACAAGCTTGGGACCAAATAAGAATTAATCTTTTTGTACTTGACCATTTTACTTGACAGGAAAATGGCTTCTGTTTTATTAATTGTTATTTCATTTTGGCCAGAATTCTTATACTGCAGGGGCTAACTGAGAGTAGACTCCATGATGCAAATATTAAATATTTAAAAAGCACATTTCTGCCATTGCTCCTTGTTTTCCTCCCACACACCAAAATACAGACATTTCCACTAACACACACACACACACACACACACAGTATAGGCACATTGCAGCACTATGTTATTACTGTATGTAGCCAACTGTATTTATATACTGTTCATGATAAATGATGTAGAATAATCCATTTCAATATGCTGCACTTAAGCTGGCCACTTAATTACTCACACACACACACATATTTCGATGAGAAATATTTATATAATTATTATTCTTGTGTCGTATTAGAAACAATTGCACAGTTATTTAATGTAACTGTCTTCATTTTTCCTCTGTGTTGTGAAGGAATCCAATGGATTTGTGATGAACTGGTATACTTCCATGCACATGCTGCGTGCACCGAAGTTTGGGGCGCATATTGCGGATCCTGGTGTACTCGTGCGCCAGAGTCCTGTATCTGACTTCACCATCGGGTGGCAGTACAAGTCCGGACACAGGGAATAGGACGCATTCCTACCAAAGAAGAAGAGAACGATGCTTCAGCTCCCTCGGACACGTCTGGTTCGAGTGGCTCACAGCTGAAAGGCCCATCGGGCAGGGCAGTTGGGTTGTCAGTCAGGGTCCCCAGGTCGAGGTTCGGATGACTATCCTTGGCGATTACTTCTTCTGTTGTGGACCACGGCTTTTACGTTTAGGTCTGAGGAGAAATCCAAGATGGTCAGCAGTAAACAAACTCTTGTCTTTTAACTGATTCTGAATGTGAATATATGTACACAATCTGTAGGCGAAGGCGAAGACTTCAGAGCTGGAACTGCAGTTCCGTGCTCCAGTGCGTTTCATGTTGCTCATCAGACTGTAACAAATATCCAGCACAGGTCAAATGAAAGACTTGCCCTGGATATGTGCTGTGTTGACTGATGATAGTCGATTGGGTCCAATATTTAATGAAGCAGCGATTATACACATGTCCGACTTTTAAAGAGTTTATTTACCATGTAACACAATAACCAAAAAATTAACCACAATCCAAGTCGGGTCCTCCCACTCAAGTCCAAGTCCTCCTCCTTTTGCTTGCTCCTTACACAAAATCACAAAACAGCGCACTGTATATCTTAACAATTATTTGCAGCATATTTTCTTATGTTTCCTCTTTTTAGTTTGATGATAATGAGAGACAATGAGTCTAAGCTGATGGAGAAAAATAGGGGAATGACGGAAACTTGAAAAAGACACAGTGACACAGTGACACAGGGAGGCAAACACACAGAGTGGACACAAACTAAGTGATTTTATCCATGGATGAAGTGACACCTATTTAAAATGTCAATGCAGATGTCAGCTTGATTGTCCTAGTCGTGATGTGGCCTTTTCACTTAACATCTTAGTCTGTGTGAAAGTAACAAGCGCAAATTCTTCTTAAAACTCCAGAGCAGAGAGAATGCATTACTGAGGAGCAACGACTGACTCTGCTTTTTCACTGTGAGAGGCGGTTGTTGCTGTGCAACCTTGAATAAGTCATTGCTGATGTATAAGTTTATATAAGCGATTTAATATACAGACCAACTTTTCACAGGCAGATTCATTATTGCTACTCAATCTAAGGCAGCTGTGACCTTACTTTCAGAGCTCCTTGATGTTGGAACAGGTTTCTTAAGGAGGTAAGTCTGGTAAATGTAGGCTATAATCAGACTGCAGGCAAATCAGATGTTTTTCTCTTACTATCTATTTGATATTGTATCAGATGTATGTGTCAGACTTACCTGTCCTATCTGTATGGGTTGTTTTGGTAATGATGTAGGCAGTGGTGGCTGGTGATTAAAAACATGTTGGGGGGGGTGTATTTTAATGAAAAGAGAGAAAAAGAAAGCACTACACGATTCAAAAAGGAAAAAAACAGCTGACACGGTGGGAATATGAAAATCCTTGGGATTACAATCCTTTGGGTTTGTACGTTGCAGTTAGTGCATTCAGACTGAGCTGCATCTGTCGAATCTGCTGCACCTCCAAACATGGTTTGAATGTCTTATTAGGTGTGTAGACGTACAAAAACCAATCTTGTTATGCAAAAGAAAATCGGATATCTAAGCAAGGCCACTTCCTTTGACTCTTTCCATAAAACACATTTTTCTTCTTCATTTTATTTTGTACTTTTGTGGCTTTTGCCTCCACATTTGTCTTGTTTCGTCTCCCAGCATTTGTTTTGTCTGTCAAGTCACTTTATAAACTCTGTTTTCGAGGTTGAATGGAGGGTAACTGCTGCCCATTACCTGCTTGATTTTGATGACCTGTCAGCTCCCTCCTGCAGTGTATCTTCCTCTGATGTCCATTGTTTTATTGTCTCAATCCATCTTTTAACTTTAAACGCCGACATAAATACACCTGCCTTGCGCTACAACTCTCTCATAATGTACACCATTATGGTCACCGTGAAACAGACTGAGGTTTTCACCATGCGTGCCAAGTATTTATGCAGCAGCCTGAGAGGAATGTTAAACGGGCAGGTGGAATATTTAAGTCTAAATTAAAACATGTAAAGCCCCTTTTTTTTTGCTCTTGAAGTCACCTTTGGCCCACCAGACCAGAAATATGTCACTTTAGTGACAGATGATGCTTCTGTGAGTCTGAAGAGGTTCCTCAATAGAGGAAACTCCACCTGTGTAACCCGCCATCCTTATTCTCATTTAAAAAGCGGCTATTATACATACATTATACATTAGCTTAATGGTTAGTAGGTGCACTATATAATTATACACTGTGTGTGTGGTGAGTAAAGCACTGATCTGTATTCCTGTCCCTCTCTCTCCTTAGAGAAAGTAGTGTCCGGCTAAAAGCACTTAGTGGAATTGGATGTTTTAGATCTCTCGCTCTCCCTCTGTCTCACACGTCCCCATGACTTTAGAGGACATCACATTGACTTATATTCATTTCCTAGAAACTTAGCCGTAGTTAACTTCCCTTACCTTGCCTCCTCACCCCAACATTTGTTTTATTCTTAGTGTACTTTTTTGTCCCTGGGAGAAAAACAAGTCCTACCATCCACCCAAACTCGTACGCCTCTGCCACCATCCCTTTCATCCCTTCATCGGTCTGCAGCACAGTCCTCCAGCTGCTGACTCACTCGCTCACACACACACACACAGATGTGTCTGTCTGCACAGCATGTCATCGTGGATCCCTCTCACTTTAATTTTGAGTGTGTACGGATGTGCTTGTTGTCACTGGTTTAACACTGTCATTACACATTTAGTCAAAAGGTAAAACAAACCTATGTCATGAAAAGCACTTCTGAGAGCTAACACTAATGCATCACTATAGCACACAGACCACTTTCATAGGAAAACAGTGATTCCAGGGGGGGGGGGGTTCTCTTTCTTTAATCAGCACCACTCGTTCGGCAGTGCCACACTGGCCTGAGAGAAGAGACAATGACGGAATCTGTGCAAGAGAATATTTGAAAATAAACAAACACATACTGCAACATGGGCAGAGAGCTACAAACTGGATGGAGTGAGGATAAAATAATACATAATTAATAAACCTCATACAATGCATATCCACATAATGACATTTGAGATCTCCCTAAAAATACCTGACTCAGGATCATTACATTACAGCAAAAAATGTCACGTTAGAATTCAACATTATCTCATCATATCATCTCATAATCGGAGTCTCCAACAATGTTAAAGAATTATAGGAAACCGTATATTATATCTTATCACATTATAAAGAGCGAGAGTGAGTCTTAAATGGAGGAAGGACCACAATTATCTGTAATAATTGATTCTGGTGTATTTTTAACTGTAATATTTCCTTTATTCCTTTTTTTCATAATTTGGGGGAATGGTTGACACATGGCATTTGACAGCTCCGTGCTGCATTGCAGGCAGACAGGTCTGCAGCAGCATCACCAGCAGAAAATGCTACTAAGGAGGAGGATCTCTTTGCTGGCTTTTATTTACTTTTGTCCGTTGTTTCATTTGTTCAAAGTCCAATGAGCCAGATCTCCCACAATGAGTTGCTATTTTACTTTTATTCTGCAAACCACAGGAAAAGTTACATTTCTACATTCAGCACAGATAACAAAACAGGTTTGTTTTGTGTAAGAGCGAGACAAGCATCAGCCCAGTGTTGTTGTTTTTTTTTTATTGATTTTATGATGTTATGAGGATGTGTTACTAGTGAACATGTTGTGAACACACTTGTTCCAGACCAAACTGAAGGGAAATGCAAGAACAAGCAGGAACTGGAGACTGTTGTAGTAGAGGCCTGGCAGAGCATCACCAGGGATGAAACCCAGCGTCTGGTGATGTCTATGCCTTCCAGACATCAGGCTGTAATTGACTGAAAAAGGATTTGCAACTAAGTATTAAAGATTAAAGTTTGATTCATGATTGTTTAGTTTGTCCCGTTACTTGTGGTCCCCTAAAAAGTGGGAGGCACATATTTCCTACAGTTCACCTGATTTGGATGTAAATACCCTCGAATTAAAGCTGAAAGTCTGCAGTCACATCCATTGTAGTGGTGTATGTCGATGTCTGTTTCATCTATCGCACAATGGGTCTACGTTCGAAAATATTCTTGCTAATTTAGCTTTTGAGTGCAACCTGTGTAACACTTTAAACTGTATTAAAGCATGTCTGGAACATATGGAAGCAGGGTGGACTCTAGTAAGAGCCATATCGCAAGTCATTTTCCCACTGTTCTCCAATATGTGAAATAGAGAGGTTGCGGCTATTCATGATAAGGGAATAAATAAATGATATTCTGCTCTTATTTAGCATATTGAGCCTTAATAGGGAATCCAAACAGGAAGGAGAGGGGAGTGTAGGAAAATTAGCAAAACAATCTCTAATTTAAAGTATCGCAAAAAATGCTTGTTGGTTAGACCGAATTTTCTGTTCAAAGCGAGCAAAAGTAACATTAAATTAAAACAGGTCACCAATACTATGAATGCCCTTGTCATACCACATTTTGAAGCCATTATCCATTAAGGATGGTTGAAAAAGATGATTATGTATTATTGGTGAGTGAATAGTAATACTCTGAATACCCAGACATCTTGTGAACTGGTTTACGATGCGTAGTGAACAGAAACTGTTTAAAATGTAATCATGCTTAAAAACAAATGCAGAAATGCAGCACAAAGTCAAAGTCGAAAAAAATGGAAAAGATCATATCCAGTTTCCAAAACTGTTAAGTATTAAGTCTGCGTCAGTTAGTTTAGTTTGTGTACTTCTGCTTTTATTTTGGTGAAGGGTTTTTCTGTCTTCCTGTCTGCACTTGGTTGGTCTTGTCTGGTCTCATTGATTCCCTGATTATCTGCACCTGGTGTTAATCAGTTCATGCTCTCCTCCCTTTTGTCTTGTGCCAGTGTGTCTCGTATCCTCGTCCTGCACCTCACATTCCCCTTTTGGCTTTTTTCTTCAACCCATCTTGTTCCCTGTGCCTGGCTAACTCTCGTCTGACCCTGTTTTGGAACCATTACCTGACCTAGAGTAAGACTTTGCTTTGTTTTAAATAAACTATTTTAGTTTGAACTGAGATCTCTGCCTCCGCCTTGTGTATTTTGGTCCACACTGTGTTTGAGGCCTTGACAAAAAGAAGTTTGCCATCCAGTGACAAAAAACACAATTCCACCAAATGTCAAAATAGTATAATTAATATTTTGGCTTTTTGTGCAGCGGCAGAGAATGGAGATGCTTTATCTATCCATCTATCTATCTATCTATCTATCCATCTATCCATCTATCCATCTATCTATCTATCTATCTATGTTTATTCTAAGTCAAAAATATGAAATAAAAGACAGCAAAATGTCAAAGCAGAAGAGAAAATGTAAGAGACAAAAGATTCACTGAGGTTTGGTCACTGGCCGAACTTCAATAATACAACATGAATCAATGCAGAATGAAATATGTATATATATATATATATAGTCAATAGTTGACACTTTGCTGTGTTTTGCTGGCTCAGTATCTTCATATAGTCTATTAATCATCATGATGATTATCATCACGGCCATAGAGCCAGGAATCAATACCCTGATGCCTAAGTGTGCACTGCTAATAACGGAAAACTGATGAAAGCTAAAGTTTAATTTTTTTGACACTGCCCTTGGTCCAAAGCACCAATGTATAAAAAAAATGCCTCTGCATTTTCATGTTTTTATTTTATTTGTTTTATCTTGTATATAATATTGATTTGTTTACAGAAGGATTACCCATCAGTATTGTGCATGACCATTTATTTTAACTGTACTTACTCCAGAACAGAAATCAAGTTAGGGGCTAAATCCAGACAGAATCAATGTCTATAAATCAACAAAGCATCCAAAGATACAGACACAGACACAACGGGGAGAGAAGAGAAAATAAATATACATGAGGGGGAACCAAGGCTGAGACACTGATGCAATGCATAAGGGGAAGAAGAAAACCTGGGGGAAAGGCACACAAGGACAAAAACTACAAGGTAAAACAGGAAGTAACACAACCCCAACACACCCATCCATCCATCTATTCCTATTTAGCAATAAAAATAAGCAATGAAGGATATGACAAATGATATAAGGTGGTCAATAGAGAACAAGGCATGTCAATATTGTACATAACATGTATGTTATTATGTTAGCTCTATTTACAATGATTATTTACTTCATATATATACAGAAGATTCAGTAAAGACCTAGGAGTCAAACCTTAGGTCTTGATAATACACAACGCATGGTAGGCTAATACATATACAATACAATACATGTATTAGCCTTCTTTTAAACATATGGGTTGTAATACATTTAATAATGGGCAAGACATGATCATAAAGCATTATGGGGTTTTCATGAAAAACATGATTCACAGTTGATGCCTGCATTTCAAATGCCAGGCTTTGTTTTCTGTTTGGCATGGACTTTCCTGTTTTATTTTGAAATAAGTATTCATTCCTGTGCTAATTCATCATTTCCTGTCAAGCTCTTTCCGGCCAAAATTCTACCACACCTGTTGCCAATTTACCTCTCTGTATTTAAGCTCCTCTGTCACAGCCGCTCCCTGCCAGATTGTCTTTGTCACTCCTCTGTACATTCCACTCTCTTGGAGTTCTGTGCTTCCTGGTTGTGTGGATTTTGCCTTAATTGCCCTTGTATGTTTTTGGTTACCTGGATTTATTGGACTGCTTTCCTATGTGTTTTTTTTTTTTTCAATTAGCGCTGTTGACCAGTATTGCTTCATCAAAACCTTTAACTGTCAGGAAAAAAAAAACACACACAATGACACATAAAGTAGGAACGAGAGGAGGCGATGACTTCAATAACACGGCCTAGATACAAAATGATAAACATCGATGCAACACCAGAAGTTTCATAGAGCCAATTACAGGTGATGCAGACTTGCTCGTCCTGTAGTAAGATGACGTACCATCAACATAATTGAAGATTGAAATCCTACATTATGATGCTTTAAAGGTTATTGTAATAAAATACAGTGTTTCTGCTTTATGACCACTGATGGCATTACTTTGATTATTTTTAAAAACGTGGATTAATGCAGAATATTTGTGAGGTCACTTTTGAAATAACATAACATAGCTAGACTATATTTTATATTCAACCCTTTTTGAGGGAAACTTTTACTCACTGAAAGTTACTCCACTTGTAGACACTGAGGCACTCTCATCAGCTGAAGAAATTATTATTGAGTTCTTTAAACAGACCCATCATCCAGTAACAGGTACATCAGTGGTCCCCCCCCCCCCCCCCCCTCTTTTTGAGGCGGTAACTTTAGCCCTTCTAAAGGAAGCAGCGAGACTTTGGCTTGCAGAATAATTTATTGGCTGTGGGTGGAGTTGCTCATTTAGAGAAGTGCTGTCATCTGTGCCAAGTCTTAAAAGCCTCGTTTTCCCTGTGCACCAGTTTCATTTTCTTTTAGGGTTAAGAGTGCAACACTTCATTTTACTTTGTTAAATGCGTTGTTTTAAGACAGCTTTTCTCTGATTTATTTTTTTTTCTCAGACGTGTTTTAGTAGTAAAATGCCAATTTGGCTTTTTCTTTTGATTCACTTTTCCTTGGCTGGAACCACATGATGGCATTTTTTTAAGTACAACATTCAGCGTTATCACGCATGAAATATCCATGGCTTCCGTGAATTACACAGAGCAGCACATTGAAGGTGAATGACTCATTTTCAATTACTTTGACACAAGGAAAACAACAAAAAAGCTAATAGACTGAAAGTATAGCAATTAGACCAATACTTATCTACTAGATGGTACTTTTTGTGTTTCATTACATTTATTGTCTGACCTTTTTTGCCTTTTTTTAAGGTTTTCATCATGGGCAGTTGCCAGTGCAGGAATATTGACCTATTCAATAACCTGTATGTCTAACTCCTTTGTAGGACAGACAATAGACGTGCCCTCCCTCTCTCTCTCTCTCTTTCTCTCTGAAATGCCACGGGGTTGGACAGAGCTCCCCAAGTCTGTAAACCGATTATAGAGGCAGTGCATAAGTCATGGAGTTGATGTTGCCTATACAGCTATAACATTATAGTTTTTACACATTGGAAAACCCATCAGTATGTACATGAGGATGAAAGCAAATGGAGACTTTGAGGCATCTCGAGTATTCACTTGCCTGTTGCATGTTTGGCTGGCTGCTCTATAGGTGGGAGCTGAAAACATTAGTCTTATTTTTCTCTGGAGAAGTCACACACATGCACACACACACACACATTAAAAATGAGATAAAAAAAGAATATAATATCGAGTCAATATGACCAACACCTCTGGGAAATAACCAGCCTCATAAAAGCCATCTGTTTGTGCTTCCAGTCACTGACAGATTAATGGAATGTGGTAAAATTGCTCATAATTGTTGTCTCATTACCACCTTAGCTCAGGAGGAGGCCATATGAAGTTTTCAGGAGCTGCAGGTGTGAGAATAAGTTGACGTTTGAAGGTGCCATAAAAAAACCCACATGTCTGCTTTGGTCAGAACAAGGCACTAGAAGGAGGGTTTGAAATATTACATTGTAAAAGGGGAAATAGCCCAAGGTACCTTTGTTGAACTTCAACAAAGCTCCAAAGCTGACTGTCAGAAAGTCACATTTACAAGACATGTAGTTTGGGTTTGGTTACCTTGAAAGTTACCAATAATTTGTTCAAACAATCAGATATGAACCTGATACGGTCAGGATTTGGTAGAACATCCAATACTCAGTACTGGATTTGGTCAAGTACAGGTCAAAATCTCTGGATCACCTATTGGAAAAACAAATATTACACAGTAAAAAACAGTAATAATGTAACAGAGTGAGGGCACATGTCTGCCACACTGCAGTAGTGTACTCATATTTGCTGTGCAGACTTATTTTAAGCTAAAACCAATAAGCGAAACAAAGAGTAATTTTGTGTGTTGTTACTTACTCTATGTACTTCTTTCTTTATAGGAAAAGAATATCTGTTATACAGTTGGGTAATTATGGTTTTGAAATGGCTGGTGAAGACTGCAGGGTCAATGCATATGCACAAATCAGTTCAGCTGTTAAAAGAAAGGTACAAAGTATATACCAGACTTATATCATTATTGGTAGATAATCAAGTTTGTATTATTGTTATCAGACACAAAAAAAAACAGTTGTATCAAGCAATCTCTAAATAATTATTTTCTCATGGGCATGACATTTTAGATTTGACAGCAAAGAATCTGGGTATTCTGCATTCACTTTTTCACTAACTCTGATCAACTTGAAATACATTTTAGTACATTCACCCACACATTATATATAGCATGTATGCTTTGATTTGACTTTGGGCATTGACTGGAAAGTGAAAAGTGACCCCATCTGACCTTCTGCATTATTGCATTCATCTGATCAGGTTTAGACACAGTCTGGCAGAACAGTCCGCTGTATTTTTCCCAGTTTCCTTCAAACCATTGCTCAAAGAAAGTTGCCTGCGGAACTTTCAAAGACAATAGCTTAATACTCTAAAAGAGGGCACACGGTGTCTGTTGTTCGGACAAGCAAGGATTATGGTGTTCTCTCTTTTTTCACACAGCCATACAGTCCTGACATGTCGCAGATGTCCATGTGCCTATCAGGTCTGCTGAGTGGCTGGAGTTACATTTCACTTTGGAGGCTGTGTGTAATGGCTTGTCACTGACAGAGGCAGACTAAGTGGTGATGAAGGAATACAGCACTGGTAATTGAAGGAGTGTGACACTGAATCCACACTGTAGATCTCCACTATAGCTGGCGTCATGCAATCCCGCAATACAGAACTACACCAAAGCAACGTCATTGTGGCAAGAAGCCATGTTGTTCCAGTCCATAGAGATATACCTGTTTGTCAGGTAACTCCTCTTTTCACTGGCTGTTTCCATAGGAAGTGAACATGGTGAATACCTGTTGTACCCCGGGATACCAAAACAGTCAGTGACAAGCAAAGGGAGAGCATTTATTCAGATCGCCAAAGATCCTGAGGATCGGCAGAGGTGGATCACTGTCACATTGACAGTGAAATACTCCGGCATTGAGCTGTTGAAGAATCCAGGTATTTTTAGTGTAGGTGAGTGGGTGATGAAGAACAGGTGTGTCTAATCAACCAGTGCCAAGCTTATGAAAACGCAGAGAAAGGTTTCCACCTTAATCTAATGCTAATGACCCAACTACATTTGGATTGAGTGTTTAAAAAAAAAAAAGATTATGCATTTTGTATCTTAAAACTGGAAAAAACAATATCAAATAATTTTTATTAATTTAATTTTCCACTCTTATTTGCATGATTATGTGGTATTATATTTGGTTTTTCACCACCTCCTAGCTGGTGGTGATGAAAATGGCAGCTGCCACACAGAGTTGTCTCATACTCCCGTGAGTATTTTTTCTTCTCAAAGTGTTTATCTGGGAGCATATGACCTTTGTTATAAGACTGATCTTAAGTTCCTAGCGTGTGCAATGGTGGAGAAGGGAAATCAATAGTTTGCAACGATTTTTGGCTTGTTGTTTCAGTGGTTTGAATAATGGAAGTTGTAACATAAGGGCGATTTTCTACACTCAATGCTCCACCTTTTGAAAATCACTTTGATATAAGCTCTGCTGCCCCACTTAGCAGACAGAGACACACAGGCATGTATACATGTGTTCATTTTTGAATTGTCATCTCTGGAAACAAATCTTGAGCCCATGTTTCCCCTTTTTTTCCAGGGAGGAGATTCTAGGGATTTCACTTGCATGCAATATGTTTTGTGCTGAGAAATGCAAAACACTGAATTAGTCATGGCTAAGAAGAAGGAATCAACTTGGCTTGCACAAGTTACAAGTAAACCAAAGTGTGCAACCACCATTTCCTGGTCAACTCGCTCTCAGTGGTTATTGGAGGGTTCTGCTCATGGCCCAATCACTGTTCAGTCGTAAATATCTAACATGTTTAATACTTGAAATCAGGAAGACTCTGAGACTCCTCATACTACAGATTAATTTGGCCAGATAATCTGTTCCAATCAGCATTAAATCAGAAATCACCCACGATTATTGAAAGGTTCACAACAGGACTGAAATCTGGCCATTTATCCTTTAGTGTTGGGCAGGCTTTAGCTGTTCCTAGGACTGCACCTCTGGACAGAGCTCTCAGATGTTGTTCCTAGAATCCATTCAAACCACTCTCCCAGTTTGGAGGTTACAGCTCCTAGTGTTCCCATCACCACTGGGACCACAGTTGCCCCACATCTTCTCTAGCTCCTTTGAGCACTTGGTATTTCTCAGGTTTCTCGTGTTCCTTCTTCTTGATGTTACTGTCACTTGGGATTGCCACATCAATCACTCCTGCCCTCTTCTGATGCTTATCGGCTTATCTACAACCACTATGTCTGTCTGGATCTGGATCTGTTCTCCACAACCTTTTATACCACATTTGATGCTCACTTGTGCACTGGGCTTTGCGTTGGCCTCTACAGTTGTCTTCTACAGTCCCGTCGAGTTCTTGATGAAGGCCCTGTTGATATTGTATAGCTCCAAGCATAGAAATGACTGTGTGGATTAGGCCTCCCTTCTTCCTCACCCTCTTGAGTGTGTGTGTGTGTAGGCCTGAGTGTGTTTTTGTTATTCAGGTCTTACTCACACTGGAGTAGTTAGATCAACATTAACGAATACAACTGGAACATTAACCTTGCGAAGTGGCAGCTGATGTCCCTCGGGATAAAATCAGGCATTGTTTGACTCTGACACACTATGAATTCATTGTGCCAGGGGCTGAGAGCTTTTCAGAAAAAGATGCTATGGGGCGATAATTTGTTCATCCGTCATGGAGGAAGTGATGACAGCAGCGTGTGAATGAGGTAAATAAATGGTTAAAATGCTATGAAACAAATAAAATGTATAAACACACAAGACAAATGCGATGAACGCTTTCTATTGTGATGCTTTACCAAGGCCAGTGCTAATAACATGTTAATCTGTAGTGATCCACATAAGGACAAGCTGAGTACACAATAGCTATCAAACACAGATAAGTGTGTACAGTCCCGGAGGGTGCGGAGGATATCTTCAATAAATGGCTCATGTGTGTTTCTGGTGTCCACTGTGTGTGTGTGTGTGTGTTTGTCAAAGATGTGGACAGGCTCGCTTAAGTGTTCCTGTGTGATGTATGAGGAGCAGACTGTTTGTGTCAGCTGTGAAAATGAATGTACGCTTTTGCGCTCAGTCTTTTCTGCTGCACTCAGAGCGAACAATGAAAATGTGTTCTACATTGTAGATGCGGTGCGTACGTTGCATAATGGGAAAAACCATTAAATGTTGTGTGCACAGCAAACCTCCCCGTTGCTATGTGGACTGTGCATGTGTACTGAGTGCAATGTGTTTCTAAATCATTTCAAATTGTGTCATTTACCAGTAAGTCTCTGATAACACTTTGCTCATCTGACATTAGCTGCATGTATTACCAGAAGAGATTAAGACTAGATGAGACTTAAACTTCAGGCTAAATCCACATTTCTTAATTTCTGTTTCAAAGCATAGATTCTGTTCTGGATACACCTACAGTCCACATTTGGATTTTAGAGTCCTGGAAATTCAAGATTCAAGAATTCTTTATTGTCATTATGCATACACTGGTTCAATACCTATCTAATGAAAAAATAAAAGATATTACTATCTCTGTTGTAGGTTGAAACTCTGGGGCTGTGTTTGTGTCTGTTGGGCCAGAAATGGAGACCTTCGAAATCTACCTTCTTGATTTTATTGGCTGCAACTCCACAATCTGCTGTGATACCCTACAGTGTACGGAGAAGGTCATATGAGAGTCAAATGACACATTACTGGCTAGCAGCATTTTTAAATTAAAATAGAAGTTGATTTCAAAAATTCTCCTCTTTAGATTCAGGGAAAATACAGTACAATAATAATAATAATAACACCAGCAATGATGGCATTGCAAATGACAGACATATTAGATGTTAGATACTTTTCAGTCTCCAGATATCATTCCAACAATTGATTGAGGGACTTTTGTCTTCCTTCTAACACAGGGAAATCATTCATCTTGCCTGTAGTAGACATAACTCAGTTTTTATGTTAGTTAGTTTTTGTAGTTTCCTATTTTCTCCTCCTTTTTTATAGCTGGTGGCGCAGGAGGGGTTGTAAAAGTAAGTAAATCAATCTGCTATATAAGATTCTTGGTCATCCAACATTAGATATATGTATAAAAATATATAATAAGTAGTGTTTTGTATTGTTTGATTTTGTGGGATTCAAATGTAGGTCAGCCCCCATCTGCTAAAGTGACAAAACCTCTTTGACAAGTAGAGGATTGTCTTTAAGACCCAACAGCGTGTCCATTTGCACCTGACTTAATTCTTTAGGACCATATAAATCCTGTTATTATCTTCTGGCAAGGTGTATTATGTATGAAGAGAGTAACAGGGCTTGTTTTTTTTGTTGTTTTTCTGACAAATGCTGGTCTGTGATCAGACTCATCTTATTGCTGTGGCTTTGTTCATGTGGCAACCGTAAATTAGATTTGAAACCCTGGTCGATGAAAAAAGATGAAGAAAAGGCGGAGATTAGAAAAAGAGATGCTCACAGAATCTGAGCATGTAATATTCATGTGCTGTTTTGTTGCTTGTATTTTTGTGTATGATGATGTAGACACAGGGGTATTAAAATGTGTGGAGAGAGAAACACCTGTGTTTGAACTGTCAGACACAGAAGCCTGTTGAGGATGATGGTGAATACAGAAGCATCAGGACATGAAGGCTGTGACAATGAAGTAGTTGCACACATTTGCAGAGCACATCAGCAAACATAATGAGGGAATACGATTGAAATAAACACAAACTTAAAAAACACATAAAAGGTACAGTATGAAGCAAAAAAGGAAATATGCATTTTTGCCTTGATAGCAAATGGAATCTGCATTTACTAACAATACTGACAATGTAAATCACATGATCATTTACGTTCACTGGCCATGTGCATGCTTGCAGATTCTATTTACTCCAGTTACTTAATCACGTAATATACCAATAACAAGAAACAATAGTGATGAAAGGTAAGAGCAGGCATTTGTTGACATATGTATGATGGATAATGAGGTAGAACTGGAATAAAAACATGTGACAATATTTAAAAAATGTACATAGTCTTTCAGTTTACAGGGTAAGTATATTGATTAGCTACTGACTATGGGAACATTAGCTTCTTCCTCTCGCTTTATAACATCAGTTAAACTTTTCCTGATGGAGTTCATGGTCTCAAACACAAGTTTCAACTTTGGAATAGTGTGGTCAGGAACAGTAGCAGACTCATGCTAATATTAAAATATGGCAGTGTGGTAAAGGGAAATGTAACAGATTACAACTGTTACATTTCAGTTATGTGGAGATTATTCTTGACACATGGAAGTTTATCTTAAATATTAATTTAGTACAAAAAGTATGGTCATTTGTGTTTGGTGGATTATTTCTTTGTTGTAACGATGCATCGTGGCAATAAATGTTTCCCTTTTGTTTCCCTTTTAAATGGTGCCACATTTGTAAGGATAATGCATCTGTGGGTTGAGCAGCAGAGATGAGTATGTAGGTTGCATACATAAAAAAACTTGCCAAATGTTCTCTGCCAATACCAAACAGCTTATTCTGCTATTGACTCTTGTTTGGTGTCGTTTGTTGGATTGGATGGTTGAAGTCTGAAGAAACAATACATATTGGCAATTTACCATTTTATTCCTTTTAACAAACAGGGGCCTCAGTAGCATGTGGAAGAATCATACACAGCCACACCAGCCAGGCACCTCGGGATGGGATGGCATCCCATTCTTCAATCAGCATTTGTTGCAAGACAGCCAATGTGGTTGTGTTGGTCACACTGGCATTAACAGCACGGCCAAGCTGATCCCACAAGTCTTCAATGGGGTTGATGTCAGGACTTCAGACAGGCCATTACATCCTCTCCCAAAATCTGGAGGTATAGGGTGCATTCACACCAGCCCTAAATCAAATTGTAGTACGTTTGGTTGGAGAGTCTGGTTTATACATAGTCATAGTTTCTGAAAAAAATGTAAACAACATTTCTTATTTTATTGTTAATATTTCTATTTTCTCTTTTAAAATTGTTATTTATATATTTGTATTTTGCACCAAGGGAGTGGCACCCAAATTTCGTTGTCCACAAAATAACGACAATAAAGGCTATTCTGATTCTGATTCTGGTTTGTTTGGGGATGCGCAACCGAACTCCGCACCAAAGAAGCAAACTCTGGTCCGCCTATAAATGTAGGTCTCGGTTTGCGTTATTCAAATCGTTTGGTTCGTCTCACAAAAGTGCAGCGTGAAAGCAAACTGGGACCGGCTGAATGTTGCAACCCCCAATTGAAGCGAGTCTAGCGGACTGTTAGGTGTGAAAACGACCACAGTCTCTGATAAACGCCGCTCTGTGGGGGTGAGCGTTGTCATCTTGGAGGATAGAGTTCGGTCCCGGACTGTGGAGAAATGAGATTGCCACTGGTTGCAGAATCTTGATATCTCTCTGCATCGAGATTGCCTCCAATGATGAAAAGCCTTGTTTGGCATTGGCAGAGATGATTTGGCGAGTTTTTTCATGGGCACAGCCCACGTACTCAACCCTGCTGCTCATCCCACAAATGCATTTTACTTACAAACGTGGCACAATTTTAAAAGGGAAATAAACAGGCTTTCCAAGAGTATAAGATTTATTGCCAAGATTGTTACAATAAAGAAATAATCCACAAAACACACATTTCCTTACTATTTCATGGAACTGGTTTCCTGGTGCAGTGTTCCTGGTTTCCTGTGTTTTATGTTACATAGTTCAAACTTATAATAATTACAACATACTACATACTAGACATGATGAAATGATTCAGGCATTTTTCAGGACTGTTGAAAGTAGCGTCTGCTTTCCTTGGTTATTCATCGCTTCCTAAATAAACTAGAGCACATTGGGGTGGGAACTGATCTTCTCTCTCGTCTACTTGTTTGGTTTTTGTGTCCTATCCTGTCCTCTTATCTTTTCTCATCTTGATCTCTTCCTCATTTTATTGTCATTTAACCCTTGCTTCAATACACATGCTTTGAAAACATCGCTGATAACATTGCTGCTGTTTACAGGCACCACAAATCCTTTTCACCACATTTTCCCTAAAGCCAGAAGAGTACAGTTGCTGCAGAGGCTGATTTATTAACACAAAGTGTTTCTCCAATGTATGTTTTTGCTCTACTGCACATGCACAGTGGGTGGTGTGTTGTGTCCAAGGCCATGGTCACACAGCAGGTGGGCCAGTTTGTGTGTGGAAAGGTGTGGGAGAGGAGTTACGGCAGCATGATGAATGCTCAGGCTTACAAAGTATTTACGTGCAACCTTGAAGACTGCTGCAACGTCAAAAATGCATATTCCCATCAATACACTGGCTAATGATAAAGTCTTGCTCAGTCAAACCATGCTTTAATTTGCAAATCAAATATGTAGTTTGCCTTCAGGTCTCTCGTCACCAGAAGTACACGACCATGTGTCAAACTTGCATTATGCAAATTAGCAATAAAAGGGCCAACTGAGACACAGATTTATACACCCCGTGTGCATCTGTGAGGCAGCTGAATAGTGCGCTCTCCTGATATGAGAACTACAGGGAGCCAAAGTCCAGCTGTTGGAGAATCAAAAAAAGTCCTTTACCTCAATGGACAAAATGACATAATGTGTGTGTTGTGATGATGTGCTGATTGTGAAGCCCAATGTGCCAGATTTGTGATTTGTGATATTTGACTAAATAAATGACTTGACTGCCACTGTGACTCTATCCAAGGGCTGTTTCCAGGCAACAGCCCACACATCCAGGCACCGTGGCTGTGCACATTGTGCAGCCTTTTGAGAGCCAACGCTTTACTCCCAACAGAACATTAGAGCCAGTGTTACTAACAATGCTGAAAAGGATTGTGCATAGGGTTATTGATGTCATCTTGATTGGTACCGAGAGAGATGATGAAAAGGAGGACCTTTAGGTTGTGCTTATTGTCCACTAAAATGGTCTAAGGGAAAATGCTCGTATGAATTTAGCTTTTGCATCTGGTGAAAGTTTACCTCACAGTTCCAGTGACTGGAGTTCCATAGTGACCTGAACTACAGACACTGAACTATCACAGTTCTCAACTGCTGCCTGGAGATATTTACTAACTGTCTTGTTTTTCTTTCTCTATTAGAGTTCCTCTCTAATCCCCACAACAGAGTGACTCGCACAGGACACATAACTGGGCAGTTCTAGGTGGCTCAATGGGCAGCATTTTATTAAGATTTTTTTTATTTTAAACAGCACGGGAATTAGGTCGATTATTATCGTGCTGGATTACTCCATTCAACCTAATGAAAGATCTCTAACCTGTGATAGAAAAACTAATAGAGTGTGTACATTTTAGAGGGTTGGCAGGGGATTAGTAAGTGTAATCAAAGATTTGTTCTGGATGATGTGGAGGTAAATATGAGATAACATGCTACAAGCCTATCCCACACGTGACTTGACACCTCTGCACAGAGAAAATAAATAAATAAACAGGTTTAAAACGTCCTCTTAACCATCCATAATCTTGGGTATCCATCATCTTTTTTTTATCATTGTTATTATTTAAATGGACCTGATGTGAACCTAATCAAGTAAGGTTATAGCACCAGTCTCTTAGATCAGTGTTTCTCAATCCTGGTCCTCTGGACCCACTGCCCTGCACGTTTTAGATGTTTCCCTGCTCCAACACACCAAAGTCAAATGGTCAGCTCATCAACAAGCTCTGCAAACGTCTGGTAATGACTCAAAAATCAGGTGTGTTGGAGCGGGGAAACATCTAAAACAACTTAAGGCCAAGGCGCACCGTGTGCATGGCGTGATTTGTGTCTTGCACAAATAGCATGTTGGGGACAGTGCATGCGCAAACTAGATTTCCGCCCCACCGGTAGATAGGCCCTGCTCACCAAGCAGAAAAAACATTTCGACAACAGAAGAAGTAGTCGTCAAGGTAGTCATCCGAGCCTCGACCTGGCGACCCTCGAAATCGGCTGACACCCCGACTCCCTGCCCGGCGGACCTTTCAGCTGTGAGCTGCTCGACCCAGACGTATCTGAGGGAATTTTGAGATCATTTTCTTCTTCTTCGGTAGGAATGTGTCCAATTCCTGGCTTTCAGACTTGTAACGCCACCCAATGGTGAAGTCAGATACTACAGGGCCCCGACACGTGAGACTGTGAGTGTGTTTGTATTTCCCAGGATGAAAAGAGAAAAGACAATAGTTCAGTTGTAAGGGCTGCTGTTAGATCTCACTGCAGTCAGATGAAGCGTAAACTGTTTTGAGTACAAACACACAGGTATACACACACACACGCATACACACAAAGACCCAAAGCTTTAAAGGAGACATTCACAGTGGAAGGAAATACAAACAAACACACAGAACACACTAAGCAGTGATTTTCCCATGGTGTTGTAGGATTAGTAATGAGATTCTGCTGTGATAGCAACTCGGTTCGAGTGGTGAATAAAACACTCTCTAAGACTGCAAACTCCAGAGAACAACTGCACTGCTGTTATCTCCCAGACAGTCCTTAAAAATGACACTCCTTCATATAGCTCCTAAAGAGACCAGCTGAATAGCTGTATTGGGTTATATTTGCATATGACCACATTGAACTATAAGCCAAAAATGGGCTACTTGTAATCTTAGGCAACTTTGGGATGTATTTCTTATGAGAACATTCCCTCCTTGTCCTTTGCCATAGTTGGACGGTCCATCAGGCACACCAGAGAGGAGGACCATCAAAATGAATTGTGCACATTTACATTCTCACAAGCCTACAACCCATTTGGACATTTTCAGGAAATCCATACTTCAGTGCATGTCTGAAAGCATGAGGAATATGAGTGAGCTCGACCTGAGCCTGCGCTCTAGAAAACAGCTCTTACTTGAAATGCATACTGTAGATATCTTTAAAAACTAGTTTGTTTCAATCAAAGTAGATAACATGTAGAAATGCTTAGAAGCCTTGACTAACCCTTGCTGAGATGATAAAATTATTGCATTATTATCCTTATTCTTATTTCACCACTTGTGGCTGGTTCATCTCACCCACATTCAAACTCCTCTCATTCTCTTCTGTGTAATTATATCGCTCTGCCAATCTGATCTCTTCTCCCCAATCAGTCCAGTTTTTGAGTCTCTGTTCACCCACTACGCCTGCCGCCACTGTGTGTGCGCTCTCGGGTAATGAGGTTAACTGAGCCAAATCACTGTGTCTCACTGTCATTTTACTCTAATTAACCAGATAGGGTGTTAGTGCACCGTGCTTAAGACTTATAATTCTCCATTTAATAGTTCAAGTGGGCAAACACAGTTTGCAGATTGTGCCTGTGCTGCACTGGGGGAATGAAAGCAGAAACTGTGGATGCAGCCAATGAAACGTTCTTAACATCATTTTACACAAAGGAGGCATAGATGTCGCATTTGTCTTGATTATATGGTTTTTAGTTTCATGTGTCCAACCGCTTGTGCATCAAATTCTTAACAGTGTTATTAACATTCAAAATAAAACCAAAACCAAGCCAATCATCTCATTGCTGCAATTTATAAAAACTAAGTGCAGTTGTTTGTGTGTGTTTTTAGTAGTTGTTGGTTTGGTGTGTTTGAGTGCCCATTGTTAATTTTACACAGCAAAAGTTCAGCGACATTTTTATTTGTGTATGGTAGCTTGGCACTGCACTCGTGCCCATAGCAAGACACCTGTTTGAAATCAATCGGACCATCAGTTCGAGAGGTATGCAAATAACCGACAGACACACACACAGGCGTTCCTTAGCCACTGCATACCTGTGTTTGTTGGCATGTTGCAAAATCCGCTGACTCATTCTAATGCAGGCACCACCGCATTCAGGGTGTCTTCATTGTTGAGGTCAGACATGATAATCATCCACACATCTTTCACTCGCTTAACTTTTTACCCGCCGATGCTAATCCTCTCAGGTGGCCCACAGTGCTGTGTGAGTGAGAGGGGGAGTGGCTACAGTAGAGCAGCGAAAGCCAATGTTCCCTTCTTTTACTGATATATTTAACGATATCTTTTGCATTTCTTATCCAAACAACGTCATACTTGCCTGTAGCAAGACGCCTGTCAAGTTTGAAATCAATCTGACCATCAGTTCAGAGATATGCGAATAACAGAAAGAACTATTTTTGTAATAATCTTGCCAAATGTTACTTTAAAGGCGTGGCTACCAAACCAAGTAAAAATGGTTTTCTCTCCCACTAAAAACGTCTTTCACTTATTTATTTATTTATTGTTCCAAAGCTGTGGTCTGGAGTATTTGATTGGTCTGTATATTAGATCATTCAGACAGTTTCTAGATTGCTGCAACCAGGGATCTTGCTCAGTTCAGTTTCCCGCTGTGTCTTGATTCAACAGCCTCCTGCCACTCATTCTCATCGGTTTAGTTTTGCTCTGATGTCGCTGCAGCTGAGGATCTTCCAGAGAGGCCAGATTGTCCCAGAGGCCGCTCCAGGCTCAGTGACGACAACTCGGCAACTCTGCCAGCCGACAGATGCCTCTCCTGGGAACCCAGATGCACACATGAACACAGAACGAGAACACACAGACACACAACACACACAGACACTGATGGCGAGAAAAATGACACCACTGGGCTCAATATCATGCATCTCACACAAAAAGAGCTTGGGCTGACATTTCCCTCACAGCAGTGTGACATGTTGAACTGGTTCTTTTTCTATGTTCGGTACAATCCATGAAGTAGCAGCAAGATAATTCATGCATGGTCATTTACAGGCGCAGTAGACCAATAAAGACAGAGAGTCATTTAGAGGCACTGAAAACAAAGACATTTGTGTCTCCTGTCCTATGATGTGCTTATTTTAATATTCACATGCGCAATATCAAATTGCTTGGAAATACAGCTTTCAGCCTTTAGACAGGTCACTGATATGTCATTGAATAGATTGACTGTACGGCATACAACAGCAAGGTGATGGCAACAATAAGTATCAGTAAAAAATAGTAATAATATAAAAATGCAATACAAACATAGGGAAATACAAACATCAGAATAAATGTGATAAAATTATAATATTAATGCTAACAACGCTTGAAATGCAAGAGTCTGTCACTGTCACCGGTGTGATTGTGATGGTATCCTGCAGGGGGCGGGTCTTGTTTTCCATCAGCGATGAAAGCCTGTTTCAACAGCCTCTTTCTGTTAGCAGAGGAGATAATGTCCCTTACAGTAACTCCCAAGGTACCAGTCTCATTTTAATGCAGGTGTAGATACAGTAAGTCTGTTTTAAGACTTCATTCTGAAGCACCTCTAATGTAACAACTTTGTCGTTAAAGTTATTTTCCATGAAGTGAAATGTATCTCGGCCCGAACAGTAAATGCATTGCAATAAATGATTCTTAATCTTTACAGTCATATATAAATCAAACAGAGCCATACGGCGATATGGCAAAGCACATCCATTAGCCATAACTATCTTATTTAATGCTAGTACATGAATTTGGGGAATCTGTTATGACTCATTGCCGATGAAGCAACCTAACAACCTTAATCAGACATCCAGTAATCACATAATTAAGAAAGGTTATCGGCAATCAGTTTGAATTCATCATGTCTCCATCTTGCTGAGACAGCAAAATCACTTATGTGAACTTCTCCTTAATGTCACAGACATTAACATGGTATTATGGGAGATTAAAATCATAGTTTAAGTATGAGGATTTATCACTCCAGCAATTTCACATCTATTGATGATGCATTTATATTCATTTTAAACTTTTACAAAAAACAAAGAGAAACAAGGCACGAGAGACACAAGCTGTTTCGTTATTTTAAAGGATAAATCTAAATCTAATACTTTATTAATCCCCTTAGGGGTATTAAAAAGTGCAAATCCTTTCACACTGAGAACCACGTCACCTTCAAGTTACCTCTGGAATTTTCTCCCAGAAGGTCAGTCTTCATGTTTGTCACACAGAAAACTTGTTGATGCCACAGCTCTGGCGTTTTTCACGCACATCCACGATTCCCGTGTGGTGTGAAAAAGGTGGGGGGATTACATGCCCTGAAAAGTCTGTTTTTTTGTGTGTGGGCTGAATCCTTCAAAAATGTGCACTGAAACCCGTGAAGTGGCATGAACCAGCTTGAGATTCACTCCAGGACCCTGTCTCTCTGTGTGTGTCTTTGTGTAAACTGTCAACAGCTGAAGATTAGATCTTACATACGAGGCGTCTGTGGTGTGATGTCAGCGCTCTATGACCACACAGCAGTGAAATGAGCTCCTACACAAATATTAAGGTCATAGCTGTGTGTGAAAACTCAGACAAACAACTAACCCTAACCCTTGTTTGTGCTGTCTTACACCATTATATTTCTACAGTAGTTCTCTGGACCTTTAAAGGACCACCACAGGCACACATTTCTAAAGGTTTTTTCTTAATAGATTGTAAGTTTGATTTAGGTATAGAATGCAATACAACACATTCAATCACAACTTGTAATTTTGCTAGGTAGCAAAAGAGAATCCATATTTGTGGGGTAAAAGGAATCTTTTAGTGTGCACAATGAAAAACAAAGTCAAAACACACCATCTGTAAGTGTCTTGTGCACCCACCTACTGTATGTACAGTGCTTAACACATTTATTAGACCACCTGTCGTAAATGACAATGAAACTAAAATTGTATTGTTATCTATTTGGCAAATAATAAGCTAAATTCACATATTTATACCGAAACTTAAGCCAGCTCACCGGGCATCTCTGAGAAGTCAGAAATGAATCAAGCATAGCATTCAACTATTTTTCCTGTTCAGGAATGCAAGTAGATAACTATAATTTGACATTTAAATCAAGAAATAATAATGTGCTTTACTATTTACTGCAAATGTTTCCAAATTCATGTTTAACATTGATAATTATATTTTGGCATTAAAAATATAATTTTTGCTTAAAGAGCTTCAACTTCCTGGTGGATTAACCGTTACAGAAACATTAAAAAAAATGATTTTAATAATTATTAATGCTGTTAATTTAGGTCAGCTGTGGCTTGCGGTGGTGAACTAAAAAAAAATATGAAGCACTTTTGGTGCCTACATACACTGTAAACTGTGCACAAGCTCTGTCAGGTAAAAAATAAAAAATAAAAAGTACTAAAAAATAACCCCAAAAGCCCACTGTAGTATTTTTACTCTAATAAAGACCATGTTCCTTGTACATGAGGGTCACATGAGGATATTGTCAGAGCACTGTGGTTCTGAACCTTCACTTTTTATACAGCAGTGGGACAAACAACATTTGCTCTTAGTTTCACACATTTTAATACCTCACGTACATACACATGTAACCACATAAAGTATTTAAAACACAGCAAGTAAAGGATTCAAACTGTAGGAAATTAGTAATTGAATCCAGCACAAATAGAGTAACATTTGGTGATGAAATGTGCACAGTGTCACGCCGCTTAATCTGCATCACTCAGTTGTCCTTCATATTTATGTTTATGCACATGTTATAAGTCAAATGTGCTGATGATGGTGTTATGTGTAAGTAGCCCTCTCATTCAACAGATTCAGATAGACATGAACAATAAAGACACAGCATGTGGTAAGCAAAGGAAAATAAATGGGGACAGTATAAAAGACATTACAAATCTGGTCTCAAGAGCTCTCACATTTCCTGATTTGAAAAAAACCTTTAAAAAAAACAAAACACTTAAGTCACTTCTGAAACTCTCCCTTTTCTCTGAAAGACAGATTTACACCAGCAGCTAAAATAACAATACCGCAATTTTGTTTCTGTTTTTAAAGAAAGAAAATTAGAGGGATTGAAAGAAAGGGAGGACTAAGGCGGTGAGACAAATAGACAGTATCTAATCTTGTAGCGCGTCTGACGCTGAGTCATCAAACAGATAAAAGGACACAGAGTCAGACAACGGAAACACACTCGCAGACATACGGTCCAACAAGGGTAAAAAAACGCACACACAGTTTGTGTAATGACCTTACATTTACCAAGGACGTGAACCCACTTGAACTGTAATTATGAGAATGTTGTGTGTTTCTGTGGCTGTGAGTGAGTAAGAGAATTTAACAGATTAGGACATGATGTAGTCATTACTGCCTGTACTTCACTGATTTTAAATAAAATCAGATAGATAGATAGATAGATAGAAGCAAGCTGAGACTAAGGAAGCTAAATGGAATGCAGCCATCACAGTAGGAAAAGCACTGGTGTACTGTTAGCTGTCAAAATGGCTGCTGCATGCACAAAAGGCCCGCTCACTTGATTTACTTTTCTTAGCAGCCTTTATGACCCTTAAACTGATTGTCTTCCAGGGGAAGCTCCTTGAGCAGCTGGTGGTCCCATGATTTTTTCTTCTTTCTGATCCATGTATCAAAACAGGTTCCTGTACTTATTCAGAGAGCTTACTCACAGCTGTTTTCACCTGATTAGCCTCCATGTGTTTTCGTGAAGTTAGGGACTCCATCCCCCTGCTGCTGGTCAGCCATGTAGTGTGACTGTCAATCAAAAGACAGCGAGTTGTCGAGTATGAACTGCACAGCGGACCTGCCGTCACCTGCACAACAAAAATAATGGTAGCTTTAGCAAAGGTCATACTGTACTCTGGATGCCGTACCATGCCAGGAAAACTATTTGGGAAGGCTTCAAAAAAAAAAAGCATGCTTTGCATCAGGACCCAAAAGAGTTTTATTAATGAATTTGTCAGGACAGATATTAAGACACAGTGAGGACAACATCAGCATCCTATCAAACATATTGCAATGTGGACTGTTGTGTTTATTGAAGGACATCAGCAGGATGCAACACCCCTGTAGATGCACACTGCTGTTTCACGATGTTTCATCCCAGTTAAACAAAGTTTTTATTGGCCATCAAGATAAACACGTAGCTTTTAATGCCACTGGGTAATTCTAATCAGAATCACTGACAGTTTAAGGTCATCGTGTCAACGCAGCAAAAAATAGTCTGGACTGGGTTTGTTCTACCACTGACGAAGATACATCATTTGGCAGATGTTGTTGGCAAATTGTACAGTGGGTAATTTAAGCAAGTCAGAGCTGAGAAGAACACAGTGCTCAGTTTAATCTGCCCACGCAATTTACAAAAGGCTATGGAAAAAAATGGATTACATGACATAAGCAAGAAGGACAGAATAACTGATTTGTACATTTGGTGCTAATAGCTCATCACGGATGAATGTCAAGATCAAGTAACTTGACATTTCAGATAAACACGCAGGAGAAAGTGATGAGAGAGAAGAGAAACCGGGAGCAGTGGTGAAGTATTTATACACAGTTTATCGTTATACTAAAAAAAGGTATAAAGATAAAGTAATAACGAAATAAAGAGAGAAATAAAGGAGATTGATCTTTTTTTCATAAAGCAAACCACCTTTGGGCAATAGACAGTGTTTCAATTATGTAGCTTTCTCTGCTTTTTCCATATCATTTTTAGTCATTTTACCCATGCACCACCACCCACCTCTTCTTCATGCCCAGATAAGTGTGGCCAGGTGTAGCTGCAATGCTCATATATAAACTCCCATATTATTTATGCTGTAGTGGCAGCCATAAAAACCCCTCCATCCTTTATCTTTCCTGCAACTCTGTTTCCAGATCTGCAACATGGCCCCTGCAGTCACTCGAATGCTGACAACACAACGGAATGAGAACCTCACCATAGACCAGGCTAACAAACTTTATGGGTGGCAAAAGTAGTAAAGATTGAGCAGAATAGTAAACTGGCTTCATATTTTATCGTGTATTTTTTTGATATTGTTCTGACTCTGACACACACACACACACACACACACACATACACACATATATAATAAAGATTTTATACAGTATATAACTGTTAATGCAACCATAGTTGGGAGCATCTGTGGGGTTGAGGCCCTGAGGGCAAAGAGTGGTGCCACTAAAGTCAATATTCACTGCTTTTATCAGGCAAAAAAATAAAAAATTAATATCACTCTTATTACTGTGACCATCCAAACCATACATTTATATTCAGCACAAGTGCAAAGTAGGTGCCTCTTTTATAACTAACAGCAGGGAGATGGTTAGGTTGGATGGTGAGCATACCAAGCACTTGTCAGATGTACGGTGTAAGTGACAGGATTTGACATTCTCAGACTGGACTGAAGAACAGAAGAATTTTGCTAAGAAACCAGAAGAATATTTTGAAGAATTCAGCCTATGGAAACATTGTGGTTTTAGTTCATGGTGAATAAACATGTTATTTCAATGTGTACTTCTGTTCCAAAACAAGACCCTGAAAATGTCCGTTATGTACAAACCACTTTCCCAGGAGTTCACACAATGCTGTATTTCTCAGTACAGGGGTATTTAAATTTCATGTTCATGAAGAGATTAGTTTTGTGTCAACAGATGGAGGCGGAGTGAGACGGCTGAGTCAGGTCTGACAGAGCCCCAATGCAGCAAACTCATTTCACATCATTTCTATTAACAAACAGAATAACAGCAAGTAAAAAAAATCACCAAAAAAAATACTCACTGCAGCTATAACAAAAAACATACAAAAGAATAGCTGTATATGTAACACAAGAAAAACTGGCTAAATAAAGGAGCATTGGTAGAAGACCTCAAGGGACCTTTAAGATCCAGTTGTAGAGGAATAACAATGAAAATGGTGTGATCATTACAGCATGATGAGCATTTCCTGCTGATGCTTTGAGATGTCTCCGGCTGTCCACACTTGGTCTGAAGATGTTATGTACTTTCCTGGAGCTAAATTCATTCAAATATGAACTCATGACTGGTAATAATGTGACTGCAGAAGGCACAGACAAATCAATCACCGAAAAAAGCCAAACAAGATGTCAATTAGGGTTTAAAATAGGAAAATGTGCTTAAACGCTATTACTAAAGACTAATTTCTCAAAGCAAATGCGTATAATAAAAGAGACATTACTATAAAATTCAATAAAAATGCCATCAGATGGATTATCAGCCCCAAGCAAGTTTCCATATTTCCCATAATTCATTTATAGGCCTGCTGATGTTCAGGGAAAAACAGCACAATGTTAGATAACAAACAAAAACATACTCAATAAATCCAAAGTTTATTTATTAATTAACATTTAACGGCATGTTACATTATTGCCATATTCTTTACTCTTTCCGAATACCAATATTGCTGGATAAAGATCTTCTTCTCTTGGCTTCTCCCTTCAGGCGTCGCCATTCCCTCGTGTCCTCTTCTGTTACACCAACTGTCCTCATGTCCTCCTTTCCTCCTGCACATCAGCTCCATCTTCAACATCCTTTGTCCAATATATTCACTATCCAATCTCATTTGCAGGGAGCCGCACATTTGATTTGGCAAATGTTTTACACTGGATGCTCCTCTGACACAACCCTCCCCATTTCTTGGGACCGACACAATGAGTACACGGGATGTGGCCCCCTGTGGCCGGGTTATCACTGGGAAATAGATGAAAGGGCATAATACATCCTCTGAGACTGGAGACTGTGGTGATTCACTATGAAAAAGTGATGAGACGTGTTGGCTGGACTATGGCAAGACTGTTCGCTTCAGCAGTGGCAAAGTGAAAGAAATAGAATATGAACAAGAATTGATTTTGCTTCCTGTCACTGGAGACAAACCCTTGACAAGTGAAGCGAATACATTTTGATGCTGAACTTTGAAACTTAGCCTAACTGTAGCTTTATGAATACTTCCAAATTCACCAGAGGCGCCACACAGTGCACAAAGGTCTCTCATGAATTTAGATGCTAGCTCTGAATGTGCTGACTCATACAGGCACAAATAAAATATGAAATATTTCCACAGGTAATAACAAAGAGCTGCTGATAGATTTGCAGCCACACCAGGTCCTGCTGACACATGTTTCAGGTACATTGATGAGGTCAACCCAGGTGGAAACATTTTCCACCTCAGTGATTTCTCAATTTTCAATCTGCACTGACTTCAGTGTGGGGAGAAACAGGCTGCAGATGGTGATACAGCGGCATTGTTCAATTGTGCCAATGAGGGACCAAATCTATTCATTTCAGAGTGAACGTTGTACTGCTGCTCAAATCCCAGTTAAACCAATATTTATAATAGTGCATAAAAGGTTAACTAATATAAGATTATCATTATTTAATAAATATCCAATGCTAATGTGAACAACCCTGGAAGCAAGTCAGTGTGGTTTGACCGAAAAACTGTGGTTAAGTCTCTAAAAACTAAACCTTAAGGGAGTAAGAACATTTGTGCTCAATTTAAACGCATGCAGTTAGTTTACCACTGAGCTGTAACAGCCAAATAATTATCAGTTTCCTTAAAACAGAGTAATAAAAATAATGAGCAGCTGCTAAAATGAGGAAACCCTGTGTGACTGCATCACTGGGAAAGGCGTCCCATCAAAGACATATGGACCCTCCTTTCTCTCAAGTGGGCCAGGAATAGTTTCCATCCCTTTGACACACACAGACACACACACACACACACACACACACACACACACAGATACACACATGCACAAGACCTGTTCCTAAACTGACATTTTAATTGGTCCAGGGCAACAGTGGCATAAGAGGGCTGACATGACACTCTGGCTAATGACAGTGTGTCCCTTTGAGTAAGGATGGATACACACACACATGCACATAACTTCCTACTTTATTTCAGCAGTCCTGCTACATAAATAACTACACTAACAGAGTACCATGCATCTGTGACCGGCTATTACAAGAATGACTTACAGTACATGGTACCTACCCATAATCTGTAGTTGGGACTGGGACTGGTTGACTGAATAAATATAATATCTTATATGTGCATGCTTTAAATTGGGTTTGGAAGGCTATATTACTTACAATAAAAAAAATGCCTTTACTTCGACCCAACCTGCACCGTGTGCATGACGCGAGTTACATCATCAACACACAGTGCCAAGATTTTGGACCCACACGCAAAGAGCACGTTGGGTGCCCCGACGCTACTTGACAGGCCTTTCAACTGTGAGCCGCTCGAACCAGATTTGTCCAAGGGAGCTGTAGCATCGTTCTCATAGCCTCTCCTCACTGTTTAACAACCACTGCCGCCATAATCCTTTTTTTGTGTTCGTCTTGGTCTGTTGGTATTTATGACATAACCTAAAACATCAATCATCAGCCATTAAGCACCTTCCATGTTTAATGCAAACTGTAAAGTCCATGCAGTAAATTCTGGTGTGTGACTTCCTGTTCCTGCAATGGCAGCATCAAATACAAGTTATAACAGTCTCTGAGGTCAAACGACCTGTAATGCATATCAACTTATAGTCAGGGTCACATGCGTGATTGAGTTAAATCTTCTCTGGTGTCTCTGCTTTGGTCATCAGGTGAGAGGCTGAGAAATGGGCTCAACTCACTGTCTTTTTCATTGCGTTCAGTGCAGCTAACAAACATGTGCATATTGACATTTATTTCCTTTACTCTGTGAATTCTTTCCTTTCTTTTAAAAGTATATATTTCCTATTTCATGTGTTGCTCCCTTTCTTTCTTTCTTTCTTTCTCTCGATCCATTCACTATTGTTTCATGACTCACACCCTGCCACTCACAAAGTGCTTCGCTCAGCAAAGTGCGGATGTGTGTCTGCACCCATTCACAAATCCTTTGCTTCCCCCCGATGTGACTTCAATACTGATGTGTGTTCCCCTGACATTTCAATTCACTGTGAAAATAAGGAACAGATTTACAGTACCTGTGGATAATCCGTCTCTTTTGACCCTCCCGTCTCTCACAATACACAGTCACTCTCGTATTTTGAGACACAATTTACATTTTCATGCCATTCGGCTCATTTGTTGCAGTTTCTCTGGATCAAGGGAGCGCTCTATTTCTGTTTTTGTTTTTTTTATATATTGTTGCATTCATCAGATTCAACAGATTCCAACTGCTACAAACCAACAAAGAAGAAGAAGTGGAAGCAATAAAGTCATTTTTAATCATTTTAATCTTCTGTAGTCAAGCAAATGAAGGTGCATTCAGAAATAATTTCCTTTCTCATGGTACTCTTCCACTGTACAGTTCCAGCACTGCATGACACAGCACGGCTCGACTCTACACAGTTTGGCTGAATCATTAGACTCAGTTAATTAAAAAGATTTTAACACAGTCACGGAACTATAATCCTGAAGATGATGTGATGCGGCTTGCCGCTCACGTGATTTTAGACATTTCCTTGCTATATTTTGGAGATTTACTTTCTTCAGGATTTTTAAATCCTTTTAATTAATTGATCTACAGTTTGGCATTGTTTGGTTTGATTCTTATGTCGGAAATTGCGCTCATGACTCTTCCAGTGCCAACACTCTGCCAATCAGTGGCCGACAGTCTGGCGATGTCACATTTAGTATCGGCTCAGCTCGCTTGGAACCTCGCCGGAGCAGGTAATATCACTAATGGAAAAGCAAAAAAAAAGAAAAACGCGCCGAGTCGAGCCGTGCTGGAACTGTGCAGTGGAAAAGTGCCATTATTAGAAGCTGCAGTGCAGACAGAGGTGAACTTAGTCTGATAGGCTGGGCTGTGAAAAGGTATCAAAACAAGCTTCCATTTCCAGGAGACACATTGAATGCAGCACAAAGTTGTTTTCTTTTCCACTGTTATTTTGCAAAACCATTACAAATGGATTTTTTCTAAACAAAGAAAAAAAATCACAACACTATTTAATGACTACCGGCAACGACTAGCCAATTTTAAGGTGGAATGCATCTTACCAGACATTTAGACATTGAGTGGCTCTCTCCAACCATAACCCTGACAAACACTTGAACCAGATAATGTGAACAGAAAATGCCTCATTTGTTCATCTGGGGGGAAAAAAATGTAAGTGGTGAAGGATTGTTTTGGTGCACTCTGTCAAGCCTACACTCGTGGTCGCATGTTCAGAAGGAAGTGTGCTTCCACATACAGAGAGGGGGGTAATTGCCTGAAACAGAGCTGGGCTAAATCACCCCATTACTTATTTTAACAGTAGAGGTCACTCAAGGACACTCAGACTAATATGGCTTGCTTCACCCCTCCACTTTTAAGCATATAGACAACATACTGTGGTTTTCAAGTACCATAAGGGCCGGGTCACACTTACCATGTATCATGTCCAAGGAGAGCTGTTGTAGTTACACATGTGCATACAATTCCACAGCTCTGTTGATACATAACAAGGGTCTGCATCAGTCTAACATCCCATACTTGTACACTCAATCCATATTCCATTACAATAGGGCAAATTCTTGATTTCTTCATTTATTTACATGTCCTTGTCTTCTCACTTGATTGTGTTGGTTCTTCCTCATACAGTACAATCTCAAGCAATTTGTCATGGCTAGCGTCCACTTCTTGGTCTCTTTGAGCAAAAAAATAGTGGACTGGACGGTGTTTTTATACAGGGAACATGTTTATTCAGTGCGTACAGTCCATACAGAATATTATATGCCGCTTTAAATCCCCTATGAACACGGTGAATAGATTTTTTCAATCTAGTCACCAATAAGGATGGGGAAAACATTTCAATGGAAATTTAAAGATTTTAAGGCATGTATGAGCTAACTACACACTGATGAGTGAGCTGAATTTTTTTCACACCTCTTAGACCTCTAGAAAGGGTGGTCCCCACAGGTGATGATTAAAAAGTTGGTCCACAGGAACCATATAAATGCGTGTGTGTGTGTGTGTGTTTGTGTGTCATGCAGGGGTGCCAGTTCTTTGTCCTGACATTTGAGTTTATTCTTAGACGACTGTAGACAGAACCAAGGACCTGCACACACACACACACACACACACACACACACACACACACAGACACACACACACACACAGATACAGCATTTTTAGTGAGGACACTCATAGATGTAATGCATTTCTAGGCCCTTGGCATGTGGAGTTCAGTGCTGTCTGCCAGATTTCTGTCCCTTGTAGTGACAGAGCTGCCTTAGTCAACCCCAGTTTTCTGAACCAAAGGTCACCTCTGAATAACACACACACACACGCACAATAAATACACACAGATTTCACAACAAGGTCCAGGCTTCACCTCAATAATTAACTGCTCTGTGAAGCAGCATATTGTGTTTGTGTGTGTATGTGTGCCCAGTTTTATGCAATATTCTTTCATCAAACTTATTTTTAAAAAAAACCCATCTAATATGACCATAATCTTTCAGGGTTTTATCTTCCCTCTTATTTTCCTTTACTCCGATGTAATCAGTCATCAGTGGGGTGATTAGCAAGAAAGAGAGAGTGAGAGGGGGAGTGAATATGACAGAAAGAGAGGGAATGAATGATAGACATGGAAGGGAAAAGAGGGAGCCGGGGAATGAGCGAAACCCATTACAACAGGACTAAGCAGAGATTTATGTTTGCCTGAACATATTACAGATGAACAGTAGATGAATACAGTGGTGGTGAACTAGAGCTGGAAGAAAGCCATGCATTAATTATCCTATTCCTTGCAGCCTTCAAACCACTTTTTTCTTGATTCACTTCCTACCAAAAGTTATGTGTCTGTATCTTCCTTTTCCTGATAAAACGTATTTGTTAAGTCTCTGCAACCTTGTCGAGACATACAGCCACACATATTTGCCTGTGTCAGACGGACCCTTGGGATATTTAGTATGCTGCTGATACAGATGTCCCACAGCTACCCACGGCAGACACAGTGCATCCCAAACATATTATTGTTATTGCATTTATTTAGCAATTGGATTAGCAATCTACTTAACAGAAACATCATGATCATGTCCTGATGAAAACCTTGTCCTAATTCTGAATTTTAAAATTTCTATTGCACTCAAATTCCCCAGGATTTTTTGTTTCTCTAAGGACACAATGCAGTGGGAAGTGATTAAATATGCATCACAGCAAACATTGGATGAGTAATGTGGTAATGTGACCACAGTGTGCATATTAACAAGCTTTGTAGTATGGCTGTTGACTGCGAGAGCAACATGGGAATATGACATCATTGCCCAGTCACTGGGATGAAATGGGGTGTGAGCCTGCAGGACTGGCATTGCATAAGACTGTAACATCCTCAGTTTCCTGTTTTATTTTGAAATAATTGCCATTGCCTCTCGTCTCAGTGTCTGCTTCCTGTCAAGTTTCCCTCCTCTGTGATTACCTGCCCCGCCCTGATGTGTATTACCTGTTTATCATTATCTCTACATCTGTGTATTTAGCATGCATGTTTCCTGTGTCTGTTGCCAGTTGGTCTTGTCTGCCGACCAGTAAGTGTCCTTGCCCTAATTAAGATCAGTTACTAGTAGACTTTTGACCTCTTCTTTTTTTTTTATTTCTGTATTTTTGTTGCCTTGTGCTTTTTGGAAACCTGTTTGCTCAAGACAAGTAAAAGGTGTGTTTGTGTTCAAACTGAGGTAGTGAATGCAGAGACTGTTGAGTCATGATTTTGAGTCCACATCCAGTGATTGCTCAGCTTGATATATACATGTTTATTGAAATGTACAATATGAAATGGACAATATATATGAAAATTTAAGGGAAATTTGTCACCTCAGCCTACTTATCAATGATTTAAAAATTCTTAATCTGTCTCTCAACATTGTATGTAGGCATCTCATTAAAAACAAAGTATACTGTACCATTTAATGACCATTAATTGAGCTGACATACAGTGTTCATTTGGACAACCTGTCAAATGTTCACACCATTATTCATTATGATGATATGACTGTCTTCATGTTTCTTTAATTGTAGTCATTACACATGACAGAGAAAATGATCCATCTTGTAGAATGCATCCAGTAAACTGATTTGGATCTGGGGAAGCACAACACTGTTGAGGTCCTTTTTCCAGTTAATGTAGGAGTAAGATCAGATCAGAGGCATGTTACATAACAGAGACAAGATGCCAGTAATACTTATTGCTTTCAAAAATAAGTCGTAGAATGAAGATCGAATATCACTCATCCATCTGCCCAAGTCAGTCAATCAAGAGCCGCATTTTATTTCCCATGAAAGTGACAAAAATGATGAAAAATGTATTTGCATTTGTACATCATGACGGAAAATCTCACCCTCCACCAAGTTTAGTTAAATCTCTTCTTTTTTTCATTATTACTGATTTTCTTTTTTTAATTTAATTTCCTGCATATCCCTCACAACTCACAAAAAGCATTTTTTTATATATATATATATATATATATATATATATATATATATATTCTTACACAAGGGGTAATAAATCCTGCTACTTATGGTAAATTGACCTGTTTCAGTTTGTGACATTTTAACTTTCCTGGAGTTTTGACCTCTAAGGATTTTCTTCAAGGGAAGTAGGTGAAATGTGCAAGAAACCTCTCCTCTGTGCAATTCATAAAATGTTTGCCCTGTTGTGAAACACATGCATAAATAAAAATCTGTTGGGTAGCATGTTTTACTTTGGTTTGCCAGCATATATACTCTAGATTGCTTTGACAGATTGTTAAAATGATTATGACGATGGAAACCTGCAGATTTGTGTTGACTATGGGACATCTGTTTATGGTACTACTGCAAGCTGGTGAATGTCAAGAGAGTGCATGACCATGACCTTCAGATGTTCACATAACATATGTGCCACTATCTACAATGTTTAAAATTTAAACTAAGATTATGCATTGGTTGTTTGCTTCTGATATAAAACATGTCCTAGAAACCTGTCAGCGGCCTTTGTACTTCGTTCAACGCTATTATACACTTATACAAATATACAAATAGGCGGTATATTCAATTTTGGCTATTAAAGCCTCCCCCATGTTACATATCTTTCAAGCAGAGGTTCCCTGTTTCCTTGCTCTCCTGTCCCTTCAAATAATAGATTAAAAAAATACATGCTCTTGAGCAGATTAAACATTTCTTGTCCTTTCAGTTGCTCTGTTGTTGATCCATCCTGGCATTTTTCTGCAGGGATTCATGAGACCAGCTGTCTCTGACAAACCAGGAGCCTGAAGCTACAATATCCAGAGGAGACAAGAGACCAAAAGCAGGTTGTTTCCACTCATCTCTGTCTTTAAGTGTGTTCTCTCTGCTTGTCTCCTCTCAAGGTCATTGAGCATTAATGTCCTGTTGTTCCCTTCACCTGCAGTTGTAGCTCGACTAAACTAGTCGACTGGACTCCCGTCCTTGTCCCACTATACAAGCAGCACTAGTGGGGAATCAATATATTGAATATACACAGCGGAGTAGTGGCTAGCACTGTTGCCTCACAGCAAGAAGGTCACCAGTTCGGCTCAGGGCCTTTCTCTGGCTTCAAATTGACTGTATGTGAGAGCGAGTGGTTGTTCACATGCAGAAGTCACACCAAATCATGTTTTCTTGGTGTGATAGTCCAACTTTGAGAAATTCATATTACTACGATTTTTGTAAGGCTTTTGCAGCAAGAAGACCCGGGTTCGACCCCGATTGGAACAAGGGCCTTTATGGAGTTTGCATGTTCTCCCCGTGTGTGTGTGTGTGGGTTTTCTCCGGGTTCTCTGGCTTCCCCCCACAGTTCAAAAACATGCAATATGGGGATTAGGTAAATTGCACACTCTAAATTGACCGTAGGTGTGAGAGTGAGAGTGAATGTTTGATTGGTTGTGGCCCTGCGATGTCCGGGGTCAGCTGAGATTGGCGGAACACCCACCTCGACCCTCATGTGGAGAATAAAGCGGTAGAAAATGGATGGATGAAAGTTTACATCCACATAACACAGTTTACAATCAAATGCACCAGCTCCTTTCAAATGAAAGTATCTCAGTGAGGAACTTATTTTTTTTAAGAGGCAAGCTAAACCACAATCAGCCTAACTGTCAAATGAAAGTAGTGCCATCAGATTTTACTGTACCTGTCAAAGTATTACTTTACTTATCTCCTTTGTCTGACTAATGGTGTAACATGACATGTGCTATGAGACTACGCGTACGCAAAGATGCAAATAGTAAAATGTTATATATCTTATTTGCTTTACCGGCTTGACTTAAAATATTTAAACTAGAGTGAAAGATGATGCAATGTTACAAATGCCAAATTCTTTTTCAAGTTTATTCTAACCATACCACTAGATGCAGCCATTTGCAGAAAGCACTTGGTACAAATACAGTTATTTATAGGACAGGGAGACGGTGAAGGAAATAGATAAGGGAATTGGAATTACAGGTGAGGAAACGGCTGCAAGGGCTATGACTGAGGAGACCAAGTATGATAAACCTTGGACACAGGCAGCAAATGGATTTGTTGGGTTCAGATAAGCATGAGGTACACACAGACCTCACCTGTGTTGTACACGAGTAGCTGAGCCATTGAAAACTGAAGGGAAGATGATGAATGCACTCAAGACGAATTGAGGACACGTTTGAGATTTGTTTGATTTCAAGTGACAACACCCTCTGGGGAACACAGTGTTCTGAACAGGTTGGATGGATAGTTTGTTTTCAGAACATAAACTCCCACACCTCATCCACATATTTATTGCCAATGATGACAGTGGTCTAATTTTAACTCCAACAAACCCCTTATCCTCATGTTTGTGTCAAAACCCACCTGGTTTGGACTGGTTAATTCATCACATCATGAAACAGACCCTTTTTTTTTAACAGTGATTTGTTCTTGGGATCAAATCAGAAAAACACATTTGGTTTATTTCCAGGTGGCTTAGAGAATGTTTTTTTTGTTTTTGTTTTTTAATTTGACTGAATCTTAGACTTATGTCCAACTAGAACTTCTTCAAAAGCCAAGAGATGACGTTTAATACAAACATTTGATCACTAGTATGCCCAGATATGTGTCAGTAAGTACTAAGATAAGTATCAGATAATAATGGAGACCTGCCAAACAAACATTTAATGTCACAGATTATTACTTTATGCTCAAAATAATAATAATAATAAACTGGCAGGAGCAATATCTATCTCAAAAGGAGCAACTGCCAGAGGGGAGAAAAACCCAACTTTGACACTTAACATTCAAGAGTGAAATTAAACAAATATTTTACCAGCTCTAAAATCAGCTCTAAAATCAGTTTGGAGTTGTGATGGACATAATTGCTGCCTTAGTGACCCATACACCTGCTTTTGCATCATTTAACTTGTCTCCCATGAGAAGAGCATGATGATTTATGGCCCTGCATCATACATCACCAAAAATAGGTCTTCAGCAAGCTCAGTAGTGAAATGAAGGTGTGCGTTGTAATTATCAACATCAGGGCAGAGGCAAAGAGAGGAGCTCTTAGCATGCAGATGTCAGCATACCGCCTCAGTGGCTTCAGATGTTTTCACATTAGATGAATTATGACAGGCTAATTGCTAGTTTATGTCACAGACTGTGTGCAGGAAATTGACAAGACAACTCCTCTTACTCCTAAAATCCAAATATCCTGGAGTGATCGTGGCCATTTTTTTTTTTACAGCATTAAATACCTTATTATAACCAAACATGTCAGAACCATGAACACTTGAATACACAGCAATGTTGTACAAACCACCCAAAATCTTTAGAAACATTTACTTGTACTTGTCCTTTGACATTAAGATGTTTTAGCTTCACCTTTGGGGAGCTGCCAGGACGTCCATCTTAATATAGAGTCTATGTGGGTTGTATGAGGATATGCAGCCTGTGCGTCTGGTTCAGTCTCCATTCAGGAAGTACAGTCAAAAACATGTACTCAAAACCCCCCAGAATTTGATGCGCCAGCATCTTTTACCACTTGTTCTTGTTTTAAGAAGAAAAGTTAAAAGAGATTTGCTGTCTACTTTTATACACTGTCAATACACAAGCAGCATTTCAGTGATGAATAACCTGTGTGTGTGTGTGATCCTTAAACGCTCACACTCTATTTCTGTCTGTCATCCCCTTCCTCAGTCGCTCTCATCCCTCCAGCATTTTCTCTGTATGTCAAATATACTTCAAATATTATTAATCATCATACCTACATCATGTTCTGTACTCCGTGATATAAAACTGACACGGTGCCTGGATCCTTCAGCTCACGTCTCTGTTGAGCCGCTTCAGTAATAATGATTTAATTTAATGCACTATAAATACCATGCCATTCTATTCAGCTCGCGGATGAAGTCTTCACGAGAGACGAAGTGGCGGATTCTGAATCCTCAATTTTGTTCGTTGTCAGTGTCATTTTTTTTACCGGGACCAGACATCTTCATTTTCCCTCTCTCCTCTTTTCTCCCCGTGTAAAAATTCCTCTCAGTTCAAACACAAGGCTCAAACGTTTCTTTTGCCTTAAACCGCAACATGAGACAGATATGTGAAGTGTTGAGCCATGACCCAAATGCAGAGAACAGAGGATTAAAGCAGAGAGAAAGGGAAATGAAGAGGAGTCGAGAACAGCGCCTTGTATTTGTTTCGTCTTGTGCCCTCAATAGAAGACTACTTTGTTGGTTTTTGGTTTCCTAACCAAGTGCAAACAAGCAGCTTTGCAGTGCGTTCAACCCTAAAGCCTGCACTGTGTGTAGGTCAAGGTTTTTTTTAGTATCTGCCATTGGAAATGTGTAATTTCACGCAGCATGTTTAGCTCTTGACGTGAATGTGCTGATTGGATGGATTGGAGCGGAATCTATCCAATGACATGTTAAAGCTCCAGTGTGTAACTCAGTGATAGCTTGTGATATTTACATACTGGGGGGTGGGAAATGCGCTGTAGCTATGTATCACCAGTAGGATGTGCCAAAGCACCCTACTTCACATCACTGCTGCAGCTGTGACACAGACAGTACAAGGGTTAGAGGTTGTGGGCGCTCCTTGGCATTTTCAGCCAAGGAGGTGGGCAGTGACATCCTCCTCCTCAGACGTGCCTGCAGGGCCTCCTGAAAGTCTGGGTCTATACTGCAACAGTTCACTGACGTCTCACTTTACGGGCACAGCTGTTATGGTTCCGCCTTCCCTCTGTCAGTCATGATGTGAATGGTTTAAATGTAATGTATTTTTAAAAGTCATGCACTACAGCTTTAATTGTTTAATAAATTCAGAATCCCCCAAGTCATGTAGGTGGTGAAATACATATGTGTGTGTGTGTGTGTGTGTGTGTGTGTGCGTGCGTGCGCGTGTGTGTTTTATTATTTAAAAATAACCAGAAACACAAGTCCACTATTGGTTGGTGTAGAATAATGGTCCTCTGTTAGCCTGGTAAAGGTGTATGTATGTGTGTGTGTGTGTGTGTGTATGTATTCTTTGCTTTCATCAAAATGTTGCAAAGAAAATGTTTCCTCTGTTGCTATCAAAAAAAGGAACACATGCTGAAATCATCACTACTGATTTTTCGCTTCAGTGTTGAGCATGAGTCGTGCAATTTCTCTGACTCTTTCAGTTGTTTTCACGAAGAAAATATTTTCCTCGCCTCCCAATCTGTGTCAGTATCAGATGGGAGCGATGACCTTGAATTCAATTGAATGTTCTTCACCAAGCTGCTGAGAAAGAGAAAGTCGGCAAAACACAGAGAGAAAAAGAGATAGAGAACAAGAGGAGAGGAGGTATTATCCCACCCTCTTAGCGTCATGGTAACAGTTACCTTGACAGCCAGAAAAATTAAAACGACAGGATGGAAGCTGGGAGATTCCTGCAAGGACTGAAAAAACCCTCCCTCTGGTGATCATTCGCAGCCACCAGGGGAATAAACTGCTCAACTGCCCCCCCTCGTCCCCCCCACACACTCTTCCTGGTAATGGGTCGTTGCCAAGGTCACCAAACCTCCCATCCAATCAGAGCACTTCTGTGCGTTTCCTTCTCTTTGGGTTGTAGTAATTTGACCTCCATGTTGTTCAGAGCAGTCAGCTCGCAGTGGCTCTGAATGCTCTTTGAAAGTCAGGTCACAAAATGGCAATCAGTGACACCTGAAGTTACACAGGTGTGTCCTATGTAGTTGGCATCTACTGTACTTCTATCTGAACCTGACATGCGTCCTGTATTTTTTAATCCATGCTCGACCCGACCTGTCCCAAAAGCATGGGATTACATTACAAAATGACTGCAATTAAAAAGTAACTCTTTATTTTGCAGCATTTCCTTGTGAAAGAAGTAAATTATTCCAGTACATGTCTGAGTGAGCTTCTGTCAGGCGCTGTTCTTTCCTAGGAATTGTTCTGATCATCTTATGGAAATTTTGACACCCTTGAGTCAACAATGTTGGCATCTTCTCCGCCACGCAGTCTGCTTCAAACTCATTAATCTCCCCTCAAAGTGACATTTTGGCCACCAGCAATGTTTTAGAGCTGAGCTTAGCTTGGCAGGTGCTTCTTCATGTTTGAAGTAGAGTTCCTCACAGTGGACAGACTCTTGTTATGCAAGCACAAGTTGCATCTTTCTGTGATATTTCTTGCGCCTTGAACAAAAAGTTCACAATAAGGCCAAGACTGGCACAAAGTTGACACTGTTGTTGTGTCATCCCACCGGCTGAGCTACCACACACACACATGAACAGTGATACCACCGCAGCACACAGACTGCCAGACTGTATGAGAAACAGAAATGATGCAAATTCCTTTTTTTCTATTCTAGTGTCCAAAACATACAGGAACACCCAGTAAAATATTTTTTATTAGCTAACTCAGTAAATGAGTACTTCAATGGTGGACCTAATACATCACATTACTCATTGCATCAATATAGCACTTTAATTCTTCATTTTGTAACCAGTTCAGATAACAATATTCATAATAAATACTCTCTCTTCACTAGACATCTGTATCTTCATCACGATGTTGATATTTTGATATGTTGTATTTTTACTCATTAGTTGCAGAGTTATATAAACTTAAACCATGATCAGCAATGTCCTTAGTGTTGAAACGTGCTGCATATCAAAAACGGGATGGATACATTAGTTAGGACTGCATATTAGTTAGCTAACAAAGCAGGATTGACAATAATATGATTCAGAATTTATGGAAAACGTCTTTTATTCAGTGATTGATTTTTTTTGGCAGGCTTTTGAGCCTTTCCCCAAATGATATTACTGTTTTCTTTCTAAATAATATCCCATTAAGTAGTTCTTTCAAGATTTCAAGGGACCCACACACTTAATTTTAAGTGATTAAACACGGTATTCAATACAAAACAAACCCTGATATAAACTACATGTTAGGTTGCTCTTTTTATTGTAATGTTTGTAAATGAATGATCCTTTCACTCGATGCCAGTAAACCCGGATATTTCTGACTCAACATATCAATGTGGGATGACTGACATTATTGGAAAGGCAGTAATAACCTGTCACACCAGCTGGTGTGCGGCATCCTCAAACACAAGGACGTTTGAGGATGCCGCATGTGCACCGCGTGAAAAATATATACATATACACTAACCCGTGAACTGAAGGAATCCGAGCAGTTCCATGGCGGTTTGCTGCTAATAATTTGATGGTGTGCTTTAACATAAAATTGTTCAACTCTCATGTATTTTGTTATTAAAGGGCAGTTAATAATATACTGCTCTGTCCGTCCCCAGCTATGAGTCCACCATCTGCCCTCTGGGATATGAGGGTCAATCCTTGCAAATTATATCTTGATTGGAAAAAAAAAATGAGACCTTTCCCATTGGATTCCGGGGTCAAAGGTTCTCGAATGATCTGTCTCCTCAATATCACCTGTCAATAAGAGAGAATTCCCAAATAACTCATATTCTCAAAGTGGAGTGATGCATACCCATATCATAAACCATTAAGCGGTTTCCATCTAATGACTACATGTTGTAAATGTTACAAATTAACAATACAAAATGTTTGAAATGTAGTAAAGTAATTAAAAACACAAACTAAGATGTTCAAATCCACCTCACCTGCCTCTACTCCTCATATTCTGTCATGTTTTATCATCCAACAAAGCAAAATCAACATAAAATAAAACAATTCCAAAGGAAAGCACACAGAATGGAGACCACTAATTTGCCCTCTGTTGATTACACTTGTGTTTCTCAACCAAGTGGATAATCTTTCACACATGAGCGCTTTAATTTAATTGCATTATTTCAGCATCTCCCGTTTATGCTGTTGTAATTGTGGCATATGATTGTAGCCCATTCACTTTTCTGCTCCTTGTCCCATGTGGGAAAACAGGAGCTTGACCTTGGGTGGGTGTCCTGTGTGTCAGTGGATTTGGGTGTGTTGCGTGTGCTGTGTGAAGATGTTTGTGCGAAGGATCAGTTTAATACAGACTAAACCATCTATTTCAGGGGTATGTGTGTATAGTTCACATTTTCAGGCTTTAAAAAACATTTATTTTGTCTTCTTATTTGTTGTTGAGTCAAGGTTAGGATTTTTAATGAAACTGGAAGTCGTGATAATTCTGCAGAAGTCACAAAATAGACCATTTTTCTTTTTTTTTGTTCAAGCCAAGTGAACTTGAAATTTTTTTTAAAAAGAAAAAAAAAACGTTTGCCAATAGTTTGTGCTGGAAAAAAGGATAAAAGGCATTCTATTGCACATATTTTCTTAAAGCCTCTGCATATACGTTTTAACACCATAAAGGAAAATAAACAGCCCAAATTCTCTGTGTTCTAATGTTAAACCTGTGGACAAAAATGATTAAAATTAATTTGTAACTCATCGTATCTTTTCTCACAAGAACAATAGCTCCACTCACTGTTTTGTTTGTACTCACTTGGATTTCAGTTTGTCTTTAATGATGACATCAGTGCCATGTGTGACTTCAGCTACATTCACTTTTAAGCTGGTATTTCGGGAAAAAAGATTTCACCTACCTGATTGGGAACTGCAGCATTTAAATGGCTGTTTAATATTATATTGTTTGTCTAGAATTTGCTAAACAAAGCTTTTTTACAGTGCAACCTTTATTGTGTAGGAATGAACTGATTCAATGAAGGCAAACAGGCTCTCAGGTGAACCACTGTATCATCCCAGAAAAATGCATTGTTCCAGTTGTCAACATATATGTTTTCCTTATTTATCTCATTAAAGTTACATAATCACTATGCAAACGTGCAGGTGTGTGCACAAAAACAAATGGAGAGCATTGACCAAAATGCACCAGCTATCAGATTGTTCTTAATGAATTTGCATTCATTAGTCAAAACCTTTGTCAGGAGCCATAGATGTTGCCTCTGTGTGAATGTTTGCAGGTTATGTTGCTATGGTCAGACTGCAAACAGTATGCAGAGAAAGAGAAGATTGAATTTGGGCCCAGGCAGACAACATCTGTTCATGTTAATCCCCCAAACCAGCTACAAATTATGTAATTGTTGTAAATGAGGAATCATGTTGCATTAACGGCACTTCTTCTGAATATCCTGGTATAAAATTATGTGGTAATTATAGTGGAAGAATAGCAGATTTTACATCATACAAGACCTTGCTTATACTGTAATTAGCAAGGCTAAAATCAAGGGTATATTTCTTGATTTTGATCATCCAAAAACTCCATTTTTGATCTAGACACAAGCCAGTGAGCTTAAGTCGTGACACACGTCATGTCATGATGCTGTTTTTAATTAATTATACATATTTACACTTGTGGCGCTGTCACTGATGTTTGTGAAGATACTGTTATCTCGTGTTATTAGCCTCACATCACCTAATTTTTCATATATGCATTGTACCTTTCCATTTTATATCGGTACTAATGTTTGTATTTTTAATCACCTTCTTATTAGCAATCAGTTCAACAGGGAGACATTTCACTCCGTTGCATCGCCTTTATCTTAATGATAAATCTGATCATTAGCGGGAAAAGAATCTGATAACGAATTCATGCACAGTCACTCAAGTGTCCTCACACACACACTCACACATAATATACACAGTCAGCTCTCTGTGCTTGTGATAATGAGCTACACTTTCTCTCTGTCCCACACCACAGTGTATACGTGCATGTGTGTGTTTTCTGCATCGGCACAAAGACTATTGTACACGATTGCCAAACTTTATTCATCTGCCCCTGTTTTTTCCACGGGAAAACAGCGAAGTTCTGCCTTTAAAGTAAAGGGGAAGTGAGAGATGTAAGGCTCTGCCGCTCTCATTTAAGTACCACAGTGTGTTTTGTTACAGAGTGGGAAAAAAACAGAGGAAACAAAGCCGACGACGCCAGCTTACTTCTGAGCAACAATTTCCCTCACCGGCTCCCTTTTAATCTTTTTGCTGTGAAAAAGCATCATCTTCATTCTTGTTTAGCAGGGGGGGAAAAAAGAGCTGAAACAGCATCCTGCTGCAGCGCTTGCTTGAGAGCATCCACCCTCCGTGTGCCTTGCAGCTGCTTTCATGCTCAGTAAACAAACTGTCCCTGTTTTGTGTATGAAGAGGCTTGTGCTAAAAAAACAACAACAAAAATGATACAAAAGGGAAGAACTAAGATGTTGATTGCGTTCACATGCTTTCTTGTGACGCATTTGCAGAGAAGAAATATGAAATATGAATGTAATGTTCGCTACAACAGCAAGTTAGACTTGTAATGCAGGGGCAATTGTGTTCTCTCCTCATCTACTGCCTGTAGAAGCCCTGGAATCACTTTTTCACTCATGCATTCTTAATACAGATATAAATACATTTATAATCATATACATATATATATATATATATATATATATATATATATATATATATATATATATATGTATATGTATATATGTGTATGTATATATATATATATATATATATATATATATATGTGTATATATACACCCACAGTATGTAGTCTTATTACAATTGACATCACTAACTTCAGTCCTTACCATATATAACCAATATTAATGATTTTTTTTTATTTAAGCCCTAAAATGAACTGCTATTTATTTTTAAGCAAAAAACACAAAACGTTAATTATTTTCCTTTTTCTATTTATGCATTTTTTTTCTTTTTTAGGGGGGATTATACAAGCCTGTGTCCCTAAGAGACAAAAATTATGCTCTATTAAAGATTTCCATAGAAACATTATGTATCAATGGACCGTCATTCAACAACTTCTCAATGGTAGATTTACATAAAGTAAAAAATTTACTTCAGCTAGTGGAATAAAAGATTTTCAAGGGAATTCAATGCCAGGGAATAAAAACGAATTGAAATCAAATTGAAATAGCAGTGTATTCAAAAAATGCATTTTCAATGGCACAAAGAAATTCCAGAGGGAAACAGATCGCCTCATTTTGTTTCCGTGGTGTATTAAAGTCTTGGAGAAGAAAAAAAAAATTAAGCAATTTGCAACAACACAGCCAAAAATGTCCACAAAGGGAAATCCAAAAACCGAAAAATGTCTCAGGTCACTGAATATTTATTGTCTGCCATCAAATGTTTTCAAATTAATTTCTGATAGAATATTTCCCCCAGAGTTGGAAAGTAGTTGAAAGATAGACGTATATTGTAAAACTATATTATGTATAATAACAATATAATATGAATGTATTTATAAACCTATGGTGGGGAGAAAGTATCGTCAATGTTTTACATTTTAATTTGCAAACAGAAACCAATTAGTCACAGCTGTGGTAGAGGCTAATTACTCGGTCCTACACACATGAAATACACGTAAACTCGACATGCTGACAATTACAGAGAGATGAGGGTGATGTCAGAGGGCAGGGAGAAAATCAAAGGAATCTAGGACAGCAGCGGGGTAATGGAAACATGAAAGGGGAAGTAAAGTGCGTGAAACAGTCATTATATCAGAAGCCTTTCATTATAATTAACTTATTTAAATTTGAATTTAAACCGGATTTTTTTGGATTCCAGTTTGGCAGACTCCCAAGTAGAAACCCATTGATTTGTTAAATCCCGTTTCAAAGCCTCAGGTTTAGTCCTTTGGTTTTAGTTCCTCTTTTCCGTAACAAGAAGAAACCATTTTTGTTTGTAAGTCTGACTGAAAGCTTGTGTACTGCAACCACACACCTAATACCATAGCCTACTACCATGCCATGTTTAACATCAGAATGGAAAAAGCCTGAGAGGCAAAAGAGAGTGTCTTATATCCTTATAAGCATTTTTATTTTCATTTTCACCAACACGCTTGAGCAAAAAAGTTAATTAAACTTTTTAAAATCTGATTGAATTTGTGAAATTTGGAAATATGTCACATTTCAAAGCTTGCTTGGCTTAAACAAAAATAAAAGGTCTACAATACAATACAAGGTCTATTTTGTGACACATGGTTTTACAAAAAAATGTTTTAAATGATTCATAATTTTGACTCAACAACAAATAAGAAGATGAAAAAACATTTTTTAAAGCCTGAAAATGAGACCTATAAAAACACACACCCCCAGGAATATATAAGGAGTATATAAGGAATTTACCAAGGGTGCATACATGAACACTAAGGGTTAAAGAGGACCTCTAAGTAGTCATTGACATAAACTGACATAAACCAATTGAGAAGTAGCATCAGATTTCCATAGATTTACATACAAACGGACTTCTGTTAACCCCTGATGTGTTGGACACACAGGCTTCAGTCTCCACACTGAGAGACTGTCCATTTCTTAAATACAATTTATGTGGCTACTACACAAATAAATGTGATGCTATGCTATTTCAGTCCAGGCTTCAGGCTTCAGACTTCACCTGAGGAGCTTCTCAGACCTTCAAACAGTGTCAAACCCCAGAGTTTTTTTTTCCCCCACTAGAGACTTAGAGTAAACATTCACCCTTGTTTCATGCAGAGAACGATCTGGTGTGTAGAGGTGACAGGTTTGGGTTTAAACATCCTGCCTACCGTCCATCTGCCTTAAGACACAGTTACATTATGTCTTTCTTGCTGACTGACTGGCAGATTTATTTTATTTATTTATTTATTTTTTTGTTCTTGCTGGTGATTGGCAACTGACTGGCAGACACGTCGTTTCTACCTGCCAATTTTATCCTCTTGCTTGTCTGCCTACCTACCATCTGCCTTCCTCTTCTGCTCCACTGAGGCAGAGAAAAAACACCACCGAAACATGTCATTTCTGAAAAATAATGTAAAGCCACCTTTTCTGCACCAATCAGTGATGGAAATCTAATTTTACTATCGACTATTGTGTCAAAACCTGGTTCACTCAGCAAAGAGCCACAATCCCACCAACCAACAGATCCCTGACACTCCAAACCTGCAGGGGGCAACCACATCAGTGGTGGAGCCCCAGGTAACAGGAAGGAAGTGCCTGAGGAATACAGGAAGCATGGTGTTAAAATGTTTGTAGTTGGTTCAGTCAGTCTGCTTTCCCCTGGAGACACCTCACAGCCACAGCTCCTGATCAACAATTGAAGACACCACTGGTATAGTAGTGTGGAACTTTAAGTTTGGAGGCTATACTTCCCAAACGCCTTAGATTGTGTGGTTGTGGATGCAATGTGTATTTAAATTGAATAATTCTGAAACTTATATGATTTATAATGATAGGGATATTGATTTGAAGTACTTTGTTACTTGTGCTTTTGCTACTAGTACTTTAGTCATAACCTTTGGTGTAGCTTTGTTACTTTAATGATTAACATTTTGGAGTGATTTGAGTTAATAAATCTGAATAAGTTCATTTATCAAGTAAAATTAACATTATTATTATCATTTATTATTTATATTAAGAAGTATGAATTTAAATGATATGCTATTAATGGCTTTGTTTTTCTGTTTATCCTAGGTTATTAACCTATTCTGTAACATCCTGTTCATCCCATTCTGTCCCAAAAATAAAAAACTGAAGAGTGAACAGAATTGAGTTGTCCATCGTCGTACTTCAACAGTTGATCAGCCGTTTTTCAAGTTTGGGCAGAGCTGTGGCCAACAAACACACACTAAACAACACATAACTTGACAATTATGAAGCTGAATCAATCTCCCGCTATGTCTGTGCCCTCCATTTCCATTTCTTATTTTTGTATAGTGCACTCTTCCGGTCACTTCAGATAGACTTCCTGTTCTGGTTCCACTCCAGTGATTGTAGGCCACGCCCATATCAGTTACACCTGTTTCACATTGTCTCATAAGCTCACTCTATAAAAGGCTCATCTCATTGTGCGCTCACTTTATTGTACTCATTTTCTACAAACTGTTCAGCAAACGCTGCTCTTGTGCTCCCCTGTGTTGACCTTATTTGTTTTTTGACTCTTCTCAGTGATTTGTAGACTTGAGCAGTGAGTGTTTTTGCCTTGCCTGACTGCCCGTGCTCCTTTACTGAGATTTTAAAGGTTTTGACTGAACCCTGGTTTTGTGTTTATAAAAGTCTTCCACAATCTGAAACAAGCCAGTGGGAAACCGCTAAGAGAAAACCCACACAGAAAGGTCATGGTTAAAGCGGAGTTCAAACCAAGAACCTTCTTTTTTTCTAACGTCATCAGGACTCCTCATCCTCTTGAAAATCATTTAACACCAAAACAACAAGTATAGACTGGGACTGAAGCCAACCATGAAGCTGTGTTATTGTGTTTGTTTGCTTGGTCTTGCAGTGGCAGTGAAGAGCAAAATCAATTTTCTTTAACTTTCTTTAAGTTCAACTCACAACTGCAGACTCGCAGCACACACACAGGAGCAAGAGAAAAAGTGATTTATACCTGCTGTATGAGCCATACATTATCCAAACAGACGTTAAACATCATCAGCACTTCAAGTACAAAAAGCACCTTTGGAAATGACAGTAATTCAAGTCATCTTATATTGGCCTGTCCTTGGGCACTAACTTGTTGCTTGAAAAGACATTAAGTGTCAAGAACTTAATTGTAGGGTCACGGTACAGTAGTTAAACATTTGGTCAGTCACCATGAGTTAGAAAAATATTAGAGATGTGGAAATCTCCTTTACAGTCTCATCTTCCCTCCAGTTAAAGCAGCTGATATATGCAACACCTGTGTGCAATTACATATTTCTATATGTAGTTATTGTAGTATGTGGATTGACAAAGCATTTATACTGGTAGAGTGGTAACACCGATTGTGTTGATTTAGCAGTGGTTGTGTTGAGGTGACACTGATTGTGTTGTAGCAGTGATTGTGTTGAGGTAACACTGATTGTGTTGATGTAGCAGTGCTTTTGTTGAGGTAACACTGATTGTGTTGAGGCAACACTGATTGTGTCATATCAGTGATTGTGTTGTATCAGTGATTGTGTTGAGTTACACTGATTGTGTTGAGGTTACACTGATTGTGTTGAGGTAACACTGATTGTGTTGAGGTAACACTGATTGTGTTGTAGCAGTGATTGTGTTGAGGTAACACTGATTGTGTTGATGTAGCAGTGCTTTTGTTGAGGTAACACTGATTGTGTTGAGGCAACACTGATTGTGTCGTATCACTGATTGTGTTGTATCAGTGATTGTGTTGAGGTTACACTGATTGCGTTGAGGTAACACTGATTGTGTTGAGGTAACACTGATTGTGTTGAGGTTACACTGATTGCGTTGAGGTTACACTGATTGTGTTGAGGTAACATTGATTCTGTTGAGGTGACACTGATTGTATTGAGGTTACACTGATTGTGTTGAGGTAACATTGATTCTGTTGAGATAACACTGATTCTGTTGAGGTGACACTGATTGTATTGAGGTTACACTGATTGTGTTGAGGTAACACTGATTGTGTTGAGGAACCTGTGATTTTGTTGAGGTAACACTGATTGTGTTGAGGTAACACTGATTGTGTTGAGGTACCTGTGATTTTGTTGAGGTAACACTGATTGTGTTGAGGTTACACTGATTGCGTTGAGGTAACACTGATTGTGTTGAGGTAACACTGATTGTGTTGAGGTTACACTGATTGTGTTGAGGTAACATTGATTCTGTTGAGGTGACACTGATTGTGTTGAGGTAACACTGATTGTGTTGAGGTAACACTGATTGTGTCGAGGTAACACTGATTGTGTCGAGGTAACACTGATTGTGTCGAGGTAACACTGATTTTGTTGAGGTAACACTGATTGTGTTGAGGTAACACTGATTGTGTTGCAGTAACACTGATTGTGTTTGGAAAATGAGGCAAAGGTGACTCTTTTCCAATTTTGTCTCAGTTTATCTGATTTTGATCTGTAATTCTCATCTGTAATCTGAATGTATCCAATATGTCCCTTAACTGACTGCAGTTGCTGTTTTTTGACTGATTGCAACTCGGACACATTTACAACCTTACTTTATGTCTGTCACAAGAAAACAACTTAAATGCCACATGTAAAAGGAATTCAAGTGTCGAGCATTATGATTCATGTCCTGCCTCCTTAAACCAACAGTCAGCACTTATGTCCTACAGTGGGATCCAAACATGGGGTGACCCATCTTGATCATGTTGGTTTTGCACTGTAATGAAATTTTTTGTAGTTCAGGAAAAACAAAGTGAAGAAATCAATGAATCTAAGCTGCACCCAAACCATCTCCCATCATCTTCCTTTAGTACCTCTAATCTTTTCTCTTGGTGAAAATAAAAAGATAATCCCCTGTGTCTTAGTTCTTAGCTCTCAACACTTTCCCCCAAGCCTTTCATTTTGAGATCAGTAGCATATTATTGTGACGGTGCGCTGAAATATTACCTCTCGCTCCTGAATCTAATATTTGCTTCTAAAATTGTTGTCCAAAGAACTAAAGCTTATAACAGAATGTGTCTTGACACCAGTTAAGTGCCATAGTGTATCATTACAGAAAAAAATAAAATAAAATCAACCTCATAGGCCAAATGAAAAAATAAGCCTCGGGTGAGAGAATGAACTTATGTTCTGTTGAATGCTGTGTTTTTGTGCCCCAAGGTCTTAGATAACGCCACAGACCCATGAAATTCCCCAAACCTAATCCCTATGTGATTATTTCTCTTCACCGTTTACAAGTGAATTCATTACTAAATTTAATTTGTTGCTAAGTAAATAAGTAAGTGTGTCTAGTTACTACCTCTCCAGTTATAAAGTGTTGGGCCCAGTGCCCTCCAACTTCTTCTGTGGGAATTCCAAAAAGTCTCTCTTCTCATGATTTGATTAAATAACAAAGTATATGCAAATCAAGAACAATATGTGCCTGGTTTTGAAAATTTAAAAAATGAGCTATAGTCTGTAGGATGCAGAGGTCCACAAGCATTCATGTGACATACATTTCATCATCCTAACATGTGCACCATCCTAACATGTGCACATCAGTCTGCCAACCCTATGTGGATGAATCTGTACACACCTCGAGTTTGATTGTACGAGGGCCATTTGTGCCAACTGCACCCTGGGTTTGATCACCAATAGACAGGAACAGAAATTAAGAGACAATGAGGAAATAACAAATGTCTGAAACATTAGTCATGTAGTACATAACCTTTCCCGTAGTGTCCTGTCGGATGACAGTCGGAGGAAGATGAAAAGTGATTTTCTGCTCTCCTCAGTTCCAGATCAAAACATTCCATCAGCGTGTGTTTCATCTCATATCATCCTCCTCATGATGTTAAGACACTGAGGACATTGGTCGACATCCTAAGAAGATTAAAAGGGATAATCAGGCAAAGGAAACGGTCAAACTGTGATGTGCGATTAATTACAAAATTAATTAATGGGGGAAAATTCAACCTTGCTCAAACAACTTCCCCAGAACACATGGGATGTTAAGCTGTCCTGAAATAATAAAAAAGAAATCTATCTTGCAGTTACACAGAGGGTGTGTGTGTGTGTGTGTGTGTGTGTGCGTGTGAATAGAGAGAGAAAATCCCTTTTATTAATGAGTCTTTGCACAGAAGCACTCAGAGCTGATGTGAGTCTTGTGTGGAAGGGGCAGCGCAAGGGATGCCACAACATGTCGGCTAAATTATGAATGGGCTCATCGTGGAAAATCCTGTGTTATGCACGCACACGGGCACACACACACACACACACACACACACACACACGAAAATGCAGAAAAACAAGAATCATTTGTAGTGACAGTCCCAGCACCAGCAAATACGGATGAAGGCATGCTGCGTGAACACACACCATACGTAAAGCCATCACATTGCAAAGTGATTTCTTGTTATGTCATGTTATGCTGGTTGACCACGTTTGCTTTATCGCAGTCAGTCATGTCCATTACTTTCAATATGTGTATAATTAATATTAGATATTAGACACAGTGCTGAAGCTGCACTTGCTGATGGACTCACCAAGACTGAAACTCTATTGCAGTGTCAGTATCTTTCTTGGAATCAAAAATTAAAACGGATTTTTATCGTTCTGCATTTATGGATTTTACCTAACTCGTCATGGTGACAGGGTAGCATTGTGACTTGTCACTTATAGTTGAGGTGCTACATAAATAACAATGTTATTAATATATTATGAGCATAAGTTCATGTAAGATGTGATAAGTAAAAAGTCAATGAGACAAGAGTCACATCCATTCTCTCAATGTTGGAGTTTGTTTTCTTTCTGGAGTTGTGTTTCTGTGAGATCCCACATCCCTAGATTCCCGATCAGAAATTGTTTATTTAAACAGCATATGTGGATCTGTCTCCTGACCAGATCATCCCATCTGTGTGTTGCCACTAAATTCAGCCAGTTATCATTAATGTTCATATAAAATCTGTTTAAAATGCCTTGCCTTCAGCCCCAGCGCTTCCTGCCGTCAGTCATCACATAATTTCCATTCTACTGTTGACTAATCAGCTCCTGCAGCATAAACAGTACATTCCTGCCCCCACACCTCACTCATTTCCCTATGTATAGTGTGTTAGTGTCTTGTTAGCTTTTGCTTCATGCTTGCTACCTGACATCCTCCTAATCAGATGTAGAGCTCCGAACGTCTCGTGACTCAGTTTGCTTTCACCGCCATGCTGGCAGGAATAATGGACTGCACCAGTGCTGTAAGAAAGAATTGACTGTGTACTTTAAATCCATGGAGATTCAGTCACAGATCACATAACAAGACAGACTGAATTTATTTGATCCTTACAAGATCCCCTAGCACTTTTCACAAGTATGGGGACAGTCTGAGGGGACATTATTCCAAACCCACAGTATTACATCTTCAACCTTCTGATAAACTTTCATTCCTTCTACTGCAGAGTACACTTACACATTGCAATAAAAACATTGAAGTTAATTGGCATTGGAGTCTGAAATGATGCTGAAGTTGGCATCCGGAATTTAAGGGGAAACTAAAGGGAAAGTGAACTTAAAACGATCGTGCCCCTAACTTTTGTCAAATAAAATAAAACGTTTTATTAATGTCATAGTGTGTCTCAAAACACAATGACAATGACACACACTTCATTTCAGTAAGAAGTGTAAAGAATGTTATATGACCGTTGTAACTTATACGTTTCCCTTTCCTGCCGACCGGGAAGCTGCAAATCGGTGATTCACGACAGCACCTGATATGAAGTGATTACTCTACAAGTGGAATCCATTACCCGTGGGTTCCCATCCCCGTCCTCTCCGCTCGCAGTGAGGGCAATGTTTTATTGCATTGATCCACCTCTGCTCTCTTCAGGGATCTTTGCTGATACGATGAAACGCTCTCCCGTTTGCCTGTCGCCAAATGTTTCTGCATCCTGGCGTACAGCAGCTATCCACCATCTGCACTGTTTATGAAAACTGCTGGTGAAGAGATGAGTTGCCTGACATATTGCCGGGAATTAATGCTGCCAGCTGTATAAGTCTATAGATGGGGCTCTATACAATTACCTGTTGGAACAAGTCATCTCACCAATCTGTTAAAGCAATATGTATAAAAATATGTTGCGAGGCATCTACAGTATAAAGTAGAAGTCATCTTCTCGTAGGACGTTCATCCATTCTGATATTCTCCATTGCAAAATGTGACGCCCTTCTGCCATTTTGCATGAGGTACGTCTCAAGGGGAGATCAAGAGACTAATCTAATCGTGTTGCTGATCTTCTCTTACTGTTTCTCCCGAGGACATGGAAGGAGAGGAAATGAAGGAAGCAGAATAAAGAGAGTGAGGAGGAGACAGACAGACAGAGAGACGGAGAGCAACCTTGCATTTGATCTTTAACAGCTCTAAATCCAGTGGGAAAAGGACAGGTAGCAGGAAAGTGAGGAAAGGAGGAGGAGGAGGAGAAAGCAGCGGTAAACAGGAGTAGACCTGGGAGATGGAGAAACCTGCAGGGATTTCCAGTCTTCATCCATGAAGAACAATATCTCCAATAAACACAAGCACAACAGCTGGCCTAATCACTGCACTCAGGCTTTGTGTGTGTGTGTGTGTGTGTGTGTGTATTTATGCCTGTTTGCATAATTACATATTTCTGCAATGGCCTCATTATTTATTCATCTAATTTGAGATGCCAGATTGTGTGAAAACCTGTTTGTTTACATGTATTTTTTCCCCTAGGCCCTTGTTATGTTTCCCCACCCAAAAAATGTGTGCATTAAAGCATATAACTGTGCTTTTGTCCACACTGTTGTACGTGATTATGTGTGATGTCATGTCGTTGATGTGTAAATACATATGATGGTATATACTCATGCATAACGTTGTATTAAAACTGTTTATTCTGTTCCTATGCTGGGCATGGTGGGTGGAGTTTGGGCAGCATAAACTCCTTTCACTTATTTCATTAAGACATGGATCTCATGAATCTGATTATTCTTACATACTAATCATATACACATCAATCACAATTTTGAAGTCCATTGTGGAATTGCAATATAACAAGCAGACCTTTATCTCTTAAAAGCAAAGTATTAGTATCAGAACATAACATTCTTGTGAGTGAAGACACTCTCTAAAATTACATTTAAATCACATTGTAAAAGGCCGAAACACCCAATGACCCTGGGGTGCACAACTGAGGATGTCATACGGGAGACAGATCACCACCACCAGAGTACCACCCATGAGGACCTCCCGGACCCTACCTAAGAGGAACCTCTATTTTTATAGTACAGTGCTTGTTTATGAAGGGATATTTTGACACCTAGTCCTAGTAGGCATACTGTAGCTGTTTGTGCTTAGCATGTGTGGGATTCGGAAACGTCTTTAAATTCGGGACCATTGTGGCTCGTTTATATTTGGGACCTCGCAGTCAGAATTGTCGTTTGTTTATTCAAAGTCTAAAGAACGTCCAAAGTAGGCTGGGCTATTCAAAGTGTCAGTTTATCATGTTTTACATAGTTTTGAATAACCACTGCATACCTGTGTTTGTTGGCATGTTGTTGCAAAATCCACTGACTCATTGTAATGCAAGCAAACCACATTTAGCAAAATCCGCCCGACTCATTTTAATGCAGGCACACTGCATTAAGGGAGTCTTTATTGTTGAGGTCAGACATAATAATCACCCACACATCTTACACGTGCTTAACTTTTTACCCGGTGATTCATTGCCAAAAGGCCCGCTGTGAGGGAGAGGGAGTGGCTACAGTAGAGCGGTGAAAGCCAATGTGTGCTTCTTTTACCGATATACAGTATTTAACAATATATCTTTGGCATTACTTATCCAAACAACGTCAAACTTGGCACTGCACCTACTCGTAGCAAGACACCTGTTAAATTTGAAATCAATTGGACCATCACCACCACCAGAGATTTGCGAATAACAGACACACGGACATACAGACGTTCCTGCAATTTATAGATAGATTGTAACTCTGTGTCCTGACATTTAAATTAAATTATCTATCATTTATGAATCAGTGTTCTAAATGTTGACAGTGAGAAGTTTGAACTTACTTTTCAACACTGCTGGTGACTCTTTCTACATGTGGAATTATAGAAACTAGTAAAAAAGGTACCATTTAGTACCAGTATGTGAAGGGTATCCATCTGCTGTTGCATAATAAAGGATATTTTTTAAAGTCTTCTTCTTTCACACTATTAATAAATTGATGTATTGTCTATATTCAATTTAAAATGAGCAAAACCTAAATATAAACAGATGTATCAAATTAAATCCATAATGCAGCATTTAACAAGCGTCTTCATACCCACAGTGGTTAAAATTGCATTGTATGGTCACTGACGGTTAATGTATGCAGCCATAACCTTTCGTTTACAGCAAATGTATGCAGTGTAATTTTCTTGTGGCCTGGGTCAAACTGACACAGATTCATAGATTTGAATTCAGTTATATTATCTTCACCTTACTGTCCTTCATGATCATTCTTCAATTGCCTTGTAATGTCAGAACAGCCTAACCCCAGTGGTCCTGATTTTAGGTTACATGAAAGTATTCAGAAAGTCTCAGAGCTTAACTTTTGCTTTTGAAATTTCCTCCTGGATCATAAAACCTCCCTAATGGTTCCACAGTGTGTGTAACATTTTTAAATCACTGTCAAATTAACAGTGTATTATATCTTGGCACAATTAAATCAAACATGTTTTTAATTGTAATGGAACTGCATGTGCATATTTGCTTCCTGACAGTTTTCCTTTGGAATAATCCTCCCAGACCTGATGTTTCTATCTTTGCTATATGATTTTCTGCGGTTGGAATCAGAAATTCTTCAAACTTAAGTGTTTATTTTGGAAGAATGACACCCCCCTCATATTTGTGGCATGAATATTTCCATTTCTTCTTCTTGCCAACAAATCATTTCCCTGATGGCTGTGTTGAGGTTCCCACAGCTGCTTCACGGTGCTGACCATGTAATTATAACTATCTCTCCTATCTCCTGTCTTTACCATTCATCCTTTGAGGGTCATGGTAGGAACAACGGGTGAGAGGCAGGTTAAACTATGTAGGTATTAAACATCCAACTTTAAAAATAAAACTGTGATCTCCAGGGAAAAAGCTATTTGTTTGCATGAATGTGAATTGTTACCAGTCTCATCTGGCGGCGGCAGGGCGCATAGATACACTCGATTGCCCAATAAATCTTCAAAATGACACCTTTCACCTGCCTGAGATATATATTCTGAGGGAGTGCAATCTCCTTGACCCTCTATCTCTGCTGATTTGAAAGTGTGACAGCCCCCAATTCCATTCTCCCCCATTTTTGGTAGTCTCACTGTCATCTCTCCCTCTTTCTCTGTTTGTGACGGTTGTGAGCTCTTGTTGTTGATAGCACAGTCAAAGAGGTTACAGAGACAAGTGGTCAGTAAACAGTGACAGTACACACTCTGTACACACACTCTGCACACAGCAGTCACAGAAAATGATGTGTAAAGATTGTGTTATGTTTCTCTCTCTGGGTAAATTGGTGGGTCTGGTGGCTGATGTGTAATTCACACATCAACAGTGCGAAGCAAAAATACAATCTCTCACTAACTGTCGTGTCAGAATGTTCAAACCTCATTTCCTGAAAAGTTGGGACACTTTCTAAAAATACTATAATGAAAAAAAAGGATTTGTTAATTTGAATAAAATTGTATTTCTCTTTGAGTCAGACAAAAAAAAGAGAGAGACATATTTGCAATGTTCTTTGTGACTTAATTATATTTGTGAAAAAATGATACCTCACTTAAAAAAGAAATTCGGACTGAGGGAAGTTTCACACTGGGTCACACGTCACTTTTTCATTTAATTAACCCGTTTGATCCTTTGGAAACTGCAGCTAATAACTATTGAAGTTTGCATGTGGAAAGTTTGCTAATTGTTGCTGGATAGAGACTTAAGCTGTTCAACAGAACACTGTCATTTAGTCGACTTGTCCTCCAACTGAAATGTAACTATGGGTCATTTTTGTCAACCCCTGAATACGATCCATAGTAGGCACTAGGCATAAGTGTTTGTGAGGTTAGGGTTAGAGCCTCATCTAATAAAGTGACGACACATCCAAGGTACCAGATTGCTGTTATTTACAGTTACTGGGGGCGGGGGGCGTTTCCTTGCAAAATTGATGCACAGCTTCCTCTTTGCATATAGGTTGTATTTCTGAAGAAGTCAGTGAAGTACTCCTGAGCCACCATGTGGCTTTGTCCATCATGGTGTCATGACAATTTCACATACAGTTCACATACAGAGGGCTTGATGTTCACGTATATTCAGCAGTAGTTTCCACCTTTGGCCGTTAGGCACTGAAATCCCACCTGATTCCCTGAATTTTTACATATTATTCAAAGACCTAAATACTTTGCAATCTCGCACTGAGAATCATTGTCTGTGAAGTAAGTTACAATTTCTCACAGAAAGTTTAGCACACAGTGGTGCTGACAGACGAGTGTGGTGACAATCTTGAACATGAGATAAAATATTGCAAATTGTGTGCTAAGATATAATAATTCAGATACAAAAGCTGTAGACATCTGTAAATGGAATAATGCAGCAGTGTTGTTCATGACAGCCCCCCCTCCATTCTGTTAGAAGTTAGAAGTTCAACCTCCTGCCCGTCAACCCGGGGGTCCAGAGCGGTCCTTCAGCCGTACCTCTCCCACAAACCAACCCTGAAATCAACTTTCTCCACATCTTCAAATTACAGCTAAAACACATTTTTAGTGTGTTATTCTTTTATTTACTGTTTTAATGCTGCAAGTTGACCTTGAGTGTGTTGAAAGCCGCCTTTAATTAACATTGTGTTTTGTGGTTTATTGTTGTGTTTCTTATCAATGTGTTTTGAGAATTGGTCTTTTTTTTATTTTCTGTTGCATTTTGTCATTTGTAGGAGAGATTTTCCCATTTTCGACAACGCAGGGATTCTAGTCAGAGTCAGAGGAAACTTCATTCATGCTGAGAAACAATGACTCATCTTGACCTCAAGGTAGAAAAGAAATTAAAGTGTGGATTGCGTTTCACATTTCACACTGAGCTGGTAGTTAGGGAAATAAACAGCCTATCACCGTTGTATTTGCATTGTCCATCAAATCAAAACTTACTTCAGACTTTTTTTTTCTAAAAGACCCATTGAAATGATTTGTTGGTCTTTTTCTGCTCCATTCTGCAGCTGTAACTGAAGCCCGGAAAACATACACACTTATGCATACCCTGGTCCCCACAACCATAAAAAGATGTGTGTATAAAGAAATGCATACACAAAGACACACACATATTATTTCCATCCCCCATGCTAAGCATAACATGATTGGAATTGCACCAAGAGCTGTGGCACGCACCATGTCTCGTCTGAATTTGCCAGAAGGAAGCACAACATGACTGCCAACTGTTATCCTATGAATAAATGCGCAGTTTTTTTTCCCACAAACATATTAACACATGCATTGCTGGAAGTGTTGGCACCTGTTCCATCTTAAATACATTTCTTAATGTTATTGCATGTACTGTCAGCACATCTGTGTGTCCCTGCCTCTGCCTAAATGGGTGCACCCATCGTTTCTAATTTATTTCCAAAAATCTCCAGTGTGTGTCCATTCATGTGTGTCTGTGTGCATCAGTCTGGCTGATCACCACAGCCAGACTGCTGCACACAGACACACACTATTAATTAAAAGAGCTATTACTGCAAAGGTCTGTTGGGCAATTAATACTGGATTATCTGACTCGAGAAGAGGAGTGTGCACTCCTCCAGTGAGATCTGCACTGTGGGGGAAAAAAAACACAAGCAAGGCTTGTTTGAATAGCATGTATCGGTGTAAGAATCATCCACAGACCCATGGAACCTTCAGGTTCTGAGTAATTTCGCCAAAGACATCTTTGTAATGATGCATTCAGTTGTTATAAATGGTGTTTTATCATGCTTTTTATATCTTTAATGCTGCTGCTGTACCTTGCCTTGCCTTGCCTTGCCCGTTATACATGATTCCTTGTGCTCTTTCGCAGGAATCATGTATCTCCTATGAACAACAGGAAAAGGAAAATTCAGTTATGGAAGTCTGCACTAAAATAGCAGGTTTTTAAACTTAAAGTTGTCCTCACAAGGGTAAAAGTAAAAGGAAACACAGATTGTTGAGCAGCAACAGCTCCTGATGCAAACCACTGCCTGTTTACACCAGTTTCACTCTCTCTCTCTTTTACACACACACACAAACACAGTGGAGGTGATAAGGGTCAATGACAGGCTGTAAGTGAATCCCTTTCGCTTTCTTTCCTCATCTTTCTCCCTCCCATTCCTTCTCTCTGTCCTACACCGTCAACTTGAGGTGTTCAGGGCCGGTGACAGGGGCCCCTGAGGGCCAGAAGCCTGTCGGACACTGACAAGTGACTGATGACAGCCTGTCCCAAAGGCCCTATCACCGTCAAACACACGCCACTACACATTCACTATTTTTTTCCCTTCTGCTGTTGCATTGTCATCTTTGCTTTAGTTCCCTTCGTTCTCCTCTTTCTCTCATTCTTCTCACACATAAACTGCTGATCCAGGCTGTTCCTCTCGACTTCACGTCAGCCCTGAGCTCCTTCTGTGCACTCTGGACTCTGAGAGACCCTGAGGTATTTGGAGGACAGAGCTTCTATGCTGTGGGTTGACGTGCTGGCATTTTGCAAAAGTATGGTGATTGAGAACGTTATTGGCTGGTGCAGATTTTTGTAACTGTCCGAAACAGTATTTAGCAGTTGGTCATGATTCCCCACGATCACAGATGGACACAGATGGGACTATGTGTACTGCACTCACCACTGTACACTTGTGATTGTACAGTGGCAAACGTAAAATATATTTAAATGTTAGAACAATTATATCTCATCAGGTTAATCCAATAAAACCCTCAGTAGATGGAATTGCAAAAACACAACGTAATGTGCTCCTGAAACACCAAATTTGAGGGTAAGGTATAATAGAATAATATAAGATAAGATAGTCCTTTGTTTGTCCCGCAGTAGGGAAATTTACATTGTTACAGCAGCAAAGACAGTTAAGATAATAAATAATAAACATGCATTACCAAAAAATGTACAATATATAAAGATATTAACACTAAGACTATAAAAAATGAGTTAAACTAGAATGTAGAATGTACATTATAGACAGTTTGCAAATAATAAATAATGCCTACATGTAGAATTCTTCCTATTTCCCAAAAGATTCAATACATTTATTGGAATAGAATTTAGAGAAAAATGGGTGTTTGATGGTTAAACAAATCCGTATTCCGCTGAGCAATGTCCTGGAAACATATTCTTTACGACCACTTCTGTATTGAATAACCTGATCTGTATTGAATAAGTCTTTGCCTCAGCAGGAAGTTTTCCACGACTGTTATTTATGGGAAGTAAATATTAAAGATCCTGACAGTAAGCAACTTACTGATCTCTCTAAACTAACTCTCTCAATGGATTATGAATAATTAATGCTTGGCTCCTTTTGCACAATGACTGTCTAAACATCGATTAAAGTCATATTTTAATCTGTGTGTGTGTGTGTATGTGCACGCGCACACATGCTCAAAAAGTTACTAATGCTCATAAACATAAAACAAATACTGCCATTGATTTAGGTTGGATAGCAGCTGTGTATATAAATCAGAGAATGACTTGCTTACAGCTTCAATAACAATGAACTTACAGAGCTTTGCATCACACAGACACACAAAGGCCTGTACGTAGCTGCTCTCACCTTATTAATTATGCAGCAGTTTCAAATTACGTCTCTATTTCCTACCGTTTTAAGATAAAAACATCTGATTTAAATATTCACTTCTTTTCTCCTGGCACTAAATATTAACATGTTATGTTTGATAATCCAAATTACATTAATTTTTAATTTAGGGGTCCAGTGTCTTACCCTAGGACACATGGAGTGGAGGAGCCAGGGATCGAACCATCGTTGCACATAAAAAAAAAAGCTAAAGTTTACAACGTCCACATCAACGCAGGCTGACGGGGGAAGAACTACACACAGGGAAGACTTTGCAGATATGAATACATCTCATAAATGTATAATAGTCATAATAGTCATTATCATATGAATGCAGCATGAACTGAGAGGTCAGACTGTTGTGGCAGCCTGTATACTCTGCTTTCTGAGCCCAGCAATGATCACAGAATCTGATCTGATTATAGACCTCCAGCCCTGAGGAGCCTTTTTTTTTTCCATGAAATCTGATTCTAGTATGAACCGGAGAAAAAAAGACAGAATCGATTGCTCTCGATACAATGTATTTTGGTCATAGTAGTTTGGATTGATCATATTAACATACATAAATACTCTTTTCAAAGATGAAAATATGTAAGAGATTTCTTGCATTAAGTCATAAAATGACCACAATGTGTTATCGGAGATTGAGGTAACATGTTAAATTAAAAATAGTGACTAGAAAGATAGATACTTTATTAATCCCACAGGAAATTCAAGACGTGCGAAGAAACCCCACTGGATTTTGAATTTGAAGTTTATTCACTAAATAAATGTTCAGCCCCAGACATGACACACAAATTAATTGTTTATGAGCATATTACATTTTGTGGCCACAAAACAAGTATAACTGTGGGTTTATCATTCCCATCAGGAGTGCCTGTACCTCTCGACCAACAGAGAAGAAAAAACGAGTGGAGATGCATTAAAATATGGTAACTGAAAGTGGAGAGGAAGCTGATGATAGACTGCAACAAACATGGCAATGTGGATTATTTTCTTCCGTTAGATAAAGCTCTCTCTTTCACTTTGACATTAATTAACACGGATTATGTTTTTACAGTCTGTTACTGTCACCTTGTCGTCTCCTCTCATCATGTGATCATTCTCCACTGCTGCCCTCAAACAATAATCCAACTTCAAATGTCCCCTCTGTGTTGGATGAACGTGATATCGAAAAGTGAAGTAGCATACTCCTCTTGCTCCCAAAGTGGAGGAGGAGGTGGTGGTGCTCTATGAGCTCAGCATTTAACACTCACTTCTGCTTCCTTCTGCTTGGTGTCTCAAGTTAAACTGTATTAATGTATATATCCTGCTTTATATCCATAAAGAGTCAATAAACATTAAAACTAATGCTAAGGGCTGGAGTAGAGTGCACTAAATGGCACATCTACACCGTTTATGCATCCTGTTCTACTTCTTTAAAGCAATTCACCTGAGAGTTTAGGCAGTTACAGCCAAGAGTAATTGCCATTATGCTCTGTCACATCTTTTTAATGAAAAGGGATTTGAGACTCCTTTTGTTGGGTGCCTGGCAAATTATACATCTGAAAAAGTAAGAAGCCAATTTATTTTCTATACTCTCTGACATCATGAATGTTCAGCTACTGTTTTTGAAACCTTCAGTGCTGGTTCTGGACCTGTTCACATAGACTTAGAGAGAACATACCTTTGTAAGTCTGTGTTTTGTTTGGTTAGGTGATTTTCTGGGAATCAATTTCAGATAAAAAAGGTCAAGTATTTCAGCCCCCCCCCCACATGCATGAATGTGAAAATGTGATTTTCTTGTTATTGCTAGTCTGAGATGCCTTCTCTAAGCCAATTCAATTTTATTTATATAGCCCAACATCACAAATACTATTTGCCTCGAAGGACTTTACAGTCTGTTCAGCAAGTGACAACCTCTGTCAGATTCTCAAATTGAGTTGGAAAAAACCTCCACAGACATCTCTCCCAGAACAAAGATACATGCAGTAGGTGTCACATGTACATGTACAGAAACAGGTAGCAGATTACAAACAAAACATCAAATTTAGATGGCGTGAGCACAAGGCTGTATGTGGGTCACAGTGACAGGTCTGCCAAACAGAACAAAGCCTCCAACTACTGTGGAGGTCTGGAAGAGGCCGGACCACAAAAAGTAAAAATTTAATCCAATAGAATTTAGAAGATTACAGAATATTAAATAGTATAAATAGTTTGTCAAATGAAGGGAGGGGCCTCTGGGTCTAAGATGGAGGAGTCTGATGACATGGGAGAGAGAGAAAGAGAGAGAGAGAGAGAGAGAGAGAGAGACCTAATATACAGCTAGGAAACAAAGCACAGACACCACGGGTTAGAGAAAGCAGTCACCGGATAAATTAAAGATAACCTAGATTAATAGTTGCAGTGATTGATATGTCATTAAGTCCGAGACCAGCCCCCATACTGGTCAGATAAGAAATCCAACCTAAGTGAGTCTGCAATCATGCCATTAATTAACTACCAAGTTAAAAAGGTGGGTTTCAAAATTAGATTTAAAGACCAGAATTTATTATTTTCTTTTTTTTTATTTAGAGAGTCACAATGTCTGATGTCAGCAGGGAGGTTATTCCAAAGGAAGGGGGAACGATAGAAAAACCCAGGAACCTGGTGTTCTCTGAGATTAGAAGTTAACTGCTAAAGGGTGGATCCGTAGATTTGTCTGTTTATTTTATGGAGTTTTTCCACACTCTGCTTTTCAGGTGTTTTGGTGTTGTGAACGTCCCCTTAAGACAATAGCTTAGCTCTTCTGTGTCCTTACAACAAAACAACATTGTCTTACTTTGAATTGAAAGAGGATCTAAGACCCTCTACTGGACCACTTCAGAGGGTCTGATGAGGTTCTAGGCAGTACATTTTGAACTTGAATGTTACATTAAGTTTCGATTCTGAATGGATATCCAGAATTCTGCTCTGAGGAGACCATCCACCCACCCACTTCTGCCCTTCTCCTGCAAAAAATGTGTAGAGCTGTAAGTTGTGCACTGCCCGAAAAGCTTAAGCTGTGTCTTTTTCTCCAGGATGCTCCAAGCTGCCAACAAAACATCAGCCGGGTTTGTCTAATTCAGAAACAATACTGTGCACAAATCAGTGCTGTGCCAGCAAAGAAAGTGGGAAATTAAAATACCATTAAATCGTAATTGCTGCTGTTCTTTCTGATTAAAAGTTTAACGAATTAAGGGTAAAGTTATTCCATGTGTTTTTTTGCCCATTTATATACAGCATATTGTATATTAGTTTTATTAATGAATTTCCTGTTGTCAAACATGCTTTTTTCCAAACATATGAGGACTTGAAAATCTCAAAAATGCCAAGATGATATAATTATTGCATGTTTTACTCCTTTCTCCTTTTTCTATATAGGAGTTCACACTAGTGTTCTTGACCCCAGAATAAAAAACACTGGCAGTGTACGCTACAAGCTTGTGGCTGACGAGCCCCGTAAGTGCTCCTCTCGTCTGCCAGCTCATTGCAGCACCAGAGAGGCCCAAGCCAACAGTAGCAGTTAGCTGAGCCTTTACTTATGAAAGGGGATGTGCTCTCCTCATGTTAAGTAGTTGGCAGAACATCAGCCAAAGCGAATCAGAAAAACTTCCGTCCTCGTCCCTCCTACCTCTCTGTGTTTAAGGAAGTCGATTAAGAGTCCAGCATGTAGGAACAGTATAGCAGAAACTCCACAAGTACCATGCTTAAACTTTCAGATTCAGCCTTTCATCCTTTGGTGACGTCGCCCCGTTCCTATTATCATACAGATATTAAATTCTACTACATACTAGCTGACATATTGAGAAGTGCATGACAAATTGTATCTCATAATACATCTCACACACACACACACTTGCCCTGTCTCTCCATTGGCCTATTCAATTTCATGCCACTCTTTGGCGTGCATTAGAGAGCCAGGAGAGCCACATTTCACAGATCAGAGCAATCTGGACTAAACTTACTGGGTTTGTGTCTAGTATAATATATCCTTATCATGAGGTTTGAGTTTCCCTTCCCTGCTGTTTATATGTATTCACTATTCACTCTGTCGGGGGGAGCAAAATGTTCTCATTTTTCCTTTTAACACGGTTTGTCAGAGACTTTAAGTAAACCATCCCACGGGAAAAAGTGACAGGGTGGTTGCACATATCTATTTGTTCTCTCCTTGGAACTGCTGCGGCTTGCATTGTTCATCATCCTGCTTGACTGATCATTGAGCTGCTGGGGTTTAAGTGCTTGGCTCAAGGGCAGGTCAACGGTAGTTATTGACTGGAAGGTCAGACCAGGTAGTGATGCACCTGGTAGGAAATAGTGTAAGTGCATGTGCGTTTATAGATGTGTAAACATTCAACGCACACACCAGGGGTAAATACTTATGGCAGGACATTCAGAAATGAACATTCATTTCTGAATGTTTTTCTCTGTGGCAGACTTATACGACTTATACTTATATGCTCATGAATTGCTTATATATTCTGCACACACCAATCAGTGGCAGTGAATTTATCTCTCGCATTAAACCATCACCACAGTCGTGAACACATAAAACAGGTCCAAGAGCAACAGGCACTACACATATGTGCCCAGCAGAGGTTGCGCTAGACTTTTTCGTTGTCTGTCATTTTGACTGACAGGGTCATAAAAATCCCGTCATAATCAATTTTTTAAATGATAGTAATGACATATTCAATTGCATTGTTCATATTGCAGTGGAATATGAACAGTTAACCTGTGGCCTAAACGCACAGTCTCACACCTTCCTCCTGGTCCACATGGACTTGAATCGCGTGCCTGCTTGCACGTAGTTGCGCGTGGTAGGAAATCCCGCAACATGTGCTCCTTCTGCACCAGTGGATCAGCTGCACCGGTCACAGACGTGCTCCAAAGCCTCCTGTCCATAGCTCTTTAACACGCTGTCAGCACTACAAGGATAGCGAGATGCATTGAGTACGGTGTCCAGGTCAGAAATTATGCTCGGATTCTCCGATGGGAATCTTTATTTTGTCGCACAACATTTTTCTATCCGCCCTCCTCAGCCAGAACTCCCGCTCCCACTGAACTCGCCTAACCTCCTTACTGCCACTTCCTCGCTCCGCTGAGGCCAAGGGCTGAGTTTGTCCTTCATCTGCATCTGCATCCATCACTCTTTTTTCACCTCTTTTATCAACATAGTTTTTGGGCTTTTTAAAGAAACTTCTGACACTCAACTGCCGTGACATTTTTCTTCTTTTCTACTTTCAACTTACTGTAATATGCTCTTCACCACCAAGTGGTCAGGGGTGTGAATTGCAATCTGTCAAAATGACGGATGGCCCTCAGATTTTTCCGTCGCAATGAAAATATTCGGTTAACGCGACCCCTGGTGCCGAGAGATCAATGGTACAGTTCGGTTTTGGTACAGTACAGTTTGGAACGGTAAAGCCCTCGGTCAGGCTTACGTTTCAACTGAGAACAGTAGCTTTACTTGTGCGCTGTGCCCAATGGCCACGTTAGTGTAACATCCTGAGTAGTCTTATGTTCTGTTTCCTGTTTTATTTCAAAATAATTACCCTTGCTTCTCATTTCAGTGTCTGCTTCCTGTAAAGTTTCCCTCCTCTGTGATTACCTGCCCCGCCTTTCACCTGTTTATCATTGTCTCTCCTCCTGCGTCTGTAGCCAGTTTATCTTGTCTGACGACCAGTAAGTGTCCTATTTAAAATCAGTTACTAGTAGCCTTTTAACCTCTTTTGTATTTTTGTATCTTTTGTTGCCTTGTGCTTTTTGGAGACCTGTTTTGTTTAAGACCAGGAAAAGGTGTTTTTCTGTTCAAACTGAGACTGTTGTCGAGTTGTGCTTTTGAGTCCACATTGAGTGTTTGTTCAGTCTGATAGTTAGTGAAATACAGTGTGACGTTGTATGGGTGAGTTGACAATGAACAACGAAATTGGACAAAAATGGAGGACATCCAGCGGCCTGTTTTTTTTTTCTGCTCGGTTTGTGGCTGTTTGGCTCAACTAGACATCAAGCGGTGAACAAACACCGGTCACAAGGGAGTAGACTGTCATGGATCTAGCTCCACCCATACAGTACCTTTATACCCCAAGGGAAGAGTACCAAAAATTGGTATGGTTGGGGTTGGTTATTTTGGCAGATACTGTAAATATGTACCATACATGCCCACAGTTCCATTCAAACAAGGGTCGGCATCAGTCTGGCATATAAAAGGAAATGTATTCTGTGAGCGATGAGTTGTACATGTGTACATGTGTTCCTCACATGCTTGTTGAACTTTAAGCTAGTCTCTATAGTTACCATATATGTTTTAACCAAAACAGGAATGTGTCACAAGTGGACTGGGAAGTGTTGCGCTATAGGGAGCATCTGCAATCATCGTGTTTAGTCCATGTGGAATTAAACTGGAGGTGAGCACACGTTTATCGGCCTCGGGTCTGCACAGACCAACACGGAAATGGGCAGATGATGAAATGTATGTCACACAGAGCCTAGCGGACCTCTGCGCACACATGGATGAAAGTATGACCTAGGCCTAAAGGAATCTGAGGCACTGCGCTATAGAAAAACATGAACATCCCTTATTTATTTATGGATATCCTTGAAATTTAAATCTAGCATGCGTCTACTCAGTGGTTCTCCATCAGTGCACATGTCAGGTGCCTATGGTAGTCACTTAGGTGGTCACTTAGGTGGTCACTTTGACATGTCAAAGCAGTGTTGGGTTAGCCATACTGTCTCTAACTGTGACAATATTATTATGCCTTAGCTCTTCATCACTGTTTTGCATTCTGCTCATTTGCCTTTAAGCAATAGCCATTGCCCTCTCATATGTGCAAAGAAGCATTTGTGATTTAGACAGAAGGACTGCAGTAACCTGATGTCATGTGACCTATGAATAATTTACTTCTGTTTTTGGCCTGTGCACACTGAGCTGCCAAGTGAGCAGCTTCGGCCTCAGGTGATGGCTGACAGACATGTTCGTTCTCTGATAGATCAACCTCAGTATGCAGAGGGTTACAAGGACCGTCGATGAAAATCTTTATTTCTACAAATAGCTTGCACTACAATAACATGACCATAGTATTGATTCATTCAACACTGTCCAATTCTAAAATGGCAAACCTGTTGGCTTACCTTCTAATGGAAGGATAATGGTTATTACTTTCCACAATAATCTTTTACTAATTCACTCTTCCTTTTAACTTATGGAAACCTGCATTTACTTCAGTCATAGAGTAGCACCTTTTTAACCTATTATAAATCTATTTATTTATTCATCAACTCTGGCTCTCAGCATTTCCATTTGATTTGACCCCTCCAACTCATAGGTCATCACCTCAGGCTGAAAGGAAGACAGTGCTGGCACTGAAGATGCTGCTGCTTTCTTGAATCTAGAAAGGGTCCTCTTGGTTGTGCTGATATGCACATTCTTTCTGGTAAACATGTGAGTGCGTATGGACAGGAAACACAGTTTCACTTTTTCCTGCCAAGGTTTTGATCCTACACATAATGTATTGCCATTTAGGAACACAGCAAACACTGATTACACATACCTGGCTGTAGGTTTGACTGTAATCTGCATGGGAGAGATTAAAATTTTATTACACCCTATAAAATGAGACATACTTTGTTCTGTTCACAGTGTGAAGTCAGTGCGCCTGAGAACATTCTCTCATTTTTTCCTGCACTGTGTCTCTGTGAGAAAAAAACAACTCATATACTATTATTATTCTGTGCTGTAATACCAGAGTATATACCAACTAAAACAACTTTATATGTCTTCTACATGGCTCAACACACACTGAGGCTGATGACTTTTTCCAGGGATTTGTTCATTGCATAGCATGGGATTAGTCTGATATCATCTACGAAGCATAACAATCCATGCTGATTTTTCATGGGCCTCAGCCTTAGATTTTAATTTACTGATAAAGCTAATGTTATTATCTATACTAGAAGAGATCTGATTCAAAGAAAATTAGACACAGTGGATATACTTCAGTTCAGTATTACCTTCTTTTTTTTTTTATTATTCGTGTTAGTGTGCAATCCAACATTTGGTTACGAGACTGACGAGGACACTGGCTTTTGGTGGCATGATGTCCAGAGAAATGGGATGGCAAACATATTTGCCTGTGTGCTTTAGGTATGGCGCTAAAAATTCACCACTGTATTGACAGAACAGCACATCACCTGCTCTCTCTCTCTTTATCTCTCTCTCTCATCTCCTCTGCGACTAGCAGCGATATTTCTGCTCGGCTGTGATGCGTTCACTGATGCTCGTAATGTCTCTAATATTGGTAGGAATAATCTGGTTTAAACAAGTCTCCCGAGAACCCGAGGGACATTTTGGCCCAAAGATTTGCACTGTAACAGTACCACGATTTAGTTCTCCTGCAATGCGTTTTTCCTTGTCCATCTTCATTCAATGATGAAAACACACGCAGCTTCTCGAAGTAGCAGTAGTAATAACTAGCCTACAGGAGTGGCTGCATATAAAGTAGCCATGTGTTTCCTCTTTGGCCACAAAACAACAAAAGGAATGGAATGTGGTATCACCACACTCCCAACTTGGAATCGGTTCAAAGAGATCAAACAACCCAAATTCCAATACAAAGTTTATGGTTTTAAGACCCCCAATACTGTGTTTTGAAGCATCGAGTGGCTTCTTCGTGATTTCAACTCGCATATTCTATAAAATCCAAAAATCTCAAACTGTTTGTCCCCACCGTCGATACGCAAACCCACGCCCTTGAATTACAGCACATTTTTGTTGTGCTGTCGCTGACAAAAATCATGAATACTTCATTTGTAATTAACATGTAGCCTGTTAGCACAGTGAAGTGTTGATCACACAAACCCCTTCTGTTGTTGTTCAAGGCCTCAAGTATATTTATGCTAAAGTGATTGGTACTTGTCAGTTGTACCGTTGTATACACACGTCCTCGATTGTGTGTATGTTCTAGGAAGGTATATTTCACAAAGGTGACCTCATAAAAGACCATAATCCCGTTTTGTTGTTTGTTTAGACACATCACAGCGGCAGTTACATAGAGACCGTGTAGGTGAAGCGAGGTGGGAGGATTGTTTCACTCTGCCTGCCAACTGTAGACAAGCAAACACCATCCAGCTCAGGCATATAGTTTACACAAACCCAAACATGCACAGATAATTAAGCAGAGGTAAAAAGCAGGCATTCACAGGCACAGGTACTAAATTACATTTAAAGCACTTATGACCATTGTAATGATACACATTTAAAGTAATGCCATCATAAAACATGTGGGTGGGGTTGGGGATGGAGGTTCTCCTATTTATGTATGTTCCATGCAGTTGAACATGCAACACTGTCACTATCAGATGTAATGTCCTTTTGGCAATGAAACATTGGATTGGAGGTTGTGTTTATTTGTGGCTTGTAGGTTGGAAAATCATATTCATAGCTATTTAATGTAGTATAAGTAATGTTTAAGTTTTGGCAGACAGTGATCAGATAAGACAAAACGCTTGCTTCTCTCCATCCACCAGTTCTATTTGTGACTTGTCTTCAGTTTTGTCCATCTTATCCACCTAAAAGCCAAGAGATGGAGCTGGAGGTGGCAGAGCTATTGATGCTAAGATTTCCGTTGGGAGTGACCAGGATGGACAGGATTAGAAATGAGCATATTCAAGGGCCAGTTTGGAGATAAAATAAGAGAGAGGATGAGATGGTTTGGCCATGTGCAGAGGAGCAGATGGAGCTTCCAGGCAGGAGGAAAAGAGAGGGTTCATGGACGTTGTTAAGGAGGACATGAGGACAGTTGGTGTAACAGAAGAGGACAGAAGGGGCAGGGCAAGATGGTGACAGTTGATCCGCTGTGGCGACCCCCTAAAGGGAGAAGCTCATAGAAGAAGATTGTGTATTTAGTCTTGTTTTGTTCTTTTTTTTACTGTTTTCGCTTCCAATGACTCATAGTGTTTCCAAGTGTGTTTTTTTTCTTTTCTGCCAATTCATGGGAAAGCGTCTTATTTGTAAGTATATGAAGAAAGAAAGTACTGCTACTTAGCACTTCAGAACAAGGGCTTTTCTGCATGGAGTTTGCATGTTCTCCCCGTGTGTGTTGTGGTTTTCTCTGGGTTCTCCAGTTTCTTCCCAAAGTCCAAAGACATGCACATATTTGAGCTTTAGGTCAATTGGACACTCTAAATTGACCGTAGGTGTGAGTGTGAGACGATTGTTTGTCAGTATGTGACCCTGTGATGGACTGGCGACCTGTCCAGGGTGTACCCTACCTTCCACCTTCTCTCAGCTAGGATTGGCACCAGCACTCCCTGCAACCCTCATGTGGATGAAGTGGTAAATGATGAGTGAGTGAATTACTTTAATGAAACTTTGCCACACAAAATAATTCATTTAGAAATGATTAACCTGTGAATACACCTGTAAGCCCTCAGTATATAGTGTAGAAAACTCAATCAAGTCCAGTAACCTACTACTATCGGCACTCCAAATAATACAAGGACCTGAATAACTAAGAACCTTCACACCTGTAAGCCTGTGTTTGCGTGTCCTTTCAGTAATGCATTGTTTTCATAACACAGACAATCCGCTAGCCTTTATAAAACTGCAGTGCGCAACTTTGAAATACAAACAAATGTCTGATTTCTTCATGATACACTGTGGGATCGACTAAGGTTTGAAAAGAGCATTAAATCTGGTCTACTTGAAGTGTCTCAGGATGCAAGTGAAGTGTGGATCATTTCATGAGAGCACGCAGGTTTGACTTCACGCCCGCTCCTATGATTCATGCCACACAAACAAAAAGGCTGGATTTTTCTAACAAGAAGAAACAAGCGTTGCATTTTACTGCATCCATCTGCAATTCCCACATGAAAACTGATTCAATTCAGCTGAACAAGCCCTTGCAGTTACATCCACAGAAAACACACCTCAAGTCCGAAGTGACATGTTGCATAACACACATACAGAGACAACACACACACACACACACTGAATCCACCATGTCCCTCTCACCAAAATGACACACCCACACAAAGGTCGTCTGAGTTTTTCGCTGAACTATGTTCCAGCTTTCCTCTTTCTCATCCTCTCTTCCCTTTTGATACTGTCACCTCTTCTTATCTCACTCCCATGCCTTTTCATCCTCTGTCCCCTTTCACCTTCATCACTATCTCTTCTTGATCCCCACTTTTTCTTTTATTTTCCTTTCTTATTGTCCCTTGTTCGTTCAGCTGGAAAGGTAGCCCACTCTCTCTCGCTCTCTCTCTCTCTCTCTCACTCTTGCTCTGTGGTGTTTTCTGTTGCCTGTGGATGTAACAACATGGGATTGATGTAGCAGTCGGCTGCTTTCTGCATCCTCAGCAACATCACACAGGCTGCACACTGTGAGTGTGTGTTTTGATTCGTGTACATCGTGGGTCTGAAGGGCAAATTGGAAAGAGCAAATAGGGCGAGGGTAATGGAAAATAATTCTCCAAAAGCCTCATCGTGAAATGTATTTGATTCAAGGCAAGCGGTGTGTTGAGGAAGGGACAGCTGTCTGCCTCACTTTGATAAAATAATGAAATACAAATGAAGTGTATAGTAAACAGGAGTGAAAATATGCTCTGAAGTTAGTTCTAAACCCAGCCATACACCCATTTCTTTACGAACACAACATTGCACCCTCTTCTTTAGCGTTTGACATTTTTAATGACAGGTGATTAAGGAAATGGAAAGGCTGTGCTCAATTTGTTGTCTTGCTTACTCTTGAGATATGCCGTATGTTCTCTTGTTGCTTCTCTCCTCAGAAACACTGCAGAATAGAAAGGGAGCATGTAAAGTAGAGTGACACTGTGAGACTCTAAGAAAACGTGAATGAAAGAGGAGCAGATGAACAACAGACAAAGGAAATACTGTGAGACAAATCCTGAAGGAGCGTCAACATCTTACAATCAGCTCCTTTCTAATTAGCATGCTTGTTAACCCCACAGTTTGGAGTGCCTGTTTAAGTGTTTCCTGTGGGGAGACTTCTTGTCACTCACAATAAATTCAGGGAAAATCTTCTGAAGCTGTGAAGGTTGTGTGCTCACATATGGACAGTGGTGCACTGCGCTGCAGCCTGCAGTGTGCTGTAGTCCCAGTGGTTCAGCAGGATGCTTTGTATCCACGATAAACACCAAAGCAGTTGATGTACACATCCTATTAAATGATAACAGATTGCACCGCACCTCACAGTTTACAGCAGCAGGCCGTAGTATTGTGTGCTGGCCTAACTATCAGCAGTATCTTGCTCAAGGACACTTCAGCATGAGGGCAGAAGGAGCTAGGAATCAAACCTCCCTGCGGTTTATGAACAAGCTTCTCCACAACCACCCTATTAGAATGTCTGCGGCTAAAGGTTAATGATGAAGAACCACGTTACTATTGGAAAGCTTATAGAGGCTTCTGCCCTCTGCTTTCAAAGAATAATATCCTAATTAAAACTATTAAATACAATTTTGCTGCCTAAATCCCCATATTTTTATTTCAGGTTTTTTTTATTATTAAATCATTTAATTGTCCCCTATGCGAGTCTTCTCCTTCTTCAGTAACGTGAAATATGAACAAATGTCAATCAGCTCCACAGAAATGATTTGTGTTCGGTGCAGACAGACACAAGCAGCAGAAAGATTGACCTAGTAAAGTGTGACGGCTGCAAACAGGTTGGAGTCTGACTGAAAGTCACAAAGAAGTGAGAAGCGGGACATTTTTCAAAAACACTCGTTGGTCATTTGGTGGAATGAATGCTTCCTGACACAGCACAACCCTGAGCTTGTGATGTATACAAACAAACTCTCCCTCTGGTCTGGTCTCGTAGTACTGCTTGACAGAGCCTGTTTTTGATGAAAGACACAGCATAAGATTAATGTTCCATTTTTTCTGTTCATAAAGACTGAACTGACACAAAAAAAAACTAACATTAATATCAGTAAAACAATGATGCAGAATGTACACAGTGTTGGGTATGTGGGAGACTACTTATTGGATTTGCATGTTCTCACGTGGTTAGGAAATGATTTTTTTTCCCCACTGCAAATTCTGGAATTATATTTATTCAGCTTGTGTTATCAAAGTTCTTTAAAATGACTTTTTCATATCATGTAGAGTACTGTGCAAACGTCTTATTTTAGCCATGCTTTAATGACTTTAGGGTATAATTTCTAAATTGCCTTATTGGAACACGTCCAGAAAAGACAGGAAAAATGGATGCAGTTTTAAGTTGCAGTATCACATTATGTATTCAACGATCCACAGCCACTTTTTTAATGGCAAGGTAGTTCTTGAGAGAGATGCTAATCACACACGGTGTGATCCATCTACGTGACGTTTCCTGTGTGTTTTGTGAATATAAGCATTGGAAAGGTTAACCCTTTCTGATGTGGTGCACGAAGGCAACATTATAACACAAAAAGCAACAGAGCACATCTCCCGCACAGAGTGAGCACAAAATAAATGTAACAAATGTAGCTTAAATTAACCAAAACCTTGTGTGACATTTTCAAGCAATTTATTCTGTAATGGGATGCACTTTACACTTCATGTGTTGTATCCCCGTGGAAAGGTTAAGGGGTAGTTGAAATAGAACAGTGAAGCAGAGAAGTAGCTTAATGACTTTATTTTTTGTATTGTTTTGCAGCTGCATCTGGAATCTAATTCTCAGGTTTGACACCAGAGGCGTTGAGGACAGCAACATTAGATCACAGCCTGAGGTGATGCCACATGTGGGGATTATTACGCAGTCACCTCTGCCTCTAAGTTCTGATTGCAAGAGTCTCATTTACAAACCTGGTGAATCCCAGTTAACAATCGGATGTGACTGCGTCACAACCTTTCACACCGCGCCTATAACGATACGTCTGAGTACTTTTATCACCGTAAATGACAGCGCGTTGTGGCTCATTGCGTTCATGTTTGGATGGTCGTCATGTGTGGATGCACATATTGTAAAACGAAATGATCTGTGTGGTTTCGTGGCGTTTCACACATTAATCTGTGCCGAATGGTCATGAGTCTTTATTGCTCTGGTTTTAATGCACATGACTTGCTTCCCACATGCTGTAACCTTACGCAGAGTGCTGTAGTTGCATGCACGGATGTTGAATAAAAGCAAATATTTCAGTATCATTCACAGCTGAGTTTGTACATAATGGGGTTTTGCAGAACTTAAGGTATTGTTAAGCAATGAGGAGACAGGTGTCTTCTCATTAAGATGTGAAAATGTACTAAAATGATCAAATTAAACCAAGTTATTGCACCCTTTTTTTATCGTGAATAAAAAACTATGGACTCCTCCCACTAATATAACTCAAGTCAGAATAAACTGCCTGTAAATTGCACACAGGAAGCATTTCAGCTGTTACACAAGATGTTAAGCTTTCATCATATCACATTGTTCTTTTTCCTCAAGAGTGGACTCTGGTTCCATTACCTAATATGTGCCATTAGTTGTATATCAGAGCATAGGCGCGTTTTTATCTTTACAGGCAATCACCTATGAATAAATCCTTTTGAAGAAATATATGAGTGCCTACTTGAGAGGTAAGGACCCAAACACAGAGCACCTCTTATTATGTAAGGGGTTTCGTCAGCAGCTTGAGAAAGAGCTGGTCGTGACTCTTTCTGTTGCTATGAGACTTTGTAGAGCAGCAGTTTTGTTTTTTATTCGCTGAAATGTGGTGAAACCCTTTTTTTACCTTCATAACGAGAAGATGAAAGTTTCCGTCCGTGGTTTGAAAACGGTACATTTGACTTGTTTCAGACACAGAACATTATACGCAACTTTCCTTGCTGTCTCTCTGTTTTGATGGGTCATTCAATAAATTGTTCCGTTTCATTAGAACCTTGATGCTTCATTTCAGATGATTCTTTTAGATCCTCAAACACTTACTACTTAAAGACAAGTGATCCCCCAATTCCACTAGTCAAAAACCACAGTTAAATCCTGAGTTTACTGTAAACAGTGTTTTTTTGTTTGTTTGTTGGTTTTTTGACCAATGGGAATGTGTTTAATCAGCATTCACACCTGGGTCAAACAAATCAAACGTGTTTCTATTGGTTATTGGCTTCAGCTCCAAACAGAATCGATGGGAGTGTAACGCTGCGTTCACACAGGAGGCGAAGACTCTTGTTGATGCGATGATCAATAAGCGTTGAGATGCTCCGGATGATGTCACGCACTTGCCAGCAGTCAGAAACTTATCATGTGTGTATGCAGGCATTCAAAGTTGCCATATGTCTCTTGAGGAAACGTCTGCAGAGAAGAAACTGTCGTGTGTGTGGAAGCGGTTCTTATCACCAACTTGTGTCCGGCTCCGAATGGTGTTGTGAAACCACACGTGGCGACGGTTTCTTCTCCTCTCTGCAGAGAAGAAACAGAGAGTGAAGCAATGCTTAGCCATTGTTGATGGTGAAAGGAAATGCCTGTTACTTCTGTCTTTAGGCCACAATACGCCGAGCTCCGGAATTTGCGTCATTGGTTACTTTGCTTTCTTTCTTCTAATAGACTCTATCTTTGGCTGACAGTAGAACACCACGGTTGTCCTCGTCAGTAATCGGGTGTGAATGAGTAGAAGTGGATGAATGTGATTTAATAGGGAAGAAAAAAAAAACCCTCAGCATTAAGTGAACCATCCTTGGACACATTTTTTAATTTGTTTCTTTCTCCTGAGACAAAAGTGAAGCACATTACATTTTGGAATTTGATTGGCTTAAATAAATACCACTGGATTATTGGGTCCTCGAGCAAAGTTTCTGTTCTGAGACACCTAAATACCAAGTTATAGCCCCGCCACCTTTGTGCTGTTTGTCAAATGATTCCTATTATGAGCAGGGTAAACAAACTATTATTGGTCAAGCAAGAACAAGCAAGTTTAAATAATCCATAAAATCATTGAAAAGCTGTCTTTAAAAAGTGAATGTTCAAGAAAATAAGAAAAAACAGCAGTCACGTCAATTGTAAACAAACTTAACAGATTTATTTATTAATGAAGAATGTAAACCATGTGTCGTTTAAACACTTTTATTATCAAGCTCAGTATGTTTGGCCACATGCACTAACTTTGTGAATTATTATAACTTTTTTTTTTACAGCCTCAGGTGAAGCCACATATGCACAAAGCCTAGAAAGAAATAACATTTGAGATGAACTCATTGGCAACATGGAGTATCCCATACCTAATGATTAGTTAATGATTATTTACTTCTTGTGTTTAGTTATAAGTTAAAGTGTCCCCTCACACACACATACGCACAAGTAGGTGTTAAAAGAGCATTCAAAGAAAAACCTAAAACAACTTCCCTTGAGGCTGTTTAACAAATTCCTCCTTAATTATTCAAACATTTGGTTTCCTCCGTCTCATCATGTCACCATTTCTTCATATCTTTCATTCGAACATAGTCGCTTCATTAAAAGACAATGTACTTCAAGGTGTTACCAACACTCAACACCATGCTCTCCTGCCAAACTGCTGAGTAGAAATGATCACACACAAGATGATTCATTCACTGCATGGACACAGTTTTTTTAGAACAAAGAAACATTTAAATTTATTTAATTCATTTCACGGATGCATCGGAAATTCATTTTGTCCTCAACGAGATTACAGGATTTGGGACATCTGTAGTCAACTGATGGACTTTGCATTGAGTACCTGGCACCATCACAATCTGGAAAAAAACAGAATATCACAGAGATTATTTGCAAGAAAATATACGTGATATATGTTAAATAAGTGGTTCCCAGAGTTTTTGAAATACGTAAAAAAAGATTTTGCACTTTTACCAAACATTGCACTGTGTTTATATGCACAAACACATACACGTGCATAACTGTCCCTCTGTCCAACCAGATTGTGTGTGTGTAGTGCAGGTTCTGAACAAGGCTCTCCATCTTAAAGGGAGAGCAAGACAGATGGACGGATACACAGACAGGAAACAGAATGAGCACAGGGCAAAAAAAGAGAGTGGATGAAGAGGAAATGTAAATAAGATGCAAGGGGAGAAAATGCAAAGGCTAATGTTCGGTGAGATAAGCAGAGGAACAATACAGTAAGAAGTGGGAGAAGTGAGGCGAGGACACAGCAGAGAGAGGCTTGGTGCAGGAAGAGAAAGAAAGGGCAGGTGATGATGTGGAAACTTAGTAACACTGTATGAGAGCAAGGTGAATAAATGAGCGATGGATGAAAAGGTTAGATAAAAGGAAGAAAGGAATTGTGCTGTGTGTGAAATGACAGGATGAAAAATGCTGCAGCAGTAAAAACCCGTCCAAACCTTTTATGTATTTGTGAACTCCTTCAGGGAAACATCCGTCATGAGTGGGAGACACATTTGTTTCTCCCCGTTTGATGATTGTTCTTTGAATCTGGAGACTTTTCAGGTGGAGTGATTATTAATGGAAAGAAGAAAGGATCATAAACTGTACAAAACTCACTTAGTCATTGCATTCGTCCAGAATGTTTCCGCCTCTCCTCATAATCAGCAGTGACTTTGGAGGGAACATGTTTTCTGTCCTCCTGTATTGGCTCTTTTGTTAACTGGGCTGCACTGCACCTGCACTGCATCACTCTTTCTTTCTCTCTTTCCTCTGTCCTCTCTTCTCCTGTGCTACTCTGCTCTCTTCATTTCACATTCTCACTCCCTCCTCCACGTCGCTGTAGTTGTATTGAAATGCACAGAGATCGTACATCTGGTGCCCGATCCATGGGTTTGTTTTACTTTTCATCCGTCAAGCTCGTTTGATTTCAGGGACACTGCAGATGTGATTTGTGGTTCTGGCCTTCGTTTAAGCCACATGCTCACGTTCTTATGCAGCTGTTGTGCATTTAAATACGAATATATCAAGGTCTTGAGATTTGTGTAAGAAAAAAGTCCTCTCTTTGATCTCTCAGTATCGTTGTCAGAGGAGGAAAAAGTGATGTTGTTCACCTGTTGTGTGTTTTCCTTTCACATGGCTGCCTTCCAATCCAGAGGTGTCAGTCAACGAGGTGACCTTTGTCGGGTCACATACATCACAACGACTGAACTGAAATGAGGCAGTCTGGTCTACAGAGGATTTCCCTGTCATGTTAGCAATGTCACCTAGCAGCTGAGGTACAGTCACACATGCAACAAAGGTGTCATGTGACGTAGCAAGAGTCGTGTCAAATTCTACTTGAGGCTCCTTTTTTTTTTTTAACATTATCCATTTGATCGATGCATGGTGCTTGTCCTTACAAGTATTTCCCAAATTATCTTTTCAAAAAGCCATTCATCACTGATTCATTAAGAATCCTAAGATAGATTCACATTGGAAGTATCAACTAACTGGAGCATTTGAAATGCAGCTGTGTTTTTCAGTGCCATTTGCTCATCTGGTCATTATGTACCATTTCCTGTTTTACTTTGAAAACTAACATTCTTCTCTTGTTGCATGTGTCTTTACTTCCTGTCATGATTCCGCACCCCCCCCCCCGGCTTGATTACATGCCCCGCCTTTATCACTTTCACCTGTGGTCAATTAGCCACACCTGCAGTATATAGTCTTCCCTCATCAGATAGTCTCTGGCAGTTCCAGCATTTGTGTTTCCTGTTAAGAGCCCGTAGAAATGTGAATATGGTTCTGTTTTTGAGGGATACGCAACCGAGGGTGACCTGGCTCTGGTACTGTAAAAGTAAGTGTGAATTTGTCAGGCTGTCCTCTGATTATGTCCATGAATGAAGTGATTCAAACAATGTTTACACAGTACAACAAACAATAGGTTATAAAAGTTTGTTTCTGGTATCTTGAAAAATAAAACAACGTAATCATATTTGTATAAAATGCTATACTGTACCTGGTCTGGTTGTTTGAATATTATAATATTAACAATACCGTTTATTTGTTGGTGTCTTTCTTGACACTCGAGGTCACCTCACATAAAGTATGAACACATAACTGAAAAATACAATCAAATAAATATAATTGAATGGTGAAGTGTGGTCAGTGGGAGTATGCCATTCTGCACTGGTGAGTTTGGATTTGAAATGTGGGAGAGTCAGTGTTGCAGTGGTCAGGAGGGAGGGAATTCTAGAGCTGATGGGCTGAAGGGACAGTGAGGTGGACCGAGGAGGACGATCTCAGGGTGCGGGCAGGAGTGGAAATGTGGAGGAGATCTGAAAGGTACGGAGGTGCAAGATTGTGGATTGCTTTGAAAGTGAGGAGCAGTATTTTGTAATCGATGCGTTGTGTGATGGGGAGTCAGTGGAGCTGTGTCGGCTTGTCAACAAATGCTTTGTGAGAGGCAACATTGTTTCCTAACTGTAGGGGGACATTGTGTTAGAAAGACTTTGGACTTGGACTTTTAGACTTATTTTAACCATAAAATGTCCTGTGAGTAAGTGCTTTTGACTATTTTTACAGAATAACTTTCAATATCTGGCAGTTATTTATAATTTACTGTGTTTTTCCAACTCTCTCCTCTCTGGGGACAAAACTTTCAGAAACCAAATTTTTCCGATAGCACAAACCACCGAGTAACTACGGTAATGCAACGTGCACTTGCACAAACGTGTTGTCTGTCTGTGAAACGCTCAGTTTTAAAGAGTTATTTTGTTTTTTTGCAAATTGTTCTGTGTTGCGCTGGTATGACATAATGCTATTTATATGGCTGACACTGCTATCACCATCACACCGTCACCTCACATTCATGTTCATATATTTCCAGTCCATATACCACGAGCATTTATCATGCAAGTTTGTGTATATTAGAGTGGAAAATTGACTTATATGGAGTTATTGTGCTGCAGTGTGTGTAATGTGTGCCTCTATTCTGCCACCCTGCCCCTGTGTGTCCTATGACCACTAGTTTATTTTGCACTGCTCTTTTTTTTTTTCTTTACTGAGGCCCAGGGCTACTGGCAAGGAGAAGAGAAGAGAAAGCAGGGAGGAGGAGAGGAAAATGAGAGAGGAGCCACGGGTTATTTTTTTTAGCTCAGCCTACCACCGCCCCTCCAAAATAGTTCCCTTATTTTAAGCTGTCCCTGATAACAGAGGAGAGGCTGCAGTTCAGAGAGAGATGGGAAGAGATAAAGACATCATTGTTCTTTGATGGTATCAGTGTGGCCTAAACTTATAAGGTAAAAGAATATGAAAGACAAGATATGAGTGCATGTTTGCTTCTGCTGACTGTTGGTATCTAACCGCAGTGTGTGATTACATGTACAAATCAAACAAACACTTGTAGCCTCAGTCTCACATAGTGGATTGAGTTGGTGTTTTAATCACTGAAAACACATTTTCTACAAAACCCTTTTTCATCTTCCATTTAACAAAACCTGTGGAGGCTTTATCTTCACTAACTCTGCGAGAGCAGTCTATCATCTTTCAGATTTCATGGCGGAGTCATTGAATGCTTTGTGTTGCGTTGATGTGCTGATTGCACGCTGCACAGATAAGATTGGACATGCATACTAGATGGCAGATGGACACACAAACAGACACACAAGTCACACAAATCAAAAACATACAAGCCTGGGCACTGGGTGCATAAGCAGCACTCCAGCATTGCATAATTTCTTGCTTTTTGCAACCATGTTATCAGATTAGAGCCGTCACGTTGGCCGTGTGAGACATGTGTCTCACATGTGTCACACAGCACCGCTCTTCTTGAGAAACGTGGTCTCACCTGTTTGTTGGATCTGCGCACAATTCTCAGCTAAACTGTGAAATAGTTTTACCATGTGTCTCACTGTCTGTAGCTGAGCAACATGTCACAAACACAACTCTCTGTGGCCGTTTCACAGTGAAAGCACATTCTGTTTAGAGCTGAAACGATTAATCGATTATTAATCAATTACTTAATTAATCGACAACTATTTTGGTAATCGATTAATCGGTTTGAAGCTTTTTTTCATGATTAAAACAAGATTTCCGATTGTTTAAGCTTCTTAAATGTGAGTATTTTCTTAATTTCTTTGCTCTGAATAACAAAGAAATCATTCATAGTGCATCATCATCACAAAACGAGACCTTTGAGAACATCAACATTTTTTTTTAAGGTTTTCTGATATTTTATAGACCAAGCGATTAATTGATTAATCAAGAAAATAATCGACAGATTAATCGATTATGAAAATAATCATTAGTTGCAGCTCTAATTGTGTTCACCGAATCTATCCCTTTTTTTTTTTTAAAGTAACATGGCTTTTACTGTGAAATATATGCAGGAATGGCTTTTAACTGCAATTATTTGAGTATGTTAATAACAATTATGAAAGCACCATATAAAACATAGCAGCAAGTAGCAGACACACTTCCTGTGGGAACAACAGAGACTCAGCAGTCACACACTGCACATGCATCCAGTGCGGCCCATGCAGACATTGCACTTTATCACTTATCCTCATCATCTGCAAGAGTGTTGAAGAGAACACATACATGTACCTCTGTGAGGTTGTGACCTCTGTATTTCCTCAGAGGGAGTCAACTTTGACCTTTGTCGGTCAATCCTGTCATTTGTTACACAACAGTTGTCGTTTCCCTGAGGTCTAATACAGCTACTAAAGGTATAATAATCAAAAGGTCATGGTTTGTGTTGTCTGAACCAACACACACCACGGCTGCACCGCAAACAAAGCCGCTTGTTTAGCTTGCAGAGTCATATAACACACAATCTTAAGTTCGAAGATTGAAAATCTGATGGCAAAATAATACTCATCTCATGTAAAACCAAAAGTATAATACACATGCAATAGGCAAAACGTCCAGAGCCCTGAAACTCTGGAATAGTTATTTAGAAGAGCATAGTTGTACCATTAGAAGTCATGACCACAGCAGCCCCGTAATCCACCATTTCAATCCAATTGACCATAATGACGCCTGTCTGAATCATGTAGACATACTCCACTCTTTAACTACTCTGGATTTATCCTTCAGACACCAAAGGACTCCCTCTGTTTCCCTGTGTGTTGTCCGACCTTTTTTGTGTGTGCTGTGGGTGCTTGTACAGAAAAGTGCTTTTTAACCATTGCCCTGTAATTTAAAACTATTATTATTATTATTATTATTATTATTATTATTATTATTAATAATAATAATATTATCATTGCATTTGTTGTCGTAGGATAGAGTTATATTAGTGGTACGTAATGAGAAGTCCAACAATTGTAAGACACACTGTAATTGCCTTGTTTTTTGCTGGTATGTTTTAATGCACCTTTTTTTGTGGTGCATATGTATCTCTTTGTTTGATATATCCATAAAAGACATAAATATTTTAAGTTATGCAAATAATATATATGTGCGGAGAGTCATGCATTTGTGTGTACAGCACATGAGGACAAATATGGAAAACACATACACAATCAATGACTTGTAACATGTTGTGACCAGTATCATGTGATCTGACATGGCGTTGGCAGTGACACATCAGCAGGTTTTGGTGAATAGTTTCCACACCGAGGCAGTTTTTTGTTTTTAAGTGCATGTACATTTCTGACTCATTTCCTATCAGATACTGTGTGTGTGTGTGTGTGTGTTAGGGTCACAGCAGGCTGCAGGCTGCTTTCTCCTCTCAGCTGTTGTCTGATACTCTCCTTTCTTTCATTTCACCTCTATTACAGTTTTCGTCTCCTGACATTTGCGACTAATCCAGTTCGGCAGGCTGATCATCACTGCCCTGCAGAAACTCCCCCGCTCAGCAAGGACAACCTCTCGACAAACCTGCTCGTTTGTTTCATTAATGAATGTGAATTCCTGTCTTTCTTTTCCCCTCTTTCTATTTTGAATCTTAAAGAAAGAATTACACATTTACATAGGCATATTTTCAAACTGGATGAGTCACAAAAGTCAAGAGACATTAGCTCAATCATGAGAGGCTTCTCCAAAATCGTCATTGCTGTGAAACCGCATATTCAGCTTTTTGGGCGCCCTCTCTTGGCTCGGGCCAGCAGACAGCTGTCTGCTTTACGTGGCAACACTTCTGATGTTAAATTGTCTATTAAACTCCAGTTGTTTGTGTTCAACTTTGTCAGGTAGGGTATTTTACTTTTTCTGTGTTCAAGCACAGACAACAGGGCCACAGTATGATGAGTCCATGGGCATGTTTTGCAAATGACCTGCTTCTGAGCAGCAGCACCAGCTGGTGTAGAGAAAGAGAGAGAGAACCTTAATCACAGCAGCGCTTGTCACACACAGAAAATGCATTATAAGAACGTTTTTATCATCTTAAAGGAACACTTGTTCTATGGTCACTGACTTGCCACAGAGTGATAATAGGATAATATTACTGGGCAACATAAAACCTAACCAGTGCTATTTTGAGAAACAGAGTCGTGTAGAGTCGATGGGCCTAATTAGAATTGTGTGAACTCATTTGACAAAGGTTTGAATGTAACAGACTTCTTTCTACTAAAAAAATGTACAGTATTTATACAGTAGAAAAAATAGTGTTTTATGAAACTCATAACTTTTCCCTGAATCACTTTCAGAATGAGATCAAGATATAAATAACACATAGCCACTGATCAAAAATCATGTTTAAACTGTAGATATTGATCAATGGGAACATGTTTAATCAGCATTCTTTCCTCGATCATATCATTGTGTTTTTTATCAGCTGCTGATCAGGATCATTGGGAACTAAGACCTTCATGAACAGGCTTTCTTCTTCCTCTGTTTTCATTTTAACAGAGATGCACCATTTCCAGCATGACCCTATGACATGGATTCATGTTCTGGCCTTTAAGCACAGCATTTGACACTTAGGTTTGTAGAGATCTTTACCTTTTGAAAGTGTATAATTATAGTATAATTCATTTCATTAACTTGATCATCTAAACAGTTGTATTTAAAAGAGAAAAGATGCAAAATAGTAACCATCAGTGAAAGCTATGAAACCCCCAGATTTACCCCCAGATTTTAATGTGAAAGAGGCTTTAGATATTGTCATTATCTTGGTAAAGTGTTGACTTTATGGTCACTGTTAGGGGCTCATCATCATCACTTTTCACTGGTCAGCAGCTCGTTTCAAAAATAAAGATGAATTCTGTCATTAAAAGTGTGTTGATGCTACAGCAAACACTTAGAGAAGCAAAGGTGTAGAAAGGGTCAAAATGGGTGAAGATTTCCAAGATGTTACATAACGTGTCAGTGTTGGATAACCAACTCTACTACTACTGTCTGGACTGAGAGAGAGAGAGAATCAGCAAGAACAAGAGACGGGGAGAGCAAAAGATGGAGCCTCGTAGAGAGATATCTAGTGAGGAGAGTGTTTGTGAAGAGATGTGCTCAGTGACTCAGTGTTGCATTTGTCCCATTTGGTGTCTCCATTCTGCTCCTACCAGCCTGTGTTTGTTATTCAGTTATTCCTATGTATTTATTCCTATAAGAAGGAACAAAAACTAGAATTTTGCCTACGGAGTTCATCTCAACAATCAGATATTTTAAAATACTAATGCCCACTATAGTCCTACCTTCTTGGAGTAAAATTCTTTGACACGCGATCAAGTAACTTGTTTAGATGTTGCCACTTTCCCCAAGCATGTGTATGAATTGTTGCTTTGTAAGAGACATCGCTCTGTGAGATGAACTGTTTCCCATATGCACTTAAAAACTGAGCGACAAGATTGAGAATGACAAGATTACCAGAGTTTGGCTTTAGTGAGGTATTTTGAAGCACTTTAGGAAATATGTTTACACCCTGAATGTGTCTGCAGCCCTTCACTTAATCTTTTTTTTCTGCTTAAAGCTGTAGAAGAGAGATTACAGTTACCTGATGCTCTGACATCATGTTATTTTGATATGCAAGGAGCGTATGGAGCGATCTGTATCTCTCGCATAGGTGACTTAACCCTTTAACACCTAAACCTCTAAACGTCCATCTTGGCTTTTTTGCTTATTGTAGCAATAAAAGTGAGTAAGGACTTTTGCCCATTTTTCCTTCCTTCCAATATCTGGCAGTTATTTACTGCAAGTTGTATTTAAAAACAATGTAGTTATACACGAACACCAGATTTGTGTGTTATATTTCAAATTTGAACGATATAAAACATGTTTAAAATAGCATTTGCTTGAGTTTTTGTCTCAATGTCAAAACAGGCCAAAAAATGAAAACTATGTACAGGAGTTTTTCTGTTTAACTCTTTCCTCTCTGGTGACAAATACCCTGATTTGCAGGCTTCCTGCAACGGCACGAGTGAAATGACCGTTTTAACCACGTTGACTTTGACTTTCTACTTCTCAGCTTTCAGAAACCATTGGAATTTTTCCGGGTAATTACGGTAATGCAAAGTGTGCATATATGCTAACGTGCCATCTGCGATGCGCTTGGTGGTAATTAAAGGGTCAATTTGAATATGTAGAGCAAATCTATAATCAAGAGTTTACTGATACTATTGTGTAGACCTCTATTTCACAAAGGTTCAGCAAAGATCCTTTTTTAATTACTTGCTTCAAGTAAAACAAAAATGTGTTTTTAAATATGGAAAAAATAACTGTTTTAAAATTAGGGGTTTTTTTATGTGGTATTGCCTTCATTTGTGGTTACAGTTCACATTAAATGAAACTGATGAACACCAGCTGCCATGCGATAATGAATTTATATTATGTAACAAATAAATAGAAATAGATTAGCTTTTCACTTAAGTGAAGCCATCAAAGTGAAGCATCATTTTTCTCTGTACCTAAGATGACAGGTAGGTATCTGTATTCAGTCATAATCAATAATGCACCAAAGACAAGGCAACTTTATGGGCCAATATTAGGGAAATAGGCTTATTAGGATCTGAAAGCACAAAATACCAACCTTAGTATATGGAGAGCCCATGTTTCTGAAGGTAACACAGATAATATTTATAATATAGAGTCTGTTCTGGTATAAAACCTAAGTGGAGTAAAGAAGGGCCACTGCCCTCAATTTGCTATAACTTTACAAAAGTCATGCTGACTTTCCCAGGTAAAATCTTTAGGTGTTAAAACGACATGAGATTGAAATTGCTTCAATCTGAAAATCCCTTCATATCTCACCATCACACCACCACTGTCTGTGTTTCACTTTATAACTGTCTCATCAAATTGCCTCCGCCTGTAGAAATGGAGGTGATATATTCTCGGGAAATAATTGAGGCGTGTGAACAAAATCTGGTCAAAGTTACAAGTTAAAGGGTACAAACAATGCAGGACTTGTAGACTTTGTAAAGTCTCTCGTGCAGTTAATCTGGAGCCCAGTCTTATTCGTGACAACCAATTACACATAATTACATTAGTGCGCAGGGAATCAACGTGTAGCTGAAGAATTTCAACGGTGCAACATGAAAAAATCGTCCACTGATGTCAGCGATTCTGGGAGAATAAGGGCTAAAACTGTAGAGTAACCATCGGGTGGATGTTTAAAACTACTTTCTGCCACGACCACACAACTCATTACTCGCTGCGTTGTAAACTTGTAATTATGACATTGTGTATTTACAAGCACATTTGTTTCCTCGCCGCTTTGCAGCGTGTAAAAGAGCATTGTCACTCGTATGTATTCTAATAAAGCTGTCTACCTTATGCCTGTACTATGACTAAAAAGCCCATTAGTGGCTTTTTACCTCGGCTCGATGTCCAGAGGAATCATAGCAGTGAAGTTTGGATCTGAGCTGGAGGCTGCTCCTTGAGGGAAATGTGTTAACACTGCAAAACATTTCCCCCTCTGGCTTTTAAAGCAGTACTGTGTGCTCTGATTACAACTGTGTACACACACACACACACACAATGTTCTTTCTTAGTGGGAGAGCTTTTGTAAATAAGAATGAGGGCCCCTGCTATATCATGGTGGTAACTTCCCAATTCTTATTTATTTGAAGTAACTGCATGACAAATTGTTATCTTTAGCAGAGGGGCTTTCCCATATTTTACCCAGCCACATTATACTAAAATGTAAATGATCCTATTATAAATCAGCAGTCTACTATTATCATAATTATGGTGACAGTCTAATAAAAATGCAACCCCACAGAGATGCAGCATGCTTCTCAGCCTGCATTCATCAAGGAGCGTACACTGATGTAATCCAATAATGCAACATTCCTCCCATAAACTATTAGCAAACAAAAGTGTTCCCATAATTAACATTTGTAAAGACAACAGTGACACACCACTGACCTCAATTTGGATGTATTTGATTACGATGACTCGTATGAATCGGTATAATGAATATAAATCTTACCGTTTTCTGTACGTGGTGTAGTGCGTTGTCCGATTGTGACTCACATTTACATTATGACCACTGTTGTGAATTGTGTATTGACTTATGCATTATGCAAGATGGGAATACTTCATGTTTAAATGATTGCTTACTTCATGTATGACCTGCTTTGGAAAATGCTGTTTACATGACCATGGCTTATCCAAAGTATTGTCCTAATTGGGTTAATATTGGAATGTTACTGTCCATGTCGTTGTCCAGTGATGCACAAGCAGCTATATGAATCGTGGCTTTGATATAGAAAATAATTGTCCATACACTATTCAATTCTAAATTACAAAACAGACTTATTGGAAAGTAATGAGAAATTGTATCAAAGTGCCTGAGTGTTCTTTCCCTCCATGTGAGTTGTTTTATCTCCTGTGCTTCAGTTGCATCATCCCACCTCATTTGAAACTGTACAGACATTTGTGCTACGTCACTCTCGAAGCTTGCCGTGGTGCAGTGTTAGCAAGATTGTTTGACTGACAAGCGTGAGAATGGCTGCGCTCTAAGCAGCCACCCCATGGTGCAGCTACTGTGAATTATGAATGAACGGACTGAGGCTTTCACTTCCTTGTGTCGACTTCATAGCTGCAAAGGGCTCTCTCTTCTTTCCCTCTCCATATTTCACCCCTGTTGTAGTGAAATGTGCTTTTAAGCGAGTTAAATTAAAACAAACACAAGTCTTTCTTCTGTAAAAAAAGATTGTCGTCACTGTAATAAGTTCAAAAAATGCATGTTTGTTTATAACATTGAGGATAATGAAACATACAATGCAACATTCCTGTGTGCTTTAAAATCACTTTGTTAGTCTCTTCTGAGTCCTATAGCTATTTAATCTTACAGGAGCATAACACACATTTGTCTAATAGACACATGGAAGCAAGTCATTACACCCCTTTAAATTTTCTATTATTGTGTCATTGTAATTGTATTAAAATGTCTTTAGTGTTTCCTCATTCCAAAATTCTGAGCTTCATTATGGTGTTTCCTCAGGTCCAGTAAACATCGCCTCACTTGCGAGTGGATGGGTGAGGGTGGAGCGTTATGATTCAATTTTTCTGGCTTTTACTCTGTAAAGCACTTTGAGATACATTCAAATAAACTCTCATTGATGGACTGATTACACTTGGAATTGGATACAGATAACCTCGGCGTACCACAAGAGACGATACTCGGCTCACTGATTCACTTTTATTGCTTGTTGCCTTATATTACAACAATTTACATTTTTATTTGTTCACCCAATTGATTATTTATTCATTCATTCATTCATTCATTTATTTAATGTCGTACGGCGGGTGCACCCTGGACAGATCGCCAGTCCATCGTAGGGCTAACCCTCCGAGACAAACAACCATTCCCTCTCACTGACTGAATTATTGCAGACAGACACCTAATCTGTTTTTCTCTGCTACCCAGCTCTTCCGTTATTTATTTTTTAATGCATAGTCCCCTGGTCTTCTAGCAGCTACGTCCCATTGTCCTACTTTTGTTTCTCTGAACTTGCACCTGCTTTGTTTCTCTGACTCAACCTGTCTCGAGCTTGAATTACGTAATCAGCAGGTGTTTGAAAGCAGCCTCTTCATCTGTGTCTTTTTAGAAAAAAAACATCTTTTCAGTTGCCCTTATCTGTCCCTTAAGCTAGAATCAATCCTTTTATTTGTCTTTGCTGCATTTTGCTCAGCAAACCACACTTCTTTCACGTTTATATACCGAGCACCTGCCGATTCTGCCTTTTCTGTGTTTCTGCTCCAGTTGTATTTGGTGGCCATGTCTCAGTGTCTCCATCAGATCTCCGTTCCACATGATCTCACCTCAGTATTTGGCCCCGTCACTGTCCTTACATTATTAGCCTACTCCCTGTGGATTTAACATCCAGCCCCTCAGAACCCGGTCAAATGCAATGACCTCCATAAGCAATCCTGTTATCCCACCAGTTAGATTCTTCTCAAGCTCAGGACCTATTCCCACCTCCTATTTCATCTGTGCTAAGGAATTCCACTCGACTGCAGTCACTGTACGACCTTTTGTAATGCTGAGCTGTCCATATGTTGCCTGTTCCTAGATCCATTCTAACTAAACTGTTAAACTTAGTACTGCAGAGAGATGAATCAGTGACTGTCTTGCAGCCTCCTTATTACATCATCAAGGTGGCTGCTCTGACACTTCCCATACCCTGTTCTGCTTCCCTTGCATCCTAGTTTCCCTCCCCGAGTTTGCCCTCCTTTGGAGATCACCTGACCCAGTTACCTGTTTAACCAGCTGTAGCCCTTGTCAAGAGGCTACAGACTTCACAGGATTGCCTGTGTATGTTGCTTTACTATTGACCAAATCTGGATTGTTATGTTGAAAATGTAGTTTCATGTTTATTTTCCTAGTCTGCCAGGAAAGTTCACAGCTTTTTGAACATGTGAGTTTCTTTGTCTGAATTTGACTGTGTTGCGGGTAATCTGAATTGGGATGATGGCCTTTGAGTGGACAATCAGATTCAGATTGGCAGGTGACTACTGTTGAGACCTAGAACCAGACAACTTAAATTGTGTTCCATAAAATGACAAGACTCAAACACTATGATGCAGTGGTAAGCATTGTTGCCTCACAGCAAGAAGGTCACTGGTTCTGATCTGATATGGACCAAAGGCCTTTCTCTGTGGAATTTGCACGTTCTCTAAAATTGACATAGGTGTGACGTTGGTGTGAGTGAATGGTTGTTTGTCTCTGTATGTTGGCCCTGCGATGGGCTGGCGACTTGTCGGTGTATCCCACCTTCCACCCATCTCATCATGTATACTATTTAGTTTTTGTAAACTTCCAATGTCTAGAAGACACGTTTGTGTGTCATCTTCTACCAACAAAAGTGGTCTACAGTCCACTGCAATCCATTTCCCCAGTGAGTTTGTTAATTTGTCAGACGTGGACTCACTCATCTTGGCTCTGAACCTAGTCATCTGGTCGAGTTTGCGTTGGCGACGCTGCTTGCTCGAACTGGGACATTAACGTTGGTTCTGGCGTCCATGCTCGCTGATACATGTTTAGCATTGAGGTGATACCGGAGACTTGAATTCAACTTCAGTAATATGCAAATTCCTCGTTGCATTATTTGAACACATTCATGCTCTTATCTACAAAACACTCGGCCTTAAATTTAAAAATAAAAAGTAAAAAAAGTACAGTGTTTTATTTTTCAGGATGCTCCGAATGGTTGTTGCAGGTGGAAGGATTTGTTTATGGATACTTTTTCAGGCCAGAGAAACCTTGTATCTTCTGCCTGGGGGCAGTAGCTGGAAGCAGTGATGTAGTAGGTGACAAGGATCCCTCTGTGATCAGGTTGGCCTTCCTGATCACAGAGCAGTTGTATAAATCTGTCTGGGAGCTTGGGGTGAAGCGGTTCTTTTGCTGGATGTATAACACAATTAATCTTGTATATTTGTCATCATGAATACAATGAGTGACACTTAAGCAAGGGGCAGGATGTTTGTGACATTTTTTGTCTTGAATTGACCATAGAATTTATTTTCAATAGAGCACTGCAGAGGGAGTGAAGTGATAAACACTGATCTTATCAAGACCAGCGGTCCTCATAAAGCCTGATCCTGTTGAGGCAGAACTTCTAAACCTCTGGATAATGTTAGGATTAAGATGGATTAAGGTTAGAAGGTTATTTTATTGGTGGCTTTTATGTGTGTGTTTTTGTTACCTTTCCTGACACAAACATTGACCTTGTTCAGACCAGGAGCCCTTATGGAGACCAAAACCTCCTCATGAGGCAATCATTGTTAGGCTCTAAAGATAACCCTTTAGCACCGAGCGTATCACAGATGACACCTTTTAAACAGGCACACTTTGCGTTAGCGTAATTAAACGACGGTTTGTGCTGTCGGAAAAATTCCATTGGTTTCTGAAAGCGGATAAGTTACAAGTCAAAGCCAACATGCTCATTACTGGGAATCAGCATCTTTGTCACCAGAGAGGAGAGACAAATGTTATTTTAAAGATGTGTTATACTGTTCATATTTCAAAGTTAACCGGCGGAAAATGGTGTTCATGTAAAACTACAGTGTTTTGTTTTTTTAAATAAAACTTTTTTTTCTTCTTTTTAAATTGTTAAAACACTATTTTCACATGCAGTAAATTGTTAATAGCTGCCAGATATTAAAAGTTATTCTGCAAAAATGGGCAGAATCACTTACTCACAGGACATTTTCTGGTCCTTTTCTGACGGACATTATCCCCCATTGCTCCCTGACAGATGAGTGCTGCCCACTGCTCCTGTGCCTGGCATGTGTGTAATAAGGATGGGTTAAATGCAGAGAACACATTCACTATCACTAATTGGTGTGTGTGTGTGCAAAAAGTTACTAATTCTAATTTTGGTTCCGCTGTCCAAATGAATGGAAGTTAATGCGGTGTCCTAACAACAATGGCTGCGCGCGCGCGTGTGAGCAGAATAAACAGAGGGAGTGAAGTGAGAGAGGCGCGCACACATGCGGCAGTAAGAGGGAAAGAGAGCGAGAGCGGATCCTCTGGTGTGTGAGGAAACAGACCAAGGAGAGACCTGCTCACACACAGGCACCCACTCCCTGACACTCTCGCTCATTCACTCACTCACTCTCTCTATCTCACTCACTCACTCTCTCTCTCTCTATCTCTCTCTTCGGCTCTCGCGCTTACACGGAGCAGCAGACGGGGGATCGTGCGGGGAAGAATGAGGAAGAAGTCCGCTCTCCAGCGCGCCTTGTCCCAACAAATGCGGGTTTGCTGATGAAGCGCCGCTCCAGTCACCCGATCATACAGGTCGCTCGGGTCACGCTGCGTGGAAACGAGGAGTAGGCAACAGCTGACAAACGGCAACAAATAAAAAAAGAATAATAAAAAAACTGTCAGTGCATGGGAATCCGAACTCATCACCCCTCCTTCTGCGCGTCCCGGTCGGTGGATAGATACGCCGTCTTGGCTTGCGTATAAGAGCTGCCTGCGCCTCCATTACCATTCTCCACCACCACCACCACCACTGCTGCTGCTGCTGCTCCTGCTGCTGTAGTAAATCTGCGACCACTTCTCCTCTTCTCACTTATTTTACTCCACTGCTGCCTTTACTACAAACGGCTCCTCTCCGGATTGCGGACACTCTCTAAACAGAAAGGTAGGGTCATTCTGCAGTTCTTTCCCCCGGTGCGTATTATTTAGCAATGATGTGAATGATGGTGAATGCCGGGGGGGTCTGTGTCTCTATTCCGCGACATTATCTGTTGATTTTAAGTTTCTGTTAGAGGGAGAAAGGATGCAGAAACAGTTTGGATGGAGAGGGACAATGTCTCCTCATGGAGTGGAGACTAAGCACCATGCGTCTGCCGGGTTTGGATGCGATGATTCCTCTCATCATCCTTTGCCCACCACGTTTTCCCACACTGCGCTTCTCCTCCTCTGCGATATAAAGCTTCGCACAGAGAGGATCACTGGTTTAATAGCAACCGGGTGCGATGGAAGGAGTGTTTATTTGTTTTCATAAACATTTTCAAAAGGTTTAGGTTTTAGACTTTAGATTTTTTTTGACTGCCCTCCCTCTCCTGCTCTCTTCGCCCCTTCTTGCATGTTTTAAGTCTGCCCGGCTGCCCCGCTTACTTCTACAGGAATCATAATTACGGATGCAGAGCACGTTCAGATAACCAGCCTCGCACATTTTATAGGCTTTCATTGTGGAAGTTCGGTGACAAACATGTGCAGTCCGGGTAAAATTCCCTCTTAGAGATGGTAATCCTTGCGGAGGGTTAATGATCCTTCTGCTCTAAAGCGCACTTAGTGCCACATTTTGCGGAATTTTGCAGGTCCCCATCCTTTGCGCCTGAGTGGTGCTCACTCCTCTTGTCTTGGGGGGAGGTGGAGAGCATTTGCACATCTGTACAGACTGTGCAGGTTGTGAGGGAGAGTCCGGACCCCGTGGTTTAGTTTGTTTCTCAATGAGATAGGAGACAGGATTTTTTTTTATTATTTTTTTTTTTAGGAGAAGCTTATTTCGCCCTCATGCTGCTGCGTTTATAAAAAAATGTTATTATAATAAACAAGTCAATGGCAGAGCTTCACACATCACTTAACTGTTCCTGTAAACCTGGCAGATGAGAGGAGGCAGCAGACAGTGGCTTCTCATGTCTCTGCCTTTTCTTTATGACTGGTGTTGGGCACCATCAGGGCTTTCCAGGCGATTCTTTTCCAGCAGACTTCAGATGCAGAGGGGCTCCTCCTCCACTGTGGGTGATATGAAAATTGTATTGATGACAATGGAAAAAAAGCTGAAACACAGCCAGAGGTCTTAAGTGCTTTATTTGCCCTCCAGCAGTGATGCATTTGGTTACTGATGAAACGGATCTTTAGTCAATCCAGGTGTGGGGTTTCACAACCACACTGAAAGCCTAAGTGAAGTAATTTCCAGGAAAATCAGATCTTTTGTGTAAATGATGCCAGATTCAGGCTGCTCCTCAGTGGATGTGCATTCAGCAATAATTAGGCCAGTACTGGGGGAGAGAACATGCCACATTAGTATGCAGGTCCCTTTCTGAAAGGGTTATAGATAAGTCACTTGTAAATGAGGTGTATACATATCGTAGGTAAGTCTGGTTTATACCTTTTTAGTTATTTGATGAAAAACAGGTTTAATTATTTGCATGAGGTTGAAAAACACTGGTATATTTACGATGGGTAATAATGCATGACACTTTTGTAATATTATGTTCCCATGCACCCAACAGTTGTTGTACACGATGTGGCCCCGTCCACAGTCGTTTACAGTAAACAGGGTCATCTTTGAGCAAGGATGGGTCACGAAAATGCCTCTGCTAATGGAAAGTGAAAAAATTAAAGAGCCGCTGATTATGCTGCAGATTAGCAGTGGGCTTTAAGTTAATTAATTTCCTTAATAGTTGTGTTGTTTCCTGCCCAGGGACCACAGATGTAAATGAGCCCAGAGCTGAGTCTGGTACTGCTGAGAAGCTGTTTATTGTCCTACTGTTCATTTTACTGAATGAAATAATGAATGTCAATTTGAACTTGCATTTTGAGTATTTTCTCTTTAGTTCTCATTTTTTTTGTTGATAATTTTCCAAATATTTAAATGAGATGAATAAAAAAATCCAACATTTTCTAAAAGAATACAAAACAACTAATCACTCCTGTGTGTGTGCATAATATTCTATATCTATCGTGGCAGTTGTACAGATATTGTGACTTCTATCATACTGTATAATCGAATAGGTAATAAGCTAATAGCTAAGCTAGGTAGCCACCTATGTCACCCTAAGGGGGAGCTCATTTATTATAAATCAATATGACGATTGGTGGGTTCCCTGCAAACTCACAATCCATCAAAGGTCAATTGTAGGATAGGCAGCGCTGATGGGCTGGCATCTGTGACCCTGCTGTCAAATGTGAGGCCTTAAAGAGTGGGGGGAGTACATAACAGTACATTACAGTGCTACAGTAACAAAATCAAAATGCCTGCCAAACAAAGTGACTTGGATGTTTCTTTCGGAATATGTGGACAGCAGCTGCTCTCTGGCATAATCGGTTATCCTCCATAAGTACACACTATTCTGCATTTATCTTATATATCACATCATATCTTATCTATCTATCAGCTAGGGCTGTGCAATTAAACAATTACAAATCTGGTCCCAAATGATTACAAAGACAAAATAATCGAAACAAATCAATTATCAAAAACCGGGGGCTTTTACTGTTGTTGTTGTTGTTGTTGTTGTTGTGAAAATAGCGCTTTTAATGGTGTCTGACTTCCTGTCCTGCATCATCTGGCAATTTGCGGCACAAATGGTGCACAGGCATTCAGTGGAATTCCTGGATAGAACATGCAAATGAGATTACATACAATACACAATAATATGTAGTTATTTTAAGGTAAATTCAAAAGTAATCGCATGAAATAATCGTGATTACAATTTTTTTTTTTTTCCCCATAATCGAGCCGTTATCAGATGTTAATACAGATGTAGGCTAGATGTAGTTTGTAGGCTAATAATTTGGAAAATGCTGATTTCTAATTTCCACTGTCCTCGTACAGTAGCTGATTGGACGGAAATATCTGGCATTTTACCTGCTAAATGTTCCACTCTCAGTTCGCCGCTATCTTTGTCCGTCAGCAGTTTTGTTGTATGTGGGGGGGTTTATCTCCAGCTTTTTCCGCTGATAGCAGCTGTCTCATCACGCTGAAACCGTAACATGAAAGCACCAGGGCTGAAAGATGCTAACACGTGAACACTCCACTCGTAACTGAAGCATGGTGGTTTAAGCCCAAAAGTAAATAAGCCAGAAAAGCAAAAGCAAAGAGATGCAACAAAAAAAGAAAATATAATGATTTTATCTTGTGCAGCAGTAGATACTGTACCTGAAAGTCTGTGAGGAAACCTGTCCACTGTCCACATCCTTATAACAGACCTCTGCCTACTGTATGTGCTGTTTATACAGATGGTATCACCTGCTCCTTGAAGCAGCGTTACATGTAAACGTCTCCTGGGGATGAATGGAACATGATAGATAAGGAACATTGCTTGTTCATTTCCCCATGCTCATCATTGCTTTTCCCACGTGTCCCTCAGGACATTCAGGCGAAACTCTCTCTGTGGACAGATGGACGTAACGACAGTCAGGATATTGGTTGTCCTGTGTAGTGCAGTGCCACCCTGATCATTTCCCTTCACTCCAAAGTGTAATAATACATGAAAAGACAGTTTGGCTCACAGACCTGCTTCAAGGTAGATCCAGGCCAAAAGAGCTCATCATCTCTCTAATGACAGTAAACTCATACCATTAATCTTGATTTGTTTGCACAGGCAAGTGTGTATATTTTATACTCGTATGCACACTTGCGCGTAGCGGAGTAATCCTTTAATTTTATTTCATGTTATATGAGAGTATCATTTATTTATTAGCATATTTTCTCCTAATTTCTCTCTCTACCTCTTTTACGTTTCCTGAAGACATTATTATTATTATTATTATTATTATTAGTATTATTATTAGTATTATTATTATTAACACCTTTACTACATTTCCTTGTCTTTCTTTCTTTGTGCTCTCATGTTTTGCTCACCTGCAACATACAGAATGCTGTATGTCCACATGGTTAGTATCACTCTCTGAATGTCGCGGGGGGGCTCTGGTGCCAATCCCAGCTGACATACGGCAAAAGGCGGTGTACACCCATCACAGATGACACATAGAGACAAACAACCGTGTCCAATTTGCCTAATCTCCATGCAGAAAGGCTTTTGTTTTCCGACCAGGTCACGAAACCCAGGTCTTCCTGCTGCAAAGGCATGAGTGCTAACCACTACACCAACCGTGTGGCCCCACGGTCAGCATCTACTTTTTAAATAATAATCTCACTGCGTAGTTTGTCATGATGTCAGTTCCCTTACATGAAAGTGATTTTCATGTCGTTTGCGCTCCCCTGTCTTCTTCCTCCCTCCTGAAATCAGCCGTCGTCACATCACAATTGGCTCAGAAAAGAATGACAGTACTGGGACAAAGTGAGAACAGCTTGCCTGAAGTGCAGCACATGGTTACGCTTTTCTTAACTGTGTGTACGGCGCTCTTGCTTCTGCCCCTGGGCAGCAGGATTCAGTGGTCCAGTTTTTATTTTTGTCTTGGCAAAATATTTCCGTCTTTTTCAGAGGCACAATTGGCTTGTCGAACGTCGCGCTTCTCTTGACTTACATTGTTCAGGTCACAAAGGGACTTTAATGGCAACGTATGCAGAAATTTTCATCAAATCTAAATTTGCAGCCACTGTGGACTGTGACTAAGCGGCTACAGTGTCAACAGCAGACGTACCCGCTCGCGTTTGGCAACGATATCGGCTAAATCTTCCATTTTTCCTTGACCATCCTATGGAGCGGTAATATTTGTAAGTAAAGCGAGAGTTGGAGAGCATTTGTACAACACAAGAGAATTCTCAACAGACCAAGTAATTATCGTAAGCCATCTGAAGTGTAACCTCACGATGGCGTGATGAAGTGTAAAGCAATCAGGATTGTGTAAGAAATGTTTAGTGAGGATTTGTGTCCGTGAGGATGAATTTTAACGCAGTTGGCAGGAAGACACGGAGCGAAGAATAGAAACGGGAGCGTTGTCTCTGCATTTATGAATCGCAGGAGCGGATTCTCACATTTCTCACATTAGCAACTGTATGCCGATGTTGGTGTACAGTGAGATGATAGACGGGCTTGTGACTGTGAACTGCTACTTTAAATTCACTGACCAGCTGGAAATAAACATCCTCCGCAACATCTGCTCAGTTGCCTTTTCAGTTGCAAGGCATTGTATTGTCAGTTTGTTGTGTCAATAACGTAGCATAATCATCCGAAATCAATAATTTAGACACTTCTTTAGCCAAACATGGCTACTCCCTCGGCGCGATTCTTAATTAAATACATTTAAAATCCTTAGTCACCACTGGTAGGAAGAAAACACTGTATTTAGGGAAATTAGCTGGCACAAACGGAATGCTCATTAGCCAACAGCCTGACAGAAAGATGACATCCTTAAGTGAAAACGACCAAATCCCAGCGCACACTGAATTATTGATTACTCATAAAGGCCACACAAAGCCCCGTGTGACCACACAGGAAGGACAAAGAAAGCACGGAGCCACTGAGGAACATATTTAGTTATGTGCTCAATGAATTGTAATATAATTAAGTAGACGGGCCGTTTTGTTTGCAATTGAATATCTAAACATCTGACCAAATAACTCTCAGACCGCAGCTGAGTCCACTCAGTCCACACCAACACAGCACTTACCCAAATATTTAAACCCTTCACTCGTGGAATGGTTAAGTATTACACCTTGTCTGATTTATGCAGTAAAGGAGCTGTTAACAATAGGACAGACACACGTACTCTCTGTATATTACGCTGGGCAAACAGTCAAACACTGGGAATGTATTTTGTGTTGTGCGTGCAGCTTTCACCGTGATGTTGGACAGTGAGTCTGGGACGTAGGACACGTACTTAACAACATCTCCTGGTTAAACAGTTTCAGGATCTCACAGCCTCTGGGTAACGTGAGTGAACGTGTGTCATATACAGAGGTAATTTACAACCACTGGTGTTTTAAACTATTGATGTCTGGCAAATTGTGCGGCGTGTGCATGTAACAGTGTGAACAGTTCATTATTGGGAAATGGATGTGTGCTCGCAGGAATGTGCAAGGAGATTTTCTGAGGAGAGTTCTTCTGAGCTGATCTGGGATTCGTGTCTTTGGGTGTTGTCATTGATCCTAGTACTTCAGTAGAATTAGACAGTTTGTTGTGGATTCTTGAGGGTTTGTTCTGGGGATGACCGGAGATTGGAACAAGCATCGCACCGGGAACCACACCTGTGTGTTTGTGTGTGTGTGTGTGTGTGGTGTGAGGGAATGGATGAGTCGAACGAAGCAGGAGTACAGGGCAGGAAAACTGGATCGGACCTGTGGAATAAGGTCACAAGAGTGAGCAAAGAAAAGCAGGACAGCATTCCAAAGTTGGTCCAAGTGTCGATGACCTGGCAAAGTGAAGATAGGTTTAATTTACCGCTGAGTCTCAATGAGTCTCTGAGCTGATTAGGAACAGATGCAGGCAGGACAGAGTCAAAGTGCCTCACCCAGCTGACACACACACACACACACACACACACAGAGAAGGACACACAGACAAAACACAGCACAGAGAGCAAGAAGCCAGGGACAAGAAAGGGAGGGTAGCAATGAGCAGAAACACGGAGGGGGAAAGTGGAGGAAGAAATGCACTCACCACAGCAGTCATCAATAAAAAGGGGAGGTCTAATATCAGGTGTGTCACTGTCATCCGCTCTTTTAATGAAAAGGTGAGGAGATAATAAAACAGAATCATGGATAAATCTGAACTTGTTCCACACGGCACCGAGAACCATAAACCCTGCCTGATTATGTTTCAGGCTTCACCAGCTCTCATTCAGCAAACTGTGTCAACGATTCTCTAGAGCTGCGTAACTTAGTTTTTACTGGGAGCATTTTTATTCTAGTTATGCTAATGGGAAAATTCAATAACATCGCCATCAGTCTGCTGTTTAGATGATGAATCACACAAGTGGCTGAGATTGAAATGACTCAACTGTTTGATTGGTGAATGGCAATGATTCATACACTTCCACCTTAATTTGATTTATAATCTAACAAAAATGGAAAGAAGTATTAATACTTAAATTCTCCACTAATAAAGAGAAAGCATCTTTATTGTCATTATACTGGTATTGTACAACGAAATGTCGAGGTCAGATGGAGGGTTGATCAGAGCCGCTGCGACTGAGCGCGCCGCCACAAGGGACCAACCTGACCGAATGTAACTATCATTCTAACATGTTTTGATGGTGGGAGGAAACTGGAGAGCCCAGGGGAAACCCACGCAGACATGGGGAGAACATGCAAACTCCACACAGAAAGGTCCCAGACCAGGAATTGAACCCAGCACCTTCTTGCTGTGAGGCAACAGTGCTAACCACCACTACTAACCACTGCGCCACCATGCCGCCCAGGTGGCGTCTGTGAAAGATACAGTATGTACAATTGCGTTCAACTGGGATCAACAATGTCAATGTCATTGCCACACACACACAAGGTACTGAATTTCCCCTGCTATGATGTACAATATGATTTGTGTGATGACCATACAAGAATTTCCCTGGGATGTCACACAACACAAACTCTTGGCCTTTTTTTTTAGCTTTTATTAAATACTTTCACCGTAAATTCTAGACAGACCTTGGGTATAAATATGTACTGCAACTTGGCTGGTGAGTGGAGACAAACAATTGCAGGGTGGTAATTCTAATTTGTAGCTAACTGAGCATGTCAAGCAATGTTTTATTTTGTTGTTTTTATTATTATTATTAGTAGTAGTATTACTCTGCCTGCATCCCTATTTTACACCTTTTTAAATATGCAGCAGGAGTTATAATTAGACAAAAATGTGTGTACCCACAACACAAATTAGGACCAGATGGAATATTAAAAACCCAGATGACCAAAAATGTGAAAATTGCTTGTGATATGTGGGGGAACGACTACGCTGAATAGTGTCCCTTCAAGCACTTTAACTTCATAGAAATAAATTCTAACCAAATTATGGTGTTTTTTTTAACTTTCAGTTTCTTGGTACAACTGAATGGTCTGAAACCTGAGTGCAACAAAAAATCAAAATCACAACTTTAGTCCTGCAGATTTCCTGCAGATTCCCTTATCTAAGCGTTCAGCTATACAAATACATTTTAGAATACACACAATTATCTTCAAATGTTGGCCCACTGGCTGCAAAGCTGCCTGATTAAAGTCATCTAATTACAGTTTGTGCTGTTGACTGAAGTGCACGGGCCTGTTATCACAGAGAGCCACTCCTGGTCAGGTTACATGAGGCACCGCAGGATATTACTGCGACACTAATGCAGCAGAGACATTTCGGTGGAAGTCTTACTGAGTTGAGAGGCTGAAGTTGATGTTTGTTGTGGTTATTTGAATGTCTTCAGTGAAACTTTGTCAGCGATGTTGTGTATCCAAGTGAACTGTGGCGCTTTTGAGATGAAGTGTTATTTACTTAACAGTTATTTAACAGTTTTGATTGTAACAGATGTGGAGTTTCCCTTTACTGCACGGAATGAAGATAAAGTACAAAGTTTTTACTCACACAACATCTGAACGAGATGTTCTAACTATAGTAACTCGTGTCTCAAACATGGAAAGGATGTTCTCAAATTTCTTGTCTCAAATGTCAGTGTTAATGATTTCTTTGTCGAATGGAGTTAAGAAACAATCTGAAAAATCTTGTCCTCAACAAAATAGTTTTGATTATTGAGCGAGTGGGAATGAGAGATGAAAATGAAAACAAACGTGTTTGAAATGTTGAAGTAGTGATTATGGCTTGATATCACGGTGTCATGTCTGATACTATCTACAGATACCGATGTCTGTCTGGTGCAGTCATTTTATACCTTTTAAAATATGCAGCTGTTAACAACACATTTGTGCTGATGCATTTACCACTTGACCATTTCAAAGACATAATTATCCGACTGTGTCCCACAACATGACTCAGCTAAAATGCTGTTACATCTTGTACAGCCTGTGCATAGTGAAGCATGATTTTTGGATTGTATCATATTTTACCTTCTTTAAAGGCGTTATGTGAATTCTTTCTTTTTCTCTCCTTTTTCCTAAAGGTTGAAGATCCTCATTAATTGTCTCCTCTCAGTGCTGATCTGGACATCACCATGGGTCGCAGGGATCGCCCCTCCATCCTGACCCCTGCCCTGAGGCTAGTAGTCGTCACAGTCCTCCTCCTCGTTCAGATCCAGCCCTCACTGGCTGGTGCCCCCCCTGAGCCGAACTTGGGCGGCTCAGTGTCGGCAGTATCCACGAATAAAACGGAATGCTCCTTGGCTCAGCGTTGCATGAGGGGCGTGGTCCTACCTATCTGGGAGCCCCAAAATCCATCATTTGGTGACAAGGTTGCTCGGGCAACAGTTTACTTTGTCGCTATGGTCTACATGTTCTTGGGTGTGTCGATCATTGCTGACCGCTTCATGGCTTCAATAGAGGTCATCACGTCGCAGGAAAAGGAAATCACCATCAAGAAACCAAATGGGGAAACCACGACCACTACTGTTCGAATCTGGAACGAGACCGTCTCCAACCTCACCCTCATGGCTCTGGGCTCTTCGGCTCCTGAGATCCTACTGTCTGTCATAGAAGTCATTGGTCATGGGTTCGAGGCTGGCACACTGGGCCCCTCCACCATTGTGGGCTCTGCCGCGTTTAACATGTTCGTCATTATCGGGCTTTGTGTGTACGTTGTGCCTGACGGCGAGACGAGGAAGGTCAAGCACCTGCGCGTCTTCTTCGTCACGGCCACCTGGAGTATTTTCGCCTACATTTGGCTCTACCTCATCCTGTCTGTGATCTCGCCCGGTGTTGTGCAGGTGTGGGAGGGGCTGCTAACGTTCTTTTTCTTCCCCATCTGTGTGTTGTTCGCCTGGGTGGCCGACCGCCGCCTGCTGTTCTACAAATACGTGTACAAGCGCTACCGCACGGGAAAGCAGCGTGGCATGATCATTGAGACAGAGGGCGATCGTCCACTTCCCTCTAAGGTATACATAATATTACCACAAATGCTAATGCTGCAAAAGTGCAGTGCTTCAAGCAAATGTAAACTTAGTTTTATATGATGCTCTATACATACAGTACATACTCACATTTAATGATTTAAATAAGATTAAGTAAGATAAGCGTCTTTGCTTACATGGTTATTATAGTTTTATTTAAATTTTCAGTTGGCTGTACCAGTAGAGAGACTTGTTCCTTGAAATGATTGCTTGATTTAAATCTGTGGCACTGAATAAATGTCGTTCTTCTCCACTTACAAGGTGGATATTGAGATGGATGGCAAGATGCTGAACTCCCATGGTGTTGACTTCCTCGACGGTCCACTCGGTTTGGATCTAGATGAGAAGGATCTGGATGAGGAGGAAACCCGCAGAGACATGGCCAAGATCCTGAAGGAACTCAAACAGAAACACCCTGACAAAGAGGTGGGCAGCACAGCTAAAACAAAATACTTCACATCAAATGCAATGACTGTGTGAAATACTGTCCCTGCTTCTCACATCAGGGCTGTTTTTCTCACTTAAGGAAATGAAATGACAAAATAACCAGATACAGATTACACTCTCTTTATTAGCTTCTTTTATCAAAGTGTTTATGGTGATGAACGCCGCTGAGCTCTCAACAACCACTCAGATTAATCTGCTAATTATACAGGAAATGGATCCACCATGAAACAAACATACAAGTATAAAAATCTCAACACAATTAATCCTTATAACAACAGTTTAGTCTTTAGTGTTATGAAAAATGACTTCATATGTTGGCTTATAAAAACGTGACTTTCATAAAAATACAAGCACAAATGCTCTAAAATGTATACTTAATATCATATTGTGTGGCAAAGTTTCTCCTCTAAATTTTTGGACAATGATTAAGACAAAGTAACATCATGAATGCCACATGCTTTAAGACAAGCTGCTGAACTCTTCTTACATGAATGAGAGGGCTTGCTAAAATAGTTTTTATGCTTTTACCTTTACCTTTACATCCATTAACACAGGGTGATTATCCCAGAGTCAAATACAAGTGCGTATTTAGTTTCCTCATATGTTGACATAAAGATTTCAACTGTTGTAGCTTTCATTTGACCTACATCTGCAGCTTAAAAGAGTTGGATTCCCAAGTCAGATCCTCTTTTTGTTTTAGCTGATTGTTATTGGTGACACCATTTTCCTGACTGACCTGATTAAAAGTGAGGACCATGAAACTATGCCATTGTGTATGCAGAGGTTCCAACTCAAACTGACTGCTGTCAGTTGTCAAATACAGCTGTACTCTAATATAGCTCTATATTCTGACATCCATCACTGATCTTGTGTGTCTGATTGTGAGGTTAGACTGTTTGTCCCCTTTCACAAACACTTAAATGCAATGATTCCCTTGATATCGTCGTGGAATAGATGTTTGCAGTCATGAATCTGGATTTTGCACATCTTGTACTCTTGTGTAAGAGCTCACAAAGCCTTGTGCAATCTGATTCTTATTACTTAATAAAAAATAAATCACAGACACAACATTATAACAGGATGATTAATGAGATCACAGGGTCTGTATGTCAATGTTCATCAGTCCATTCATTGTATTGAATCAGACATGTTATTAAACTCGATTTTTTTCCCCTCTTTAGAAGACACCGTACCGCATCCACTAGTTCTGGCGAGCATGATTTCATTAAATCTTTGTGTGCCTTTGTTTTTGCTAACCAGGTGGAACAACTTATTGAGCTTGCCAACTACCAAGTCCTTAGCCAGCAGCAGAAGAGTCGTGCTTTCTATCGCTGCCAGGCCACCCGGCTGATGACAGGTGCTGGCAACATCCTGAAGAAACATGCAGCCGATCAGGCACGGAAGGCAGTCAGCATGCACGAGGTTCGCTCCGATGTCGGCGATAATGACCCCATCTCCAAGATCTTCTTTGAGCCTGGTTCTTACCAGTGCCTTGAGAACTGTGGCACAGTGGCGGTGAATGTGGTGCGGCGTGGCGGTGACCTGGGCAAAACTGTTTCTGTGGACTACCGGACGGAGGACGGAACCGCTAATGCCGGCTCCGACTACGAGTTCACCGAGGGTGTCGTCTTCTTCAAGGCCGGCGAGACACTGAAAGAGATCCGTGTGGGGATCATTGATGATGACATCTTTGAGGAGGATGAGAACTTCCTGATTCACCTGTCCAACGTCAAGGTGTTGTCATCAGAAGGCGAAGAGCCCGAGGAAGGCGAGTCAGCTAATCACATGGACTCGGTGGCCTGTCTCGGCTTACCCGCCACGGCTACCGTTACCATCTTCGATGACGACCACGCCGGTATCTTTACGTTTGAGGAGCCTGTATGCCATGTGAGCGAGAGCATTGGCACCATGGAGGTGAAGGTGCTGAGAACGTCTGGGGCTCGCGGCGTGGTCACGCTGCCGTACAAGACAGTGGACGGGACCGCGCGAGGCAGCGGAGAGGACTTCGAAGACTGTCATGGAATCCTGGAATTTCAGAACGATGAGATCTTGTGAGTAACTGATCATTTTTTTACGCTCTCTGTTTGTGTGAAGTTGCAAATGTTTATGCTGATGATTTGAGAAAAGTGAGGGTGTGAGTGAGATGTGGTGGTCGCAGTGGACGGACTGCTCGATGGGAACTCGACAAAAACAACACTTTCCTGCCCCCCTTTGCGTTTTTCTACCTTGACATTCATTTTTTTATCCTCATCTGTCTGTTTCATTCTTCTTTACTTTGGATTCTGTTGTGCTGCTGTTTTGGTCTTCAGCGAGATACTTTGTTTTCTGCATGCTGGATAGCTGCACAGTCAGTACCATTTAGTCACCTTTGTTTTCATGTCAGATGGTATATGGTTTGAATTATTGTCACCTGGTTGGACTGTTCAGCGCGGGTTGCTGGAAGCATATACAAAACAGCAGGAATATAAACAAACAAGCAGCAGGGAATTGGAGAAACGCCAAGAAGGAGCATATTTCTAGTCGCCTTAATTGAGCTACACAAAGAGATTCTAATAAAGTGTATCCCAGTTGCCCTTTTAGGTGGCTTTGTACGGTGTGAAAATATCCCAGAGCAACCTTTTACGCAACTGACTGAAGGGTTTTTGTCATCTGTTCCTGTGTGAAAAGATCTCCAAACTCTATTTAAGGATCCCTGCCGTAAAATGCCGCAGCCACAGTTCAAAGCTCTGCTTGGCCTAACAGAGAGGGGTTATTATCTGATGGTAAGGTTCGTGATTGCTACATGACCACATTTCAGGATGCCAGCTGCTCTACTCTGTATCCCAGTCCTCTCACAATGTGGTAAATTACGGTAGCTCTACGAGCCAACTGTTTGGATAATGTTCACCACTTTAGGTTAAAACCAACAGACTTTCCTCTTCTTCTTTTGTTCTTTAAATATCTTACTGTCAATAATATTGCAGTGAATCAATGCACAAAGGTTTTTTTTTTGTTTTTTTATTTGATCATTCAGCATTAGGAGGTAATGTGATAAACTGATGAAAACGTTGACTCAGATATTGACTGGGATCAAGTGAATACATTAGATGGTGTGTAAGTATTTTTAATTTAAGTTTGTTAACAGCTGACATCAAGCTCACAGAGTTATCATGTTACACAAGGCTTGGATGTCATTACATTTCTGAAATGATTTGTCGGTGCAAATCTCCAGGTTTATGATTGGTGTTACAGTGTCAGGATGACAAATTGCCTTGTGAGCTGTTCATTTGACATTTTGTGTTGCCAGGGACGATCATCTAATGGATGATGTGTGTGTGTGTGTGTGTGTGTGTGTGTGTGTGTGTGTTAGATCATGTATGAAATTGCTTATTATAGGCTATTTTGACATGGACTGTATGCACTTAGAGTATTGAATACACATGCATACTCTTCACCTGCAAATGCTCTCACAATGAGAGGTGAAATAACGTTTTTTTTTTAATTTGACACCAATCAAGGGAGGGGCAGTATAGTTTGTGTGCTGATGACTGTTTTCTGTAAAATGCTCAAAAAGGAGGACAACTGGTTTCTGTCCCATTCTCATCCTCTCTCACACACACACATTTGTTGGGGAAGTGTGTTCAAGATGTCAACAGGAATTACAGTTTGCTGTAAAGCCTTCTCATCATGGTGGCCCGTAGGCCTGTAAGACTTGAAGCTTTAGCGAGGATACAATAAACTTCACAGTTTTCTGGCCACGTGCTACTTTACGGGAGTTGTCAGTGGTCGTTGAAAAACTGCAGCCTGCTCGTGCAAAATCCTGTCAATAACTGATATTAGAGTCATTATATTAATGGGCCTAATTGCTGTTTATTAATTACTTTAAGTCCATTAGTTGTATGTTGTGAATATAATAGGTTATGATCCCACAGCTGCAGCTTGAACAATTTGCTGTTGTTTTATTTGTCCACTACCCTCATTTGACCTGACTGCTTTTTGTTGAGTTTTCCTCTGTGATAGAAGTTTGGCTTCTTAGAAAGCTTGAATGAGGTAGGGCTTGACTGCTGTTGTGGGCTTGTAAAGATTTAATGATGTCATGTGGGTCCGTTAAAAAAAAAAAAAAAAAACATGTTTAGACATGCAGGGGGGAGGAGTTGAGGGGATGAGTAAGGAGTAAGGCTCAGTCTGGAAGTTTTGCTTGCAGAGCTTGAAATGTTCAGCTGTTTTTGGGATGGGTTTGTAGGACATGAATCAAAGTGCACCGTCATAATGAGTGAATGGGGGGGGGGGGTAGTGTCATAGTCGTCTAAAACTCGGTCTGTCACGTCTCTGCTGTTTTTGGTCAGATTAGAAGCAGATGTCGGCGGTGCTGTCGTTCTCAGCCTGTGGCAGGCTGCATAGTTTCCATAGCTTGTAGCTCTTACAGCCAGGGCTAAGTGGGTTTTAATAACACTTTGTCCAAATCAAATGATGGACTGTCCTTCTGGCTATCCTGGTAACTGTGTGCAGGCCTGCGTGTCCATGAGTGTGCTCTCGAGACTCGTTCCTTCCAGATTTCAGAGTCATGCTTGTTATTTATGAGGTCTTTTTTCCATATTTGTTTCCATATTTCAGCGACATGCACATAAGACATGCTAAGGAAAATGCTTGGCTGTTCTTTGTCTCCCGAGTAAAGTTTCACAACTTAAATGCGACATGAGTCAAAAATGCTGTCTTTGTCTATCTATGATGTACATCTGCGTTGTTGTTGTTGTTGTTGTTGTCGCAACCACAGTAAATGTATAAAACATTTTTGCAACAGACACATTATGAAGAATATCCAGGAAACTGCCACATTTGACGTTTTTTTGGAAAACGTGTGTTCCCACAGAAACACAGTGTGCAACAACGGGCTCTGATATGTTCCCTCTGGGAAAAACTAAGGCAGAAAATAGCTGATCTAAATAGATTTACCTCCAGGCTGACTCTACCCTGATTTTGTTTCTCGGATAAAGAGAGAGGAAAACAGGGGAGGGAGAGATCTCGTGGAGGTATAGCGAGGGAGATGAAATGATTATGGGATGAGGATGTGACTCATTATGGCGTAGAAGTGGGAGTAAGAAAAGTTTTTGACTCCTCTATAAATTAACTTTACATTTTAAATCAACATCCCTGTTTTTTTCTCCCATGCGTGAGTGAGTGAGTGTGTGAGAGTTTGTCTAAATAAAATCATCTCAGTTTCTGGCTTCAGTGGAGTAATTCACTCTCTCACTGAAACCTGTGTGTGTGTGTGTGGTTTAACTCTGCTGTCCAGCTTGTGTGCACTAATACAGATGGCAGTTTTCAACAAGCTTAATTTCTACTACTACTACTGCTACTACTACTATTACTATTAGCAGTAGTATTGATCCTAGTTCTACTCTTCATTGCAACCACTTATCTATCTTATCTTATCTTATCTAAACACAATCTATTTAGGGCAGAAAAGGCCATTAACATGAAAATGTTCACATGATTGTGACAAAAGTCAGATAATGAAATATTTGATATGTTTGTGTAAAAGGTAAAGAAAAACAGATAATTGTGGTTTTAAAATTCTTGATAAGTGGGAAACAAGAAACAATGTTTCCCACAATGCATCTCTAAGAATGTTTGTTCACTTCGTAGACATTATTTGCCGGGCCATTACCACTCCTTTTCTCCAGCCATCACAACACCACTGATAATTTAGTTGCTATCTCCAAAACCACTAAGCTTTGTAAATGTTTACCAGTCATTACTATAAAATTATTATTAATTATTAATTATATTAGTTAAATAATCTATGAGGAAAATTGGCACTGTACAAATAAACTTTTATTTGATCTGAAATAATTATGATAAAATAATAATTTCAGTGTGCTTTAATGAAAACTGACATTTTTATTTGCAAGTATCTTAAAAAATTAAAGTAAATATCCATTAGGGATTCCCAGTGCAAGGCTTTAGCTCTGCTGTATGTTATGTCACATGACAAACTGCTCTGGGAACATGAAAATTCAAAATCCAAGGCTGAATAATGGTCTAAATAACTTTTGAAGATGATTTTCTATTATATTTGCCACTACTTTGCTTTCTACTACAACAAACTAGCATCATCATGCCTGTCATATACAAAGGGCAGTTTCATCCAGATCAACCTAAGAGGCTCTATTTTTATTAATGATGGTCCAGATGGAATTACCAGAGCACTTGATACAAAATAGGCCAGCACTTAAACTTTCTTTCATAGCTGTTACAATGAAGCTGTATTTTTAGACAGAAGAGAGTCAGGTTTAAATATGTATTAGTTTGTTAAATGTATAATGAATCCATGGACTGTATGGTTCATTAATTATTGATGAACCCATGTTTCCTTGGCAACAAGACACATACAAATCCATTAAGGTCAAAGGAGATGAGAAAACGAAGCATGAAGGTGAACGGACACAAATAAATGCATTTATAGACACAGATTGTCTCACACACACACACATTTGGAGGTTAAGCACTGCAAGAACCAGTGCACATGCACGCTTGGTTTTGAACGTAGACCCTTTGACCCTGTGAGTCTCACACACACACACACACACACACACACACACTGAGAGTAAGAGAGAGACAGCAGACTGGGATGTCACACTCCAATAACCAGCACAGACTGGCTTTTTGCAATTCCTGCATTGAAGAATGTGGGACTTGCACCTGGGGTGCAGTCGTACATATTTCCCATAATTTCTCAAGTGGCTTTTTGTTTATGTTGACATTAAGTCCGACAGAAGAATGAAGCCCCTAATCTCTGTTCTTGTTACTCTAATAGTGCAAATGGGTCAAAGTCTGATTTCCCCGAATGATCAGTTTTTGATAAAGGGAGCCGTTTATGCTCAAAACAAAGCAGTTTGTACGACGTGACATCATGAATATGTAATGTACGGCACCATGCAAATACCACAGTCAAATCACTCCTAGTTTTTAAACTGAAGAATTTGTATATACACACAAACACAACCTAAAACAGGAAGACTTTGCTTTAGTTGTTCATACTTCATGCTTTGTTCACATAAATGCACACACTTCCACACACTCCATCCTTGTGTAACACACACACACACACACACGCAGACCACCATGAGGTATGAAGATTGTGATCTCATATTACAAAGTACATGATAATTACACCTCTCGTCTGTGTGTGTGTGTGCATGCCAGTATCGGAGTGTATGTGTTTAACTGAGGGCATGAAAGTGACTGTTCATGGCTTTACACACACATTTTGTAGAATGATTTGTGTAACGCAGTGTTACCCAATCCCGGTCCTCGGGCCCCCTGTCCTGCATGTTTTTGATGTTTCCCTGCTCCAGCACGCCTGATTCAAATCAGTGGGCTTTTTCAGAGGTCAAGGATGAGCGGACTGTTTGAATCAGGTGTGTTGGATTGGGAAACAGTGGTTGCCACGCATCCAATTGCAATTTCAGTCAATCTTCAGTTCAGTATTTGCTGTGAAATTTGAGCATTTCCACATGAGATGCCATCAAAATATTAAAACTCCAGTGTGGAACCTACTGTATATCACCCCTGTGTGATTACCAAACAGTGTGGTCCCCTCGACCCTGCAGTCCATGAACTAGTTTTCTCATACACACACACACACACACTTACAAGGAGTGTAAAAAGGGATAAGAGAGAATTGATGATGGTTGTATGATCTAAGTTATGTGTTGTGTATGTGTCTTCTATGTAATGCTACTTGTCCAGACCGCATCCAGGAAACTTAATTGGAGCTGCGTGGTGAAGGAAACAGCAACCACTGTCATTAGCCGAGGCAGGCACGTAGTGAGGCAACTGTTCAGCAGTGGTGATTGCTCTAAGACAACAACGCGTGTCAAATATGTTCTGTGTCGTATTTACATTTCAATACTTAGCTTGCACAATTAGCGTCTAGAACGTGTTCGTTCAAAATCAGCTGTTTATTATGTGATTTTCATATTCCCGTAGCAGCCTCCGCATTAAAACCACTTGAAGCTCAGCTTCAACTGTTCTCTAGGGGACGGCACAGAATCGTTTTTTTCCACTGGGGTGAGCTCGACGGTGATTGGACAAAGGGTTAAATCGGCAAACCCTAACCCAGCGGCAAAATCGTTACTTTCAGGAAAGCTGAGCTTCCACAACAGTGCTTCAACTGGGCTTCTGCGTGATGATTGGAGGAACTGTCTGAAAGGTGGAACCAGTTTTTGATTGCAGAAAACATACACAACAGCACTAAATAAAAGCACTATTCACTTAAGTTTTACAACATTATTATAGTTGTCCCTTTGCAGAACTTATTGTAAGATTTATGTATAAATAACTGCGCCTGAAATGAGCTTCCCCTGTTTCAAAGCAACCAGCAACCAGCCACTGCTGTTCAGGGAGCACTTGTTTGCTGTTCACGGAGTAGCTGTGATTAAAATACAAAGTCAAAATGAATGACTAGGTTTATTTTTGGCAGTTTTTTAGCCATAGTGCTGCAGGTGTCTTGCTTCAGTCGTGCTGTTTGCTTCCTCCAGCTCGCCTGCTCAGTTGTACTGTAACAGGTACTGTGAAACACAAAGTCTTGTGGAGCTGATCGGCATAATCTGTATTATGTCTTGCACAAGTATTTGTTCACGTTATGCACTACAGTTTCACTATCACAGTCTCATGTAAGAATTAAAGACAGCTTAAAGATATGATTTGCATTGAAAAGCTAATGGCGTTGTTTCAAATTGCCATTTCGATTTGAACGACGATTAATTGTTAGTGCTTTTCTGGTTTAACCATCTGCCGATTACTTGAAGCGACACACTGACTGGAAACATATCATCTGTAATTCTGAGTGAGTACTCTTTTAGTGATTGAATACCATTTTTTATGCACTGGCATTTTCTCATCTCACTTTCCTCAAAAGTCAGCTTTTATATCGGGCTGGCTGCCACGACGTTTGTAATAAAGGAGAGTGCAATCAGTGTTCCAAAAATCCCTCGTCAACATCATTACACAATCCCATAAGTACGTCTGATTCCTTCACTGTGTTTGACACTTAATCAGCACTGTCCCAGTACGCAAGCAAAAAAAAAAAAATCCTACTTCAAACTTAATGTTTTTAATTCCATAACCATAAGGAGCGACATTGACGATGCTGGAATGTGTCATTTTCCACCAAATATCAGTGACTATTCAGGACGTAAGAGTGTCTAAATTAGCCTATTTAATCAGAGAAGAGAAGAGAAGAGAAGAGAAGAGAAGAGAAGAGAAGAGAAGAGAGGTCAGCAGCTTGACAAATGAGCCCTAACCAGCTGCCTCCACAAAACACCATTGCCTTAGCAACCACTGGGATGGAGCAAGAGAGAATGTAGAGGAAAACGAGAGATTTTGAAAGAGACAAGCAGAGCAGGCACAGGATAAAAGACAAGTGATGGGGAAAAATGGTGGTAGCAGGCCACTAATTAAGTTTAAAGACTACATTAGGGGGAAATATATGTTCTTTTTTGTTCTTATTGCAAATGGACAGGTCCTCTGTTGTGTTGTTGTTGTTGTGTTTCACTGAATTTTATACATCACTGTGAACACGAGGTATGACTCATTTTGCAGTCATGATGACACAAATGCTTGTTGCTACTGAACAACTACCTGCTGCTTTGTTCAAGTGATGTCAAGTGACGCAACCTGCAGAGCTCACGGGAGCCGTGATGATGATGATGAAGAAGAGTAAACTTCAACATTCCTCGGGCTACATTTAGGCTCATTGATTTCATTGGCTTTGTTGCAGCTCTCTGCCTCCCGAACCCATTCAGCTGCTCGAGGAAAGGGTTATCCCATTATACAGCCACGCCCGTTTGTCACCGATGGCTCCGGTTACAATTCCTCTGCACATGTTTGGGAATTCATCCAATCAAACAAGTATGGGCAGTTGGACCAGCTGGATGAAGTGTCCTTTTTCTTGTTATTTCTGATGTCTGGATTTGTAACTGGGAGCTGTAACTGCTGCTCAGAGAGGACGACGATGCAAACAAAGGCCAGGTTTTTATGGACATGGACAAAAGAGGGTTGTGTTTGCTCATGATAACATGTTTTTTATAGTCACGGCTTTTACTGTGAAAAAGCTTAAAATGGTTTTATCTCCTATCAGAGGATGTTAGTCCGAAACAATTATTCCCAAACAGTACTGCTACTTTTTCCGATACTGCTTATCGATCTACTTTAACAATACTCTTGTGGTTCTGTTTGTTATCTTTTAACACATTTTTCTCATTCTGAACATTTTGAAGTAGTAAAACAGCGCTATGTGTAAGCAGTTATTTGGGAGTATACTGTTATATTAAGATAAAATATTTAATTGCAGAACTTCTTTGTTGTCCTCTTTGGCTTGGAGTAGACGAAGTAAAGGGAGGTGTAGGATGATTTGCTGTAGCTGCTCCAATTAAACCAAAATGGATGTATGTATATCAGTTTGGATTTCAATATACTGTATGTTTATACTTAAAGGGGGGCTTTGCTCAGACTCGATGGATTAATTACAAATAGCAGTTCTAATAATGTTAGACAGAATTCAGGAAAACAGGGCGCTGTCTAATGGTTACTATTCACTAGTTTCTGCTCGCATAGCATACCTGAGGTAAAGGGCGACACAGGAGACGTGCTACGAGCTATAGGTTGTCAAACACTGTGAATTTGCTGTCTGAATGTGATGAATAAGATCGCTCATATTGCCAACTTTTATTCGAGCCACTGCACCTGGCAGGCTCTGAAACACACGCACACACAGGGAAGATTGGGAAGCTGTGAAAATCCGTCATAGACAAAGCTAGCACTCTTAACGTAAGCACTTATTAATACTATGTTATTTCAAAAATGTGCCTCAGGGGCTTGTTTAATACTGGGTTTTTTACCCATCCCTAATAACAAGTAGGCTCTTGCTCTGATAGGGAAACTTAAAGGGATTGCCTCCGCCTTGATTCATGTTAGGGGAGCAGTGATTATTTGAGTGTCAGATCTCTGAGGATTTCTTTAAAAAAAATATTTAGTTGTTGGGCTTTTACTGCAAAGCAGTTCCAGAAGTTCCAGCTGCATCATCGCACACGCTAATGAGGTAACTCTCCCTGGACATCGTCTTTCTGTGCAACAAATAACCAGGTCAAACATCTCTTGTACTGGGTTGATTAAGAGTCGTTCAGTAATGAAGAACATGAAATGAGCCAGATTTAAGCCCGTGGAATCTCCTCATCTATGATGTAGCCCTTTTTGCTTGGCGCTTATCTACATGGGAAGCACTTTAATAAGAGTGCTGGTCTATTTCCCCAGCCTGTCTGCTCTAAGTAGTTTTAATGGATGACTATGAGCAGGCTAATATTATTATGGTGATGTTAATTTTTTGGCGAGCGGGGCCTGTGATATTGGAACTGAATCTCACCAGGTAATTCATCCTCCATGTTAATCACAGAGGCTCCACAGGGACAGGAAGCCAAGTGTGCGTTTGTGTGTGTGAATGTGGAATTGGCAGGTGAACAGATGTAGCTGTTGTTTATGTCCTGTGTTTGTTATTTACTCCACATGGCCCTGTATGCCCGTCAACTCGGGCTGTTTGCTTGAACCTCAGGTTGCATTTGATTATTTTCTCAGTTTTACACTTAAAATAAGACAATGGCCAGCTGGAAAACTAAACAGAGGGAGTGGCCTAGGTGTCATGTGGCTTCCCAAAAGAATTTAAGGAAGACCGTCCTCACTGTGGGAACAATGTATGACTATCTGTTTGATGTTTTACTGGGGAAAAGAGTGTGATGGAGAGATGTTGAAGGCCACATAGACCGGAAGCTCCAATTAACGCTGCGTTTGTGTGTGTATCTGCGTCATTACCTCGTTTATTAAACCCTAAAGTTTCAGAACAAACAGTTCAGCCACTGCTGAGAAAATAGTGTTGTATTGTTTTCCTGGGCTCTGCGAAGCGGATCGGCACTTCCTTAATTTGATGTCGTCATCAGAAATCCTCACCACTCCTCTCACCACCGCAGCGCCTCCCGGTGCGGGCACTAGTCCGGGCACATCCGGTTGCGTACATTCAACCGCAGAAGAAGAAGAACTACTCTGGTTGTAGCTGCTGAGATGCAGAGCATCCACCGTGCCAGAGGGGGAGCTGTGTATCTGAGAGCTGGCCTATCTATTACGTCACTTCCAGGTACCTGGCCAATCACAGTACAGTAGGAAAGCTCTCGTTGGCTGGCCAATCACAACACAGTCCACATTCTGGGGGTGTGGTTTTGGTCTGAAACAGCGCGGCTGACGAGAGCGTCAGTGAGGAGATATTTTGATCGGCTCGTTTGCAGCGATTTGGAGGTTTTTAATCATGAAAACAAGTTAATATATGTAAGTAGACCTCCATAACTAACATATATGTGTGATACAAGCATTCTATGTCACCTTTAAAGTGTCATGAGAAATAAACATGTAGCAGACACATACACTACTCTTTTCTTGGGGAACGTGAAATGGGCAGGTCAAATCCAAAGACTCTGTTTTCAGTTTCAGTTTTGCATGTGCAGACTATTATTGGGTTTATACTTTATAAGAGTGAAGGAAACCATAATTCATTTTTTTCTTTGCTAAACTGGGAAGACAACATGCCTATATGCATGTCTTTCTTTGCCCATTAACTCCTGTTTTGCATGCAGAACACACTGGCTTTACTTTTTTCACTCTCTTTTTTTTTTTCTTAGCATGCTGCTCTATCAGTGCAGCGTTGCTGCGGGTAACCGCAGCAATGGCTGGTGCACTATGCAGTCAACTGCTGCCAGTTGTAGTAAAAGCTCAGAGCATTTCACGCTCCGCTGGGCCTCTCTTTCTCTCTCTCCTTCTCTGCCGACTATTATACTACAGAGGGAGGGAGGGAGAACAAGGTCGAGAGACAATCAATGGATGCAGAGGGAAAAAGTGGACTGATAAAGGAAAGACCGTGGAGAAATGAAAGGGGGGGAAAAACTTCACTAGCAGTGAGATTTTCAAGGGAAAGATAGAACGTAACCGCTGCAATAGAGAAGCAAACGTAGACACATACAAATCCACTTCAACTAAACCACACTGCCCTAAACATTGTTACGTAGATCAACCTCAGAGGGTAACACTGCAGATGCTGCAGTCTCTCCTTTTTATTTGTCTTTGCATGAAAGCAATCCTTCAAATGAGTACTTCCCAAAAACTCATTATCTAGTGCCAACTGTTGCTTAGTATAATTTAGTGCTTAGCGTGTATAATTTACTTGGGATCTATAAACAGAAATTGAAAAAAATGCTTAAAATCATGTTATCAAGAGCTGTTGTGCTTCTATTACCTTCCTCTTCCAGGGAGTCTGCCATTTTGCGCCAGGACTCAGTCAGTTGCAATGTGCAACAACACCACTAGATGCCACTAAATCTTACACAGTGATCCTTAAATGTTTCGATGGTGCCATATGGCAATGATCCATCTCACTTTGAATCTGTTGCACAATAATTTCATTATAATAGTATAGTTTAATGCAATTAAAATCATATTCCGTCAGAATAAATTAGATATTTTCGCCAAATCGTTCAGCCGTACTGAAAACTCATGCATATGCAGTATAGTACATGAGCTGAAATGAAACGATATCAACACATTTAAAGCTTGCCAAAATAAACGATAATCCCTCCCATGACAGATGCTGTTGAAATGGCAGGAACATACAATGTGTTGCCTGCTGATAGAAATTTTCACCTGTGTTCAAGTCTGTCTTTGTTGATTTTGTATCTAACACTTGATTTATGCCCTTGGTTCCTGGTTGAGTGAGGGAGAAAACTGATAACGGCATGATAAAAAATGTGTTGCTGGTCCCTTAAAACAAATACACAGGAGTAGCTTTGTATGTGGTAGGTTACCCGGCCAAATTATCAAACGATGCATAACCACAATGTGGGTGTGTGAGCAGTCAACACATGCACGTGGTTGTTATGTTATATTTATACATAAATACACTTTTTTCATATTATATAAAGTTGGAGCTCCAGTGTCCGGAAACGGAGGCATGCAGTTTTCCCGAGCAACTCAACACGAGAATTTGCTGGAATATAAATATTGGTGTTTCCTAACAACCACACCCTGCTTCTCCTTTTGTGCACTGTCACAATATGTTGAGACTAAATTCCTGTCCTGTATACAGTAAGGTCAATACTGATGCAAATTTAATGAGACCCACAGGCTGATACATTTTTATTCTCTGTGTAGAGTTGCTAACATTTCCTTGTCTGATCCAGTGTTGCACCAACAATGTAAAAATGTATATAACTGAAAATTATAAGGAGTGAAAAGAGTGGGAAAATGGTGAGAAGCAGAAATCTCTTCAAGAGAACAAAGGTACAGATTGAAGCAGGATGTTTATTCCAAGAGCTGCGATAACCAAGAGGAAACTGTTTTGTGGTGCTTAGTGGCCCGGATCACTGCTGCAGGATTGATTCAAGAGAGTGAGTCTTGTCTGGAGATTATATATATATATATATATATATATATATATATATATATATAGATGTATAATATCTGATAGCAGTCGCAGTGGGGAAAGTGACACACACACACACACAATCCTTGATAGCTGCACTGCTTGTTTCATGGCTAACACCAAGCACCATGCTCATGGGTTAAGTGTATTGCTCGATAGTGTTGAATGACCCCCCCCCCACACACCCCCTCTCTCTTGCTGCAGCAGCTGCAGTGTAAGCTAATCTGTACTAACTGGAGTGAACAGGACTCCTGGCTCACGGAGGTCTGATACAGAATCATCTCTCTTTTTTTTCAGCTTTCCCTTTCTCTCTATAGTGTTCACATATGTAAAGATGCTATCCTTCCACACCCACTCTCAGGGAAACAGGCTGATCAGGACAATTCAGGCTCTATCTTTAATTTGATTCCACCGGTTAAATCCACCTCAGTCCAGAGGGATTTAGATGACATGAAGACGTACTCTAAAGCTGCAGGGAGCCACAATTGGATTTCCTTTGCTTTTGTGTCGTCATGTTTTAGGATTTAAAGCCTCATTTGCTTACTCATTTGCTTTTTACCCCTGTCTTTCCACCCCCTGTGGCATGACATTCATGGTGTGTGTGAGAAACCATCACCAGTACTCTTACAGTCTGGCAGAAAGGACGCTATATTTCAATTGGATTGTATGCAGCAGAATCCCTCTCAGTGTACAGCCTGCTGGAAATGACTAGAAGACAACAGTGATGTCATGTTTATTTAGTGACGTTATTTGTGTATGCATACACATAAATAAGGAAAACTATCCTCCTGTATAGCGGATAAACGCGACACCAAAGCATCTGGAAAGTGGCATGTGGAGGTATTTCTGGCAAAGTAACAAACAAATCTGCAGACTCAGCTGTTACCTTACTTAACTGGAGCCGGAGCTCACCAGAGCTAACAGCTGTTAGTGCAGCAGTGTAAGACGCAGAGTTTGTTGCGGAGTGAACAGAGTCAGCAGAGGCATGGCACACAAGCATCTGTCGTCATGTTTGCCAATCACCCCATTAAAAAAAAAAGAAAAGCTGATGATTCACAGCTTGAGAGAGATGCACGATGATGCAATGAAACATTATCAACATTTAAATTCGCCTGCAACTAATTTAGTTGTTTTGTTTTTTTATGTCGACAGTGTTGACAAAACCGTTGCCCCCCTCCTAATAACCAGCAGCCATGTATGACTCACACTCCAGACTCTCCTTTTTCTTCCTCCCAGTGTACACAGCAACACATTCTGGTATAGCTGCAGGCACCCAGCTGCCTTACCACATAGCTTCATCCAGAACATAAATTAATTAATAATAAAATAAAGTGTCATGATTCATTTGGAATGAGCTCCTGGCTGTACTGCAGTTTCCAATTTAGTAAACTGGGAGTGTAATATGGGGTGAGTGATGAAGCCTGTGTGTTTTAGGGTCGCGGAGGGTTGACGTCGCCAAAGAAATCACTGGATTTGTGCCATAATGTCTGGTGATGTCACTCTGACTCAACAAATCTGGATTGCAGCTACTTGCTGCTGCTTATCAGTGAAATATGATAATCACCCCTCCCTCCCTAACCATGAAACAATTTTCCTTGGCAATGAGAGGAAATTGCCCCCGGCTGAGGTTCTCACCTGTACATCACTGTTAAAACATCAAAATCCATCCTAAATGTAGCCCTAAACCAACCACATCTTTGGGCAATACACATACAGTACTTGCTTTTCCTTATGTGGGATTAAGAACTTCAAACTGTGATTAAACCTGCTGGAGGTTATGAGATTGTAGGCTTTGGGATATGATTGGAACTTTGAACTGTGGAGGGCAGAATAACAGTCTGATGGAAATTATTATTATTAGAAGAAGAAATAGACAGACACGCATGACAGGAGGACTCAGCTTTGCCAACTAGTACGTGTTCTAGGGAAATGGAAATGTTCTCGTTATCCTTTAATCTTTTATTACTCAGACTAAAAGGTCACTTTTCATAATAAGTGAATATTTCCTTCCCTAAACTGGAGAGGGATATTCAAAAGTAAGTAAACCCCCCAAAAAAGCAACCTTTAACTTTGATAAATTAAAAAAAAAACATTTCTACATGATGTTTGATGATGATGATGATGATGTGTGTGATGTCATCATCCTTTTATCTTTTATCATTACACTGCATTACTGTATAGCCCTCGATAAAGTAAACAATTGCTCCTCCAAGACAAGAGGAAGAAGTGAAACACCAAAACACCAACCAACCATTACTCCACACTCAAAATCATCTACAGTCATGAAAGCCAAACCAGATTTGTCTCTAGATGAGACTGAGAAGCAGGCCCTTCTGTTCCTCTCCAATGTGGCCGTCAATGTCTGTAAAAGGACTGGTGCGTTCAAGGGACTCTCTGACCAGGAGAAGGCCTTTCACGTCTCTCGTCTAGTCACTCAAACAAGGAAAGGACTCACCGTTGTTAAAGGGCAGCTTCCGTATATCACTGAGGGCAAGTCATTGGCTAAGGTTGTTGTTAAGGACCTTCAGGAGAAGTATGGCGACAAGCTGAAGTACATGGTGCTGAATCTGAGTCCAGATGTGCAGGCTGACATAGTTTTCTGCTTGCAGAGTCATGCTCAGAAGCTGTTTGAGAAGAGGGCCATGGCAGCGACTAAAGAAACCTGGCTGGAGATGGTTTGCGTACTAACCCTCTATTTCGCTCTTGGCCTCTTTTGTGGTCTACTCTTTCTAGTCATAATGGCAAAATGTGTAGGCATATAGGCAAAAATCTTCTTATGAATTTTAAATTGATTGGATTTAATATGGAATTCACAAATCCCATTTTGCCTCCGTACATGATGCCACATCCTTTGTTCCAAGGGGCCTTTTCCAGGACTGGCAGATGCCCAGTCGATGTTATTGTATGGTGGTATGTGATGAAATACTATCCAACAGTAGTAGTACTGTGATATCCATACACAAAACATGAACAATCCCACCAACGAACTTTGAACTGCTGATTAAGAACTTTTAACTGTGAACTTTCAAGGGCAGTATTGCACCTGTTGGTGTCTAGCCTCCATTTATTGTGTTTGCCCCCAGGGCTAGGGTTAAAGGGCCCTCCTTTAGGAGCGGAGCCATACTTTTTTAAATGGTTTAATTATGACGAGACTGTTCCTAAACTGAGCTTGTGTGTTTTGGTAAGAACTTAGGGACTGTTTCGTGTCCATGATTCTTCTGTCTTACCTCTCTTCAGTCTACAGTCTTAATGATTGTCGTTGAGAGTAAAAATGGCAGTCAGTTAAATCCAAATAACCAGTTAACCCAGTTAAAACACTGACTTCTTAGACTTCTTTGACTTGCTTAGAGTCTTACTTGAGCGTAATTGTATCCTATATGCTTAATGTATACGTGTGTATGTAATGTAATGGATAAATTATATATATTTCCACATGTCCCTTTGGGTCCCATGAGATCTGACCCCACTGAGTTCTCCCGCGATCCTAGGAGTAAGAGTATAATTCGGGAATTCCCCGCTGGAATTCCCTTGCTTCTTCTTCCAACCTGGAATACAAGACTGGAGAGCACAGGGATTTGATGCAAGCATGGAAGAAAGCTCTTCCTCCATGTTCTCATATATCACTGAGCTGTCATAAGCTACCGTTGTGTGGCTGCCATAGAACCTGAACCCAGGTTTAAGGCTGACGAGTTATTATTTGACCTCTGCGTACTGTGTGTGGTCTTACATCTGGATAGTCCTCCACCCCCAAGAGAGGAGATATTTTCCTGCTTGAAAACATAAACAAATTAATTTAAGCTACTTTTTAAGACTCACGTATAGATTCTATAAACACATAAACATCTATACACATCTTGGTTAAAGTGTTTTCAGTGGATGCTGCTTCTCTAGAGGCCAAACTATTGATTATTTCAGTCCAGAGAATATCATGACCGGTGGCCACTTTCAAAGACAAAATCTGAATTATAATGACCAATATTTAGAACCTGTGAAATGTTTGTCAACAAATGCATCAGACAAAACCCACAAGCCATTATTATTCCAGACAAACACAATGAGCAATGAGAAAATAAATCGGCAAATATAACAACACAACTGAGGTTGCTGTTTCTCGTGTGTGTATCCATGCACGTGTTTGTTTGCCGTCCTCTCCTTCAGCTTCCTGGATGGAAAAGGATGTGGGGGTGTCTTTGGGTCTGTTAAGACTAATTGCCGGCCTTTAATGAGGTGAATAGAGATTGATAGTTCCCCGGCTCTTGAAGTTAGCCGGGGGCAACCAAAGAGTTGTTATTTCAGCAGGTTAAATTGAGGATACTGACACAATGGATGAATAAACGAGAAAGGAAATCGAGGCAAAATGCTTTGATTAAATATTTAGTTTCACTGTTAAGAATAATTTGAAAATGTCATTTTTGTTGGCCAATTTCATTCATGATCCGACTGCATAACAGTTCAGAGAGGAAATAAACCAGGCTAATAGAAAAGAGCAACACATGGACAGAAAGGTAATCAGTAAAACAGTTGAATCAAAAGGCACATAAATCTTCCTTGTCATCTATCAGCGATGGCAGATTGTCTATATGTTGGGAGACTGAGCTGTCCCACAATGCCCTAGTGGCTCTGTTGCTGGTCTCCGTGGTGACAAGTATCTCCCTGGTGAGCCGTGATCGGATGAACGGACTGTTCACACTGTCCCACTGGAGTGTGTGTGTGTGTGTGTGTGTGTGTGTGCGTGCGTGCGCACGTGCATATGTGTCTGTGATTTTACATATTAACAATGCGAAATGGCCCCGATGAATGTTCCACACCTTGCAGACAGATGCATGAGGTTTTTCTAGGTCAAGCTCAAGCTGAACCTTGAACCAGATTTAATGTTTGAAGTATTATCAACCACTAGGTGGCAAAAAAAGAAGAAAAAAAAACAATTTCTTCAAGTAAGCTAAGCATTTTTCAATCGCACAAATGGAGCAGCACTCATTTTGAACCCTGGTCTACAGAGTGCTGCAGTGGATACTACTCTTTCATAAAACCAGATGTAAGAAACCCTCAATGGAATAAGTCACATAAGACCCATGGTTCAACACTAGCAAGGAAATAACATCATCACTTTGTTTTTGGCTTTCGATCAGACTGGGATTTTCGTGTGATGGTGACAAAGGAGGGCAGGAAAGAAATGGAATTTTTTCAAAAAGATACAGGACTAAGCAGTAAAAGTACAGCGAGCAGTGGATGTAGGCTATTAGCTGATTCCGTCTCGAATGTAGCACACCAACTCCCATGATGCTGCAGAAGACGAGCGCTGGATAGAGGGAGAAAGGCTTCAGGCTCTCCATCCTTCTCCCTCTCTTTCATATGTCCTCCTCTACCACACGTTCACCCTCATTTTAACTTTCTCTCAGGCTTGAAGTCTTTCATCACTCCTTGCTCCCTTGTGGTCTCTTTTAACTTTCTTGGTTTCTCATCCGGTCATCCTCAGTGAAGAGTAGTACTTTATTACATAAGTCTCCTAACTCCTGACATATGAAGAAATAATTACAACAATTGAACATATTAGTCTTCAGGACACTTAAAGGTAACCTGTTGTGTGATTTTTTTTTTTAACATTATGTCTATATACCTTGAAATTGGTGTAGATGGGGGCAGTGATTAGTGGATGGTGTTGATAAAGCCATTTCAGGAATAGGGCCATATGATCCTTGACAATAGAGTTTTGCAGACCTCTCCTGAAATGACAGATGCTGAAGTTCAATATTTGATATAAAATCTCTGTGGCACATTGATACAGTCACGTTTTACTATTGGCAAGGTAGGTAAAAATGAAGTCCCGAAAATGCCACTAATATCAAAACTGAGTGGACACTAGAGCCTTCGTATTCATACCAAACTTAATGTTTCTCTGGTGTTTAATTTCTTTTAAATCAATTATTAATGTTACAGCCGGACATCTGTCCCCATGGATCGGTGTAGACGGTCTGTGGGAGTGGGAGTTGTTGACAGCTTCAAATTTGGCTTACGGTTTTTCGTTAATTTGATTTAAAGATAAGCCTGAGTGGTCCAAATTGTTGGCAGCACTTTTTGAGCAAGAGTGAGTGAGTGAGAGTAAAAAAAAACAACATTTAATGAACACAACTGCATCAACAAAATGCAAAAAATAGCTGTACAACACTATTTGAAATATACAGTCCATGTATAATTATGACAATATGAGAGAATCTGCCATAATAGAAATATTGCTAGATAATCATGTTAAGATATGTCACAATTACTGTCCTGAACACAAACTACATTCATGTTATTGTCATTCCTGAAATAAGCGCCATCGTGAGGAGTCATAAAGTATTCATGCCTTTGAGTCATATTGGGGAAACTGATCAGAGGACAACATATTTTTGAATAAATTATTGATATTTGCCAGCATATTGATGATTCTATTTCATGGGTCAGGATGACAATATATCCCTGAATCAATGTTTTGTCTCACCTTTATTACTTAATTTGTAATGTGTGTGTCCAAAATGCCTCTTTAAAAAAATAAATAAAATAAATGTTTTTCTGTATCAGATGGAAGGTTTTATGCTGCAGGTTTCATTTGGTTATAGCACTGTATTTGATCAATTGGCCAGTGAACACAACATTTTAAGATTTGAATGTAATCAGTGTTGATGTTATATCTGTTTGTAATTGCTTAGATAAATCATTTTTGAGTATAAACACACTCGGAGGATTCCACAGCTATTCCTCTAAGGACATTGTTTCCCTTCCACCATAACCATAACTAATTAATGTCTACCCCTAACCTTAATTCAAATTATAGCCCAGTTCCTCAAAAATTCGGTCCTGGCTCATTGGGAACAGGCTTCGGTCTCCATGAGGGCGACTGTTCCTGACATGGTCAGTGTTTATGCCAGAAAGGATCCTAAAACATAGCTTACACACACACACACACACAAACTTGCCCTTCTGTCTGTTGTATGTCACAGAGAGAACAAACAGGGACACACAGACACTAGCCATACCCTGCTGTTTAGTCACAGGCCTGTGTCTGTGTGTGCGTTTAATCCCCTGTTGTTTGCTGGGTCTGATCAACAGCATTACGATGTGTTTATTATCTCCAGTATTGGAGGTGTGTTAAGTCTGTATTTGACACGTTTATGGTCAACATGTTAAAGACCAATGTCTGTCTCTCACTCACTAATTTTTACACAACATAGATAGTACCCAGAAATAATTGGAGAAACTGGAGAATAAAAACATGGCAAAATTCAGGCCGTTTCAGCTGAAAAGAGTTTGATGTTTTTAAAGTTAATGGACAGTAGGAGGACTCTGATTGGTGTTTGACATGCTAACAACTAGCTGCATGCTAAAGCATAATAACATTCCCCCCTTGCGCAGCAGAGGTGGACACGCTTAATTCAATAAATGGACTTCCCACTAGTTCTATGTATACTGGGACAAGGACAAGGACAACAGCTAGTCGATCTACAACCGCAGCTCAACTTGACTGTGCATGGAAACATACTGACTGTGTGTGTGTGTGTGTGTCTCATTGTCTCACTTCCAAACCTTAAAAAAAAAATCCATTACACACTCTCTTTCCACCTCCTCTGCTTCCAGGATACAGTAAAACCGAAATCTTCAAAACTGGCCCACACACACACACGCACACACACACGCACACACGCACACCCTGTCCTGCCAGCATTTTCTGCTTGTCCCTTTTTTCCAAAGACCTCATGATGGTACACCAGATTCAGTCGGATATTGATGGGAAAACTCTGATCAGTCTTTGGTGCAGTCAGTGTATTAATTTGCGTGGTGCCAGTGCACAATAAATACAGTACATATGTAATATGTCTCTTTTGATAGTCTTCTTTTCATCAGTTTTCTTTGCAGGATCCAAAACTGTGTTCCCAAACCACATTTTCTTTAGCTTTAATTTTAATGAAGACATCTGTAATGAATGATTACGTGTTTTGTGCATGCTAATGTCTCCACTGGCAGCGTCAGAGTCATTGTTCACTGTAGAAGGACTTAAAAAAAATCCACTTCCCCTCTCAGAAATGCTGCTTAAATCTTCATATCTCATCTGTGCACCACATACAGTAGGTGTAGGTTTAACTTGGGAGTGAACACTTAATGGCTGAACTAATATATTTAATAATAAATGCTAATAAATATTGCACTAAGAATATAAAGTTTGAGTGATATTTTTCGGCCCTCTGCATATCTGTTGTGGTTAGGCAGTGATCAAGCTCTGTGGCGCATCAATAATTAAAATGAAGTTTATCCTTAGAGGCTGTGCATTCATACACTTACACTATATGTACTTAAAAGCATATGCACACAAACACATGTTATATAGAGAGCGCATACTGTAGTGTACACTTGTGCCCATTGTGCCACGTGTGGCCACACAAGTCATTTTGTACACAGACGAACAAAGTACACACAAGCCCCCGTCTTAGAAATAAACGTATGAAGTAGTGAGGCGGGAGAGGAGGAAGCAAGAAAGGATGCAAGAGAGCAAGAGATTGATGGGGTGAGCAAATGTAGAAGAGCTGTAAAGAAAGACGGAGCAGAAAAATCCCATTTCCATTGCTTCACGCACAGAGAGAGGGAGAGAGGAAGCAATAAGAGAGATGGCAAAGTGACAAACGTCTGGCCATAAACTGAGGCCAAGTGGATCTGAAGGGAGGGAGGGATGAAGGAAGAGTGAGACAGGGTGAGAGAGGGGAGGGGGCAGGGAGAAAGCAGAATATGTAATTAAAGCTGTGATTACCAGGGTTGGGAATCATTTCTCCCAGTCTGCTCTGTTGGATTTGGCTTCTGGTGCATCTCTGGAAACTCCAAATGACATCAGTCGTTGCAGAGTGTGTGTGTGTGTGTGTGTGTGTGTTGTGCATTAACATGACCCTTACGGCTGTGCTTGTTTAGTTGAAGTTACGTCACATAGCGTCCACTGTGTTCAGTGACACACATCGAACACGGCTGCATTTATGATGCCGTATCTTGGCCTCAGTGTGTGTTTTTGTGTATGTGTGTGTTTGCAGTTAAGAGTCCAACAGAATTTATAGCGAATCAATACAACCCCCCACACAGACACACACACACACACACACACACACCTTTTGGGCGAGAGCGAAGTGGGGAGTAGGAGAGAAAGGGAAAAGGAGAAAGGGGTCAGCGATAACTGCTGACGTGACATGAGCCCTCGTTAGACACCTTACAGTTCACTGCACTGATCCAGGGCCAGCTAGTGGACGGCTAGACCAGTCCCTGCTGTGTGGGTAATAATGTCTCGTTTCAAAGTGTTGCTTCCAGTTCATTTTACTCAGATGATGTGATTTGTGAATGTGCAACTTTGTAATCGAAACATTTTAATCGATCCCAAGCAGGTAAAAAACGATATATTCTGGGTATTTTTTTAATGAATGTAGTTTCATGATTTAAGTCAGAATTGAAAAGGTTTCAAGTCTGTGATTTTTTTTTGGTGTTTTATTTTGAAAATGAAGTCGTAAAATGAATATATCTTAATTCAGACTAGATTTCTTGACATTGAATCTGCACTATAACAGTAAACTGAACTCCTGACCCCCTCCTTTCTATAACCCCCCTTTCTCTCTTGCTCTTCCGTCCAACGTCCCCTTCTTTATCTATTCATTCAGTCATGGCCTTTGTGTTTCAGTAGCAGCTTTAGTAGATTTATGTCACCCTAAATAGAAAAGGGGGTCCTACACCTTTCACTATCTTCAATACCTTCAGTGACAAAAGATGCTCATAAAACACACTCACACAGACACTCAACCACACACCACAAGCGCATGCAGGTATTTAATTAGGAAGACTTATGATTATTGCTTTAGCATGCCACAGAAATAAATACAAAATGGCCTTAAAGTGCTTTGCTGTTCATTTCCACTGGCTCCTTCCCACTCTTTCCCCGAGAGAGTGTGTGTGTGTGTCTGTAGTAGGCTGTGAGGACAAAGTTCGATTCAAACCTATCTTTGTGGAGACAGTGTGACCTTGTCGGGACAGTTTGACTTCTCCTCACAAATGTCAAGTTCTCTTCGAGGGTTGAGAATTTTAGAGTTAGGATTAGGCATTTAGTTGCGCTGGTTAAGGTAAAAAACCTTAAAGCATGGTTAAGGTAAGGGGCTAGGGAATGCGTTTTGTATGACATACACACATACCAACCAAGAGTATCATTAGGAAGGCTGTGTAAGTGTGTATGTGTGTGTTTTGTGTGCACTTGCATGTGTGCAGTATTTTCCAGCTCAATTTAAAGGCATAAAAAATAGAAGGAAGGTACCGAGGGTATAAGGGGAGATTGGATCTGAATGGAGAAGTGTGGGGGGTGGTGTGCTGTAAATATGATGGGATTGAGTACCTTATGAGCTAAGTCTAGGTTTATACTGTGTTGGATTTTCATCCCACATTCTCTCCCTCCCTCTCGGTCTCTCTTTCTCGTTCCATCCCCCCTTTTCCTCCTCTCTCTGGGGACCTTATCACAGGAATGTTTCCATTCCCAAGCTTTCAAAAAAGACTAAGTTAGCAGGGGTCAGTGCGCGTGCGTGTGTCTGCATGCATGTGAGCATATCCCTCTGTTTCTACGGTGGCATTTCAAAGAAGTTTCTCCCTCTCGCTCTCCCTCTCTCTCCCCCTCTCTCTCTCTCTCTCTGTGTTATTGATCAAGTCTTCCTTTCATCATTGGTTATCAGAGACGGCAGCAGGCCCACATTACTCACTGTGCCTGTGTAAACACACACACAGGCATTCTACATTCTAGACATGAACTAAACTAACCTTAAAGTTGTGTGAACCCGGCAACGTGTCCTCTCAAAGAAAGATTTGTTTGGCAACTGGTCCACACAGCCTATTTAAGACATGCACACACATTCTTGGACAACATCCTTAGTGAGGGCACTCATAGACATAATGCATTCCTTAGCCCAGAGATGTCAAACTGGTATATTGTTATAATGAAAACAACGTGACCTCCTCTTCCTTTACACACAGTGAGGTGAAAGAATATAGACATAATATAATACTAAATGTATTTGCTATAAAAGTAATAAGACATTTGTTTGTAATTTTCACATTATTCAACATAAATGTATATATATATATATATATATATATATATATATATATACATACACATATATGTATTATGAGCTTATGTTACATATGTATTATGTTTTAATTACAGCTGTGCACATTCTGTTGAATAATTTGCATCACAAATATGTAGAATGCATCTTTCCACATTGAAACAAGCACTTTTACTTTGAAATTCAGTTTACCTTTATTGCAGCATCATTTTAAGGTCATATTACCCACCCACTGCAGTTGTTTTTTTCACCACTTTTTCCCCTGTCCGGCCCCATCTTGACCAAACTAGACCCTCATTGGCCCCCAGGTCATTTGAGTTTGACACCCCTGCCTTAGCCCCTTAGCCCAAACCCAAGTCTACCTTAAACCAGGTCTTAACCCATAAATAGCCCTTTTTAATGTGTGACACTCAACAAAGATATACAAACACGTACACACACACATAGTTGTTACAACAGTCATTATTAAACCAATCATCCTCAAAGAAGTGCCATATATGATGAATGCCACAGCAGTCCTGTGGACAGGAGGTGACATTGGACACCTGTGGTGATGGGAGTGTCAGGTTTGTCCCTGTAATGTCTCCCTGCATGTTCCTGGTGTCAGTCAAACTCTGTGTTCAGCTCTTCAGCTTTCCAGGACGCATGAAGTGGAGCTGAAGTGAAAAATCAATGAAGGGCCTCGGCCCTCTTCAGCTCTCACCTCCTGACTGTGAAACGCAGTGAAGCTGTGTTTGGCTCCGCTGGTAATAGATAGATACGAGGGAAGGGGAGAGGTAGAGAGGGAGAATAAAATAATTAAGAAAAGCAAAATAAAGGTAATTGTCTTGGGATTTTCCCACACAATTTCTTGCATGTCAGGGGTTTTTCCGGGTCAGGTTTGGTTCTACCTCGGTGAGTGAACATGGCAGGAAGTTCTAATTCAGTTGCTTCAGTGGTTTAATACACATGAAGGGAGGAGGAGGACATTTTTGTAGACTCTACAGGAGGACATTTTATTGTTTCAGAGACAGCAGCGGTGGGCGTTGATGTGTTATGGATACAGAAGCATGAAAATGTGCTAAACTGAGCTCTATTTGATTTTTTTTGTATTGTTTTATGCTAAACTGACCCTAAGGTGACATCAACAGATTTATTTTTTAAGACATTTACTTTGGAGACAGGAGCAGGATCTATTTCATACTAAATTAAGCAAAAAGTCATGATTTAAATGTTATTAGATTCAGGTTCTGCCATTCAGCAGTTTCTGTGGAAGAGGATGTGCTTATGGCACAGCAAGGGGTTCTAATATTCAGTTGACCTCATAGAGACATAATAGGATTCTACTGAATGTGAAAGCAGCAGAGGGATCTTATGTTCAGTGGACTCCAGAGAACAGTGCAGGACCAGACAGTTCACACAGGAGAATGTCCTGCTAGACTCTTTTCAAACTGCAGGAGGTTCTAATGTTGTGAGTTTTAATGAGTTCCAGTCCCAGGACACCAGGTCACACTTTTCATGACTTCGGATTCAACTTCATAATAGTGCTGAGTCAGAAGGTCCTGTTTGGTCTCTCTGGTGGTTACAGAGTGAATTACACTCCGGCTCCTATTAAACACGATGGAGTTCACAGGGTATCTTTAAACACAAAAAGCTCTGCGTCTCCGACTCGAGGTTTTGTTTCTATCTGCATGTCTCTAGGGTCATTTTAGTCATATACAGTTTCACATAGCCTGAGCACACTGCTGTGGGTAATGTGAATATAGAGGACATCCAAATCCCTCAAAGAAAAGCAGTCTGAGCTTTGTTTCCAAGCGGTAGCATCACGATGTCAACAGCCCGGTTATTTCTCCCCAGCACATGACATTTAAACATGAACATCAGCGCTGACTTTGGACTCATTTGGTTTGCTAAGGTGGCTTGAAACATGCCTTGGCTACTCAGAGGCAGTTTGTATTTATTATTCCAGCAGCAGCAGTCTGTGTTTTAGAAGTGTCTTCTATCAGAGGCTGAATGTCAAGAGGCCTTCCTAATGAACTTTAAGCTCGTCCTCTGCTGGGAAGCAGCATGGTGCGACATCTGTCATAACACGCAGTCTCACACACACACCCATGCATATGCACCCAGGGAGGCAGAAAGAGCAGGACAGCAGGTGTGTTTTCTGTTTCCCCCTCACTACATCTTCTCTCTCATCCACTCTACCTCCAAACTTCTACCTGCAAACTTTCAGTGTCTTTTTTGAATTTCCTATGAAATTTGTCTTTAACATTTTACTCATTCTAAGGTTTTTTTTTTATTCAGTCTGGTTCCATTCTCCATCGCCACAATTGCACTATGTCCTTATTCCATGTGTCTGTCTCTGTTCTTCATTTTGATCGTTGCCATTGTCTGGGATGTCTAGGTCAAAGATATTCTCAGAGTAGGAGGTCTTCCCATTCATTATTCCCACTGGTCATTCCCATTGATAATCCCAGCAGGATTCTGGCTAAATTGAGGACCGTGATCGGTTTCCCAGTGGATACCGGCCTGTTTCCGTTCCCCACTTCCACTGTCCTGGTTCAGCCATGTATTAATAGAGTTTACCTACGGCCATGTCTGAGAATATGTGAGTGCGTGGGTGTGGGTATGTCTGGATGTTTGAGTGCATTCCGGATACATCTGGGAAATGGCAAATGTGAGTTTGACATTGTCTTGTTTAAAACGTTGAAACAGGGAAAAGTCATCAGTCGGTAGTGGAAGCAGTGGTAAACTCTCAAGTAGTGTAGTCAGTAGGTGCTGCACAAGGAATCGTTTTCAAATGAAACGATGCAATTAGCAAATTCAAATGCTGCCATTGAATTGTTTTATTTTGTAAAATATATATAGTGAACTATAATATGGCATATTATAGTTTATGGCAAAATGGCATAATCGGTCACGTGTTAAATTAATCACAGTATTCAATGAACTGAAGCTTGAAACTTAAACAGAAGTATCTCAATGAAATGTTTTTACCCACAGGAGTCAGTGCACTGCAAACACCAGAGACATTTACATTGTCTTACATAACGACTAATAACAGTGTTTTGTTATAAATATAAAAAAAATTATTTTATATTGTCGTCTTTAAAGTTCCCACAAACACTTGCATTGTGGAGTTCTTAAGAGACACCAGTGGTTACCGCTTGCTACCACCTACTAGCACAATGAAACTCGATGTCGTCATTTAAAAAGCAACATTTTCCACAACAGCTGGTAAAAACTCCTCAAGGGAGCAGTCTTTCTGTCTGTGGTTCAGTGTGTGTGTGTGGGGGGGTATCATCAGCAAGGGAGCAAACATTTTACCACTCACACACACACACATACAGACACAGTGAGTATCACAGAAGGGGTTAGAAAGGCAAGTATACCCAATTAAACACACACTCCTCAGCGTCCTCAGTATATTATTGATTTGACCTCTAATAATGCTCAGGGTGGACACACACACACACACAGCTATTCCATAATTCAACTCACAGTGCTAAACTTCACTAGTTCCTCAGAAATGAGGTTCTGCCTCATTAGGACCAGGTTTTTGGTGGTGACAAGGTCAGTGTTTATTCCGGAACAGGTCCTAAAGAGGAAGCGAATACAAGAACACCCACACATGCTCTGTGTGTGTCTGTATTTGTGTAGTCTGAGCGCTGCAGTCTTGTGAATACATAAATGAGTCATTTGAAGTGTAAATTGAACAGGGGAGCTTTTTACACGCCAGCCTGTAACGTATACTGTTTCTGTGGTTTTTGTGGAACTGGCTGTTGGTTTTCTCTGCTGTTCTGGGTCCACAGCAGGATACCGTTGAGCTTGTTTTGAGAAAAATCAGTTCAGTTGGAGGACTTTGGTTCAGGGCAACAAACTGAGTGTTATTAAGTTGCGTCCAAACCTTCCAAACTTTGCTTCCTCTCACGGCTTTCTGCCTGAATCTCACTGCACCAGTTTAACATCATGATTCCTAATCATCTCCAACCAGGGGCTTACTTAGACACGTCTACCTGCTGCTGCTAGGACTCTTTTTATGTCCAAGCTTAAGGATAACAAGCAGAGAGATTGGTCCAGGAATCAAACAAATAGTGCTATAATGATTCATTCACACTGCAAAGTGAAGGACTTTCTTTGATGCTTAGGTTAGAGCGTTTGTGATAACCACAATAAAGCTATAGTGTGGTGAAAATACTTCCATACAATATGTTTTTGCATGGCTCTACTGCCCTAGGCATAAAACAAATGCACCAGAATTAGCTGACAAATACATTAAATAAGGATTTTAAATGCAAAACTGCAACTGGCCATTTCTACACCTACCTTCTTATGACAGCTGTAGTAATAGTCATTTGAATGATGGCTCTTTTCTATCCATTTTGCTTGATCACACTACAATGAAAAGCTCCCTCAAACATTAGTAGACTTCGAGTCAAATTAAGTGACTTACTGAGGGCACCAGTGTGTGCAGTGCTGACACTGGCAGTTTTTTCGGACAAGAAATCCAAGAGATATTGGTAGAAAGAAGCCGTTTCAACCCTGTCTCACAGGGAGAAATAAAGACCGGCTACCTTCACACCTTCATCATCCTTTGATCTGTGCAGGTTACCGCGGCAACCTACCCTTGAATGTTCTTTTTTGAAAGCACAATGTCAACTTTACATAAGGAGGTCAAGCAAAAACTGCCTGTTTATCTGTTAAAAGCATAACTGTCCAACAGGTCACTTGACAGTCTTCTAAGTCTAAACACTTAATATATCACATAACACACTTTGTAGCAAGCTGCACATTTTTGCATCAGAAAATTCAATTATCCAAGTTAAATTCAACAGATAGTTGGAGACTTTGGAGTATGTGCTACGCCACTCACTTGGAAAAGACAACTTAATCTCAGCTGCTGCAAGGCGAATGAGTGTGTTTGCCTTTAAAATGGAGACAGGGAAGCGGCGGAGAGAGTGAAAGTAAAGATGACAAATTGTAAGTGCCTTTATAGAACACGGTGGTGTTTTCCAATTTGTTCTTCTTGATGAAATTATCCGTCTGCACTGGTCCAGTGAATTTAAGAGTAATACAACATAAAGAATCTGTTATCATAGACACACACACATACACACACACTCACACTGAACTGTAGTGGGTGGTTCTCGCTCTGTGTCTCGCTCTCTGTCTTTACGTGTGTGTGTCCCACTGTTAATCCCCACAGCGATAGATTGATTAGTGTGCTGTGTCTCTTTCTCCTCTGTCTCTCTTATGTCATATATCACAAGACATTCCCATCAGACCGTCAGCTTTCTCACTGTGTCTGTGTGTGTTTCATTTGTCCATATAGTGACAAGGAGGAGATGAAAGACAAAAGCAGTGGATTAAATGACAGTAAAAGCATTGGCTCGGAAACCTAGCAACAACTAGCCATTAACAAGCTCTGGCTCTGTGATGTTGGAGAAGTGAAATGCGGCCTTGTATATATACACAGTACCCGCACTGGCTGGTTATCTTTGTTGTCGCTGAGAACCAGGCCTTAACAAGGCTTAATAAGGACTGTTAAGCTGTGTAGTGCAATCCCAGTTAATACCAAAGTGAGTAGTAAAAACCCTTTTTTGGCTGTATCCCGGAACACAGAGTAACACGTTATTTGCTCTCAGAGGAAATTAGCCTAAAAAATCCCCGTCTGCAGAGCCGGTCTGTTGTTGACAATGACGCTGATGCCTTGTTTGTTATTCGGGCCTGTTGGGATCAGGTTATACTGAGACCCATCCAGTGAAGACTGACATCACCACTCAATGAAGGAAACTACAAGAAGTACAAACAGAATGTCCTCTGCTCTGCTAAGTTTTTTGTTTAATGTGTGCTAAATAGTGGCGTTGCATGTGTGAGTGTATGTGAGGTCATGACATAACATAGGTCATAGGACCAGCTGTCTACTGTCCGTCCGTGTGTGTGTGTGTGTGTGTGTGTGTGTGTGTGTAGACGGTGCTTGGCATGTTTGCAAACATATGTCACTTCCCTGTAGGAATACTTAACAGACCGTGGCTGAAGCAAAGCAATTTGTGTAATTGAATAACTACAGATGAAGTGTGTGTGTTTGTGTGTGTGTGTGCACATGCACTTGTGTTGGATATAGATAATCTAGTCTGGACTAAGAGCATGTGTGCAATTTTATTCTATCCTAGTATATCCATCCATCTTCTACCGCTTTATCCTCCATATGCGGGTTGGCGGGCGAGCTGGAGCCAACCCCAACTAACATCGGGCAAAAGCTGAGGGACACCTTGGACATGCAGGGCACCAGTCTATCACAGGGCCAGAGACAAACAACCATTCACTTTCACACTTAATTTAGAGTGTCCAGTTAACATAATCCCAAATCTGCATGTTTTTGGACTGTGGGAGGAAACCAGAGAACCTGGAGAGAAGCCACACACACATGGGGAGAACATTCCAACTCCACAGGGATGGAGAGGAAAACTTGAGATTATCATGATTATTTACACCATGGAAGGGAAAACTGAGCATTTTTTTAATTTCCAAATGTTTTATTCACTCACTTTTTTTGGTCCTGTAATTTTTAAGACTGCAAGCGTACTTTGTGCTATAGAAATATTAATACAATTAATAACAATAGAAGATGATTAAATAAACAAGGTATGAAAACTCCTCTTAAACAAAATAAATCAAAGCTTATAGGCTGCAGGACAACACTGGATACTGCATAGACTTGTATTTTATTTATTATGAATACACATACATACAGTCTATTCATTTTAATATAGCCACATGATCATTAGGCTTATATATAACTAATTTTTAAGCGGTCAAACATGAGGCCTACACTAACTGGATAACCTATAACTGATGCTGCATGTTGAACTGTTTCATTAATATTTATTTATGCAATTACATATGGCTTTAGCTTCATACAAAAATCTCAGTGGAAGGTAGAGAGAGAGGGTTCTAATGCTTTACAGTGTGTTTGTTTAGAATAACAGTGAGCATGAAAGTATAAAAGAAGGTCTTACCTTTACAAATGCCTGAATAAACACCAACATAAATATTTGAAAATAGTGCTATTACGTCAGAATTTGAAAATTAGGCAGCAATTTATAATTACAAACTATCACGCTATGTTTTATTCAGGTCTCAGTGCACAGTGTGGAGGAATCTAGCAGATGTTTAGCCAGATGTTGGTGCTGTCTTCTCCTCTGCACCCACACTGAACTCACTACCACTGACCTTTCACTGTGAGGTTAATTCATATGTTCCTTTTCAATGAATCCGCTCACTTGCTCAATCTTCATATCGTACATTATTATATACTTCTTCTTCAGTCAGTCTCTTCACTGCGATGATTCAGTCATTGTCTAATCTGCGATTTCTTTCATGGAGGTTTAGCCCCTTATTTTTTCACACACGTCATTCACACTTCCGTTTTCCTTCATCCGTCCTGTTTTCGTTTATTGTGTCACTCAGGCTCCTCAGTTGCTGTTAATTCACTTTGTCCACACCCAATTGATCGTCCAAACACGGATTAATTAATTTAATTGTTCACTCAACTACGACCACTTAATTGCCTCTGCATAATATACGTACAGTAGTAACCAACAGTCATTAGTGTTTTCCCCTGACGGTCTGCCATCCCGCACACACCCAGCCACTATAGTTTACTGTAGACTATCTGAAAGGAGCAGTTCCCATTAGTCAGGAGATAATTCATAATTACATTATAATACATAATTCACTATGTGAAAAAGGTCTCTACTTAAAGCGGAAGAGATTACATTAAAAATAACCTGTGTCCCCGAGGGTTTGTATTTGTTCGACTGATTTGAACTGTAAGCAGGGGAATGGATGTGTTCGGGGTCAGAGTGCCTTGTGGTTGATCATTAAAACTCAAATTAGCCTGGAGCTACTCTCAGAGGACCAGATGGGTCCATCAGGCTGAATCACACAGAACCTCTTAAGTCTGTATGTCAAGCCGACCCTCTCTTGGCTTCTCCCATCTTCTATTTTCCTCTACTGTCCTACAGTAGCTTCACTGATCTTATGTCCGAAATAATATCGGCAACACTGGACATAGACGTCCATGATGTCACAGCGAGTGATTTGGTCCATTAGTAATTTTCGTGTCTGCATGTAGCAATCTTTGCCTTATCCTTTTCTCCTCCTTTCACCTTTCCCCCCCTTCATCTCTCCGTGTCTACCAGATGTGAATTGTTTAATCTTCTCCTACATCCAGGGGACAGCAGGGGCAATAAACAAATCTGTGGTTTTTATCAATATGTTGTTGTTTTTCTGACGTAAGAGTCCGGGAGGTTTACGTGATGCTGCGCAGGATTACTCTCTGATCTGACTAAACATGAACAATAAAACAGGAGGATCAACATCCTGTTGTGTTGGTTTTGACTCTGATGAAATGTTGTATTGACCAGCAGTCAGTCAGTCAGTTTCTCTTTATTTTAAAACCCCAAAAGATGCCTTTTACACCTAGTTATTCCCAAATGTACTTTCCACTACAATGTAGAGTGCAACTCAGGCTGCATTTCCCCTTTTTCTGGAACCAAAGAGAGCCCTGAGCCTGACCCAGGCTTTATAGGCTTTATAGGCTTTCTGTTTTATGGGTCTCAGCCCAACCCAAGCTTGATGCAGGTGTAATGTAAGCTGCACTGACACGCAGCTGTTAGTCACCAGTACACCTTGTTCCCCTTGTTTAAACATGCACAATGTAAGAGACCATCACACAAAAATATAAAATAATAAATCATTTTTTTTAATAATAATGATATATAGTTTTTATTAAAGTGAGAATTTCCCTGAAAAAGCAAGCAACCACAGAACAATAGGGTGATATAATCACTCAGAAAACAAGAATACTAAATATTTATGAACATACGACTCATTGTTTTCACTTGATTCTATACTTAATGCTGGACTGAGCTCATGAAACAACAGATTTCCAAAACGTCGAGCTACAGCTCTGATATTTGGACCCCGAAATTGGCCTGATGAAAAAAGTAAGAATTTAATTAAAAAATGCAGCTTTTCCAAAGCAATTTGGACGGATGAAAGAAGACGGCAGATCTTAAATGTCGGTACAACTATAGCCTCTAGGCATTGTGACATTCCTTTGATCCGCTGGACATGGACGCGTTACCTGTTAGACGGGCAGACCGGAGCAGAGGGTGAGAGACTAAAGGCGATCGGCAATCCTGCGCTCTGACACTTCCCCATAAACATGGAGGGAGACAGAGGGAGAGCGAGGGGGGAGAGGAAATCCCAACTATGGATTGATTTTAGTAACGTGTGACAGTGCGGCTCCCTCCACACCGCCTGCGCTGTCATCTTTTATTCATCTTCCTCTCTGCAAATTCATATTTTATATCCACACTAGTGTTTTTAAGTGTCTGTATATGTGTTGACATGGGGAGGGATTTGGACGCAAGAAGGTTTATGTGTTTGTGTGTGTGTGTGTGTGTGAGATGACAAATGGTCGTACATCTGCCCCAATCGCAGAAAACTGGATGTCGTAATTTACCGACCAATCTGGGCAATCGATGGGGAACCAATTAGTGACAAACTAGCTCAACTGTCACACAGCTGCAGTGTGAGTGTACAGAAAATTAGGTTAGAAGCTACTTTTGGAAAGCAGAGCACTTGGATAAATTGGTACAACTTCTTGATTGCGGGATCATTTTTAATAGATTTAGTGTACTTGCTGATAAGACGGTGTGTGTGTGTATGTGTGTGTGTGTGTGTGTGTGTGTGTCGAGATTTCGATGTGTGTATCCTGATGCACACCATGTCCAATTAGGTCCACATGATTGGTGTGTCACAGCTTCTATTTTAATTCAACATTTAATTCAGAGGAGGCTGTTTGACTAACCTTCTTTCAAGTGGAAGCTCTAATGAAAGCATCCATGTGTTCAGAAAGACATTACATCCTTGGAAAAAAAACAAAACATCGTCTAAAAACCATCTTATAAAATCTTTATTTTGTTCCTCCCTTTCCTCTACATGGTCATTTGTGAAACTTTTTATGACAGTGTCCTTAGCTACTCTTCCAGATTTGCTGATATTGACACATCCATCACGAAATCGTGCCACTGGTAAGTGATGGATGAGCCAGACAGAGGTCTGTGAGTATTATAAATGTTTCATGAACATGTATGTGTGTGTGAGCAAGACGGACTGCATATTTCATATTTTGGATCATCTTTAGAATGAAGTCATTTATCAATACCTCCTGTGGCTACCTCTTTCCTCTCTGTAGTATATAGATTTTAATCCCACATCCCTGCTGGTGAATATTGCATGTGGTGTTTTCCCTCAATCTCAGATAGAGTCGGATGTGGAGCGTGGCAGGAAGACAGAGAGCCCACTCGTCTAACATTAACAACACTCCAGGGGCAAATTAGTGTGCAAGACAAGCTGGCGTGATTTATATATGGCTTTCTTTGATCAGCTGAATGATAAACAAAGTGGAGAATCCAGCTATATTTCCGTCTCGTGCGATGATGATTGCTGTATGAGGTGCAGGATCACTGCAGAGAGAGCAGCACAATGTCAAGTGGAGCCAGAGTTGATGACAATGAGGTTTGATGGGACAGTCGTTGGCATATATCGTGCAGCAGAGTAGAGCAGAAATGGCTTATTTCACTTCTTATTTACATCTGTTTACAGTTATGTGCAAGTAGAATCAGATATCTGATGTGACTTTATGTGACAGATTTAATAACCAGCAGCCTGTCACATTCAGAAATTGCAGCAAGGAAGAACAATGATGATATTCAGTCTTTTTGTGTAGATGTTACAGTAAATTTAAGTTATATCAATTTAGTGAATGGATGTTACCTATAGACATTGCTTAAACATGAAGTCTAGGTTAATGGCTGCTATTTGGGCTGTTAAAACTATTGACTTTATATATAAAAAGTGCCATTAGTCTTGTGGTTTGCTAGTTGAAGCCAACCAAGAAGTAAGAATATTATAATTAGCCACCAGGGGGTGACTCTTCTTTTCTCAATCACTAGTTTTGGGTCTCGCTGTCGCATGACGTCTGTTAGTTTTGTAGATTATGTTCCCATTGAGAAGAAAATAGATGATAAAGTACGGCACATATGAGTGGATACTTCTGTGATTGACAGCTGATGTTGTCCAATAGGAGCCTGGTTGCAGGCGACGCCTCTGCAAAGCTTCAAAACGGGCAAGGTCAAATTCTTATGGGTGACGTCATGACCTGTTGGTACTTGGTTACAACTCAAAGGACAACAATGGAAATATGACTTTCTCATTATATTTCTGATAAAGTCTGATATCCATTCTTCCATACCGCTTATCCTTTGTGGGTCGTGGGTGGAGTTGGAGTCAGTCCCTGCTGACATTGGGCAAAGGCATGGTATCTTGCCTCTGGCAGGAGAAAATAGAGAAAATACTGTCAGCTGTATGATCTTGGAGAGGTGAAAATGAAATGCGCTTTTGTTTTTGTTTGTCCTGTGTATCGTGAACTTAGATAGTGGATCGGGTCATAACTTGTTTCACTATCTCTGAGCACAGACTTTGTTGTTCACCTATACAATCCTTTGTTTAGCCCATTTTGTACCTTCCATCAAGGTAGAAGAAAGTGGTTTATAATGGATTCACGTTTGTTGCTGCACCTGTTTTGTGATGCTTCGATAGCCCATAATTTTGGGCTGGACACAATTTGGTGCATGACACTGAAAAATAAAAGCTACAGATTCACTCACTTGGAAACAAACAACATATTCACACTCACCTTTACACCTAGCGCCAATTTAGAGTCTCCATTCTCACCTCTATGACCCAGTCTGCATGACTTTGGAGAAAACCCATGCAAACACAAGGAGAACATGCGGACTGAACACAGAAAAGAATAAAAGCAGGAACCTTCTTGCTGTGACACACCAGTGGATTCCATTGTGGTCCTCTGTCAATTTATTACGGCAGAAATAAGCGATGAGAGTCAAACAAGTACGCGAAACCATGTGAGACCAAAAGCAGCTCAGTAAATTTTGTGCAAAGCTCTAAAATCAATGACCAGAATCTGTTGATGCTCAGCGGAGCTCAGATTGGAGATTTTTATGACCTCTGAGGGTTCCGTTTTCTGCAGCGTCCAGCTGGTCATCGAGCCTGAGGTGGAACGACCGCGATGCATCCGCCGCACAGTGAAGCAACTTCACTTTCTTATCAGCCAGAAACACATTTCAGACGCTCCACTGTTTAATACAGTAAAACGACTTTTATTTATAGATATACATCAACAGATGTGGAATTCTGGCAGAACATTATGTGAGAAGAAAAACGCCGCACTCGTATTGGTTTATTACAAATATATTAAGATTATTCTTTGGACTTCTGAAAATGCTTTGTCATGAGCTTTGATTTGTTTGCGTTGACTCTGATGTGGGGCAGATGAATTATCGTACCCAGATACTTAAAAGAAAACACATTTTTCTCAGTCTCTGACACCTTCTGTGTAAAAACCTCTCTTCATTTGCAAACTGACGGAGGCAGAATTGGTCATGATTAATTGCACTGTGCTGATGGTTATCTGTAACACTCAACGAGCTGTAATGTGTTATCCCCCCTCCCCCCATCACCGTGTTTAAGATGGTATCCTCCACTGATGTATATCTCAGCTTATATCCTCCCTGGATTTGCTCTCCACCAACTTAATCACTATTGATCTCCATGTGCTCCTCCTCTCTCCTGCATGCCTTCCTTCACATCTCACATTTTTCCAGGTCTTCTTTCTCTCTCTCTTTCCTTTTAATGTCCTGTATTCCACCTTTTTCTTTCTCTTGCTTCAACCAGGGCTTCCAGTATTTTCCCATAACATTTTCCTTGTTTGTTTACCCTTCAGCCCTTTCCTCTTTTGCCTGCTTGCCTTTGATGTCGCCTTTTTCCTCACTTCACCCTTTTATTTTTCTCCTCATTTTTTTATTTGAGGTTACATTTTTTTTGCTTTACTTCCTCCATGCCTCTACACCTTCCATCATGCTGTTCTGGTCATCGGCCATTTACTTTCACTCCCTCCCTTTTCTTTACTTCTAAATCTATCTTCTCCTTCTCTTTCTTCACTTGTGTTTCCATCTCTATTTTTGAGAGATGGATGGTTCTTGGATAACCCCACCCCTTCTTCCCTCGCATCCTTTCCCTCCAATCCTTAGTGCCATGAGTAACTTCTGCTGTCTCTCTGGGTTCTCTCCATTATTTCCTTCCCTCTTATCCTCCCTCGTATTTTTTTTTCAAAAATGTTGATTCTTCTCCCTCCTTCTGTCTTTGAATGTGCTTCCTTTGTTTTTCACCTTCTTTTCCTTGCCCACCCTTCTTCCTCTCTTTCTGAATATTCTACCTTTATCTCCCAAAGATCCAGGAATGGGAACAACTGTCAGAAGGGGTCTCTTGCTCTCTCTTTATCTCTCTTTTTTTATCGATTGTTACTTCGAGGCAGCGTTTTGATGTTTGAAGGGAGTGTGTGTGTGTGTGTGTGTGTTTCTGTCCTATCAGTTTTCCCCGGTGTGTGTCTGCGTGTCTGCAGTTTCTCGGTTCTTACTGCTATTTGTGTCAAATCGGCAATTCCAATACAATAACACACTTCAGTGATGGAGATGCTACACAATAGATGTTTCCATCTGTAATGAATAAGTTGAAGTCCATTCATCGGCTGCAACAACGCCTTTTTGTTGTTACCATGTTGTGAGTTTCACTCAAGCATTTATTTGTCATATTAGACACGAGTTATTGTGAAAAATAAATGTGCCATTTCTTAGAACAGTGATTTTCTCAGGAGGGTTTGATGCAGTTTGAGGCTTTTTTTTTTTTTTTTTCTTTTCATCACGACATCATTTCTTCCATCTCTCCCTTCACATGCCGTGAGTAGGCGGACACTGTTGGAGGTGAGAAGTGAGTGCCCGAGTGCGTGCCTGTAACCACGGCAACGCTGTCCTAATTGGCCATTGGCCTGGCAGGATGATTGGCAGCTGTTGTCAGTAAGGGGTGTTCATGCAGACAGACAGCAGGATTGGACGGCCCCAGATGGGTCCTTTAAGATATGAGGAGAAGATGAAGAAGAAGAAGAAGGAGAAGGAGAAGACTGCTTTTTTTTGTTGTTTTTTTTTCTCCTGTTTCCAGTTCTAGAGTCACTGGTTTCCATTTGCTGCTTTGTATCAGACTTTCCTCACACAAACAAGTGAAGTGACCTCCAGGACCGGCAGGAATTATGGCTCCTGTCTGACAAGAGCAAAGGTGGAAACTCTGTCTAATTTATCCAGCTCGACCTCCTCACACTGACATTTTAAGAGGCCAAAAAGTCAGCAGAGGGAGATACAGTTGTATATTTCTCATTTCCAGTTAGCTAGGATTTCTTTTAACCGTGACCCTGAAGTTTCCTTAACCTTATTTTTCCGCAGTTGTATTCACATGTGTCTCATTTTTAACTGTTGAGTACCCGGCGTAAATAGTTTTATAAGTATATAACCCTAATCCTAATCTGTGCATGGTGGATACTGATTCATGCATGGATGTACCTGTGGATGTTTAGAGAGTCGATGGACGCCTGTGATCAGCCTCAGATTGTGCCGACGTGCTTCTTTTCATCATGTTCTTGTTTGTTTCTGCTGTTGCTTGTTGTGTTTGAAAGCAATTCAGTTCAGTTCTCTGAGGAACTTTTAGTATTTTTCTTTCTTTGTGTGTCTTTGTGTCTGCAGGCTTTAACGACTGAACTGATTTCGATGGAATTTTAAGGACTGATGCAGAACTTGTTCAGTGTGTGCCTGTTTTTCTTTACCAGTATCGCCTGCATTTCTTATGCAAACAATGCCAAAGTTGGCAGTTGTGAAGTGATTCATTGGACATTGCTGCAATTAACAGACATAAATGGAGTAAATTGCCAATTTTTGCAATCTCTAAAATTGTGAGAAACTGCTTTTTAAGAATGTAAGTTGATCCATTTGCACACTTTCATCAAATTAGTACCTCGCCCTGTGTGATGCAGCTGTTTTAGATGTTTAGTTCAGCTGACACTGTCTCACACACATATTGAAGTGCTGACCCACGACAAGACGTTTATCTTTATAGAGTCTTACACAGTCTTTTGCACGTGTGGAAAATGCAGGAACATGACTTGGACTCTTTCATGGGCTTTTTGCTGACTACCCCCCCACATTTGCGTCACACACACACACACACACACACACACACACACACACACAGACACATAGACACATAGAAACGGAAATAGGTTTTTCCAGTCAAGGAAGGACAGTTGAAGCTGGTAAAATGAAGATTTCCTCTTCATTACTCTGCTTTCTTCTTCACTTCCTCTGACTGTTTTTTCTTAGTGTGCTTTTCCTTACACACACGCACACACACACACACTTCATGCCATACACACTTTCTGTCGGTTTCTCATTTTGTTTAGAGAAGCAGTGTAAACTTGCTGCATATTTTCCATGACTTCAGGCTCTCACTGCAGAACAACCTGCCTCACTGGCCTACACACACACACACACACACAGACACACACAGACACATAGAGAGAGACTAAGATAAGTGCATGTGCACATACCCAGACACAGTGTCACAGTAAATGGAGCAAATCATTGAGGGAAGGACACAAACAAAATGCCAGTATGAGAGAAATGCATCATTGTCATGATGTGATATTAGATGTTAAATCTGATGTGTAGAAACTCCAAGTTTAGTTTTACAGATACAGAGGGAGTGATATATTATGGATTAGCATAGACAGTTTCATAAGGAACTACATTTGTGTTTTATATTTTCAAACAACACTTTTCATTCGACAAAATAATAGTCAGTATCTAACGTTTAACAAACTACTTACAATTATTTTGTCGGATGTCGACGGGGAAAACTTGGGGAACAATTTCCCAGACGGACAGCGACTCCAAGCCTGTGACTACTTCCGGTCCATTGGGCTGTCGCTCCAAAACTCAGTAACCAATCACTAGGCAGCTTCCTAAGGCCCGCCCATGGTCAGGGTATTTTGATTGTGTGGTTAATGTTTGTTGTGTGTCACTTGCGTTTTTGTTCCAAGTGTTGTTTGAAATATATTGACACAAATCTAATTCCATGGTTTTACTTATTGGCTTAGTGTGTGATGTCACTGGCATTGAAAACAAGACGACTTTCACAGCTACACATATTAGAGTTCATGTTGTACCTTAAGCACATGTGATATTAAATGTCATACAAAGTTACAAACACTTCCTGACCCATTGCAGCATTCATTTGCCACTATAGGCGTAAATAACACAGACAGACAAACACACCCAGACACTGTTCCTTCTGTGTTTTCTTGTGCTGCGTAAGAAGCTTGTATGAGCCTGTATCTCCACTCTGCTCTGCTTTGATGTGGACGTGGTGCAACACTCCCATCAGGGAGCATTAATATTATAACACCAAAACACACACACACAAATACACTCTCTTGAGCAGATGCAGTTACACACAAACATTGCACACTCAGTTCCTGCATGCTCAGGCTGCTGCATCACTTCACTGTGGCAGAGTCCAAGCTGTTTCTGATATAAAGCTATTTGGCTTGTTTGTGTGCATGCATGCGTGCGTGCGTGTGTGTGTGTGTCTGTCTTCTTCTTCTGTCTTTCTGTTTCTTACTCTCTTGCCTTTTTGCTGTCTGTATCAATAAAAACAGAATAATGTTGCTTTGAGGTAATTGGATGAGAAAGCTGCTGCATTAGGGGATGGACGGATGGATGGATGGATGGATGGGTGGTTGGACGGACAGATGGATGGAAATGGAGTTCCCTGAAATTGGATAATCTGTTTTCCACTGATCCCGCTGTAATAAAATGAATCAAATCAAATGAGGAGGGAGAGAGAGATGGTGGAATAGATACACACACTAGTCTCACCTCACTAACCCTGTGTGTGAGGAAGCACATCAACTGTTACAGGCATTGATGTGCACACACACACACGCACACACACAGGGGAGTGAACATTTTCCATATTTAGGCTAAGTGAGCTTTAACATGACAGATGTTGACTGTTACTGTAGCTGTCATCCACTGTGTTCACACACACACACACACACCCACACACACACACACACACACACAATAAGAGAGAACTATTTTTAACCCTTTTTTTATGACTGTGACCAGTTTGTGTAAAAGGACACACACACACACACACGCACACACACACACACACTTTAATATGGAAAATGTGGGGGACACGCACATATAGACACACATGCCCACAGGATTGTGTCTAGTTGTACATTTTCCAGTGGCTCTGTTCTCACTCAGTTCTTTCTTTTTCATCGGGGTCTGTTGGGGTCAGGGTTCAGCGGGAGAGTGCGTGTGGCTGATCTAAATGTTTAAACTTGGATTGACTCATTGCTTCCGCTTGGTTTTTACTTTAAACTCGAAACAAAGATGTTTTGTCAGTCATCGCTCGTTCCCACCGGTCAGTAAATGCATTCAGTCTTGGGGTTAAATTGTTTTATTTTCACCAGTGAGAATGTGTGAAATCAGCATTTACTTCAGGGTGAAATGACTCTTCAATGCATACAGGGTTTTGATCGACTTGGACCATGCATTCCCTTCCAGTGTTTAGCATAGCTGTTAGCATCAGTGTTTGTAGTGGTCCTTACTTTATAAAACTTTGGGCACTGTCCAAAGTTTTATAAAGTAAAATATACACAAGTCAATATAATTTATTTCATCAACTGGATCATTTAAATCAGTGGTCTCAAAGTTGCGGCCCGGGGGCCACATGTGGCCCTCCAATCGATTTCATGTGGCCCTCCAAACAATATCAAGTTGTAACATGTCATTTCTATGTTTTTATTTTTAAATTAATAGATTAATTTTGCATCATAAATAAGCACTTATATTTTGAAATTATCCAATCCAATCCAACTTTATTTGTAAAGCACTTTAAAACAAACACAGTGGACCAAAGTGCTGTACAGAATAATGGATAAAAGACAGAAGACGGAAAATAGAGTACATATAAAAGATAAAAGGAATTAATATGGCAGATTGATATGTCATTGTGAGCTCATAATGTCCACCGCAACTGTTGCTTTTCCCAAAAAAGTTGGGCTTTTTGTTTTTACTTGACTGGCCCCTGACTGACCAGACGAGACAGTCATTGGCCCACAGGTCATTTGAGTTTGAGACCCCTGATTTAAATGATTCATTTGAAGAGAACACAGAGAGTTAAAATCATCACTGAGCGCTCTGGTGTTGTTGTCTTGTTTGGTTTCCAGCCTTGTAACAATGTCATGTCACAGTGTCTTTGATAGCGTCATTGTAAAGACAAGCCTCATTTTTTCTTCCCGTTGCATTATCACAAAAACACAACCCGAGGGGATTTTCAAGGCTGTTGGTCGTATCCCTGTTAGTATTATTCATTAATTTATGCATCATCTACCGCTTTATCCTCCACACGAGGGTCACAAGGTCGCGGAGGAGCCAGCTGACACAGAGAGAAAAGCGGGGGGGGTGCAACCCTGGACAGGTCGCCAGTCCATCACAGGGCAAACACACAGAGAGGAACAACCAGGCACTCTCACATTCACACCTATATGGTCAATTTAGAGTGTGCAGTTAACCTCTGCATGTTTTTTGACTGTGGGACCAGATAACTCCCACACACACACACACAAGGAGAACATGCTCCATAGAGAAAGGCCTGCCGTCTAACCGGGTCATGAACCAGTGCCAGCCACTACGCCGCCTGCAAAATGTATATTCAATGAAGGATTTATGTCGTACATTAAACATGCTGAGAGAGCCATTACAATCTATAGATGGGAAATTGTGCCTAAGGCCTTGTTTTTTCCCAACATTATGTAAACACAAAGGGTTCTGTCAGATGCTGAGGAAGACATCAAACATCTGTGTACTGAGCAAAGCTTTTGTGATGCAGCTTCAGAGGCTGCTCTGTGGGCAAAACCTGTGCTGGATCTGCAATGACAGATTTGGGTTACATTCTACCTTTAGGGTGTTTGGAACAAAAAACAAACAAACAAACTGCTGAGATGCTTTAAAAAGATAAATATTTAAGCAAAAAATAGATGTAACCTGAGTTTAATGTGAGCATGTAATCTAGTGCAAACAGGAACACACTTTCCTCATTTGCATGTGTGCACAGCATGTTTAAATGCAGTGACAGGCACAGCTTCTGCTCTGCATAATCACAATGATGGTCAGCTGATATAATGGTTGTCTGAATGCTTTTTCAAGGAGCCACTAATGGCAGAATTCCCTTCAGCCCGACGACGCATGCAAAGCGCACACTAGTCGGGAACCAAATCATCTCCAGTGCCACAACAGCCAGAGGTGTTGTTTTATAAATGTGTTATTGGATTCTTGTTAGTGACTTATGAATTAAGAGACACTACTGTTGACTCAAAGTGCAGAAGAGATACCCAGCAGCATCAACATAGAGCTTCCACGAGCAGTTCTCACTAGTACTGAAGCAGCCATCTCAGATTGTGCTGGGCAATAATTTGGTAACAATATGCTCTTTTATATCTTGCAGGGATGGGCATTTCAAAGGCAAAGATATTATTATTTGAATATATTATCACTCCCCCACATGTCAGTTTATCAGAAAGGAGCCACAGAGAAGGAGAAAATACAACATGGTGCAAAATTGTGACGTTCGTTTCAAGTTCGCTATTCCTCACATTGACCCGGATCCAGCAGCGTGTGTTTTCTTCAAACTAACTTCACAGTGGGAGGAAAAACACAAGCATTACACTGCATTTCAAACGTAATTTTGGCAGCAGGATATTCTCCACTTGAAGAAAAACAACGACAAACTCCAGCAGAAGAGAGCTAGTGACGTAATGCAGAGTCCACAGCGTGTTGAGCCAAAAAGGAGCTGCTAAGGAGAAGCATCCGAAGACCCTGTCAATTTCATTACTCTTGAGATCAGTGCAATAATTGATACTATAGTCTATCACTAATCTCAGAATTCATCGACTATAATCTGGCAATTAATCTCAGGCTGCATGGGCAGATATTAGACAACAGATATCCAGGATGAGAGTTCTGTTTTTAGTTCACAGCTTATCTTTCACAGTCCTAGAAATGTGAGATACTTTAATGTGCTAGAGTTGGGTAATTCAAGCAAAAATGGTAATGTACAGTCACTAGAAATTATCCTACAAATTAAAGAGGAGCAGATGCATTCAATGACCCTGGTAAATTTCATCACCTTTGCAAGGTCCAATTGGAGATTGGAGGAGGAGCTTCAAAAAGCAAAACCCATACATTTTACACATACAGCACTCTAACCAAATGCTTACTGCTGCCACCATGTGGTAATAAATGCAACGCAAATTCTGATAAGAGAGAGAGAAACACTTTTCACTTTTGTATCTTTTAAATATAATACTGATCGGCATTTTATAATCAAAAGAATAATTGAATAACTGAATATTCATGTTGCAAGTTGCAGATTGTAGATGCACAACATCTAGAAACATGTTTTTTTTTCTTTGAAAGTGTTTTGGCTAAGCTCAGTAACAGAAGTAACAAAAACCAAAAGGCCTCTGCCCCCAAAATCTTGTACATTAACCTACGTTCTGTATATCTGTTTATACGAATAACAGTAATAACCTGTGTTATTAGTAAAAAACAGTAAAAATGCTTAATGAAAAGTACTGAAAGTATAAAGAGGACCTCATACCTGAAGCACAAATACTAACGAACTGGATGCAAGAGTAAATGATAAATAAAATCATCTCTGCGTAACCACTTTAATCTTTCATATATAACTTTTTGTGTGTCCTGTCTCTTGGCATTTGTTTTGTCACCAACTCATTTTCATTCCTTGCCTGTGCCACATCCCACCTCTTTCTAAATGGTCTCCCTCCTCTTGTTGTGTCCCTTCCGCCCCCTATCTCATTTTCTCTGTCAGATTAGATGAGAGATTGTGCTTTGCCTTGACCATCTGTGACCCCTGAAACCAGACTCCTTAAGACTCTCATCAGCTCTTTTGAATCTCAGAGGGTCTGGAGGATTTTCATTACTGAGTGCACAAGTTATTTATGTTTTTATTTTGTTATGTTTTCAGCTTCTGAAATAGACAAAGTTGGTAAATAAAGCACTTTAAGTGTCAAACTTGTCACCTGTTTACTGGTGAGAAGACAGAAGGAGGAGAGAGAAGACGAGGATTAGGAGTGAAATGTTTGTTTTTTTTGTTTTTATTATTTCTGTGCCCTGTCCTCCTCTTCGTCTCTCGCTTCACTGTCTTGGATTCACTGGATTCAACTCAAAGACTACAGCATGTATGTTAGTTCTGCTGTCAGCCCCCAGCAGTTAGGCACCAGTCAGCCAGTCAATCAGTACATTAAGTGATTTCATTTATCCATCCATCACAGTGACAGACTGTCTTTATTCCATTCTGTGTCTCTGTATGTGTCCACTCGGTGTTCTTCATTTCTGTAGCGCAGTCTGGCACGTCTCCTCCCTCCATCTGTGTGTACTGCATGGACATTTGTGCAGGACTGAAAGCAGGAGGAGATGTGGTGCGTAGGTGTGTGCCGTGATGGAGTGATGGAGGTCAGATGGCTGCACTGAAATTAACGTCAAAAAATATGCTCTTCCAGATTAAGTATTTGAATTAAAGTTTGTGGGTTCAATTCCTGGCTCTGCTAGTCTACATGCCAATATTGAGTGGTCATAAAGACTGGAAAACAATATAAATACAGACCAGTGAGTATAATAATTCGAACTCAAATTAATTGGAGCCTTTAGTTCCTTTAGTTAAATTTAAAGAGGTTTGATGTTGCACTAATTCCCATTTTTGCATCACTAACCAACCATGAGACACCATTCAAGTGATCGACCAGGGATTCAACTCAAATCGAATCTATTGTCCTCACATGAATTATGTCATCCAGCCAAGGGAAATACTGATGACACACATGCTTCAATAAAATGTTATCTAAAATAAATAAAATAGGTTATATAGGAAAAGTAAAATGTAAAGTGTTATATGTTGTGTAAAAATGCTCAAACCATGCTAAATATTCAGCATAAACTCACAGTAAGTGCAGTTTATACTCTAAATTGGCAGAATTACATAATGGCTGGTCAGTTTGAGAACAATCAAAACGAATATGGGCTCCATTACACATTTTCAACATGCAGCTTTAGATTTGCACTTCATTTGAAAATGAAACTGAACAAGTTGCTTGTCCTGTTTCGTGTTTAATGATTCCATAATAATCTAAATGAGTAAAAGCACTCAAAGAGAACAAATCTCCAGATACAGCCAAAATAAAAGCATATAAACTCTTTCTTAATATTTACTCTAGGAAACCTAAAAAACACAGCTCTCCAAATGTCAGAGACACCAGAGTCTGCCGGGCAGAGGTGTAAATACTGGCTGCTGTTTCTCAAAGGTCACACCCAGCTGCGATCACAGTGTAAAAACTCAAGACCTCTGTGTTTGTACAACACCTCATTTCTACCCGGAGCTCACTTTTCAGAACCAGCCGGTCCAGGATGGTGGTGTGTGATAATAATCTTAATCTCAGATTTGCAGGATTGTTTTTCATCAACCATGGAAACGGCTTTATTGTCCACCAAGGTGTACATGTGCCAACCTAAAATCATAAAAGGCAAAATAAGAAATAAATAATAACATAAGATAAGAGATAGTCATAAAAATAAGAGATAAACGTTAAAAAAATAAAAAAAAATATAACAAACCAATAAAACTGACAAGGACAGGGTTATATTACATGAAAACTCTAACATTCTATACTGCTGCTGTGGATTAAGAGCTTAGTGGTCACTTTGTGGCGTTAAGAATATTGATTGCACTTGATTTATTATGGATTTTTTTTTTTTAATACATTTTTTTTTTAATGGGAGAACTGTAGCGTACCATACTGGGCAGGAAAGTGGAAAGACTTTTAACAAGAGATTTGTTCACCAGCTCTAAGATGTTTTTTTCTTACACGAGGAAAGAATTCTACACTTCTGGTTGGTTCTTGGTGATGAATGAAATGATAATTCACCCACATCAGAGGGAATATGAAGGAATGTCACCAGCACGTCTCATTTGCAAATCAAACGAGTCAGTCATCACAATGATCATCGGTAGTCAGTATTGTATGTGTGTGTGTGTGTGTGTTCTCCAGTCTCCAGTAGCCTGCGACAGCAAGGGTCCAGAGGGAGAGGCAGGTGGCCATCTTGGCTCTCAATTACAGTCTCTTCAAGAGACTGAAGAAATCCAATAACCCCATAGAAACAAGGACTGTGTGTGTCAGTGTGTGTGTAAATCCCATAGGTTTAGTATGATCCAGTATGTTCAGATGGTCACTGATCTTTAGCCAATAAAGCCTGAGCTAGCTGCTGGGATCACATAATACAGCATCGATTGAAACTCAGTTTTTTCGTCTGCAGTCGACCACCAGTGTAGTGGCCTGTCTTCAACCTACTGTTGTGGACAACTGCTCTATGTTAAAGGGTAAATATTGCTGCAGTATCGTCCTGTATCGAGTGCACTGCAGGGATGCAGGGAGCTCACTTTGCATTTTTAGCATATACAGTATTTATATGATAAGTGCTATAAAATCCAAGGATTCATTCTACAACATTTTGCACATTATTATACTTGCATGTGTCGATATAAGCGGTTAAAGGCTGCGGTGCGTAACGTTTAAATATAGACATTGTCCATTACGTTCAACCCACTGTCAAACACGTTCACACAATCCCGGCTCATCCTATCAGCACCGCATGAGTCTCTCAGTGTTTCTCGGTGGTGTTTGGTTTTCTTGTCACCCTGCCACATTCCTGCGCTTCACGCAGGAACTGATTTGTTTTATGAACTGTATGTGGCACATTTATCCCCTCCTATCAACACCGTGTGACAACAGGAGATGTGTGTCTGCAAGTGACTCATAACTGCTAAAACAACCCATATACCATTTATTCTTATGTCTGTAGTTTATGTTTAGATTTTACTTTTTTTTTTTTTTTCCCCACATGGTGTGTGTGTGTGTGTGTGTGTCAGTTTTGTAATGTAACAAAAGCTTTTGTTTGTGTTGATTCAGAGCCACACGTGTCCATTTACTCCACTTCAAATTCTCCTTAGGTTGCACCTCTGAAACCTCAGCAGTTCTATTCTGAGATGTTTGATGCCATTGGGGCTTTGCTGCCTGGAAACAATACCTTTAGTGTGTGTGTGTGTGTGAGTTTTGTGTGTACCTGGTGTTCCTTATGTTGTGGGGACCTAAATCTGTTTACTCAGTCACATTATGGAGACTTGTCTTCCTCATGGGGACAAAAATCAAGCCCCTGTAACGTAAATTACTACATTTTAAGGTGAAGACGTGTTAGGCTGAGGTCAGGGTTAGGTTAAGTCTCCAGGAAATGATTGTAAGGCAATGCAATGTCCTCTGAAGTCATGGAGACCAGTGTGTGTACGTGTGGTTGTGCGACTGTAATTCTACAGTCCCATGAATCAGTAAGTTGTAATATTATAGATCAAAGCTTCTTTCTTTGCACCAAAGAAAGAGACTTTAGTGAGAACATATCTGTAGCCACTCACAGAAGCAGCTCTGTGCACCTACAGACCACATATGTGCACTTATCATACCGACCACGTGCCCTCGACACAGCAGGCCTGACACCTTGCTCCAAATGAAAATTTTACAGCCAATTAGCAGCATCATTGCGTTGTTAATTTTCAAAACTCCCTCGGCGTCTGACTCGTCCGGGGATGGAGATATCGAGCCTGTTTCCCCCACTGAGAATCCACCTGTTCACTTCTGCCTACGCAGTATACAAAAGTGTCTCCATCTGACTCTGTTATTTAAGGGATGAGCACTCCTATTAACTGCCGATCTACTGCATGCACAGATTTATTTTCGATCGGAGGCATACGTCAAACACTCTCTTATGAAAGTGGCGGTGTCCTGATTTGTCGGGTGCATGTGCCGCACGCAGAAATTATAAATATTTCTATAAGTTAAAGAGTTGTCTGACAGGAAGTCTGATTACCTCAAACACATTCACAGCCAATGCACCGCAGATGCAGGCTGTTTTTTTTTTTTTTTAATATTCATGCCAACTTTTCAAGGTAGAAAGGTCAAACCAGTGTGTTTTAGCTTCCCATTAAACGCAGAACCTCTAATGTTGAGCACTTATTTTGCTGCTGGTTTGATAATAAACACCACTTTACCTTTTAACACGTCAGCACGTCACCCACAGACTAAACAACGCTACTTGTCACCACGTTTGTAACAACACAGTGACTGTCTCGGCAGCAGTATAGACTTAATTTATGTGTTGCAGTGAAATCTTCCTGCCTGAGTCCAGGAACCTTTTTTTTTGTTATTTAGCAAGTGACATGAGATAATGTGGAAGAGAAGCGCTGAATTCCAGGAGCAGATGGGGCGATAATTATGGAGCCACACATGAAACAGACGAGACAGGAAACAATGTCTCAGATGGCTGCACAAGCACGCACACACGCACTCACACTTGTCACTTGGATTTTTTTTTTGTTGTTTCATACACATGCATTCCTACAGCTCTGATGCTGGTGACATATTATATATTATTGTAACATGAATTGATTGGTCTAACACTTTATTTGCAGTCGCACGTTTATTGGAGCTGCATCTGCCAGTTCCTGCAGTGCAAACTCCTGAGCATAATCTTCATTTTTCTTTTCCCGCATCTTCTGATTGTAAGAGGTCAGTTATAGATTAAAATTTGTCACCACATAAAGTATTACGCTGTGAAGTATTGACCGTGTGTTTCATGAGTTTACTTCATGTGCACTGTTCTTGTTATTCATTGATTCAGTTTGTTTCAGTCTAAGTGTAACAGTCCGTCACATTGTCATATACAAACTGCATAATAAAAGTCATGTAATGTCAGTAGGACTGGACAGTAAATCAATAACACAATATCACAATATATATATTTTTTTGCAGTAGCAATGTAATAAATGTTCTATAATATCTTTTATCACTGCTTACGCCAATAGAACTCATCCACTGTTTATATAGTTATGATGATTTACTGATCACATGATTTACTGATCACCTCAGGTACCCTGTTGCTCTCATGACTATTGTGTCCATACAATGCACATGATCTATACGAACAAGCTGGAATTAGAAGTAGGGGCTGTGGTGTTAATTGTCCACAGAGGGAAAAGGAAAGAAAAAGTCAAGTTGTGGCAGTTTTCACGTCGTTTTCGCGTCTCACAAAGCAACACGAGAGATGACTGACACAATAATTATCTTCTATAAACAATTGTTCAGGTTTATTCCCATTAGTGTGACACGATCAAAGTCTTGTCGTTTCCCAGCATGGCTGTCTCCGGGCAAAGCAGGCAAAACAAATATGGCTGCAGTGTGTGTGTGTGTGTGTCAGTTAGAGAAGAAAAGTTGCCAAGTCACAAGTTGTTTACCTTCTCGGCGAGGTCAGGCACGGAATCTTTATCTCTGGGTTTCTTTCTTAGCCTTTGACAATTATACACACAATACATACTGTATATCATACGTTACAGCATCTTCCTGTAGCAGGAGGGTTTTGCAGCTTTTGGCGCTCACAAATTATGAGTGATAATCATTAGGGGCACGTTGATTAATGATCATGGGAAAGTCTTGCCGCGGTGATCGGTGGCAGCAGCATAAATAAAAGGGAGGGAAATACTGTTACATCTTTTAATGTCTCCAGTGTTGATGCTCTCTGCAGGTTTTACGTCATGTGTACATTATTAAATCAAAACAACAGTTGCACAGTGATATTTTAGCTCGGTTCAAAGCATATGGAACTTATTTAAAGATATAATATGTAACATCTCTTCATTAAAGTATTTAAAAAGTGACAACAGTAATATTATATATTTTTTTGGACTGAAAAAAGCTTTCCAACACTTTAAATCCATATTTCATTTCACCATAGCTTTTTTGCCATGGTGAAATGACAATGTTTTACAGAACCTTTCTTTTAAAGTTTAATAGGCACCAGAACAGACAACAACATGTCCAGCTTACAAACACTCAACTCTCTGCTGCATGACCTCCGTTTACTTCCGTACTACTTACTACTAGAACTTACCCCTAGCAGTAAAAGTTATATAAATCATTATTCCTTTAATTCAGCCTCTTGGATAATAAATCTCATGATATGACTTTATTTTGACTTGGCTTCTTAATTATATGTAACATGCTGAGCTGGATGTACTGTATGTATCACCGTATATGAAATCTCCATGACATTGACAGACACTGAACTGTGTGTGTCAGTCGTGTTGACTTCAGCAGCGTAATGACGCGTGATACTGAGCTGTTAACCTGTGCGATGAGTCGGCTTGTCGTGGACGATTGTGAACCTTTTTTTTTTACCGGCGTGGTGTGAGGGTGTGATTGACAGGTGTCCAGTGACATCAGGGAGGAAGCCAGCGCTTTTGTCACAACATGCTTCCGTCACTGTCACATAATGATGATGTTTGGTTATTCCAAGAGTGAGGCATGCAGAGAGTGTGCGTGTGGGTGTGCTGACAGGTTTCCTCAACGCTGTGGTGTAAAAAACCTGCGGAAAACGGGGACAACTGTAGGTCACGACTCCTGAGGAGATTCACATGGAAGTTTGGGATGTAACTGTATCGAAACATTACAATACAATAATTCTGCAACGTGAAAAAACACAGATCCATGATGGTTTTAAAGAAACTTTTGTTTTTGAGGTGTGAAATGAAAAATACAATTAATTTACATCCCTGGAGGAAGTCGTACACAACTGTGGGTTTATGAAGTGAAGCTGCGTTGGTAAGGCAATGAAAGCTCATCATGCATTGGAGTTAAAGTGTTTATAATGGTGCTTTTCCACTATACAGTTCCAGCACGACTCAACTCTACAACTTACAACGCATTCCATCGCTATAGTACCTCCTCAATGTGGGCGGTGTCATCATAGCACGGCTGCGGGAAACTGCTGTGACGTTGTCTTATACGCGACACACACATACTAGTGACTTCTTTTCGGTGTACTGAATCATAAGACTTAGTTAATAAAAAAGATTTGTTCACAGAATTGTTCAGTACTTCCTGCATGACCGCAGCACAGACTCTTGTCTGTTGGAGATTAACACACGTTTTCAGGATTTTTAAGTCTTTTTAACTGATCTACAGTTGTGATCTACACTGTGCTAGACGTCACACTCATGACTCTTCCAGTGACGACTCAACGTCACATTTAGTATCGGCTACTAAAAAAGTACCAGGTACTGTCGCTAATGGAAAAGCAAAAAAAAAAAAAAAAACCTGCCATGCAGAGTCGAGTTGTGTCGAGTCACGTCGTGCTGGAACTGTGCAGTGGAAAAGCACTATAAAAATACAGGATACCTAATTATCTGTCTCTAAATGGCACCTTTTGAGTCTTGATGACCACTCAAAGTGCTTTACACTACAGTTGCCATTCATCCATTCACAGCCATTCACTCATACAGCACATCTATATTCAGCACTTTTTCTATGACCCATGTCTCACACCCATTCACACAATATCAGCACAGCTGTCAGGAGATACTTGGTGTTAATTGTCCTGCCTGGGGGACACATCAGCATGTAGACTAGTGCAGCCAGGGATCGAATCCCTGATCCTCTGGTTGGAAGACAACCCATTCTACCACTGAGCCACAGACTGCAATCAAAACGCAGAACAGAGTGTTAATGATCACACGTAAAGATCAAAATGAAGCATTGCACACTGAAATTAAGGGTTCACCCTTTTTACGTATCCAGGTTAATTCTAAAAGAAGAGATTACAGATTAAAAGTGTTGCTCACAGTAAAAGTTTTTTTCTCATTAGAAGTCAAAATTTTCATACTGTGTTTAGGCCTTTCACAGTATATTATTATTAATCACTCAAGTTTATTTGGCTGTGTGAGCCAGCATCCATGGTTCATTAATGCTGTTCCACTTTTTTCATGTGGGAGTCAACTGAAAAATAATCTTATCTCAGTTCTTATATTTGCCATTTAGCTCCGGTGACCAGGACTGACTGAATCCAGAGGTCATTTCATTATCAGAATGCTCAGCCTGGACAGGACAGTGCAATCAATAAAACGAGAAAGACTATTACTGATCAATATAAGAGCTAATCTGTTAGCCTGGGCATCTGCAGGATTGCACTGACGTTTAGTGAAGGGACTGAAGCTGCTGCCTCAAGCTGGAATTCACTTTATGTTTTACTTACTATCTTCATTGAGCTTCATGTGCTGAGTCGGCACTGTTAAGAGACAGTGATGCATGAGGAGAGAGGACACACATGCACACACACACACACACGTGATGTGATACTGAGAGAGTAAAGGGCCAGTCCACCTTAAGTATTAGCACCACCACAGATAAGTGGCATGAATGGGTTTACTTTCCTGTTGTCTTTCTGCCATTTCATCAGTTTGTGTTGCACTGTGGATCAAACTGGCATGTGATAATTGCAAAGGCAACGTTTCCTTTAATTTTACATTGGTATTTAGTCTAATTGACATTGCATCATATCTGGTGCTGCATTAGTTGCTGCATGTCGTCCATTAACACATGAGTACATATCATGTTTCAGGGATTTTTAATCCATGTTAAACACTAGTACATGTTTTACTATTTTTCTTTAATTTGGCGGTGATGAAATCGTTGTTGCAGATAACCAATGATGTGTTCAACTTTAGATTATGTCAGTTTTCATATGATTGCTTTGTGTACTGGAAAACTACACACTCGTGTAGCACAACAACAACACCACCACCACCTTACAGATGTCTTTCATCTATTTTATGGATTGTTCCCACAGAGACTCAAAATGAAAATAGAAAATACAGACGTCTTCTGTTCTATATGTTGTTGGGGGGGAGGGGTTTCTAAACCTTAATAACTGTAGAGGCCATATGTTGCCTTGAGCAATGCAACACTTACATGTGTCATGGGGGAAACAATTGATATTGTGTGTGTGTGTGTTTAGATGGAGGCAAGTTCACTTTAAAGACATGATGCTGAACAGAATGAGAAATATTTAGGGGGGTTTTAAGTCTCTAACTCCCTTGTGTCTTCTTCAGATTTTATTTTAAATTCATGTTATATCATTACCATGACAATGCCATTCATTATTAGCTATAATTCTTACTGCTGGCCAACTCCAGGCTATGGTTAGATATAGATTTGTTGAGCTATACAGTATAAAAGTACAAAGTGTGTGTGTGTGTAGAGTGAAAGGTTGTTTTTCTCTTAAATTCATCACTCCATGTGAGATGGAAAACTGAAATAACGTGAGTGGCAAGATGGAAGGAAAAGCAGCCCACGCTAATATTCCTTAATCTGAAGATAATGATAGGTCCAGTCTTTCATCCTCGCCTCATTCAGCCAGATTGAACGCCGGGCTGTGTTTTATTCAGAGATTGCAATCTGCATTACTGCTACCAGTGTGATAGTTTTCCATTTTCATTCTTTCACCGTTTCAGGTCTGCAGCGAGGCAGACAAACATTATATTCACTCTGTTATCTTCACCACATGGAGGATTCGGAGATGATAGACGGGCTGCCAGCAGGTCGAGCTTTGCATATTGGTCTTCGTTTGGTTTAATCTCGTTTAAACTGGGACATAATTTCTCAGTAATCAGATTAAAATGATAACACACAATCACTGTCAACAGATCCTGATAAAGACCTGCTACAGATTCTGAAAAAAAAAGACAATTCTTTACAAAGCAACTTGGTAGTTTGAGAGTGAAATACTGTTGAATTTCTCTTCACGTCAAAAAAGAGTAAAGTTGGGAGGAAAAAGGGCTGGTTTCTGTAGAACCACACATGACATGTCATGTCTATTCAAGCCACATGGAATGATTTGCTGTCTGTCACTAACCGCGCGACCCGGTGTCTGTGTGCCCTCGGTCTGTTTGACCATAGTTTACACAACAAGCTGGAGAATCATACACAGCTGCAGCAGAAGTTGGACATTCAGTCCCTGAGAAACGGCAGAGAAAGTGCAGGCAAAACTCATATTTCCAATACAGAGAATTACTTCCAGCGTTTTGGGGGGTGGAGCTTTAAAAGCAGCTCAACCAGACTGTATATTGAAATGGACGCAGTCTGCAGGTTTGACAGAAGTAGCAGTTAGCCACCAGGAGGCGACTCAATTAAGGCGACTGCAAAAATAACTGTATTTGAATGGAACACTATGTAAAAATTAGACTTTTCACTTGATTAATAATGTCAGTATACATTTCTTCCTTCTGCTGATTCCCGTTCTTCTTCAATAGTTGATTGTCATTTTGCAAATTATAATCCCATTCGGAGGGAAAAGAGGATTAAGTATGACACATATGAGTAGACCCCAGTGTTGCAGGTGATTTTCCAGACTGAAAAACTGGCACGACGCCAGTCGAATTGTGAACCTTGAGGCTTGAAAATGGGAGGTTGTTTTGCACCTGGAAGACTGTTCATTTGTATACAGTCTATGATGTATCATTTGCATGTTGTCAAAGACTAACCATGCAGACACTAGCTTTAATAAGGAGCTTTATGTCCATTGTCATCGTCTGCTCAGTAAAAAAAAGAAATCAAGCTGAAGAAGCTGTTCTTTGCTGTTGCTTCTTGCTGATAACAGACTGTGAGATCTCAAATGCCAAGCACAGGCAGCGTGGTGGCCCATCTGATGTGTGACTTTTAAAAAGGTTGTGAACTCCAAAGTGCTGAATGTGGTGCCAAGTGGAGTTTAGAAATTGTCAGGGTTTCCACTTGACACTGACGGACCTACCGTCAGAGTGCGTCCCTCTGAGTGAAGAGGGGACGGTGGTACATTTGCTAAATGTCTCTTCCTATCTCTGTGACCACCCCCCCCACCACCACCACCACCAGTCAGCGATAGATGAGGCTTTTGGTTCTCTGCACTCCGGCTTCAGCGGAGTGTAAATCACATCCTAACATATTGACTCAGTCACACAGGCTGTGATTAACGACTTATTATGAATTCACAATGAAGCTTTTCGCATACTCTTCATCATGCTAAAGGATTAGTGCAGCATTTTGGATATTTTCCTCAAGCAGACACGTAAAGGAGGGAAACTTTTCCTCATATCAGGGAAAAAAAAAATACTTCCACAGTGATTGATTGCAGACATTTTTTTTTTTTTTTACTTTTCCAGGCCTCTGACAGGCTTATTGAATCATTTCTATTTCACTGCATCTGCAAAGATGAACGCGATACTGTGACTCTGCCTGCGTCATGTTCTTTCCTGCAGGCTACATATTAAATAGGCACAAAACACCAGTTGCTCATGTGCGTTGGTTGACCTCTGCCCAACCCCCAGCCGGTCAGGTGGTTCCCCGAGGGACCATTTTAGAATGCTAACGTCTGTTCACCTCAGTCACAATCCCTCTATCTTCTGTTTTCACTTAATTTGCTCACCAATTAAACTTGATAAAAAATCCTTATAAAATAAAAAAGAATATGTGTATATGTGAGAGGTCAAGAGGCCAATTGAAACACAAATGTAATCTGAGAAAATAATGTTATTTATCTTTAACGACTATTGTTTGTTACCTATTTAGCTAACAGGAAAGGAAATGCACAAAATGTGCAATTGTGCATATATCATATTTAATTCTTTTTTCTTTTTTTTTTAAATCATGTGTGTGCGTGTGTGAGAGAGCGAGACAGAGACAGAGAGTGAGACAACTGTGGCCAGTCAGCTGTGCTTCCCTTAATGAAGAGATACATTTCATCTAACAGCCGACAACATTCAAACACCTCGGCCGCACTGTGAACAAATCCCTGACCTCAGAACTATCTGCTCCATAGACTAAGATTAGACCGATGGAATATCAGTGAGCGACAGTGTGTCAATGCAGTGTTCTCTCACAATGGTTTAAAACCATTCCTGTGGGGAATTTCTATCCTGACCAGAAAAAACCTGATAAGAAACTTGTTTTTGTTTTGGGACTTCTAAAATGCGTTGAAACGAGGCCTGCATAAATACAGACACAAGAGTAGAAGCCGCCACAGGGATCATTATTTGTATTAAGTGATTAAAGTGACCACCAGCTGTGTCAGCACAATACAACCATATGAGGCTAAACGGTGAAACAACAGAAAGCGATAGTGTGAGGAGAGATAGAGGAACATAAGTGTTTATCTTCTCTGACTGCCTCGTCTGTGCCCTGAACTTAAGGTTGTCATGCTGGTGGCTGTATACATTCACCCATGTATACGCATCCATATAAGGACAGAGGTCCAAAGGTCACTTGTGTGAATATAATGGTCATATATGGACATGCTTTTGCTGTACACTTGTTGGAGATACATTTGATGTATTTATATTTTATCTGCCCAACGGTAATGTTGACTACATTTCAGTTTAACCTCTTCCTGGCCCTTTCCCCCATCGACTGTATAAACACCAGCTGTCCACTCGTACTGTATGTGCCGTGCTTCATGGTCCATTTTCCTTTTAAATGTGAATATCATTTACAAAAATTGAATTATTGAAGAAGAGGTGAAACTAGTGATTGAAACCATTAAATAGTGACGCTATGAAGCAAAGGTTAAAAAATTAGGCATTCAAATTAAGTGAAGTCTCTTTATTTTCAAAACAGTCTGTGATATCATATTTCACATTCAGTCAAGTTGTTAATAATGTGTTCATTCTCTATTTGATTTACTCTGACATGAGTGACACTGCTGAGTCCCTGTGTTTTTTAATGAAGTGCTAATACACTGATGAAGCCACACAGCTCTGTCAGTCGGTAGGTCAGGAAATTAACGTTTGCTTTCTGGGTATAGGATATATGAACCAAGTCTAAATTACACTCAATTTCATCAAGGTTGGTATGGAGTTATTTTAGAATTATAGAGTTATTATATTTATTTTATATTATATTTCATATTGGCTTCAATGTGATGACCTCAATTTCCCTCAAGCAAAAACATTACACCGCTGATGAATTATCTGACTGGAATTGTAGGACATTTCCATGACTTCTGGGAAAATAGAAAAGAAAAAAAAAAACTCCTACCCTGCAAAGTTTCTGTATCTGGATCACCACCAAAGTCTAATCATTTCTTCCTAGGGCCATAACCTGCTGCTCATCTGCAGACAATTTTATCCAAATTCATCCTTTTGGTCATTCTGCTCATGGTGAAAAGCATAACTGCCTTGGTGGAGTTGATAGTGGACAAAATCAATTCAGGAGTTGCCAAAATAAGTAAAAGTCAAAAACTGGATCCTACATTTTTCACAATGCAGCCACCTTACACTTTAATGTCCATCACAAATATCCATATCCCTCTTTAAACTTGCTTAGAAACGTGTCTTGACTTTGGAGTCGTAGTACGGATGCATGGTATCGGACTTTTTGCCGATATCCAATATCCTGATGTATTGGAAGTGCTTGGGCCAATTACTGATACAGACAAATACATATATTTGTTTACCCTCTGCGGCCAAATGCACAGGTCATTTAGTCTCTTCTGTAGTCGGATTAACATAATATTTTGCATACTCAAGTTTCAGCAGATGTAGATATACATTTTCTTCACTGAGTAAAATAAATAAACAAATAAATAATAGTTGGAGAGCACGCAAGCATAGAAGTGAAGGAGCCTCTTATCAGGAGATCTTGGCGTGTTTGCCGATATCCAATTATCACTTTTAAAGCCATTATCGGCTCATAGTCAAGTTTTGCAGGTTTGTTCTCTGTCAAAGTGAGTAAGTTCATACAGGAATTACTTGTTGACTCTTAATTAATTAATTAATTGATTGATTAATTAACAATTACACATATTGGTTAAATAAAATAATAATAATAAAACTAGGTCAGACGTTCCTGTAAAACTTGCAGTATCCACAGTAACATTTCCAGATGATGAGAGAATCTCTCTCTCTCTCTCTCCCTCTCTCTCTCTCTCCGTGTCTGTGTTTGTGAATGTCCTCTGGTCTTGCCCCCGGGGCATCTGTAGGCTATAGCCATTTAAAAGAAACTGGCAGTGGAGCCACAGAACTGCCTTGGAAATAGAGCCACACTGGACACATGTTGCCGTGGCAACATTCGGGCCCCTTTTTTTTCCTCTTTTCATTTCTTCTTTTCACTGAAAAGTGGGACTGTGTAACGACATCACTGTAACTAACTGAACTCAACTGTATGTTCTGTCTTTTATACCACAGCTCTTCCTCATGTTTACCAAACCCTTTTCCTTGCTTTCTTTTCAAAGTTTTTAAGACCTTTAAACAGAATGATTACATTTACATTACATTTAATTAAATTCATGCAACCTGGTCCTGGATAAGTAGCATAAAGTCTTTATTCTGCACACACTCGTTTGTAAATTGAATTGAAATAAACTAGTGGAGAGGACAGAGAAAGCAGAGGACAAACGTGATAAGAGAAGTCATATTAATACATTTCAGCTCACTTGGTTTATTGGGGTTCACACGCTCAGGTCAGCCAGGTATTAAAGTGCTTGCAATAATTACGTTGTCCGTCGTCTTGCCAACAAGAGAGAGGGAAAGAAAGAAATAAGTGTGAGTGGGGGGACAGTAAAAGAGTTGTGGTTTTTTTTTATTGCCAGTAAAGCTTTCAGAGGAGAGCACAGAACAGTAACACGGAGAGGTGGTGCAGATGGAGGAGGTGAACGCCACTCTTTACTTCATGCCAGTGAAATTCATTTGAAAATTGGAGGAGAAATGAAAGAGGTTTGGAGTTTGTGTGTAAGTGGCAGGAAGAGAGGCTGGCATTGCCCACTGGAACAGTGTGCCATGGCAAAAGTTAGTCAGCCAACAAGAGGAGGAGGAGAAGGAGGAGGGGAGACTGAAAGCAGAGGATGGAGTGAGCCATTTAATATGTAGATTGAGAGGAAATGTCAATGGGAGGAAAAAGAGGAAAAATTCAGAATCTAAAGGAAAATGGCAAAGCAGGCTGCCGATAGAGAGACACTGAGGTTTATTGTACGGTGTCCAGCTGAATCGCTCTGCCATTTGCTTTTTCCTTTGCTGTCTTTTGTGTGGTCGCACTCGGCAGCAGCAGACACTTTCCTGGAGTTAGGAGTCCACTGCTGTAGGTTGAGCGTGTTCACAGCAGCGTTTTAGAAAGCTGCTGCTCCAGGTTCAGCCCTGGCCATCTTTGTTCTACTGCATTCAGTCTAAATTAGTGTTTCTCTGCATCAGGATATGATTTAACAACTTCTTCCCGGCTGGATCCTTTTTCCTCCCTAAATGATGGCACAGCACGGTTCTCGTTTAATCACAGCTCTACATCGTCAAACATTAGAGGGATTCCCACTGTTTAAAAGCAACATTACTGAAGAGTAAAAACACTGAGCGCACCTGTCTCTGAGAAATTATATTTGCTGATGAAATCTTTTACAGAGGACAAAAAACTGCTGCACACTTGTTCAAAGGTTACTTTTTTTTCCAGTCCACTCCAAAATATTATGATTCATTCCATAGATTCATGTAAATTGGTTCAACAACCTCTCTTATTTTATATTTTAACAATCACCTATTATTTATTTATTTTTTTAGCAATATTATGTACATGTGACATACACTTACAATCTATAACCTTAAGTAATAAGTGATCATATTATCTGCTTATTTTCTATTTTTATTTCGTTTTTTAAGTGAACTCGTCAAAATCTAATTTGTCGAAAACAATAAAAACAAGATCATTTCGTTGATTTTCTTCATCTTAACTCAAGTAGAATGTGTCTCTTGAGTTGAATGTGGTTCATGTTCTGTCATGATCTATATCAAAGTAAACGGTTCACCCGCGTTTCACCTGGTGCCCTCGCACTGTGACCCACCGCAGTGTAGACAAACATAAAGTACAAGGAATTACAGCAGAGTACATGGAAGGCAGGAAAACACACAACAGACTGCACACCAGCCACACACACACACACAGAGGTGAAATGAAGGCACAAGGCATCAAGTTGTAAGAGTGTAATGGATTCTTGCAGTTTGAATCCCGAAAGGACTGAGCACTGAGGAGTAGAGTAAAATCAATGCACAAAGCAATAAGCAAGTTATTGAAAGGAGGTATAATAGAAGAATCCCTGGCCTAGTCAGCAAAGATGGAATTAGCTTTACTTTTTCATCACTAATGATCCCTGTGGTGACCCTAAGGTTTAAGTAGCAGTGAAACACCTCTGCATACTTTATGTCTGTCTACATCCATACATCTACCCATCTTCTACCGCTTTATCCTCTACATGAGGGTCACGGGGGGGGGGCGCTGTGCCCTTCTCAGCTGATATAGGACGAAAGGCGGGGTCACACCCTGGACAGATCGCCTGTCCATCACAGGGACACATATAGAGACAAACAACCATTCACTCTCACACCTACGATCAATTTAGAGTTTTTGGACTGTGGGAGGAAACCGGAGAACCCGGAGAACACTCACGCACACACGGGGAGAACATGCAAACTCCATGCAGAAAGACACTCTGTCTATTAATGAAAGATAATTGGGTATACTGTATTTACTAACTCTGTATTATACACAATTGTTCAACTGCTTGTTCGTTATCTATTCAGCCGTTTTTTTGTAGACATGGTCAAGACAACCTGCTGCAGTTCAAGACAAGCATCAGAATGAGGACTTAAAGCACTTTAAGTGACTTTGAACATGGAATAGTTGTTGGCATTGAGTATTTCAGAAACTGCTGATCTTTGGGAGCAAATGCCTTTTTAATTCTTTGTTATTTTATGACATGTAAACCAGATTGTAGGACACTACGCAGTGGTTTTACTGTATTGTGTCTTCTTATGGCTGATGACAGCTTGTGGCTTTAGACTTATTTCTCAAGTAAACATGACAGGAATGTCTTCAGTAGAAAATTGATTTGATTGTGATAGTCAAAGGTCAATGTGGCTGTGACCACAAGATACAAGTTTCTCAGGCCTTTGTAAGTTGGTACTGTTTAAAGACAAAACAATTTACATCGGTCTGGGGAAAACCAAACATTGTCAAATTAGACTCCTCACTGCCCTATCATTCAAATAGGGAAGTTTTAAACAGATATACACATATTTTAAATGGATGCCTAACATTTATGGTCTCGGGGGTGTGTCTCAGACTGCAGCAGACAAAATCAGCATCTTTATTTATGAATGAAACCATTCTGTCTCTAATTCAAGCATTTGTCCTATGTTTGGCCGCTAATGGCCGTGTTATTCAGCTTAGAAACATGTCAATAAAAAAAAACATCACAATCTCATTCCATTGAAAACATCATGATAAGAGTGTTTTAATTACCTGGGATGTTTGTTTTAATTTGTGGTTTTGCTGTCAAAGGTTTATAACCAGCATCCTTTTAGACCAAGGGTTGCAAACACTTCCCTCTGTCCTGGACATGTCTTCAGTTTTTGATATCTGACAGCTTTAGTGTCCTTCATCATGATTTATTTTCAGCATCAGGAAAATGCTCTCGAACATTACTGAGATAAGTGAATCACTACCCAAATAAACACAACATGACATCACATTACCATATTTGAGTGCTTTGCTGTTAAGTAGTTGGCAAAAGTGATGTTTTTCTTTTTTCTTTTTTGAGTTCGCATGAAGCTTCCTCTGTGGGTGGTGAAAGAGAATGATGTTTTTGTTTTTTTAACAAACCACAATGTGTCCCTCTTCTTAATGGTTTAACCTCAACCAAGCTTATTTGCGTGAAGCAATTTGTGTTTCTCGCAAGACCTGAGACTTTGCAAGACCTCCTGATACAGACAGTAGGGGGAGTGGAGACAGCCCCCAGTCTCCCTGCAACAAGACATTAAAACACCCCAATGGCTCTAAAGTTATTAAATTAGGGTTAAAAATAAACTATTCCTCTACTCATATTTTAAATCTTATGATGCCCGTTGCTGTTATGGTGGGGATGTTTTTCATTTCCACAGTTGTGACTTGTAGCCCCAGAGGCTCTTCAGTCCACTTGACTGTGCATCACTCTCCATCAGTGCTGATCCCATTGTGCAGCTTAGAGCACATAAGCGGCCTGGAAATGATGGAGCACTGTAGCCGCTTTGGTTCTCTGCTTGCTCTTTTGGTGTCTGTCTTTTTCAAACAGACACACACACACACACTCCATAGGTTGGTGCATATGCAGCATGATATACGGCATGCACCAGTGGTGATTGCTTTATAAGAGTCAAAGATGTCAAAGATGTCAAAGATGTACTGTGTCGTATTTACATTTCAATACCAAAAGTGCGCTGGAACGCGATTAAAACGTAACGCTAGTATGTTCGGAATCAGCTTTTTATCATGGATGATGGAATCGTCTTGCGTGATATTTGTATTCCCGTAGCAGCCTTCGCATTAAAACCACTTGAAGCTCAGCTTCAACTGTTCCCCGTGGGACAGCAGAGAATAGGTTTTTTTCACTGCAGTGAGCGCGACAATAATTGGACAAATGCGGCAAAACGTCACTTCCAGGGAAGCTCAGCTTCTCTCTGATTCAATGGAGCAGTAGGCGTCATTAAAAAACCCACTATCCGAGACCTCTGGTATGTGGAAAATATATATACAGTAATATATATATATATATATACATATTTCATATAATTACATTTAATTTTATTCCGCAGCCTCATTATCTGTTGTATCCTGCTCCATAAACTTATGTCTTGTTTTTGCCCCAATTGCAATTATAAGCTGCAGTGTTAGCAAGCAGGCGTGTGTGTGTGTGTGTGTGTGCGCGCATATGTGTCTGCGTGCGTGCGTGTGTGTGTGTGTGTCATGCACTTGTCATTTGTGTTTGTAGATTGCTGAGCTCACAAATCTCTCACTTAATCCTGATTGGAAGACGAATGTTAACACACAATTAATTAGACTCTCTCTCTCTCTCTCACACACACACACACACACACACGCTCTCTCTCTCTCTCTTTAATTTAGCAGCATAGATGCTAACCTGCACAAAAAGCAGACATGAATTAGAGGACATCAAATTCTGCCTCACGCTCATTTAAAAAAAGAAAGAAAGAAAGAAAGAAACTGTGTCCCGAAGTCTCATGTTCCCAAAAAAGGAAGTCCCTTAGATATCCCAACTGCCTCCTAACAGTTTCCAGCTAAGTTGTTCCAAGTTATTATAATATGACACATATCCACACACACACACATGCAGTAGAGCACAGTAGTTACATTTATATGCTCTTAAAAGACATTTGTGTTTTGATGTGTGTGTGTGTGTGTGGGGGGGGGTAGTGAGGGAGTCCCTTGGATTTTCCAAAGTCCTTATTAGGTTATTGAGATATTCTGGAGATAGGAATGAAGGGAGAGTGAGATAGCCTGACACAGTGTAGAGGAGAAACAGAGGGAGGAAGGGAGAGATGGGGGAAACTCCCTGTGATGATAGAGAATAGTTTAAATGACACAGAGGAAGGTCTGACGCGCACACACACACACACACACACACACATTTGCACAGCTATTGTTCTGAGGACACTGGATTGATTTCCTTTCATTTGAACAGACTAAATAAATTCCCAAACTTAACCATAACCAAAATCCACATCTTAGCCCTAAACTTAACCAATGATATGACGTTCTGCCTCATTAGGACCCAGTTTTGGTCTCCATGAGGTCCACTGGTCCTGATAAGGACAGTATTTAATCCAGATAAGGTCCTAAAGAGGTTACAGATACAAGTGCATAGACACTCCCACACACAACATTTGAGCAGAAATGGAGAGTGGCTGCTTTTTATAGCTTTGTCAGCTGTTTTGAAACAGCTCTGTCCAATAAAACTAAGTATTATCATAAACATTGCTTTTGAGGTCCTGTTCAGTATCAGGAGAGTGATGCACAGTGGTGCACATTTCCATTCACATTAAGATGAACTGCATTTACGACGCAACACTCAAACCTATAATGACACAATTAATAGCTAAAGGTTTTTGTTTGGGTCTTCACAGAAATCATCTGTTTTCCTTTATTCGATTAGCTTAATTAACAGTGGGCTATAAATTAGGTTTAAAAAAACTATATTTTAAATCTTATGATGCCTGTTTGTCTCAGGTTGCTGTTTTGGTGGGTGTTTCTTTCATTTCCACAGTTGTGACTTGTGGTGACTGACATTAACTTGCAAACAGAGCAAGTTAAATTCAAATTTAAACTGCCCTTGTGTGTTCTGCCTGAGGTAGTGTGTCTCATCTCTTTAAAATGGTGAAGACATTTTGTCTCTTTGTTGTCACTTTTTCCCACAAAACAACAACGACCAGACACTGTGGGTTTGGAATGTGTGAGGAATCAAAAGCTTATGCTCAAGGTTGAGAAAGAATATCAGCCAGGCATGGTGGCAAATGGAACACTTATTTTTCATAAATATCACAGAGTGAAAGCCAAAGAGACACTCGGATATAAATTGGGAACCTTGTAGTCCATGTAAGAGCCCTGTGTTTGTGTGTGTGTGTGTGTGTGTGTGTGTTTCCCTTAGCGTCCATAAAATCAGTGTGTTGTGTTAAACAGAGCACAGAGCATAGCTTATTAAAGAGGCTTGGCTGACTATTGTTGTGGTTTCCCGCTCTGGCCGACATCATTATCAGCTTTGTCTTTAAAAACTACCTCATGTAAACATCACCCACCTCCCACACACACACACACACACACTTAATGCTAGTGTGGAGCTGTTCCACACATAAGTATTTACAGATACAAAAGAAACGTGTAGTATAGACATGAACTGGTACAGACAAGCACCATTTTTTTTGGTTTAGTCTTTGACCAAAGTCCATGATGTAATAAAAACAGATGCATAAAAATAAGGCCTTTATGAAAACACTGACCCTGACCCACTAACCCTTAAAAAAACTGCTTACCAACACACAGACTGTTCATAATTGCTAAATTAAGCTAAAATAGAAGGTTCTCGTGAGACTAAGTCATAAGAGCCGGCTCTTAAGGGAGCCAAGCCAAAAGATACAAATCTTTGTAAAGAGTCGGACTTCCCATCACTAAAGTCCATCCACCAGTAATCTGTTCCACACAAACCCGGCAGCTGCAACACACACACAAACACACTACAGCATTTCCAGTGTTGTAATGTAACAAAATACAAAACACTTTGTTACTGTACTTAAGTAGAATTTTCACATATATGTACTTTACTTCATTATTTATATTTAACTTTTATTTTTACTCCACTACATTTCCTAAATAAAATGTGTACTTTTACTTCGATACATTTCCCTTAACCATCTTCAGAAGGTTCATTTAAAGGTTCATTTTAATGTTGTTTGAAGTTGTTCACCTGTACCTATTGTGCTTTTATTGTTAAGAAGCCACAATAAATGTCTTATTGAAAATTGCTCACATTGTTTAAATACTTTAACTTTTACTTCTAATACTTAAGTACATTTTATTTCAGAAAATTACTTTTGATACTTAAGTACAGTAAATGTCAGGTACTTTTACTCTTTTACTTTAACTTCTACCGAAGTCATTTTCTGGTAAGCTACGTTTATTCAAGTATCGCTCAAGTACTTTATACAAGACTGAGCATTTCCCCTACCTAATATAAAGTGGTGGTCCCCAAACCTTAATTTTCCAATCCAAATACGTCGCTATGGCAGGTTTTGTTTCTGAATAGAAGGGAAGTAACTTCCTGTGTGTGTGTGTGTGTGTGTGTGTGTGAGAGAGAGAGAGTGAGACAGAGGAAACATGCTTTGTTGGTGTCAAATGTGTGCCATTCAACAGTGTGGCTCTATGGGTAACCGCAACACACTGACAGCTTTATTCACCCTGCTGGACACTTCAGCATGAGTTTGTGCATAAACGTTGAGAGACACCATTATAAATAGCACATGGAAAACAAATGATTGAAAGACTGCATTCAAGGAGGGGGCTTTATTTTGAAGTTTCTTTGTCACACTTGGAAAAGCAGTCGTACAGTTGAATCATAATCAACACTGCAAACTCCAAAAATATTTATATCTACTCCTGTGCCTGTGACATGTTTAATAAATGGCGTAAATGTATCATTTCCAGGATTTCAAACACTGGTTTATAAATGATCATTGATATTACAGACATGACGTGATATGGATATTTCTAACCTGAATAACAAGCCAAAGGACCTGTCTGGTGATTGCTCGTGTTGCTCTTGTGCCAAACTGCCAAACGATGCCACATATCTTCTTTATGCCTTGTTTAGAAGCTGTAACTTTCTCTCTTTGGACATTGAGTGTTCATTTTATGAATGCTTGTTATCATGAAACAGCAGGGACATGTGGATAATTGAGCTCTGATCGGCACCATTTTAGTGCACAGCCAAAAACCTGCAGAATCATTTATTTTTGTGAGGAGGTGAGCATGGAAAATTCTGGTGAGACAAAGCCAAAACACAAGCTAACTTGATTAGCCAAAAGGAAAAGTGACGTTCCCCACGAACAGAGCGCGAAGTTGTGTTTTGGCACATTCACTGGAAAAGGTGCCTTTATTTATTTTTCATAAAATAATCTACTCCTTTATCTTTCCTTTTCCAGATTAAGTTTCTCTGGGATGTTCTGAACCCCTGACAGAGGCCGAGTGTTAGAGCATAGCTGGGATCTTGTTTACGAAAGGCACCAGATTGAAACAGGGAGGGGAAGAGGATTTGGCATGTGACGGAAGAGTGATGGAGAGGAGATCTGTCACAGCTGCTCAGATTGAACTAACTTGTTTTTAATGGTTTTTAGTAAAGTCAGATGGAGGGCGTCTCCGTGGAAACACAGATGCACACACAGCGAGTCGCTGCGCGTGCACGCCGGTGTGAAAGCATGCTCGTGTGATGCACTTGTGAATGCTGGCATGCGAGTGTGATACTACTTCTGTCTGTTTGAGTGTCTGCGGTGGTATTTCTGTCTTTGCGAGGACCAGTTTGACATTCAGCGTAGGCCGAGATTCAATTCGGTCCAAGAACTAACACAGCACTGGCGGTGGGAGTCGAGGAAGAGCACCAAGTATAAATTCCACGTTCAAGGTGCCACTAACACATGTTTCTCAGCACATGTCCCCCCCCCCCTCCTTAAAGCCCACACTGACATCGCAGTGTGTATATGTTTAGATCAAGACGTGATCAAGTACAGACGCGCAAGCAGTCGCGGCTCACTACAAACAATGTAGGCTACTGTGTAATATCAAAGCTGCTCGCTCGCACACACTGACTGTATACTGAACTGACACATACAAATCAATATAGTGTGTGTCCAGGATGTGAACTATTTCCCAAACACACTCACTTGTCAGTACACGCACATACACACGCACACATTGGCTATTGGTCTGGAAACAATCTTCTCCACCCCTGTTGGTTACCCAAACATTGCGTTGCCACGGCAACAGGACAGCGCACTGTACAGCCAGCATGTTTGTCATGGGGAGAGAAGAAGTATATGTGTGTGTGTGTTCACATATTCAAGTGAGTGCATGTGTGTAGTGGACGTGCAAAACAACACAGAGGGAGAGTGAGAGAGAGAGAGAGAGAGCTGAGGATTCATATAAAGATTAAAAATCTAGTTCATGGCGGATGAATTATACCTGTATATCATCACACACACGTCTGGAAATGGTTCGTGTGAGTCTGTCAAAATATGTATCTAAAAGTTCAAGTGTGTGTCTGCGTGCTTTCCAGCGAAGTTGGTCATCTGTGAGGTTTGCCAGCTTCCACAGAGGAGTCACCATTCCCGAAATTAGGGTGGAAAAAGATTTCCATCCTTCTTTGTCTCAAAATTATTCTTTTTATAATTATTATTATTATTATTTTGCACTTAAATTTGACCTCGTTCTCTAATTGATGTCCAAATCACCAACTAATTTGACGATAATTAAATCAGTTTAAAGTCTGGAATCTTTGAATTCAGCTTGTTAAATGTGTTATTGTTTGCTTTCTTTTGTGGACAAAACAAATCATTTGTGGATGAAATTTTACAAATGTACACCTAATCAGTTAACTAAAAATAAAATCAACAGGTCAAATGATAATGTAAATAGGTTTTAGTTGCAGCCCTATTCCCTTTCTAGGTATTTTAGGTAATCATTTGTAGTTCTTTGATGGAAAAAACAGCCTAAAGCCATTTTTACCTCCTTGTGTCGCTTTGGAACCGTCCGACACTTAAACGCTGCAGTCGTCTGTGCTTCTCTGTAATCTTTGTAATTGCAAAAGTCCCGCTAAAAAGACTCACCATATGAAAATAATAATCTAATCTCTGACCAGGCGTTTGCCGCGGCATTTATTCACACGGCTCGGTTGGTTTTACTGCATCATTTTCTACTTAAGGAGTTATGGAGACTGCAGTGAGTTTTTCAATGTGAAGACTGTGTGGGTGCAAAGTGAAGAAGTGCATGCGGCTTCTCAGCATGAAGACCCACACAGAGAAGGACCCAAGCGGCATGATGGTAAAAATGACTGGATCACAGAGTTTGTTTATCTCATGCAAATCTGTAGCAGAACTCTCCAATGAAGAACTCCCTTTGTCCTTCCAGTCTATTGGTAACAGGCCTTGTATTAACCCAAGCAACTGCATTTAGTTCCCCGGTGAGAAAGTAAACCCTGCTATACCCCGAGCCCCTCCACTTTATCAGCATAAAGGACAAGTGTGTTACTCAAGGGCTCCACCTTGAGGCAGGGGATTGTTTCACTCCCATTATTTGCTGCAGTGCTGCTGTGTGAGCGTGTACTGACAGCAGCCTGTTGGTCAGGAGCTTCTCCAGAACTGTTCTCCATCTGCTTTATGAGACAGTGATAAATGGCCTCATCTGTAGTGTAATGAGTTAACCCCTGATATTTGTGTGTGTGTGTTTGTATTTCATATTTTAATGGATTAACCTCTCCCGTGTTTGTATTACACAGCTGACAGATTAACCTGTGACTCTCATGTGTATAATTAGTTGATTCGGATGCAGGTGGTGTGTGCCACCACTTGCTCTGGGTGCCAAATCTGTCTGTCTGTGAGCGTGCATGTGTATTTGTGTCGACAGGAACAAACGCAGACTCACTCAAGTATTATTTAAACGCAAATTTTAAAAAATACCGGACTTTTAAAGGTTGCAAAAAAGATGCATACATGTCATATACATTTTACTTAATACATACATCACATCTTCAATTTGAATAATTGTATCAATTTGTACTTATGGTAAACGTTAAAGGGTGACCAATTAACCTATTTAACTGATTAACACAATGGTGTGATTGACAGCTGGTAGGTACCGATACTTTATACGATACATAGTCCACAATACTGCAATACAATGATTCTGTGATAATTAATATATTGCAAGTAAATATAGCAATACTTCATGATATCTGTCTAACTGAAGAGAAAATGTCTGTGAAAAGTTAAAAGTGCAGGATTTCTCTATTTATTCATAGAGAACAAAGTGCATAAAGTCTATGTATTGAACGTGGTTGGGTCATCTCTTAAAGGAATACTTCACTGATTTGCATTTAGCTTTGTATTACTAGAATAGGGGTAGTATTTTTGAAAAGTGCTTCCCAACCTCAGTTTCCACTGAGTCGAGAAATATCTTCATTCTTTTTTTTGTTACGTGCCCACCAGTGACACTCGGTCTGAGCCTTGGTCTGAGCCTTGAAACTGCAGCGTCCACCATCTTTGCTAACAATAACGGGACCAAGTGTTGCTTTACTACAGAAGGATTTGCAACACAGAAAGTCAACTTTTTGGAGTCTGTCCCAGTCTGAGACTTTAATCTACAGTATATCTAAAAAGCTGTGGAGTAACCTGAAGAGAAACCTTTAATGCAAACATCTTAAGATTGTCTCTGATCCACAGCTACAAGGTGTTTGAGGTGCTTTGAGGTTTAAATTCAAGAGTTCACTTATGGTTTCGTAGCAGTAGTAGCAGTAGAGACATTTGACATCGATGATCAGAATACATTTATTTAATTAGAACAGACCCTACCCTACCCTATAGGCCAGATTATGAGTATTCTCTGTGCAGCTGTCTTTGTGATTGCTGGTAGTGGATTTGGGTCAGAAAATGGGTTTTGTTCCAGACTGGAAACACAAGATAAATACACACGCCAATTTGCCCACAGGCTCCTTTCTCTCTCTCTCTCTCTTTTTCACACACACACACACACACACACACGTGCAAACACACCACGCTCCACAGCTCTGTGACCTTAACCATTAGCCTCCCTGCCAAATGTGTCCTAGGCCATCTGCGACAATAAATACACGCACACTGTCCACACTCTCCTGACTGCAGGATTCGGTTGTTGTTGTCATTGCTGCTCTTACATCATCGGTTTGAGAGTTTGCAGGGGAAGAGATCGTTGCAGGCTGGCTCAGCGCTGCTTTATTTAATTAATCCGACACAGACATGTTTACATGGACAGTAGATATTTATACATGCAGCGATAAGGCTGTGACTCGTGGCTTACTCTTAAGACACGTGTGCTGTGTCACCTTAAATGACAGTTTTCTTCACTGGGTCTTGTGTTGTTTCAGAGTGAAGTTGCTGAAGTTGAACTTGCAGCAGCAGCAGCAGACATACATTTTTATTTTGGTGATAAAAATTCATCCTTTCTTCATTGTTATTTTCCTGCTCAGAGGCTCAGGTCATTGCATCAAACTTGTCTTATATGCTGTTATATCTGTTCTTCGTTGAAGACGACGGCACATCAGTTCACTCTTTATTCAGCCAAATATTTAAATAAAGAAAAATAATCAAAATCGTAACTAAGGAGCTAAAACATCAGTTTTGACGTATTACGTATGTCGTAACTTTTCAGTATAACCTTTTATTTTGTGTTTTGATGAAAACTGAAATCTGGAATTGGCTGAAAATATGGTGAACTGGTCTGGTTTCCCACAAGACAAAAAAACATCAATTATTTACATTTCATCAAAAAAGAAAAAGAAAGAGCGGCATGTTCTTAATAATTAATTTTCAAACCTGCTCCTGGAGCCCACAGGTTTCTTGATTCTTTGTGATTTGACATTGTTTCCTTGTCAAAATGACTAATACTCTTGAACTTTACGGCTGCTGTCAAAGTAGGAGAAGTTCACTTCATAAGGCCTGATATCAGGCTGGGGCAAAAAGATTGACTTAAAGATTAATCAGATAGTGAAATAAAAAAAAAAATTAGGATCTTGTGGGAAAACCAACTGCTGCTCTTTTCTGTTTCCTCTTGGGTATGCACTTTCCAGCCTGTCTTTTCCTCACTTTTCTGCCTTGTCTTCTTCCCTCTTTTCCTTCCTTCCTTCCTCCCTCTCCTCTTCCTCCCCTTCCTCCTCCTTAGTAAAACCATCAAGGTGAAAATAATCGACGATGAGGAGTACGAGAAGAACAAAACCTTCTACATAGAGATCGCAGAGCCGCGTCTGGTGGAGGGCAACGACACCAAAGGTCAGGAAGGGGGTTGAGCGTCATAACCTTTGACCCCGGAGTGTTGCCCATTTTGTAGAGGCTGCATGTTCTCGACAGGAAGAGGCTTTCTGTCGTGCTTCTGCAAAACAAGAACATGGATCACCTTATCCCACCACATCCACCACTCCACCTCGTGTGTTTGTGTATGCTTGTCTTTTTTTTGTGTGTGTGTGTTTTTATTTACATACCAATGCCAACCATCATGCCGTGTTCTTTGTTTTACATGCATGCATTTACCACCTCCCTCTGTGTGTGTGTGTGTGTGTGTGTATTTGCATGTGTGTCCCATACAGGAAGACCCTAACCCTTAGGATCTTAGACCGTGAGGAGTACAATAAGCAGTCCTCCTTCTACGTTGTGCTTGACATCCCCCAATGGAGACGCAGCGGAAAGGAATGGACAGGTGTGACAGCCAATCGGCTCTGAGAAGGCACTTTATGAGGTTGTAAGGGGATCCTGAATCAACAGGTCAATGCCGGCGCTGAAGTCCAGGAAGTTTATACAAAAGAGCATAAATGCTCACTCCAGTCAGCTCATGAGAGATTCTAGTCTTGTAATTGTTGATGCTGTCAACGAGGACGAGGTCACTCTGTCACATGTTTTGTCCCAAATATACTCAGTCTAAGCAGGTTTAGTCTATATTGTTTGAAAAACAAACACACGTGTGCAGTAAAAATACTGTTGTACACTGCTCTGACATAAGGGATAAAGGAAAACTCCAAACTGATGAAACAGCTCTAGTAACAGAATCTTATGGAGGGGAGAAACAATGCTTCAAAGTACTTCATAGTACTTCATAGTTCTTTGGAAAATGATCAAAACACTTCAACTTAAGAGCTCTAAGACTTTCCCCACTCCTCAGATGAGCCTGCGGTGCGCTCTGAAAGGACGACACTAGGTCCACTGTTTCAGGTTAACAGGGTTAATTGCTTGACCTCAAACATGATGATGCACTTCATACAATCAATGTTCAGTCATAATGTGAAGCGCATCACCACGGTGTCACCGCAGACACGAAAAGAAAACAAAATGCTATTCTGAGAAATGCACAAATAGTCGTTTGGAGCCCATAGGTTTAATCAGCATTGTGCAAACCCACTTGACAATGGTTTGATTACACTGAAAAGTTACACACTACAGCTTTAAAAAAAAACAGAAACAACAACGCTCAGTGCAGCCAAATGTATTCATGTTCCCCAAAATTAGACAAAGAGCAACAAAAGGAGGACAGTAAACAGCAGGTGAGGAGCTGCAGTTCTATGAATTCTATATGTTTTTAAACAAAGCCAATTAAAAAAGCACTTTACAGCAGGTAACGCTACAAGAAATAAAGTCAAAGCATGAGTTGTACTTGGAAAACATTTTTTAAAGTAACTCAAAGCAGAGCTGCTCCCCGATGGCTTAAGCTTTATCAGACCTGTTGATTTGGGATTCACTCACTGGGGCAATTCTGCTGCTCCCTTTTCTACTTCTCAGTTTTTTCTTTCTTTTTTTCCCCGCTATTGTTCCTGTGCTTCTCCTCAGACGTCTACAGATAAAACTTAATGGGAATCACACCTGTCGTCTCCTTTCTTCTCCTGTCCTTGTCCTCTGCCCTGTCCTCTCGTTTCCCCTCATGCAACTATTCATACATAATGTGCTGTTGTTTGAAAATGTTTCCACTCCTTTCACAGCTGCTACCACATAACTGGATTGTGGGTTGTTGGCACAAAAAGACGTGAGCCTTTTGCCGACTTGACCCACAGAAAAGTTGGATAGAGACGTTTATTTTTCTGGAGTTTGCTTTTCATACCTGAAGAATGCAGCAGGTGGTTCAAATGCATTCACACCAACAGGTGGATTTCTGGAACATTTATGTGAGAGGTAGAACCACTGGTTGAGGTTAGCAGGAGGCAGAACATTCACCCATTTGAATTTCTTGCTGTAATTTCAATGGCTGCAGTGTAATCTTATGGGTTTCATCCATAAATGTGCTTGTTTTCGCCCACAAATGGCTCGGATTGTTTTAGGGCATAGGTTTGGTTATAAGAGGAGTGCAAGAGTGAAAGTAAGTGGATTTTACAAGCGTCAGTGAACGCATCACTGAGGTGATGAGAGAGAGAGCAGGTGATGTGTGCGGTGCAGTGTGCCAATCAGTCTTTAACCAAACCTACGCCCTTGCAATCCGAGCCATTTATTGGCAAAAACAAGCACTTTTTATTGCCTCATAAGGTTACACTGTTGCGGCAGCCACTGCACCAAACATGAAACTTTTGTCACTACTATTTACACACTCACATTTTTAAACATAAAGTCCCAGGTCAACAAATTCCAGTGAGTGGCTCAGAGAAACTGCATTATGTCAGTGCCAGTGAGTTTTAGGCAAATATCAAACAATCTCTAGGTGTTGCGTATATAATTGACTTTATACAATAGAAACAACATCTGTCAAAAATAGAACAATGTTGAGCCAAACACACGAAACCCTGATTATTCCATCAGCTTAATTATTATTCATTACTGATATAATGACAATGGTTGCAGAGACGAATGACCTTTTCATTATGAAAACAATTAAAATATTCTATAAAATCTGATATAGCAAAATAGGTCTTCAGGGAGACAATAAAATATCCCTCTCCACAAAGTACAGAGAGGCAGTTCAGCTGTTTTCCACCTGGAGCAGCTCACCTCCCTGTTTGTGTTGTTGTAATATTGAGTTTAAAAACACCTGCCAATTTCCACATTATTAATTCGTTTTCACACAATCGCACACAAAGAAAAGGCACGTTAATGTAAGGTGGAAACAGGTTGCAGCAGCCCACACGCGGTCATCTAAATGGCAGCTTTAAGCCCTTGTATTTGATTTGCCTCTGCTCATTTAGAGTCGCTCCATGTCTGTCTCTCTCTCTCTCACGCACAGAAATAGTGTGTTAATGGCAGCTTGTGTTTATCAGGCGCCAGCAGTTTATAGTGATGAGAGGGATCAAAGACAAGCGCTGGATTATCACAGTCTGGAGATCAAACACACCTCCAGAATACACACACACACACACACACACACACACAGAGACAGGTGCACTTTAATAACTAGTATTTAATGAGCGCATTTTATGAAATGATGCATTGGTCCACTCTGTGCTAAATTGTCCCTGCGCAAATCTTTACAGCCACTGATTATATGCCGGTAATATCAAATGTGATAGATTGATGTGTTGACAGAAGAAAAACTATAAACACAGGAAACATAAATATTCTGAAGTTAGGAGACAGGGCATGCAATCTTATCTGTAGTAGTATTAATAACCATCATTATATTAATAATATTTCTGCTTGCATTGACAAAATGCAAGTACAAAGTGATTCACAATAAGGAAGAACAAATAAACAGTTCATATTAGTATGAGGAAATGTCATGTAGAGGACAGGTTTTCTGGTGAAAGAATGCTCTGAGGTTCTTCTACTTGGGCCAGCATACATTTTTTTTATATAGCTATTTAAATGCATTACATAGAATACATTAAATAATAATAAAGTAAAAAAAATCCAGCACATAATGATTTTATATCTAATTGCACTTTTTCTGAGAGATATTGTTGAAACTGTAATTGTGCCATATGGCCCTTTTCCACTATGGTCCCAGCACGGTTTAGGCTGGTTTTCCACTACAAAAATAGTACTTACTCAATGTGGGCGGAGTCATCTCTGCACGGCTGCATGAAACTGCAGTGACGTTGTTTTTTTACGTGGGGCACACACACACTCGAAAGTGGCACTATTGACTTGTAAAGCAGTTGTTTTCAGTGTAACTGAATCATTAGAATCAGTTAATTTTAAAAGATTTGTTTATAGTTCTTCCTCCATGACCGGAGCTGGACTGAAATACAGCGTCAGGGTTTGTGATGCCGCTCGCAATCAGCAGTGCTGTCGCTAAATACACCAGACTGGTTGCAGATTTTGCAACCAGATGTAGATGTAGCAGACTCCATGTAAGGAGGTATATAATGACAACGCAACAGTTCTTCATTTTCACGTTTTTTAAAAATAATGAAATGACAAAATCTTATTATACTCAGATCCTGTTGATAGAGCCCCTAAATTATAACTGGACTACTTTAACTATACTCCATACACCAAGTCAAGGTTGAGAACATACGGATATGAATTCCTGACATGCATGTATTAAATGTTCTTTGATATTTGCATGAAAAAACAACTATCAAAAACAAAACACACAATAAACATCTAAAAGCTAATTACCTGTCCAGTCTTAGATTAACAGATGAGGCATGTTAGCATTAAATGGTTGACAACATTCATGGTGTGTTTTTTTGACTGATTGCTGTGCTCGCAGTAAATGAACTATTCTCACACACACAAACATGCTCAAATAGCCCTGCAGAGAGACTCAGCAGCTGGAAAGCAGGCAGGGGAGGCACGTTCACTCTCTAATCTTGATGAATCTGTGAATTGAGCCTTGAGATGCTGATTCCATGAAGAAGCTTCACATTTAGAGAGTGTAAAGAGGGAAAGAAGAGAGTCAGCTTTTTGTTTGTTGAAATCCATTATCAAGCCTCGTCTCATCCTCCATCCAAACCACCTCTTCAAATACTAGAAGAAGATAAAACCTTAATATTCTTTTTTTTTTTTGGTTTCATTTAGTTGTATTTTGGGAAAGGAGGCTGGTGGAATTAATGTGCTGACTAAACAAGCAGCGGATCTGACATTTGCTGTACTGATATGAGAAGTTACACATTGTAGTGATGGAAAGGGAAATGGAGGTTAGTTCAAGCAGCAATTTGTCTTGCCGCTGTTTGACTTTCCTGAGAGGTAGAACGATGTGAATGACTTGGATGGATGTTATTGGAATCAGCCAAATGTTAATCCCCTGTGACATCTGGCATATGAACTTACGTTTCAAAGCTTTTGCAGTTTACCCATCGCCATGTTTGATTTTTGACACCAGAAAACGATGCTTGGATGATAGGGTGGAGCAAGGGGTGGATCTCACTGCACTGGCAGCACGAGGACAAGCAGGTTACCATACGTGACATCTAATGTCAGTCGTGCTACAGCCCAGGGTTTCTCAATCCTGGTCCTGGGGACCCACTACCCCTCCATGTTTTAGATGTTTCCCTGCTTCAATAAACGGGTCGTTATCAGGCTTCTGCATTGCTTGCTGATGAGCTGATGAGCAGGGAAACATCTAAAACATGCAGGACAGTCGGTCCCCAAGACCAGGATTGAGAAAACGTGCTATAGTTAACTTGTTTTTGGCTTTCAGCTTCTCCCTCTGATTTGATTTGGCAGAGATTCTTATGCCCGATGCCCTTCCTGACTCTAGAAGTGACCCCCTCTGTGTCTGGGGTCATTGTGTCCACTTAACAATGAGCAATGGGGATTGGGTACCTTGCTCAGAGGTACTGCAGCCCTTGACCTGGCTTGAACCCAGTCTCAAGTCAAGTTCTATTTCTGCTTGGCTATGGGCTGCCCCTCATACTATAACCAACTAATGTTCACAAATGTTTAAAGTAATATTTTCTGCAGATCTGTGTGTGTTCGCAGAGATGTTAATTAATGTTGTCATTCGCCAATTTTTGCGATGGTCTGTGTAGACCCTTTGTGAACAAGCACACTTCCAGTGCAAACCCGCCTCGTGAGACTTCACCCGCCATGGAATGGAATGTAAACTCAAGTACACGTGCAGCCAAATGTAGAGTAGATGGTTAGTGCTTTCGCGTCTTCAAATTTACATTTCTACTGTTCAAAAGTTGAGTTTGATGTTGACGCTCCAATTTCCTCACTGCCCGCATGACCAACTATCTTAAACCCCCTGTTGAAGCCTACAGGTGAATGCTGGTTTGGTGATGAGGCTGTGATGCTGGAAATTGGCAGAAAATGGAATGGCAGGCAGAGAGAGAGAGATGGATGTTGTTGTGTGTTGCAGTTTAAATAGACCGCCTAATTGGAAGCGGTGTTTCATATGTACTGAGTGAGGTGTGTCGATAGCTAGGCTTGACTACAGCAGGCAGGGAGTACACTTTCATCCATCCATCCATCCGTTTTCTACCGCTTTATCCTCCACATGAGGGTCGCGGGGGGCACTGGTGCCAATCCCAGCTCACAATAGGACGAAAGGCACCCTGGACACCCTGGACAGGACGACAGTCCATCACAGGGCCACATAGAGACAAACAGCCATTCACTTTCAGCCTTAGACTGTCCAATTTGCATTGTGTAATTTTGCATGTTTTTGGACTGTGGGAGGACACCGGGAGAACCCGGAGAAAACCCCCACACACGTGAAGAACATGCAAACTCCATGCAAAAAGGCCCTTGTTCCAATCGGGGTGCAGAGACATGTGTCTTCTTTCTGTAGAGGAAAGAGTGCTAACCACTACACCTGACAAATCATTTTTTACAATTATCCTGTAATTGTATTTGGTGATACTTCACAACTATTGCATCCATGAATGCAGAAAATGTTGTCCCTTTTTCAGAACCATTATCTTCAATGTATCCTTCCACTCAATCCGCCGCCCTTTTTGAAAATCCCCTGTAAGATTCAGCCTACATGTTCTCATTTGTCCAGGAGAGAAGCAAAGGCTTGTGATTTACTTTTCCATTAACCTATTTCATCGTCTTCTATTTCTGTCTTCCGTGTCCTAAAATGCCTTTCAACAACCTCTGGGGAGCAGGTGTGAACTTTTATCCAACTATGGTGTGTGTGTTTGTACAGGTGTAGCCTGATATTTAGTATTTGCAGGTGCAGACAGATATACAGTCAGCTGAGGCTGCATGGGGTAGATTATATTGAGTCATAAAATGACTATGATATGTCATCAGAAATGAAGGAAACATTTAAATAAATGGCTGATAACAACGCATTAAAATATGGATTGGAAGTTTAAGACAGAAATGCTAGTGTGGATCATTTTCTGCAGGGAAGCAAAACAGAAAACTTCAGCTCAGGTTTATCACACATTGTTGGTGGATATTTAACAATTAAAATGTTTAACAGTCCATTATTGTAGGCTCGTCCTCTCTTCTCATCATGTGATCATTCTTTACTGATACACAGAGTTGTAAAATAGTTAATAAGCAGACAGTTATATTTGTGTGTGAACACAGTGTATTGTCGGGTATAAGTGCAGCTTCTTTCATGTCTCAGAAACTTTTGCTAGCCATGCACTACAATGATTGATTTGGGATTGCAGTAGGGCTTCAACAATAATTCGATTACTAATGGATTACTAAATAAATCGTAAATTGGAGGGGGTTTTTAAATTAATAAAACTAGCCTTCTGATTTTTCCAGCTTCTTATATTTGAATATTTGCTGGGTTATTTGACAAAGGAAGCATTAAAACAAAATATCTGAGAATATCATGATTTCCAGTCAATATTTTACAAACCTAACAAATACCTGATTAATGAAAATAATCTCTAGTTGCATCTCTTAGTGGTTGTATGTATTTTATTATACTATATATTTTATTCTTTCTGGATTCATTAGTTGGTTTCAGTTGTTTCCAGAGGACATTGCAAGAGATTTTGCGAGTTTTTGATTCGATCCAGAGGAGGCACGGGACAACAGGGGTTAGAGTTCACTGCTGCTGTGAACCCCTGTCAGTCATGTGGGTGGGGAACAGAGCTGAGAGGGAAACCAGCTAAAAACACACGCACCCTGCAGAGCCTCATGACCCCATGTCCTAGAACTAACACACACACGCAATATCAAACACACACTGGACACTCGGCGCACCATACATTGTGACCACATAGATTCATGTATATGTGAATCTATGTGACAGATTGTGTCTGAGAGCAGTGTCTTCTCATCCTCCCTCTCCTTACTTCCTTCCTCTGCCCTCTGCATGTGTTTAGTCATACGATGGTAATTATTAACCCTGACATTAGTTAACACATGTGCCAAAACAATATGTATGCTACATAGTCCACCTTTATTTAGTGCATGCTTTGCGTCTCTATAAAAACAAACTGATGGATTCTTCTGTTATTGTAAACACAGTACAATAGTGAACAACACTGATGATACATTTGAATGATGTATTGTAAAATACTATAATTAACTCTGCCATTAAGCAGATTGCCAAACAAATTGTTATTGTATTAATATGCAGATGTAAGTGAGCAACGTTCCCATTAGCAGGGAATAATGTCGCTGTTGTTTTCTTTTATATATTTGTTGGATTAGAGCAGATCAGAGCCTCCTCATGCCTTCAGTTTGTCCACTTTTTCCTTCCTCTTCTTACTCCTCAGTCTTTTCTTCACCTCCTCATCATAACTCAAATGTTCTCTCGTCTTACTTCACCCACTCAGCTTCTTTACGTCATTCCATCCTTACATTGACAGTGCTGTAACTCAAGTGTAGTGCTTTACTTTCTGTTTGTTTAGTTGCTTTTTAGTTGTTTTACATCCTCTCACATACACAGCCTCACCTCTTGCACTCCTTGTTGACCATCTTCCTCCTGCTCTGTGTTCTTGCTTCTCATTCCTGCCTTTCTCCTCTCCTGTCCTCTCTAGAGGACAAGGGCGACTACTTGAAAGCCTGTCGTTAAAGTCCCACTTGTCCTTTCTCCTCTTGCCCCTGTCCTCCTATGAGATTCTTTAACAGAGTGACAGCATAACAGCTCCTCCTCCTCCTCCTCCTCCTCCTCCTCCTCCTTTCATGCTGTGTTGTTTAATCTTGTCAAAGGCCAGGTTCTCTCCTGTCTTCTTTCACCCCCCAGCTGCTCATCACATCCTTGACATCGTGCAGAACTTTCCTCCGTCTGCACCCCCTTTTGTCTTAATACATTAACGGTTTGCAATTATACTCCCCCTTCCTTCTTACTCGTTCCTTCTCTTCATCTGCCTCTTTTGATGGAACCTGAATCCACCAAACACGACAGGGTGGTCTCCTGCTCCTCCTCCTCACTCCCTTCTACATTGGTTGTTCTATCTTTTCTTCATTTTTCCTTGACCTCTGAAACCTCTCCTTGTGCCCTTGTTCCCCCTGCCACCTCCCATCACCTCTGTGACTCTACCAAATCATGACAAGGTGTGAAAAAGTACACACACAGACACACACACAACATTGTGTCAGCGCATGTGGACCAAGACGCATATGGACCGAGACAAAGATCTGGACACATCTCCCTGATAAACTGCTAAAAACACAACACATGTTTTCACTATATTTTGATGTGTTCAAGAAATTCAAACTTGGGCTTGAAACTGTTTCTAATTAAATAGAGAACTTAGAGAAAATTTCCTTTTTTTCTGTTTAAAGTGTATCTAGAAGTATACACTCACCTTGTAAGGTAAAAACAAAGTCACACTGGTCCCCGCAAAGATAGAAGAACATCGTCTACACAAACGTACAAACACAGACAGGGAGTGGAGCTAACAAGGATAGTGCAGGTCAGGCCCATATCACACAGGGTTTTTGTGGGATAGGCTCTTAATTGAACTCATTAAATCACAATTACATGATTTGTAAAGGCTGATATTTCTGCTTGTGTGTGAATCAAATTCCTTGTTAATTCAAAGGCAGCTTAAAGTGAACCATGAAGGACATGGGTTGGGTTTCAACAACTTGAGACTCACCTGTGTGCAGTATCTAAAACACACTACAGGTATACAGCACATGTTTTTTAATGTATGAACATCACTCGTGGCCATTTATAATCACGCTATACCACCACATATAAATATGATATAATAGAAGGTATAATTTAAAACATATCTCAAGGGTATAAAGGACAGGTAATTTTATGGTGCTTAGAGGGCCAAATGTATAATTTAGCAATTAGATATGAACAGTTTGCTGCAGCAGGAAAAAAAAAAAACAACACACAATGTCACACAGGCTTTAATTGTAGCTATTAGTTTTAGGCATGGGCATGAATAATCGATTATTCAATTATTCTTTGGATTATGAAAAGGTCAATCAGCTAATGTGAATATTCATGAGTATATAAAAAGATACATTATTAAGGGGACTGGGGATTTCATCTGTTTGTCCTGGTCACAGGGTGTAGTTTTGCTTTGTCAAGGTCTAAGTGCTAGAGGATATACAAGGCTATTGTAAGTTTTTATTTTTATTTACTTGTGTAAAGGACATTTTCTAGTATACACACTGCAGTGTAGTCCTCATGGAGACCAAAACCTGGACTTAATGAGGCAGAACATCAATTGTGAGGAACTATGGCAGTTGCTGGTCTGCTGGGAAGCGTGAGTGTGAGTGAATGTGTCCTGCGATGGACTGGCGACCTGTCCAGGGTGTGACTCCGCCTTCCACCCTATGTCAGGCTGGGATTGGCACCAGCAGCCCCACGACTACCATGTGGAGGATAAAGCAGTAGACAATGGATGGATGGGGTTACATAGAGGTTTCCAGTCCATGCTCTAGTAGAAAAAAAGCTGGATTTAATATCGACTCACTTGAGATCTAAACTGATGTTGGTTTGTTTTGGCTGCAGCTGCCTCTGGAAAGCTTTAGCTGCTTCTCTGCAGCTGAATGAGTGACTCGTGAGCCCCACGCTGCTCCTCAGCCGAGGTGAACAAATGACCAATGAGCTGGTGCAGACCCACAATGCACTGCATTATAATGAAAGGCAATTGCATGGGTAACCAAACCATGTCCCCCATGGAAAATCTGATCAGGGGCCATGATCTCTCTCCCTCTCTCCCTCTCACTCTCTCTTTGATCTCAGCAGTGAGTTGTTCAGGCTTTACTGTGAATTTCAATCACTGACACACACCATGTAGAAAAGGGGGAAGGGAGGAAGGGCTTTTATGGGAAATAGAGAGATTGGGATAATGAGGTGAGAGAGAAGTGGGAAGTATTTTCATTAATTCTACTGAAATTATTGAACGGTGCAAACTCAATTAAATGAATGAAGAACATGTTGAGGTATTAATACAAGACACTTCCAGGGAAGTGAAAATCATAAATCCCTGATTTGGATCAGTTTACTTCAACGGTTAATCATTTTTTAACCAGCACATAACCAAATGACAGACGGCCAGATGGAGTGCTGTCACCTTACACGAAGATGTAAAAATCCCACAATGCTTATCTCATGATATTTAACATAAATGACCAATTACTTTCCCAATAGAGCTGATGTAATCTCAGCATTTTTATACTAATGTCTAACGATTAAAACACAACCATGGCACATTCCTGCATTTTTGTTTGCATCCTCATTCACTTATCGTCTCTCATGACACCTTTTCACATGTCATGCAGTCAGACATTCATTCATGTCATTCACTTTTTTTTTTTCTTACTTGACTTCTTGAAAAGCAGCCACGTCTGACTGTCTCGCTGGACTGCTTTTGTAACACCGCTATGTGTCGTGGTTTTTTTCAGAGGAACAGCAGAAGGAAGAGGCGGAGGAAGAGGAGGGCCTGACGGGAAAAGACGAGGAGGAGCGCCGCATCGCCGACATGGGCCGTCCAATGCTGGGAGACCATGTCAAGCTGGAGATCATCATAGAGGAGTCATATGAGTTCAAGGTAAAGCAGGGAGTGTGTTTGTGATGGAGGGAGTAATTATAATCAGGTGGCAACCCGCTGTGACGTCACCCATAAGAATCTGAACCCCCTGTTTTTTGAAGCTTTGAGAGTCATGATCCGGCGTCATGTTAAAACATTGCAGCCAGAATTTCAGAGGTGTCACAGTCAACCAGATACCTATTGGACGATGCCAGCTGTCAAGCACACTGGTGTCCACTCATGTGCCGTGACTTGTTGTTTATTTTCTTCTAAATTGGAACATAATTTACAAAATCATCTGCTATTAAAGACCTGGAACTAGCACTTGAGAATGTAAAGTCCTATAGGAAAATGTTATAAATTCATTGAGAACTAGGCTCATTTTCCCATAGACTTTGTTTACACATCTTGACTTGTAAGCCGGGTTGCCCCCTGGTGGCTGTTTTATTCTTATTGACTTACTTCTCGATTGACTCCATCCATTTATTGCTGTACAGTCTATGATTATAATATTTGAACCCAGGAATGTCTACTCATATAAAGCCCTGTTTCCACTGGGGATAAAAAAGGGTAACATCTGCTGAGGCCTTTCCACACAAGAGGATAATTGGCCAGATTTTGGTCCTGATCTGGCCCAAATAATCCTGTAGTGTGAGGGGTTAAGAGACGTGATTTTCTCATTAAAACATTGAAAATTGGTTGCATCTGCTTTCAAATCCTCTCGTGTGGGGCAGGGCTAACATTTAGCTTTTGTCTGCATCCATTGGCGGGTCAAATGTCTCTCCAATATGCAGATTTGTATTGACTTTAGCTCTGATTGTTCGTATTAATTAATATAACACTTGGGTGAACATCGTAATTCGACTCTGCCAGTCTGTATCTTTTCTAGCACGACAGAATAATGCACGCCATTCAAGCAGCAATCGAAGATAATTCAGTTTTTAAAAAGGGGACTGAAGTTAAAGATAATAAAGTCTAACCACCGTGGCATTGTCAGTATACTCTCCATGGTGCTTTCTTCCGTTGTGTGTTTTGTTTATGGCACTTTTGTGACGTCAAACATGACTCACCGGAGGAAAAGAACAGATGAACTCCTCATCTGGCAATGGGAAAGGAAGAAGTGCCTTTTTTTAGTGGCTGTACCGTGATTAAATAACCTGCAAATAACGTCTGCATTTCTTATGGTGTTTCCATATATTTCAGTATTATAATAATACTTTTATTAAACGTAAAAAAATGTTTTTATTAATTAATATAATGTGTTAAATCCAGGATGGAAGCAAAACTAATTACCATCAAATCTAACCTCATTAAGGCCAATGTACATGATTATTTCACGTTTTTTTGGTTATATAGTTGCATAGGGTTCATACTGTCCACTGCTGCACCGACTAACTAAAGCTGCCAACGATCTACACACTTGTAATAAGCTTAAGACGGTCAACATCATGAATAACAAGTGTACCAACAAGGAAACATTACAAATATACAGCACACGCACACACACACACACACACACAAAGAAAACTCCACAAAACTAACTTTAATTTGTTGCTAATGTATCAACCTGACCACACAAATCGCCTCCATTATCACATATTATCCTCTCACACTCACCAGCCGTCTGATACATACTGGAAATAATTGTGTACGTCCTTTCCGCACTCTCCGTCTCCCACGCAGAATCTTTGGGCAAGCGTAGATTTACAGTAATTACCATCCATGTAACACTGTATGTGTGTGTGCGTGTGTGCATGTGAGTGTGTGTACGCGTGCATGTGTGTAATGCATGTTCCTTGCTGCCGCTCCACCTACATGCTCACTCTAGACAGACAGTTAATAACCAGTAATAGCTCGCCTCTTGAAAGGGTGCTATAGTTTGTCAAGTAGTTTTGTACTGTGTGTTGTGTGTGTGTGTGTGTGTGTCTGTGTTGAGCATGTGTGTGCGTGCATGCGTGCTCCTATAGTTCTTTCAAGTACGGCTCATTGGCAGTGGTGTATAATTGCATGAGGGTCTGACATAACAGTTTGAAGGAGAGAACGAAAAGTTGCCATTAATAGAAAAGAAAGTGGCGCTTTGAAGTTGAGCATTTCCCTGCAAAATGAATTTTTATTCAAACAATAAGGAAAAAAAGAAGAGTGTCACTGCAGTCTAAAAAATCTAATCTAATGTATTGATTATGTTACAAGTGCATCTCACTGCTCGTAAAAAGGCATCATTGATCACCAGTAGTAGCGGCATACTGATGATGATCGATGATGAGAAAATCAAAGTCTTGTGCAACACTGGTGCATCAAGTGTGTGTGTGATGTCCAGCGAGTTACATCTCAGTTTCATTTAACGCAGTCGCACCTTTTCGGGGTGAAGTCACGTTAATCATCAGCTTTACACTGATTCATGTGCAGTTGTGGCGCCTGGAAAATTCACCTGAATGCACCTTTTGTTCAGATGTTGTGAGCGAGACAGAGACAAATCTAGTGAGGTGTAAATTGTGGGACAATCACTGTCTCTCTCTCAGGCTCTCAGATTACATTTGTAGTGATGCTGTGGAAAAGTGATGGCCAATAGAGAGTGCAATGAAAAGGAAAGAAATGATCTGCACACTCTAGAGCTCCGATTCAAATGATGAAGTCATACAGAGGAACAAACCAATCATTTTTTTCTGAGTGTGAAACAGCAAAGGTGGATCATTAAGGAGACTGAATTGTATCTGACTGTACCCTGCCTTTGATATACATACAACAACTTAGAGAGGGTTTAATGGAAAGACGTTTGCTAAAGCAACAACAAATTCTTAATAATTTGTAAAACCTAAAGGAAAGGTCATGGTAAAAATAAAAAAACATAACAACGCACCATTAAATAAACACTTCACATACAATATGCAGATTAACGCTGCTTATGTGTTCTGATACGCTGCTGTTTTTACACCACTGAACTCTCATCCAATACAAATAGCCCACGTTCCCTCTGGAGTGCAGAGTGGTCAGTGTGTGTGTGGACGCTGCAGTGTTCATCAGTGTTGGAGATATTAGGAGAAGCAAAGGAAGGAAAGAGGGATTCTGGAGAATAGATCAACCGGACTATGGCAGTTAAATTGTATTTATTTTGTTTGTAGTGCACAAACCTTTCTACAGACATAAGAAATGTTTAAATGCGTAATTCAACTGTGCATCAGCGATTGTGATTTAAATGTTCCTCATCCTTCTCATCAATACAGTCTCACTAACAATACAGTCTCACTAACATGATAATAAAAATAGTCATATGCATGCATATCTGTGTGGTTATATAGATTACATTTCTTCCAAAGACAAAAACCATTTGCATTGACTCTGAAAGCGCAGCATGTTCCCTGCTATTATGCAACAAAGCACACACATCTCATTCTAAAAGTAAATGCAAAGTGGCTAATTTTCACAAATCAGTGAACTCACATCACAATAGAACACATTGAATAATCAGTGAACAGGTCTGTGTTGTCCTGTCTAACCACTGGTATTCATTTGTGCTTTGGCAGAACACAGTGGACAAGCTGATAAAGAAGACCAACCTGGCTCTGCTGGTTGGAACCAACAGCTGGAGAGACCAGTTCATCGAAGCCATCACTGTGAGCGCAGGTAAGGACAAGGGAGGTGTGTGTGTGTGTGCATGCGTGTGTGTGTGCGTGTGTGTGTTTGTGTGTCAACGCTTTACTCTGAAGTACACTGGCTTGCTTTGATGGTTTGGGCAGACAAACACTGACCAGATGGGACATTATGTTGGGAGCGATTGTGGAAGTGATTGTGTGTGTGTGTGTGTGTGTTTCAGTGTGTGTGTGTGTGTGCACTAAACTGGGGCAGATGAGAAAGATGGGATTATAAACGGTAATGTCTTGTCACTATCCAGGTCTTTTAATGGCCGAGATAATGTTCATGCTGCATGAAGAGGCAGAGTTTACATAGAGTGAGAGATAAGGAAACCTGCTCTCTGTGTGTGTGTGTGTGTGTGTGTGAGAGAGAGAGAGAGAGAGAGAGAGAGAGAGAGAGAGAGAGAGAGTATACATTATGCAAACAGATATTGACAGAAAAAAAATTTCAGCAGGCTCAGGTTCTTTTTCTGTTCTGTTTTTGAACTTGCAGTCACTTGTCCTCTAGAGGCAGGATTGTGCTACTGCAGCATGTTGCGTGCTCACTGTGCGGAATGACATATGTAAAGATGTGCCATTCGTAAACACTGCTTATGCTTGTGTGAACACCTGCCGGGTTACGTTTCATCATTACAAGGGCTGAACCATCACGGCAAAATATTAAATAAAAATACATATTGTGATTTGATTTGCAATCTTTTATTTATTGTGGTATAGATTTAAAACATGATGATATCGTGATACCAGTAAAATATTAACTACTGTCCTCAAATGGACAAGGACACAAACTTATCTAACAAGTATTATTTCTAACATTTATGTATTTTGTTTTTAAATTGGCACAGAATGGAATGATCAAAACCAGAGCAGTCGATTTGCCGCCTTTGCGATTTGCTCAGTGTGATGTTTCGAATCAATTTTGATTTGAATACAATAACTGTCTAACCATTCATCCTTACTACTGCAGTAGTTGTTACTATTATTATTAGTATTATTAGTAGTAGTAGTAGTATTATTCTCTACTACATTATTCATCTAAGTTGCCAATAATTGGTTATTTCTGCGTTTTTTCCGACAGTTCAAGCCGAGTACGATCAGGATTCAAACTGATGCATGCGTAACTTCCATGGTGCAGGAACAACACATTTATATTGGATAGGTGAAAATCACTGTTAAATCAGAGGAAGTAGACACAGGTAACACTTGCAAATTCACAGTTGAACCAACCAAATCTAATTTGCTGCTGCAGTCATCTTTGAAAATAGGTTTGTCAGTTGCTCACGCACTCTCGCACTTTCAAATAACTCTATCCTCAGTGTGTGTGTGTGAAGATTGTGCTTTAGGTAGCCAACCTGTCATTCTGCCTTTGTTGGCAAGCTGATTCCATTAATGAAAAAGCCTGTCTTCACTTTCTTATCTGGGATTAGCTTGTCTAGGCTGACAGGGTGCTGAGTGTGTGTTTGTATCCATGCATGCAGGCGCTGTGTTTGTGTGTGTGTGTGTGTGTGTGTGTGTGTGTGTGTGTGTGTGTGCTCTTGGAAGTAATAAAGGCAGTAAAAGAGCTATGAGGGCTAGTGTCCACTGAAGAGTAAGCCTTACTGCGAGACAACGTCTCACTTGTCTCTCACACACACACACACACACGCACACAAACACGTATAGCTTCATTATACAAAGATCACACAAGAGGTAAACACACCAGGGATTCACCATGATTCAAAACACTTTATTGCCTCAAATAATAAAATTGTAAGGGCACAACTGTAGAACACACACGTAACCAGTTAATCCCATGCCTAACCCTAACCAGTGGCCACCTTAAATCAGAAAAAAAGCAGGAGGCTTTTTCAAGGCATCTGCACCTGGAGCTGAGTGGATTTCACCTGGAAGAGTCTGAATGGATGATTACAGACTGAAGTGGCAGGTGATTGGGTGGCCACACATCCAGCATTAGTGTAACCTAGGAGCAGAATAGAACGTCTGTGTGTTAAAGGTAATTAGGAGTCCCCAACTAAGACAGCATGTAGAGACAGAAATGAGGTTTGTAGCTACAGGGAACTGGGATCAGTCCTGAATCAATTATGTGATCATCCCCACCAACGCTCCCTGTTTGGGTTTTACTACATGACATCAATACTCATTCACACACACAGCATGTTTGTAAGTGATTATTTGATCACTGCAGTGTTGTCTCCTTTGGCTAAATTAATTTGGCCACATTAGAACAATGCCCGGACGTGTGGCATCAAATAACTTTGTTGCAATGCCTGAAAAAACAAAAAAAAGCTCTTCTTCTGTTCAACATTAAATAGGAATTAGGTCTAATTACTCAACAAATTCATTTCATGTAATCTCTGTGGATTAAAAGTGTGAAAGAGTATAATATTTTATTTGATTTTAAAGCTTATTTGAACTTTGAGTCAACGAGAAAGAATGAAAGAACAATGTTTAAGCTATGTATAATTAAACTATTAATTATTAATCTTTTTGAGCCCATTACCTCTACATGAGGAGCAGGTCTTTGCCTACTGATGCCACCTTTTTTGCATCGCCTTGTTCTACAGTAGCCCAAAATCTCAGAAACACTTTACAGTACAATATTAATATTGTAGGGGTGTAATCATAAGTAACTGCCAATTGTTCCACTACACTGTAACAAACAAAATATGAAGTTGTAGTAAATGAGTTGTATTTCACTCTGCCACTGCTGCCTTCAGGTAAAGATTAAAGTCTATTTGACATGAGAAACATGGCTAAAGGGGCAGCATAACAATGTTACAACAACAATGATACAGACAGATCACAGCTGTTACACACTACACATGAAATGAACACAGTAAAATGTGACGGGTACAATCTTTTTTTTTGCTTTACCATTTCTTCCCTCCACTAAATGACCGAACAGTAAGGGAGGTCAACAATCAATTACGTCTCTAGTGGATTACAAATGTGTCAAACCCATGATTGAGGTGTGTAGGAGGACATGGTGGAGCCTGGCTGTGACATAAGGGCACACTAGGATCAAACCCGATCAGTTGAGAGTGGATAGATGGGAGCTGAAGATAAGCAAAGAAATAGTTTGAATTTAGGAGGAAAGAAATGAGACACAGGGTACATTAATGCTTAGATAAAAGACTGAAGGCCCCATTGAAGTTTGTGGTCTGAATAATAATTGTAAGGTCTTGACCTTCCCATGTAATGTGCCTTGAGATAATGTATGTTATGAATCACTCACTCACTCACTCATCTTTATCCTCCACATGAGGGTCGGGGGTGGGAGACAAACAGCTATTCACTATCACACTCATGGTCAATTTAGAGTGTCAGTGTTATGAATCAGTGTAACACAAACAAAAAAATTGAATTGAACTGAATCATAAAACTTCTCAAACAATAGGTTAGACCTGCTTAAAGGATTGAAGGACAGATAATTGGAAGACTGGGCAAAAATGATGCATCTTAAGGATGGCACTTCCACATGGGGCTGCGAGAATGCAGGTGCTCCTTCATCCTCCTCCTCCTCCTCCTCCTCCTCCTCCTCACACATGCCATAAATATTGTTGTGAGCCACACTGGAGTGAGACAGAGGGAGAAATATGTTATTTTCCACACTCCGGTCGAAATCCTCTCGCTGTGCTTCACTCACCCTGATACAGGAGACTCTACTCTACTCTCCTCGCGCGATGGTATAAATAGTGCTGCGTAATTCTATACCATGTGTTTGAAAACATATTGGTATAATCTAAATACTCTGCATATCGCCCCAAACTTAAGCATCCACGATACCACACACTCTACAATAAGCACGAAGGCAGACATGGTGTAAACTTGGCAGCTTGTCTTTTCAAAGACACTCTTCTGGCTTAAGGGCTTGAACAAGACCAGAGCTTTTGTCACTGATACTGTGGTGGATTTAACAGACACTGATAAGCTCAGCTCACTATAATCTTTACTCTCCGTCCGTCTCGCTCTCCTTCCTGGCTCTCACTCGCCTGCATCGATGTCTTGATTGAAATCAAGATTTAAAATATCCCTTGCTTTTGACCGGAGACATTTTAGAGTCTCTCATTGTCTCTTATCTGCACCTTCCCATCTGAAATAGATCTTATACTTCAGGGATACATTCAAGATCACCGTGCTTGAAGGCTCCAGAAATATTTCAGCCTCGTATGTGGCTTATCAGTTTATGCCATGAGAGGACATTTATACAGGTCACCACGCCATAACACTAATTTGGCACACACACGTACACACACACGTACACACACATGCCACACAAAAAGCTGCAGAGGCCGTGGCATTCATCTCGAAAAAAGAGGGGACGTGAATTTAGCCCGCCCTCTGAAATGTCACTGTGTGTGTGTGTGTGTGCGTGTGTGTGCTGCTTATGTGTTTTCTGTGTTTGTTTGGCGTGGCTTGTGTCACAATTGTCCCCAGATAAGCCGACACAGAGAGGCGCCGGGACATTCTGTGTGTTTGTCAGTGTTTAGTTTAGCACAAACGTGACCTTATCGAACATGGACAAGTCGCAGTTTAATGAGCAGCTTGATGGTGTTGAATTATTAATGGGTGTATTGTCATTTACATGCAATTCTCTTAAGATCGTCAAGCGCCCGTTTCCATTGTTTGTGGTGATAATGTTCACATGGAAACCGATAATCTGACGACTGATCTTGTTCTGAATTAGACATTATTCAGATGATGATGTTTACGTAACACTCCTCATATTCAGATTATGGCTCATACCTGTGACTGCTGCTGTGAAAACTGCAATATGATATATAATATACTTAGCTTCACTAATTTTCTATATTCAGGACCCGAGCACTGACAGTGGTGAGTTCTTCTAGGAATCTCCCAAAAGGATCGCATTTTTTCAGGCCCCAAACTTTGGTGAAAATGGATGAAAATTGGCACACAAAAAAAAAGTGGTACAAAACGGCTCAATAGGGCCCCCCAAAGGCAAAACCAAGTTGCGCCAAATTCCACGACACTTGGTGGGAACATGTTAAAGCCCAAGACGAACAAAAAAGTCGTTTGGAACCATGGTCTCAACACAACAGGAAGTGAGCCATTTAAGTGACACATCAAAGATCAAATGTTATCAAAAGGTATCACAGATTAAAAAGGGCGTGGCCCCGACAGCCAATCGGGACGAAACAGGAAGTGCCCTGTAACGTCGCCATACATTGACCGTTTGACACAAAAGACCGACCCTGAACACGTCTATGAACATGAACTTGACCCAACAGGAAGTCGGCCATTTTGAATTCAGCCCCAAATTTGACACGAAACAGGAAGTGACCTGTCACTTTGCTGAAAAAGAACCAATCTGCTCGACGCGTCACACATGAGATAAGAGGCCCGGCCAGAAAATATCAGCGTATGAAAACTGAGTCAAGGTCATGGCGCCATCTGCTGGCAGGGCAGTGGCTGCAAGGGCCCACGCAGTGCTGCTTGCAACTATAATTATGTTTATGGCTATATGGATCTGCCACAACAGTGAAACCAGTTACTGATCTTAGTGTTGATGGATTATGATTGGTGAACATGTCTATATAATTTGGCTAAGATTAGAATCCTCCATGAGTCTTAACCTAATTATTGCACATAATGTTATTGTGGTTTATTACAGTGACTTATGCGAATAATTATCATCTGGTCGTCTGGTTCATATCAGAATATTGCTGCCCATGTAAACAAGGTTAATGTTTTCTTCCGTATGAGGTATATTATTCAATTATTATTATTATTATTTTAATAATATTATTATCAACAGACACTTAATATATGTTGTTATAGTAGTTTTGGTGTCACATTAATGAAGATTCTTAGTTAACAGCCAACAGATTCAACAGTTTCTTAGTTAAAAGCAACATCCTGAAAGAGAACAGGCTCAAACAAATGAGGAACAACAACATAGAGAGAGGGGGAGAAAAAAAATCAATGGAAAAGAAATCAAGTGAGAGAGAGAGGGAGAGAGAAAGAGGGATTGTTAGGACAGAGAGTGAAGGGAAAAACGTGAAGAAAAGAGAACGAGATTGATGTTCAACCACGCCACACTCCACTGCCCTGTAATTACTGAGACCTCACCGCGCTTTTCATCACCTGCTCCTCTGTTTGTGTATGTGCCTTATTTATGGATGTATATCTGTGTGTTAGTGATTGTTACTCTGTGTGTGTGTGTGTGTGTGTGTGTGTGTGTGTCCACCTGGGGGTAGTGTAGGTATTCAAGGGAAACTCATTGAAAGAAGAAAATAAGAAGAACGAGCCTTGCAGAATGGAGAATGCGGCTATTTTCTCCTGCATTCTCTTCTGCTATATTAACTAATTAAGGTTATGAAGACACTTCATTTAACTTTATGATGAGCTTTTGTGTCTTTTGTGTCAGTTGTTGACCAAAATGTGTGAGCAAAAATCACTCTTTTCTTTCAGCTGCCATTGTTCTCTCTGCCAATGCTGTGCACTAACCAATTTGATTTGCATGCTGTGGCTGCACAACAACAGAGAATGATGGACTTGCTAAATGGCTGGTTATTTAATTGATTTGTTGAGTGTTTTGACAAACGGCGGACTGACTGACTCATCTGCTGTTTGTGACAATTGCTCTTATGAAACATCTGAAAAGAGCAAAGATAAAATGTAAAAGTCTGAGTGTGCGTGTGTGCGTGCGTGTGTGCGTTTCTATGGTTGCGAGGAAAAATTGTGGCTCAAAACTATTCATGTTAGGTTAGGTTCGTCCACTCTAATATTAAACAAGCTTTTTCCGAATGAAGACTTGCTTTTATGGTAAGTGTTGGAATTAGGTTTAGGTTGAGAGAGGGGTTGCGGTTAGGCATTAATGTGTGATGATGAAGTCACAGTCAGGGTAAAGGACTAAAAAAATGCATTTTATGTATCAATGAGTGTCCTCACAACTACAGGAAGACAGGAAAAATGGAAGATGAATATAAATTTAAGCATGTCAGCATGAGTTCTGACACACACAAACACAATCTTTCACAGAGCTGTCATGGTAACGCTCGAGTCCTTGCTTGTTAGTTAAAAATGAGGCAGGTTTTTGCAGGAACATCATGAGAAACTGGTGAAGTGTAAGATTCACTGTACAGTGGAGAGAATGCTTTTTTTTCCACAGGACAGAAGACGCTTTGAAGTTCATGGACATGTCTTCAGAAGCGCAGGGCGGTGTCAGAGGGTTGTTAAAAGACCCAGCACGGCCTGGAAATTTGACAACCACAGCGCCCATTTCTGTGACTCAAATGTAATCATCAGTGTCACAAATAAACACTAACGAGAGTCACAACATGTGGCCACGTTTGAAGACGCGCGGATGAATGACAGGCTGCGTTTCTCTACTCTGTGTGTGATTTTCCCCACAGTCAGTGAATATGTGATGTTCTGTAAATGACTCTGGGTAAGTTTAGGCTTCATCAGTGAATGAACTAGTTATGGTTAAGGTGAGAGAAGAGGGTTAGGTCGTCCAAATGAATGAAAGTCAACGCAGTGTCCTCTGTGGGTATGTTGTCATATGGCTATCTTTGTGAGGACCAAAAAACTTAACCATAGGGAGGACATTTTGGCTGGTGCTCACATTCTGTCACCCCTTAAAATGGCTTTTTGAGGGACACAATCAGGTTACAAGTGGGTTTAGGTTAGGGTTAGGCATTTAGTTGTGATGGTTAAGGTTAGGGTAAGGGGCTGTGGGTTAAGTGTCTGACATTCAGTACATCTGTGACATTTAAGTGAAATTCCAGTTCAGCATTTATGGTTTAAAACGAGATGGAGCATTATTACGTCACATTCAGTCAAAATGTTAACTACTATACTCTAATGCAAGGGTGAGAACTCGACGGTTGTGGGTTCAATTCCCGGCTCTGCTAGTCTACATGACGATGTGACCTTGAGCAAGACACTAAACCCCATATTGTGTGCGAATGGGTATTTAAAACGCACTGCACATGCACTGTATGAACGTATGTGTGTGTGTGTATGATTTTATTTTTTGACAATTGTTGGTTTGACCATATGACTTTCAAAGATAAGTGTGTGTGTGTGTGTGTTTTTCTGTATCCTGTATCACTTGACCAGCGGCCTGTAGAGAAGAGCCACAGTCCATCTCTGCTCTGAGCTATGAGAGCACAGAATTGTTGCAGCTCAGTGAGCAGCAAGAGATAACGCACACTGGAGAGCAAGAGAGAGTATGGATATATGTGTGTGTGTGAGATAAGATATGACTTTCATATGCTCTGTCAGTAGCTATCGCATTAGCACGAGATTGTAGCTTATGAAAAACTGACATGTGCATACTTAATTGTGTTTTTTTTGTGTATATTTTGACGGTGTAGATTTAATTATTTATTTGTCACTTCACTTTTTTTCCTGTGTTTATTTTGACCCCATGAGACCAGCCCCTTCTCGATTGAAACTAATGAGACACAAATAATAAAGAAAGAATAGTCTGTCACAAAAACAAACAAGCAAGTGATGACACTGGTGACAGAATGATAGTGATAGGAAGAAACTCACAGATTTAGTTACATAAAGGCCTCCTGTTCATAGATGATAAGTTTCTGGGAAAGAAGAAGAATAAATAATTACTTAATTAAAGATAACCACTTAATCAGTGTAACGCACAACTGAGCATGGCAATAGAGAAAGTGTGCAAATTAGACATTTACCTTTGAGAGGTCTTTTGACAGTCATTATCATACCAAGTCAGCTGGGAACTTCTAACTAAACTAACATTAAAAAACTATCTTTTGATGTAATAGTGTCCATGTCATTTTAAATGATGACTCCGAATCAAGGCTATATTAAAATCCCACCCTAGACAAAACACACAGTCTGCCATGGAGCCATGGGTCAATTTTCCTGTCCAAAATAATTAATGATATTGTTGCATATATATATATATATATTATATTCTTAAAAAGGTGCAGCCTTCTGTCTGCAATACATCACAGAAAGGAGGCACTTTTTTTGTGAAAAATCGTTTAATAAGATCATAGATGATGAACATGTCACTCACGAGAGATATTGATGTTTTTCTTCACTCACGATTAACACTATTATAGAAATGCACCACAATTAACTTATCATAAGTGACTCAAAAACTGGACACTCCTCTTTATATTAGATTCCAGTGTTTGTTTCCAACTTATACTTTATATTAAAAGAATATTAAGCTTAGAGGATATCCATTGCTCCTTTGAACATATATATATTTATATATATACAGTAAGAATACTGTTATAGAAAACATCATTTTGGGTCACAGTAATCTTATTGCAGATGACCTAGAGGATCCTTTTATATAATCTATGATGTAATTGTCTTTTTTATATTGTATTGTTACAGTTTGTGACATTCATTGTTGTGAAACAGGCACGTCAATCATTGCTATAGGATTGTGCTTGTGTTATAATAAGCAAAACTGAATATGACAATTCCCTAAAAGGTGAAGCCAAATCATTGGGATCACCTCCTGTTGTCTGGCTCCATTTGACCCTAACCCGAGGTACATACATGGACAAAAAATGTAAAAAATAAATAAATAAAGAGACAAAGAAGAAGGGACAATGGTGGTGAGCTTATATAAACATTAACAGACAGAGAGAGAAAAAAGAGTGCTCGAGAAATGCCTCCATCTACTCGTGGCAGAGTGTGGGGGAGCGAAGGAGAGCAGCAGAAATTGAAAAATGACATAACGCAGGTAGCCAGTATTGTTTTATGTTTCATTAGACCAAGTGTGTGTGTGAAGGAGGCCCCTGCACTGACCTACTGTTCATTTAAAGTTGATGTTTTAAATGTCTTCGGCGTACTCTCTCTGAGAGGGACGCGTTCATTTTTAATTACATTAAACAAGGTGCGTGACTCCCCCCTGAGGAAATGATTAGCCCTGCAGGACTGCATTCATCTCTGTGTAAGGCCAACGTCTTACAAACGGTGTACAATACGCAGTCTGAAAAATCTGTCTGTCTGTTACTTTATGCGTCCAGCAGAAGGCCAGCACTCAAAGTGTCAACAGCAGCACTAAATTTGAAGAAAGCACCGTTCTTGTCCTGGGATGGTCATGGTTATAAGTCAAACTAAGGACAATTGGAGTGTGGGCCTGGCTTCTTTTCTTTCTTTTTTTTTACTGTTTTACTATGCTTTATGACAGTTTCGCCAAGGCTGATATAGCCGTGCATTCAATTCCAAAATATTTGTAAAGACAGTAATGTATCCATCACTGACACTGGTGTGTATGTGTGTGTGTGTTGTCTTAGTTTCTGGTTTCCACACATTCCCCCTCCAAACTGAAAATGTCTTGGTAAATCGTTCTTCGGGATCATTCAAGCTTGCTGCATTAACCTTTACTTATATAAGATAAGATAAGATGGTCTTTTATTAGTCCCACAGTGGGGAAATTTACAGAGTCACAGCAGTAAAGATAAAGATAATAAATAAATCAGATCAGACCAGACCAGTTTATTGTTTATGTGAACACCCGGGTATTCACACATATATATACCCGGGTATATATATATATATACCCAGGTATATATATATATATATATATATATATATATATATATATATATATATATATATAAAGCTAAACATTATATAAAGACAGGTACATAACTGGTTTCAGATGCTCTAATTAATGTGTTTTTCAATGACCATTCAAGGAGCTTTTATAACAAAAGAATCAAACAAATCTCAGGCGGTTTTAATGAGTTTTAATGAGGCTGAAGGAGGCTCCATGAAACTCGGCTCACTTCAGGTGCTTTTAGTTTGCGTGGTATGAGCGTTTGAATGCATCACCAGCTCTTAGAAAGGCTATGCATGGGTGAAATCAATACAAGTTCATGTCTTTCTCGGGGATTTACCCAGTGAGAGGTTAATACCAGCAGCAGGTGATCTCATTTATTCATTCAGCTCATTTATCAACAGAGCAGAACAACAGCCGAGTGTGTAGTCTGTGTGTGTGTAGGCACATTGTTGGGCTCCTTTCAGCGTTTTACACTCTGTGGTCAGTCATGGACAGTTAACTTTAGCTCTTATTTTCCAACAAGGTGAAACTGATTTTGTCATTCAATTCAAAAGGTGTTTAAACCTTGTCATTTGAAGCGCCACGCCACTCCTTCAATCATCTTTTAACTTGAATTTCTTAATTTAAATTTCTCTCAACGCTTGCTTCCCCCAGGTGAGGACGACGACGACGACGAGTGCGGAGAGGAGAAGCTGCCGTCCTGCTTCGATTATGTCATGCACTTTCTCACCGTCTTCTGGAAGGTTCTGTTTGCCTTCGTCCCGCCCACAGACTACTGGAACGGCTGGGCCTGTTTCGTTGTCTCCATCTGCATGATCGGACTGCTCACCGCCGTCATTGGTACGTCGACAGCTGACAAGAGCAGTTTGAAATAAACAAAAAAAAAGGCCACAGTTTTTGAGATACCAAAATAAAAATACCAAACTTTTTTTCATTATAAGCAGAAAATTAAAAATTAAAAACAGAAACCTGGGATTTTTCTGACAGATATTGTCATTAGATTTTGAATATTTTTTTTTTAGTGTTAAGGGATTTGATGGAGCATTACCATTGAAACATTTTAATTTAATGCAAGGGTGAGAAATTAACGGCATACACTGCTTCAAACATAACTGTTTCAATAGGTATAGAACAACATTTTTTTTTTTTTTTTTAAATGATCACAATATGTGACTGTATTAAATAAATAAGAAATAAACATTGTGAACAATCCCTGACATTGAAATAGTTAAAGTCATTAAATTTTGTTTAGGATTTGAAAATGATCCGTGATCACAGATTTGTTAAACCTATTTTGCATTTTATTACAGGAGACCTTGCCTCTCATTTTGGCTGCACAGTGGGCCTGAAAGACTCCGTCACAGCAGTGGTATTCGTCGCACTGGGAACCTCTGTACCAGGTGAGTGAGCATTGATCAGATTGATCACTGCTACTTTAATTATAAATATCCAGCTATTGGACTTTCCAACAGCTTTAATCAAAGACTCTTTTCTATCCACATTTGACATTTAGCTTCATATGTCCTTTTTCCTGCCTATAATGTCCAATGATGTTCAATGGACGAATACATTAGTGTTAATCAATGACCTCCTTCAGGTTACATACTTTGACATTTTACATTCCTTGCTTCATGTTTTATTGCTATTGAAGCTTTTTTTTTTCCCTCTTCCCCATTACTTCAGTGCAAAGTAATAGCATATTTCCACCCGCTCTACTCGCCTCGGCACAGCACGGCACGGTTTAGGTTGCATCTCGACTACAAAAAAAGTACCTACTTAATGTGGGCGGAGCCATCACTGCGATGACTTTTGTTTTATACGCGACACACACACACAAATGAATGACTAGTGACTTTTCACCAGACTCCTGACAGGTGTTGGAGATTAACCCACATTTTTAGGATTGTTAACTAATCTACAGTTTGGCGCTGTTCGGCTTGATTTCTGTCAGACAGCAGTGCTTAAAGAGAGTCTCTGCTGAAGTGACAATGGATTATTATAGTCTGAACCAGTAATTTCCAGTCTCTCTAGTGTATTTTTGTGGGTGTGTGTGTGCGTGTGTGTGTGCGTGTGCGTGTGCGTGTGTGCGTGTGTGCGTGTGTGTGTGTGTGTGTGTGTGAGTACCTGTTAGACAAAACACTTCAGTCTGCAGACAGCAGCATGGATCATCCTCTAAACATGAGGAATGACCGACAATTGCAACAGCAGGTTAAATGTGCTTTAACCTTGGCCACAGTCTCCTGCTAAATACACACACACACACACACACACAGACCTTGAATTCTGCATTAACACAATTCAAAAAAAAAATACACAAACCAAATGAGTTCTATACACAGATGCATCATACATATTGTGCTTACAATGCGTTAACATTTAATGGGAAAAGGTGTCATACACTTTCACACGCACACCTGTACCATGACCACCTTGTGTCATTAACATATGGCTATTTGTCATGTTTGGCTAAAGTGGTCTCTGTCTTCCTATTTAAGGATCTAGGGGATAAAAAATGATGTATTACACATGCATACATAAAATGCACAGTTGAATGTGTGGACAAATGCATGTACTCACAGCTGCATGAAATGCAGAAGTACACACAAAAACACACAAACACACACACACACACACACACACACACACACGCACGGTGTAGAGCCGCGGAATGGAAACAAAGTGATTCGGCCTTTGTGAAGCTCTGCAGCTTATTACCAGAACCTCCCGTGGCCCCCACACACACTCACACCTCCAATTCTGTAGCTATTACAGTTAATAAAACCCAACCTGCGCTGTGGCTCCATGGTGATTAACCTCATTCATCACAGTTAGCCAGGCTAACACACACACACACACACACACACATACACACACACACAGGTTAGTGTAGCTATCCTTTAAGCACTCTCACAAAGCCTTTTCTCTGACCTTAACCATAACCCGTTCATGCCTAACCCTAACCTAACTATAATTCAAATCTTAACCCCGACCAGTTCCTAACAAATGAGGTTCTGCCTCATTAGGACCAGATTTTGGTCTCCATGAGGACAGCTGGTCTTGACAAGGTCAGGGTTTATGCCGGAACAGGTTTGTAAAGATGTAACAAATACAAGTGCACACACACAAAAGGATATAGGGAGAAAACAAAAGAAGCTGTCACGAGAAAAATTAGAAACTCATATAACTGATCCGGTTGTTTTGGCATCGGTGTAAAGGTTTAGAGACAATTACTGTATGATGAAAGTACTCAATGTCAATCAGGAGAGATTGTCACAGATTGTGAAGATGCAATGTGTTGACTAAGGGCTAGTTTTAGGGAGAGATATACAGGTACACCTATAAAAGTTCAGAAGAAATCACCTTCATTCGACCTCAGCAGACAAAAGCAGGTGAGAAAACCAGGCCAAATCAAGAGCAGTCCAGAAAGACTGAATAGCTGCAGCAAAGCAGAACAAACAAGAGAATTGGTCAAAATGCACCATATAAAAGCATGTCTCATATATACAGTATATACAATTACAACTGTGATTGTATATTCTGTATAACAATTACAACTGTGAGTTGATTCGAGATGTTAGAAATGTGAGTAGGATGCTGGGGTGAAGTCGCGTAGATGAATGTTTTCACAATTGCTGTGCAGGGTTTTTAAAATGGCAGACAGAGAGTGGATGAATGAACCGCGATGCAATGAATGTGAGGACTGGGCAGTGAGGCATTTACAGAGTGTTTGTTACCATAATGTTCTATAAGGACAATGCAATTAAAGCGTGTTTGACCTTTTTAAAATCTGTTGTGACAAATGACGACAGGGAATAAAAGGAAGCAGAAGAGAGTGCAAAGGCAGGTGCAAGGAAATAATGCACAGAGGAAGGAAGGAGAAGGAAGACAGATTAGAAAGAGAGAGACTGGTTGATTGACAGAGAGGCAGAGGAAAAGGGCAGCAGATTCTCCAGGGAGGCGTGTGCTCTCATGAGTAGGAGCTGCAGAGTGGAACCTGTTTCACACTCACAAATATACACACACACACACACAGTAATTCCACACATGCACACTAGCACTCAATCAACACAAACAAGCACTCAAAGACCAACATCCTTTTTCTCTTTCACTCTTTCTCTCGCTCTCTCACACACACATGTTTTTGCAGCAATCCTCCTTAGGGCACTGCACTGACTTCCATTCATTTGGACAGCATAAACCAAGCTTTATCCCTAACCTTAACCATAACACAATTCAAATCTTAGCACTAAACTTAACTGCCTCATTATAGGACCAGGTTTTGCTGCTACTGGTACTGACAAGGTCAGTGTTTATGAAAGAAAAGGTCATACAGAGGTAACAAATACAGTACAAGTACACACACACACACACAACACTCACACATCTTTGCCAGCTGGTGAAGGCATGGCATCACGGGACCCAGTTGGCATCGTTTACTGCAAACAGACCCAGTGTAGATGCAACTGCACATCCAGCACATGCAGGCAAACAAGCACATCCAGAGTGAATAGAGCCTTGATATGCACACATGTGCACGCATGAACACGCATAGAGATACATACAGTTAAGCTCAGCAGGCTTGTTAAGTTGTACTGGGGGATTTGGGCCTCTTGTTTGGCACACTGCCTCCATTGCCTAATCCATCCTCCCACCTACCCTGCCACTCTCTCTCTCATCACTCGCTGTTGCTCCCCACCGTCCTCCAACCACCAGCAGCTCGGCTCCCACTTCAAAATAGCTCGTCCTCCTTTTTCCCCTTCCACTTTCTTGCCTTTTTCTCCATTTGTATGTCTCCTTTAGCTGTAACTAACAACCAAAAGCAAGGGGATAGAACTCACTAATGAAGAGAAGACGGCTAGAAAATTAGCAAGAGAAAAAAGAGGACTAACTGACCATTTGACTGTTGGCTCAGTCTTTGTGCTCTCTGTTAAGAGCCTATTGTTGAGACTTGGCAGAGCCTCCAAAGCTCCTCTCTGTGTCCCTGTGGAGCTGCTGTAGTTTGGCAGACCATGAATCCAGGGGAAATTTGGGGGAATAAGTAGCACAATGCTGATTAGTTGTCAGGCCAAGATTTGTTTGCCCTTGCAGACTGAGATTCAGCCATGTAAGTTATTGATCTTGGCCCAAACCTGGAACTACACTGGCTGCCAGCGACAGGATTAAAGATTGTGGTTTCTAAATTAAGGTTCTCAATCTAAATGTGGAAAACAGGATTTGAACATTAGTGCTCTGTATTAATAATTGTAAGTGCTCTGCATTTGTCAAGAGCATCCTCTCTGCCACCCTGGTCTTGCGTAACTTGCAATTAACTGCATGAGGAGGTCTCGACTACAACAAGAGGATTAAATCTGTGTGCGTTGCTCTACTCTTTGTTGTTTCTATTTTCAAGCGGTAGGCTAACACTTAATTTTCACAGAATTAATAGTAGTCAGTGCAGTCCACCAAGGCAGAACCCTTTACTGCACTGGTTAACATAAAAGAATATTTGTGTGTGTAGTAGACAGAAGGAAAAAAGCAAAGTTGTCACCAAAATCTTTATTTTGGTGACAACTTTGCAACCAAAGGTCACTGTTTTCATTCAAACACAGTCTATGTATACTGCCTATCTGATTATCCATTATCACGTCCACTTGTCCTTTCGAGGAGAGCAGCTGTAGCCAATCCCAGCTGACAGCAGGTGAGAGGCAGGACAGGTCACCAGTCTATCATGGGGCCAGAATACAGAGGCTGACACAAAAACATTTTTAGACCTACAGTAATGATCAAAGTATCCATTGAGCTGAATGTGGGGAAAGAATTGGCATCTCTTACATAAATCTTGTCTCTCCCTCGTCTCTCCTTTCAGATACCTTTGCCAGTAAAGTTGCTGCTATCCAGGATCAGTATGCCGATGCATCCATTGGTAATGTGACAGGCTCCAATGCCGTCAATGTTTTCCTGGGTATCGGGGTGAGTACCAGCTCATACACTGATTGATTGATTGATTGATTGATTGATTGATTGAATGTAAATTAGTGTTGTCAATTTGTTTTTTCATCCAAAATTTGGATTTCTGTTTGAAATTGGTGGGAAAAGTTCACATTCTAACCTTTTTTGAGTCCATAATATACAGCCTTGGAGTGCACCAGACCGTCTGAACTGATTACTGGCCCAACAGAGAAATAAGACAGTGATGTTATGCTGTTTTCCTGTGAGGATAGAAGTAAATTGTACCTTGCTACTGAGCAGACATTTACAACACAAAAGCATCTGAAATTATTTAATCTATCTGAATATCTTAGTAAGACTTCTTCAAAGTTTATTTTTGCAAAAAGTGCCAGCCCCAGTATAAATTCAGTGGTATTTTTTCAGCTGTGTTTATCTGTTTGCTTGTCTGTCTGTTTGATGACATTTTCTGGGGATGTAGGTTATGGCTCAAGGTAGAAATGATCCAATTCTAGTGGGGATCCAGATAAAACCAACAATTGTTAACTGCACAAGATAGGGGAGTGTACTGGCACAGATGGAAAGTGAGCAGTCATGGCAGAGGTTTTTCTCATTATGTATGAGTAAAGTGCAGAACACATCACATCGGTGGCCACCAGTGGTCGTCCATAGCCCTTTGTCGAAGCCACAATGTGCATCACTGTGGGATCTTTTTAGTATCGACAGGTTCCTGCTGACAGACTTGCAGCTCAATCGCATATTGAACCAATGTCAAGTTCAGTGCAGTTTCTCTTCAGCTCTTCATTTGTGCCTCCTACAAAGAAAGGACCCATGGCTAACAACAACAGGGCCATTTCCATCTTCTTTTAGCGTCATTGAATTTGAAATAGATGTGCTATCACAACATTCTCTGTCTTGGTGAGGGCTGAACAAGATAAACAAAAGCTGTGTCTTAATTCGGTGTGGATTCATCATCCGGATGGTGTCAAAATGCGTCACCGCACATCGGCTCCTTCTCATGCTGCCAACAAATGCGGCCGACGCCTGCCCGTTTTCGAAGGATACATCGGTGTATCCTTCGCGGGTGAGGCTGTCCTGCGGCAGAGCTTCTTCTTTTTTTGTTCGTATAAAAACAACACGAGAATGGGCTTGGTGGAGCCTGGGTAATTGTAAACCAAACACAAACGCAAGAAAGAATGGATGAATGAAATAATCTCTAAAATAATAATAATACAAAAATAAGAAAATTATTATAATATAATTATTCTAATAAATATTTTTTACAGAGTTGACTTTGTTGGTTGAATAGAAGAAGGGGGCCACCTCTTCCTCCAGACCCTGGATTGAGACACAGCTAAAGTTGAATATGTGTCACCCATCACTGAATAGTTGACTTAATACAGACTACTGCCACCTGCTGGTTGGGACTGTAATTTTCTCTCACACAGGTGCAGAACAATCTTGCTGGTTGTCAGCCGCAGTTGCAGTTGGTTTCCCTCACAGTTTTTTCCAGTGTTACTTCATGAATGTTGACTTTAAAGCTGTGTGATCCTCCTGCTTTCAAGTGTTATTCCAACGACATGCACCATAGTCTAACACAGTCCTTTGTCCATTGTGATGATGCTTGACAGGTGGCATGGTCAATCGCTGCCATCTACCACCATATCAAGGGGGAGGAGTTCAGGGTGGACCCCGGCAAACTGGCCTTCTCCGTCACCCTCTTCACCATCTTTGCATTCGTCTGCGTTGGCACACTGATGTACCGACGGAAGCCAGAGATCGGGGGAGAGTTAGGTGGGCCTCGGACTGCGAAGGTCCTGACCACGATGCTGTTCGTAAGCCTGTGGCTCCTCTACATCCTCTTCTCCTCACTGGAGGCCTACTGTCACATCCAGGGCTTCTAAGACGTCAGGAGATGATGGAAGGGAAGGGTGCGACAGAAGGAGAATTTGAAAGGAGAAACCAATGGTTTGCGGGTGAGGGGATAGAATTCGGAATTTAAGACTGTCTCGTTGATCAGTCACACCCTCCCTTTACGCAATAGATTAAATGAGGGATGAATGGATGGATGTACATATGAAGGCATGGCGGACGCATTAAAGCATCTTAAAAGAGAATGGAAAGAAGTACACATATAATGAAGGACAACAGCAAATAGGAGAAACATGAGAACTATAGAAATGGCTCAGAAGATGGAGAAATATTTTAAAAACTAAGGAATCACATTTTTTGCTTTCGTTCCATAAATTCAAACCAATCAAGTTGACTTGAAACCATCCCGGTTTTAAATACATCTGCAATGTTGCAAACACAGAAATAAATACACACAGTTTATTCAGCCATACAGAAACTTGACAAAGTCTTAACAACGTGAGGAGGGAGAAGCAAGAAGGGACCGACACACCATCGCAGCTACTTGTACGCGTGGCTTTAACAACGGCATCTCCCATTAATCCCCTTTCTTTGGAGTCGCGCTTCTCCCTTATCCAGCTGCAGTGACAGGCACAAGTAGGACCGAAAAAGACCAAGTAACTGTATCAGTATGTGTGTGTGCATGATCTGGACGTGAAGATCCTGGAAACACAGTCAGAAGAAAGTCGGATGATATTGACACAACTGTTTAACGACAACAAACTGTGAGAGAGTGCTGGTGTGTGACTGTGTTTCTGTGCTTGTGTGTTGTGAGAAGATGGTCAAGTACTGTGAAGAAGAAAAAGAAGCCTCTCCTTCGCTGTCTCTGCATGAGACGTGCTTTTATTAGTTTCATTAGTCTTTTTGACACTCTCTCTCTCTCTCTCTCTCTCTCTCTCTCTCTCTCTCTCTCTCTCTCCTAGCCTGTAGAAACGCTTAGTAGGAGGGCACTTTCAATGAAGCAAAATGTTTTTGATCATTGAGGTTAAAAATGTAAATATGAAGAGCTCAACGTACACTACAGCTCTACTACTTTCCATCTGAATGTCCTGGTTATGCCATGCTCTCCTGAATGGGCCCTCTTTCTGTTGATTTATACTGTAGATGTAAATGATTTAAGGTCTAATTTTAATCAAGAAGGGTTAGTGTGCTTTTACCTTTAATAAGGCCACGTCTGAAAAGACAAAAATGGCCGCTGTACCGTTTAAAACTGTTAGAGAAATGATTATCATTGCATTAATATCTAGGTTAATATTACGTGTGTTTGTATTTTTTTATCCGCGGAATTCTGTTGCCTGGTTTTCCGCCAGTGCAATTGCCACCGTCATGTGTCAATCTCTAACATTGCAATAGACTTTGAGAAATGTAAGTACCGCCCTCAGCGTAACGTCATATTCGTGAACTGCCTCTGTTATCATTAGTCTCACTTTGATGCCGCTTTCCCCATTGGTTCACTTGACCACTTTGGTCATTATCCCAGTGTGTCTTGAGCACCTCCCGCTGGCTGGTCAGTGGACCAATCAAAATCCTCAAGGGCTTTATAAGAAACCATTAATCCCTTACCCTGATCCCTGGTTTATGATTCTACATAGAGATTGGCCCTTAGGGGCCTGTTTAACAGGGATTTGTATTCCCCGACCTTATACATCACCTGCGTAGTTTGTTAGGACTTTGCTTCAGTGTGAGTTACACAGCTTCATTACAGCATTGCCAGTCCAAGTATCCAGAGTTACCCAAATGTCATAAAAGAAGACAAGGCTTCAACCTTTTCTGGTTAACTGCAGTCCGCCTTATTCCAAATGAAACCATGCATGGTATGTTCTTCCCTAGTCTGCCTCCACTACTCTAGCCTTGAAATCTTTAACTCTTTAGTGGCCAGTTTCCATAGCAAACACCTGAGAATTATTTTCAATGGTATTTTCTGTTAGTGGAGAGAGTTAAATCTGATCAGACTCTAACTCTGTAACAAGCTCGTAGAGGTTTGGAGAATCTTGTAGAACCAAAATCTTCATACAATGATTTAAATCGCTGCATGTTAGAAAACATCCAACCCCAGAAGCTGCACCTTTGGCACCTGTCTTGCAAAGTGAGTTCAACTCCTTTAAGTCCAGCTTTCTGGGTTTTCTGGCTTCTTATGAAGCTCCTGTTAATGGCAAGAATGTGTAGAGATAATGAGTCTATTTGCCCAGTGAGGTGATGATAAGTAGCTGTGCCGGTAAAAAAGGTCAACCATTGAGTTCAGTCCAGTGTTTCTCACTATAATGGCACAGGCTGGCATAAGTTCTACAAAGAAGTTCTCTGCTGTGTGATCTAGAATGGCTTAAAAGGGCAACTTGAGGTTTTGAAAACACTGGGTGTGTTGTTATGGGACAATAGCTGGCAAACACTATCTCAAGCAACAGCCAAAGTTCTTTGAAAATCTTTCTCAAGCACTAGGCAAGCTAAATTAATCAAAACCCGCTTTAAAGAGCATAAGAACCCAAACCAGAACACTGAACTTTCCAGTGAGCAGTTAACTCACAACACACTGACTGACATTACATAGCACTAACTGCTAGGAAACATTTCCTGACTATCATTGGTAGACTAGTGTGTCCTGAAATATGTGTAGAATATGAATCTATTTCGACTATCAGAGAGGTTTACACTTCAGACTGTTAACTATTTTACTTCTTCAGCTAAAACTACAAAGATCTCAATGTACAATAACCATATTGTATATGTTGGCATTCAAAAAGTCCATAGTTAAAATGGCACTACACTGTATGCATCTGAATTGGCCAGAATTTTCCTGCTGAAATTGTATTTTTTTCTTGATGTATATTATAATAAGTAGTTTTTCGGTTTTTTAAAATGTCATCTGTTAAGTTAGTCATCTGGCTGAGTGCAATCTATCTGAAACTTGGCTACAATCTTGTCACTGACTTTCAACCCCTGTGAGAGTAGAGCAGGGACAAGGCCTGATTTGGATGAGCTTGACAAATACTTAAGTGTCTTGAGGAAAAATAAATAGAAAAATACATTTCTGATACACCTATGGAGCAAAGAACCAGGATAACTGATAGTGTTTCAGCAGCTGTTGCTACATGGCTCTACATGGCTCACACACTGACATCCAGCCAATCTCACACTTCTAGTAAACCCTCTGTTTTTGAAGAACCTTTTGACTAAATTCCCCTTTGACAGACGTAATGAAAGATAAATGACATCTAGCATTGCTTACATTTGCCAAATTCTGCACAATGTACCAGCTCACCGTTAGGGTAGCTGTTCTCGTGTGAAGGCCTTGGAGTGGCAGTTTACCCCTGTTTTTGCCAAAGGGAAATCTTTCTATCAGAAACTTGATATTTGCAGTTCGACCCATGGAGGGGTTTTATAACCAGTGGATCTTTCTTAAAAACGCCAAATATTATTCACATTTCATCACCACTCCGAAAAGAGACTGAAAATACGCCTTGATATTGTTTTGACGCTAATTAACGAATCTTTCTATTTAAATTTGTATGCATTTGTCTCTTCACTGGCATGGAGCTGAAGGTTTATACACTGTAAAAAAAAATAATATACTAGCTTGTGCAAGAAAAAAGAAATAGTAAAAGCTGTTTGCATCACTTTTTGACTAACTCTAACACAGTGTATTATATTCTCTTTGATATAACTACATCATGTTGGATTTACTTAAAATAGCCTGCTGCCTAATTTGTCAGAGTGAATTTGTGGAGGACTTGGAGGAAGTTTGCAGTAATGTGCTTGTTCACATTGAGTTAGTTTGCTGCATACAGACGCTAACACTTTTCATTTAATGGGCGTTAGCTGTTTTGCTACACCGGCTTTGTTGCACCACCTCTCTCTACCTTATCTTTGAAGCTAGTCTGACGTGATGCTAATGGCAAATTAGCGACAGCTGTTCAAACCCCACAGGGTCCGGACCAAGTTGAGAAGCTAAATTGACACAATTGAAACGACTCAAAGAGTCAAACATGCTCCAAAAGATTTAGCTTCCTACCTTGGTTTGGACAGGTCAAAGGTTAAACAGCTAGGCCATCGCTGTACATAACAGTTTAACACCGAGCTAAACAAACGACATTGCAGTAGTGTTTGTTTTCATCCTTCTGTGATGGGGTTTGCACTGGTTCTTTCTGCTTGTGTGAAACGGCTGCTATGTTGTTTCATTAACAGCGTTGCTTCGGATGTAAACAACAGTAGAGATTTTTTTTTTCCGCTTTCGTTTTTTTTTGACTCTTTAATGTACACAATAATAATGTTGTACCTGATGTAAGAAAAAAAAAATTCAATGGTGTTGAATCAGTCGTGACGTCGCTTCTAATGTAAAGATTGATGATGCGTCTCCGTTGCCTCGTTTGCCTCTTAACTGCCTGTCTGTCTGACAGACTGAGGAGCGACAGACAGACAAATGAACTAAAGGGAGGACAAAGCGTCCTGCTGGAGCAATTAATGTACTGTTAAGGGGGGGGGCTATTCTACCAGAGCTATTCTCTACCCTTAAAGTAACCGTAAAGAAGTACAATGTAGTAGGGGAAATTGTAAGAGAGGAAAGGAGGAGAAGGAAGACAAGGAGGAAGAAAATAACATTTAAAGAAAAAAAAAAACATGAAGTTACAGCCATACATTGATTTCTGGGTCAGTGAGACTGAAATGGACTCCTCCTGCCCAGCATGTGTATTGTTATGGTGTCTTATCTGTCCCTCTGTGTCTCTTACCCTTCTTTCTCGGCCTCTCTGCTGCCACAGTAACCAAAACGGGCAGTAGCCATTTTGTTTCGTCTTTTCCTCCCACATTCCCCCCTCTTGCCCTCCGTCTCCCTATGCCATGTTTTCCATAATTTGGAATGTCAATGTGCTACTTGTTGATACTGTGCATGAATGATAACATGTCTGTATATAGTTATAGAGAATCGTATCCCATTCCCCCAGAGTTGTCAGAAAAAATGGTTTGAATGTTGTACAGATTCAGGTTTTCTTGTCATCTTTTATTCTCCTCAGTTCCATTTTTAACGTGTGTAGAGCTGAACAACAATATGTTGTTGTTGGGTGTTTTTTTTTGTTTTTTTTTTATTTAAACCAAGACAATGACGTCTTATGTTTTTTTAGTAACTTGCACATGACTAATTAATTAAGGTTTATTTTGTTTAAAAAAGGCAATATCTGCTGTTATTGAATGAGAGATGAGATCTTAAAGGAGTTATGTCTCTTAAATAAATATTCTATGTGGGAGTTGCATGGGTTATTTCTACAAAAAAAACAAACAAAAAAAAGACACTGCTTGCTACTTCTAATACCGTGGCTGTATTCTCTGACAGAGGGCGAGGAATATTATATGTACATCTAAAGGTTATTTTGTCATTAAAGAAATAATAATAAATAATAGTAATATTGTGTATATACTGTACAGTGTTACAAGTGAGGTGGGCCACACGGCCATCACGATAACCGTAAAGAATTAATTCTACATATTTATTGAAAGGAAGTGGAGAAACTCACTACTCTCAAGAATGACATATATTGCCTTTTTGGAGAAGTTGTGGTTTGCTTGAAGCTTGTCTCTCTCTCTGCTGCTTGATCTTTCTTCTCAATCCTCGCCTCGGTTGGTTTATATTATTTGTCTTTTTTTTTTTGCTTCCACTTCGCTCCCTGTGCTCTTTTTTATTTTTCTGTTTGAGGCACATGTCAGACAGGTGTTTGTCATCTTGTATTCTCAACTCGACTCAAATTCTCTCTCTCTCTCTCTTTCCCTCTTTCCATGTTGTCTGACGCACCAAACCACCTTGCATTCAACAGCTCATGTTAGTACAAATATCCACACCATATATCTATGACAGTATATCTGCCAGGGTCTCCATTTATCTCTCATGAGATTGTTTGTCTGCACCTTGAGCCCCATATGTCTTACTTCAGAACGTCCTTCATTTTTCTTTTCAAATCCTTCTCATTTCTTCTTAAGCCCTCCTTTTGTGTCAGCACATCCTTCTCCAACTCCCATTTTCTCTCTCTATCTCTCTCTTCTCTTTGCTGTCACAGGGTGTATTTTTGGAATTTCATGTTTGTCAATATGATTTGGTGTGTGTGTTTTTTTTTTTGTTTTTTTTTTTAATTGAACAATAACCAATATTGGTAGTAATGAAGGTTGTTTTTTTGCCACTGTTCTCTGTATGAGCGTGAGTGTTAATTTAGTTGTTTGGTTGTTTTTTTTTATTGATTTTTGTTGATCACCAACTGATAGGAGGTAAGTTGTATGTATGTGTTGCCACTAACTGTGACTGCTCTCCATGGTACATGGTACTTCTGATAAAACCAATAAAATAAAGTTTGGGATACCGTGTTTCAGAGACCCTGTGAGTCCACTGTCTTTCTCTGTGTGTGTGTGTGTGTGTGTGTGTGTGAGAGAGAGCTTTCTAATTTACAAAACCAAAATGTCCATTACTCACATTTTCACAGGAAGCGCAACTCGCTCTCCATTCTTATCTCAACCTCTCATACAAACATTGATTTTCCGTCATATGTTGATGATGAGAATTGACATTCATTAACTGCCACGTGACTTGCCATTGTGTTGCAAATGTACAGCGAGTGACTGCATCTGCGTCACTTCTGATGAAATATGCCTTCACATCAAAAATAATGCATGTGCACTGCATTCCTCAACCTTTTTTTCTCAAAGAACATCCAGAAAAAAAAAAGAATTATGAATGGGTTTTAAAAGAAAAGCTTATTTTAACCCACCAAAGAAAAGAACAGAGAAGAAAATAAAATGTTTGATTAATGAACTATTTAAATCTGCTATCTGCAGTGTAGCAGATTCAAGTTGTGGTCAATGCTTATCACTTTTTTTATTGTTTAGTGCAACAGGAATACAATTCTAATTTTACTACATTAACCTCCCTCATTAAATTACATTGTGCACAAAGCCAAAACAGTCACAGTTAAAGTCTATAACAATCCTGTCGTCTTAAAGCACCACCAAAGCAAATATTTAACCTCAAAATAACAGCTTCAGATTAACGTTGGTTGTACACACTGACTTGTAAAATGGAGAATAGTGCCTCATATGTTCCCACTTTATACTGTGAATGTGTTTTGAAGCTATGGAACCTTTAAAAGCCGTATGATCTCCATCGAAAGGTAACAACTTGTAAGCAACAACTTAAATGGCCAAGATCAGGCCTAGCAGAATGAAAAGAGATGCCAATCTGGAGATCGGCTGAAAAGCACGGAACCCTTTCAAATTTCAAATGGAGTTTGGTGTGCATTATTTGTTACAGCAACAGCAACTTGAAATCTTTTCAAGAAGCTGGGACTCAAGATGAATATGAACCGTTTTTTGGGGTTTTTGCAAAGCGGTTTCGTGCCTGTCATAGCAATGATGTGCTCTTTGTGTCAGTGCTCTCAAGTATTTGAGGCCAAAATTATCACTCAGAGGTGGTGGAGTGGGTGGCAGTGGCAAACCACAGTCCAAGGCCAGGTTTAGATCAAGGGGCATCCTTGTGGGTTTTAATGCAATGTTAGTATGTTTTTCCTAACACAGTACATTAAAAGTACATCTTAAACCAGATGCTTTTGGTACCTAAACCTATCCTTATTCATATTTACTCAAGACATCAAGTGCACCAAAGGCATTTAAAACAATATTATGTTGTTTTTTAACCATCTGTAGACATGTTAACTTATATAAGTATTTAAACGTGAGCTCACATGAATCTATGGTGTGCAGTATATGATCCAGGCAGTTGGGTGTGAGCATTATTTCCATTCATGCTTCCTTCGCTGCTGCCTAACAATGTTTAATCATGTTTATACACGTGCACAGCCAGTAAAATTGTTGATTTTAACGGTTACTACTGCGAGGTTTGCTCATAGCAGTGCTGTTAGCTGATGCAACTACCTCCACCACACCAGCAGTGTGTAACAGGGGGGTTATTGGCAGAATCTGAACTACCCATAAGTATGATTGTATAAGTGTCCAATTGCTTTAAAATGAAAATTGCTTGTTTTTTTTTTTTATTAGACTTTTGCATGCACATTAAGCAAGGACCATGCTTTTTGGAGGTCGTCACCACGTGTCTACAGCGGCTCAAACAGACAAACCCGCAAGAGCAAGCACTTCATGCTGAAGCTTTCTATGCAAGAGGAAGAAGAATAACATCCTTTCTGGTACGCAGAAGCTGCTATTGTTCTCTGACACACTTGGCAAAGGCAGGGGTGAGTGGAGGAGTTATAATCTGCAGTCTCACCATTAGATTTCGCTGACATTTACACGTCAGACCTTGAAAGTGGGTTAAATTTCTGTCCTCAATAACCATTGGTGCAAACCACTGAATTAAATGTCAAATTGACTATCATAGGGGATAATTCAAACTGGATTACAGATGCACATTGTCTTCGCAGTCAAACACATGCTTTACAATAAGCTGACAAACTGAACAGTAACACATTAATGACCTCATAAGTCCCAGCACAGCTGCTCTACGTCTCTGGTGAAGTGCCTGTGTGAGAAATCTAAAGCCTGCAAAGCTTTTACCAAATGTCAGTGGTTCGTGTTCAGGTGTGTCGATCGTAACACAGCAGGTCAGTGTGAAGACTTTGCGTCACACCTGTCTGATGGTCGGTTCGCCTCCGCCTCCTATGCTGCCACTGTGATGGATCACGGCTGTTCCCCATATGCAGACGGATGGATTCTTCCTATTGGGAAAGTTTGGGAAGGGTTTTAACATTAAAGTGTGAGAATTTGACTTGTGTGCGTGCATTTGCAATACCAGACATTTTGATGAGATGTCCTTGGCGTTTATTGTAAGGGCGTGAGTCAGCAGAAGAGACTACCGGACACCAGTGTGTTTTATGTTGATTACTGAAGCTGTTGTTTACAGGTATTTGCCTTGACTCCTCTCATTACTTGCTCTCTACTGTGGCTATCTAAAATCTCATTATGCTGTCACATTTGATTTCAAGACAGATGGGTGTGTCTAGACGACCTCCGCTCGCAGGTGAGCATGCTGGGAAATCTGTGTGAGTTGATGAGTGCATGTGCATGTTGCGTGTGGAAAAAAAATACTCAATTGTCAGAAACTGTTAGTTAACTGTAAAACTAAAAATGAGTGATTTGCTCTCCACTGCTCAGCGCCCAGCCACAGACATTCACTGACAACTAGACATCCAATGGTCTTATATAAGTGCTGAGCTAAAAACCTTCTATATAAGCTGCTTCTTCTTCTTCTTCTTCCTCTGCTTTCCCTTGTCAACATTCATTTTTTACTGCACAACCTGGAGCTTTTCCCTTTTGTCACACAGAAACAAATATTGTGCTTTTTATTTTGGTTTGTACAATTGAGGCTGATTTAGAAGCATAGAAACTAAGGACCTGCTTCTAATGTAAATATAAAAGGCTCATTCCAAGGTGTTAGATGTTCCAGTTGCATGAATGTTCCATGTCTTGTCCATGTAATTCGCAGGTACAAAAAAACTGGAAGGTAACGCTCTCTCTGTGTTGTTGTTTTTGTTGTTGTTTTATTCATCAATATGCTGCTCTCATTACCTCCAGAAGGCTGAAGGTTCACCCAGTCCACTGTTGCAGTGACTCTTTATGTCTTAATTTGTCAGATGAATATTGTTTCACTGTCTAGACATTACATAGCACTTTAATATTTTTCTGTGTCTAAGCTTAACTTCTGTCTATTTCTGTCTGAGTCAGATATTATTCTGTCCTTCCTCAGAAATTGTGGACCACAGCTCGCACAGAACTGGAATAACAATGTTGAACAGCCAGATAAGATCATAAGTTACATCTGTGTTCGTGACAAGATTATGATGGACAAATGAGGTATTAAACATTATGAGGACAGGCTAAATGTAGAGGTTTCATTGAGGGTTGAAGCCAGATTTGAGACATGGTAGTTACATTTAAAAGAACTGTAAGATTTGTGTAACCTTATATTGACCATGCATGATTGTGGATTATACCTTGAACCCGGCAAACAATATATGATTTTAATGTTATTGGCAAAACAGACAAATCTGTGCGTCCAAATAGGTTTACCCGCATCAGCTCTAAATGGTGGTGTACCACAGAGCTCTAGTATTGGCCCCATCTTTTTCTTGCATCAGGATCATAAACATTTAGCTTTTTTTCCCAATATATTATTAATGCTGTCTTGATGATAAACAACATTATCTGTGGGTTATATGTTAATGATCATATAGATACAACCCTGAAGCTAACTTCCTATGATTGAATAATGGATGTCACAGTTAACATATTACTCCTGTTCTTTATAATAAAATGTCTTGATTTTTTATGTAAATCCTTGCTACAGTTCTAAGGTTTTAACCCCAGATATTGCAAATCATTTTGAAAATGTGTCTGCTCTCCTTTAATGTTTTATGCTGCTTTCACCATATGATGCCTTCACTGTTGTTCACTGGTGTATTTCTGCCATAGCAACTGTTAACAAGCTCAGACTCAACTTGTTCAATTTTTATTTTTGAGTTATGCAACTTAGTATAACCCTTTAACACTGAGCGCATCGTTGACGACACATTGTCACAAGTGTACTTTGCATTACCGTAGTTGCACGACAATTTGTGCTAATAGTTTCTGAAAGCTGAGCAGTTGCACATTAAAGCCAACATGTGGTTATTATGGTCATTTTATTTGTGTCGTTTCAGGGAGCCTGGAAAATCAGCGTCTTTGTCGCCAGAGAGGAGAGAGTGGGAAGTGGTAACACCTGTACATAGTTTCCATTTTTTGGCCTGTTTTTGTACATTGAATGACAAAGACTCATAAAATGTGATTGTAAATATGTTTCATACTGTTCCAATTCCAAGTTTAACATGCAAAATCTTAAAATCAACTGCAGTGTTTTCCTAAATAAACCTTTTTATTTTTCTTAATTTTAAATTGTTAAAACAGTTTTTATAACATGTAGTAAATTGTAAAAAAAAAAAAAAGCCAGATATTGGAAGTTATTTTGGAAAAATGGACACAAAAGCACATTTTCTGGTCCTTTTATGGTTAAATTTAGCAAAAAAAAAAAATCAAGACAGACATTTTGAGGGTTAAAGGGATAATCTCAAGGAACCGTTGGAGCTCCATAGTTTTAAGGTCATTACTGAAAGGTCTGTTCTGTTGTCAAGCCTCTTTTGTGGAACAATCTTGAAAAACATGCACTTGTTATGGCTGGCATTTTCTGAATGGTGTCTTCTCTGGTGTCTGTGTTTTGACACGTCCGCTTGGTGATTCAGATCTTCTGCTTTTGTCTCCCCCATCCTGCTGTCCTACATTCAGCAGACCAAATGGCATTTATTCAGTGAAAAGGTCAAGTCTGGTGAAGAAGGAGGAAGAAGAGGGAGCAAGAGGGGAGGATGTCTACATGTCAAGCAGGGAGGTTCATTTTTAGTCCAGCACACAGCAAAAAGGTACCACTTAATCCCATCATTTGCTGTGACTATTCCTGATTGATCACATCTTTTGATTTTAATATTAAAGTTTGTAACCTTTGATGTTTAATGGAATTAACTGAGAATGAACACAAAAGAAGCATTTTTTAAATTCCGATAAAAGTGTTAAAAACCATAATTCTCTCCTGCAAACTGCATATGATTTTCCATCAAGGCCATGAAACAGTTTGTCTTGTGTGTATTTTTTTATTCACAGTTAGTGCAGAGGACTTTAACAGTGAAATGCACTGTACGCCCTGATGTGATGCCCTGTGACTGTCATTACTCACAGAAGTCCAGTGTTGCGGTCTTCAGCTCCTTCATATGTGAGTATTCATGAGACAATTGTTTATCTTGAGGGTAGAGTGCGTGTCCCCTGATGCTGATGCTATGTGAATGATTTCTCTCAGGCCACTGTGCTCTGCGATGTTTATCTGGGCAGCCAAAAGTCTATAGCTTAGTCCTGTGTTGTCGTCTGGGTCCTTGGAATATTCTTTTCCATTATTGTTCACATCCATCTTTAGTGGCACAGTGGCTTCTTCTTCTTTGAATGGTGTGTTGGCATTAAATGATATCCTGTGTGGCAGCAGTCATGTTAAAGCAGGTGTTTCACATGGAATTGACTGAAATCAAATGTCAGGCAAATACCAGCTCATGAACTGGGCTGAGGGAAAGTTTACACTGGGAAGAATTAGTCATGATGAAACAGTTGTACTTTTTACTGTTTGTGTCCTTGTTATCATCCTTCTATCCATCGTCTACCGCTTCATCCTCCACATGAAGGTCACAGAGCTGCTGGTGCCAATCCCAGCTGACATGGGGCGTAAGGCGGGATACACCCTAGACAGGTCGCCAGTCCATCACAGGGACAACGCATAGAGACACGTGATTATTCACTCTCCCATTCACACCCAGGCGCTATTTAGAGTGTTCAATTAACCTCTGCATGTTTTTGAACATGTGGGAGGAAACCGGAGAAAATGCAGACTCCACAGGCCCAGACTGGGATGCAAACCAGCAACCTGCTTGCTGTGCACCACTGTGTGGCCCCAGCTCCTTCTACCATGCTGTCAGAAAAATGTTCAAGATGTCCAAGACGTAGCTGATTTTCAATATTTAATAATTAAAAACATATACACTTTTAACCCTTGGTGCTCAGGGATCTGTGCCGCAGGTGCACCCATGGTAATTTGCTGTGGGAATAATAGACAACTCTGTGTGTGTGTTTAAAGGTTTATAGGCTTTAAAAAAAATCGTCTTCTTATGTGTTGCTGAGTCAAAGTTATGATTCACTTTAGATCACATTTATAGTCGTGATATAAAGTAGCAATAATTGTGCAGAATTCACAAAATAGACCATTTATCCTTTTCTTTTTGTTCATAAAAACGAGCCAAGGTAACTTTGGACTGTGACGTATTTCCAAATTTCACAAATCCAATCCGATTTTTAAACATTTGAGTACTTTTTGCTCAGCTGTGTTTATATAGTTGGTGAAAAGGTTTCATCCCAGGTTGTGCTGAAAATGAGCCGAAATGCTTTGTGTTATAAGGGTATATATATATATATATATATGTATGTGTATATATATATATATATATATATATATATATATATGTATATAATAATGATGAGACTTTATATATTGTAATTTACCTGAAAATGTGACGCCTATATACAGGCCTGTAAATGCTCCATAAAACTTGGACTGAGCATGAAAATCAGCTCAGAATATTCAGCTCTTGAAGATGAGCAAGTCAATATTTCTTGTGGTTATGGATTAAATCACTCCCACTCATCTCTGCAGAGCTGAACGACCGAACAGGTTATTGTTTCCTCCCAAACAGTGAGATGTCGGACGTGTTCTCACTCTTCCCAAGTGGCGTGAAAACAAATTGTGTCAAATAGCTCATTACTGTTGGTGATGGATTCTGACATGAACCCACTATTCTTCATTAGAGTTTGAATGATTGTGTTTCTTTCGTTTTCATTTTACTTGAATGGACACGTATATGTTACTAAATCGCGTGAATCGGGCTTATACGGCATAATACATGCAGTTTTATTGTTGTTGCTTTCATCATGTTTAAGTATGTCGTTTTCCTGCAGTCTCTTCTTCCTTTCAGCTCCCTTCACCCATCCCTTGCTTTCCTCTCTAATTTATTCCTCTTTGCTTTCTCATTTCCCTTCCTCCATCCTTCTAATCCTGTCCCTCTTTCAGACTTGTTCTCTCTCTCTATCTCTTCCTCTGCGTCTTGTCTTGCTTTCCTGTCTCCCACCATTCTTTTGGCAGAAGTTTATTACCGAGTTCTCCTCTCTATTGGATTCCGACAGTGGGTTACTCTGTGTCAGCCACTGTTCCCTGATGAGAGGCCGTGTGTGGCATGATTATGTCAAGTTACTGTGGCGATTTCTCTGTTGCCGCTGTGATGCGTTCACTTTAACCAAATGTAATGCTACGTTCACTGACACAGGAGTTCAGTTTGTTAGTTTTTGACACAGAGTGGACGGACCATCATGCACCAAAAGGGAGAATGTTTTTTATTGAGATGTTTTTCAAATACAGCCTTAAAATTATACGTTTCAGGGCTGTATTTTTCTTCTTTATAGCACAGTAAAATATTGTTTTTGAACAGTTTGAACTCTTAACCACATCCAGGGATCCTTTTTCCACATGGGCATACGTGCAAAATAGAAATACAGTGGATGGAATGACCTGACTTAACATGAAATGCAGTTATTACGTTAGCACTTCTTACTATAAAAAGCTTTTTCATTTAATGAAGTGAGTATAGTGCCAACATTTGTTGTATTTGTAATGTTTGTTTTGGCTCAAGGAATTTATTTATGTATTGTTATCAGAGGCCTTGGGCAGTAAGTGGATCAGCCTCGACCCCTTGTACCACTCTGTCTTTCTTCCTGTACTCTAATCTCTGTAATCTCTCGTTCTCTAAGGAACTCACACACTTTCCAATTTATGCACATGCACACATGCACTCCACTCTCCACTTTTAATTCATACTGAGAAACACAATATGTTACACATGCTTGGAATCCTCCTCTAATCAAGACATACTGACAACCATGTGCACACACAGGGAGTCTGACTCTTTTCCACAAAACACCCGCACACAGAAATCCACACACACACACACACACACACATCGGGTTGACATTCACACAGTGCTGCCAACGACGCTATTAAAGAGCTCCTTCCTGTGCTGCTCGCCCACCTGCTGCACTGTACACCTTCATACCGAGAGAGAAAAGCATCTTTTCAACCTTTCTGTGTGAGAAACACTCAACAGAAAGTGCTATCTCTCTTGTGAGTGTCACTCAAAATGTCCTATTTTTCATGTACATGGGAGGTAAAATGTTCAGGTGAAGAACCAGTTGTGGAGTTTGTGACATTTCCACGGGGGGTTCGGAAAACAAAAAGAGAGTGAGTTCTCAAGTCTGCAAAGCACCCTTGCGTAATTATATTATTATAACTATTACATGTATAACAACTTATTATTTCTTATTACAAAGTGAGAGTCACATTCACAAAACTGCACCGACTCTTGAGTACAGGCCCAAACCATTGGAGACATGTTATTCTGCAGCGATTCGTTACCATAGTAATGTGTTTTACCATGGTTACACTGTGACTTCAGACCTAATTCACATCATCAAATATTGGTTTCAAAGGAAATGTCTCTTGAGAAAAGCATTTCTATTTGCACTCATCCATCCCTGTCAGAGGCTGTGGTGAGTTGGATGTTTTCTCCCCGTGTTCCTCTACATTTGGGTCTTTACATTCATTTTTGAGGTGTTTTTTAGGATATTTGAGTGAGACACTCTATATGCAAAAGGAATTATTTGCTGGGGCTGTGATGTATGCCGTAAAGGAAGGAATCATTTTGTAGTTGTTTTTGTGGCATGGACCCAAAACCAGAAACTCCATAGTGTCGAAGCAGTCGATACAGATCTGCTCAGGCTTTGACAGAGGTGCCATTTACCTAGTTGTAAGTAAGAGATTATTTGAAGGTTGAAATCCTACATTGTGTCACTTTAAAAGTCCTAATATCTTAGTATTTATTTATTGGTGTTGGTTATTTTATACCAACTATTGTATGACAGCATGATCATTTTGTTTTTTTGACTAATTGCTGTAATTGTGTTCCTGAGATTTTATGTTCATTTATAAAAAGGGAGCCCTGCAGTAAACTATTTGGATTTCAGAAAATACAAAAGAAATGTTTTAACTTTTTAAATATGCAATCAACATTTTTACCAACCAAAAATTCATTAGCAGTAACAGACTTCACGATATTGAGAGAGACTAATGTGCTGATGAAACGCTTGTTTTTATTTAGAAATATTTGGCTCACGGAGGGACAGTGACTCGGTGGTAGCACTGATTACATTACATTACATTATACTGATGCCTCGCAGAAAGAAATTTCTTGATTTGAATCCCACATTCTCCGTTCTTCCTCCCAGGGTTCCACTTTTTAACTCTCCTGAGAGGAGATCTGACATTATGATTTTGCTGCCATTTGTTTGTTGCTTTTATGTAGTTGATGCACCGTGATGGAGGCTTTTCTCTGGCTTTGTCTCTGTGATACTCAGTTTCAGACTCTCATCTCTTTGAATGAATTCTTCTGTCTCTTCTTGTCCTCTGCTTGCTTCCATTCCGTCCTGTTTATCACCTTTGGCCCCGTCTTCTCTTTGCTCTTTTGCATGTATTCCCTGTGCCTGCTCTCCATCACTTTGCTCTCTCACTCCTGTCTCTTCTGCACATCCTGGTTGAGTTCTTAATGTTTGCAGATTGTCCTTGGTCTTATTAAAGTAGCTCTCCAGCTCTGCCACAGGTCCCCTATCAGAGAACATATAATCCAAATATGCCTGAGTGTACTGATCTGAGGTGATCAGGTCCAGGTTAATGGAGGAGGGCATCACAGTGTTACCAGGACCAGAGACTCTCCTTCTTCTCCCTGTAAATTTCAACTCAGTTTAATTAAATGCCTGAGACTGGCACACTCACAGTCTTCTTGTTAATGTACAACATAATCAGTCTACCTGTCTCCGTCTCCACGGCGTTCAAGGGAAGGGTCACACTCTTTCCTGTCTCGCTGTCCGTCACAGTGAGTCCCGTCACGGATCCCTCCTCTGGCACCTCGTCAGGGTCACATGATGCTGGAAGACCACCACGGCATTTCATGACACACACCGTGTTAGACTTATGTCGCCTACAATGATGAGATTTGAAAAAAGAAACAGAGATTCTCAGTAATGTGTGCTGCTTTAATGCATATTCATCCATCAAAACAGAAACCTCAATTAATCATTGCAGGGGTGACATGTTATCAGCTTAATGAATGAGAGACCAACGCACTGGGGTTGGAAACGCAAAGTTTTGACTGTCATGTTTTTCCCCACTTTATTCACACATTGTAGATTTTATCACAATTTCGGCTGCTGTCTGTCTGAATTCATATTTGTTCTCGTAGACGGTGAACTCTAAACATAACCTGCACGCTTAGGCCTCCACCTTTCTGACAGCGATGTGCTTTTTTTTGCGCAGGTTTCTGCTGTCATACTTGAAACAGGCTGGAAAGCTTGTCTCATAGCGACCAGTACAGCCATGGTTTCCTCTGTCAGTCTGCTTTATTACTGTGGGTTCATGCCTCAGATGAAGTGCCGTGTGTTTGCTGTCAAACAACACAGCCTCAAAAATCTTCAGTATTTTTCTACCTGTGTCAACTGTATTTGTCTGTGTTAGCTCCACCAGCGTACACTGAATCACACATTTAAACTGCATGTCATCGCACATAATTGTCGCAGACCCTTCCATCTTTCCTCACAAAAAAGTTGAGGAACATCGTGTAATAAACAATAAATAATAATAAAATGGTCAATATTTGCTGTGTTGTTTCCACTGTGGTGGACCGGCAGATGTTGAATGAACTGTGTCACCTGTAAGCTGGTATAATCTCTGTAAGGTCTTCCTTGTATTGTTCCAGTGCTTCCCTTGCAACCAGGGGCTCATTCAGACCTTCAAGGGCAGAGAGGTGAACCAACAGCTGGATGTGAAACACTGCTCCACTGGCCCAGTGCCTCAGAGACCTGGAGGAACAGACAAGACGATGTAACAAGTGCTAACCCACCGTGACATCACGCACTGATTTGTGACATTTTGCAGTTGTTCTTCAATACTTTTCCTGATCGAGAGAATAGTGTTTACTCACCTGGAGTCACAGTCTCCCCTCAGCATACACGTCTTCAGCTGAGTGAGGGTGAGGCTGAGCTGGCCCTCAAGTCTGACAGAGTCCTCAAATAGTCTCTTCTTGTTACTCAAGTTGATCCTACAGCGTTTCAGGTACTCCTCCATCACCTCCTGGACCCCCCCGACTCTCTCCTGGAGATAGATAATGGCAATTAATAACTTTTTGTTGTTTCATTTTACTTTTGAAAAGTATTACTATCCTAAACTTTCTGTTTCACTTCATCTCATCTGCAGCTTTGTCTTGTTATAGTCAAAGATTTGACAGTACTCGTATGCAAGCGTGCGAACATGGCTAAATAAAATATATCAGTGATTATACAGATTATTATGATCTGCTTTAATATTTCAGCAATACCTCCTGTTATTTTCAAACAGAGCTTTACCTGACAAGATGACGAAGTCGCCGACTTCCCTTTCACCCCCAATGACCGTCTTGATGAGGAGTAAGCCATATCCATCACCAAGGTAACCACTAATCCTACCAAGCCAGCCAGACGTGGCTCATCTGAGAAGGTTGTCAGTCGGCCAATCAGATCTTTCAGGTAGGCGGGCGCCCGGTTCCCGATGTCGCCCTGCAGCTGGGTGAGGAGGAGAAATTAACGAAAAACGTTAAAGTAAATGGAGACTTAACTCCATTTTCGACAGCATAGTATGTCTTAGCATTTGACTTAATAGAATCAAAATCTTGGGTGAGAAGATAGCGTTCTTATCTTTGATCATTTTGTCTACATCACATCATTATTATTATTAGTAGTAGTAGTGATGCACGCTGTCATGCTTTAATCCTTTAACTCTCATTAACCTGTTGCAGTTGTTCCTGGAGGCGGGTGCGAGACTCAGAACTCTGATTGTGATTGGCCAGGAGGAGAGGATGGACCACTCCAAGGTCAGGTACAGCACCGGCTTCCAACATGGCATTGTAGAGGACGGAACCAATCGCATCCTTCACTTGAGAATACTCTTCTTCTGATGACAACAACTGGCCCATGGTGACGTTTGTAGTAATTACTCATAATTTAGAGCATCATCTGAAAGAGAAGAGGAAACAAGCACAAACTAAGCGTAGCAGTAAATACAGTGCATAACTAAAACTGTGTCCCATATAACCTACATCCTGTGATACCACTATTATTATAGTGTTTTCTTATTTAGGTTTTCATATTATTGAAAGACACATAGAAGATAAAGAAAAACTGACAGTAAAGACTTTGACAAAAGTTGTGAAACACGTGCCAAATATAGCTTTCAATCTTCGTCATTAACAGAATACAACATTTTCCAAATAACCTCTAAAAACCGAACCCAAAACTTTCAGCAGCAGTGTAATCTATCTCTTCTGTCACTGTTGTAATATAATCTGTTTATTCCAGCAGGTTCTTCTGCCTCTGCGTCTCTCTTCTCTTCCTCCCAAGTCTCCGCCTGCTGCAATAAAGAGATTAACCAAGACAACACTGCAGCTGAAAACAGCGCAGCAGTAAACCTACACCGCCCCCTAGCTGCAGTGACTAGGAAATGCAACTACTCAGAACGCCAGAAAGAATTTGTCTTATCGTCGAGGTCAAACAGGGCCGGTCCTATGCATTTACTGCCTCACACACAACACAGTGGTTTCTAGAAACACATTTTTTAGTTACTGCTCAGACAAACAAACTTGTTTTCCATGAAAAACTGAAATACATATAAGAATGATGGACAATTTAATAATGTAATGTAATGGACAGTACTGGTGACTTCCTAGGTACCTCGGTGACTTCCTGAATGGCCTATGCCTAACGACCCAATCCAGTCATTGCAGATGTCCAGCCTGTTACGGTTTAGTTCAACTAAACTCGCTGTGACGTTGAGTTTTCTTTGTTGCCTCTCTGCTGTTGGTACAAGCCGACTTTAAGCCCTAACTCTGTGATAGCTTGCTTTTACATCATAATATCCTATAATACTTTCTAATAGTGAATGTACAATTGTGGTGGAAACTTACTAAAAGAAAGCAAAGGTAATTTAAAGTTTAATTTATAGCCCAAAACTCCTAATGACTGTGTCAAACACTGGAGAAATAGGTCAAGGTCTTAAAGCCTTTTCATTAGATAAATGGAACAGAAGCCTTGGTGGTGGTGGTGGTGTGATGTTGACCTTTTTTTACTTGATAATATATGGGGCGAGGGGATTTGGGACTCAACGCAGTGTGGGAGGTGTTCTTTGTTAACTGGGACAAGGGCTTTTGCATTGTCAGGCCTCAGGGTTTCGTGTTCATGTTGATATAAGTTAATCATTAAGTTTAAACTTGTGAGACCTTCACCCCTCATTGTAATCTTTCTTTTTCCCAATTACTGTGGTAAGTTAAATGGTGTTATTTGTGTGCTGTCATCTAAAGGAGTGATGCCAAGCACTAAGCTATGGTGTTATTTATGGATAACAACAACATCATTAATGTAGTGATGTTGCAACATTATTTTGGAGGAAATCATCTCCTCTCTTATGTGGAGGAAGAAATTGTATTGATAATTTTCTTCATAATGGCCCTAATACTTTGCTGTACTGTAAGAAATTCCTATTTTTACACATTCATCAAATTGAATGTGTCACTCTAACCAATGCAACCCTGCACTCACATTATCAGAATAAGACAAATGCATTTTCACTGTATTTGTTCTGAACCGTACATGATGAATAAGTCAGTTGTTTTAATCATGTTCACTCAAAAATAGATTTTTAACCTATGGCATGGTTTAAGTTGGTTTTCCACTACGGAATAGTACCTATACCCAACGTGGGCGGAGTCATCACAGCACAGCTGCATGAAACTGCTGTGACTTTGTTTTACACGTGACACACAAACGAGTCACAAGTGACTTGTAAAGCAGTTTTTTTCAGTGTAACTGAATCATTAGAATCAGTTAATGAAAAATATTTGTTCAGTACTTCCCGCATGACTGGAGCACAGACTCCGTCTGACACAGAGTCTGGACTGAAATACAGCAGCAGGGTTTGTAATGCAATGTAATGTAATTGAAATTTTCGACATTTCCCTGGTAATTGTCTTTTTTAACTGATCTACAGTTCTGCATTGTTCGACTTGATTCTTGTGTCGGATGTCTCTTCCTGTGACAGCACCAATCAATCAGTGACCAGCAGTCTGAAGCGAGGCAAGGCGAGGCGTGTCGAGCCCGTGGAAACCTTGGACTAAAGCGTTTTTTATCCAATCAACCTGTCAAAGGGCTTTCAGGTCTCTCACTTGTGAGTTTGTATTTTTTGTAAGAGTAATTATGCAGCTCTTTACAACTCAGCATTCCCAACTAATTATGAATCCCCTGCGGTCTAAGGTTTATCTTTGTCTTTTCATTATTTTCATATAACTTTGTGAAACCCTGTTACCTTTATTTAAACCCCAGAACTTACTAAAATACAGGTATGATGAGCACAAAGTATGGGCAAGATAAATTTGAAAAGTTAAGATTCATCAAGTACTCTGTGAAATTAAAGTAATCCATAGGAAAATATCTCATTTAGATATTGATAAAGGTTTACCTTTGAAAATTTCAGATGTATACTTAAAATGTCCTCAAATTCTGGAGTGACCCTGATAGTATGGTGATGTTTGCATGCTATTTAAAGCTGCAATAGTTTTAAAACCTGTCACTCAAGAAGCAGAGTCATGGCAGGTCACATCAGCTCATTGGCAAAAGTGGACGCATGACACGCACTCCTGTCCTGGCTGGTTTTCTAAAACCATTGCACTGAGATCAGCAAAATCTCTGTCCATCTATTTCAGTGCACTCTCTTGGCCGGAGACCAAATTTCTTACGGTACGTCTTTTGTCAGAGATGCAGCACTTTAGCAAATGAGCTGAACTGGCTGAAAACCAACAGCGTCACATAAACAGAAAACAGACATTTTTCATCCGAGACATTTTGTCTTTTCACATTGAGAAAGGTGAATCACACGGCGATGGCTGGATTATCCATCCATCCATTATCTACCGCTTTATCCTCCACTGGAGGGCCGCGGGGGTGCTTTGCCAATCTCAGCTGACATAGGGCGATGGGCGGGGGCACAGCCTGGACAATTCGTCAGTCCATCACAGGGCGACACAACCATTCACTCTCACATGCACACCTATGGTCAATTTAGAGTGACCAGTTTACCTAATCCCCATATTGCATGTTCTTGGACTGTGGGAGGAAGGGGAGAACTCGGAGAAAACTCACGCACACACGGGGAGAACATGCAACCTCCACAGAAAGGCCCTTGTTCCAACCGGGGCTCGAACCCGGGTCTGCAAAGGCAAGAGTGCTAACCTCTACATGGCTGGATTATCTTTAAGTTAAAATATCTCGTTAGAGTGCGAAGTGAGTGTTAATCTATTAAAAGTCAAATAGAATAGGATAAGGCATAGTGTGTCACATGTAACTTAATGTGCTGGTTTTTTTACAGTAAGTTGAGCAGAGACAATCATATGATGCTGTCTAAAAAATTGAAGATGATGGACCCTGAAATAGCACAGAGCAGCTAGGATACGAACCACACATGGACCAATACACAGCCGTCCTCATTTATTTCTCCTCCTACCTCTCACTGTATCTCGTCTTCCACACCCAGTCTGGTTTCCAGCCTGCTGCTCTTCCCTATTTCTCTTGTTATTGTTGATTTTGATAGCTTCTGTCAGTTTGATGCAGTGTTTACTGGTGGAGCTCGGCTGCAGTGAAAGTGTGTCTCTTTCACTTCCTCTCTCACTCTCTCTCTCTCTCTCTCTCTCACTGTCTCCTACTCTCCACGGATGATTAAAGGCCGTCGACACACTTCACACTCCTCACTCAGAGGGCAGTAAATATTTAAATGTGCTCGAGTCAGTGACACGCGCACACTTGTATGGATTCGCCCATACAAGTGGTATGAAAATTGTCTTTTTCATATTTCTTTTCTCCGTCTCTTTGTAAAGGTCTCCTCTGACAGTGAAGTGAAGATGAAAGGGACGACAGAGAGAAAGGAGGACAGGGCTGAAATTATGCAAAAAGACAGAGCGCTGCAGAGGAGGGGAAGTAAACGAAGTAAAAGATCATGCAAATCAATGTGAAAATGACAGAGGAGATGAGACGAGTGTTTCCATCACTTTGCAGGACATTATGTTGACATTCATTTTTCAGATTTGAGGTACAAACCCAGCAAACGTCTCGCTGAATATAATTATTGCATGTGTGCTCCGAGTTTCTTTTTCAGTGACAAAATATATGCGAACATTCATGCACCACTAGGGACACTGAAGTTTCCTGAAGTTCCCTCTTAATTAAAGCAGCCTATAGAACTGGGCCTGTTTTCTGTTCTAAGGGAGACTTCGCCGTATACCAAACTTTTGGACTATGTGGGTTTTTTTTTTAATTGCATGACTGTAACTCATGTAAACATATTATCTTGTTTGGAAAAACAGATTTACTTTATCTTCCAAAAGCTTCAGTCACATGATAACAGTTAACCTTTATCCAGTGTGACTTCACTGAAGCAGAAAGAACTTGTTTCCTCTTCTGCTCCTGAAGTTCCAGCCATAATCATTTCTCCAGGAGCGCCCGAGGGAACAAAGTGGATACTGACCTTTAAGTTTGTTTTCATTGTTGTCCCATTATCAGCCTTGATCTCTACAAAAACAATGTAGCCAAGACTGCACTTTAGTTAGTTCATTAGGATTAAGTCGTCAAACAAATCTTCTGTTTACCTTGTCCTCCTCCATGTGATTGATATTCATTTCCTGCATTAAATTTTTTCTCATTTTTGTCCTTCTTTCCATTTATAATCACCTCTCTTCCTGTCTTCTTTACCTGCCCCCCTTGTCTGCATTTATCCTCCCCCATCCACTCATTTACAGGGTGTGGAGGAGAATAAAAACAAGTTTAATGTACAATAATACATCACTGCATGGCTGGTGTACCAGACGGCATCTATTTTGTGAAGCTGTTGTGTTCACTTACCAGCGCTGGGACTAATTATTGCAAATGGCAGCTGCTGAAAGGAGTATTAATGTCTCCTTTCTGCATGAATAGGTCCAATATTATGGGCCGATGAGAAGTATAGCCACAGGCGAAACTTTAAAGAGAATGAGAGTGACAAGTAAAAGGCAAAACCTGAATTGTGTCTGAATTGCTCGGTAAGCTCCATGAATCCAACTTAAATTTTAATTAGCTGTCCTTGACTAAAGGGACAGTAATCACCATCCATCTCACAGTCCAATAACATCAACCTGGAGTAATTGGACCTCTGGCTCGAGAGGTCAACACAGGTGAACCACAATGTGTTCAGTAGTATCTAGTATTTAGCCAGGCTAGATTAAATTAGAGTTTGTTTTTTTTTAAATGATAAAATGGGATAAATTACACTGACAGCATTTTGTCAAATAATGAAGCAAAAAGGTAAAGCTGGCAAATAATTCCCCACTGTCAAACTGAGGACACTAATGACACAGACATATGAGATATGGCTCATATTATTGGTACACTGGAACAGCTATTCAAATGCCTCCATCCATCAGTTTCTGTTATTACGTGTTAAGACTGGAATTTCTCAACAAACCTATGGACATTGTTTTAAATGTATTGACCCTTTGGTTTGTCATCTAATGCCATATTAAATAGGAGCAAATGAAATAATAAGAAAGAGAAGAAGATGGATAACATTCAGGATGCCGACTGCTGTAAAACATTAATGTAAAACATAGTTTTCTAATCATATGGTCGTCATTTTCCTATAAAATGTGCATATAGACGTTACTATTACTGAACATCTTAATTTGATTGACACGTTCATGATTCTCTATAGTGCAAAAATGATGTTTAGACATCACTTGCACTGGACACTAAAGTGTCCCCCCTCTCTTCCTCCATTACTAACTAAATTCTAGTCTTTCACTGGAACAGCACAGACAACAACTCTGGAAAGCAACATTCTTTCATCTAAAAAATATTGCCAAACTCTGCCCCGACCTCTGCCTGTCCGATGCTGAGAGGCTGTTCAAACGCATTTGTCTCCTCCAGGCTTGACTACTGTAATGTTCTCCTTGTCAGGATGCCTGGCAGGAGTGTCCAAAGCCTCCAGGACATCCAAAGCAGCACTGCCAGGATCCTGACAAGGAGATGAAAATATGACCACATCACCCCAGATCTGACGGTTGAATACAAACTCAGATGTTTACATGGCAACACACCGGACTGTCTCAAAATCACATCAATAGCTTTTTTTGGACTTTTATGTGCTTACATAGCTCTAACAATTTATTTTACGTTGTATTTGTTTATATGTTTTAATGTTGCACTTTGAGGTGTGTTTTTTCAAATGAAAAGTACAATATAAATAAAGTGACAGATTATCTGTTAATGTGCTTATCTTTTTTATCTCCCTATGTCTATTCTCTGTCTCTTTGCAATCAAATAAAAGCTTAAATGCAGAATTTTGTTGGATAAAAATAAAAATGTTTAGTACTTGGCTCAAAAGTACAGACTTATCATATTTAAACCATTAAACCTCTTTGTATAATCGTATGTGACCATTACCTTTGGTGAAGGTGGAAGAATAATGCCAATGAAATGAATTCTAGCTTTATCTTGACGTCTTGATATATGCTGCATTCAAAGTCTGGATTGCTTAAAAAATAAATGTACTGTAGGTGTTGACATGTAATCAGTAGTTGCATGTCAACTGCCCAACACAAGAAAATGAAGAAAATGTTAAGAGACGACACATGAATTGAAGGAAAATCTAATCTGCTGCACCCACTGATGCAATGTGACATCATTCTAAAGTCATACCATGTCAGATGTCAAATAAATATATTTATTTGCCATAATATTCCACATTATAATAAGCATGCACCACACAGGTCACACCAGTCTGTCAGAGTTTGAGAGATTTATGGCACCAGGCACTGACTAAATATGTTCGGGGTCATTAAAATGTGAGATTCGGGGGAAGAAGGAAATCAAAAAGTGTGAGTTAGAGAGATGGAGACAGAACAGCAGGATATGGAAGTGTTGAGAGATCGACGGAAGGATCCATCAGACGGAGAGTTAGAATTGTGCATAGGCAATTTTTTTCCTGCTGCAGGGTTTCTCATACATTTCCTCCCGACTTTGGACTGATTCAGAACTGCCTCCGGATATAACAGTGCAGTTGCAGTGGTGGGTGTACATTTGAAGTTCTGACGTTGTCTTGAGAATGTTTGTGTGTGTGCGCTGAGTCCAATGTTTGTGTGTGTGCACTGAGTCCACTGTGGACTGATGTGTTTGAGTACATGTCTTTATATGGTGGAATGAACAATTTTGGTTTAAAACCATTGATTTAAGTGCCAAGGTTGTGCCAAGGTTAACACTTGGTTAATTGGTTACGGTAAAATTAAGTTTTAGGATAAGAGCTGAATTCAATACTTTAAAATACGTTTAAAATAACCATCTACCGTGAATATTGAATGAATTTTGATAAACATACTGTTTCAGTTTTCTGTAACGTTTCCAGGTTGTCGCCACTTTCTCCTCTGTTGTTAGAGAGAGACCCCTATTGGGCAAGACTACTCATTACAGTCATGGTGACGTGTTTCCGTTTCCGGTGTAAACAAACTGTTCAAAATGGCAAACTCTCACGAGCAGAGCAGATATGAGAATTAGTCAACAGTGAACTCACCGTACACCATTATGAGCGAATCAAGAGGGAAGGGAAAGTTTGTCCGTTACTACTGCACCGCCGGTAATGGAATGGAACCCTTTTTAACCGACGAAGTGAAAAGGAAGCTGGCAGCTGAAAATGTGAGTATATCATGGAAGCTTTCATACAAGACAATTATTAGACTATGGAGCCTTACACAACGTGCCTTTTATGTGTCTAGGTCGACATTCATGATTCATTTTAACATTCTATTTATCACTTTTTCGATTTACTGATTACTTTTGGTTTAGAGAAAGTCACTGTTTCCTATCTCAAATACCTTGGTTTATCCACATATTTAAAATATGTAGTTTACTCTCACAGAACGGCAAATAAACCAGAAAACATTCACATTTAAGAGACTGATTTTCTTTAAACAAACTTATCAATTTAGTCGGCCATTCATTTCGTAGTCATTAGTAATCAATTAATTGGTGTTGTATTAGTTTGTAAATTCATAGTGTGGCATTGGCTTGGGTGATTAATGTATTTGTACATCCACGCATTACGAGTGTGTCAGCCCTCTAAAGATAGACTGGCCAGCACTAGATCTAATCTGATTCAAAGATTCATTTGTCATATGCAAAAATAACATGTTGTCTCTGCAGTGAAATTCATCTTCCTCCATGCCACTACCCGATCACTTTTTTTGAATAAGAAAGGGGAAGAAAATGTAAAAGAAAAAGTATGTATAAGCAAGTCTTATGCAATAGGGGTAGAAGCAGTTTTTCAACCTTGATGTCCTACATTTCACACTTCTGTATCGCCTGCCAGATGGCAGACGTGTGAAGAGGTGATGCTGAGGGGTATTTGATGGTATAATCAGCTAACAGGGGTTGATAAAGATATGTATTTAATATGTGTGTCCAGGTGTGTCAGATGCCAGGCAAAGTGTTGTTCAGCTCCACTGAAACAATCGACAAAATCATTGAGCTAAAGGCTGCAGAGAGACTCTTCCTCCTGTTGAAACACGACTCACCGGTGAGACTTCCTGCCCACACTAGCCCAGGTACTTGACTCACACATCTGACGCATACATATGTGTATTTCTATACATGTGGGTTGCTTTCTAACATACTTTTCATTGATCATAAAACAGTTTGAATTTAATACGGATTTTCATTATATTCATCTGGGCAGTGTAAACACTCAAATTATTGATTAAATCACCTTCGGTAGTAATGTAATCACAATTACAATCCAAATTTGAGTGAATGTGCAATGACAAGACATTCTGATTCTGAAAAATCCAATTAATAGTCATGATTTTTGTGTTTACTTTTGATTTGTGCTCTCTGTGTTATTCATAGGAAAGGCAGCCTCTGTCCTGCAGTCCGCACTGTTCGGTGACAGGAACCAATGGACCAGTGCTGTAATGACATGGAGCCGCCTAAAGGGGGAGCTAGCTGACAAACAAATTACTGTTGATGCGTCAAGCCTTGTGAGGGATGAGATCAGTGAGAGGGAGGAGAGGAGGGGGAGTGCAAAACAGATGGGAGAGGAGGAGAGGGCCCATGTGGAGACTGGAAAGAGTGCAGGAGAGCAGAGGGAGGAGGAAAGTAAGACCAGGAGGCTGAAGAGTGCTGACGTAAGAGAAGCACACACTCTGGAAAAGAAGAGAAAAAAAGAGATGGTACAAAGAGTGGACGAGTTCAGCAGTGATGAAGATAAAGGCCAAGTACTGAAGAAAAAGATGAAGATGGTTGGTGACGTCACTGAGGATAATGAGGAACATGGTAATCAGTTTCTTTGTTTTTTTTTACTTCAGTAGTATATACTTTTCTAATTTCCTTTTCTGATTTATCTTCTTCCTTTAAGCGAAAACCAACAGGGTAGAAGACAAGGCACTACTGCAACCCAGCAAGATCAAACCAGGCTTTACGTCCTCTGATCCAGTGACCTTCAGGATCAGCTGCAAGTGTACCGGATCTCTGTCACGATGCTTCAGCAGCACACAGGTAGAAGAATTGAAAAAGCACACAACAAAGCAGTGTAAAGTTGAACCGTTGTCTCTTGCAGGTTTACAAAGTCATACTAAAACTGCACATTGTTAGGCTTTATAAACACAAAAATCTGTGTTTAAAGTATGTTGAACAGGTCAAACCATGCACATACATACAGTACATGCAGAACAACCCTTCTATTCTGACAGAAAACATCCATCCTCACCTGACGTATGAGTTTGATAAATAACTTTATATTTTGTACGTTTGTACATATACATATATATATATATATATATATATATATATATATATATGTATGTATATATATACATACATATGTATGTGTTATATATATATGTATATATACACATGTACTGTATGTATGTATGTATATGTACTGTATATATATGTACAAACGTACATATATGTATGTATAAATATATAATATTTTATGTTTTCAGGAGGTGAATAAAGTGATTGGTCTGGGCTTGGGCAGACTGCTGGGCTGGAAGACTGATCTGAAAAATCCACAACTGGAGGTAAAAACATTTTTTACAGTTTGAATTGTATTGACTTTATACTGTAGGTGGGTTGTGACCGTGATAAAGTGGTAATAATATCGCAGGTGTAACAACTGAAATACTCTACATGCACAGTTATTAGGCAAGCTGTATTAACAAATAACTATTAATAAACCTCAAACCTGAATATTTAACAAAGGACCCTTGGTAAATGACCATGGGAATAATACACAACTTATGGACATCTTGGGGGTGTGTGTTTATAGGTCACATCTTCAGGCTTTAAAAAAAATAGTTTTTTTTCCTCATCTTAAGTGTATGTTGAGTCAAAGTTATGATTTATTTTATATCGCATTTAAAAAAAAAAACGGGAGTAGTGAAAACTGTGCAGAAGTCTCAAGATAGATTCATAAAAACGAGCCAAGCGAACTGTGAAGTTCCCAAATTTTACAAATTCAATCAATTTTCAAAATGTACTCAAAACATTTTTAAGTACTTTTTGCACAGGTGTGTTTATATAGTTGGTGGAAATGAAAAAGAAAATTTCATCAAATTGAGTATAGATTGTGCTGAAAAAAAGAATATAAGACACTATATTACACATTCTTATAGCCTCTGCATGTACATTTTAACATAGTAATGGAAAAAAACAGCCTAAATTCTCTGTGTTCTAAGGGTTAAATTCGGTTCTACGGGCCCCTTTTGTCTGAGGTAAAGAATAATAATTATGCACACTATGATATAGGGTATTGATCACTTTAGGCCACACCCTCCCTCATTACATAAATACACATCACCTGATAATGTTTAAAACCAATCAGCATTCAAGTTCATATAGCTTGGAGTTGAAAAATGTGCATCAAAATGACGATAAGCTTAAAATACTCACTTGCCTAATCATTGTGCATGCAGTGTAGTTTCTTTGGGTAGCAGCGAAGACTGAAACTCTCTGATGTCCTTGATGACCTGTTCTTTGTAATGTAATACCATTGGTTGTTTGTACTTGCAGGTAAGTGTTTATTTGAGTGACGACCACTGTCTGCTGGGGATCCCACTGACCAGGTAACTGACTGAAACTGTTTCCCCCACACTTAACAATCAACATAACCAGTCTGTAGTAACAGCATGGATTACTGACTCTGTGGTTCCTTCTCAAATGATTGAAACTGAAACCTCATAGTTAGTTCTAGACCTGTGTCTAATTGGAGCTTTCACTTATTTGACATGCCGCCATAAGTAAGGGGTCCCATTTCTATTCTTCAGGTTGCCTCTGGCTAACCGGAGCTACATTAAAACCACAGGACTGAGGGCGACAGTAGCCTGGGCTATGGCCTCACTGGCTCAGATACAGGTACATGTACATTTCATGGCTACTGGATCATATGGACTGTAAAAACATGCCAACCTGTTTTAGCCATTAAAGCCTTCATCAGGGCCAATATACAACATTGCTATTCTTGGGCTGTTTATACCTAGTAGTCATGTGATCAGAATTGCACTTACATTATCATCTATTCTATACTTTTGCTTGTATTTGTAATTCAAAAGACATTGTTTAGACTCTCTAAATGAGACAATTCTGCTAAATCTGTCCTCATTTAACTGTCTTTTCACAAAATGTTTGTTATACACGACTTTACAGTCGGTGTATTTGCATGCTCAGCAGTCGGACTGTGATTTAACCCTGTCTGTAAGTCACAGTCGTACTGTGAGGAACTGTACGTACTGAATGTCATGTCATCGGTTTCCCAGCCAGGTTTCTGTGTAGTCGACCCCATGTGTGGGGTGGGAACCATCTTAATGGAAGCAGCACAGGAAAACAAGGTCGGGACAGAAAATCACACAGTGCTCCGTTAAAGCTTTCAAGTGTTAAAAAGATGATGAAGGAAAATTTAACCACACTTATACAGTTGTTAAGCTGATGTTTGTTTCATATGTATTGGACGTTAATGCACAGTAAGATGCTCAGATTTTCACTAACCCCATATAATTTATGCTTATGGGGGTGGAGTGGCTCAGTGGTTAAGACTGGTACCCTGTGTATGAAAGACTTCATGGTCGCAAGTTCAACTCCACCCCTGGCAGGTTGTACCCAATACCCTTGTAAGTCGCTTTGGATAAAAGCGTCTGCTAAATGACATGTAATGTAATGTAATGCTTGTTTTTCACAACGCCATAAAAATTCAAACTAATAATAATAATAATAATAATAATAATCATACATACATACATACATACATACATAGAAATTAATTGGACTAATACTATTCTAATCATGAATGCGATCTTCAGGGTGCCTGTTTCCTGGGAGTGGACATTGATGACAGACAGCTGCAGAAGGCCAGTGAGAACTTAAAGTTTGCAGAGGTGGGAAACAGGATTCACCTGCTGAAAGCTTCATCCATGAGTAAGAAAACCTGCACTAAATCATCACCAGAATATCGCAAATCAAACCATTTACACATGGTATTCAGCATTAATCGAATGTTCACACCCATATTGCATTTCAGGATAACACAGGATTTGTACAGTGTTTTGCTCCAGAGGTAATGAGCCTTGGTTACTCAGATACACATATATATATTTCAGTATGTGAAAATGGTTTAATTAAATGTGTATATTATACGTATGTATGTATGTATGTGTGTGTGTATATATACATATATACATGTGTGTGTATATATTTTGCACCAGTAAAGTAATACAGCTGCAAACAAGTTGGAATCTGGCTGAAAACACACAGCATCCACCAGAGGTTCCAATCGTTCAGCAGTTTGACAGGAGAGGTGCTTCTTGCCTCCACTCTCTCTCAGTCAGGTCTGATGGTAAAGCTTGAAAGAGCCTGATTTCAGATGGACACAGCATACACTAATGTTACATCATTTTGTTCTCAAAGACCAAATGGAGGCAGAATAGTAACAGCAACAACAACAAAAATCATGGAAAGTTAGCGCTGCAGCTTTAAAGCAGCCATTCAGACAGAGACTAAGCTGTAACCAACAGATTGAAGGAGATTTATTTGTGGGGTCTCCAAATAAATTAGCTTAAGATTTATTAAATAACAATAGTATAAAGTATAAAGTTATAATTCATGTAGCAAACACACTGTATCTCTTTAGAATTGACTGGTTCACCCATTCAAAATAATATTAAGTGTTGAAAGGAAATGAAATCTTTGAAGTCCCCCTATAAAAAGTTTGGAAAACACTGACGAGAAGTGTCTCCAGTTCATGATATTTTTTTCAAATGGAGTGTGAGAAATTGAATAATGAAATTCAGGTGATGATGACATTCAGTTTGCTGTGGTTTCAAAGCTACATGTTTTGGAATGAGTCAGTGAGTTGGAGCTCAGTGTGAATCCAGCTGTTATGTAGTAATTTACCTCTTGGCTTGTCTCTCTTCCCCTGTCTCTGTCTGTGTGTGTGTGTGTGTGTGTGTGTGTGTGTGTGTGTAGTGCTGCCTCTGCCCAGCGCTAGTGTAGATGCTGTGGTCTGTGACTTACCGTTTGGCAGGAAGTTTGGCAACAAAGCAAACATGGCTGCCAACCTGCCAGTCATTGTGACTGAAATGGAGAGGTTTGTTTCCAATCCAAAAAAAATCTCACTCGTTTTAGTCTATCATATGCTTGTATTTATGTAGCTGAAATTACTGAGTGTGTTTGTGTGTCTAGAGTCCTCTGTGTTGGTGGTACCTTGGTTCTCCTCCTCAGTCCTCAGTTGTCCTTTGTCCTGAAAAAACTCCTGGCACAAAAACAAGACACTGGACCAACATCTAACCTGGGAACAAAGGATGAAACTGGAATACAAGACTGCATGTCTCCTTCTCTGTCTTCCAAAAAGCAGCAGACTGTCCAAATCCACCAGGGGGTCAAATCCTCACCTACCCAGGAAACAGACACTGAAACTGGGCTACACCTGCGTCTGCCTCCAGCCATCTCCTCTCTGAAGCACCAGGCAACACTGAGAGTTAGCTTAGGCGCAATAGATGGACTTATCCATAAATATGTTAAGTCAGATGTTCGATGAGTGTTGTTGAGTCAAAAGTCAAAGTCATTCTTTATAACTAAGAGAACACTGTATTATAACTGCTTTTAACACCTTTTTACATTTACCTATACATTTTTTTTTACCAAATATATATATAACCCAAATTTGTGTGTTACTATAAAAACTTGTATTTAAATGAATACCCGGTAATTGTTGGAATTTTTGACTAGTTGTTGGAATGCTTTACCACTTGCATTGCGTAACATGTGTCCACTCTTTTAAAAAGCAGCTGAAGACCTAGCTTTATAAACAAGCTTTTAATTGAATGAGGGTTTTAAATGATTGTCTGTGTTTATGTTTTATGTAGTAAATTATCTTTCGTACTTTGGTTGTTTGTTATTATTTTATTATTTTACTATATTTATATTGTGAAGCACCTGGTGATTTTATATCTGTGAAAGGGGCTATATAAATAAAATTGACTTCTTTAAATGGTTACTGTGATTCTAACAAGCGTGTAATTTAGAGTCTTGCTTGCAGTTAAAAATTGTGCAAAGTTCAGACAAAAAATTTCAAGGGGGGGCAAAAAGATGTTTAATGATTGAATTGGGTCACGTTTCTATTTCCCTACCTCTGCTATAAAAGGAGTTCCATGGCAACTGGACATTTTTCAGTAATAGGACTTTTATTTTGCTTATAACAGAACAAATCAGGTGAAACACAATATTATTGTTATCTGCCACTGCTCCACCTAGTTTTATGTTGAAATGCTAGATGAGGCCACATGGGCTTAATGTTTTCATTCATGTATTATATATAGAGAGAGGGGGAGAGAGAGAGAGAGAGAGTATACACTGTGTTTGTAATTGTAAATGTGTACATTTTCGTTCTTTTTTCAGTACATATATCTGCATTATGTTAGTAGATTATTGTAGTTTTACACCACTATTTTATACTGTGATGAAAAGTGCAAATGTACTGTCTTTAACCTTAACAGCTCCCCAGCTCCCTGTCAGACGTCCATTGCGCATGCTCAGTGCGCATTGGAAGCCATGTTGGAGATACAGTGGAGTCGGGCTGGGATTTTCTGACGCCGTATGTTTTTCTTAAAATATCTGATTTCGTACTTTGTCGGGGTTCGTCTACCGTGCGCGATCGGCGCCGTAATCGGCAGTGGAAATGATGAACTCCAGTGTCGACCTGTCGCGGCGGAATCCGCAGGAGGATTTCGAGCGGATCCAAAGGATAGGAAGCGGCACATACGGAGATGTGTACAAGGTAAAACTGCAGTTTTGGGAAGCAGCCATGGGGTTCCATTATCGGACACAGTGGAGGGGGTGTAAGACATTCGTTGTTGATATACGGTGTTTCTCTGTAGCCCAGTTGAAAAGTTATGATTTTGCCATTACCAGCTACTTTCTAAAGTACGCGTGCTTTTCTTCGTGTTGGTGTTTCCTGGTGCAGTATGCAATCTGCTACTCACGCACCCAGTTAGTTCCATTGTCGGACACATTATTGGGGCTGTGCTTTGCTGATGTTTTTGTGCCTGTTGTTGTTGTTGTTGTTGTTTTGGCCTTTTCCATTCGACTGTTATGGACATCCACAATTACTTTACAAACATGGTTTTTCGTAGTTGTAATGAAAGAGAAGTGAGGAAATAATAAGTAGCCACAGCTAATGCTAACATTTAGTGTAGCCCCCATTCTGAACTCGGACGCATAACGTTACCTAAAATTTATTTTTGGCGAAAATACCTGTTAGTTATTATGAAAGCTATGTATTTTTAGTATCGTGTAATGCCTGTGTTGAATAGTTGTGGTTTATATGTATCAGTATAATAGGCGTGTAGCCTGTAGTCCGACAACGGACGCAGTTAACCTGATAGCATTAGGGAGCTAACGAGGCTTTTAGCCTAGTCGTGGGGACATATTATGACAACATGACAACAGGCAGTGATTTGTATCTTGTACGAAAACACAAAGTGAAGCAGGGGCAGCATGTTCGGTTTTGACTGTGATACTGTTAAATGCAGAAGCTGCTGGTGTGTTTGTTAAAACTGAGCTGACAGACGGAGAGACATGACAGCTGCACTGCCTGGAAATCCAGTTTGGCTAAACGCTCAAAGGGCTGAGCAAGCAACAACAACAACCATAATCTCGACCCCTCCTATGATTCATATTAACATTTAAGCAAAATGCAGGACTAAGGACGTATTAATTACTTGAAACTTGAACCAATTTCTTTGTAGACTGCGTGATAATTGTCGCGTTAAAACAGTTGTTTTTGGTCACACTCACACACTTGAGCAGGGCCCCTGTTGGATCCAAACGGGAGGGCAGTTGTTTCTGATTAATCTGGCTGGTTTTTGCCATTTTAACGATAAGCCCCATGGCCAATATCTATTTTACAAGTCCTCCAAATACTCCTTATTTATGTTAGTGTATACTTTTTGCACTAAACCAATTTTCTTTTATGTTTGATACACTTTTTATTTAAAGTATATTAATGCACTGCAGTGCAGACACAAAATGCAGATTGAAGACATGCCTTAAATGTTTTATGTATTAGTTATGTCATATTTTATCAGATAGAGGACAAAGAGAATTTTTTTTTTTAAACTAGAGCAATTAAACAACAAGAAGAAAAAGACTTGGAGAGTGTGAACAGCTGCCATTAGTGCCACTAAACTACAAGAGCATCATTCTCATCAACATTGGTGAAGGAATTTGTAGTTTAAAAGCAATAGGGGCTCACAGTGGTGAACTGGCCAAGGTCACCAATTCAGATCGTGGTTCAACCGAGGGCCTTTCAGTGTCGTGTTTGCCTGTTCCCCCTGTGTGTGTTGGGTTTTCTCGGGGTACTCCGGCTTCCTCCCACACTCCAAAAACATGTTGATCTGAATATACACTCTACAGTGATCGTTGGAGTGAGTTTGAGAGTGAATGGTTGTTCATCTCTGTATTTTGTGATGGACTGGTGACCTGTCCACGGTGTACTTTACCTTTTGTCCTGTCAGCTGGGATTGACTCCAGCAACCCTCATTTGAACGATAAAGTGGTAGTAAATGAATGAATGAAAGCAATAGGACAGAAAGATTTTCAATAATTAATACTTTTTCAGATGTTTTTGTATGCTACAGATCCAGATGTTGAACTGGAATACAACCAAACTGCTCATTGGCCTAGATGTATATGAGGTTAAATTTTTAGCAGAACAATTAATAATTTGTCTAATAATAATAATAACCACAACCTAGACCCCCTGAAACTTTCATCGAACTTCAGAAACATACCTCTAAGTATGGAAAATACATTGTTAGAGAATTATTAAAATAGATTTTTTTTCTGGATCACTGTGGCAATGTCTTATCCATGTTATCTAGAGGATTGGCACATTAGGTCTTTCTGCATATCAGTCAGGTTTATGCAAGTTAAACATCGCAGTTGGCTGTGTATGTGCGTTTGTATAGCAGTGACTCCGTTGTAGAATCTTATTTCACAGTGTGTGGATTCATTAAATGCTTAAATTGCACTTGATGATTGTTCAGTTAATCTCCAGACTCTTTGTGGTAATTACAGGAATATGAATGATCCTAAAGATTCACAGGTGAGGCAGATTTAGAGTTTTCTTTTAAGTCATAGCTGCCTTTAATTCCGAAAGTCCTCTCCATACCCGGGCCATTATTTATTTTTTCCCACTTTGTATCCCTCCATGTTGTAGCTAATGTTGCTTTTTTCTTATTGAAGTTCAGTATCTTGCTTAGTTGCAGACTGAAAGCTTGCAGTTGATTCATGTGTGTTCATATAAATATTGTCTGTTTTTGTACATACTATTCAACAAAAACATAATAATATAAATATGTTGTAATTTCTTGCCTACACCAGATGTTTTTACTGATACAAGCTGTGATACAGTGTGTAACTGATGCTTCAGTGCATAGTAAACAACAGAAGTTTTGCAGAAGGACACTTGGGGGTCTCAAACCTGAAACCTCTGGATTTAAGGATGTGCTGCAGCACCAGCATGCTTTGTAAACCTCAGTGACGCCTATATTTGGTTCTACCGCTGTGTGAAAATCTGTGGCTTGGACAGGAATGTTTGAGCAGGAAACAAAGTGTGAACTCTGCAAGCTTGTTTTCTCCTGTGTTTGTAGGCCTGTCTCTCTCTGTGAGTTTGTGTGAGTTAAAAAACAGACGGTGGAGGATTGGCTGGTGGCATGACAGGCCTCCTGGCCACAGGATCACAGGTTTGATTCTCTGAAAAGAGGCTGTTTGTAGAGCTACTGATATTTGATGCAGGCCAACAGCACTGTACGCTGTTCTTTGATGAAATATTTATTAATTACCTCAGGAATGTATCCTACGCAGGGAGTAAAATACCGTAAGAGAATTTAGGTCATTCAGTAGTGCCAAACTCCCACTTTCAAACCTAATGAAATTCTCTGGCAGGATGAGCATTAATATTGTGCAATATATATTGTGTTCGTTGTTTGACAGAAAATGACACTAAAATTAACATTTTTACAAGCTGTAGTAGAATTGAAAAAAGTGGATTGTTGAGTTTCATGTACAAGTAATTAATTCATTTTTGGGTTTGTATCTCTTTGCGGCTCCTTTTATCATAATGAACAAGAACAGATGCCCTTGTTTCACAGCAACAGGTGACGAGACAATTTCTCCATTTCTGGATCCCTCTGCCTATACTGTCACTTGTTTTATTGCATTTATTTAGGTGTATTGGACAGCTAACTGCCCTGTGATTGGTCAAAGCCTGCTGTAATCAACAAGTCTCATTGTGAGACTTTAAACAGAGGCAGAGGAGGACCAGAAGTGACATTCTCTCTCAGATCATTTGATCTTCATTATATTTTGATAAATAATGCTGAAAACCCCAGGCAACTGTAGATTATAATCCTTATAATCTGCTGGCATCCAAGTGCAACAAGCTGCTTTGTTGGATGGGAAGTAGCCGGTGGCACAATGGACCATAATACCAAACTTGACCATTGCACCATTGTAGTCAGTGATGCCAGTATTGCTTTATCTCTGACACATCATAGTGATTTCTTGTCTTAATACATATTTCACCTGCTTCTATCCTTTCGCAGCTTGCCTGTAACACAATAACAGTGAACTGCACACAAAGTGCTTATGTTTAACCATATGCCCTGTGTGTGTCTGTGAGATGTTTTTTTTTTTTTTTTAAACAAATTAAATCAAACTGTCTGGAGAGGAGAAATATCAGACAATGACGAGTCGAGATTTCATTCTAGAAAATGCCAGGTCACCGGCTGATGGCAAATATACTGTTTGTATTGATTTGTCACTTTCGGTGGGCAGCGTAGGAAAGCAGCAGTGGCCTTTTCTTTGTCATTAGAGGCTGTTTCAAAGAGGCACCAGTAAACACCAGTATCAGATTCTGATATATAGCCTTGAAAACCTGCTCAAGTGGTGCTGCAGACACTGTAATAGCTACAATCTATATCAGATTCTATTTTAATTTTAACAGTCATCAGGCTTGTTTAGATATTACTTTCCAAATGCCTGCTCCTGAATGTTGTGGTCCGGTTGCCGGAAAGCCAGTGTGGCTGTAAAATGGATCACAGCACCCCCACTCCCATGTGACCTAAATCTTGAGGAGAGGAGAGTTTTGCAGTCAAAATAGCTAGCAACTATTCTTGCTAAGAGCTTCCTCTGATGGTTTTCTTGTTCTTGTAGACTTCAACTTGACCGCCACTGTTCCTGTCAGTTGACCTTTCTTACTTAGAGTACACAGTACAGGAAGTGTTACCTGATATTTTCCTATTTATCTTCCACTCACATAATAATAGAGTAACAGGAATTTTGTCAGTACCTCCACTTGTGTTTTTCAAAATAGGATGTTTGGTTTGTTTTGTCAAGGTGATTGTGCTTGTGGCTTTGTATCAAGGCAGCAGAGGAAGAAAACGGCCCTCAGAGGGGATCAAAATAAAAAAAATAAATCGATTTCCATGTCCTCTTCTAGAACTTCTGGCATGTGGGTATTTTTTGGATTTTAACGAAAAGGCAAACCAATTCTCAGTCTCCCTGTGACTTCACTGTTTTGTTTCAGTCAGTTTATCACAATACAGAATTATGCAATTAAGACAGTAAATTTGGTTGAAATATTTGTTCTGAAGTTTAATAGGTGGTTTTCCCCTGAGTTTGACTGGAAATGAGAATGAATCACTAGGCATACTTCATTTTAAAATCCTTTTAAACAGTCACTCAGTAATAATGTGTGCAATTTAAGACTAATAATTGTAACAGTATTCAATGCGGTGATGGTAATGAGGTGATTTTTTTTTCTGGCAAGGCCCCCGTGTGTGTGTGTGTGTGTGTGTGTGTGGGGCACAGCTGGGCAGCCATGGTACAGGAATGCAGGAATCCTAACTTCCTCGTTTGTGTGTGTGTTCATGCTCTATTGTTTCCCACCCCTCCTTCAGAGGAAGGCAGCAGAGCTGAGCAGCACAACACACATGCATATCCTACACCAGATGATTCTAACGTCATATGTATAGACACACATGCACAGATGGCTGTGGAGTTGCACAGAAAGCTGCTGGCCCACAATCATCCTGTTTTCCTGTTCTTCCCCTTGTTTGCTGACTGAGGTTGACACATGCAGACCTCAGCCTGCAGTCACAAAAGCTCTGAAGCAAAGACCCCGAGATCGGAAATTTGGTCCCCTTCCTGGCTCTCAGGTTTGTGTTTGCCAAGTACAATTAATATTCTGAGCAGAGATTTGTCTCTGTGCCACTGTTGGAGTGATGAAATCAGGTGATGAAATAATCAGAAGGTATTTTACATTAAAAAATAAATAAATTGCAGGAACGTTTGTCTGTTATGCGCATATCTTTCAAATCGATGGTCCGATTTATTTCAAACTTGACAGGTGTCTTGCTACAGGCACGAGTAAGTGCTGTGTCTAGTTTGGCGTTGTAATAAGTAATGCAAAATGTATATCGGTAAAAGAAGCACACATTGGCTTTCGCCGCTCTACTGTAGCCACTCCCCCTCTCACTCACACAGCACTGTGGGCTACCTGAGAGGATAAGCGGGCCTTTTGGCAGAATTAAGTCCACGGGTAAAAAGTTAAGCGAGTGCAAGATGTGTGGGTGATTATTATGTCCGACCTCCACAATAAAGACTCCCACAATGCAGTGTGTCTGCATGAAAATGAGTCAGCGGATTTTGCTAAATGTGGTTTGCTTGCATTACAATGAATCAGTGGATTTTGGAAACAACCTGCCAACAAACACAGGTATGCAGTGGCTATTCAAAACTATGTAAAACCTGATGTGCAATAAACTGACACTTCGAATAGCCCAGCCTACTTTGGACGGTCTTTAGACTTTGAATAAACAAACGACAATTCCGACCGCAAGGTCCCAAAAATAAATGAATTGTCATGCCACCATGTAGTTCAATTTTGCATATTTATGGTATGCCATTATGTCAGTATCAGTATGCCACTGAACTTTTGCTGTGTAATAGTAACAGTGACCACTCAAACACACCAAACCAACAATTACTAAAGTCACACACAAAAACAGATTTTGCACGGGCACTGCACTATATTAACACAAACACACAAATTCCCCCTCAGTCTGTTTTCAGATAGTTTACAAATAATCTTACATTGTCTCTGCCCAACAGAAGCAGAATACTAACATCAACGACAACAACTACAAAATCACCAAAGGTTACAAACTGCACTTTTGAGATATAGTACTCTCAGGCAACATGATATGAGATTTAGTTTGTGTTTTTTTCCTGACTTTAAAGCAGCAAATACTTTCATCTTAAACTTGTCATTATAATGTTAAAACTGATTGCACAGCATCGCAGTGTTAGAACAGCCTTGCTTTTTCATTATGTTATTCTCGACCACTCTTGATGGAAAAATGTAGACTCTATTTACCAGCTGCTGGGTTTTTTCTCTTTGTGCTTAGTTTTTAAAGCAAAACCCTGCTGTTTTAACACGTTTTCATACGAAGCATTAGTGTTGATCAAGCACAATTTTTGCTTTCCAGTGCAGCTTTAAAAATCTTCAATTTGCCTCTACAGTCTACATACTTCACCTCCGTTATCTCCAATTTGGTGTTGATAACTTTCTTTGAACTGGTGTTGTGCCACAATAACCACTCTCCTGCATTAAAAATACTCCTGTCATTTAAGCTGTGCGCAACAGGGTTGCTTTTGGCTGTGCTGCTTATTATGGCACAACACAAGTTCTTAGGAAAAATACTTGGATCCTTACAGTCTTCTAATGCTGGATCTTTTTGACACTTTTTAAAATCACAGCCTAATTTAGAATACTGACATGACCATTCAAAGCATTTACTGTGAAGCAATGACTAGGCCACTGTGGTTCACTTTATTTTGAGCCAAGGTGTGTCCAGGTATCAAGAGTATACTTGAACCATGTCAAAGTTCGTTAGAGGATTATGTAAAGTATCTTGTATCGACAGGTTTCTTACATGTTTAACATTTAACGAAATGAATGGCAAGGAGCTGTTTTGCAAAGTGTCTGCTGTGTAGTCAGTGAATGGTATGAATGACTGTTACCTGCATGGTGTTTCAACACAAAATAAATAATGGTGTGACAGGTAAAGAAGTATATGGGCCTTCCTCCCCACAGACACATGCATATTTACACTACTACTTTGGTGCTGTTAACCTGGAAAGTTTTCACTCAGCAGGTTTATTGTGAATTATAGGAGCTGCTACTGTCCGTCACCAGGCTCTGATTCATCGTCTTAAATGTGGGCCTTTCCATATTTAAAACATTTAGTGTGGCATTACGCTGAGAAAAACACAAAGCAACACTAAAACTGCATAGTTAAAATTTTAGCATTCAGGTGTTTTGTAATAGCAAAGATTGCTGATATAATGGGCTGTGGAGCAGTTAATTCACCATTTAAGCACCACTGAATCTTGATCTTACACAATTGTTGTACTAATTATATCTATTTTATCATTCCCTCTTATTTCCTAGGAGGGAATGATAAAATTAGTGCTAAAAGAAGACAGATTTCATTGAGTAACTTATCTGAGGTGTTGCACAACACGCAGCAAGAGATAAATGGGGACTAATTGTCAATTGTGAGTAAGGGGCGCTTTTACTATGGGCAAAAAATTGTTTAAGTCATTAATTGTTGGTTATAGATTTTATCAATGGACACGAAACAACTCTTATTTTGTTTAAACTAAGACTTAACTAAACGATAGTGTAGAAACATTGAGCTCTGGGTAAACATTCCGGTACATTGTGCAGCTTACGAGCAAGAGCAACAGTTTCAAAAACTTAGGCCCCCTATACACCTGGCATTAGGACGTGTTTTTCTGTGATCAGATAGTGCTTCACCACATGCAATTTACACCTGGTATTAACATGCGTTTCCGGTGTCCACATTAAGATCCGAGTGCTATCTGATCATGGTCTTCCCCCGTTAAGTCACCTCCCCCTCTGTCGCTGCCATATCAAGAACAACAACGTTCGCCGCACGTGAAGCTGCACTTTTGTATGAACTCCTCTTTCATCATATATTATGATGTAGGAAATGTACATGTAGTAAAAGTAATTGCAAGAAGTAAATCCAAAAAAAAGTAAGAAGCTTCTTGTGGCGCAGTGCTCCTCCTTATCTCAAAGGTCAGAGAAGCATGTTTGTGACTGGAATGTCACTTGTATAAAACCTTATATCTCTTGGAAAAATCTCCTCAAAAGAAGAGAATAACTAACTACCGTACTGTTGTAGTTATCGCCTCAGGCCAGGCCTTAACACCCAGACTTGTTCCAGTGCAGCAGTTCAGTGACTTTTTTAGCAGAAGGATCTGCTCATTCTGCACCACTTTGTGAACTTGTCTGTTCAGATAAGGGTTTGAAAATGTGAATACTGAGTAATGAATGATGAGAAATTACGATGGAAGGATTAGCACGTTTTCAAAGTTGACATGGTTACGGTTACATGTGAAAATTTGTTCTGTTCCCGTACATCAAATAAGTGAATAAAAATGCTGTATCTTTTGTCTGAAGTTGAGTTTTGTGGCTTGAGGTGGCTGAACTATATGAATAAATAGCTTTTTAAACAACACAGTTGTATTACCTTCCATTCCATGGATTCTGTTCCTGTTGTTGTATTTAAGTCGGTTGCACTGTGCAACTTCATTCCTAGATTACGCTAAATTCCTCACACTGGTTCTTTCCTGTTATGGTGGTGTTGTGGTAAATGCCACATCACGCTTTGAGAAGAATGGAAGGCAGATGGCAAAACCTCCGGGAGGCATGTGGGAGGAATGCAATGTTTTAAATGTAAAATGCGTAGCTTTTTTTGCAAGTGCAAATGACAATCCATGTCATTTGCACGTGCAAAAAAAGCTACGCATCCCACCTTTTATTATAAATCGAGGGAGACGGTGCCCTATTTTTCCTGGAAAGGGGATCCAGGCTCAATCCCCTGTTCCTCAGCTAATTGTAACAATATATTAAATCATAAAAGACAACAGTTATAGTGAGTACAATAATAGCTCATGTAATGAGGTCCCTGCTGATTCCCATCACATTAGATTAAGTTGGTGAAGCTTTGAACATGAACCTGTGACATGAGGTGACTTATCTTGGCTAAGAAGATTACTATATGAACATGACCTCTGACCTAATGTAAATTAGACCATCGGACAAACCTGGCTGGCCTGCCTGGAGTTCGCTGCTGCCACACTGTATTAACTGAAGCTGCTGTAAAATGAACAATAATCCACTTAAGACAAACTGGAAAGCGAGCATTTATTCAATTATTTGAATACATGCAGTCTAGTGCAAGCTGAGCAGGATGATTTGCACGGTGATCTGCTTCTGCTTAGGTTTGTTTTTCATGCTCGTAAAGAGTGAAATGCCACACCGATGCTCCACTGAGCTGACCATATGCTGACTATGACACACACACACAAACACTCAGCCTAACAGAGGTGTTAATGATGGATGTGATCTAAGTTTCTCCATTACTGTGCAGTAGAAGGCCACATCAAGCCACTGCTGATCCGCCAGAACAGGACATAGAGACAACTCCTTTGAGGGAGAATGTGTATTTCTGTTCCCCCCATTGAAGTTGCAACAGACAACATGCACGTCCCTATTGGGTTCCACTTTGGTAGCTGTCTTAAATGTGGTGTTAAAAGTGTTTGATAATGTTTCATGCAAGCACTTTTCCTAAGAAGTGGTGTTGTGGTGTCATAATAATCACCCCTGTGTAAAAAAACAGGTTAGATACCAAGAAGTGTTTTGAATACAAGATAATGCTCCTTTGTGCTGTAAATGGAGCTGTTTTTCTATCGCCAGTACACTGCAATCAGTTTTAACATCACTATTGATGTAAGTTGTCTATTCCAGCTTTAATTACACAGATTTGTATTATGCCATTAAGCCTAGATGGATTTTTGAGTACACACATTCTGCGTCTCTCTCTTGTTGTTGTGAACGTTTTTCATTATTATCTCGTGTCTCTTCATAGTCATAATGAACCTCTGTGTCCTTGTGTTGTGAGTTTCTGTTTGCGGTTTTATGCCTCTTTGGGGTTGTTGTCAGTGGTTTGACTAACAGTTACTCCAAAAAGAGCCTCTGGACCAGAGCTCTACAATTTCCAGACCCCTGACTGTTGTGTTTGAATTTAGCAGAAATTGTTTGTTCAAATAAACCCTTTTATTTATGACAGTGTCTCACCTAAATCACATGTTTGAATCTTTAAAGTTTCAGAGCTAAGTATCAAAACCCAGCTTTGTTGGTACGCACATGATTGATTTCCATAAAAGTGTAAACTGCATCATGATTTCCTTCCTCACCTTAACCATCCAGTCATGTAACTGTCGGGGACTCAGACATGTCATTCATTTGCATGTTTCAGTTGTCAGGTTAGGAGTTCTCAACAAGAATTAATACAGTTTATACTTTTTTTCTTAATATTAACATGTAACTAATTCATATATTTCTATTAAGTCTGGTTGAGAATCAGAATCAGAAACAGGTTTATTCCCATGTATGCTTGAATCGATACAGGGAATTTGCTGCGGTGAAATTGGTGCCAAAAATACAATAAAAAGAAAAATATAAATTGCACACTATATTAAACTAAATTAAAAGAAGATGGGATGAATGAGAAATATTGGGTAATCAATCATTGGGTACACCTTTGCTGTCATTAATTTAGTTTGTCAGTTAAGAGCTCAAGAAGCTTTATATGAACCACACTGGTTAACATACAAGTTAAATACATGTGTCTGACAATTGGGGAGGCAGAGTAATTTGGCTCTTTAGGTTCTGTTAAGCACACATGATTGATTTCCATAAAAGTATTAGAGCTGCAACTTACGATTTTTTTCATAATCGATTAATCTGTCGATTATTTTCCTCGATTAATCGATGAATCGTCTGGTCCATAAAATATCAGAAAACCATAAAATGATGGAAATGATGACGTTCTCAAATGTCTTGTTTTGTCCACAAACCAAAATGATTCACTTTTAATGATTTATTTGTTATCCAGAGCAAAGAAATGAAGAAAATACTCACATTTAAGAAGCTTAAACAATCTGAATTTGTGTTTTAATCATGAAGAAAGCTTCAAACCGATTACTCGATTATCGAAATAGTTGTCGATTAATTTAGTAATCGATTAATAATCGATTAATCATTTCAGCTCTAAAAAGTATAAACTGTGCATCAATGCAATCCAAATGCAAAATGTACCTAGTGGCACAGTCAGTGGTTTGATACCTGGCTCCTCTAGTCCTGGAGCCAGCGAATGTCCTCGGGCAAGACTCTGAGGCTTCATCCTGTTATAATTTTTAAATCAGCTTTGCTCCAGATAAGCCTCACCCACACTACAGTGGCATTTTAAGATGGCCTAAAACTGAGCACTTCAAGAAAGTTGTGTACTTGTTTGAAACCTCCTGGGCTGCATTTTAGTCTGGACAAGCAAAAACCGAGGCCTTTTGGAAACAGTGACAAGGTCACCTTCAGTCGCTTTCTGGTTGGTAGACCATAGATAATTTGAAGTAGTACCCCTTAAGATTCAGCAATAGTTGCTCCGAAGGTCCTTGAAGATGCAAGCCTACATGAGGGAGACTCCTCTTTCTGCAGAGAGCACCTGCTGTTTTGGTGGAGAGACATGGGGTGCGCCAAGTACCCACAACTCTCTGTAAGCTGGCTCTTAAATATCATCTGTGCAATGAGTAATGTTGTAATTAAAAAGAGAGACACACTCAAACCCGATCAGGTTGACAGACTTTACCTTAACGTTACTTTGAAGTAACATTATTACATTTTAGTTAAAAGTTGTCGGAGCTTCTTCCAATTGTCACTTATTTCCCGTTTGGGGAGTGTTTATTCTATCCTACTCTACTGAGTGCTTTAAAGTAACAATTACTACAATTGTTAATAAAGTACCGAAAAGTATTGGGGCAGTGGGGGGAATTTGAATTCAACCCAGTGCAGCTACAACTTTTGGAGCCCTTGCACATGATGCTCAATCTGCAATGACGTATTTTGTTGGGTGCACACTCTTAAACCAGACACTCTACAGCAAGTTCGAACCATGCTTTTGTCATATACTAAATGGCATAGTTCACTCAGTCAGTCACTCACTCACTCAGTCAGTCACTCACAACAACAACAACAACAACCAGTCAGTCAAGTTGAGTTAGACTGTGTGTTAACACTAGCAAAAGCACTGAGCTCTGTGAGTCATCTCTGTTCTCTCTGCTGACTGAAGAAACAGTCTGTGCTCTCCACTCTGCCTCACTTATCATCGTCTTTTATCTGTGTCTCTTTGTCTCTCCCGACTCTCACCACAGCTTTGTTTTGCAGTGGGTCGTCATGTGTCGTTCCTCCTCTGCCTCTGCTCTTCACTTGATTTTCCTCTTGTTGTTCTTGCAAATCCAAAATCTGTTTTGTGTTTTTTTTTTAATGTGGCTGTCCTTGAATTCTTATTGTTATTTTGGTGTCCAGTTCTCATTGCTGTTGTGTTTCTGCTGTAGTGGAACATCATAGATTACTTAATGTTGTGTCATTATAGTGGTGGATTTCTTTATATAAATAGGATTTATTCCTATTTATAAAAAACTTAAATTTAATTCACAGTATTGTCATTTATATGTTGAATTTAGGATATTGAAGAGAATTAAAAAGGTCATAGGTGCCAGGACTGGGGTAAATATGGTGGTGAAACAGGACCAGGATAAAGGCAGTTTTAGTCATTTGTTCCATCGAGTCTAAAGATGTTATGGGAAGAGCTATTGCCTCATGGACAGGACACGTTTATCGCAGGCTGTCAATGGTGATGAAGCCATTTCCTCTATAAAGCAAATGTATATTAATTCAATTGAAACACCCTTTTCCCTCCCGTCATCTCTCTCTTCACTCAGACACACTCTGGCATATCATTGGCCTTGAGGTGTGCAATCATGCTTCCTTTAAAATAAACATGTACTACACTAAATTGGTGATGTTACAGTGAGTTGCCACTTGACAAAAACTGTGCGTGGCCTGATGACATCCTATAATGATGTAGTAAAACCTGACCCAGGTTTCCCTGTACCACTGCAATGTTTTCATTCTTCACTTAGACCTATAAAAACGGCAACAGAAGTGCAACTCTGATTGATGTTCTACCTTAAAGTAGCACCATTAACATTGTTTCCACTCTCTCTCTGTCTCCTTTCTCCATCCTCCAGGCTCGTAATGTAAACACAGGAGAGCTGGCTGCTATCAAAGTCATCAAACTGGAACCGGGTAAGTTATCTCATCTCTCTGTCCTTTTCCTTATCGCTCCCTTTTTTTCCGCTGTGTTTTATTCTCAGTCATTCCGCCAGCCTTTTTTTTCCTTCCCCTTTCCCACAGATGTCCTCTTCCATCTTTTTTTTCCTTTTAGCCTCTTTCCTTAGTTAGGCTATTTTTCTTATACCCCTTCTCAACCCTCGTCTCTGTTCGCTCTCACCCTGTACTGATGAATCATTTCCCTGCCATTGGTGTCCCCATGAATGATTTTCCCTTTTTCTCCTTGGCTCATTTCCACATTTGGTCCATCGTTCAAATTTTAAAAAAGAAAAATGTGCTGATTCCACCTCAGCTGCTCTCCATCTTTCGATATATTTTACGAGTCAGCTCCTCTATCAGTTAGCCTGACACAAGCACACACACACAGCCTCTGCTCCATGAGCATATAGACTTCTTCTCTGTTCTTCTTTGCCTTGTAAATTAGTATTATCAAGTGTTCAATACCAGATTATGTCTATGATAATGCTGTTTTTTTGTCCGTCCTCCCGTTTTCTATTCAGGTGAGGACTTTGCTGTCATCCAGCAGGAGATCATAATGATGAAGGACTGTAAGCACTCCAACATTGTCGCCTACTTTGGCAGTTATCTCCGGTGAGTGTGTGTGTGTGTGTGTGCATACATACTTTCATACATGTAATTATGTTTTTTATCAGAGTATGTTATGGATATGAAATCATATATATCCAGTGTGTGTTTGTCAGAGGGAGAGGAGCTGCTGTATGTGAGAGAATTAAGTTGTGTGAGATGTTTGTTTGCATGAAAGTACAGTATATGATACTGACAGAGTCTTATGTGTATGTGTCCGTCCATGCATATGCACAGGAGAGATACGTTATGGATCAGTATGGAGTACTGTGGAGGAGGCTCTCTGCAGGACATCTACCATGGTAAGAAGACACACTCGAGTGCAGCCCCAGCTAACGTTAGCAGCGAGGACATTAGCAAAGCTCTTCGCCAAACTTAACTGGAGGATGAAGTATGAAGTCTGTGACCGACAGGCTACTTTATAGACCCTTTCAAGAGCTATGTCACAGAAATGTGTGCACGCAGTTTGGGGTCAGAAAACACACTCGGCTTGGAACTAGTAGAAGTAGCAGTACTAGTACAAGTTAGTACAAGTAGAAGTGGAACTAGTCGGCAGGGTTCTAGGCTCTAAATGGCTGCATCTGTTCAAGTTTGTTAAAACAATAAATGACTTTATAAACCCCTTTTTCTTATATGTCAATCTTTTGATCTGCCGTAATAATGAATTTAAATGAAAATACATCAAGTCAAGGGCTTTTCTCATCAATGTTTAGGTGAGATTAAGAAAGAGATTAATTAGATTAATTAATTACAGATCATAATTAATTAATCTCTTCTTTTTTCTTTTTTAATCGCTTGACAGCACCAATTTATTTTAACCCATCGATCTTTCTCATTTTCTCTCTCTCTCTTCATCTCCTTGCATCACTCCTCCAGTCACTGGGCCTTTGTCAGAGTCACAGATTGCCTACATGTCGCGGGAGACCCTGCAGGTACGTTTTGTTTTTTCATTCATGTAGATTTTTGGTTAATAAACGGAGAGAATAAACGGAGCATAGCCTTCTGCTTAACAGGAACTGCTTCATTTTACTAAAGCTATTCCTTCACTAAATGAATGAATAGCTGTGAGAGTTTCCACTTGCTATAAATTAAATGAATGACTTAATTGAGCAAATTAAGAAAGTAGAATTTAATGTGTTATGGTCCAAAGATTAAACTGTGCTCAATTACAAAAATTGAATTATGATCAAACATAAATTGGAAGCAAACAAATACTGAGACTCTAATGGATTTAAGCACTAAAGCTGCATTTAATTAGAGAGGAAACTCTGTTAAGTGTTAGCATTGTGAACTGCAGCCAGTCATTTTATCACTGACACTGATGATCAGTCTGTGCTGAAAACTGCTAAGACAAAAAAAAAAGTTTTTGTTATATTTTAATTCTGATTTATTTTTCTGTTTTATTATTTTCATTATCTCTGTAACTTTTTATTCTGCTGCAGTATGACATCAGTCAATGTGTGATTCTGTTTCCAGGGTTTATACTATCTACACAATAAAGGCAAAATGCACAGAGACATCAAGGTGAGTTTTCTACTGTTACATATGATAATGTGTGTGTTAATTCATCATGGGTTACTATAATCCTAGTGCCTTCACAAAAATAAAATCCTTATGTTAATATAGAGATATGGCTGATGATAAATTATTATTGATTAATTTGCTCTGGTGAATCTGTTAAATCTGTAAAAATGTGCTTGATCCCAAATGAGTCAGTGTGATTTCTTGTTTCTTGATGTATGGGCTGTTTGTTCTTGACAGGGAGCCAACATCCTCCTGACAGACAACGGCTATGTTAAACTAGGTGAGAGCAACATGCAGTTTACTTCTGCTTCAAAAGACTGGATCTGAATAGCCTCATTTATTCACTTGGTCTCCTTTTCTCTGTCTTCTCTGTCCCCATTGTGAAATAACGTCTCTTCGATTTATTTCTCACATTCTTAATTCTGTCACTCTTTCCCCTCTGTTTTTTTTTTTTTAACTCAATTTCACTCGTCTGTTGTGTTCTCTTCTCCCCCGTTTCCCTGTCTTCTCCCTTTTTCTCTCCTTAGCTGACTTTGGCGTATCGGCCCAGATCACAGCAACTCTGGCCAAGAGGAAGTCATTCATTGGAACTCCTTACTGGTGAGTTTTGCTTGTTATTTCTTTGTCATTTAACTCAAAACTACATGTCAATGTGAATGCAGGTTTAGTAAATCTCTATCTTCAGTGGTAGGGGGAAAGTGTGAATTAATCAACTTTGTAAAGTTAATCGACTATTAATTGACAACTCTTTGGCAAATTTGTTTGAGTGGGTTCTTTTTATCAAAATTAAAAAAAGTTCTCTGATTTCTCTGGTTGAATATTTTCAGGTTTCTTTGCTCCCTCAAGACAGTTAACTGAATACCATCGGTTTGTGATTTGAGGGCATTGTCATTTTCGGGTTTAGAAAACACCAATTGACATTTTAGATAATTTTCTGCATTTCTGGAAGAAATTAAGATCTTAAGAAGGGTCTTATGTAACATGGCTAGGGGGTAAAGCAATTTGCGTTTCTCGTGAGACCTCCTGATTCCGAGGACTCGGGTCGGTGGCCCTGACCTTTCGAGGCTGGTTTTCTGCTAACAGCGTAATAATAGACTTGGAGGCTGTTAAATTAGGTTAAAAATCCTGCCTAGTTCCACTTTAACAAACCAGGGGTAAATAGCATTTTTAAGCCCCAGAGGGATTCGCACAGAAACGGTGTCATGGAGAAGTCAGCAAGCGGTACTTGCATATTAGGTCACGGTGAGAACCCTGTGTGCTGCTGCAGGGAAATACTGTTAAAAGATCTAAATTTACTTGTGTAGCTATTTTTATTAACCTGATTTTACAGTGTAAGAATGAGCACACATGTTATTCCCATTTTGTCCCCCTTTTGATTTTGTTGTAGTTTCCTCCTCTCACACTCTTTCTCTCTCTCCCCCTCTATAGGATGGCTCCTGAGGTAGCTGCAGTGGAGAGGAAAGGAGGCTACAACCAGCTGTGTGACATATGGGCTGTGGGCATAACTGCAATAGAGTTGGCTGAACTACAGCCACCCATGTTTGACTTGCACCCAATGAGGTACAGAATCACGTGTGACTTTTTGTCGATTCCCCCAGAAACCATTAGATTTTTCATGAATCTAATATAGATATTTTGAGTGTCTTCCTTAATTTTGTCTGTACTTCACTTTTATCTCCCACTGCCCCATGTTTTTCAGGCACAGGCATTTGCTTTAAAGTGCATGTAATGTCTAACAACAGTTCAGAATGTTTTAGGTGTGTCTAAAATATAACTTGATGACCCATCAGAGTTAGCATAACCAATCGTCAAACACTGTAACGATATAAAAACCGTCTGCTGGGGTGACAAAGTCAAAAGACTTAACATGCACTTTGAGCCCTGGATTGTATGCATGATTCTCTTGTCTTGAGCCTTGAGATTTAATCTTTGTCTCTCTCTTCCCTTTCAGGGCACTGTTCTTAATGACCAAGAGTAATTTCCAGCCTCCTAAATTGAAAGATAAACTCAAATGGTAAGAGACCACCTGGTCACCCACTTTTTTCAAACATGTTTCTAAATTTATTTAAGCTTAAGCTGTTGAGGCTTCCTAGTTTTGTCCAATCTTTGTCTCTGTTGTTAAAATGGCCAAACGTTGAACTCTTTTGTTTTTTTTCTTCTTCGCTGGACCATTAGGACAAATAACTTCCACCATTTTGTCAAACTATCCCTGACTAAGAACCCAAAGAAGAGGCCCACAGCTGAGAAGCTGCTGCAGGTAAGCAATAAACCAACAGATTAGATGGTCTGGTCTTGCTTTATATATTACTGTAGTTAAAGGATACTATCATGAGGGATGCACCACTTTATAGGCTGTACATTGGTATCAGTTGATTGTTGACCATCACCAGCCTATTATCTGCAAATGAGACGAGATTGGTCGATACAGTGTAGATTGGCCCGACTACTGGAATTGAATAGGTAATTCAGTTAGAGGCTAAAAGGCTCTAAAACTGTTAATTATTTGTGATTGAATGTAGTATTAAATATTATTTTATAAATTTGTTTACTTGAGTTGGTGATTATTTAAAGTTAGTGTGAAATACTGAAAGCCTTCAGAACATTTGAATTATTTTGATCTTTTGTACCTTTTGATAAAAGATCAACAGAAATAAAACAAGGTAACCGTGTCGACTATCAGACAAACTGTTATTTTTAAAAATGGCATTTGCATAATTGGTACCATGTATTTAATTCTTAATGTCTCTTTCTCTTCCCTGTTTGTGTTCCAGCATCCTTTTGTGTCTCAGCCTCTCAGCAGGACACTGGCTATTGAGCTGCTGGACAAAGCCAGCAACCCTGACCACAGCACCTACAACGACTTTGACGATGACGACCCCGAACCTGAGGTAACCTTCCCCGTTCTTTGAAGGTTTCGGGTTTTTTAAATTGAAAGTGTCATCAGAGAAATGATTAAGTTTTACACTTTTTTCCTTCCCTTCAAATGATCTTGTTCTGTCTCCTTATTTGTTTCTCTCTCGTGAAATGTCTCTACAATTTGCTCGCACTCACCTCAACAGATGTCCCCCCTTTTCCCTGGCACATGTGACTCATCTTTCTGCACTTTGTCCTTCCTCTATCCCATCACTCCTCCTCCTCTCCTCTTCTTTCACCTTCTGTAACCGTTGGTTTCTCTTTTCACTCCTCTCCTTTTTTCTTCTTCCTCTCTTTCTCTTTGTAGCACTCCTTTCTCCTTACCTTTCTTTCTCCCTCTCTTTTTTTTTTCTTCTCTCTCCTCCACCCACCCCCATCCTTGACCTCCTCCTCAGTTTAAGTACAGGGGCCATTTCCTACCCATAAGCCCCGGTGCTCGACGCGCACCCCGTTTTGCAGCCCGTTGGAAGGTACCAGCGTGGGCTGCGGTGTCTGCTGTGATTTCATTTTAACATGAAGTGTCAGTTGTGTTTTGACGTGGACGAGGACCACAGAGCTGAATGAATAGAAGGTTTATGAATAATAGGATTTCCATTCAGCTGAGCGTCTACTGGTGTTGTCATGGAAACTGACACTGGCATGTCGGGCTCAAACAGTTGATGGATTGCCATGGTGATTGCTTAATTAGTGCACTATGCAAGTGATCACTTTTTTTTTTAAATTCCATGCCTCGCTGTTGACATCCACATCAGCCATATAATCACCCAGTCACAATTTCAATTTAACTTGACAGCTATGAGATGTTCTCAGTTGTACCAAGTGATGATTGATGATGACTTGATTAATCTGCAACCGTTTAGTAAAGTTTGTGTTAGACTACAATAGAATATCCACTTTATTAATCCCTCAAGGGTGAAATTTGTGCAGAATAAATAATACACAGAATATTAAATGGATAATAAATGATAAATAAGAGTAAAAATGTAGTCATAAGTAATGTTATAAATACATGCTTGCATAAAGAGAAACAAACTCATGGTCACTTTCCATGACAACATTGTTTAGATCAAGCAGATCAATAAGTACCATCGCTGTCGATGAGCTTAATTCATCCTAGTTCTGTGGCAGTGGCTGAGTAAACAGATGTGTCCAGGTATATAAAGATGGTTTCCAGTGTGTGACAGTGTCATGCACCACAGAAAAATGCACCCAAAACCACGTCCTGCAAATTTCAAGTGCGGAAAATATTTCAGTCAATCTGTGATTAAAGAATTGATGAAACAGTGTTTTGGTTTGCGTCAGCATCTAAAACTTGTGTCTCCATTTGGAAATACTACAGGATGGGTTATGGAAAGGGTTGGGATACTTGGATGGAAGCCATCTTCATCTGCCTTTGTTATTATAGTTACTAACCTTGAGTTTGTCATGAGAAAGGACTTTATTAAACCTACAAGAAATGGTTTTAAATTGACAGACATCAGCTTCAAATGTAGCATTTATTAATGCATTTTGGTGCAGTCTTGTTTTGTCTTTTTTTTCTGGTTGCTCTACACGCATGGTTTGATTTTGCTGTGTTTTGAATATTGATGACATGAATTCAAGTGGAGACTTGTACTGTAAGTTAATTTACATTACGCTGGTCATGACACGATACTGAACCTCTATTAGGCCTAAAGGAGACCAGTCATTTGCATTTTATACAGTAGTTGATACTGAATCTAAATGGAAGAGGCATGAACATGAGCCACATGTGCATTTTGATCAAATCCATTTTACCTACACCATTTTTATAATAAAAACTCATTAAAATAACACCAAAGTAAAGCGTTGCTGTCTGGGAAAGTCTGTGTTCCTGTCTGTGCCGGTGCTTTGTTTTGTTGTTGTCTGGTTACAGAATGCAGCTGGTCATTTTGCAGTGTCATCACATCCCACCTGCAGGAAATAGCAGAGGGATTATGTTTTGTTTTTGTTTTTAACCCTCTCAAGTACAGTGTACACTTTACTACACTGTGTATATTCTTTGAACAGCCCCTTCACTGTTTGTATGTGTCTCTGTTTCTTTCCTGGTAGTCTCCGGTCTCTGTTCCTCACCGTATTCGTTCCACAAGCAGGAGCACACGAGAAGGGAAGACACTGTCAGAGATTAACTGTGAGTGTGGTCAGCATGATTAAAAAAAAAAGAGTTAGCTGTTTGTAATGTAAGAAATACCAGTCTTATGTTGTTTCCTTTTCTGTTCTCACCTGTTTCTCAGTTGGACAGGTGAAGTTTGATCCTCCGTTGAGAAAGGAGACGGAGCCCCACCATGAGCCGGTGAGTTATCATCTGTGGCATATCTTCTATGTGTGTGTGTTTGTGTCTGTGAGTGGGATTATATGGTTTGTTTTGTTGCCACTTCACCACTCACCAGCATGGCAGATTCTCACCTAATCACAGGAAACAACCCCCCCCCCCCCAAACAATCCATGTTGTTGTCAATCAAAAAGTATGTTTCCATGCACATTTAATTCGAGCTACAGGTGTAAATCGACTACACTGTTTAATTGGACTCCTGCCCGTGTCCCAGTACACAAGCATTGGTGGGGAATCGTGTGATTGAATGAAGTGTCTCAGTTTCCACTCTGTTAGGTTATATACTCAGAGTCCTCCTCCCATCTACTAACTTAAAAAATATCCAATTCTTGAAGCTGATGGAACATAAAATCAGTTGCCTTGTCAGTCCAAAAATGTAACCAGCCTGAATTGTTCTGTGGCTGTTGTCTTATTCTTCTGTGTACTGGCTTTTTTCTGTTCTTAGTAGCTCGACTCCCAATCACATTATCTGGTAGTATGACTTTGAGAAATTGAATTTAGCCCAATTTCAGCCGATTCATTTCAGTCGGGACATTCTGATTCGCCCACATTATTCCATGTAGTGTTCAAAGGTCTATGATAATGAGCTGTAATGAAATATAGACTTAAAATTCAGATTGCCAACAACCCCGAGACACATACACAGGTGAAGCCGAGACAATAGTCAAAAGTTAGCGAGCTCGTCACAGAAAATTGGCAGAGAAAACGCAGTTTACTCCAGATGACAGCTTTTGTTGCTTTTGTGTAACTGATAACAGTTACATTCTTTCAAACCCTATTGCTAGGGTTTGTGGACTTACTTACTCAGGCTTTAAATGTAGTTTATGTAGTTTAGGTGATTCATCTAGTGGATTTTGGTAGAATAAATTATCATCAGAAATGTGTATTTAATGAGCCCTAGTTTCATCTTATGGTGATTTTCTTAAAGCAAGAGCTAAGCTAAAGGAAGCGTTGCTGGTGAACACTTGGTGTATGGTGCAGGGATTGGTGTTAAAGCAGTTTGTTCCCTTGTGCTGCCCACTTTTTCTGCACTTTCTTTGCACTTGCACAAACTCAATTTGGTGATCCTCTTCCCCAATTGAGACTGTTACTTTTCTTTTACATACAGTACATCACTCCACCCTCCCTCCAGTGTAGGCCTCCATGACATTCATCTTCTTGTCCTTCAGTTTCCTGCTGACTTGTGTGGGGTTTTTTAGCCCTTCATCATTCATCCATTCACAATTATGAGGTCTTATGTAGCATCATTAAATCATGACCACATTAATAGATCATTAACAGCCTACTGTTACTACTTTTGCCATGACAAAGAGTTAGCTGTGGCATCTTTATCCAAAGAGTCTTTATGGAGAGATTGTGTAAAATGTAAGTATTGTACATTTAAACCTTTACTAGGAAAGATGGACTAAGGCAACATGTGGTGTTAATTCAAAGACATTTTTATCAAGACTAGAATTGGCATTAGATGGAGGGTTTTAAATGTAGCTCCTGTCATCTAATTTTGTTTTAATTGATGTATTTTCCAAGTTTTGCTGATTTTGTTTAACCCCCATCTGCTCTTCATTAAATCCTCCCATCCCTTAGTTAATCTATTGCCCATCCTTCCCCTCTTCTCTTTAGATTATTATTCTAGTATCAACCTCTTCCTCCATGGACTTCATAGCCCATTTTTTGGCCTTAATCCATTTTTCATTCATTATCGTCCCTCTCTCCTGCCCTGTTCCCTCCATCAGTCCAGGTTAATATATTAACTGAGGTCTCTCTCACTCTGTCTTGCTGACCAGCGTGGTTCTGAGCCCTATCTGGACTGTGTTGAGGAGCTCTACTATACCGCGAGATCTAATCTGGTAGTACTCTATCTATCCGTCTCTCTCCCTCTGTCTCTTCCTCTTTTTGGCTTCTCCCTATGTCCACCTATATTGGCTCTTTATTTTTATTCTGTGTTTTTCATTCTTAATCTGTTACCAAAGGACAAATACTTTTTTTTTATTTGGCTCTGTCGCTTTTTTGGCTCTCTCTTTTTTTTATTTGTCATTTTCCAGTCTGCTGATAGCTTTGGCTGGTCAATGTCCTATGTGTATTTTTGCTCATTTTCATCTATACTGGTCGATCCATCTGTTACTGTTCACTTTGCTCTTCTTTTTCCAGCATTGATTGCTGCTTCACTAATTGGTGTTGTAGTTGTCATGGTGACAAGAGTTCATTTTGATGTTGGTGTAGTTGTTGGTGTTGTTTTTCATATTGTTTCTAGATATACTTTCTGTATTATACACACACTAGAAGCAATACAAACTAATTGTAAGCACAGACACATTTGCTCAGGTATTCTTCTTAAGGCACTTCCCTCCATGTGGACAGCCTAAACAAAGAATTATCCCTAACTAACCTTAACCATAACCAGTTAATACCTAACCCTAATTTAACCTAATCACAATTAAACAAGCTCACAATTGTATGCCAGCAAAAGTCCAAAAGAGATAACAAGCACGCACGCACACACAGAACTGCAACCTTAACATATATCTTCATATTTCTCTCTGCAGAATGTGTGTCGCTGTTCTGTGCTTTACTGCTTACATGTGTGCTAAACTGTCCTGTAATTGACCAGAAGTGTGTGTGTGTGTGTGTGTCTGTGCGTGTGCGTGTGCGTGTGCGTGTGCGTGCATGTGTGCAGTGTTAGTTTTCAGTTTGTGTGTGTGTGTGTGTGTGTTCACTGCATGTTTGTTGCATTTGGTAATTTCTTCAAAAGTACATGTTTGTGAGTCAATGCTGTGTTCACATTGTGGCTCTATGTACTTGACATTAAACCCTTTGAACTTGCAATTCCAACAGCCTTTCAGAAAGATTTTTTTTTTTTAATTGATTAGGTTTAGAAAAACTTTTTCTGCAATTTCTTAAATCATATTTTTGAAAGTACACTGCCTGGCCAAAAAATAGTCGCCACCTGGATTTAACTAAGCAAATAGGTTAGGGGTTAGTCAGGTCTAGGTTCAACAACATTATGTGCCCAAAGAATGAGGTCAGCTGACTACCTGAATATAATGAATGACCAGATTATTCCATCAATGCATTTTTTTCTTCCCTGATGACCTGGGCATATTCCAAGATGACAATGCCAGGATTCATCAGGCTCAAATTGTGAAAGATTGGTTCAGCGAGCATGAGACATCATTTTCACACATGGATTGGCCACCACAGAGTCCAGATCTTAACCCCATTGGCAATCTTTGGGATGTGCTGTAGAAGGCTTTGCTCAGTGGCCCGACTCTCCCATCATCAATACAAGATCTTGGTGAAAAATGAATGCAACATACACAGCTTATGGAAACAATGCCGGAGTGAATGAGTGCCGTAATCAAAGCTAAAGGCGGTCCACGATGTGACCCTTTTTTTTTGGCCAGGCAGTGTATTAAAGTTGACCATTAAAGAGCTGTTTCTAATCACACTGAGCATAGCAACTGTATCTAGGCACAGCAGCCTGTCAGGGTGTGGATTCCTCCACATGATCGAAAAGTGTGTGAATGTGCTTGTAGCAATTGAGATAAGTGTGAACATAATTTGCAGTCCTTAGTGTGTCCTACAAACTCCCTCACGGCCTGTAGTGGCGAGAGAGTGTTACTTTGGAATAAACAACCTCTTTGTTGCACAACACCACTGCATCATATCTAAGTTGATGAAATACAAAGTACATATGAAAAACGAAAACAATAAAAGCTCTGTTCACAACTTGTATATCGCCATAACTATTATTATTATTATTATTATTAGTATTATTGTTATTATTATTATTTTTACACAATGTGAACTCAGCAAGTGTGAAATCTATACGCACACTGTAAGCCATATAACTCTTCTGTGGTTATTAACCATGCTTAAAGTGATTAATCTGGTTTATGGGGCTGTTATATCTGTACTAGACTGTATAAATACTAACTGTAATCGCTTTTGCTGCTACAGTAACAGCCACCGCAGTAATCCATTAAAACAAGGTTTGATTCAGTTTTACACACTGTTTCAGTGTCATTTACTGAGCTGTTTGTTTGACCCAGAGAAATTGAATGTACATGCGTTTTAAATGTCTTAATCTATGAACCTATTATGTCACAGTAGTAATGTCATCCGTCTGTCTTGTAGGACCTGCAGTTGGAGTATGGCCATGATTCATCAAGTCTGCTGGGAGGAAACAAGTCAGTGTCCCCTTCATCATCTGTCCTCTTTTCTTTCATTGCGACTTTTCTTTCTATCGTTCTTTTTTCTGTCCATGGTTTGAATTTTCTCCTCTTCTATATTTGCAGTTGTGTCCATCTCATTTTTTATTCATAATATTGCGTAAAGTTTTTATAAAGTTGTGGACAAAGTTGCAGATCGGCTAATTGTGGGAGGTTTCATGATGTAAGCTTGTTGATTTATAGTCTGATGAGGTTGAAGTGGAGCTTTTTGTGCTCAGGAACTGTCCTTTGTTCAGATCGGGACAATAGACTGGCAAATACCAGTTGGGTTTCCATTACCCCTAGAAATGCGCAAAACCTAAATATTGCAATAGAAAATTGGATGGAAACACCTACATTTTGAAAAACCTCTCAAATATTGTTAAAAGTGTGATGGAAAAACCTTTTTTGCATTTACACGACACTGGTGTCACCGGACTTGACGTAGGGCGGGTCACATGACCAGTTCACCTCAGACAAGATGGCATGGTGTAGACAGAGTTCACCCGCTGCCTTCGTCTTCTGTTGAAAACAGTCACAAAAACAGCATTTGCAGCAACTGAGAACACTGTTCCAAAACCATGGAAACCATCTTCCTCAAAGTGGAGTGTCGCGATATCCCATTTTTCTCGTAAAATCTCATCTACACTAGACTTTATGAGACTTATGGCTCATATGCAATGGAAACACCTGCAATTAAATTGCTCTTATTTTGCAAAAAACTGTACTGAAAACCCAACTATTGAGAGTAAATTCTGAAGTGTACTTTTCTTTTTTTAAATGTCTTTCTCTGTTTTTTCTCTTTACTTGAACAGGAGTCTTCTCAAATCTGTGGAGGAAGAGCTTCAGCAGAGGTGAGTCAGACTCCTCTCACATCCTGATTGACCCAGGGTCTGTTCATTTTTCGGATCCTTTAACCACGCCCACCCATCAGCCAATCATTGTTAATGGCTAGACTAATTGGGCCAATCACATGCGACTAATGCTGCTGTAATGACTTGAGGCTCACATGGCTGGACTCTGCTGGGTTTCATTTTCCCTCTGCAGCTTGAATCACGCTTTGATATCATCATGAAAAAGGCTGCGCTTCATAAGAGCTTCCTGCAGAGCATGGCTTACACATGCACACACACTCACACTTGTCATGTGTGTATTTACACACACACACACACACACACACATGCACCTTTATGCAGTTTCTCAGCCAGAGCTGCAGTGGGTTTACTCAGCAGTCTTACTCTCACGTCTGTGGAGAAACTCTTCTTACTTGCACCAGAGACAGTGACTCTTATTATTATGCTTTGCTATTTCCAATAATTGTTACAGCAAATGTATTGTACTGAATTCTTTGATCAATTCAAAATGACTTTCAAAGTTAGTCTAAGTCCTTATTGATTAGGTAAAGCGACATAATTTGAATTAGAGGATCGATGTTTTTTCTTACATGATTTAAATTATGGTCAATGTAAAATTCTGTTATATTCTGTGTAATAACGGGAATCGAGCAATTTACGTAATGTGGTCAAATGTTTTTGGTTTGTTTCAGTGTTAACAAAGTTTGTGGCAGAATGTTGTGACAGTAAATGGAAGTGTATTTTTCTTGCTTAGCTATGACAGACAGGTGAGTGGAGAGACTTAGACTAGCTTGTGACAGTTAATGATCCAACCTTTCCTAGTTTCCTATGTATTTACACTTAGTGTGTCTTGTATTTCCCGTATTCACCTTAAATGGAATCAGCTCAGTCCATTCTCTTATGTGTGTTCACTATCTAAGAACACGTTAAGGCTCAGAGTAGAGACAATGAGTGTTTCTCTTGGGAAAAGATAATAGATGCAGAGCGGTGAGTAGGAAATGACACTGTCATTGTGTGAGGAGAAATAGAAACAAGGGAATTAATAGACGTTATATTATTAACTCTGATAGAAGCCACTTTGAAAGAATGGCCTGCTTCTATTTGCTGTTGATATTGATAAAAGCTTTTATTTTGACTGATAAGAGTTGAATGTTGTCGATGTAGATCTGTAAGAACTGTATGATTTTAAACATTAGAGTCGCGCTGGAAGTGTGTTTTAGATTGTGGTTCCTTTGTGCTTCAGTGATGTAAGTAATTGATTGTTTTTATTATCAGTGTGAGCGTGTGGCTCTGCCTTTGGTTTCTATATGTTCAGTCCTTTCAGATCTGTCCAGGGTTTAGAGGTTAGAACCAGTTTGTGGACCGAGCTTCACTCAGATCTCCCTCCCCTTTTCCCTCTCCCCAAATCCTCTTCTGCCTCCTCCTCCTCCTGTTGTCATGTCTTATCTCCTTTGCTTGCTCCCTTTCTCCCTAATCTCTCCCTACTTTGACCCTCCATTTCTACTCTATCCCTCTCTTTCTCCATCCCTTCTTCCCCACCCTGCTCTTCACCTCCTCTCCCAGGGGCCATGTGGCACACTTAGGGGATGATGAGGATGAGGATGATGCAGATGATGATGAAACTCACACTCAGTAAGTTCTCTCCCAGCCTTAGAAGTGGAAGCTTCTTCTCGTCGTCCTCCTCCTCTGGTGGGGAGGAGACGAGGGGAAGCTTCCTGTCTTTCACAGTTTCATCCAAGCATCTCAACGCAGCACATTCACCATCATGCCACAGTTGCCACCCGTGTGAGTGTGTGTGCATTTATACCATGTGTGTCTCTCATGCCATGACTAGCGTGTGAAGTTTAATAGATACTAACCGTAACCCTAACACAAACAAAACTCACCTGGTGGCCATTTACTTGCATAAATAAACAGGTGCAGGGAGTAACGTTAGTAAATGGTAAGGCATTAATGAGTACATGCAAATGCAGCTGCACGATCAAACCCCGGTTCATCATATTATACTGAATGTCACTATTTTTGTTCAGTTTTTGTGTCCAAACTTCAAAATGACAATATCCTCAAATGTTTTCAGGATGTTGAGATATTCAGTTTACTGTCACAAAAAAGCAAAATTAAATTCACAATTAATAAGCTAAAATTTAGAGAGCCCCTTAAGTCCCAAAAAGTGTTATTTTCCTATCTTATGTGTGCACACTTCTAAGATACTTTGAATTCACATGTCTCCTCATAGTTAGACAAAGGATTGTCATAAGCGGGAACCAGATGTGTTCAACATGTTCCCACAAAATAGTTGTCTTGTGCACAGAACATCTTTTATCCTAGATAAAAAAAAAGGTCAATATAAATATATATATATACATATATACATTTCCAGGACACATCCCAAAGTAATAATTAAACATCAATTTACAGTAGTTAGTGATTAATTAAGTTTTTAATTAATTAATCCATTATTTGAGACACAAAACACGAGGTCTGGGTGTAGTTTTGTTGTTAAGATTCTCAGGACTTTGACTTTTATTATTTGCTCTTATCGTGTTTGGTTCTGCCATCTGTGTGCCTTCTTGCTCCGTTTGTGTGTATGTGTGTGCACGTGTGTGCATGTATGTGTGTGTGTTTCTGTGAGCACAAGTGTGCTCACTGCCTTCTGTCTTCTCCTCCCTTCATGAAACTGAGCATTTGGCTTCCAGCCTTGTCCCTCAACGTGTAAAAGCCAAGCGTCTGCGGCAGATCGGCACATTCTTTCTTGACGGATAATTTCCACTGAAGCCAGAAAGTCCTTTTATTAGCTAATATCCTCGACCTTTTCCAAACACAGCACCAGTGATTACAAAAATAGATGCCCCCTGACTTCCTAAATGGACTGCAGCCAATGCAAATAAGATAAATAAGAGCAATACGTTCTGTTTACATGTTGTAAATGTAATGTTTAATGAAGGTGCAGAAATGTCCATTAGTCTTTAGGATCACTTCAATAAAAACCGCCTGAATATACAGCTCTCAGTCTAAATCGTTAGCTGTTTATATAAGCTGAACATGCTGAATAGGTATGTACAGTTAACCAGTGAACAGAAATCAATGGCGTAGCTTTTTTCCACTCATTATGCATGTTGAATCAGCATAGTTTGTCACAAATCCTCTCATATTCTGTTAAGATGCCTTTAGTATGCTGATATCCCCAGTGTTTTGTTCATTCATTCATCTAAAGGAGACTCTTTGCTGCGACCACTGTACCACAACTTCCAGCTGACATATTCTGCATCAGCCACAGACTGTAGCTATGTAGCTCCCAGCCCCGGAAATGAAAAACTGTGTCAGTGACTTGTCACTGTATTGATGAGGGAAGGGTGAACGACATATGTTCATCCGCTGCCGTCCAGCAAAAATCCCCATGTGTGTTTATATTTGTGTTCACTCACTGTGTTTGACTCCCACCTTTGTCCATTTCCACTGGTCTCTGAACAGACCATTCTCCATCAGACTATAACAAGTGACCTCTATACATTTGCAGTGTATAACATGAGTAAGTCTCTGTGAATATGCTGCTGGTAAAAGTCCAGTAAAATATGATTAAAAAGCTTCATGATGTGAGAATCTCCTGAATGCAATGAGAAACAAATTTAAGCAATGTTTTTATTTATCAGAATCAGCTCTTCTATTCTCAGAGGCGTTACAAATGTTCTATTGTTATAATCCCATTATTACTTTGCATGTAGTGGTTAACCCTTTTAGTTATCTTGTGTTTGTCCCACTGGTGTAAATGTTGCCTTGTACAAATCAAGAATGTACTAATTCCACCCATGTATTTCTGGGATCTATTTACAGGAGGGTACATCTTTTATTCGTTAATGGGTAAATGTACACTAATGTGCACAATTCTTTGACCACAATTCATTTAGCTGTTTAAGCAAAGTCATATTTCCTCGTTTGAGAGTGGCCTTGATGTTGCTAAACTCTGATTGTTATGTCTTTCAAACTGTGATCATTGACATTTTAAATCAAGTTACTTCAATATATTTGCAATTTATAGATTTATATATAATCTATTTTTAGAATGAGAGATTTTTCGAGAAGTTTAACCATAATCAAGTGGTGGCTTTTAAACACGACTGTGTTGTTCTCAACATAACTACTGTGTTTGGGTGTCTCATTAAGCAGAGACACAAATCCTGTTTTCTCGTCCTTCAGTAAATCGAGCACCATCATGAGGCCAAAGGTCCCGCCCCCACTTCCTCCCAAGGTACACACAGCTAAATGCATTCATCAGCTGCACCCAGTTGATTATTTTAAATGATTTGGTTTCTTAGAAAATGAGAATTTAACTTTTGCCTTAATTTTTTTTTTTTCTCAGCCCAAGTCCATCCGTTCGTCCCAGCAGCAGCATAAACTAGATGACAGCCACTCGCACAGCGAGGACGACAGTGGCGGTGGAGGGACCATCAAACGCTGTCCAGTCCCACAGACGGCAAGCCCAGCTAGGCCTGCCTCCAATGTTCCCCCGCGTCCCCCGCCCCCGAAGCTGCCGCCCCACCGCCGCAGTAGCCTAGGTAACGAGAGCCCGAAGTGCACGGACGTGGAAAACTCTGCCCCAGAGGATGATGGGAGCTTTAGGCATTTCTGGGAGTGGCTCCACACACCTCACACAGAGGAGGAGCTGGAGGAGGCATGGGAGGTGCTGAAGGAGGTGAAAGAGGAGCAGGAAAAAAAGGAGGAAAATGAAGCGAGTAAGAGCAGCCGATTGGTAGATTGCTAGTGTCCGCAGACCCTATCATCCCCTTCGATTGGTTGTGTGGTCTCCCATCAGTCAGTCCATAATAGTCTGGTTAATTTACCTGTTCCATGAGCTCATTAATAATAGTGCCTTATCAATTTTGTTTTGTTTGTAGTTCCTTCCGTCCATCAGCTTCTGCTTAATATGGTTGTTTGTCATCTTTTCTGAAGTGTCATTGGTTGTTGAGTCAGTTCAAACATACTAGTCTGCAGCCATTTCCCCTCACTTCATGGAGGAACAAAGAAAAAGAGAAAATGTCTCAGGTGATCACAACGATGATCACTTGAGACACGGCTGAATATGAATTGCACATATTCTATGTCCCTACTAGTATAATCAATTTGGCTCAATTGTAATCATCAAAAACGTCCTATACATCACCAAATTCAATTATTTCCATTTGTTTATCAAATTATTGTGATCAAATTTGATCTGTCCCCTTCCTTGGGGCAGCTGAACTACTTTTAATTCTTAAAAATCTTAATCAAATGTGTCATTAGACGATAATCAAACTCAAACACAATAACACTGGCATTTATTTATGAGGCTGAGGTTTTTGATAATAACTACATAACATTATATGTTGATATTTTTACATGAGAGATAGAGAGTGAACAGGAACACCAACACAAATGCAATCATAAGAAACAGCGAGTCAGATTATAACTTCCAAGCTTATTACTTGTTTTTCTTACTTAATTTCAGATTCAACGCTAATTTATTTTGTAATGAAAGTCTATTTTAAAGCCCATTTTATGAAAAGATGCAACCCAGTGTGCTTTACACAGTCAATTTGGTCAACAATTGGTCATGTATCAAAATTACAATAACATTAGGTCACAATATAATACAACTATGGTATCGACAACAGATACACTTGATTAAAAGCCAAAATAGAAAGATAAGTTCTTAGTTTCTTTTTTTTAAATTTAGACCCTGTAATATTCATATGTTTCTTGGCTTTCCAACACAGTTGCCAGAAGGATGGCTCAGTAATGTTCAGTGTGGCTGTTTTTCAGCACTCATTCAGTGACTTTGGTAGAGAAAAGCGTGTGCAGATGTGTGTGTTAGTGAGTGTCAGGTCTTCTAATATTGACAGGAAATGATTTTGTTCATACAGAGACACATTACTGCAAAACAAAACATCTCATCATTTAGAGAGTTATCAGCTCAACCAACCGTAATTGATCTATAATTGATCACTAACACTCCCATGACTATATGCGATCCTCTATATTCTTCCTGCTAGCCTGCTCCCTCCCTCCCTCCTTCCTTCCCTCCCTCCCTCTCTGCTCCCAGTATTTGTTTGTGACTGTTTTAGTTTAACGCTCCTCAATGTCTGTAATTGTGCAGATTAGACTGTAGTCACTGGAACCAGCTGTTTCTCTGTGCCCGCAGTCTTCTCCGCAGCCAAGTCGATATCTCTTCTCACATCTGCTTATGACCGTCATGCCTTTCTCTCTCGTTTACACTCTTTTTTTTTTGTTTGTCTGTTACTCTAACACACTGAGTTATGTCTCTGTTGTTGTAGGTAATGGGCTTAACGCTCCACACAACGGTGAGAGGGACAGTCCAGCAGAAAGACAGTCCACCATGCCCCCTAGTGTCCCCGTACGGAAAGATAAGAAGGATGTTCCGGTAAGCAGACTTTGGCTGTAAAGCAGTGACCCACAAATCTTTAAAGACTCTCCAATAGGTCCAGTTCTGCACTGGATATTTTCATCAAGCTTGTACTTGGTTATTTCATTAATAGGATTGTGGAGAATACACAGCTTGTTGTGGTTTTGAGCAGAAAAGTCAGACACTCACTGTCACGACGCCTCAAGCCATTGATTTTTCAGTTCTATTTTACACAAAAAGGTGTTTGTTAAATCCAAAATGTTTAGCTATTGTGGAAGATTTAAATCCGGTAGAGTTTTAAAAATCTACATAGTTGGTGCTACAACAACAAACAACTATAGAGATTATCTGTACAGAGTTTAAATTCCTTTGTGTTTTCATGCATGTACCCTTCTGTCCTAGATGCCGATCAGTAATGGCCTCCCACCTACACCCAAAGTCCATGTGAGTAACTTTCTTTTCTGCACCAGTAAGCACTTGCAGTTATGTGCCATTAGGTTAGCAAAACTAAAGTCTTATTATGTAGCAAAATAAAGTTTTTGTCCTCGGAGCAAAAACTCACACGATATTTTGTATTCCATAGCACTCACTCGGTCATTCTTCATTTGCAGATGGGTGCATGTTTCTCCAAGGTGTTCAATGGCTGCCCGCTGAAGGTCCATTGTGCCACTTCCTGGATCAACCCTGACACCAGAGGTAACCAACATAAACCAGTTTCCATTAGGGATGTTCTTTAAACTGTAGTGTGTAACTTTTAAATGTAAATATTTGGATTCAAACCATTGGCACAATGCTGATGAAGCCTATCAGCTCCACGCTGCTCACAGAAAGTTATTTGTTTTATGTCAGAGGCAACTGCCTCACACAAACAGAATGGGAACAAAAGGAAGTGCCAACAAGCATTTATGCAAGTGAAATCTGCTTCAATCTCAAAAAACCTGGTTCATTCAGCAGTTTGACAGGATGAATGCTTCTTGTCCCCGCCCACCCGTGCTGCCACTGTATACGCACAAACACTCCCACAGTCAGGTCTGATAGTACTGTTAGACAGAGCCTGTCTAACATCAAATTATGTTACATTGTCTTCTGTCCACGAATACCAAAGGTTATGCACTACAACATTAAGTAAACCAACCCTCAAGCATTTTATTAGGATTGTCTAATGTTTGTTTGTGTGTGTATTTTAGACCAGTATTTGATATTTGGAGCTGAAGAGGGGATCTACACATTAAATCTTAATGAGCTTCATGAGACTACAATGGAACAGGTGAGGCAAAAAGATTGTGAGAATCATTTAAACAACCTTTTTTGTTGGAGATTTGAAGGAAATGATTTGAGGTAGTGGCGTGACACTGAGTTGCTCATATCTGCATCATCTTTGTTTTCTCTGCACCTCATGTTTGTGTGCAGCTCTTCCCTCGGCGGTGTACTTGGCTATACGTCATGAACAACTGTCTTCTTTCCATATCTGGTGAGCTCTTTTCTTTTTTCTTTTTTTTTATCGGTGAATTTCCTCAAAGGATTTTGGGCTTTTTTCCACACATCCTCATCGTCATTATTCGTTCTCTTCCAGGAAAAGCCTCCCAGCTGTACTCCCACAGTCTGAGTGGTATGTTCGAACAGGCCCGACAGTTACAGAAGTTACCAGTAGCCATTCCCACACACAAACTGCCTGATAAGATCATTCCCAGGTGAGTGTCCAACCAGGCGACCAAAGCTTCTTCTTTTTTATTTTAACTGAGGTCATGTGATTTTCCAAATGTCCTCACATTTCTTTCTTTATCTGCTTATAGGAAGTTTTCTGTATCCAATAAAATCCCAGACACTAAAGGGTGCCAAAAGTGCTGTGTTGGTGAGTTATTGTGATGGAGGATTCTATATAATCTACATCTGCACAAGATATATGACACGATATTTCACAGCTTCATATAGAGGCAAATTAACCAGCAAAGAAAGTGTTAAGTATGACTGAGACACAGATTGCAAGCATTAAAGAGGATGCATGTTTTCTTTGTACAGTGCGTAACCCATACACAGGTCATAAGTACCTGTGTGGAGCCTTCCAGTCCAGTGTCATGCTGTTGGAGTGGGTGGAGTCCATGCAGAAGTTCATGCTCATCAAGGTCTGTTTCTTTTTCTCCTCGGTCCAATGTATAATAAGTAGTAACACTGCACTCACACCAAAAAGGAATTAGACTCTTTTTAAACCCTCTCTGCTCTCCCACTGATTCTGTATTTCTGTAATGTAAAGCAAGACCCTTGCTTAAGCACATATAAAAGGTTTATTTTAAGGCTTCAAAAACCCGACAATGTTCATTTTAAAGTGATTTTACACATATGCAAACATAAAACCTCCAATGCACCACGTACTGGCCCTTTTAAATTCAATTTTGAAGTTATAATGTTTATTTCCCTTGCAGAATGTGACATACTGTCTTATGTTATTACTGTAATATGGAAGCTTCTCTTATTTTCTTTTGCGCTTACTTTGTAGAATATCGACTTCCCGTTGCCGTGCCCTTTGGAGGTCTTTGAGATGCTGGTGGTCCCGGAGCACACCTACCCTCTGATCTGTGTGGCAGTCAGTAAAGGCACAGAACTCAACCAGGTCGTCCGGTTCGACACCGTCAACCCCAACTCTACCTGCTCCTGGTTCACAGAATCAGGTGTGACCAGCAGTTTTTCCTTTATTTATTTATTTACGTATTTATTGATTGATTCAAATGTGTAATTTACCGAGGTCAAAAATTGTCGTCTTCCTCTCTGCAGACACACCACAGACGTGTGTGATCCATGTCACTCAGTTAGAGAGAGACACCATCTTAGTCTGCCTCGACAGTGAGTCCAACACACAAGACACGCTACCCTGCACTTGCATTGCTCAGAATTTGTCTGCTTAAGGACAGAATGCAGAGATTTCCCAGAATGCCACTGAGTCTCTCTCTCTGTCTGTCTGTCTCCAGGATGTATAAAGATAGTGAACCTCCAGGGTCGGTTGAAATCCAGCAGAAAGCTGTCAGCTGAGCTGACTTTCAACTTCCAGATTGAAGCCATAGGTAACATAAAAAAGAGCCACACTAATCACAAATTTGAGACAGTGGGACGTACGTCCACATCAAGAACTAAAAGGCTGAAAACAAAAAGAATATGGTTTAATTCCTAGAATTAAATTGACCTTAATGTATATGGATTTGTACAGAATCATCTTATTTTGTTTGTTGTGTTTGCTTCTTTGCAGTTTGTCTTCAAGACAGCGTACTGGCCTTCTGGAGGCACGGCATGCAGGGACGAAGTTTCAAGACCAATGAGGTGCGATTGATTTTTGTTTGTTTGTTCCTGTTTATGGTGAAGATGTACAACAGGGATGTTTAATGTGGACCGTGACATCAAGGTTCACGTCCAGGCAGCATGGCAGAATGTTGTCGGATTATGATTCCAGATGTTAAGAGGGTTAGGGTTCTTCAAATGGAAGCAGATTAATGAAGCATGGTATTAGGTTTATTGTACACAATTCACCCCCAATACACACAATACTACACATGCTCACACACGTAGGGCAACATACAGTGATGCTGCTCTCCCTACTGACTTGCTTTTATATTTTTTTTGTATTATTTTACTCTGTTAAATGTGAATTTGTGTTTAAAACTTTTGGCCTTTTGGGAAACACGTTTCAGATGAACATTATGTATTCTCTGCCATTAGGGGTCTCTATTTGGAAAACAATAACGAAAGACTTAGCTTGATGATGTCGGGAAGCAGCATGGGATCATCCTAATTGTTATGTTGTTGTCTCGGCTGGTTCCTCTGCGGGGAAATTTAGCGGCGGAATGTGCAGCAAACGGCAATATGTCTGTGTGACGATTACAAACAACGAAACAAAATTCAGCACACTTGCTATTTAGTAGTGGAGAGTACTGTCATCCTCACACTGATGGCTCATTTGGGATTTCCCCCCGGATGTTATAGCGTAAACAGATAAAGTGGATATGACATCATTGAAAGGTGACAAAAATGTAACACAAATGCAGAGATTTCTCTGGATTTAAAGAGTATAGGAAATGTTTTGGCAAATGTAAGTACACAATTTCAACAAAATATATAACATTAATGTTATTTCTATAGTTTTTTTTAATAATTAGTGCAGATATGTTACAAATTATATCTTTAAAACCGCCATTTAAGACCATGATCCAAGCATTCATTGTTGTCTGACCAATAAACAGCAATGTGTGTTATATACTGCACATTGAGTAAGGAGATCATCACTATTTTCTGCCACATATTCAACTACCCCTTCTATATTAGACCATTTAAACTAGAGGTTATTTCTGGTGAACTTGACACTGTGTCTCTGTCTCTGTCTCCGTCTCTACTCTGTAACTGTCAGATCACACAGGAAATCTCTGACAGCACACGCATCTTCAGACTACTGGGATCAGACAGGTGAGATACACACGCACACCAGCACGTACACAGTGTGATATGAACGAAGTGATACGTCATTGTTAACTTCCACTTTGCTGGTGTCTTACCACTGAAGACGTGTTGACTGTAGACATCCAGAGGCTGAGGACAGAGGCCTCTCTCTGCCCAGGTACAGTTGCTGCTCGCTGGCCGCAGGTGGCTCACAGACTCTTTCTGTCGGGACTCTCGACTTTGATCAGGAGCTTTGAGATCGTCTGAGTGGGGTTTGGATGGTGTGAGAGAGAGAGTGAGGGAGGGAGTGAGTGAGTGACTTTACGTCATGACACTATAGACACCAAAATCATGGTCTGATTCGACATACAGCCACTACATATCAGTTTCACAACACACAGTAGTTTTGAGCCCCTTCCATGTGAATATGATGATTTTGGTGCCTACTGTGTCATAACTGAGAGCTACGGCTGAGTTTTGAGCATTTGGGTCCCTGTTGAAACTTTCTTCTGGTTTTCTTGAGGATACACACGGCATTCCTTTCCTAAATAACAGCTTTTACAGGCTTTGTCCATCTGGGTTGCTGCTCGCCATGTGCCTATCTTGCTACAGTAAATCCTGGGTCCTAACATGTATTTTTACTTCATTTATGTGTTATGAGTGTTTTTGTCTGAGAAAATCTAACCTGTCAAAGCAGAATGGGATGTTTTCTTAAAGCTAGGTAAGCTAGGACTTTTAAATAGCTTAAAGGTCTATTTTCAAAAAAGAAGCCAGTGTCTGTAGCCATGTCAAAACTGTAATAAACACAACTAATCCTTTGATTTAGACCACATGAAATTATTGGCTGACATACCTGTCTGACACAAACCGCATCACAGAAAAATGGCATTTATTGTCCCACTACAGAACACCAGCTTTGATAATAGGTCCAACATAGAGTATCAATTTATCGATTAGCACCTTTTACCTGATATTTGGATATAAATTTGAAAACCCAAACCTTTAAATTAAATATTGAGTTCAGAATATGCAGCATAGAAGTGCATGAGACTGTCTGAAGTAATTAACACACAGTCCATTAGAGGGCGCTGTGATGTTGTTTTGCTGTGAAAATGTCTTCCTGAGCGAACAGTTATGACACCAGAGCATCTAAAAAGCAGGGTGTAGGAGAAAGGTACTAGGAAAAGTAGGAGTATTTCAGGCTCACTGTACTTCCCATGACTAATGTTAAAGGAATACTTCACCGATTTGCATTTAGCTTTGTATTACTAGAATAGGGGTAGTATTTTTGGAAATCTGTGCTTCCTAACCTCAGTTTCACCTGAGACGAGAAATATCTTCATTCTTTTTTTTGTTACGTGCCCACCAGTGACACTAGGTCCGAGGCTTGAAACTACAACGCTAATTCCACACATTTTAGACCCACTCGTAGGAGGACGGGACCTTAGAATGAATGATGTAACAAAGAAAAGAATGAAGATATTTCTCAACTCAACTGAGGTTGGGAAGCACAATTTTTCCAAAATAAAAACAGCTGTGTTTCTACTTCTTTGGAAAAAAATTGGATTGATTTACCCAGAAAGGAAAATGACTTATATTTATCAAGTCGACGTTGTGTATATTAAATTATAGCCTTGAATAAAATAGGATTTTCTGTTCAAACTGTTACACATTATTATTTGATACAATTTTAACCAGCTGCAGAAAACCACCCATATTGATGACATAATGATGTAATAATCACACATTTAATCACGATAAAACCTGCATATAGATATAAATTGGGCAGATGAAGGGTGTTGATTAAATCACTAGGGTAGGTATTGCTCATGATTTTCTTAATCAAATTCATTTCCATTTCTGATTTGAGATATTTCAGTTTTCATACCAATTTAGTTCATTTATGAAAGAGATTTTCCCAGAATTAATTCTGCAAATGGTACAAAATTTGTGGAAAGTGTGTGGAAATATTCTTGTTGTATTCATAGATGGAAAAGTAAGAAACAAATCTGAAGACTCGACTGTTATCTAAGCTGTAACTCTGAATTGATAATGGACCACATTCATATGAAAAGCCCTGTAAACTCAATTTTTTGTGTTTGACTCCTGATGCAAAGTGTAGGCTGCTATTGCTCCCTGTGCATACTCCGCAAGAACAGAGAAATTAGTTATTTTTCTTGAGGTGGCAAGAACAAGAACAAAGTTCTGGCATTCAGGACATTTCATACTTCACGAGAAACTCAAGTGCAGATCTCCTGGAAAGTCCTCATAGGGAGGCATTTTTTGCATTAACCAAGCCCACCTTAAATGTCTCGCCAATCACACAATAGTTGTTGATCACCACACAAAAAAAAAATTGTCAAGAACAAGCTGCAAGAAAATAATGATGACATTTTTTTCTCGCAGCCTGGACACAGTCGGTTCTTGCAGAGTATGTCCAGGCCTTTACAGACCCTGGCTTTGACAGGGATCCACAGACATAGTTTCCCTTGAAACTAAACTGGATGTAATGTTTGTGTTTTTTGATTGATGTGTGTGTGTGTGTGTCTGTATTGCAGAGTGGTGGTGCTGGAGAGCCGGCCTACAGACAACCCGACCGCCCACAGCAACCTCTACATCCTGGCAGGCCATGAAAACAGCTACTGAGACACACACACACACACACACACACGTACACAAACACACACGTACACATGCACCATCAACAGCTACACCACTAATGCAAACAAGGGAGCGAGCGGTCGAGAAATCCGCTCAGCCCAAACACACGCTAAACCCTTTCATCTTCTCACCCGGCCTGTCGGCAGTGTAACTGGAAAATGAGTAGTTCACTGGTGCGGATTGTGGATTCCCACTCGCAGAGGTTTAAAACGCACCAGAGTGTTTTCATGTGGATCAGGTCAACATGGTGTAGTAGGACAGCGGGTCGTGGACGAGGGTTCAAACGGCCTGCCAGTTCAGTGGTGCGATTATCTGGGGAATCTCTTCTCTGCTTCTTAAGAGTGACTTTAGCCCAGAACTCCAACAGCATCTACACCTTCCCCTGCATACTACACACTGGGAAAACAGCATCCTGCACAGAAGTTTGACTTCAACACTACGTCTACTACTAATTCTTGTACACACATTAGTACTACTGCTACTTTCACTAAAGCTTCACAGAACAGCCATCTTGCACAGAAAATCTCCTCTTTTCTCCTTTGTAGTTTTCTCCTCCGTCTCCTCCTCCTCCCCCCTCTTTACCCTTTCCTCCCTTTTTAAACTACACCTTTATTTATTGTGGCATGATGTAACTTTAACAATCAGGATGGCTTTCCTGTTTTATAATTATTATTATTTTTTTTTTAAAAGGATATAAAAGAGAAAGTGGACCCAAAACAAATCTCCGCCACCTCCACTAGAATCGAATTTCAGTACCCGCCACCCACCACCACACAAGTGCTTATTTGACCTCTATTTAATTCTTGTAAATATAAATGTGGTATTTTTTTGACAGAGACGAACACTAAAAAGACCGGTCATGTAGATAAGCGTGTGTATAGTTGCTCTGTATAATTGTGGAGGCTAGTAGAGACGGGACAGATGTGGAGGAGAGAGCCGGGGCAGCGGATTCACTTCCTGTTTCCCTGATCATGTGATGAAGTTCAGGAAGTGAGGAGTGCTGTGGTCTCCTCAGGTGGACAGCTCTAGCAGGCTAATATTATTCTAATATTGATCAGAAGCTCAGGATTGGACTGAGCAAACAGGAAGCGGCACTGATTTTCATTTTCATTTTGCATGCATCACCATCGAAAACTTCCTGCTTGTGTGTACCCTAGCAACTGTTGTCAGGGCAGCATCTGTTAATTTAAGTTTCCTGCTTTCAACATCATCTGTTTTTTATTATTATTACGTTTTAATCAAGCTTTTTTTCTTCATTGCTTTTTTTTATTGAACCACTGGTGTTAAAAATTTGCACAGAGGAGAAAAAAAAACGTATTTGACAAGCAAATGTGATGTCATTATATGACCTTGTGTGTATGCACAGTGTGTGTATATATATATTTGTGTTTGTGTGTGTAGACATAGAGTATGCACATACGAGTGCGTCGTGTACAGATCTGGACTTTGAGTGACAGCTGTGTTTCTGCCTCTTGGGCGGGAAAAAAAAGAGGATTGATTTACACAGAAAGAAAAATTACTTCTATTTATCAAGTCCACGTTGTGTATGTTAAATTATAGCCTTGAATAAAATAGGATTTTCTGTTTGATACATTTTTAACCAGCTGCAGAAAACCGCCCATAATGATGTAATAATCCCATTTTAATCCAGATAAAACCTGCGTATTGATAGAAATCGGGCAGATGAAGGGTGTTGGTTAAATCACTAGGGTATGTAGTGATACTGATACTTCAGTTTCAAACCAATTTTGCTCAGTGATAAAAGAGATTTTCCCAGAATTAATGCTGCAAATTGTACAAAATGTGGACCTTTAAACCTGGTGCATCGTTAAAAATATTGTTAAAAACTGACCTTGAAGTAGTTACATTAACACATTATTTATGAAGACCACACAGTGATCAATGGTGAACCTTAAAAACCCATACAAGTTCGAAATATACAGGCTAGAAGTGCATCAGACGGCTTCACGTAGTTACTAAGTTGTCCACCAGGGGGTGCTGTGAGTGCCGCTTTTCCCACATTTATGCTCTCAGACAGTCGTGACAGCAAAGCGTCTGAAAAGCAGTGTGTGGAAATATTCTTGTTGCCGTTAACTTGCAGTAACGAGAAACCCTGAATAGATAAAGGATCTCGTTCATATGAAAATCCCCGTAAACTACGTTTTTTTTATTTCTGTGTAACTCGTACATCTGCTTCCTGTGACTCATGGCTGTGGCTTTTAAAGGCCAACATCTGAGGGCTCACTCGTGCTACACGCATGTAGCCGTGCACCGTGTGGTTGTGGCATGTCGTGTGTAGCAGAGTCCGCACGTGTGGCAGTACAACACTAACTGGACTCTACAAGCTGTGACACTAGAGGACGAGAAACACTAGTTTAGCAAAAAGCTACGACGCCATCTCTGCTTGCGACATAGCATGAGGCTTCATTCATTCATCCAAGTAGAAATGTATTGTTCTTCTTTTGTCACCACGGATACAGACGTGTGAGCCATAGCAACCAGCCAATCGGGTGTAAGATCGGCAAGTGAAGGAAAACACAAAACACCATCGCTATAGTAGTTTAAATGTGATAAATAATCGCAGCTGTGGCAACAGTGATTTTCTCTGGTTTTCTCATTACACGTGCAAAAACATGTCTTGTGCTTCATTTTATGCTGGACTCGCCAATGCTGGACTGTAAAGTCACGTTATGCGCTGAAGTTTTATAGGTCTATGCTTTTTTCATTGGTCTGTCGAAGCTGAAGTTTAGAAGAACAAGAGCAAATCCAGTATTGTCTTGAAAATTGAAGTTGTTACAGCTCTGTCGACGTTGTCGCTGGCTGTCACAGAGCCGGTTGTAGAAATGGTGTGTCACCGCGTTGGGAGTTAAAGAATGGGTTTCTGCTCCTTGTCAGTGATGGAAAACACACCGATGCCCCTAACACTCCATCATTCTCCTCCTGAACTGTGCGGATTCAAATTATTTGTCTACTTACAATTAGGGATGGGACGATACCACTTTTTGTGTCCGATATCGGTGTCACAAACTCGAGTATCTACCGAGACAGAGAACTATGAAGCTGTTAACAACACACTTCAAAGACATAATTCTCCAACCGTATGACACAAGTGTTGTTCTCCCAAAAAGAAGGAATTACAGCCCAAACATGAATCGGCTAAAATGCTTTTGCAGATGCTTTTGTGAATAGTGAAGCATGCAAAATATAGGATTGAATCGGATTTGTACATCTCTTAACTGTCCGATATCCGATCCAGTGATTTTGACCAGAATCGGACCGATACCGATTCCCATCCCCACTTATAACCACCCTCGGATTGTTGGTTTGCACCTGGGGAAAAAAAGTAGCTGTCACAGATATTAATCATACAACACACCGAACTGTTGTGTAGTGAGTTGGGAGCAGAAACTGTCGTCCTGTACATCAGACACTATATGCTGTTAGCACTACAACCACACATCAGTCAATTAAATCTGTTTAACTCAACAGACAACAACCAAGTGTTACATAAAAATGGGCATAGTCTCCTGGTTTGAAAACTTAAGATCAGGAATTGGGACAGTAAAGATTTAACGGTCTCAATTGCTAGTTTCAGATCTTCCTCAGTAGAACATGAAGTCATTGTTGTAAGTTATGTTCCAAATTAGAGGACAATGCATAATAAAGAAAGGCACCGGTGTGGAATCGTCCAGTAGGAGCCTTGTTGTAGGTGAAAACTAATAATCTCAAGGCTTCACACTGAGGGGCTGCAAGATTATGTCCATTTTTATACACGGCCTGTGGTAAAAAGCCAGAAAGAGAACATGTAACCTTAAAAGAAATGGGTAATTCAGTAGCCATTGTTTTGATTTGACTTGAAAGTAAATCACAGCCCCACTTCCTGATGCCAAGTTCCATTTACACAATCAGGTCATCACCTGCCAATATTTTTATTTTTATCTGTTCGTTCATTCATAAAAAGTTATTCAAATTCTCTTCATAGTAACGCATTCACATTAGGTCAAATTAACCACTTCCTGTTTTTAAACGCTCACTTCATTCAGTTCGATCGATCGTCCACCTTTTTGTTTTAGCAGTGTCTCATGACCATTTCATTTAATCGATTAAAAAAAACATTCCTTTACATTAAGTCTCTCCTTTATGTCAAAGAACACATAGTTTGTTTATTTTACTTTTTTTCTTTTTTTTTTTTCTTTTAATGCAATGCCAGAATATGTTGTTGAAACCTTTTATGGCTAAATCTAGATGTTAGTCTACCTCGCGGTGAGTCCCCGGCGAAGAGTAAAGCTTTGTGTCTGACTCAGTGAGCAGCGGCCGTCAGCTGTGTGTGAGATTAGTGTCAAACAAAAACATGTCGCTCCCGTGAGTCGATGTCAAACAAACAAAAGCTGAGCTCAGATTTTCTTTGCAGCTTTTTCTGTTTCCTTAAATACCCATTCACTTTGAATTGTTTTTGAAATAATGAGATTTCTACTCTAAGGAAAATCTCATGTTCACTGATGTGCGTATGTATGTATTGATTTTACAAGCAGTTGATTTTTATTTTATTTTCCTTTTTGGGTTTGGTAATTTTCACATATTGGAATATTGTTCATTCTCGCAGAATAACAATAGGTTTCCATGGGAATGGGTGATGCTTTGATGACTCCTAATTCTAATTAGACACAAAATTAATCTCTAATCCTGCTAAGCAAACTTTTATAGTGACTTTATGTTTGACACCCTCAGGTACACCTGGGTCAAATCACGTGGTGGTAATTCACAGGGATTGCGAATCGTGTTAAACTTCACGTAGGTGTTTCTCCAAGCAGATTAAAGTAAGCATTAGATATTTGCAGGTTTAAGCCCCCGATAATAAACCAAGACGCGAGTCTCCTCTGTTCTGTCGCTGTTACGTCACCTCTGTCTTTTGTTGTCATAATGCAATGCACATGTTATGAAATGTATATAGTGTAAAATAAAAAATGGGTTTGTTTTACATACTGTATAATTGCCTATATTTTGTTTCAGAAGTGTAACAGATTTATGAGATGACAGGTTAACACATTAAAAAGAAGGAAGTGAAACCAGCCGGCGTCGTGTGCTCGTTTCTGACGGAGCTGCAGTGTGTGAGTCAATGCCAAGTATAAATAGATGTCAATTAAATTGAAATGTCTAATAAGTGGAAGAGGAAAGAAAAGGACATTATTTTGGTTCTATTTGTTTTAACATGTGTTTATTGTGCTACTGAAAACCTTAGCCCTAACACAGTGGTGTCTAGATTGGAGGGGAAAAAAGTGGTAAAAAAAAAAACCAACTGTTAAGTAGCAGGTGGGCAATAAGAGCTTAAAGTTACAACACAATATCCCATCCTGATATTGCAATTAAGACTTTCTCGACAACCAACGTATGGACTTCCTGTGTGGTTCTCCATCTGCACTACATCTGAACAGCAGGCGCTTTAGAGAGTGGTGAATTCGGCGGGGAGAATCATTGGGATGAGAATTTGCCGGAGATCTCCTCCGCCTGTACCAGCCATTGTCTAAGGAGGGTGCACAATATCCTGCGCCGTCCAGCACATCACCTGCTCCGTTTGCTGCCCTCAGGAAGAAGATACAGGTCCATCCAGGCCAGAACCTGCAGACGGAGCCACAGCCTGGACCCCCAAGCAGTGAGGTTGTTTTATGGCCCTCGACACGACACGGTTTAGGTTGCATTTCCACTACAAAAAAAGTACCTACTCAACATGGGCGGGGTCTTCACGAGTGACCCTAACCAATAAACACTTTACCCTCTCTCTCACCACACACCAACCTCCCACAAACACCACCAATAAATCTAAAATTAAGGTAAAAAGGAGACAGTTATACATCATTTTTAACTAGTGGTGCAACTCAAAAACTGGTTCAAGTACTGAATTGACTTCCTGCTAAATGAAACGCACTGATAATGACTCCTGTTTTCATAATAATTTATTGAACAGATTTTCAGCATTGACCTTTCTTTGACCATTCCTGGTGCCTCATTCATCTTCCAATAACAGAATTCTATTCAGGTCAACAACAACGAAACGTTTTAACATAATGGAAAATATATAGAATAATCGTTTTTCTCCTAACTGTGCAGTATGATAATCTGTGTGTATAGCTTAAGAAACTAAGCAGCTGCAAATGTCAGCGAGAAGCATAAGGGGGTTAAAGGTGTTAGTCATGTGAAACTGGAGGCTCAGCAGAGCTATTTGTATGTACAGTGTGCATGTGCATGTGCATGTGTATGTGTGTGTATACAATGTTACTCCAGTCTGACTTGAGACTTGCTTGACTAACGCTGGTAAAAGACTCGACCTGACTTGGACTTGACTCTCATGACTTCGGGCTCGTTACTTGAAATGATTTATGGCATATTTACATTTTCTCAAATATTGAGGCATTACCATTTTTGAAACAGAAAACATTGGGTGCCTGAACCTGGCAACCGAGCCACAATGACACCACTACACACTTCAAATCCCACAATGGAAGGTAAGACAGGATGTCCGTTGGGTGCTACTTTAGGCTAATGCTAGTTAAGTCATGGTCGGTTAAAAGAAAATAGTGTCTGAGAACCAGTGGGGGGAAAGAGTAAAGAATTACAGAGTAAAGACTGAAAACTGTTTCTCTCGGTCGACTTTTGTTCCAGGATTTTTTGGGTGTGGCTTGATGACACGCAGAAGCTTAACTCCTCCTCAAAGCCTTTCATGATATACAAACCCCTGGTTAACCCATTCACTCATTGGTAACTGCACATGCGCACACACAAGTAGTTTGGTCCCCGAGCATTTTAGGTTAATATTATGTACAAACACAGCTGCTTGTCAGAGCACAGGATGTTGCTGAATTTGGCATGATTTAAAACCCCATCTTTAAAAAAAATAAGCTCCAATTTTAAACACAATTGCCAAGATGGTTAGTAACACATTCTCCTACCACTTTACACGCACTTTAGTAATCTACACAGACTTAAAACACCTGGTCTTTCTGGCATTACAATCAAAACTTTCCCTCAGTGAGAGAAGCAGAGGCACGACTGTGTTTTCTCATGAACGTCAGTATGAAATGTAAAGAAAAAATGCTGCTTTAATAAACTGCTCAGACCTGTACAATATTTATACAGTAAGATAAGTGTTCACGTAGCTTTTGTGTGCTTAAGCGTGGATGACCAGTGTGTGACAGAGGGAGGTTCATACAGCTGTGCCACGGTTTATCTCCAGATGAACTAATTTCTTCCCCGGCATCTCGCGTTCACTGCTGTTGTGGTTCTCTGGTGTTTTCTCACCTCCCTTTTCTTTCTTCTCATCACTGCTTCTGTTAGGAAGACACAACATTCTTTATGATCTACTGAATATCGCTGTGGTGTTTTAGTCTTTTTTTCTTTGGTTAGAGGTGGTGTCTTTTCAGTACTTCGTTTCTACATTTCTACAATTTGCCACCTGCCTTTTAAAGCAGTATTGAGTACCGAGCACCATAGACTGCATATTAAAAATGGACGTCATCTTCCAGTTTGTAAAGTGAAGCCAAGGAAGGAGGAGTGAAGTATCAGTTAGCCACAAGGGGGCGACTTTGCTGGTTGTGAAAAGAACTTGAAATCTCCAGTAAAAGGATCCTCTTCTTCTTCTCACTTGTTAATGAGTTCATGGTCTCAACTGCTTCAATAGAACATGATGAGAATTGTGTAAATTATACTTTAATTTCAAGGAAAATAGATGATAAAGTATGGGGCATTATGTGTGGACACCAGATGAACAGCTGGTATTGTCCAATAGGAGCCTGTTTGCAGGGGACATCTGTGAATTCACAGTCTCATAAAATTCCTCCTATAGGGGTCGCCACAGCAGATTATCTGCCTCTATCTTGCCCTCTCCCTAGTGTCCTCGGAGTTGTTTTTGCAGCCACATTTGATATGTTGTTTTACATGATGTGTTGTGAAAATGTTGTAACAAGTTGACTTCACTAGCAGAGAAGTTCTCTACTCTCTGCTGAGGGACAATATATTAAAAGTAGCTTTGGTGCAGCCATAAAGGTGCACATCGTCCAGGCTGTCAACTAAAAATAAATCCAAATAAAGACCACGGCCATTTTTATTGACAGTCTATGCCAAGCATCTTATAATTTTACATAACCGATCTCACTTCTTCTTGAAGAGTCTCTTGAACGAGCTCCTGAAGCCTCCTTTGTCCTGTTTCCGACTCCTCTCACTGAACGCTGAGTGGTTGATCTCCTCAGTCCCACTCCTCCACTTTGACTCGTCCCCCCAAGACTGGATCCCAGAGTCCTGTTGGGGCCAAAGGAAAGATTACAATTACTTCAAGTATAATCCGACTACATTTGGAGTCATTCATTCACGTTTAAATCTTGTTATTGGTTTAAAAAAGAGAGGGTTAAATATTTGGTGACACCCACAGTACTGAGCAGTCCATGAAGATCATCGCTCTGTTTGTCTGTGTCCACTCTGTTCCCCAGTGGACTGTGGACCTTACGGGATGGGGTTGGACACCGATTGCTGCCTTTACTGCCCTGGCGCTCCAGCTTAGCGTGACTGCCCAGTCCAGCTCTTTGGATGTGGTTTGACAGAGGTCCACTATCCAGTCCACTCACTGTGGTCTCCATCTGAAGGCCATTCAGGGACTAGACAGCAGAGCAGACATGTGTGATGACTTTTACACAGGTAAAACTTATTATCTTATTGCACATAAGCACATTAAACCTCACCTTGCTTTTACGCTGGCTGGCCTGAAGGGGGCGATGCTGATTGTGGCGCATCATGATAGCTTCGTCTGGGGACACACATCCTCGGTTGGGCAGTTTGCTGTAACCGCCGCCTCGACTTCCACCGTTACCAAAGACATTATGTGTGGACGACACACTCGCTTCCATTGCGTGACGTGATGCTGACGGGCCTTTGGGGCATTTGACGAAGGCAATATCAATGGAGGAATCTGAAGAGCCGGATGAGCACCGGTCAAACATAGAGACATCGTGGAGGGAGCCTCTGTCCTCCTCATAGAGGCTCTCCATCCCTGGAGGGTCTGGAGGGAGAAGGAACTCTCCAAGAGCATCAGCCAGAGCAGAACCAGGCTGAACCTGACGGAAGTCTGCAGGTCTGGAGGGAGGATGATGCTGGCATGACAACGACCTCTCAGATGCTTCACTCTCTGGGATTCTGACAAGACCTGTGAGACAAAGATTGGCTGACTGGTTAAATGACTAAATAGGTCTTCCTGTAACAGGCTGAACCAGAGTTCATCAAAGTGTAATACTATCAAGCAAATCCACAATATGACACTGTAGAAGCTAATGTGAGATCAGACCTGTTGGGTTATGGCTGCGTGAGTCCAGATCAGGACTGAAGAACGATAGGTGGGAGGGCCACTCGGTGTTGTAACAATGTGGTTTAGGATCCTGCTCCCAGTCCTGGAAACGGTGAGACTGCATCTGCTCCAGGAGGCGCTGTTTGCTGTGCTTCGCCTGGTTTGCATGTTCCCTGTTCCGAATAAATGATGCATATTCAAGCAGATTCATCAACCTTGTTGCCATTTACAGCAAATTAGTTCAAACCTAATGTATGTTAGAACAGATGCACAGTTAGTAAGTAAGTTGCTAATTCAAAATAAATTGAGTTGGATTCCCCCACATTAGCAGAAGAAGACTAACACAGAACTTGCTTCCTTCATCTGAAACCAGGATCTGTCAAGCAAAACTATCAGACCTGACAACATCTGTGTGTATACACCGGCAGCACAGTGGCAGGTGGGGACAAGAAGTGTTTATCCTGTCATACTGCTAGTTAACCAGGTTTTGTAAGTAGTTGGATTCATTTCTGATACTTTTCTAGGTGCTTCTTTGTGTTTTCAGTGTTTTCAGTCATATCCCATCCTGTTTGCAACCGTCTTGCTTTACTAGAGCAATGTTTCTGTTGCTGAGAAACACACAGAGAGATGTGTGGCACTGAAATACTTATAATCAGCAGCATGGGTCCTGATTTGAACATGATTCAAAAGTTATGCACGACAGTTTTAAAACTGTTAACTAGATTAACTATTGTGGCAGATTTGATTATTCTTTACTTTCTCAAACCGTCAAGAAAAATGTGATCATCGTTCAGAGGACGTGGCGGCTGTCTGGATGTTTTGCTGCCCCCTTGTGGCTACATTGATTGTTTCTTCACTGACTGAATGACCTGGATCATAAATACTTACAGCATGGCACTGCTGCATGGATACGGTGAGCCAATGTTGTTTGCTTTAATTCCACTCTCCACTGTTTTTAACAGCTGCTTCATGGTCGACCTGCAGGGGGCGCACAGCACAATGAGCAAACAGCTTTAATCAGTGCATTCATACCCGTGATAGGGCTGCAACGATTAATCGATTACTGAATGAATATTTTTTTTTAAATAATGAAAACATTTCAGATATTTCAGCTTCTTAAATGTGAATATTTTCTGGTTTCTTTGCTCCATATGACAAAGAAATCATTAAAACCGAATCTTTTTGGTTTGTGGACAAAACAAGACGTTTGAGAGCATCATCATTATCAGGTTTGGTCAACACAGATCAACATTTTTCAACATTTTCTGACATTTTACAGATCAAATAAATGATTCATCAAGAAAATAATCGACAGATTAATCAATTATGAAAAGTTGCAGCCGTAACCCATAATATAGTAATATAATAAAATATCCAGCCTACTCTAAAACTGACAATGTGTAACTACAGTTATTTTATTAGGGACAAAAGAACATTAGTAGCAAATGTTTCATCCTTAAATTCAGGCTTTGTGTGTGATTTTTACAAATAAACTCAAGATGTCTTTTTTTTTTCCAACCTCTTCTGTTATTGTTTTTTTTTGTCATGTGTTCATTTCTGACCTCGTCACCTCCTTCTGGTTGTGCAGCAGGAGCTCCTGGTTGTGTTGGAGGAGGTTGTGATATTGAGCTGTGAAAGACTGAAACTGCTGGATGCACACCAGCAGCAGGTAGTAATCTGGGTGCTCTGCCTCTGTCTGCCTCAGCAGCCCCTGCACACACACAACATATAACTCGTTGGATTAGCAGATTATGGCATTTTAAGGTGAAATCCAAGTCATTATATATGTATGTTGTATGTACCTGTAGCAGCAGCAGGTACTCTGGGATCCTCTGAACAGGCTGAAGCAGTAGAGTGTGGAGTGATGGTTTGGATTCGTCGCCCATGATGTCACTCTGACAACAGCAGAGAAGAGCGTGGATTGACCAATCAGGATTGAAGGACAAAAGTATGACTTCATTCATTCATACATTTATGTACAGCTGTCATATACACGTTAAAGATCCAGTGTGTAACATTTGTGTTTGTACAGCAGCACAAACAGCCAGAGAGTGTGTATTTTGAAGTGTGGAACCTCATCAGCTGATTGGTGACTAAAACCAGTGTGGACGAGGACATCCTTTCTGGTATGTGAAGGCCACCGTAGTTCCCTGACTCGCTTGGGAAAGGGAGGGGGGGCAGTTTTTAGCAAGTCTCACCATTAGATGTCACACATTTTTACACACCTGACCTTTAAGTGTAACCTTTTCCTGAGGATGGATTCAATATTTTTCAATCACAAGCCACAGTGTCCTGCCTTGAGCTTTGATGTCATGACATCATGTGTTCCCGTCTTGTGTTTTACCTCCAGGAGGGCAGACGATTTCATGGAGCTGGAGGCAAGCATGGTGACGACTGACAAACAGTCCGGGAGCTCCTTCAGGTAGGAAATGTAAAAGTCCAGGAAATCACTCTGTGGGTTAGAGACACAGAGTTAATGTACATGTGTGAGAGAGCAACCTTTTTATGACATGACAAAACATTTTTGTCTCTCTTCCACACTCTGCTGTGAGTGTGTAATAAGGTTAATTAGGTAGGTGTTCACACCAATTATTGCATTTCCTCCCATTTATTCATGACTAATCAACCACACAGTGGCTTTAACATAATATACTTATTAGCTGCACCGTAAAGTGACTTTCAGTTAAAGTTCATTTGCCACCAGCACCTTCCTGAGCACAGAATACATTAGAAAATGTCTATGGCATTTATTTATTTCAGTGTACTCAAGTGCACACAACACACATGTTTCATAAGAGCTATCCTTGTTCTTTAGTAGGAGTCACTTGTTTTTCACTGCATTTTCACTGCTCAGCTTGGTGCTACTAGAACTTGACATTTCATTTAATGTAGGTCACTGTAGGTCAATCATTCTGATTTATTCTGAAATAGTGAGTTGCAAGGCCACAAGTGTAGACCATATATAAAAATGGATATAGGGAGAAAAAAAAAGTACCAGTTAGCTGCCAGACTTCACTGGTTACAATAATAACTCAATTTAAATGTAAGTTTATAGGAAAATGAGCACTTGACAGCTAGGGTAAACAATTACCTGAGGACTTCATCGTCTCAATCACTAATTTCATCTTGTTCATTATCGTATGATTTTGTAAATCATGTTCCCATTTAGAGGAAAATAGATGATAAAGTATGGCACATGAGTGTGATTGACAGCTGCTATCGTCCAATAGGAGCCTCATGGTAGGTGATATTAATCTCCAGTTCCAAAAACTGTCATGGCGCTGGTCAAATGGTGAATTTCAAGGCTTTAAAACGGGAGTTGATTTTATAAACAGAAGACTTCATCCACAAATAAGATGGAGGTCCAGATCTTTAGAAATAGTTTGTTTCAAAATCAAGGTCAGTCCATGGTCATGTCCATGTTTATCACGTGGACAGAAATAAAAGTTAAAACACTTTACGATAGAAATGGAAAATCCATTTGAAATGCACATTGCCTGCAGCTAAAAGGTCAAATACATGCACTGTTCTTTGTACATGCACTGTATTGTTCCTTTGTAGTCCTATTATTACCTCTTTGCTTGTGAGCCTCATGAACACATCCCCCATAATGCCTTGCCATTGGCACTTGAGCACGCGTTCCTGGAGAGTGTGGAGGAGCTCGAGGTGCTGCTGGATCAGAAACCTCAGAGAGCTGGGGAATGGACTGAAGACGGACAGAAAGAGTTCATAAAGACGTGTGTTTTACAGCTTTTACAGATGTTTCAGTGAATTATTGTTAGTAATCTGACAATAAACGTCCTTCATGGCTCTGCTTTCACAAACCTGTTAAACTTTCTGACAGTTACTGTGAGATCTTATGTGACAGACATCTGGCAAGAGGTAAATCAAGTTAAAACAAATGCAATCATTTACAAAAAACGTTTGACCCAGTTTAACAGTTGTACTTTTTTAGCAGCACCTTTGCTCATTGGGACCACGTGTGCTGAAGCAGAGATGTGATTGTATTAGGGTCCTTTAAAAAGAGTATCTTCTCTGTTTCCCTGGTGTTTATAACCTGCTTTTATTTGATTTGTTCATTTCCTGTTCTCCCCTATTTAGACGCTCTCAAATTAGATCAGTGGCAGCTCCTGAAATAAACTCCAAGTGTTGACATGTGTGCATGTAAGAGACAGATGGACAAAGAGAGAACTTCTGCAATGTCTGGTTTATTCTGTGTTTCCACAGGGCATGTTTACCTTCTTATAGACCTCAATAAAGTTTGGATTTCTCCTTTATGAGTTATCTTCGTGTCAGCTGTTAGATCATTTCTGTCTCTATTTTTGATCTAGTCTATATAAATGTACATTTTTAACACATTTTTGTGTTTAGTCATGTGGTGAGCTCATAGTCGTACCGTTTGTCTTTGGATGGCAGCGCCTCTGATCCATTGAAGGAGATGTTGGCCTTCAGCAACAGAGACAAGTGGGAGACATAAACTCGCTCTGACTCCAGCAGCTCCAGAGCTGCTCTCTGCCTCTTATCTGCACAAACACACACAAACACAAACACACACACACAGCTCAGTGGTTAAATCAGTCATCACAATGCCTCTGAGCAAGGTACCAACCCCCATTGCTGCCCAGGAGCTGCTTCATTCTAGGAAGTATCCTAGTAGAGGATGGGTTAAATTCAGAGAAAGAATTTCCCTAAGGCGATTAATAACGTATGAGAAAAACAAAATGTTTCCTCTTATTCTGAATAATTTGTTTTCTTCTTTAACTCCAGTAGTCATCAGACACGTTGTTGTACTGGCCTGATAATTGAAGACTGATAATGGCAGTTTGCAACTTAAAGGGGATGTATTATGCAAAATAAACTTTTTAATCATTTTAATACTTATATTTGGGACTCTAGAGGCCCTACCAGTCGCTAAAGTGTGGAAAAAGAATACTCAGTCCTTTTTTAGTGGCCCCCCTTAGTGTAAGTGTAAGTGACTACACCAAAAATCATAATTTTGTCCTACGTACATTTATTTGTCCAGTGTGTAATTAATTTATTTGTTTAAATCTAATGTTTAAACTTAGACAAGTGTGTCAGGGAACTACGGTGGCCTTTACGGACCAAAATAGATGGCATTCTACTTTGTTTGTGAAGACAGCTTCTGCTTCAAAATGCACAACACAAGCCTGACTGGTGGGTCCAGTTAGGTTTGTGTTCTGCATTGCTGCTGAAGAAACAAGATGGGGGGGGGGGGGGGGGGGGGGGTTATTCTAAGGCTATGAAAAGCCCAAACAAATCTATATTTTAAAGCAATTATACACTTACACAAACATGGTCATGGGTATTTCTGCCAATAAACCCTCCTAAATGTTACACACTGGACCTTTAATGGTAAGCTAGTAAGATAATGGTAGCCTTATATTTATATATTCTGTGTGTGTTAGTGTTTGACATGAGAGTGACAGTCAGTGTATGTTAAAAGTCTGATTTTAGTTACACTAAGGCAATAATTTGGTTTCCTTAATGTCATTTGAACACGTTAGTCCAACTAAAATCGAGCTAGTCTTAGACAGACTAACATACCTGGATAATGCAATTCATAGTCTGATTACTCCTGCATGTATACGCTTAGTCGGACTGGAGTCAGTCAAACAACGAGATGGCGTCGCTGAGGACGAAAGCTAGAGAAGATCCACTGACAAAGAGACTTTAGCACCACAGCACGATCCGTCTCACCGTCCATCTCACTGTTTGTTTTTCTGTGACATAAAGGTCAACATGAAACTGATTCAATACACACTAGCTTACAGAGAGATACAGACGAGTCAGACGTACACAGCCAATAAATAGATTTTCTCCTCCGCATGTATGCTCGGGCTCGGCAACTTGTCTGATTGCCTGACTCAGTTGGACTACGGCCTTAGCTCGATTGCACGGCACATGTAAACGTACTGACTGATATTGTTTTTCTTCCTCTTGTCAAGACAGCAAATGCATCACATGTGTATAAACTGAGATATCTAGTGTTGCAGCAATGGTAGCAGCAAAATCAGCATCACGTGTAGCAGCCGCAGTAGCAGTAGTGTGATACCAAATGGCAGTTAGTGACATAAGCATGTAGATAATGTAGTGGGTTTGTTACTGTTTTCAGTCTGGCTGCTGAGAGTGTCCACGTCGTCTCTGCTGCACTTCCTCTCTCCCCATGTTGGAGACATGGACAGACAACCTCTCTGCTGCAGCTGAGACTCCTGCTCAAAGGTAGACGCTGCAACACAAACACCCACGGAGAACACAGTTATATAATATTGACATGTACACATCTCAAAGGTCCAGGGTGTAAGAATTAGTGACATTAAATGGTATAGTAACAGCGCAAGATGGCAGTCTTCATAAAGCAAGGCCCTTGCTATGGAAACTAAACAACATTACAAGTGATTACACACTTTTACAAACATGGGTAGTACATTTAATTTCTGCAAAACAAACAAGGCTCCACATCAGACTGGATGTTAAGAGCAATGCTGCACCTGTTCCAAATTTCAACTAGCCCACGTTCACTTGTTCCTTTTTTGAAAAATAAATAGACTGCTGTTGTTTGTTTGTTTTTTTTATATCACAGTTTCAATAAAGTATTAAAATTCATACTTTTAAAGTGAAAATCACACGTGGATGAATGAACCACTTTTTACGAACTCCTGTTGGTAATTAAAATATGCAAAATAGTTGATATTGTTTGCAGTCACACCATCCAAATAGTGTAACCACTACACCATGTTCACTTCTTTATCACACTTAAACCTATGAAAACAACTTATGTTAAACACAACTTCTATTATTGTAAGGAATTCCGACACTTCATTTATTTGTTATTGTTAATCCTCATTTATATAATGTAATTCATATACCTACATTTAATCCATTTCCCAGATTGGTTAATCATAATAGCATAGTTATCATCATAGTTGTGTATTTTCTTCACATGGGCATTATTATTTGATTTGTATATTAAATAAATGCTTATGTAAACCTCATCCCTAATAAACAAATCACGTCATAACACAGCCTTCAGTTCATGACACACCCAGCTCATTCAGACAGAAAATCATTCTTAAGTTGTAAGTAATGGGATGTAATTCACTTACATTTGAAGGTTATTTGCTAACAAACAGGCAGCCACATTTGGAATCTTATGTCATCAGTCAGAAAAAATCACACAGATTCTCAGATGAATTCTGCTTTTTCTATGCTTTATATCTTTAGCACACGTTAGTATATGGCTGGTCTGACAACTGCAGCCTGGTCCTTGTGGACAAAAAGGTTCAATCCTGGCTTTCTGTTACTGAACACACCCTGTGTAAATTAAGTGTTACAGAAGAGATTATGATGATTATGATACAGAAACTGCAGGAACAGACTCACTCTGTGTAAATGTGTTGCCTCGCTGTGGTGATGACCCACTATGTGGCAGACTGGAGAACAGGTGATGAATAACACTGAGCTCTGATTGGCTGGGCACACAGATCTGTTCGTCCCCTGAAGCCATCAGCACGTCTGCCTTGGAATGATTTCTACCATTGGACCAACAAGTTCAGTCAAAGGAGAAGCAGAAAGTTACACACAAATATAATGTCTTTCACATTCAGTACTTTGCTGCTCAAAGGCCCTTAAATGGTATTAGTGGTTATTGTAGTGATTACTATAGGTCAGCCTTGTGCCCAATTTGAAATATTAAAATCCTCTGAGGTCCAAACCTGAACCTTGAATTACAACTCTGATCAAAACTCATGACTAGGATCAATAATTCACATGTACATATATATGTACTATATATATAATTGCTTTCATGTGAAAATGGGAATACAAACATTCCGATTAATAATCAGTCCCCTTCACTTTAGTGTGATAGACCTGCACTGTGTAAACACACTGAGAGATATAACCCATTTAACTTAATAACATATTTCTCTGTTTAACAAGTGCTTGTTCTTTGCTAAGAAGATTAAAAGCACAACTGGTTATTGTGAAAATACACATAGATTTTTATATTTGATGATTTGATTTATTGTAAGATACGATAAGATGTTTAATGCTAATAATAAGTCACTTTCAGACGGTTCAAAAAAGGTTCCCTCAAGACATGGAAGCAAATTTGATTTCAGTTCAAGTTTATTATCAAATATCAATTTAAAAATGTGTACGTCACTTTTTTAAAAAAAGTGATTTGTAATGCTGTGTTTGAGGGATATAACTACATTTTTAAGTATGTGACTATTACTATTGTGCTGCTACTACTACTACTACTACTACTAATAATAATGATAATAACAATAATAATAATAATAAACTAGTTTCTTCAACTTACATTCAGGATCGTTATCGCATGATTTGAAACCTTTTCATTTTGGTAACCTTTTGTCCATATTTTCCAGGACTTTGTAACATAGATAATCAAAAAAAGCATTTTAGTAAATTAAAAATAAATGTGTATATGTCTCTGTCTGTGTGTCCTTACTTCTGTATATGTAAACATACAGTATGTGCGTGCGTGTGTGAGTGTTTCAATCATACCTCTGTTGAAGAGAGATGATGTCATTGGTGTTTTCCGCCTGTAGCTGTAGCTCCATCCTCCTCTGAATCTCTTTCTGTTTGCTGGATACATCTTTGATTTCATGCAAAGCCACGTTCAGCTCCTCCTGCAAATATATGACACCAAGGAGCTGCATAAGTGTTAAATCAATGCTATCAATCAAAAATTCTCCCATGAAGAAAAGATCTGGCACAAATCCAGAGGCAACTGTGCAGAGGCTTAATGTGAAAGTTAAATTATGAATAAGTCACTTCTTTGTAAGATGGCGTGTGTGTATGTGTGTGTTTACCTATAAATCTAATAAGGAAGCATACATTCCACGGCCTTACATTAACCTCTGCACCTCTCTGTGAAGACTCTCTGCTGTGTGTGTATGTTTTTTTTTACTGTGCAGCATCTCCAGCACCTTGAAGGTGTTGAGCGAGTTCTTGAGGCCCATGATCTTATCATCCACATCGGTCTGATGGGCCTGAATCTTCTCCTCCAGGCCTTGGTCCCTGTGACGCAGCTCGCAGAGCTCTGTCAGAGCAGAGTGGAGCCCCTCGCGCAGCTCAGCCACCAGGCCCTGCAGCTGCATCACGACAGGAGAACATAATGTTCAGCTTCAAAGAGACACGTATATGAATAAGGAGATAAATGGTGTATTTAGAGTTTATATTTAAGTCCATACTGAGCATGAAAGAAGTTCAGCTGTTTGCGTCATTCTGAGCCTTTGAGTTAATAAGTTTATTATTATTTTTTTTGCTTCAGGGTTGTTGTTGTAGTACTTTTAAATGCAATTTTTACAGTCGTAATTTAATGATTTATTTGAAGGCAACATATAAAGTATTGGATTAATCTAAAAGGCTATTTGGAGATACTTTATTTTGTATCCTGTGTAGTTTCAGTATATTCTCATTATTTTTTATTCTGGTGGTATTTTAATGGTCTCATTAATTCCTTATCTGTATTGGTTTTTTCTCTCTCTTTGTTCTAGTAGCTTGTACTATTATTAACATCTCGTAATAACGTCCTCTTTTCTGTCTTTTTGGTCGATGAATATCTGTAGTAGCTTAGTTCTGGTTCTGGTGATCTTCATTTGGATCCTTTTCTGTGCAGAATTTGGAGAGAATTCACTTGTTTGACATGAATCATTTCCTAATGATAATAATATATATACATATATATATATATATATATGTTACCTGCCTTCCTTTTCTCTGCCATTCCACTCTTTCCCTTTCCACATTCATAGCTGATTGAATTTATTCAGCGGGGATAAGTGAATCAGCTCATGGGAACATAACATGGGTCGAGTGGCTCTCTCATGCCCTATCGTCCTCCATCTCTCTTGCTCGCTTCTCCTCAGTCATGTGAAAGGCATCATGCAAGAGACTGAATCGAGCGTCTGTTCTGTTTTGCCTTCTGCCCTTCTTCCGGTCTAATGTGATAATGATCAGCAGTTGTCAGTGCCACTGTATGCCCGTTCACCGTGGAGCTGTGGATCAGCTTACAGATGTTGTGATGTGCGATTAAATCAGTTGTAACGGTATAACCTACATTGTGGTCAACACACCAATTCAGGGATGAGGATGAGAGCGTTGTTCTTTAAATGTCACTACTGGCAAAAGTCAGTTTGTTTCATTCTTGCTGCTCGGCTCTTCTGTGTCTTGCTGTGATGTGTTAATAAATGATCTTGTTCAAATGTCATGAGACCCAGGAAACAATAAAACGAGCGTTCACACACTCTATTTCCACACCGCGTGCAGTGTGATCAAAGCGAATGCCGTTTCACCACTTTCCTCATGGTTTTACCCTCAAGCTGAGGAGATTTATTAGAGAATTAGTTGGAATTACAAGTGTTTAGAGCAGTGGACACAGTACAAAACATGTAATCTAGATATGAAAGCAAATTTGATTTCAGTTCAAGTCTATTATAATATCAATTTAAAAATGTGTACCTCACTTTAATTTTTTTTAAAGTGCTTAATAACTGTTTATTGTTGTATAGATTAGGGACTACATTGATGGGAATTAAAGTATCTGGTAACACCTTACATTACAGTACGGTGACAACATTTTAAATGGGGTAATATTATGTTATATTATTTTATTTATGGAGACATTTCTAGCTTGGTAATAACAATAGTAATTGTGTGATATTAAGAAGATAATATTAGAATAGTACCATGTCATTTCCAAAATAATATTTGGGTAATAGCTTGGTATTATTTAAAAATGGCGGGAAAAAAATTAGTGTAATACCTTCACACAAAATGTTTGTTATTCAGATTTGATAATTAGTATTGTTATTGTTGGCTATTTACCAGGCTATTAATGTATTATTACGATAATACCACTTCCTGCTTTTTGTTATTATACTCTAATATACTGTATTTCCAAATATTTGCTGAGTAACACGGCGGAGTCTCTCTGTTTTTACAGCATCCACAGCCCTCTTAGTTCAACACAGTAAGACCAAGTAATATGTAATTTACACTATTGTTGCTGCTGCTGCTGTTGTTGTCATTGTTGTCGTCATTGTTGTTGGTTTAGTCAGTTTCTTCCCCAAAATGCTTCTGTAAATGCATTTTGACCTTTCTGTGATTCACAATGACATTGTATTTACTGGTGTTAAAACGTTTACCTATGAGGAATTGAAAAGAAGCAGTTGGTTAATAGTAGGTTAATAATAAAAGAGAGCACAGTGGTTTTTGTACAGCGACACACAAACGTTCAAAATGAAGGAATACAACATTAGGTTTCCATGTAGAAACATTTACTGACAAACGGAGGGAGGTTTGACTGACAGGGGTCATGTTAGGAAAGTCCAGGTCAACATGGTAAAATGTTGATGGAGTTGATTATACCTGAGTGATCTCCAGGTTAGCCTCGTCCACAGTTTCTTCTTTATCTAAATAAAAAAAAAAAAAATTGATTGATTAACCAAGCATGGAGGGAAAATAATAATAATAATAATAATGATAATAATTGTCCACATGCTGAGAAGATGTAAGCTCCTCTTATGTTTTCTATCCTGTTGACTCATAAAATGTGATGTAAAGTCTTGGCAGAGAGATAACACAAATGATCATAATGTGTGGGCTTTCTTTTAAAATCACTGGATCATTTTTTATCAACCTTTAGTCCAAAATTAGTGGCACGGGTGCTTTGCAGTAAAAGGTTCTCAGTTTGAATCCCAGTTCATCCAAAGTGAACATGTTCATGTTCTCCACGTAATCTGACTTCCTGCCACAGCCCAAAACATACAAAGTTTAGAGTTTATTATTTGGACTCTTAATTGTCAGTAGCAGTGAATGTGAGTGTGAATGGTTGTTTGAAGACATGGCTCCAGCTTCCACCTCAACCATCAAATGATAAGAGGGATGGATGGATGGATGGATGGACGGATGGATGGATAGACAGATGTCAGCAGGGTAGTGTTTGGATGGAAGGGTTGATGAGTGTTATTGGCTATTGCCGATCTGAGGTGTAAATCCATACAGTACATTGTACATGTGCTGTACAGTGAGTTCATTTTTCATTATTTGGTCAAACCTCTCTGCGATGGACGGTGTTTCATGTCTGCATGTGATGTGTCAGAGATAAACACATTTGCACCAGTGCTCATGACAGTTATTTTATGCCTCCAAGGTCATGGATGAGACTGCGAGTGTGAAGAACAGTCATGTGAACGTGCTACACGTGCCATTTTCTCTCAGAGGACAGAGTCATCAAAATCCCCTTCAACCACTTGAAAGATTTTCTGTAAACAGAAGTGACTCCTCATGGAACCACATACACTGTTCTAAGTTCTAAGGATTGTCGCCTGGCGGTGCCAACACCTCGCACTAGACTATCCAGATTCTTTTCGTGAGTCGCTCCACGTTGGTGGAATGACCTACCGAGTTCTACCAGAACGTCCCTGTGTATCTGGAAGGATCTTGAAACCCCAGCTCTTCCAAGAGCATCTTCTATCCTAGCACCTTCCTTTACCCCCCTCCCTTGTACTATCTCCTTCTGCACTTCTGCAGGATCCACTTCTCTCACCCTCTGTCAGTCCACTGTTCCTATCTAGTGGATTTCTTTCCAAGACTTCTTCTATGTAGCTTATTCCTCTGTTGTAAGTCACTTTGGATAAAAAATGCTTACATGTAAATGTTAAGACCTGCAGTTTTCAGGGACTAGTGGAAGAAAATCACCCACAAGGAAACTAGTGAAAGCACTCGGAAAGAGCGATTCACCATTTCTTCCTTGGGCAGCAACCTACATCCCCAATATAATTTCTTGATCTCTTGATACTTTTTTAGTTATGCTGCAAACAGACAAACAGACAAACAAACAAAGCAGCCAACGTCTTTAATATAGGTAATAAAATTCATGGTAAATGATTCTTTTATATAAAGTTCATTTGATTAAGTGCTGCACAGTTAAATGCTTGAAAAAAAAAAAAGAAGCACAATGCGTGTGTTTGTTGTGGAAATGTCACCGTTCAGAGCTGTTGTCAACTGTACTGACGGTCGTCCGTAGAGAGGGTCCTCCGAAATATGTAGCTATTTATCATATATTATCATGCATAATTGTCAGGGCCCTTAGGGACAATGTTCCACGTCTGTACTGTATAACATGTCCTAAATGTGAAAGAGCAAAGGAAGTAATATACAGCCTCAAACAAAGGAGGCTTTCTTCTGTGATCAGGTCAAACAGTGCGACAAGTTTCCTCAAATTACTTTTTGTCCGTTATCCTCAGTAGTTTGAGGCAACATATCATTACCCCAGTAATAATTAGTTCAGTATCTGTCAAACTCTATTTTCTTAAGCATGCTTTTTCTAGACTGCTGCTGCTCAGCAGATCAAATCTCCTTTTATCTGCAAACACAGATGTTTTCAATCACTTGTGTTGTGATGTAACACAAATTAATTAATTCTGCTGATTCAAGTTCAGGAACAAGATAAACAGATGACGGGTCATGTCTACAATGACAGCGTGACTGTGCAGTGCGTGACCTGATCAAATTATATTTTCCATTCAACAATAAGGAAACACTCGTGATTTCAGGCCAGGATCACAATCATAAGCATCCAGAATTTGAAGATAAGTTTCTGGGAATTTGTGCCTATTAGCCTTTTAGTGCATCGTCACCTGATGCAACCATGTTCCAGCTTCTCTGCATCTGTGGGCTGCTCGACCGCAAAAAACAAACCCAGAAAAACCAAAAAATGTCTTACCTGTGTCTCAAACCAAAGTGAAACCCTTTATAACGGTTCCTCTAAGTTCCTCTGCGAAACCTCTCAGCAAAAGACACAGGCAAACATTTTTGACACCTGTTTTACCTTCAGACACATCCTCTGTCTTTTCCTCATGCCTGCCATTCTCCATGTTTAGGTCGGGTCGGGTCACAGCTGTCCACTTCTTAAGTCCTTATCCCAGTCGAGATGACTACTGTCTGTCTCCTTTCCTGCGAACAACCCTCTGATCACTCACTTTCTCTGCTCTGAAGCATGTGAGTCCTGTGATTTCCCTTTTACACAAAAAGACCCTTGTCTTCAGAGAGCAGACGGACACAAGGGAAAGATTAGGAGGAGGGAGAGAAAGTGTGTGTGAGAGAGAGAGAGAGAGGAATAGAGGAACAGAGAGGGAGATGTGATCATCATGTAGACACAAAGTGAAGCTCACTCACTTAAATGGCAGGCTGTTAATGAGGTGATGGGCACAGCAGCTCTGATGTTTACTCTGCTGTTTACCTGATTTACTTCTACACTCATGCATCAGTTAGGTTCTTCACTTCCTTCACACCTATGTTTAATGCATCATTCTCAGATGTTGGGGCCCTGTCATATCATTACCAAGAATTCTTTTTCCAGCATGTGAAATTATCTTTAGGAACATAGAGGAAGGACAGTTTATGACACTGCCTGACTAATACATGGTGTGAACATGGAACATGTGTGTCCGTGTGTGTGTGTGAACAATAGTTTATTGTCATATAGGCAGAGTTGAAAGTCAAAATAAATAGATAAATATAATAATAATGATGATAATAATAATAATAATAATAATAATAATAATAATAATGATAATAACAATAAATAGTTAAATAGATAAATAGTTAAAAGTAATAAAAGAACACACAATAAGGGCAGTGTAACTACAAATGCAATAGAAAATAAAATAGACATCTGTTATATACAATGAATTATGAGTATCTGATAATACCATGAAATACCATGTGCAGACAAAGAAAGGAACATTAGCTGTGTATGTTGTGCAAACTGTGCAAATTGAAGTAGGTGTGCAAAAGAAACTTAATGTGGAACTCCTATCAGCAGTTTAGGAGTCTGATGGCAGTGGGAAAGGAGGTGTTCTTGAATGTGTCTGGGAGCCTGGGACTCTGGGAGTGCATGTTACGGATGCTTTGGACATCGTCTAAATCTGTAGTTTCATGTGAGCGTGTGAGTGGTCAATTACAGTAACATTACTGTCCATTTCCCATCTGCAACAAAAACAAAACTCTAATGGGTTCAGGAGTGTGTGTGCGTGTATGTGTGTGCGTGTGTGGCAAAGGTTATAGTAAACCCATGGTTGTGATATCATTCTGGCCTTTTTAGCGTCAATACTTGACTGTATAATGCCTTGTAGAAATCCACATGCTTAAAGCTGTAGTGTGTTACTTTAGGTTATGTTTTTTGCTGTCATTAATGCGTTATTCTTCCTCTTTTTGGTCTCTGTGAACAGAAATGAGGAAACATTATTTGTATGCTGCATCTTTCAACTGATAACAGGCTCTATTTGTGTAGTATACACTCACAACACAGAATCTGGAGGGGAAGGAAGTATATTCCATAACACGACTGGTAGTGGTGTGGAGCTGATATAGGCTTAGTTATCATAGTGTGAACTAATGTGACAATGATCTTCATGTAATGGACATTTAAAAATGATGCAGTATAGCTTTATAATATGTACATATGTTTGTTTATGTCCAAAGTTATTGTAATTAAATTGTCTTTGTTTGGGATGGTTTGTTTATCAATGATGGTACGCGTTTACTACATAGTCTGCACCTGAAGACTAAACACAGGGTTAAATTATTGAGGCGTTTCCACGCTCGTCATGTGACAGCAGTGAGCGACTCAGCTGACTACTTTCAATAACTTCTGGGCACACTAAACCCAAAAGCTGTGAAATCTAAAGCACTATATAAAGAATCCAATCTCGAATCCTCTTTTTTTTTTTTGTTACTATGTTTTCTTTTAAATTTAGCTGGATTGTGGGCATTTTCCAACAGATATCACCTGCCAGGCTCTGTATAAATAAAGTTTTGTATACAAAAAAAAAGAAAAAAAGCTCAGCTGACTGGTGGTGGTTAGCTTCCGGCTTGTGCTCCTCCTTCTGTTGTTGTTGTTAGCTTCAGGCTCAGGCTCTGTGATGCTGTAGAGCTCAGCTGCTCTAAAATAAACTCAACAATGGAGCGGTACGACTCGGACACAGAGAGGGACGAGCAGGAGACACCGCTGCTTCACCGAGGACATGAAGACAGAGTGCAGAGAGGTAACACTAACAGAAGCTAACTCTCTAGCTAATCTTAAAGGCGGCATGTGGTTTAGCTACAGCGACGCAAATCCCAGCTCATTCTCTAAAACCCGCGCTACCTTTGAGGCTGTTTCGGCTGTATCTTTAAAAAATAAAAATACACAAAACACAATACACTAAAGCGCCAGGCTCAAAAAGCCTTAGTAAAACAGCTGTTACATTTCATGTTCTAGTTTACTAACATTAAAAGTAATAACCAGACTATAAATTATATTTAATTGTCAGATGTTGAAGTATTGGTAGCAAAATGTAAAAATACAATTGCAGAATGACCCTCGTTATTGTTGAATTTGACTAAATCATGTGTGAAAATGTGATATTAATAATTTCAATAAATGTAGTGGGGTAAATATCTCTGCATGAAATGTGTTATGGTGTTAGGTATAGCTTTGTTTAAAACAGATGCTGATACATAATGCTGCTGCTAGTTTTATTTTAACGATATATTTTTTTTCTTTATTGATTATTTTTCTTAATTAAGTCTGGTAGCCTATATAACATGTCAACATATGGTGATTTGTTGCAGACTTTAAAATGAGGATGTTCTCAAATGTCTTGTTTTATTTATTAGATTTAAGATAACTTCAGATCATGTATCTAAAACACAAGCTGAATAACATATTATCAAAATGGCTGAAAAGTAATTTATAATTATGTTATTGGAATCAAATACTTGATTAATTATTGAAGCCCAATGCTTGACATATGGTAGTATAGCTACTTTTCCTAACTGACGTGTAGTGTGTGCAGAGTGAACAGACAATAGCTTGTTCACACCCATCCTGTCCGTTGAAACTTTTGTTGACATGTTCATTTATGTCTGAGTCACGAGTGAAGTGTCATTTTATGTATTTCACTTCACAGTGCAGGCCCGTCATACCTCTGGTTCATGTCATGTTTGTTTTTGCTGTCATGACATTACATGAATTTTATAATAATCCTCAGATTAGTCATTAATTGGTTATCAAATTGTTGTGTGTTTTTTTTTTTTGTAAAATGCCAAATATTTTAATGAACCCATAATTGCTTTTATAACATAATACGAACCATTTTAGCTTGTCGTATTATATAAATATCTTGCTGTATTTATTTGTGTTTACGTTGATTGTGATTATGATTATTTCACATATATTATTGATTATCAGTTATTTATCCATTGATTGTTGTTTTTTGATTGTTTGAGAAATTGCCTTGTCCCTAAACTGTCATATAAAACTCATTATATAGTTCATTGCGATGTCCACAGATGCTGTTAAGTTTACTGTCATGTTCTTAGAAAGACACATCGAAAAGAGATTATTTTTGACAAGCTGTAATCTGATTTTTGCTTTGAACAAATGAAAGTAAAGATAGTTCGGGACCAGTAAGATTTCTTCTCAATGTTTCACTACAGTCATGCTACCTTGTACTGCAACAGTCAAGTCATCCCAACATTACAGATAATGACAGCACATTTGCAGTATGTGTCATACAGGTCTCATTATCTTTCCCTCCTGTCACTCTGTAGCTCCAGTGTGCTGCTCATCCCGCTATGGCTTGGCGCTGCTCTCCTGTTATGGTTTCTTTGTGGTTTACTCTCTGCGAGTGAACCTCAGTGTGGCGATGGTGGACATGCTTAACAACACGGATCATTTCAGCACCAACCACAGTGGGTCAGTTTGTCCTGCTCATGCCAGCCCTGCACGGCCCAATCCCAACAACACGGTGAAGAGTCCCACTTAAGATAATTATCCTTCATTAGTTTTGTCCATTTCGCCAATTAACAACGAGTTGTGAATCACCACTGTGAATGTTTAATATAAATATGAAATATTTTCTCTAAGCACATTTTGTTTGTAAATACAAAATGAGGAAATTCCTAAGAGTTCACATACTTTTTCTTGCCTCTGTAAATCAAGTGGTAGCCTGGTCATTTTTAACGCACATCTTTTAGAGGTGGAGCCTAGGACCCAATATGCAAAAGAACATAATTGTTGAAAGAAATAATATAATATTCATGTACATTGTGTATAGGTCTTGGGCTGCCATAGTATTTGATCCTGCTTTGCTTAATATAGTTTTTAACCTCACCCCACACAGGCCAGTGTGTATGACTGGGACTCTGAGACACAAGGCTGGATCCTAGGCTCCTTCTTCTATGGCTACATCCTGACACAGATCCCTGGGGGTTACCTAGCTGGCCGCCTTGGACCCAAGTGGCTGTTGGGCTTTGGAATTCTGGGAACTGTAGTTTTTACACTGCTCACCCCTATGGCTGCCGACCTGGGTGCAAGCTATCTCATTGCTGTCCGGGTGTTGGAGGGGGTAGGAGAGGTAGGGACACTGAAATTATTTGTCTACTATTTGTGCATATTTGAGATGAACTTAATCTTATTAAACCATATGCATGAAATAATTTAATTAAACTTAATAATGTGTGCTCTTCTTCATGTTGTTGTGTTCAGGGAGTCACGTTTCCTGCTATGTACACAATGTGGGCAGCATGGGCTCCGCCGTTGGAGAGGAGTCGACTGCTCACAATTTCTTACATTGGTAAAACACACAGACCCTAACTGTACAAGATGGATACAGAGGAAAACTGTTCTCTAGTCAAACATATTACTATTTATGTAACCAAGAAGCTTTATTTTTTTCTTTAAATATTCATTTAAGTTTTCATATCCTTTTGCACAACACATTCTCATTGATATTTAAACATGATCCAGAACAGTTCTTTAATCAACAAAGTTCTATGAACAAAACATTAGATAATTATAATGTATTAAGCAAACATTCCAAGTATTTGCTGTCAATTAAAAAGTACTTCCTGACATCCAGGGAGTGTGAAATTTGATCCCTCAGTTTTGTTGGGCCTCTTGCATCATCATCTGTCTCAGAACTGCGAGTGTTGACTCAGCAGTTACACAATGTGCATTCACAAAGACATAACAAATAATGAGGCAATCAACATGAATGTATTTGCAATAATTCTAAAAATCAAATAATCAAGTTGCTGCAAGTTGGCTGCTGCTTTTGAACTCTGTCGTACTCTGACAAATTGTCCATCGTAAAGACGTTACTTGGAAATTGACTTTGACAGTTCTGGCCATAATTTCTGCTTTTAGTACAGGCAGGATGAAACTTGGTCCATCAGTATCATTGAGGCTTCGCCACCTCTTGCATTATCATGTCTCAGAACTGCAAATATTGACCTTTTACTCTCTGTTTATTTATTACTCAATAGTTACACAATGAAATTAGAATCTGCTGCTGTTTTCTCTTCTCTCCAGGTGCTCAGCTGGGAACAGTGGTATCTCTTCCTCTGTCTGGTGAAATCTGCTTCTACTTCGGCTGGACCTACGTCTTCTATGTGTTTGGTAATACGCCTGGGTTGTGACTACCAAGTCATAATCTGACTGTCTAAAAACAGAAATCCAGCGCATTTGATTAAATTAGTAAATTTGGTAAATAGTCCCCTCAATCTAATGTGAGGGATTACACCCATTTCCCAGATTTCTTTTCGGAATGAATTATCTTTATCAGTTTGTTGCTAAACACAGGAGGAGCATATGAACATTAAGTTGTATGTCAAGTTTTCACAGTTTTGATTAGATTTTAATATTTATGATTTAACCTTGGGCAACTTTTAAAGAGGTAATAGGATTTTCAGAAAAGACTCACAGAAATAAATGCGCAGTTAATAATAATAGTCAGTGTTTAATAATATCTGTGTCCTTTTAATGGATGTCCATGCACCACAGTTGTTTTTTCTTATGTCAGAGGAAGCATTTCCAGCATCTGCTCCTTTGTTCCTGTTTGGCCTGTGGAAACAGTGGCTCAGCAACTTGTAGGAAAATGTGCTTACAAATGGAAACTGCAACTGGAAATGGTTTTTCCATTCTGTAGTGCTTGAATTTATCTACACGCCAAATTGTTACATTACAATTGTTCATGTTATTTGAGGATTTATGCTGCATAGATGTAGGGCCTGGGTAGTAACCCAAGTCTTTTTTGCACAGGTATTGTTGGCATGGTGTGGTTCGTCCTGTGGATTTTCCTCGTCTTTGACAGTCCAAACACTCACCCACGAATATCAGAGCAGGAGAGGCTTTATATCACCTCCTCACTCAAGAACCAGGTAACACCAGTATCCAAAATAAATGATAAACATGCTTTTATAGGTTTATAAAAAAGAGAATCTAGACTTGTCTACTCTTTATTGATGAAATTCAGAAAAAGATGTACATGTGTAGTTTAAGCTTTTTTTGTGATTTAAACAAACTGAAATGAACATTTTTGCAAATGCAACATTTCATTTAAGTCTGAAATTAGTATATAATAATAGTTAATGTGTTGTTAATGTAAGAGCATACCCTCAATTTTGATTGGCGGTGGACTGTTGTTCACACTATTGTTCAAACAGTAGCAGCAGAGAGCTGCAGTGTCACAGTGATACTAGAGTTTTATAACCTCAGTGTATTGTATAGTCACATTTTCTTATCTGTCTTCCTCAGCTGTTAAGTCATAACGTTGACCATGGTTCTGCATTTTATTGTGACACCCAGCTGCTCTAAATACTGTTAACAAGCTCACAGGGATGCAGGTTTCACCATTCACTAACTAACTCCTACTTGACCCCCTGGTTTACAGTATGTCTCCTCTCAGATTGTGTTAAATGCCACTGAACCCTGAGAACACAGTTTATACAGAGGCTATAAGAATGTGCAATATCGAGTGTCTTATATATATTTTATATTATATAAAAAATGTACTAAAAATGTTTAAGAATCGGATTGAATTTGTGAAATTTGGAAATTACCTCACAGTTCAAAGTTCACATGGCTTATTTTTATGAAAAATAAGAAAAGAAAAACGGTCTGTTTTGTGACTTCTGCACAATTATTGCTACTTTATATCACTAATAAAAATGCGATATAAAATTAAAAATAACTTGATAAGAAAATGCATTTTTTAAAGCCTGAATATGTGACCTATGAACACACACACCAAGGATGACCATATAAGGAGTTGTGCATTATCCTCATGGCAAATTACCATGGGTGCACCAGGGATAACCATGTTGAAAACTCTTGGTTCCAAGAATGTTATGATAGAGAATGGGGCTACATTATATATTAATTAAAACAAATATTAAATTGATGATGATGATGATGATGATTGTAGACACATAAGCAATGTATAGATTTGTATAAATTTATAGATAAAAATGAGCACAGCAGTCCGGAGGAAAACGGTTGCATTTTGTGTCCAGCAGGGGAGGAATAGTTAAATAGTTAAATTAGTTATTTGTGTGCAAAAAAAAAACCTCTTGTCAATTTACATTCTTAACCCCTCCCATATGCTTGAACACTATGTCTTACTATATTTGTGAGTAATAATAGAGAAAACATTTTCATGTGTGGATGTATTGATTGAGAATGTCCTGGTAAATCTATTTCCTGTGTTCCACTTTCCACGTGTCCAAGCTGTCCCCATCTACAGACTGCATCCCCTGGCGAGCCATCATCACATCCAGGCCACTGTGGGCCATCGTCGTGGCTCACTTCTCCTACAACTGGACCTTCTACACCCTCCTGACGCTGCTGCCCACCTACATGAATGATGTGCTGGGATTCAGTATACAGCAAGTAAGATCCAGCAAGAGTTAGATTATGATCAAATCCATTGTATTTTTGTCTTTGAAAACATTGAGAACTTAACTTTAAGGGCAAATATGAGTTTGGCAAAGTATACTTCCATAGTAAACTTTCAGCATAAAGTAATCTGAGAGATAACTAAATTTCCTGCATCGCCTCTACCTGCATTCTGGCCCGTGATAGGAGATTATAACCAATCATAAGGAAGTTCAGAAAGTAAGGCTGTTCCTATTGGCTGTTCTACTAAACTGTTCTATACTAGTCCAGCAAACGACTTCCTAAACTCTGAGGAAACCTAAAAAAGTAAAGTGCCAGACAATCAATGCATGAAAACACATGCCAGTGTCATCTGAGCATTTCAGAGGTTGAAATATTGCCTGTGGTCATCGGTCACGTTTAAAATTAGTACATCTGGTCTCCTCTGATAAGAGGAGCTTTCAAAACATTTACTAACAACAAACGATTTTTCTTCTTACTGCAGCTTTAAACAATACAATATCAGAATGATGTATGCAACAAGGGAGATAATACAAAAAAACCTAAGTAGGAATAACCCTCAAAAGAAAACTCATTATGTTGCTGGCATATCATCAGAGGTTTATTGACTAATTTTATTTACTCATTTACATAAACTAATTTGCATTTGAACACATAATGTTCTATTGTTTCCTGTCCACCACAGAATGGTTTGCTGTCAGCTCTGCCGTACCTGGGCTGTGCGGTACTGGCTGTGCTGAGTGGACAGTTGGCTGATTACCTGCGAGAAACCTGCCACTACCCCACAGTTACGGTCCGGAAAGTCGCCTCCATTATTGGTAAGGAACACCCTCATCACAGCTGAGTCATGGACACAGACTCATGACTTCTGTATCCATCGCACTGGGACAAACTCTTGTGCTGGGATTTTCACTGCTGACTGTATGTGTTGCGTAGGCATGATTGGGCCAGCCGTGTTCCTGGTGGCAGCAGGTTACACAGGCTGTAACTACACTTTGGCTGTGACCTTTCTCACCATCTCCTCATCTCTGGGAGGAGTGTCAGCCTCTGGCTTCAACATCAACCACCTCGACATTGCCCCTTCGTAAGCGCTACTCTTTTCCATCACTCCATACAATAAGTTCTTTATTAATCACAGGTTAATAAACACTTCTTACATAATAATAATAATAATAATAATAAAGTGTATGTTAATCTTAAAGATATGCTGGCATTCTGCTGGGAATCACCAACACCTTTGCCACCATTCCTGGTATGGTGGGACCAGTCATCGCAAGAGCTCTCACTGAAAAGGTAAGAAACTCACTTACAAACTGATTTACCAGGCTACACAGTTAGTTTGGTTCCTTAAAGGTAGGGTTAGGGTTGGAGATCTTGGAAAAACAGTTTGCGCAGGCTACATTTTGAATTCAGAAAACGTAGACTTCCCTCCGAAGCTACGCCTCCAGAGCACAGGAACACGCAACGAACACAGATTCACGAGCACGGTGCAGCTTTCCGTACTCTTCTGTGACGTTTTTTGGATACACGTCAGTTCAACTGACAATGTCATGATGATAAACAACAAATACTCAACTTCGTCACCATGTCATCACTTTGCAGCCCTTTCTGGGCTTTCATTTGTCACCAGCGTTCAAATGCAGCACCGATGTTCACTCTGGCCTTGAATCTCTGCATCAGCCTTTTTCTTGGCAGCAGCTTTTCCCAAAAAACGCCTTTCGTTTACGACCGACACCTGTTGTTGGCATCTTTTCTGCCATTGCTTGATGTTGCTGTCACTGTCTTGTTGAATTTAGCAATCTAGCACAAGCTCTGGCACTGTCTTCTGAGCATGCACGATTAGTGCACAAAGTGAGGGAGACGGTAGATGGCAGTTTGATTGATGCATCACGATCCAATTCATTATTTCGGGTCGTTTTTACAGGTCTGTCCGTTCCACAGCTGACTGACGTTTTTCATTTTCATGACAATGCTTTAATTAATTGGTTACAATCGGTTTGTGAAGAGGATTTTAAGCAATACTGTAAAAAAAAAAAAAAAAAGAAAAAAGCTCCAGTGGGCACTTAAAAGGTTTGTCTCTATAAATGAATAAAGCTGACTGAATTAGCTGGATTTCTATCTGACAAATGCAAAGATATGGGTCCCTCAAGGAAAAACGATGTTAACCATTGGAATTGATGGTTATAAATAATTAAGGTATCATTACCTAAATATTCTTGTCCAATTGTCCAACATTCATTTTCTTATCAGTACGAGCTTTGACAACCAAACAGTAATATTCAAATGTGCATATTTATGCTTGTCTAAAATTGGGATTTAAGCTCTAATGATCACTCTGGAAAATGTAAGGGTGTCTTGTGAAAAGTGGTGTTTTTTAATACTATTAATGAACTGTGCCGACTGTCTTTAGAACACCATAGAAGAATGGCAGACTGTCTTCTACATTGCTGCCGCCATCAACCTGATCGGAGCGTCTTTCTACACAATGTTCGGTCGAGGAACGCTGCAGCCGTGGGCCGTTCACGCGACCTCTCACGGAGACTGAGCCGGGACTCGTCTGTGTGATGATTCAGATCAGTCAGGAGGACAAATCTCAGTCACAGGCTTACGTAACAGGTAATTGTAGCGAGACGGACTCCAGTGGCACTGATACGTTGTAAAGCTAAGACAAGAGATTATCAGTCATGACACATTTAGGAATATTTTTTATTTTATTTTTTAAACTGTTTTTAGTGTGAATGTGGATGCGCGAGTCTGTTGACGTATGAAGCTGCAGTCGCTGTGGTGAAAAGACCCGATTGCACTTTTAAGTAAAGCAGAAATGCTCTGGAGGCAAAAATAATAATCAAAGCCAAATAAACTGTGACACAAGATGAACTATCCAACAATAGAAACAAGAAAATGGAGAGAGAGCTTCAGCTGATGAACATGATGAATATTTAATAATAAATGGTAAAGTGATGATTCTTCTCAATACTAAAATCAATTTTCAATATGGAGAAAAATCATCACCTCGCCATTAAGACAGTTTTGGAATTTCTTGGTCTTTATGGAAGAATATTAAGTGACAGAAACCTTTCTTCCTGTGGAGGGCAGCATTGCACCTCTGTGTGACGCTGTAGTTGGTCAACTGTTTCTAACCTCTTTGACTTAAATGTAATCACAGCCTCCAGAGAAATTCTTCTTTATTTTTTATCTTATCTTCAAGTTTTACAATCATAGGAAAAGTCCACACTCTTTTTTTTTTTTCTTACACATCTGTGTGTTTAGTTTGGGATAACCCAATGTGTGCTACTTTGCAACCCATACATATGTGCCCAAATGTGTTGTTTTTAATTGTATAAACACGTCATCCCAAACTAGACACACACACTTGGTGGGAGAAGAGTGTAACTGCACAGCACGCACAAATACTTCTTTGAGATAATGCCTTACAGCGAAGCCTGTAAATCTCTTTCTGTCCGCGGAGATTCTCATTTATCAGTGTCAGGATGTTTCCGAGTGTTATGCGAAGGCGACTGGACTCTCGGAGAGATTCCTCCTGTCACCTGAAGAACTTGCCTTTGCACAGAGAAAATCCTGCATTTATCACCTCGTATGGTGCGGTAAAGGGATTTTATGTATAAAACAATATGGATTGTATCTGCAGGTTATGTCCACCAGGCTCCTCTTTAGTAGCCGTGATGATCTGATGTAAATGGAGTCCGGGTGAAGATATTTCTATCTATCTATAACACTAAGAAAACGCTAAGATTTTGGTGTCTTTCTATTAAAGGGAAAGAAAACTGGCTTTAAAAAGAGATTGCTGGTGGACACAGCCACACTTCACTTTCTGTGCTGCTATTTCTCAGGTATCTTGTGTCATAAAGGGTCAGCTTTGTTTATGTCTTACACCTCACACGTCTAAACTGTATGTCAACTGAATTATTTTGTTTTAAAATGATTTTATGATGGCATGCTTAACAATGCTAGAAAAGAAGTAGTCATTCTGAAAGCTCCCAGCGTCAGCTTTACAGATTAAATGTGATTAATCCGTTTGAATTTGCGCCCTCAGGACACCTGAATATAATACTATATGCATGTTTACTCTAAATAATGTGGAAAACGATGATCGATTGATGATGTCTGGATCCCACAATTCCTTATAATCCTAGATGATGATAAGGAATTGTGGGATCCAGACACGCTGTAGGTTGTCCAGTAAGTGAAATTGCATTCAAGTCTAGAACCTTACCGTAAAGTTTCTTTACATTACGCCGTTCATCCGCAAACAACACCCACTGTTGACTTCCAAAGTGCAATTAAGAGTGTGTATAAATACACAAAACATGAATACAGATTCCCCCACCTCTTCATATCTATGTTCCAACTATATCAACTTGGTTCAGAAGCTTCCAGAAAAGATGAACAAACTGTGTGACCTACTGTAAGCTCACATTTAATAAACAGTTATGAAGAGTAAAGCCATTAAAACAAACAGTTTTCAGCCTACAATGACCTTTAAAACATTTCCATTCTGTCTTTTTTTTTTTCTTTTCTGTAATTTCACCACGCAGCACGAAATGCACTTGTGCCTTATTACATTCATTTTAAAGGGATCAAATAATTCAGTCAGGTCTTTGAAATTTTTTTATTTTTTTTATAAAAAGTTTCATTTGTCTGTTTTGTTTTTATATTTCTGTTTTGCATTCGTCTTGAGGGTAAAGGGACTTTTTTTTTTTTTTTTTTTTTTTTTTTTTTATAAATGATGCACACTGTATATAAGTGATTGTGAACTTTCACCCCAGGATCATTCCTGAAATAATGTCTTAAATCCTTGTCCCGTAATTGTTAATACAGTATCATATACAGCTATTATGCTCCAATCTGAAAATGTGTTGTGTTATTTTTTCATTGCAGTACCAGTGTCTCAGATTTTAGTTAATCTCAGATGAAGATTAAGAATAATCTCTTCAATTCATCTAAAACATTTATAACGTGAAGTATTATGGATTCATTAAAAAAATCAGCACAATTAAAACAACAACTACTGCATGTTTGATCGGCCGGTGTCTCTGAGCAGACAGATTTCTTGGAAACAAATTAAGGGTGAATTTAATCCAACCAGGGAGTGTCTTGGAAAAGCAATCGCCTCCACCTGCACCTGCACTTGACCCCGTCTGACCTCGTACAACACCAGCAGTAACACGAGGATCCAGCAAATCAAACTATAATGACCCTCTTCAACTGTTGGTGCTTGTGCATTTTTATACGAAACTTTACAACTCTTCATTTGAGCAAAAACAAAATTATATCTGCTTATCATGTCTCGTATTTGAATTTGATTGGCAATTTGATGCGGGTAAAAAAAAAAGAGCACAGAAATTGCACGTTGACGTGGACTGAAAGAAGCCTCTTTATTTTGGAAAATCCCATCCAGATAGTCAGTCAGTCAGTATCTACCGCTTTATCCTCTGCCAGAGGGTCGTGGGGGGTGCTGTGCCAATCTCAGCTACATCGGGCGATAGGCGGGGTACACCCTGGACAGTTCGCCAGTCCATCACAGGGCCACACACAGATAGAGACAAACAACCATTCGCTCTCACACTCACTCCTATGGTCAATTTGGAGTGTCCAATTTACCTATCCCCACATTGCATGTTTTTGGACTGTGGGAGGAAGCTGGAGAACCCGGAGAGAACCCACGCACACACGGGGAGAACATGCAAACTCCATGCAGAAAGGCCCTTGTTCCAACCGGGGCTCGAACCCGGGTCTTCTCGCTGCAAGGCGAGAGTGCTAACCATTTTACCACCGTGTGGCCCCCCATCCAGATAGTGATGTATAAAAATGTAAACAATGTAAAAAGAGAAACAGACATTCACTCATTAGTGATATTAAAAGAGTGCTGTAGTTATTCATATATATGTACAATTAAGTTGTCTGTTATTGGGTTTAATGGTTTAATTATAGAAATAATTTGAAGGAGAAAATGTTAAAATAAAAAAAGTTCATCAGGTATTCTAGGTAAGTGTCTTTTTGGGTCACCATAGTAACAAACAACATGAGATTACAAACGTAATTTACAAATCTACAGATTCTAAACTTGTCCAGAATGTTCGACACTATTCCACAATCGAAGTTGGACAGTGGAGGAACTGTAGTTAAGCGACTCTGTTTTGCAGAAGGTGCAGGAACAGAAACAGCAGTCCCTCGTGATGCTGTGCAGCAGCGGGTGCGCGCAATTACGCAACACCCCCGCCTGTCCTGTCCTGTGCGCTATAACCGGATCAGCGTCTCCCTACAGCTTCTCCGGTCCCGCAGCCTGACCTGACACCGCGCAGCTCTCAGGTACGACACCGCACACGAACTGATTCATTTAGGGAATTTGCGTTTTGACGCCGTGCATGGGGAGAAATGAAGGGGGCGTTTTTCTGCAGCGGCTCAGTCTCCAGCAGGTGCTCGGAATGTTGTTGTGGTGCAGAAAAGAGGGCAGACGGCGGGTAGTTAATGCGCAACCTGGCGCCAGCCCGCAGCCAGCTGATAGAACATGGCGGAGGGATGATATTTCCATGAAATCCCTTTAAACATTAGACTTAATCGCGGCAGTTGTTGATGCTTGTTTACGTGTTTAGTGCTTTAAAGCGCACTGCGGCAGCTGTGACGTTACACACGAGGGATGACTTGGATGCATGGAGGTGGTTTCTAGTTTCTCCTAAGTTCACCTGAGGATGTCAGGTCCTGATCATGTTACAGCCGTGTGTTCGTGGCCGTTCTCTGTAAAAACATGTTTAAACATGGAATGAACTCCTCACTCAGTTTTATTACTTAGAGCAAACTTTATATGACGTGTGTGATTCCTGATATTCAGTGTCGTGTGTAACACTCCTGCAGAGTGCAAAACCAGCGCGCGTGTGTATGTGTGTGTGTGTGTGTCCTGAATGAACCCGTGCGCAATTCACTGCATAGTGAGAAATGGCTGCTACACGGTTAGAGACTTGGATCTGACAAAATGGAGGATTTTGTGATGAGGTGAAGCTGTAGTTGAAATTCTGTGGCTGTGAACAGAGTGTGTTGCTGTGAAACACCACAGCCTTGTTGTTTTGATGTGTCAGTGTCACAGGGGAGGGGAGCAGGGGTGTGGATGGATGGATGGATGGATGGAGAGACAGAGAGAGAGAGGAGGAGGAGCAGAGGATTGTGTGCTTGGCGCAGTTCAGTAGCCATTGACACCATCACTAATCTTTAGAGACAAACCACTTAGGAAAACATCCATTGCTTATCAAGGCTCTGTCACTGATTTCAGTTTCACACAAACACACACACAGGAGAAAACAAACAACACGGTCGGCTTCAAACTCAAGTAAAGGGATTATCGTCTCCTCCCTTGTGCAAAATTTGAGATGCTTTTACATCAATTCGACTTGTGTTTTTACCCAAAAACCATCAGTGACTCATAAGATCACCAGCAGATCTGAGGTGGGAAAAAATTGGCAACAAACATGGCAAAGACAACCCGGCCACACAGTGGATCCTTAGAGGCATCTGTAGAAATCGGACTCAGAGTTATGTCAATTTTGATTATCTTCGAGCAGAGATAAGTTTACTCCCGCCGGAGAAAGAAAACAGACTGGGATCAGAGACCAGACGCATCTGATTACACTGTTGCAGCCCAAAGTTTGTGCAAGCTGCCTTAGGTGAAATTATGTGAATCATTTCTTTTAAACGAGGCGTAAGTCTCTTGATAAAATCAAAGTATTACTGCAAGCCTTTGATTTAATGGCCGATTGTTCTGTGAATAAGCATCGTAAAAAGGTATAAAATACCTATATTTAAAGTAGTCAGTCTTGTATAAAGTACCGGAAAAGGGATACTTGAGTAAAAGTACAAATATCTTACCAGAAAATTACTTTTGTAGAAGTTTAAGTCACTTTTTTATAATATTACTTAAGTAAAAGTCTTGAAAAATATATGACATTTACTGTACTTAAGTATCAAAAGTAATGTTCTTATATAATGTATTTAAGTTTTAGAAGTAAAAGTAAAAGTATTTTAAAAAGGGAGGAGTACAAATTAATCCATGGTGGCTCAGAGGTAGGGTGAGTTGTCTTTCAACTGGAAGGATGTGGGTTCAATTCCTGGCTCTACTAGTCTGTATGTGTCCTTGAGCAAGACACTGAACCCCATGTGTAGTGTAAAGCAGCTCATTATGACTAGAAAAGCTCTATATAAATACAGACCATAATACCAACTCTTTTCTGATTTGATTTGGTAGTAACGAGTAACAAAGATAGTTAGAGGAAATGTAGTGGAGTAAAAGTAAAAGTTGCGAGAAATACAAATAACAAAGTAAAGTACAGTTATGTGAATTTTGTGTTAAGTACTTTGTTACATTACAACACTGAAATTAGAAAACCTCGAGTTTGATTTCACACTAATCACTGACTTTTTTTTCCTTCTGTCAATCACCATCAATTAATGTAAGCTTTATCTGTCTTGCTCCACAGAACACATCTCATATCGCTCTCCCTCAACAACTTGGCTCAAGCAGACGTGTCTTGTGACCTCCGCCGTCTCCAGTCGCCATGGGAAAGGAGAAACTTCACATCAACATCGTAGTGATCGGCCACGTGGACTCCGGCAAGTCCACCACCACAGGCCACCTCATCTACAAGTGCGGCGGCATCGACAAGAGGACCATCGAGAAGTTTGAAAAGGAAGCTGCTGAGGTAAGGAGAAGAAAAAGCTGACACTTTACCTCCACACCATAATTGTAGAGCCGGATTAACAATGACCACAGGTCAGTATTGACTCAGCAGTACACCAGAACATCATTCATCATAAGAACAACAGTGATTTTAAAAAGAAAATGTAGTACAGAAGCAGTTTTCATGATCTCTTGCTTGTTTTTCAGATGGGGAAGGGATCGTTCAAATACGCCTGGGTGCTGGACAAGCTGAAGGCCGAAAGAGAGCGCGGCATCACCATCGACATCTCGCTGTGGAAATTTGAAACCAGCAAGTACTATGTGACCATCATCGATGCCCCGGGTCACAGAGACTTTATCAAGAACATGATCACAGGGACCTCACAGGTGTGTAACATGAGCCGCCAACACGCCGCCACTCATGGTCCAACATGTGCCAGTACATGAACAATAATGCACTTAATTGCATTTGTCCAAAGGTTAATGGTGGAACATGATTTCTTGAAGTTTTTCTTAGGAATTAACAAAAAAAAACACATTAGCTGTGATATCACAGAAATGCTTGAGGTAAATTTGAAACGTGTAGTTCCCCCTTAGTCTGTAATTTAAATGAACGGGTTTTGGGATTTTAGGTTATAAACTAAAAGAAAATACTCCAAATTCGTCAAGTGAAATTAATAAAGAAAGAAAAAAAAGCATATGTATTCACTCCCTCCGAAGCTCTTAAATAAAATCTGGTTCCACCAATTAACCCTCAATGCTTACGCAGCAGGGATCCGTGCCGCAGGTGCACCCACGGTAAATTGCCGTGGGAATAGTACACAACTCCTTATCCTGGGAGTGTGTGTGTTTATAGGTCAGGCATTATGAAATGTGTTTATGTGTTGTTGACTCAAATTTTATATCCCATATTTAACAAAAAACAAACGGTAGTAGCGATAATTGTGCAGAAATCACACAATTGACCCTTTTTGAAGACAAAGAGGCTGCTCAAAGTGGTAAAAATCTATTATTTAAACATGGAAAGGCTGTCAAATCTATCAAGAGGAGGACATTCATGAGAAAAGCAGCCAAGAGGTCAACTTTGAAATGTCTGACCATAAGACCCCACTATAAGTCATGTGCTCCACAGTACTGGGCTTTATTAAAGACTGTCTTGGGATTGTGCCATAAAGACTCCCAAAACACACTTTAAGAACTCTGAGGAGAACACCATCCTCAGAGTGAAGCATGGCTGTGGGGATATTTCTTTCTATCTGCACGGACAGGGAAATAGGTCAGAATACGAAGACGGAATAAATACGGGGGAAAGTCTTGAGGAAAACCTGTATGGGTCCTCCAGAGAACTGAAACTAGGACGTGGGGTTTGACCTAGTATGATGTTGACTGGGTATTCTGCTAAAGCAACACTTAAGTGGTTTAAGGGGAAGTTGTTAAATATCTAAATGTGGATTTATAATGTACATGTAGAGTTAACTTGAAGGATCTGTTTCACTTTCTTGTATTGGATTCATCATTAAAGATGGTTGTGTAAATCAAAGGAAACATCCTGCCACTAAATCTCATTTTTAATTACAGAACTAACGTTTCATCTCGTGCACCTTCAGGCAGATTGTGCCGTGCTGATTGTGGCAGCTGGCGTCGGGGAGTTCGAGGCAGGGATTTCCAAGAACGGTCAGACCCGTGAGCATGCCCTGCTGGCCTACACGCTGGGAGTGAAGCAGCTCATCGTGGGCATCAACAAGATGGACTCCACCGAGCCAAACTACAGTCAGAAGCGCTACGACGAAATCGTGAAGGAAGTGAGCACGTACATCAAGAAGATTGGCTACAATCCAGACACCGTTGCCTTTGTGCCCATTTCAGGCTGGAACGGAGACAACATGCTTGAGCCCAGTCCCAATGTAAGTGGAACACCTGGAAGAGCAATAGAAATGCTATTATTATTAAGACATAGGCGGCGTTAAATGTAAATACTGATCTGTATGGATGTTGCCTGGAAGGAAAAGCTGCAGTTCCGATATTAACCAGCTGCTGTGACTCTAGAATGAGCCTTTTTAAAGCAGCTCTGAGGAACTTGTGCTGAACAGGAAGCAGATGGGCCTTAGATAGCACTCACTGGGTAATTGGTGTGTGATAATGGGAAACACTTAATGTAGTTTAACAGTTGAGACATCAAGTCAGAGCACCAACGTCTGATATTAGACACCGACATGAATTACACTGTTTTATTCCTTATGAATTATAAATTATGAATACTAATCCACGCCATCGTGTAAACACAAATACAAATAAATTGCGCCCGTGTTTCAGGCCAGACTACCATAGCATTTTGTTGCAGACGACACTTCACATTTTTTGTTGCTATGTAGGTTAGCCAGTTATTTATATCCACTGTTTTGAATGGTTAAATCATACTATATCCAAGATTTTTAATAGGCCAGATTGTCGCTATAATGTGATATTACGTATCACCATTTTGTCTTAATTGTCTACTCGTTGTCTTATGTTCCTATTCTGTCCTGATCGCTGTTTTTTTGCTTGCCCGTGTTAAATAAACAATAAACTGAACTGAATCAATTACCTGTAAAAGTACTGCTGCTAGAAAAATACCGTAGTATTATTTCGTGCTTTCCAGATGAATTGGTTTAAGGGCTGGAAGATCACCAGGAAAGAAGGCAACGCATCAGGCACCACTCTCCTGGAGGCTCTGGATGCTATTCAGTCTCCATCCCGTCCAACAGACAAACCTCTGCGTCTGCCCCTGCAGGACGTCTACAAGATTGGAGGCACGTTATGTGACACTGATGAAGACACACACACACACATCATGTTCATTCAAATTCATGTTAATGTTTTTTTTCCCCGTGCTGGATTTCTCTGTCAGGTATTGGGACTGTGCCAGTGGGCCGTGTGGAGACCGGAATCCTCAAGCCTGGCATGGTCGTGACGTTTGCCCCCGTCAATGTGACCACTGAGGTGAAGTCTGTGGAGATGCACCACGAGGCCCTGACTGAAGCGCTGCCCGGCGACAACGTGGGCTTTAATGTCAAGAACGTGTCAGTCAAGGACATCCGCCGTGGCAACGTTGCCGGAGACAGCAAGAACGACCCACCACAGGAAGCTGCCAACTTCACTGCCCAGGTAGTTTTTTTTATTTAGATACGAAACATGATATGAACGATATTAACCCTTAGTGTTCACGTAGCACAGATCTGTGCCGCAGGTGCACCCTTGATAAACTGCCATGGGAATAATACACAACTCTTTATATGGACATCCTGGGGGGGGGGGGGGTGTTTATATATCTTCAGGTATTTTTTCATCTTCTTGTGTGTTGTTGAGTCAAAGTGATGATTCATTTGATGTTGCTTTTTAAAAAAAAAACAAAAAAAAAACGGGAGTAGCAAAATTTAACTCATTTCACAAATTCAATCCGATTTCTAGATTGGTGTGTGTATATAGTTGGTAAAAATGGAAAAAATAATAATAATTTCATCAGATTGTCTATATGCTGTGCTGGAAGGATATACTAAGACTCTATATTACACATATTTTCTTATAGCCTCTGTTTATGTTTTATAACATAGCCTTGGAAAAAAGCAGCCTAAATGCCCTGTGTTCTAAGGGTTAAACACAATCAGCTATTTTTAGCTTTTGAAATGTAAAATTACTGTTCTGATAGATCAAAATAGATAAAGGTAAAAGTCAAATCAAAAATTGATGCTATAATCCAACTTTGCAGTTTTGTTTGGTTAACTAACAAACTATAAGCCAACAAATCTTTTCACATCAAAAACAGAAGGAAATCTTTATTTCAGTGGGCCGTCCATGTTGTCTTTTTGTGTTGCAGGTGATCATCCTGAACCACCCAGGCCAGATCAGTGCTGGTTATGCTCCCGTCCTGGACTGCCACACTGCTCACATCGCCTGCAAGTTTGCCGAGCTGAAGGAGAAGATCGATCGCCGCTCTGGCAAGAAGCTGGAGGACAACCCTAAAGCCCTCAAGTCTGGAGATGCGGCCATCGTGGACATGATTCCTGGCAAGCCGATGTGCGTGGAGAGCTTCTCCGAGTACCCTCCGCTGGGTGAGTTCAAGTGTGTTGAATTTCAAGCGCACTCTTCCAGATGGCTCTGTCACCTAAAATGCCCCCCCCCCTTCTATTCCCTCCTCGTCCCGCAGGTCGTTTCGCGGTGCGTGACATGCGTCAAACGGTGGCTGTGGGTGTGATTAAGGCCGTGGAGAAGAAGGTCTCCACCACTGGTAAAATCACCAAGTCCGCCCAGAAGGCCCAGAGGACCAAATGAATGTTGTGCTACTCTGCCGACCCCAAGGTCTCCCAAGGCAGGACATCAGTCATCCACCTCCATCCTACAATTGGCTGCTTCAACTTAATAATCAAAAACTGGTTAATCATCACAATGCATCGCAAGAGCATTCGAAGGAAAGAACAACCCGTAGATCATTAGTACTGTAGATGGTACTCCCGACTGTATTTCAGTGGTAAGATTATCATTACATAGTGTAATATCGGATAGTTTTAAATGTGCACTGTTGCTTAGTTCCATGATACCTTTCTGTGACAATGAGACATTGAACAATAGCGCTGTTGCAATTTATCCCATCCCCTGCTCCCCCTCTGTACTGCAGATACTGGTGTCTTTACATGGTACGTGTTTGTTTGCAACTATGTGATACTTCGTAGGAGCAAGACGTTAAAACTCTGTTCTTCTGAGTAGTAGATGAATAGAACTTAGAAGTGTTTTGTGGTGTTTTAAGATATAAATGGTCCAAGTTAGTCTCTCTCAATAGACTCAAGAGTAGACCACCTGTTGATCCCTGAAGCACTTTGATTACATTAGCATTTTGCTAACTTTGCACTTGCACTGGAGAAGCTTAAATTAGCATAAGCTACTGCACCTTATTGTAAGATGGCATGAGCCTCTTTGCAACATTAAACATGTTTCAACCAAAATGTTGATCTGTGGTCATTTTCATTTTTCAACACATGCTTAGCTTCTTTACAATACACCCATTTGTCCACAAGATGTAGCTATTGGCATAGTTTTAAAGCATGTCAGAATGACATTCATTGTCTGACAACTTGTTATAAAATCATAAAAAGCCACACTGACCTTTCATTTATCATGGGAAGAATAGGACTAAATTTAACCTAAAGCCACAGTTTATGGGAAGTTAAATAGAAAAAAGTAACTGCTGTGCTGGTGGAATTGAAAGATTTTGTGTAGTGTGTAAAATAACCTGCATGAGTTTTATATTTTCTCTTCAAATGTGTCAGTGAAGTTCCTGTGTTAATTTTAACACGTTAGTGCATTTGAGGTAAGTTAGTTACCTCAAATGTACGAGTGTGTAGGAATTAAATAACACACCTGTTGGTTAATGGTTAAGATCACAATATGTTTTAATTCTTCTTCTTTACAATTTGCATCAATCTACAGGTTTGTTTCTTGCTGTTCCTCACATCTCTTGCACAGTTAGAGCAGCATTTACTGTCCATATGCAGACAAGGTCCTGAAGCTGATTAAGGTCAACAACTTGACTATTTTGTACTTTACAGGTGGAAATGACAAACATTTGCCTTTAAAATCATCCAGGAGGGTGGATCAAATAGTGCAAAGCTGAGTTAACCGTTATTGTATCAAAGATTCAGCATTTCAAGTTACCAATTCAACATACACAACAAAATACTCAAAATATATCTGCAGCAGTTGAATTATAAACTGTAAAAACCGTGCATTTCAAACATTAAAAAAAAAGAAAAAAAAAGCCTTAAATTATGTTAATCCAGCAAAAAAAATATAAAGTTCAATTAAATAAAATTGGCATTTTATTTAGATTATGCACCATCATGTTAAGGGGAAAAAAAACAACTATATTCCTATTAGAACGCCAAACAGAAGGAAACACTATGCCGACATGTATGAACAATCATGTATTAGTGGCCCCAGTCCCTGCCTCCTCTTCCTCCACCATCTCTCCTCCCCACTCGTCCTTGTCCTCCCCTTGGATCATACATATCCTTCTCCCTCTTGTGCTTCTCGTATCTTTCTGCCATAAGCACCAGCTCATCAGGGACCTCCTGTAATTTGATTCACAAAGATTAAATGTCCTGAAAGCTTGCTAAACATTTTGTTTAATCTGTTCACACACACACACAAACAAAACAGTGGATTCAATTACACATGCTTCCTACATGAGTACACTGTGTTTCAGTGTTCAACTGAGGAAACGGGACTTTGTACAGTATGAGGAGAAGTGAAATAGTATTCTATGGTTTATTCGTTAAAAATCAGATCCCCTTTCTCTGCTGTAAAATTACAATACAGGGTAAACGCCTGCAAACATGCTCTATTAATATTTGATTTACTAGAAAGTGTGTGCTAACCTGTCCTGAGCGCTCCAGGATTGGGATCAGTTCAGGGGCCATCCTCCAGTTTTCCCTGGTTACCAGGGTAACAGCAGCACCTGAACGCCTGGAACATGAAAGCATAAACATGACCAGTGAACCCAAGAGCAGCCAGATACTGACAGGGATTTTCAAATCATGTGATCGCAGAAGAATGCAGAACAAATGCTGTGTTCGTATTACCAGGCTGAAGTGACTATTATCTGAATCCCATCACCAATTCTGATTTTCAAATCAGTTCTGTCACTTCAGTGTTTTGTCCTAGATCGTATCTCTGTTATGTGGCTAAGTGACGTGTACGAGGCGAACAATCAGATCAGAGGTCATGTCACTTTTTTGCCAGCGGCACAATAAACCAACAATGGAGGTCGTTGTCCCCGAAAGCTAAATCTCACCTACAAATCCCGGTGATTGCTTCAGTGTTTCTGAATTTCCCCCAATGGATCAAAGTACATCGCATAACTTTTTGATGCAAAACAGTTGTACTTAAGTGAACCATCAGATTGGAACTAAGCGGTAATCTGAACAAAGTTACCTGCTTACAGACATTCACACACACATACACTTACCCAGCTCGGCCAGTGCGGCCGATGCGATGGACGTACTCCTCTATGTTACGTGGGAAGTCAAAGTTAAAGACGTGCGTTATGTCATGGACATCCAGTCCTCGAGACGCCAGGTCTGTGGCAACCAGGATACGAACCCGACCTGGAAAAAGATTTTTCAAAAACTTGTTACTCATTCAATGGTTAAATTTGATCTTGAACTGGCATCAATGTAAAGTAGCACTGGCAAACTAAAACCTTTAAAAACACAACAATCCTATCACATACTGTCTTTAAAGTCCTTGAGGGCTTCTTCACGGTCACACTGCTCACGGTCACCATGGAGACTCTGCACAGCCAGACCCTGCAGACACATGTCACTCGACAGGTCATCAGCCCTGAGATTGCAATGAACAGAGACAAAAATATACACAGGACAACGTCAGTGCAGTCTCTCCAAATAATTATGACTGTAATGGCCCCATTATATTTACATTTTTATAATTCTAGTTTGCCAGCAATAAATGGAAATACATAAGTGTGTTTTCTTTAGTCAGATTTTAACTCCACTAAAAGAACTCCCTTGTTTGGAAGTCACATCTAACTCACATAATCTTCTTGCCAACAAAGATGAGGACTTTATCGTCGGGCAGCATGTTTCTGATGAAGTCATACAAGTAGGACTTTTTCTCTTCTTCAATGACGATCAGCACGGTTTGCTGTACAGTGTCAACTGCCTAAGACCCAGAAAAAAAACAAAAACAGTGTTTTAATAAAGTATTCACAATCTGATAGTTTATATCATAAATACAGGTCACCATGTTCCCTGAGGAAATAATAAAAAAGCAGAGAAACCGGAAGGACAAAGACGCGTCACAGACCTCTGTAAACTTGTCAAAACATCTGATAAATGACTGCATTTACCAGACTCATTTTGACTTACCGCCAAGTCAAGGGTGCCCACATAAACCATCATGGGATCCTTGAGGTAGGATTTGGATAGTCGTCGTACACCAGTTGGCCAAGTGGCACTGAAATGTTTTAAAATCATATTTCCATAGTAAGGCGTCATATTTCAACTTTAATGCTGCAATTGCATTTTCTTCAAATTCCACAATTAATTAAATGTCTTTTCTCTATTAAAAGAACTCATTTTTCAAGCATGTGGATGTTTTTTATGGTGAAGATCTGCACTGTACTTATGTCCTCAGATCCTAATGGAACCACCGTTCCTTATGACTCGATTCATACCTGGTCATGACCGTCTGTCGGTCTGGACGAATGTCCAAGAGAATCTTCATAATTTGAGGTTCAAAGCCCATATCGAGCATCCTGTCAGCCTCGTCCAGCACCTGAACCCAGTGGACAGAGAAGAAAATCTCTTTTAAGTAATGCAGCAAGAGCTGCAGCAAATTCACAGATGTAGCGAGACATTTGATGATGTTGCTGTTCCCATGACATCCATTCTCACTGCGACACAAACAACTGACCAGATAGGTGACGGAGGCGAGGCTGATGAGTTCGTTCATCTGCAGGTCATTTAGTCGACCTGGTGTGGCGATAACTATGTCCACCCCACTCTTTACCAGGTTGATCTGGCCTTTCCTGTCCCCTCCACCATAGATACAGATACTGAGAGAAGGTAAAGATAGAAAAAAATAAAAAGTCATGGTGCTTCTTTAGTGCGGTTGATTTGTGATTCATGAGGCTGCTGGACCTTTTGTAGCCTTTATAGCTGTACTTCTTGCATTCAGTTTCAATCTGCAGGGCCAGCTCTCTGGTTGGAGTCAGCACCAACATGCCTGGACCACTGCGCTCGTTCCTTGGTCTAGGAAGGAAGAAAGCACAAAAAGAGCTCGACAGTCAAACAGTATATTCACAGTTTGGGAAATATGTCGTAAAAGGTCATGAGAAGTCTTCAAAGTAAGACCTCTCCTGTACTCACACAGGCTGTCCGTCCATGTGAATGAACCCTGGCAGCAGGTAGGCCAGGGTTTTCCCTGTTCCTGTCTGTGCAATGGCTATCAGGTCGTCCCCGCTCAGCAGCACCGGCCAGGCCTGAGACTGAAATGAACAAACAATTTACTGGATAGGAAAAAGTTTTACACAAAAATGACAACTAATGAACAAAAGACTGTCTGTCATTGCTCCACATTTGATCTTATGTGACTATTATTTATGATTATCATGACTTTTACAGGACAAAAGGCAATCCATTTCCTTAACTGATAAATAAATACTACTTAAATAGTAGGGTTCTCCTATGGTTACTTTCTTCTATTCACTTAGAAGTTTATATTGCATAACCTCTGACCTTAATGTTATGACCATATACTTTCAAAGTTTGATTGGGGGGGTAAATTAGAGGTGCTTTGCTCATACCTGGATGGGGGTTGGTTTGACGAAGCCAACTCTCTTAATGTTTTCCATGATTTCTGGATAAAGCTCAAAGGCCTCCAGGAAAGTGCAACAGGGATTGAGAAAAGGCCGCTTCTCCTCACCCTCTTTCAAGTCGTCGACAAAGATATTGTTATTCTCCTTCCTGCAGAAAAATTAAAACAGCCAAAAATGAGAAAATAAATGAAGGGTTAGAATGGCAACTACAAATGCTGCTGCTGTGCTGGCAAAAGATAAATACTATGTTTCAGAAATCATATTACAAAATACAGTTATTAATCCTAAAAAATTATATTTTCTTGTTGGTTCACAGGTTGGATGTAGAATATCAATTCAACATATTAATCATTTAAATCTAAAATACTGTGACACTGACAGAGGATCCTGATGACAAACAAAATCAGATAATTTTCCATTTTCCCCATAAATGTCGACTCGACTCTAAACACACTTATGAGACAAGGACAATTGAGAATTAATGATGTTTAAAGGGTACAGCCTCACTTGTTCAGATGACACTGAAGTTATTAAAAGGGAGGCACAAATTATTTGTTTCAGGCTGGAGAACAATTCCACTTTATGTAAAAACAAAAAAGGCAAAAAAAAGGTGTTATCACTTCAGATTTACCTCCATTCTCCGACTTCCTCTGTTGTACGCATGGACACACACTCGTTCTCCATGTAAAACTTCTTCTTCATGGGTGGGAGGTCTGAAGGTAGTTGTAGAGATTACAGAAATAGTTTAAAGCCATGAATGAGGTCCAGTCATTTTTACAAATGAAGTTGTTACAGGGATGAACTAATCAACACAAACAGTGGCAGACAAATTATTATTTAATTTTTACTCCAAAAGCATTTTGCTGCACAAGGCAAATATGCATTGAGTGTGGGTAAAATACTTTACTCACCCTTCCATTTGAGCTCTTCATACTTGTCCTTGTTCTCTCGGATAGCATTCCAGTCTATTGTTGCACGAGGCTGGGTGACATTGGATGCCTTTAATTGACTGGAAGACCAGACTGAGTCACACCTGCCACCACCTTAGAAACAGATCAGTAAGCTGCTGATTCATTATATTGGAGAAACTGACAGCTAAAGCAAAATCAGTTTGTCATGTTAGATTCCTTTATGGATTTAAAAAGTTCATGCAATATTAAAACTATGTGAAATATGTTCAACTTCCAAGAATCCTTTTAAAACGTATTTTTTTGGGGGAAAATAAAAAAATATAGTACCATCGTGAAATCTAGAGCCGCCATCTGCCACCAAGTCTTCAATCAGTTCCTTGGCCTTCTGCTGGGCAGCGGGGGACCCAAAGATAACCACCTCACCTTCATAATCTCCCTTGTTGACCTAAAAGACAACCCCAGTTACATTCAGCAGTTGATAATAGGAGATATGGGATCAGCTTGGTTGGCTCCAGGCCCGGTCTCTGAAATGACAAGTATCTGCAGATACAGAGTACTGATCCAGTACTTTGTACTTTTTTTGACTGATTTTGGATGACATACTACACTATGATTTTTTGACTGATTTTGGACGACATACTATACTATGATGTTTAAGTCATATTTTGGATGACATACTATACTAGGACTTTGACTGATTTTGGACGACATACTATAGTATGACTTTTTTGAACTGATTTCGGACGACATACTATACTATGATGTTTAGGTGCCATTTAGGACAACATACTTAGTATGGGTCCACAAAGTTGGTGTAGTGGTTAGTACTCCTGCCTTTGAAAAAACAGATCCGGGTTCAAGCCCTGGCTGGAACAAGTGCCCTCTGCAATCCTGAGACGTGTAGGTTTCCATTTGGACGACATACTATGAATTTTGACGACATACTATACTATGACTTGTTTGACTGATCCCGGAACGACATACTATGCTATGACTTTTTTGACTGATTTCGGACGGCATACTATACTATGACTTTTTTGACTGATTTTGGACGACGTACTATATTATGACTTTTTTGACTGATTTTGGACGACATAGTATATTATGACTTTTTTGACTGATTTCGGACGACATACTATAATAGACGTTTTTGACTGATTTTTGAAGACATACTATAGTATGAATTTTTTGACTGATTTTGGACGACATACTATACTATGAGTTTACTGACTGATTTTGGACGACATACTATACTATGAGTTTACTGACTGATTTTGGTCGACATACTATAACTTTTCTGACTGATTTTGGTCGACATACTATGACTTTTCTGACTGATTTTGGACGACATACTATGACTTTTCTGACTGCTTTTGGACGACATACTATTAGTATGACGTTTTTTGACTGATTTTGGACGACATACTATACTATGACTTTTCTGACTGATTTTGGACGACATACTATAGTATGACTTTTCTGACAGATTTTGGACGACATACTATACTATAACTTTTTTGACTGATTTTGGACAGCATACTATAGTATGACTTTTTTAAACTGATTTTGGACGACATACTATGACTTTTTTGACTGATTTTGGACTACATTATGGTATGACTTTTTTGACTGATTTTGGACAACATACTATACTATGACTTTATTGACTGATTTTGGACGACATACTATAGTATGACTTTGACTGATTTTGGACAACATACTATACTATGACTTTGACTGATTTTGGACGAAATACTATACTATGACTTTTCTGACTGATTTTGGACGACAAACTATGACTTTTCTGACTGATTTTGGACGACATACTATAGTACGACTTTTTTGAACTAATTTCGGACTACATACTATGGTTTTTAGGTGCCATTTAGGACAACATACTAAAGTATGGGTCCGCAAAGTTGGTGTAGTGGTTAGTACTCTTGCCTTTGAAAAAACAGATCCGGGTTCAAGCCCTGGCTGGAACAAGTGCCCTCTGCAATCCTGAGACGTGTTGGTTTCCATTTTGACGACATACTATACTATGACTTTTTTGGCTGATTTCGGATGACATACTATAGTATGACTTTTGACTGATTTGGGACGACATACTATACTATGACTTTTTTGACCGATTTTGGATGACATACTATAGTATGACTTTTTTGACTGATTTTGGACGACATACTATAGTATGACTTTTTTGACTGATTTTGGACGACATACTATGCTATGACTTTTGACTGATTTTGGACGACATACTATACTATGAGTTTACTGACTGATTTTGGTCGACATACTATGACTTTTCTGACTGATTTTGGTCGACATACTATGACTTTTCTGACTGATTTTGGACGACATACTATGACTTTTCTGACTGATTTTGGACAACATACTATAGTATGACTTTTCTGACAGATTTTGGACGACATACTATACTATAACTTTTTTGACTGATTTTGGACAGCATACTATGACTTTTGACGGATTTTGGACGACATACTATACTTTGACTTTTGACGGATTTTGGACGACATACTATACTATGACTTTTGACTGATTTTGGACGACATGCTATCCTTTGACTTTTTTGACTGATTTTGGACGACATGCTATCCTTTGACTTTTTTGACTGATTTTGGACGCCATATTATGGTATGACTTTGACTGATTTTGGACGACATATTATGGTATGACTTTGACTGATTTTGGACGACATATTATGGTATGACTGGACTGATTTTGGACGACATATGGTACGACTGTGGACTGATTTTGGACGACATATGGTACGACTGTGGACTGATTTTGGACAACATAATATACTATGACGTTTTTGTCATATTTTGGACGACATACTATAGTATGACTTTTCTAACTGATTTTTGGACGACATACTATAGTATGACTTTTTTAACTGATTTTGGACGACATACTATGACTTTTTTGACTGATTTTGGACGACATATTATGGTATGACTTTTTTGACTGATTTTGGACAACATACTATACTATGACTTTGACGGATTTTGGAAGAAATACTATACTATGACTTTTCTGACTGATTTTGGACGACAAACTATGACTTTTCTGACTGATTTTGGACGACATACTATAGTACGACTTTTTTGAACTGATTTCGGACTACATACTATGGTTGTTAGGTGCCATTTAGGACAACATACTAAAGTATGGGTCGGCAAAGTTGGTGTAGTGGTTAGTACTCTTGCCTTTGAAAAAACAGATCCGGGTTCAAGCCCTGGCTGGAACAAGTGCCCTCTGCAATCCTGAGACGTGTTGGTTTCCATTTTGATGACATACTATGACTTTTTTGACTGATTTTGGACGACATACTATAGTATGACTTTTTTGGCTGATTTCGGATGACATACTATAGTATGACTTTGACAGATTTTGGACGACATACTATAGTATGACTTCTGACTGATTTGGGACGACATACTATACTATGACTTTTTTGACGGATTTTGGATGACATACTATAGTATGACTTTTTTGACTGATTTTGGACGACATACTATAGTATGACTTTTTGACGGATTTTGGACGACATACTTTAGCATGACATTTTTGAATGATATACTATAGAATGACTTTTTTGACTGATTTTGGACGACATACTATAGCATGACATTTTAGACGATTTACTATAGTATGACTTTTGACTGATTTTGGACGACATACTATAGTATGACTTTTGACTGATTTTGGATGACATACTATAGTATGACTTTTTTGACTGATTTCGGACGACATACTATAGTATGACTTTTTGACTATCCCGGACAACATACTATAGTATGACGACTTTTGACTGATTTCGAACAACATACTACACTATGACTTTGACTGATTTCAGACAACATACTACACTATGACTTTGACTGATTTCAGACGACATACTATACTATGACTTTTTGACTGATTTTGGACGACATACTATAGTATGACTTTTTTGACTGATTTCGGGCGACATACTATATTATGATTTTTGTCATATTTTGGACGACATACTATAGTATGACGATTTTGACTGATTTTGGACGACACACTATAGTATGACTTTGATTTTGGACAACATACTATACTATGACTTTTTTGGCTGATTTCGGAGTACATATAGTATGACTTTTTTACTGATTTTGGACGACATACTATAGTGTAACTTTTTTCACTGATTTTGGATGATGTACTATACTATGACTTTTTTGACTGATTTTGGACGATGACTATAGTATGACGTTTTTGTCATATTTTGGACGACATACTATAGTATGACGTTTTTGTCATTTTAGACGACATACTATAGCATAACTTTTTTGACGACATACTATAGTATGATTTTTGTCATTTTGGACGACATACTATAGTATGACTTTTTTGACTGATTTGACAACATACTATACTATGACTTTTGTGACTGATTTTGGACGACATACTATACTATGACTTTTTTGACCGGTTTTGGACGAGAAACTAACTATGACTTTTGACTGATTTTTGACGACATACCATAGTATGACTTTTGACTGATTTTGGACGACATACCATAGTATGACTTTTGACTGATTTTGGACAACATACTATACTATGACTTTTTTGAACTGATTTTGGACGACATACTTCACTATGACGATTTTGACTGATCTCGGAAGACACACTATAGTATGACTTTATTGAATGATTTTGGACTACATACTATACAATGACTTTTTTGACTGATTTTGGACGACGTACTACACTGACTTTTGACTGATTTCGGACGACAAACTATGGTGTTAAGTGTCATTTAGGACAACATACTATAGTAGGTTGGTGTAGTGGTTAGTACTCTTGCTTTTGAAAAAACAGTTCTGGGTTCAAGCCCTGGCTGGAACAAGAGCCCTCTGCAATCCCGAGATGCGTTGGTTTCCATTTGGACGACATACTATAGTATGACTTTTTTGACTGATTTCGGACGACATACTATACTATGACTTTTTTGGACGACATACTATACTATGACTTTTTTGACTGATTTTGGGCGACATACTATACTATATTATACTATGATGTTTTTGACTGATATTGGACATACTATACTTTGAATTTGGACAACATACTATAGTATGACTTTTTTTGACTGATCTTGGACGACAAACTATAGTATGACTTTTTTTGGATGACATACTATATTATGACATTTTTGTCACATTTTGGACGACATACTTAACGATGACATTTTAGTGACTTTTTGGACAACATAACTAAACTATGACATCTTGGACAACATACTAAACTAGGTCATGCACCTGTTCCTCTCCCAAACCTCTGAGAAAAAGAGAAATATCATGTTTTAAGGTTGTCAAAATTCAAGAACGGTTGATGATAGAGATAACATTTTTGGTTCGTGAGCGTCAGGAGGCTTTCAGCAGCTCCCACATTTAAATTTCTAAAACTGGTGTGAATTGACAGAGAAATTACAGTTTTAAAATCACCCTCGTCTTGATTTTTCCAAAACTATGCTTGTGTCTATTCCTCTGTGATGACTGACTTTTGGCAGTAACAGTTTGCAACTGTTGGAGCCCTTGGTGCAATTAACAATGTTAAACAACAACAACAACAACAACAACAACAACAACAATCTTGATAATTAATAAATAAGTTTCTTTTACAAAAATATAAATACTTTCTTTGCTACTTTATGACAGTAACCTGATTTATTTCCTGTGGACAAAACAGCAGTGGTCAGCGTCATTTTGAGGTTTTGGAAGCATAAATCAACTTTTTACAACATTAATGCATTTTGTGGCCAAACAATAAATCGATTGAGAAAATGAACAGACCTAGCCATCTATTACATATCACAACAAACTTGCTGATACAATCACAGCTTTAAAAGGAATACGCATTATTAATAAACAACATGTTGGATACATTTCTATTGTTGCTATGGCAGCGGCATTTACATTTTATTTGTTGGTTTTTGCTTACCTTGATTCTTGCACCAGAAGTCTCTTGAAGTTCACGGATTTTGGATCCTCCGCGACCTTTAACATGAACAATGTATTTATTGTCTTATCTTAAATTCTCTATCAGAAAACACACGTTATACACACACACTCTGCTAAGGGCAGTTGAAAGGTTTCAATTTAGCACAGTTAGCTAACACATAAGTTAGCTTGAGCTAGCACGGTTATTATGTGTCTGTGGAAATAAACTGCTTACAAATGTACCTATGATTCTCCCAATCAAGGTTGTTTCCACGCTGAGAGTCACGGATGGGGAAAAGTCCGAGTTTTCATTGCCGTGGCTCCGTTGTCCCGGGCCTCGGCGCTCTGCGCTAGGACGGTCATTGTCTCCACCTCTGCGATTCCTGTACTCGCCGCTAAAATCACCCCTTTCTCCCCTCGAGGCTGAAAACCTGCCTTCCCTTCTTATTTCGAATGTGTTTTCCCGCGAAGGATCACCACCCTGAAACCTCCATTCAGGAATAGCAGTTACCCAACCAACGTTTTGACGAGCTGCACAGTCCCCGTCTTCCTCTTCCCAGTCAGACATTTTAAAATCGCCCTCCTACACACCTGACACCTATTAATGTGACGATGTCAATTACAACGGCGCCGCCTTCACGTTCTATCTGAAAAATTGTAATTATCAAAATCATTTTTTGTATGTTTCTGTAATGTTGAATACACCATTGTCGAAGCTCTTTGACCTAAATTATATTTTTTAATGATAAAATATAATTATTAATGTCCATGGATTTTCAAATGTACCGTTTTACAAAAAAACCTGAAAAAATAGTTAAGCACATTATTATTTATTGATTAAGATGTCAAATTATAGTCATTTACTTTCATTCCTCAACAGAAAAACAGAATAGTTTCAGTGGTTGAATGTAATGTTTGATTAATTTCTGACTTCTCAGAGAAGCTCAGTGAGCAAGTGTTTTGTCATACTTTCTCAGAATAGTTTACTGGTGTTATGCTGAATTCTGTGTGCCTGCCATGAATTGCATGCCTCTGACGGGAATGTGCACAGATGAATTGGAAACCACTGGACATCACAAACCAAATTCTTTTTATGGCAAACTACGGTTTGAAGTTGATACGTTTTTGAATTTATTAATCCCAATCCCACATTTACACATGTGCATAACAATTTACAGATCACAGTAGATACTGACAAATATTGTTTTTCACATTATGAGCAGACTGCAGGCTGATAACTGAGCAGACCAGGTACAAACAAACAAACAATAATTTCTGCAAACCCTGAATTGGGTTTCTTTTTGTTGTTTGTGTTTAAATGGACTGAACTGAATTGACTGGGAAAACCCTAAATGTATTGGGCATTGTGTTTGTTTTGCTGGACCAGGGTGTTGGTGGTATTTTTTTACACTGAGAATATGTTGAGATATTTTGCCTTGTATTGCATTGGATTGTTTGTAGTACTTGGTCAGTGGTGACATTGCGCCATTGAAGATCATGATATACACAAAAGACACAAAACCAGAAACTTTTAGTTAATTTGGACTTTATTTATGAATAATAAAATTATTTTGCATTTCTCGTCCAGAGAACATAATGTGCACTTAATAAATTAATTCCCAAGAAATAATAATGTTAACATTATCAAGCTTTAAGGCCAGTTGTGTAATAAATTACTGTTCAGGCAGTTGAGAAAATGTATTATTAGGCATCAAAGCCATAAAAAGTCTGTGGCTGAAGCGACATGACTTAAATGACCTTGATGACCAACCTAAAACTTCAACAATACAATATGCTGCTATAGGCTGTGGGCAAACTAGTCCTTTGTAGCCCTGTGAAGATGGGAACAAAAATTCATATGCAAGAAAGGCACCAGAAGCAATTTACAGACTGCAAACATGAGAATGTGGGATGTGGAAAAAAAAACTCCATCTGATTTGAGCTTTTGTAGATATCATTTGATCTTGCTCCAAAGTAACTGACAGTTTTATTTTCATATGTCACAAAAAAAATCAATCATTAACTACGACAAATATATTCCCATATTAAGTTCAAACTATTGTGTCACATTTTCAGGCTCCTCAAACTCCCCATAAACAACTGTGCTTATACTGTATATCATCATACCACTCCTGCCTGGGCTGTAGAGGATTTCAAAATCCATCTCTGTTTACATTTCATTTGTTAGAGGATTATAAGTATTGTACTATGCATTGTCTACTACAAAATGTTAAATTTGCTAAGCAATGCACTTACTCACCATTCAAAAGGTAAGTGACATAAAATAATGACAAATATAGGTCGACATCACACCTCAAAATAAATCTTTAAGACTGCTGTGACTGCACATCCCTTAAGACGTTAACAATTTAAGATGGCGAACAAAAATTAAATGGCTGCAATATTTTTATGCATGATTTTCATTCAGGAGTAGTCAACCCTCCTTCAAGCTAGATAACAATCAAAATTAATATCAATTCATTGTAGGGTTACGATTGCAGGACATCATTTTTCATAAGCCGGTAAAAATCACATCTTTGCAATATGAAAATGACAAAATGCACTAAAATATAACATGTCATATTGTCACTACACTAATTAATTGATGTGGTGAGGAGGAATTCAAAGTCTTGGTTAATGTTACCTATACAGTATATTTTAGTGGGACATGTAATAAAAAGAAGCATAAGCCTCTAACTTCAGTTTCAGGTCAGATTCTTGTCGTCCAGTTTGTCTCCTTGAGCATTCGGCTTTGGAGCAGCAGGAACTTTACAACGCTGAATGATGAAATGGCTGAAGTCACAGAAAATATCAATAAGGATTAATTCTTATCTTGCTTTATCTCTCCCTCGCTCTCATTTATTATAAAACTGTATCACATTTTGACGTTGTTAGCAGCAGAATGAACACATTGATAAAGGACAACATACATGGCCGACTAAATCAACAAGAGAACTGCGTGTAAAGTGAATTATCTCCGTGGATTCCTCAGGTGAAGCTGATCCCCTGTGCTAGAAATGCATGTGCATTGCAGCTGTTGCACAGTAACATTACACTGAGCTGGGAGGAGGGAATGCGGTCTGTTTAGCAGCCTTTTAAGTTGCATCGCTTTTGTTCGTATGTTGTATCCTTCTTCTGAAAATGGGCTCTGTCAAGCGATATTATATGCACCCGACTGAGGGAGCGTTTGTGTGTATAAACCTGCAGCACAGGGGCGGGCGGGGAAAAGAAGAATGTATTCGGTCAAACTGCTGAACAACCAGGTTTTGTGAGCAGTAAAATTCATTACTTACTGTTCTTAGTCACACTCCAACCTGTCTGAGGCTGTCTCACTTTTCTAGCACAATGTTGCTATGGCCATTCCCCTATCTCGACATAAAACGAATCACTTCCTGTGAGCAGCGAGGCGATGTCACCAGGCGACACGCGATCCTAACACAGAAGAAAGTCATGTAAAGCTGATAGGCTTCATCAAGCACCGTCTGAACTAATTTGATAGTTCAATAGTTGAGCGTAACAAATGTTTTGATATTTAAAAGTAACACAGTGCACTTTTAGTCACAATCCATGAACATGGTGCAACCAGCACCCAGCAAAAAAGATAGGGTTTGTCAAAAAGAATTATTAAATAATAACCTTGTGCATCTTAAAATTGTATAGTAAGTGGGCTATCCATATACCTGGCACTATCTAATTCGATCAAATTAGGATAAAATCATTTCCACACAAGCCAACTTTGTTTGTCCCTTTTTTTGTTAGAAAAACAGTACGTCACATGCGATAAGCAGCATCTCATGCTAAGCTGAGAAAACCCTGCTGCAAATAAAGCGTCCAGACCAGTAGCAATAACTCTCTGAGCTACGTGTTCCAACACTTTTGTTTCGAGTGACTGCTGACGGGCCGTTCTCCCAACACACGTTTGTTGCACCCAAATTAACTCATGACATTTCAACAATGACGTACATTTTTTTTTTGTAGTGGTTGAAGATGAACAGAATGAGATGCTTGTGATATGAACACATGCTCAGAGATTGACCTTTAGCTTTTTTTTTTCTTTTTTAAATAAAAATAAAGCTATTCCCATGACACCAGGCCTCACCTCATCAAAAAATATTCTCATTCCATTCATTTGTTGTTTTTTGTTGGCAACAGCCCATGCAGTGATATGTATGAAAGCATAAAAGAAGACATTTTACACTACCAAAAACAGACACTGAATAAGTTGGAACTCTCCTTCTCGTCCAAGAAAGTCTCTGAAAACAAGCAATTGTAAGAAATAAGTCACTGGTCAGCCTCAGTCTTTGTCAAGCTGGCTCTTCTGAGAGGACTCGGTGGTTGTGTATTTGTGTGTCTACGTGAAAGAGCGAGTGTGTGTGTGGATGTAACTTCATGTAGTTTCACCACGTGGTGAGTGGTTGACCCATCAATTGCAGTGGCTTATTCAAGTTTCAGATACACTTCTCTTATGTGCAACACTCTCCCTGTCAAATATAGAGACAGTATTGTCTACTGTTTATATTAACTACTTTAATTATCAATGTTGGCATAATTCAGAAAAAAGAAAAGAAAAGTTAAACTCCTGCTATTTTCAGTTTTGAGACAAAACTGTTCAGGTCCAAAGTGAAACTGAAAATAAAGAACCTGTAGAGCTTAAGTTTTAAAAGTATTTTCATGTAGAATCTGATGTCTAGTTGGCACATGTCTTCCTTTTAACGTCATGAATATTAAAAACATCTTTACTTTATAAAGTTTTTTCTCCATCTATTTCTCCTAAAGAAAGTTTGTGTATTTTGTCTTCCATGAATTTGGCCACTTACATACATATTCTATGTATACTTTCATTGTCTTATTGGCTAAATGTTAATTTTAGAAACCCATAAAAATATAAATAAGTATCTGCCGAATAAAATCTGTATGAAAGTGGACAGATTCGTGTCCGACAAAATCCAAAAACGTTGTCCATGTACACAGCATTCAATTGCACAATTTGAAACTGTCCTGAAAAAATACCTTAAAGGTTGCTTCTCAAACGTGTGTACATACCGTATGCAAGACTGTATGTGTGTGTGTGAGTGTGAATGTGCGTGGTTATGCCAGTTGTATGTGTGGAGACTGATTGAGAAAATCTGAATTTCCCCGAGGGTGAGGTGCAGCCTCCTCCACAGTCTGTAAAAGGTTGGATGGACTGCTGTCAGGTCTCTGGGACAGAAAGTCATAGTGTTCTCCCGCTGGTTCTAGCTTGCAACCGCTAATGAAGAATTCAGTTCCATCCCAGTTGCTAAGGTCATTGCCACGTTTGCTACCGTTGCTGCTGCTGCTGATGTTGTTGAGTGCAGAGGACAGACCAGCGGCATGGCTGGTCAAAGGATGGTTGAGATTATGCGCAGAGATGGATTTCCCTAGACTGCCTTCCCAGTCTGCAGGGGTCCCATCTTGGCTAGACGTGAGCAGCAGCAGGGGGTTCATCTCCAGGCTCATGTGCTTCCTCCACACCCCCTCAGATTTCAAGCCAGATTTCTCCCGCAGCTGCAACCCCCCCTGGACAGCAACTGCCTCACTGTCTTCTTCGTGGTCAGGGTCCACACTGGATCCCACAACAACAGAAGGACCCAAGCTCTCTTTATCTGCTGTCACTTCATCTGTCAAATCATCTGTGATGGAGTGAGCAGAGCAACGGTGATGGGAGGGGTGAACCACTGGGGGCAGCTGGAGGGTGAAACCCCCACCTGAAGGAGGAGGGGGCGGCAGGTCAGGGAGGTGTGCTCTTTTGGATGTGCCATTGGGCGTGACCAAGGTGGGGTATGGGCTATCAGGTGGGAGCAGGGGTGACGGAGAGAGGGACGCTGTGGACGGGGGGTAAGATGGAGGTGCTGAGTCCGGTGGAATGTCATCGTCGGCGGTTGCCAGGATGAGACGCAGGCCCCTCGGGTTGGCGTTAAGGGAACGGCGTAAGCCCCCATTGCTATCGCCTCCTCCTCCCACCAGATCCCCTCCCTGAGGAGATGGAAGATCCCTGCCGATGATGGAAGTCTGGTAGTCGGAGCCGTGGTGCTGGTGGCTGCCCAGCTCGAACAGAGGCAGGGAGGAGAGGGTGAGGGTCGAGGGACCTTTCTGTAGAACTTGGCGATAGACGTCCAGCAAAGAGTCCAACTTTGACTCGATGGAAGTCACCTGGGAGTGAAAGAGTAAACAGTAGCAAGGTCAGAATAGAAAGAGGGAAAGATAGTGAAGTTTCAAAAGCTCAAAAGCTTTATTGGATAGGACAGGGGGGAGATGGGGTAAGACTGCAGGTGCCAGCTCTACCAACGTGCCCCCCATGAATTAAACTGCAACTTTCACCGTATTAGTCCAATCATTTTTAATTGTTTTTTTTTAGTAATATTGATACATCAGACCAGAGAGTGAGTTTTTAAAACTTTTAAAAAGATATCTTAGTACTTGGTGAAAATACTTCCTGAGTCACTGGTATTGATCAATAGCCTCAGTATCAGCTCTTTGCAATAATGTATCATTAGAATCACGGTATTGAAATAGTAAAAAGCTTAGTGCTGTGCATGTTTGTTTTTTTTCTAAACTCACCTGTCTCTCCACCTTACAAACACGTCCCAGCATGCTCATGCCCTCCAGAGAGTCTCCATCTGCATGTAGTTTATCCCTCATCTTCTTATCCACAGGAATCTGGCCTTTTCCCAGGATCTGATCCACCCTGATACACACATGAACACTCATGTCAATATATTAGATAATAATGATGTTGTAATGTGAGCAGACACCCGGGCTTCATTTCAGGTTATCCAACGTCAGGCAACAAACCTAGAGCAACAGCAGCATGTTAGGATCAGGGTTAGTAAAACACACACCACACATGGTTGGGCTGTATCAGAGCGATCGTATTCAAAACCAAAATGTCCGTTTTCCAGGAATAAAGGAAAAACAGCATTTCAGATAGGAATTTCACACAGTCTGTTGTTTGCATTGGTTTCATGGGCTGGTGAATTTGAAATAGAAATAATTATCCAGAGCATACTGTAGTGGTAGTAGTGATATTAGTAGTAGTGGGTGAAAAGGCAGAATATTATATTGATTAGATCAGTTTATTTTAATGCCTTCCCATGAAATAGTGTGGAATAAACGAAGTTAATCATTGTCAACATGCAGATATACCACAGAAGAAGACTTTGTTTCCTCTGCTTCAAACTACATGAAATCATTTCACATCCGTGATTCCACACACGTTTTACATTCACACCCATGATTTTCCTTGAATTAACGACAAAAAAGCATACATGTGTAAAAATATTAGTGACATTTGTAATCAGATAGGATTAGTTAAAATTTCACCAGTTGAATGGAGTTAAAATCAAACTTTGCGGGTGAATTGCTGTATCTTGAATCTATTTTAGTTTTTTAGTGCAAACTCCAACCATCTGGTTGGCTACTGTAAAGGTGTGTTAATCCGAACGGTAATTATTTGCATCCCTGTGAGCAAGCCCGCATCTGTGTGTGTGACATTCACACTCAGTCATACGTTTGGGGAACTGTAAGGGAACGAATGATATTATAAATCACTTATAAAATATAAAGTAGATAAAATAGCAGTAACCCTGAGCCAGGGAGCTTCCTCTTGTGGTTGCTGTAATAATAATGCAGATCAGGTGAGGACACGTTCCTGGGTCGGTTACTTAGTCTGGGACCAGAGCCCGCTGCACTGGCCACTCTGAAGACAGGAAAAAGACTGTATCAGACACAGGTATCTTAAAAGCACATGCCGTAGGCACACACGGTAAGGCGTAGGAAACACATGCAAACATGACCAAATCAGTCATGACATATAGACGTACACGGAGAGGAGGCACATGATGGAAAAAGCTTCGCTAAATGTCTTTACATGAAAGTCTACACCTGCTCTTTCTGTCATCTGCGGATTTAAAATATCTATCTGACTGTGTGTCAGGTGTTCATCTACAGCCTTTACCAACAGAACAGCTCTATACATAATGAAAACAACATACTATGTCACTGCCCAGCAGCACTGTTGTAAAAAAACACCTTCAGTTCATTCAGCATTTCAAAACATCACATTTTCAACAATAGGTCTTAATCCATGATTACATTCCAGTGCCCCCTGTTGAAGAAAGTCTATTCTACTTTTTCATGCATAGATTTATATAAAAAAAAAAATCATCTAAAATGTCCTCATGTCATGCAGGGCTAAACAACAACAACAACAACAACAACATCATGTTGAATTGTGTTGAGGTATTCAAGTTGACAAATGTTTAATTTGAATTATCAAGTCTTTTCAAATTCAGAATGCAGCTACACTCTAAAGCAACAGCTCTCGTTATGTTTTTCAACACCTACAGATACAGACGAGGTCCTCAAGTGGCTCAAATCAGGATGATCGCATCATTTACAGTATTTTACCAACAAGTCAAATAGAACAAAGGGGTTTATGAAAATTGGCATTTCCTATGTTGGAAATTTGAAATGATCAAAGTGTTGACTGCTGAAACAGCCAAACACTTTCTTTCCTCTATGTTACATCTTTACAAAAAAGACAAATCTTGTAAAGCTGAATTCATAATCCCGAATTAGAACTACCTGAGGACCTCTGACATATTTATAAATTAAACCACTGCCAAACTTGAGTCAAAGGGCCCGTTTCTGTGAGCACTCGTACCCTCATCTTTACCATAAACCACATCTGTGTTGGGAATAAATTTGGACTAAAGCTCATACGTGTACAATGGGCTTGTGTGCATTATGAAATTGTACATATGGCCTCTGTGTGACTCAGGTGTGACATGTTGGTGAAGTTAGTTAGGGAGCAGTCGGCAGGCAGGTGACGGGGCATGTCTAACCCCGGTGCAGATTTATTCCTCCGGGCCTGGCTGTAATATAAATGCAGGGAGGGAGAAGAAAAGGTCTTGACGCGACTGCTGAGAGGCCGTGGAGGGGGACCCACTACAGTGTCAAGTCTGGGAGAGAGAGGGAACACACATGTACACATACTGTACATACACACACGCTATAGCTGGAGGCAAGATGAAGATGAGTGGAAATCTTAATTGTTTTTTTTTTTTAATTAAGCAATCAATAACAGTGCAGTAGCAGTGGTTCATAAACGGTGTTCTGCAGTGCTGGTGTGCCGTAAGGTGAGTCCAGGTGCACTGTGGGGATTTTGTGACAATCCTTTATCATTATTATTATTATTATTGCAAAAACCTAATAACCTGTGGATATGATGCAGGTGAACAAAAACCGGAAAAAGGCTGCTGCTCAGTCGTGACATTGACGTCATCAGCACAAAGCTTTGACGCACTGTCACACAGAGTTAAAGGGTAAAGTTCAGACATCTGCCTGTTTAAGACACTAAGAACCTTCTGGATGTTTTAGTAGTCAACCAAGATTTATTCTGTTTTGAAGTTTTAGTCCATGTTGTTAAGAGTCAAATTATTCAGGCTACAAAAATGATGTTTAATGCATCTTTCATTATTAAAACAACAACCTGCTTCGAGAGCTAAGGTTCATATTTGTTTCCTGTAGTTTATTTTTTTAAGGGTGAAATCTAATATATAATTCCATTAAAAAAGGAAAGTATTTGAATGGGCATGACATAAAGATTTATTGTGTGTATAAAACTGCTTTTAATGTTCAATTGTCTAGTTTCAAGTTGTTTATTTTGTTATTATGCCAAATATTTAACAAGTAAATTATAGGATTTTTCCCATTTTATTTCGGCATCACTAATTAAAAATAAAAACATTGTGAGAAGAGTAATTGTATGTGTTATAAAGGATATTTTAGATGGATTTAACTGCAAGTGACTACATCTGTGGAAACACTTTTTGTAATGTGAGTGTGTGTCAGGTTAAGCAGGTGTGTGTGTGTGTGTGTGTGTGTGTGTGTGTTCTGACCTGGTCTGAAGGCTTTTGATCCGACAGAGCATGTCCAAGTGTCCCGCAGAGTACTGCTCTATCACGTCCTTCACATCGTAGGGACGCAGCGTCTCCTTAAACTTCTTCTTCGCCACGTGGAACTTCATGATCCTAGACACGCACAAACACACACACACACACACACACAGACAAACAAAAGAGGAAGACAGATGCTGTGAAACCAAGAGCCGATGGTACATGAGACAAGGGTGCGATAACTGCTTCTAACCTCTAGATGGAAGCAGAAGCTATGACAAAGCCACAGAACGACCCTCACCACATTTCACTTGTTGATATTTGCTTTTCAGTGTGATTACAAAAAATGTTATTAGAATCTCAAATATCTACAGGATAATCTAACGGGAAAGCAACACTGCCTGGTCTTCTTGTCAAATTCATAATGAAAATGAATGACTTTTGAACCTGAGTGTAATCCTCTGTCTGTTTGATGAACAGACACCGCTGGGTGAATAATATTGATACAGGTAAGAGAATCTACGCTCTTGGTTCACTCGGATCCCCCAGTGGCGTCTGCTTTTCTCCAGTTGCCCGTCTCTCTCATTGTCCGAGTGGAAACAACAGTGACAGTTGACCCTCTGTAATAACAGGCCTGACAGGGGAGGGGGTGCCCGACGTACAACCCGACACCCTGGGAAAGCCCTGGGCTGCGGCTGTCCCATGGAGTATGCCTGCTGGGTGGGTGGGCAAGCTGTCCACAGTTGGGTGGTATAGGATCTGTGTGTGTGTGTGTGTGTATGAGTCCTATAGCAGCAGCCTGGTGGTTGAGTTGAGGGGTCGGTTTTTATATATGTGGGTTTACTAAAAAACAAAAGCAGGAAAAGGTATCTACAGGTCAAATCTTTCAGAATAAGTCAAAAAAAGTGACACTTCACCAAATCTAATAACGAAAATACAGTGATACAGTGACATACTGTGTGCCGTCTAATGGAAATGTCATTATCATGTAGTTTGTGGACAATATGTTGTGTTTTTTATGTCAAAAAATTTAAAAAAAATACATTTATAAAACGGGCATTAAAAGGGTTAAAATGCTGAATCTGTAGAGAACAGATATTCTCATATTTAATCTGAACATTTAACATGGTAACTCATGTGCACAACACATCAAATGATAAAATAAAATGTGAATTTGGATAACATGACATAGGCATATCACACCTGCCTCACACCCAAACTGTATCCAAGAGAGTTCTCTGAACCTAAAGGAAGTTTTTATTGATTTCTGTTGTGAAAGTGGTTGGAGGAAGAAACACCGAATCAGGCCCAGATGTAAGACAACTGGAAATATGAATACATCATGAAAAAATATAGTGACATCTGTGCAAAGTGTGCAAGTGAGACGTCTTATTTATAGAGAAGACTCTGTGGCCCATATGGACGGCATCTGCGTGCGCTGAGAACACATTTCCACTCCATATGCTAATCTCGCCTATGCTTGGGCATGGGTTGGATGAAATACATGTATACAAATTGAAATAAAGAAGGAGATAATGTAAAAAGGTGCGACTAGAGTGAGTAACGCCGGAGGAGAGATTGTAGAGAAGCAAAACATAACATTCATTTACAGAATGAATGACAAACTAATGACAAAAGACCTGCGAATTGTTTTGAACATTCAAAGCAAAAAAAACAAAAAAACAAGCCAGTTATGAGTCAGTGTCCTTCATTATCTGACGCATCTGATTTTTTAGTTAGCCAGCAAAAAGATAATAGAAAATATTAGAAAAGGAAATTATTAAGTCAACGAGTTGTGTTTTTTTTTTTTATTGAAAAGCTTCTTTGGCGAAATTTTCTTTTCAATGAAAAAAAATATGAATACGGTGAGAAGTGGTGAAAAGTGAAAAGAAGCAGTCGGTGCCAGTTGGGCAGACATTCGCTCACAGGGTGCCGGTGCCAGTGTGAGACAGCAAGGTCTGCTGAAAGACGCATACGCACGCTCATCAGTTCAGACCCACACACACACACACTGCAACCCCCACAGGAAAATCCTCCAACACAGCAGCAGTTCATATAGATACAGAGGGAAAGACGGGGGGGACAAAGAAATACTTGCAAAATACAAACATCGCCTGATGAAAGCAAACATCATGTGAGCCTATGTTTTTGTCATCCTGAGTTACAGGTATAGCACAGTTGTGTTTTTGATTCATGCTCTGAGGAGAAAAAGTAGAGATAGTTCTAACATGTAAATATGTATAACCTTCTTTCACTGAAAGTGATGAACTGTGCCGGAAAATAAAACAAAACATAAGGGATACACAGGTGTAGTTTTTTCTTTTTTCCCTCGGTTAGATCCTCAGCTCAGTGAGCTGCTGTCACTATGGTTTCAGAATCCTTGAACAAGATGAGGAAAAAAAGTCCTGAGGCAAGAGTCTAAGGTAAGATACTAGACTGTAAGATGCTCTATGCTAAGAAAGAACATAAGTAGAAATGGATGATATTATGAATAGATATGATCAATTGGACTGTTGATATTTGGCTTCATTTTTTCTCTTGTGGTCACCATGATGTTGCAGTTAAGAAAAATCACTATTTTATTAAACAAGAATGACTCATTATCTCAGTCTTTGTGCTCAGCTAAACTGAGTTAATCTCAGCGGCTGTTTGTGGTGGATCAACAATAACTTTAAAACTCAAGTGTGCAACTGTAAACCTGTCAAAGCGATCAGCTCAACACGACTTTATGTTTCTCAGTTTACTCGATAAAATCTTGTGTCCAGAGGATAAACACTTGCGGTTGCATTAACCCAGAATTCTCTGTCATTGACAGGTTTTTTTCTACCATGACAGAAAAATCTGAAGGCTGATTTAACGCTGAGGGCGATCTACCGTAACATCAAATAATTCACACACACAACACCATCAATAACCACTTGTAAAGCACCTCTAACACTGACCTGTAATTGATCCACCTCTCACACAGGTAGACCTTCTCCCCTTTGTTCACCGAGTACATCACCGAGATAACTACATCTATCAAGAAAAAGATTCCTCTCGAAGCATTCGGCCTTCATCTCCGACCTCGACAATCGCACTCAATTGCCTCTCGCTATCAAGATGCTGATAATGCATTGAAGAGCTACAGACTGACGGCCTTGGAGGGTGTTCGTGACCACGTCTCTGACCACGTCTGCGACCACAGAGATGCAGAAGGAGTGGATGCTGTGGGATTTTGAGTGCTTGCAGGATCAGAAAATCTCACACTCAGAGAGTCTTGCCGACTTGTGATCACTTCCCGTCAGAGAAATATTCCCTGACTTCAAAACTTGAATGAAAAGTCGTCTGTGCGAGACAAAGACACAGAACATAATGACAATCGCCTCTGCAGCAGTCACTCTCCCCCACTTGATGCATTTCATTACACTGAAGCGAGCACTAAGTTTAAGTCCCTGCAGAGCAGGAGGAGGGTTTGAGTGTAGGCTACAGAAGGCCTGCCCTGAATACACTTCAGTTTAATTTCTTCTTAATAGTTTGCTCACATTTTAATTGTGATAGTCTAATTCTAATTGCATTGTTCATATTTGCCGAGACATGATGCTGCAGTGTTTTACTGGCTTCTCTCCGCTGTCACGGAGAAATTAAGAATTACAGCATTGACAAAAGCTAAAAAGTCTAGCACAACCGTTGTCCCCGCCCACCCCCGTGCTGCTGGTGTACACACACAGACACTCCCTCAATCAGGTTTGATAGTATTTCGTGTCAGAGCACGTTTTCAAATGAAGGACTCGGCAGCAACTTTGTTTCTGTTCACAAAGATTAATCAGAGGCAGAATAATAACGTCAGAATCAGCAGAAGTTACACGCTGCAGCTTTAAAGCGCACAAATCCATCCATTCATCTTCTACCGCTTTATCCTCCACATGAGGGTCGTGGGGGGCACTGGTGCCAATCCCAACAACCACTCACCCTCAAACCTACAGGCAACGAGTGACATCAACCATATCTGAGTGACCTGCATTCGAGGTCTTCTCCCCTTTTGTCCGCTCTGAGTAGCACGTGTTTATGTAAACAAATACTAAAAGTTAATTCAGTTTCTCACCTGACTTGACTTGGATGCAACTTTCCAAAAAAAAGTGGTGCAAAACATTTCTAAGATTCTGGTGATATACAGATACTTTGGTTGGGAGCATCACCTACAAACTCTTGACAAATGGAGCATAACGGGAGTGGGAGCTCACCTGACAGCTCTGATGACAGCCTTGAGTGGAGCTGATAGATCTTCCACTGTAACATCGCAATGGCAGCCCCTCTCATCGAAGGAATCCTCCGTGGTCATGCCACTGTCCACTGAGAGAGGCAGAGAGAGTCATTTCATCAATAAATGGAGCCCAGTGCAAAATTGTTTCCAGTCTCAAAAGTCATAAAACACTCTCTGCATGGCGGCTCTTGACAGAAGTCTCCAAGAATGTTTCAAACTGATGCTATTTTGGCTTTTAAGAGCTGAGAATTTATGCCCCACTTGGACGAGAGTGTTGGGAAGGGGCAGAATTTTGCCAGCTCAGCTGTATGAGGTGAGAGAAAAGGATAGATACTGTATATCCTTGATGCTGCCCAAAATTATAAGAGCAGAAGATAGAAAGCGAAAGAGCAGGAGAGAAATGGAAAGAGAGGGAATGATGATATAGAGCAATTGAGAGGTGATTAAATCGGCTCAAATGAAAGATAGCAAGAAATAATAAGGAGTCAGCAATTTCATATTGAAGAAAACACTGTATAGTCTACATAACCATACATCCCTCGATTGACCTCTAGAAAAATGGTGGAAATTAAGATTTAAAGTATGACGGTGAAGTCAGTGAACTACAACATACTGTATCCACCATGGAGACATAATGTCCATTATCCTATAGATGTATATATTTCTATACCTATGAGAATTATGTAGATAGTTTAAAGAGCATAATAAATAATAAGAATAAAAAACAGTACTTTTATGTTTAATGCCATAGATAATATAAATATTTCAAAGTTATTGCTGACAGTTTTTCCAATAATTCTTAAAAAGATAAATTATCTATCATCTATCTATCCTGTGAATGTTTGTTTTCTGTTTTGCATGTTCAGCTGAGCTGCCTTGCAGCAACGATGTGCTCTTGCACAAACAAACAATAGGAAATCGATGACCTGGATGTGTGTACATGTTTATTAATTCAGCACTGCCTCGATTTCCCCTGTGATTAATATTTTGTTTTTCTTTCTGGGGAAGGAAACTGCAGACGTGTCATATCCATGTTTTTCTGTGGATCAGAAAAAGGCTCAAAAAGCCCTTCTTTTTTTTTTTAGTGCAGTAAGTAAGTTTTCAGTTTAACACACTGTGCTGTGATGTGTAATTTGTCTAGGTGTGTTGCCTTCTTGTGTCACCCGTAGTCCCACTCACCATCTGGGACCACATTGCGAGACTGGCTCTTCAACCTCAGCGACGGCCTAAAACGGGTGCGATCATTGAAGCTCCAGCTCTTCTGCACTTTCACCGGGCTGCCGCCCATCAGCTCGGTGCCTCCCGCCACCTCGTTGCCAGGGGAACAGCGCTGGCGGTCGTTGATGGACGTCTGTCTGCTCTTCATGCTCTGACCACGAGGACTCGCCATTCGCACTCGTTCTTTAAAACTCAATTTCTGACTGCAGGGAGGGAGTGGAGAAGAGAGAAGGAGAGAGAGAGGAGAGGAGAGGAAAAACATTGAAAGACACAAAGAGATAGATTGGGGAAACAGATGGATCGAGAATGATGCGAGTGACAATCCAGAGAGAGACGGTCAGGGTGACAGAAGGGGAAAAAGGGAGGAAGAGGTGGGAAAGTGAGTGAAAGATGGAGGGTGTATGTGTGTGACAGTTTGGGGTTGATAGAGAGGCATAAGAAGGGAGGGAGAGAGAGAGGGAGAGAGAGAGAGAGAGAGAATGCTGTCAACACCTATTTCGCTGTGAGAAATTCAGAGTGCAGTCACAAGGCAGTGTTCTGTCCTTTCCTTCAGACCAAACATCATCCGTCTAGCGTGAAAATGCCCAAAATCACCTGATCCTTAGCCCATCAGCTAATTATCTACTCATGTATTCACAGTTCAGTACAGAGATGCAAAAATGATACAACTGATCGATCCAATGAGATTCAGAAGGACTTGTTGCTTTAATTTAGCAAACACAACCTCTGCTTGGTTACTTAATTACTCTCTATAATTACAAAAAGTTTTTTGTTGTTCTTTTCTGCCTGGGCTTGGTCTTCATGAAAGGAAATGATGGAACATTTACTTGTATGCTGCATCTTTCATCTGAAAACAGCCCTGACTGAGGAAGCGAACGAGCGGTTTCGTTTTTGAGCAGTTAGGCTACAATTTCCCTTCTGAAACCTTTGGCGGTCGCCTCCTTTTGTTGTCTTTAGTAACCTTTACAGAGGATGTGGACATGTTTAAATCGATGCGACTTGCTGCAGTAAAGAATTTGATGCTATATAAGGCAAATAGACCAGCATGCAATGCAGCAGAGATACAAAGAGGAAGATAGAGAGAGAGAGAGAGAGAGATGCAGAGTTTCAATACAGTTTCCATGCCACAGTTTCACAGATTCACTTTACTCAACCTAAAATTCTAATCTGTTTTAACCACTTTGACAGAAGTGGGTTTTCCCCCTCAACTTTACAAAACTGTTAAAAGACTTATTTTTAGGTAACAATTTGCGATACTGTTTAAAGCAGTTTCTCTTTACAACACATGCAGACACATTTTCAAGGCCGAACATGAAGTCATTTTCTATCGTGAACCTGCAGAATCCCGCGTACCTTCATCTAACAGCCTTTGTAAGATGCGGTCATTGGAGCTGATCGGTGTAGATCATTTAACTCAACTGATAATGAGTCCATCTCTAATCTCTATTCGCAGAAAAATGACTGAAAAGAGGGGTGCAGCAAGGAATACAGGGAGCATGCAGTCAAATGAGTAGATATCCATGTATGGAAATGGTGCATTAATATTTTGTATTTCGTTTTTGAAGTTAATTGAAGGTGAATTGAGTCCAGCCTCATGAATTGGTTATTTTATTTCCAATTCTTTTACCTCAATTGCCATTGAAACTATTTTGTTTTTAGCAATGTATGGGATTATTACAAATAAATCTTGTTCAAACAAAACAAACAATTTCTGATCCCAAGAAACTATAATGGAATGATTGAGCACAAAATGCCTAATTAAAATAACAGATACTCATGTGACTGGACAGTTTCTAGGGAAGGCTCAGAGGCAAATATCATTTCAGAAATATAAAATAAAGGGGAATTTAGACCCTGCATTCTGACTCATTGTCATTTTCTATTTCTGATTAGTTTTAAATGACTTTAAGTGAATCTTTGGATATTGAACGATCAACATGCAATTATTTGTGGTAAATGTACAATCTACAATTGACAATTCAAATCTGGTATCATTTTCTTTGGTCTGAAAAACATGCATTTGCTTCTACACTGACTAGATAAGTTTTGGTGGAATTCCCCTTTAATTTGTAACACGGTGAAGTCTTGTTGGCGTTTGACAGGCGGCAAGCAGCAGCGGTCATCTCAGACAACATCCTTAAGTGGATAAAAAGGGGGGTTGAGGAGAGAGGTTAGAAGGACAGTTCAGTCTGAGCTCTTTGTTCCCCTCCATGCTAGTTATCGTTAGGCATTCTCAGGGCAGAGAGGATGCTGGGTAATGCTGTCGGTACCTCCTATATTTCCGAGAGTACCTTCTGAAGAGCCTCCTATTACTTAGACCCTCGCTACAGTGAAAGGAGGGAGAGATGGAATGGAAGAGAGTAGAAAGATGAAGGAGGAAGCAGATAAAAGTGTATTCATCACATATCATTCGACCAGTGTCATCAAACAAAGGCTCAGGCCACTGTTTCAGAGCTTTACCCCAACATCTGTCCACACAGATCTGACCAAAGCTTCCTATACTTTTGCGGAAACATCACAATGAAGGAACATGTTTAAGTGTGTTTTTATCATAAAAGTCCTTGTAATTTTCTCTTAAACTTGCTTGAAGGATGTTTTTGAACAAAAATGTGTCGTTAACAGCTTAGTGACTTAAAAATGACTGTATCAGACTGATATCTGTATTGGTAAATACTTAAGTTTGTGATATTGGTGTTGGGGATTAAAAAGTGATATCCCTACAAAACATTTAAGATGGAATTTGAATAGGTTTTTGCTCATATTGATCACTACTGATAAGAAGTTTAGCTACTTCCCTGCGTTTGAACATGTGGCCCACCTGTCAGCGCTCATAAACCCCACAATAAACTCCACAATAACGCCCCATTATCCTTTAATCCATGTCGCTCCTCACTCACGCTCAGCGTGATGCACGCCGTGGCACTTTGTGGTGTGCCTCATGTTTACTGCTGCTGGTGTTTACAAGTCTGCTTAAACGAAAACCACGAGTCGCTTTACCGCGGCACCTACCACCGCCAAGAAGTCGACAGTCTGTAAAACCACTAATTACACAGCTCTGTGTTGTCTTGGTGGAGGGCAACATATAGAAGATAAACAGTGTCGTAAAAGTGAGCATAATTATGATTTCACAAGTGTAAATTGAACTTTAGTTGACTTAAAAAAGGGGCAAAGCCTAACTAAACGCAGCCCTTTAAACAGAAGGATGTCTGGGGGATGAGTGCAGTCATGGAAGCAACAAAGCCCTGATTAAATTCTGTTTTGTTTAGGGATGAGAAACACATTTGTTCTTTTAATTTTTTTTTTCCACTGAGAGAATTAAGTTTCATTCTTTAAATCTGTGTGTGTGGCTGTGTTAAGTTTAAATGTGCATAAGAAGCTGCTGGCTCGACATAAGGCCCCCAAATGTTGCCAAAGAAGCCCTGCACTGTAAAAACTATACTAGCATAATTAAACTCACAAATCTCCGTCTTCTCCCCCTCTCTGAAATCCCCTACAAGCCCCCCTTTCAACCTCACTCTGTCGCTGCTAGACTTGTGTTTGATGAGTTACATAAATACCATCCCAATGGAAAAAGTGCGTCATGGTACAGACATGGTACAGACTCCTGTCTTTGAAGGCATCTGTGCGCACGCACGCACGCACACACACACTAAAGAGCCCATTGCCCTTTCCCTGTCTGAGAGTCAAGTGAAGAAAGAGTAACCAAAGGAGGAGAAAATCAGAGATGGAGACAAGTCGGAAAATTGAGGTAACAAAATGAAATAAAAAGGATATGTAATCTGCAGCAGGCAGCACATTTTAACATCATACAGGTTCCAGAGAAAGGTATCATGTTACTGAGCTGTTACGTTGTGTAATAAAAGGGATATTTCTGCTTGTATGATGTATTGACACATTATCAACACTGACATGGGACCGTGGACACTCAATCTTGGTAATAACTTACGGCTGCCAGGAGGAAAAGAAGCGAAAAAGAGAATTTAGCAACTCAACGAAATGCTGACGTTATAAAATGAACACGCGCCTAAGTCTATTATGCCTTATCTCACCGTAAGACAACTTTATAGAGGTTTCTGGTCTACATCTGCCCCATTTGTGCCCCACATATATCAAACATAGAAGTCACAAGATAACGGGGTTGAACGGGGGGGGGGGGTCAATAACGCCTGTGTGCCATGATGTAAAATCATTCATTTCTGCTACAGTCTTTGGTGCAAGGAGAGCGCTGTCGAATGGCAAGAAAAGGGAGCAAGGTGAAACATCAGGCTTCAGCAAGCACAATCTGGTTTCTCTCACGTCCCTGCTGGCAGCCATGTTATCAGTGAGTTGACGCCATGCTCAGTGAAGTTAGTGTAGATAAACACATGGAAAAAAAAACCTGAACTTTCCCTTTAAAACACAGCATCTCTTGTGATGATTGTCTTGTGAGCACTTGGGGGAATATTTGATCTGCCGGTATTTCTATCTAGTGTTACTCAAACATATGTTGACCTGTCATCTCTGGTTTCCTTTTACCAGAACACATACACCTTGTTATTATTTAACTGTCCTCAGTAATATTAATGCTCATGCCGAGTAAAGCTTTATTTTGTATGACTGCAATGGAACTTCTAATGTTTTCCTACTGCTGTCCTGGGTTATCATCCATCATCATTAGTAAGAAAATCATTCGTTTTTTTTGTTAAAGAGAGCTCAACATAAACATAAACTGGAGCGTGTGTTTTATCCAATAACGCTGACCTTTGAATTTCTCCTCAAGGTTAAATAAGGGTTCAGTCAAATACTAAACCAATCAATTCGTAAACCAAGCAACAAACAAGCCACCGATCAACACCCACACTCGCTAAAGGCCATTGTGATCTTCACTTATCTCGGCAAATGTCAATAAACAAACATATAGATACATTTGTTTATTTATTCGTCCTTTGCATGCGTCTAATACCCAGTGTGTACACCGTTTCAGAGATAAATATGTGTGTGTTTGTATATGTGGAGGAACGAGCTTACAAACCTGTAGGTAGTCTCGCCCTGCTCTTTCCTTCAAGGGTTAGTGGGAGGAAGAGGAGGAGGAGACAAAGGAAGAGAGATCAGTTTTCCAGCAGAGTCAAACAGCTTCATACAGACATTTCCACTAATGGATATGGGAGGCATCAGGCCAAAAGGAAGCAAAGAGAAATAGAAACCTCAATCAAAAGGGGCTTAAGTATTTCCAACCGCATGCAAGCTATAGCCATGCATGCACAGTAAGGCGTTAGAGTGTTAGCTGAAGACGAGTGTGGAAATCAGAGAGGTAAGGAACCCAATCTGGTCTGTGTGAGTCTGTGTTTGTGTCACTGCTCACACCGAAGTCCTGACACGTGTTTTAGCTCTGAGCCAAGTACAACACCACCAAGTGCATGTATGTACACCGGGTCTGTACATAAACAAGAAGCCCATTCTCCAAGTTGCAGGAAATATCCTGAAAGAAAACAAGATGTACTAATGTTGTACACTGCGGTGTTTATCTACCAATTGGTGATGTGGAATTGGACCAATCTAGGTTCTGAATACCTGTCTGAATGTTACAAGGGTGTTACAGGCCATGCATGCTTCAAGGAATTCTTCACCGATTTGCATATACCTTTGTATTTGTGTGTATTTTTGAAAAATTGTGCTTCCCACTGGTGGGCAAGTAATAAAAAAAAGAATGAAAATATTTCTCGACTCAGGGGAAACTGAGGTTGGGAAGCACAATTTTTCAAAAATACTACCCCTATTCTAGTAATACAAAGCTAAATGAAGTATTCCTTTAAGAAACCAACTTTCATTGAGAGCAAAATTGTTTATTAAGGTAAACTTGAGGAAGAACTCTGCACAACACAAAGTTACATGGCGGAAAAATGGAAGAGGAACTGAAGCTACACTGAAGAAGATGAGCAGACACCAGCTGAGGATGAGAGATGAGGAGAAGGAGCTGAGCAGCAACGGCCATGTTTGTAAGTCTGTAAGTTGTTACCTACTTGGCGGGGCTGCAGGTATGCAACGCCTTCAAATGAGGCTTCCAGGTAGCAACGGAAACCGAGTTCTCATCAGCAGCATAACTACGCCAGACACACTACATGCAGAGGCGAAAGAATAAATAAAATAAAGATGAATTAAACAATTAATTGGGTAAAGTGTGTGAGGAAAAATTGGTGAGGGAGGGACGATTAAGTTGAGTAAGAAGTGAGGAAAGGAAAGTCAGGTGGGAGGGAAAAAAAGAAAAAGCTGATTAGTTTTTTGGGGTACTGTTGATGCATCGTGACGGGGGCGGGGGGGGGGGGGGGGGGGGGTTGTTGGAGGGAGGTGGGGGGGGGGGTGGTGATGGAGGTGCTTGTGGAGGTGGAGTTGGTGGTGGGGATACATGCCTGTGGGGGGGGAGGGTGCTTTGGTAGTGGTGCCAGGTGGCCCTGAGGTAGGGACGAGCGCCGTCCGTGGAGTACAGACGCCAAGCCGCCTGGGTGGAGGAGGGAGCAGAGACACAGACACATTCACATGTACACGCACGCACGAGTACAAACACACATGCAAGACACAGAGGGGCAATGGCACAAACACAGTGAGGAAAATTAAGGAAGAATGCCAACACGTAAATATACATGTCGTAGGATGTAACCAGCTGGCAGCCATACAGGAGGTCCTCAGAGGAGCCAGTGGAAGATAATATTTTAATCAAGGTACCACTTGGACTTAGACTGTAATGTCCCAACACTTAAGGTCCAGTGTGAAAGTATTAGTGACATTTAATGGTGAGACTGTAGTAGTTTTACTGTTGCAAACAAACACATGTTTTGCAGCCTCCAGATACAGTATGTGATTTTACCAGCACCATGTCAGTATTTGAAATGGGTAGCAGACACAATTATATGTGCCGTCTATTGCGGAAGACGTGAAACTAGCAATTGAGAACATTAACTCTTCAGGAAACTGTTTACCATCATTATAATCAAGTTTATTTTCCATTTAAAATGAGTTATTTTTGCAACTAGCAGGGTCGCACTTCACTGATAAAACCACAAGGCTACGTCCTATAGAGTCCCAGACATGAAAAAAAGTCTAAATTGTGGTCACGAAATAGGTATAACGTGCACACAAAATACTAATTATTAATTGTATTAATATCATTCCCATGTGTTAAGGTTATAGTTTGTTTATCTACATTGCTATGATTCAAAATACTGTATGTCTCGCATGTGTTTCAACAATGTTTCGTTCAAATGTTAATGATCCTGGAATTTCCAAACTTTTAATAGCCTTCTAACTTTACTTTAGTGTCACATTTGTTGATGGGAATGATACTAAACCCATGATTGTATTAGTATTTTGTGTGCACTTTATACTTATAGTATAAATATATATGTATATATATACTTTTAGATGGGTGGGAAATTAACACCGGCCCCACCTGCCAAATGCTGGTCAAGTCTGGCTGCTCTTTGTCATTCCTCTACAGTCCACTTAGTCCGCTCAATCTGGTTTTGAAATTACAGATAGTAGACAAAATAGCTTTTACAGCAGGTGAAATTTAGAATAGACCAGCTGTTCAGGCTTGCAGACTGTGGTAATATCCTACGCAGCATAGAGACAGAGAAACACAAAACACACAGTGGTTTAAAGCAGGGAGAGTTGTGTGAGATGAGGGGAGTGAAATGATGGATAGAACAGTAATGTCATCCACATATTTAACACATTAAAGCTGCTTCCAAGTTTCCTTTTACCTGTTGAGGGAAATGTTATGAGCTTGGCAGATAACAGTGACCAGGTGTTTGATAGTTTGCCAACAAAACAGAAACAAGATCAAGACATGAGGGATAAAACGCTCCCTCAGTGGATTATTATAAGGATCAATAGGGCTCCACGAGGAAGTGATGTTGACTCATGACAAGGTGGACAGACAAAACAAATATAGATTTACATAAATAACGTTTCAACATATCAGACTGTGTTTCAGACAGATTCACACTTTCCTTGAATTCCATAAACATATTTGGAAGTGGAAAAAAGGCAAAAACCTCTATAAGAAACCACTGTTTATTATATAGTGGCGTAAGAAAACATCAATACACTAATAAGTATTCTTGACTGTGTCGTATTAAAGCCTCCGATCACTAGTTAGCAGCCGTATAACATTTTTATATTTACTAAGAGAGTTTTTCTTATAAAATATACTACTAAACGTCACAAAACCTGTCATATTGTCCTTTACTGTATCGCATTTCCAGATTCTTGACCTTAATTATTGTAAACACAGTCATATCTGTTACTAAATCAAATATTTGAGGCCAAGATTGGTTAAAAAATTAGCTGAGACATGAAGTTTATAACAGTACAAGCACAATGTGTGATAAACAACATGCACAGGGTATTAGGGACTTATAGAGACATAATGTTTCCTATTATGTACAGTCTGTAGTGGCCTTTTCACTGTGTAGTTCAAATGATTGAAATACATAATACGTACAAATTTTTCATTGTTTTTGTATCTTCAAAATATGCAGTTTCAAAAAACTGTCAACTTTTAACTAAGTTTTGGACTTAAACACTGATTGATTGCTGATGTAACTCGCCAAAGGAAGTCGTAACTATGTCCATGTCAAACACCTGGTTCACCAAATACTGCCCGTGAGGATGCTGCTTTCAATGATGATCTAGAATAATTTGATTTTACACACAGACAGACAGACAGACAGACAGACAGGTAGACACACACACACACACACTCACACACACACACACATAAACGAAAAGAGACGCACACAAGAAATAACACACTTATTGTTCATTAGGAAGTAATGCAGCTGCTCTTGTCTATTAAAATGAGTGACAGTTTGGAGGAGCATCTACCCAGGGAATAATCGCCATGGAAACGGCTCAGAAATCCCAGCAGTGTGTATTGCTGGTGGGCCTGAGAGAGACGACAGGGTCCTTCACACGACTATACACACAGCATCATTAACTACACACCCTGACAGTGGGTAGATTGGTATAACACACACACATACATACACACAGAGACCCTCATATTAACTGCACCCTTAATAAAACACGTAATAGTGAGATAGAAGGTGAAACCACTCATGCACACACTTCAGGATGTCCCTAACACTCTCATCAGAGAATGAACACACACTCTCCTGCTTTTATTCAGACACAGAGACCAACAGTGAATGGGAGAGAGGTGTTCAAAACAGACATGGAGTGCACACAAATACATGATAATGTGCACATAAAAGGAGAGAAAGTTGTTTGTATTCGCACTGGTCCTCAGCTGCTGCTGCTGCTGCTGCTGCTGCTGCTGCTGCTGCTGCTGCTGCTGCTGCTGCTGCTGTGTTTGGTCTTTGCATGTGTGAGTGTACCTGGATGAGGCTGGCAGCTGGGTTCCTCCTCTTTTCAAAGTGCTTCTGTCGATGCTGCTCCTGTACCTTCAAGGCAAATCCTGACCCAAGGATACCCTACGTGCAAGCATACACATCGACTTTGAGGACAAATTATGTTTTTTACCCCTATCCCTATAGCCCCATGCCACGTGAAACTTACAAAAGTTACAAAGAAAAAAATGGAGATATTTCTCAACTCAGAAGCATCATTTTTCAAGAATACTATCCCTATTCTAGTAATACAAAGCTAAATGCGATAACGTAGCTACACAACTTGCTATCCAATGTATCCAATCTGGGAAATACTGTATCTCATAGCCCTCGATTAGAAGTGTGCCTTTAAAAAAATCTCTATTTGAAGAGCCAGTTAGCCTTTAATTAGTCCCACACCCTATGTATGGACACCCTACACCTACATGGGAACGCCTAAAACAGAAAGCAGGGCTAATTGGGAGCGACAAGGGGTGAAATCTGAAGCTTGCAAAAATAAAAATAAAACCCGGTTGCTTCTCCTTAGAAATAGCTGTGGATTAAATGTAATCTTTCATCATGTTCCCGAGTGTGTTTGTGTGACTCACGGCTGGCAGTGCAAAGAAGGAGATTCCCAGCAGGGCAAAACCTGCTGATAACAAGCGTCCTGTCCACGTCTGCGGGGTCTTGTCACCATAGCCGATGGTCGTAAGGGTGATCTGAAAGATCAAAGGTCAACGCTCAGGCAACCTGAAATCTTATCTCCCTCATCTGCTTCTTCTCCCTTAATCACATAGACACTTGATAGCTTTTTGTAGGAGCGAGGAGAAAATGGTAGTGTCACATGACTATAATCTGCAGAGGAGGAAGTAAGCGGACTCAAACTACACAAGTGCTATTGACGCAAAAGGAAACACACATGAACGTGAATGTTTCTCAAAAACACACGAAAGAACAAACTGTATAACATTTTAAACTTCTCTCCCAGTTCACACTGGAAACACCTGGATGGCTGCTGAATAGCACATGGTGCATCATTCAGAAATACAATCCACATTGATATAGAAGCTGGACTGCACTTTCTAAATCTCAGAGGTGAGGTGCTTTTACTTCCCCCTTTCAGCTTTCATATGGACTTGTAATCCTTCAGGCTAAATCAAGTTTTTTTCTTCCCCAGAAAAAAAACGATATAACAGCATTTAGTGTCCACCAGAGAGATGATCCGAGGTCACAGGACACAGTCTCACCTGACAGCAGGAGAAAATTGAATTTATTGACTGAGCCATTTCTTCTCTCTGCTTTGATTGTGTGTGTGTGTGTGTGTGTGTGTTGTTTATTGCAACATTTTGAAAAGTGTAATGGATTCTAGATACAGGAGGAAACAGTGCAGTGCAGTCAGCCATGTGTGACTTCAAAGGTCACTTCTCTTAATCTGTGTATTACAGATGCCATTAAGGTCACACGGAATGCGTTAAGGGAAATAAATCACTGCTGTCAGAAATAAAACAAATGAAAAGACAACAAAAAAACAACTCTAATTGTGTCGCTTGGAGTAAACTGGAGCAACTCAAACTAAATCTAATAAGTTATCTAAATAGGGACATGGGAAAACAAAATTTAGAGTGGATTAAATCATATTAAACCTTCAATTGTATAAGTGCATTTAAAAACGATTTTTAACAAACACACTGAGAGTGTTCTGTGTGTGTGTGTGTGTGCTCACCGTGCCCCACCACAGTGCATCAGCATAAGTGGCAAAGTCCTTATTGAATTCTTTTTCCACAAGATAGACTAGGAAGGAGGAGAAGATCAGCACCAGAAAGCCAATATACCAGGCAGTCACCAGCTCCTACAATACAAACACATACATAAAGTCATTGTAAAAACAGACTGTTTTTATTAAAATAAAAGGATCTATATCTCACCTGGAAGCTGAATATTTACTACATGCAATATCTGGCAAGCTGCAGTGCGTAACTTTTATGGATTTTTGTTGTTATTATTCTGCCTCTGTTTGGTGTTTGTGAACAGAAATGACGCAACATTATGTGTATGCTGTGTCCTTCATCTGAAAACGGGCTGTCAAGCAATACTATCAGACCTGACTGAGAGAGCGTTGTTTATACAGCAGCAGTGCAGGGGCAGGTGGGGGCAAAAAAAGTGTTACTGTTGTTACCTCCATCTGCCTCCATCTGCCACAGTGCACACAGCTTTATTTAGCATTGTGTGACACGGACTATTCATTCATCTTCTTCCGCTTTATCCTCCACATGAAAGTCGCGCTGGTGCCAGTCCCAGGTGACATAGGGCGACAGGCAGGGTACACCCCGAACAGGTTGCCAGTTCATCACAGGGAGACAACCAACCATCCACTGTCACACACCTTTGGTCAATTTAGAGTGTCCAATTTGACTAATCTCCAAATCTGCATGTTTTTGGACTGTGGGATGGAAACTGTAGAACCCGGAGGAAACCCACACACACACGTGGAGAACATGCAAACTCCATGCAGAAAGGTCCTTGTTAGGACTGGGACACGAAACCGGGTCGTATTGCTGCAAACGGGCAACCACTACACCAACCGTGTGGTTGACTAATCTTTATAAATTTCAACACCAAAATGAAAGTGTGTCCGTGGAGACAAAGATCCAACGCCAAAAAAAGGTCTTACCTTACTGTGTGCATAAACTACAGATCCCAGAAGCTTCCAGGTCCCTCCCCTGCGGTCCATGCGCACCATGCGCAGGATCTGAAGAAAACGAAGGCTACGCAGTGCAGAAGTGGCAAAGATGTTACCCTGACTACCGGCCGAAACCACAGCAACCGAGGCGATGAGTACAATAATGTCTGTGAGTGAAAGAGTGAAAAAGTCAAAGGTCAGAATAATACTGTGACTTGGGTTGACACACCTGACGTCTATCCCCATCTGTAACTATTGATTCTCTGTGAGCTGATTCTTTCATTTTCCATCTCTATTATTCTTCTTCTGCCATAATGTGTGCAACACTTAACCACTCCATTTTTTTTCTCTTCTCATTCATTTCATCAGCAAACTCACTTTCTCCCTAAGGGAGTTACAAAAGAACGAAGGCCAGCTAGTCTCCTCTGAACAGATGGGATTTGATTATTCACTAATATCAACAATTAGGAACTGAAGAGGAGATCAAAGGATCAAAACAAAAAAAAACTCTTAATCTTTGCAAACAGCATCATAACGCAAGTATAAATGAATGTATCATAACCTCCTTTAACCTTTAAGATATTGGAATTATGAAATAAATTATTTGCTTTTCTATTTAATCATAGAAAGGTCATATGTTGTGTACCAGTGTAGTGATGTCGGACAAACTTAATGTTTCATTTTTTAAGTTTGTGACACACACACACACGCACACGCGCGCGCACACACACACACACACACCTACCTATGACACAAAATGGTTTCCTGGCGAAGCGGAGGCGTCCTTGCCAGCCTCGGTAGCGGCAGCAGCAGCCAGCACTCCATATCCTAATGATGTACTCAAGACCAAACACTACAATCATCACAAACTCCTGCAGGACACACACACACACACACACACACAGACAGACACACACACACACACACACACAAGAGATCAGATAATGAATGCAGTTTGCTATTGCTGTTGTGTCTTTTACCGCTGACAGATAATGAACTCTCACACACTCTCACATGTAAGTTGAAGTTGGAGCATTCTTCCAACAACCATTTGAAAGGTTACAATGACACAAAGTCAATAAGAGAAGCAAAACACAACCTATTATTTAGGCTGTTCTAACGTCACTTAGCACATTTCCCAGTTTACAAACACGACTGGAGATTTGAATGAAGTGTATCCACCTCCACTACACTAGGTGGCGATATGCCCCCTGTCAGCATGTCAAACGCCATTCTGTGTCTTCCTACCATCCATTAACCTCAAAATATTTAATTCTTAAAGCTGACGGAGCATATTTTCAGTCTTCTTCTACGTTTCTACGTTTGTTGTCTTCTTCTGTGTTACCGGCTTTTCTGTTATGACTGGGTCAAAGGTCAAACTGTGGAACATGTGCAGAAAGCCTCAGTCAGTTTGGGTTTAATTGAATGCATTCATGTTCTAACAGCATTATATGGGTGATACATTTGATGTAGCACGATTTCAGTAGGACTAAACGTGCATTTATTCAGACAGTGACGTCACATGCCCTGACAGGAAATCCCCACGTGAAATTAACACCATGAACAATAGCTGTATTTCTTCTTCTAAGTGTGTCAGTTCCGCAGCTTTTCTTCATTATGTAAGCTCACAAATTTGACTTACTGTGACACTTCAGTGCAGCAGCCATCGCCGCTGTTAGTAGTTACACTTACGCTTTTCCCTGCTGTGATAGTTAAGAATGTCTACAAGAATAACAGTATTTCTAACAGTAGTTCTATTAATCACAATTAAGTTGTAAAATAACTATACCTATCTTTCAACATAATAATAACAAGCAGTGGCTACGTTGTTTGTTTAATCTGTGTATGAAACTCCTTTTGGAACAAATCGTAGCGCATATCCCCCCGTGAACACAGAGCAAACTTTATTTTTTATAAATAAAAAAAATATATAAAAAGGAAGTTTGATAGGAATCACTTTCTTATAAAGTGTGAAGATGGTTGTAAAAATAAATTGTGTTGACAATGGAACTACAGCAGTTCAACATCAGCTGAAGAGACCGTGTCTGTCTGTCTTTTTTTTTGTAAGCAACATTCATTAAAAAATGAATTAACAAATTTGAATGCAATTTCAAATTGGTGTTCCAAATCTATGACTGGAGTCAGGAGTGTGTTGACGGCCTTGGTGGATATTTGCACTTGCATATTAATCTTGCGATTCCTGACTTGATTCATTGAATAATGGTTGATTTTATAAAACGTCAGAAAGTGGTAAAAATCGCAAAATGCTGACATCCTCCAATGTTGTGTTTTGAAATTTGAAATCTGAAAATATTAACAAACTTTAGTTTAAAGACTGATTTATGTTTGGGGTTTTTTCATTGCTGCAGCTCGAAGTGTGTGTGTGTGTGTCTGTGTGTGCACATGTGTGTCCTACCAGAATAAGAAGACAGTGTGAGGAGAACTCTTGGTGAGCAGGGATGGTGGAAAACACCGAGAGAACCAGACATCCAAACACCAGGATAAACCTGTGGAGACAAAACATACAAACACACACAAACAGAGCATTATTAAGATACAGCACAGCGTAGAGCTTCGCGATTTATTGTATTTCCGTTACCATGGCAATCCAGCTGATCTACATTCCGACTATATAGATGGACTGAGGGCAAATGGTGGTGTGAATGTGATACAGTTGCAAAGCTAATTCCTTGACGGAGTCAATTTGCAAGTTTCTTTGGCAACGTCACTGATCAGTGATGTGACAAAAAAAAAGAATGAAGAGAAATAAGAGTCTCCAGGGACAGATTCCTGCCAATACCAGTTTTTACTGGAACACACACACACTTCATTCTAAGTGAGGACCCTCATAGACATAATCCAATCCCTAGCCCCTTCCCCTAAAACCAGGTCTTAATTCACAAAAATCCCTTCAAAGATGTCAGGACCAGCCAAAATGTCCTCACTTTCCCTAAATGTCCTCACACAAATACAAGAACACACACACATCCCATTCAGCTCCACTATATTAGGATAAAAGGACATCACATAACCTGTGAACATTGAACTATAAATATCATTCATCATATTAATATGGACAACAATAGATATATCAAGCTCCTCGTGTTATCAAAATTCAGTGTTCTTCTTTTGCTCTCCATCTTGTTTTCCTGACTCAAAAAACCCTTCCTCCTCCTCCTCCTCCTCCTCCTCTGATGGCTGCAGAGAAACTACCCCACATCATATGGTAACATGATTAATGAGCAGAAACAAATTCAAATTCAGAAGGCAGCTTCCCAGGCAACATATGTACTTGCTAGAAGCTCCGGCCTGCTGTTCTACAGATTACCTCTCAACTGCTTTTGTAAAGATGCCATATGTCTATCTGATATTTATGGTCTTCTCTTCATCTCTATAAAGCTTTGATTGTTGGTCGGTTGTGGTGTTTGACATCTAAAATGTTGCAGTACAGCTTTCTTTAACTCCCCGACTTTCTGTTCCATCTCTCAGAGATTTTCTTCTCCCGCTTCATCATCTCCTTCATCTCTTGTGCTACATGGCTGTGGGCATCCACAGTGCAGTTCCCTTCCCTCTTGATTTAGTTAAACTCCTTTATTCTGTTTTAGAGAAGGGTATAAAAGAAAGAAGGAGACAAGAGCCAAGAAAAAGAAGATATCAAAAGCACTGGAAGACTGCATCTATCCATGTTACTGGCTTTGTGCCTCACTTTCTTTGTAATCTTGTATTCTGTTTGTTTTCTTGCTTCCATCTCTGTGCCTCTGCTTTAGTTTGCCCCCGTCTCTCTGTACTGCTCTCTGTACTCTCCTGGTTCCTCTTCATGATTGATACAACCATTTATTTTCTATGGGATCTGGGAGAAATATCAGCAGGGAAGTGTGTGTGTGTGTGTGTGTGTGTGTGTGTGTGTGTGTGTGCATGAACAGCATGTGCACCTGCGGCTGAGTTAAAGTAGAGGAGAACCCATCGCTCCAAACATTGGAGCCACATCTGCATCTAATGGTGGCTTTCTCACTAACAGCTCTTTACTGTCATAGACAGATAGACAGACAGACTGAGAGCCCGGAGAGCAAATTTACAAACATCCACTTCTGGTAGCCAGGTCTGTGTCATGATGGTGTGAGTGTGAAGTAGTCAACAATGTGAAAGTGGTCCTTCATCCAGTGCTGGTTACGTCAGGAACGAATTGTTCTTGCTCGATTGTCGCATTGTTCTATTCCAATGTAAATGTCAACCGTATGAAAACTAGTGTGAAGCCGTTTCTTTGTCTCACTCTATTCAATGTTCCCCGATATACGGATGTGACTCATGCTGTGACACTTCTGTGATATCTTTAGGTCAAGTTTTCTTGCCAGCGTGTTCTTGCAGAACTGTCTGCAGCTTCATAGCTTCAGAAAACGGACAGTTCAAGGTCCAGTGTGTAAGAGTTAGGAACATCTTAAAGTAGGATTGCATATTACAACAAACAGAGGACGACTCCTTCCCTCAGCCCTCCCTCTCCCAAGTGGGTCGGGGAACTACAGCGGCTTCCACTGTAGTGTCTGGACACTGTAAACACTCTTTCACATCCCTCTCCACTCTCTGCCATTTCCACTTTCTGCTTCACGGCCATTCTTCTTCCTCTTTGCTTTGTAAACTTTATGATTTAAGTACCCATGTGCTGGCTGGTTTGACTGTCCAGGCTTCTGTAGAAACATTATTCAAAGGCTACATAAGCTGAAATAGTTTTTAATTTAAATCAGTAAGGCATATTCGTACGGGATTAGTTTTTCATGAGGAGGTGGGGTAAAGTAATTATAACTAGAGCTTCGTATTGATTTGTAGTTCCGTCCGAATGTGTCATGTCAGTAATCATTACTGGACGATGTCAGTGAAGATAACGGCGACTTTAACCTGGGGTAAAAAGGTCCGGAAAACTATCCCAGGTAATACTAATCCCATGGAAATAGAAACGCAGTGAATATGTGTGTAAATATAACATCATCTCCTGTATATAGGTACTTTTCCACTGATTTTCAAGCATGGATCGAGGCCTTATGTTGATGCGTATCTGCACTTGTGATATCAAGAAGCAGCGTCGTATGCACATGACGACAGGAGGTGACAGGAGGTGACAGGAGGTGACAGGAGGTGACAGCAGTGCATAAATCAAGCGCCACTGGGTGTCGGGGATGTCGGGGTGAAGGTGTTTGCGCGTAGCCGTTGCCAGGTCGGGGATCACTGGGTTCGCTTAACCCCTAGCCCTCCAGCGTCAGGGACCTTATTGCCACCCCGGGTTACTGGGTAGGGGGACAGAACATGTGCCTTGTCTGGGGGATGGAGGGTGGGTCAATGTGGGGTCACGCTACGGACAGATCAATTTACCTCTCCCAATTGTGGTCGTTTTACTGAGATTTCTTATCCCATGCAAATTGGCCAGATGTCCTGTGGTAAAATAACACTATTCCACACTAGTGGAGCACAGAATAGTGCTTTATACATCAATACACACATACTTGTGGGTAATAAATTCAATTTCTGCCAATAAATCGTTGTCAATGTTACAGACTGGACGTTTACATGTCGGACAAAGCGTCTCGTACAATAATTGTGATCATAAAAAGATATTTAAGCAACAATTTTCATTGTTACACATGATTTTTTATCACTGAACAAATGTTACTTGAAATTGATCTCACACTATCTTGTAAACATATTATTTTTATATACTGTTAACACGGCTCTTGAGTTAATGAGGAACAAACAACCCCCACCCACTGCAAGAGTACATTAATAAATAGTCATAATGGATATCCTGGTAGACAAACTTAAACTCATATTACATTTTGACAGGAAGAAAAACATGTTTTCACTGAAGAAATTAATAATAAATATTCTCGGGTGAATATATGGCTGTATTACATGATCACTTCAGGGCAGGGATTTGATAAGGACGGATGAAGATAAGCTGATAAAGAGCCTGTTCCATGGTGTATACCATGTAGTGAATAATAGATATGCAGGAAAAATGACAATACAATGAAAACTTCGTTTTTACAACCTGTTTTCTTGAGAAAACAGTCCCAGTTTATGAAAGCAGGAAAGGGTTTTAAGTATGAGAAATTATGTGGAAATGTGAATTAGTAGATTCACTGTACAAATAACAGACTTTAATACAGTCAAGTGTGTGTGTGTGTGCAGCCTGAAGCTGAGAAATATTCAAGAAGCTGCAACTCAAGGTCTCAGCTTCCGAGAGAGAGAGGCAGAGAGAGAAAAAACATGTTTCTGTTCCTTTGTAATCTCTGTATTCACACTGCAGAACAAGACCTGGAGGCGATGAATAAAAGGAGTGAAAGACAAACCCAACACTCGAGTCTGAAAGACAAAAAACCTGCATCATTTCTGCGCTCAGAGACCTTGAATCGCCCGCACAGTTTTCATTTACATACAATATTTAACTTTGCCATCTCTGACGGCAGTGACCACACAGCCACTGTTCATTCTCATGGCAAAATCATGTGTTTCTGTCTGTTTTGGATGCTATTTGTATACTTCATTTGAGTCGACGGCACCTTCAATTTCGTGGTACCTTTGAAAAAAGTGTCAGTGACAATAAAGACTATCTTATCTTATCTTATCTAGAGAATCCAAGAACAGCAGATGTTTCCTTAAATGTATCTCTTAGGAAGTGAGAAAGTAAAGTTTGCCTTTAAATTATAATGATAATCATTCCTTATCATTATGTCATATCCTTTAATTATGTTCAGATCATGACAAACAGGATAAATGTCTACAAATTAAATTTCTTCTTCTAATTTAAAATGGGTATATTCTTAACTTATTATCATCACAGTATCAATGGCACTCAGACACACTCAGGTGCAGTGTGTGTGCAGACAGACATGACGAATGAGAGGCTGCAAAGGAACGATGACACGAGCGATCAATAATGCTGTTGCATTGATCGGCCTCCGGCTGAATTAGCCTCTCGATCAGTCACTCACTGTGATGATTAGCTGATACCAACATGTGCACGGAGAAGTGAGCATGTGGCGAGGTGTGTCAAGGCAAATTTGTTCAGTAATTACATTTTTTCTGACTGTTGCTGTGATTAATTCCACTTTGTAAAGGAGATTTGTTTTGGATTTGACTTTTTTCCCACCGCAGCTATTATCATTAATTATTCTTTGTAGCGCACAGCAGCTATTTCTCCCATAACATGAGGCAACCTATGAGCACATCACTCAGAGTGAGTCACTCTCTTCTTTTAAAGGCTGCTTTGCACTCTTGGATTTTAATTCTCAATAAATGGTGTGAGTGTTTAAGGGTAAATTTAGGTGTATATGCCTGAACTGTTGTGTTTCACCCTACTTTTAATTGTCAAACCAACAAAGATGTGACATGTTTACTAAAAAGACTTTCCTTGCAGCGACAATAAAGTCTCATGGATTGCCAATGGGATGTAGAATAGAATAGAATAGAATAGACTTGAAGTCAATACAAATAATGCAACTGATGTGCTGTATGTAGAGTTTATAGCTATTGTTAGTTTGCAACTCTGGTCCCTAATTGGGCTTTTACATGAACAATATAATAACATAATGATCAAAGATGTTAAAACTACACTAAACACAGAACTACATGCTAACATTACATAAGACATTAACATGTAAATGCATATTTATAACAACAACAACAGGCTAAACTATGATAAAAGTATGATAAAACATGCTAAACGAAAACACAACTTGCAAGTCAAATAAACCATACTGAAAACAATGAATGAGCACAGCTCTGTTTGTCTTTTAGCCAGCACTTAACCTTTGTTGTAAACAGTTTTATTCTCGATATTGATTGGATTTCGGTTGGAAATGCGTTCCAGAGTTGACAGTCCTTAATGGAGAATGCGGATTTTATGATATGGTATATCACGGTTACGATTCACCTCGCTCCTGGTTACTCTGGTACTGTGGTGTTTTTGGACGGACTTGGAAAGAGGCTCTGCAACGAGACTGTGAAGCTCTCAGAGTGAAGAGTAAAGTGAGTTATACTTTGCTTTGAGAGCTTTACTCATCACACCCAAACACAAATACGTACACGTAGCGAGATCGTCTGTAGGTCTCTCACATATCAGTGACTTCCACCACCTTCACTAATCAAGAAGTGAGTTAAAGCTGCTTCAGTGAAGCTCAGTCAAATTGATCGACGACTGAGCAACAGTAAGTGCAGAGGTCCTCACTCACACATGAGCAGTCTCCACGCCGCGTCAATAGACAGTGATGTAAAACCACAGATCAGCTGGTACCTGCAGTCCTCTTAAATGTCTCAGTCTGAATTGAACTCATCTTCATTGATTGTTGGGTAATAAATCAGTTAAGGCCGGGATGACATGCTTGTGTCCCTATTTGCTAGTATAACATCCCTTTTAGGGTGCAGATTCAATTCTGATTTATTGCAATTGTACTTGTACTTGTATTGCAATTCAATAGTATTGATAATTGAAATGTTCTTATTATAATAACCTTTTCAAATAATAAAAAAATCAATTAATACGATGCAAACAATCAGTTAGCTTTAGCTTTGACCACTCTGTGTTCACTAAGACAATAAAATAAAATAATGTGGTGAGTCAAAATGAATCGACTCCTTAAACTGAAGATATGAGTTTCAAATGAACAAATAAAACTGAAAAAAAAAAAAAAGTTTACTAAACTCTGGATAATCAAGTTATTTCTGGGATTCTGGGAGAGAAAACTATTTTCAAAATAATCGAAAAAAGAAATCACAATATACTGATTTTTGATTGCTTTGTGTGCTATTGGTTAAACTTGCCCGACAAACTGCATTATTCATCATCCAGTAACAACAGGAACAGAGGAGAGATCATTTCCTCGACAGAGTCTGTGTGTAATGACATCAGCTTGTGTCAAATCATCATTTAAATGCATTGCTGTTCTACTCAAAGCAGAAATAGCATCATTACATGTTCATCTGGAACCAAAACATTCATCCCTATTTCTCCCATGTTCCCTCAGGGCTGATCTCGCCTGATGTCACAAGACATGCAAAATTACCGGTGAACGCTAACCTGATTTTTCCATATTTATAAAAAGCACTCCAAAACTAGAAGTGCACATTAACACTGACAGTGATTTACTGATGTTCTGTACCGTTAAAGAGCTGCAGCATCCTTGAGGGACATTTGACTCTGAAGCTCCATTCAACACAACCGTCAACTCCTTTAATTAAACATTTAGTGTTGCCCTGCTCTTACGTCACACTGTCAGACTGACATCTGGGGAAGTTGGCGCTTTGACGTCCACAGTGGACACCGGACGAGTTGCAGGCGTGAGAGAGTACCCACTCTGGTGCACAAGTCTGACACAAACTGCCTGTGATTTAACGCTGATGAATAACCTGAGGACACACAGACAAAACCATATACAGCCAAAAAACCTGCACTTCTCCCATACAAGCTGCAAAGCCTCTCTCTGTGTGTGTGTGTGTGAGTAATCAGGTCTCTGTAGATTTGCAGCCTTGGCTCTGGAAGGCAGTTTCACTAGGAGCGTCATGTCTTCAAATGCAAACCAGACGTAGGAGAATTGTACAACTACAAACAGTAGTTGATTCTAAACTGTTTCTTATTGAACCTTTGCCCCACGGTAATGTTGAACCTAAACATACAGTTGCAGCTTACTTTTTTTTTAATTTATATATATTTATAAGAAAAGGTAATAAATAAATGTAATAGGGGAGACCAGGGACAGTTGTAACACCTTGGATTCCTCCAATCAGAAACAACTTAGAGTGATGACACTCAGAGTTTCCCTCCATTCCTGCTAACGAGAGAGCCACATTTGAAACTTCCTGACGGTGTTATCTACAAAAGCTGATGCTACGGTATAGTAGAGAATAGGTAAATACAGTTAGAAAACAGTGCATGTAAGTGACGTTTTTTCAGACTGATATGAACAGATATGTAAGTGAATGAATAATTAAAAACACTCCCTCTACACAGTCTTCTGTGCACACAACTCTTGAGAAAGAAGTGTTGACATGTGGATCATTTCCTCTCAGAAGATTTGACACCAAGCACGAAACACTTGTTTATTCAAAATAATCAGCCGGGTAAGTGGTGTACATGAGAGTTTTCCACAATATTGTCTGGTTTCATCATCTATTTCCATCTTTCTCTCTGCTCTTGCCGTGCGTCCCCTTTCAATCAAGATGGAGGGAGGGAATGGAAAGAGACAGCAAACGACTGAAAGGAGAGAAAAAAGAAGCAGCAAGCAAACTGGGAGCAAGAGGAGCTTTGGATGAGTAAATGTCTCCTAATGTCAGACGACTAACGTTACAACAGAGGCGAGGAGAAGAAGACGAACAGCAGGAGAAGATGCTGAATCTTGAAAATCAGCAGGTTGTCTGAGATGAAAGTGAGAAAGTTGCCCTTTATGTTCCTCCTTTGAAGAAAGTGTCTGGTAGATCGGAAACTAGCTACTATCGTACACTTCCTATGACCAATACAGTTTCAGGCTGGACCAGACGTTATTGAACGATGGTCTGCACACGGCACTTTATACTCATTTTTGTTTCCATTTAAATCAATAGCTATTTACTTAAATGGCAATACGCTGAACTGTGGTATGAACTATGACAATGCAAAGAGAGGAAGACAAGAAGAAGAACTAAGACTAGAGAGAGAGAAAGAGAAAAAGAAAGGGAGGAGAAAAGAATGGTACAAAGGGATGGAGCGCACACTGACTCCTTGCCAACAGTCTATTAGTTAATCCTTGTGTTTATCCAGTCGAGTGCAGTATCTCACCTGATGATGGCAGCAATAAAACATACGGTTTTATTTCTAAGCAACTACTTGACCAAACAGAGCCGGGCCAAGGACACAGCACTGCACAAGCCAGTTCTCTTTGCACACGCAGTTCTGTGCCAATGATAGTCATCCTTAAATTATATATCAGAAAGTTAGGGTCATCTTGGAGGAAGCACAGAAATACTTACTTCTGCTAATGCATGCATGTGAACCAGGAGCTGATTATTTGTTCTTTCAACCCGTTGCTCTTTTTAGCGACCTGGTCCATTGTAAGGCTCCGGCATTCACAGAACAATGGCGAATCAACGGTTCATTCTTTTCCTCTTTCGGTCCCCACTGTGGTTGCCAGGGCCATTTTTGGATCAACCCAGATTAGCGAGCTTAAACCTCAAAATGCTGCAGACCAACAAAAGAAAGTGAACTTCAAAGAAACCCAAGGAAAACAAACACCAATCACATCTCTGTGCTTCATTTGATGTCAGTAGCATATAATGGATAAACCACAGAGGCATGTGACATTTCAAAGGTACAGTAGTGGTGAGTCTAGTTTGCTCTACAGTGCTTATTGTCAGTTGTGAATGGAGCACTGGTGCATACCGATGCTTCCTTTTTTGTTTTCTGTATGGACTCAGTTGAGTAAGTGTATGAATTTAGAGTAAGAATCAGTTCTTTATGGCTCTAAAAACACATCAAAATCATGTGATTGTCATTTACATGGGGGGGGGGGGGGGGCAAGCAAAGAGCACTGAGAACTCTACACGGTCAAATCTTTGATGAACTGCACACAGCTCGACAATACAGCAACCACACCAACCACTGAGTTAGTGACCTTTTATTCTGAGTTTAAAAAAAAATCCTTTCTTTGTTAAACTGGACAAAGTGACCACGGCAGGGAATAAAGACACCAGAATGATCGGGTATGCCTAAACACTGACTGATGCATGCAGAATATGCGTCACTCCACCGATGCTGTATATTGAAATTGTCATTTGAAACTGACCTGCAACCTGAGAAGAAGAAAAAAAACAAAAAAAAACAACATAGAATATAACAGATTTAAAAGCAGCAAGTCGTTTTCTTATCCCACATCTAGACGTTATGTGACTGCAGGGAGACAGAGACACATCGTCCAGTTTGGGAGAGGGGCACAGAGAGAAAGAAAGAGGTGGACAGAGGCCAATTTTCCATGATGTGGGATGAACCGAGGATGGGTGAAGGGTGCAAGAAGAGTTGGAAAGCTTTTAGTGTGTGTGTGTGTGTGTGTGTGTGTGTGTGTTCCCTAACTAGACACAGACTGACATACTGTTAGAGAAAGCCAACCGCTAGGGTTCATGAAACACACACTCACTCTCTCGCACACACGCACGCTCGCACACTATACATCAGATTCGTATCAGCACTCGTCTCAGTACTCCTGTTTAGAGTGCTGTGCAGCAGATGTCACGGAGATGCACGGAGAATGAGTGAGAGGGAATGACAGAAAGAGACTGAGAGTGTGTGTGTGTGTGTGTGTGTGTGAGAGAGAGAGAGGGCAGGAAATGGAACCAAACTGTATGTTTAATTGCTTATTTTCAGTTGATCTTTAAAAACCTTAGCAAAAAGCACAACACGCCGAAACCACCGAAAGACCGTAGTCGTCGAGATACGGTGGAGAGAAGGAAGAGGAAGTTCAGCTTCCGTCTTCCTCTCCATTGAACTTCTCATCAAAATGTTTCTTTCAAATCATTTTAATTCTTAGAAATCAGAGGGCCTGTGGTTTTATCAAATCCTCGGTAGCAGTAGCTGCGCAGTTACAAATCTGCAGGTAGTGCATCTGTTCAATGACAAACTCTCTGTGTACATTGAACAGATACACTTTCCTCCTTCTCCTCACTGTGGTCTAAACACTGCCATTTTCCACTTAGCCAGCATTATTGTGCCCATTATGACAGATGGCATTGCACCTTTCGTGTCTCAGGAAATCCATTGAGCTTCGTGGGCAGACTTGATTAATGCCACTTAACCACGAGATACCGACATGCGCATGAAGGCTCATTAATCAGACGTGGCTGGTATGATCTGAAAAAAAAACCCATGAATAAATGAGCACAATGCCCCTGCAGCTTAACTGAGGACAGTTAGGCGAAGACCAAAAAAAGATCAGTCAGCACTCTATTCTTGCTCCGCTCAAGCTGAGCCTTTTGTGAGTCTTATTAAGTGTGTGGACTAGCTTTTCTTTTTAAAGGTCAGACTTTTACTGTGAATTGAATTCTTAAACTTGACGCTTGCTCCCCCTGCAAGAGAGGACACTTCCCAAATACGTTGCCACTAATGTTCAACTGAAGAGTGCAAAGCACAGTGTGGAAAAGTCTTTTCGTGACGGTTAAAAGACAACAGCCACGGCTCTGCATGCTTGTCAAGTATTTTTGGAGCATCTAATGATTCTTTTATAGCAACGACATGACAGCGGAGAGAAAGGCAGGAAATCGGTGACGTGAGATGGAACATCCATCCAGATGTGAACTGGATGTGTTTGTAGCTACGCCCGTATTAATAGATTTTGGTTTTCGGATGAAAACAATTCCTGTTTGAGCTACGCGGGAGAAATAATCTCTGTCCATACACATAAGAAACATGACTGTCACGTATGTGTGACAGTTGAAGCAGAACTTGCCATGGGTTGCAGAGAATAACGAATTAATAATAATGTCAAATATTAGCTGAACCTCTAACCAGTCAGACTGTGTGTACCCACGATATCGTTTGCTTTTCTTTATTTTAAGTAAAATCAATTCGTTATCATTAAAAGTTGACTCCATCTATTTTTTTCTTTTTCATTCAGTTGTTAACGTGACTTTACGTGATTTTAATTTTGTGCATCTTGTCTTAAGTGTTACTTAGAGGTGGGAGTGATAAGACCTGAGCAGGAGTGATAAAAAATCTAATTAGGAAGTTCAAACTAGGTATATACTTTCAAACCGTGGCGATTGATCTACGACAGCAAGGGCAGCTCAGCTGTCTCTAAAATATCGTCAAATATGGACTGTGTTGTATTTACATTTCAATACTAAACGTGCACAAGAAGGGGATTATAGAACATGTCACTATAGAATCAGGTGTTTATCACGGATGACAGATTATTTTAGGTGATTTTCGTATTCCCGTAGCAACCTCCGCATAAAAAAACACTTGAAGCTGAAGCTCCTGTGTGGATTTTGCGAGGGAAGTCTGTAAAGTCCGCGAATAAAAACACTATTTTTGCATTTCAGTTGTACTTAATTATTGCATTCCCTTGTTCTAATTGTTCGTTTGCAGAATTGATGTAAGAAATGAGCTTCAGCTGCTTCAAAGACCAGTAACCGCCAGTGCTTTCGTACTAGAACAAACTACACTAACTAAACTTTCAAACGAAAATACTCCATTTTAGGGGCTTTTAGTGGTGGTGTGGAGTTGCATATATGTGCGTAGCAAAATGGATGCATTTTAAACCCAAAGAAGAGGAGAGCTAGAGGTGGATGCAGCCTGGGGCTCCAGAATAACCCTGGATCTTCAACATAATAATTGGCTCATATATCAAACAAAAAAACCACAGCGTCATGAAAACAGAAAGTTGTGAGGCTACAGAGCTAAACTTTTCTATCTTCTCGTTCTCGCAGTCACTTTGGAAACATATTTATTGGCTGGATGAACAGAACAGAGCCAGAGAGGACGAGGAGCTAAAACACACTGCGGACATGTGTACGGCTGAATTAGACGGCTGAAGAATGTGTTGCTGGGTTGCTTTAGGGGAGTGGAGTCGGCTCGTAAGACAAACGGACGGTTTGATGGTTCCCTCAGCACAGACATGGATACTCGAACCGAGAGAGGCTGACGGCAGCATACGTGTGTGATTCTATACCATGTGCAAAGCTGTTGATAGCTGTTTAAGTGCCGTGTGTGTGTATGTGTGTTTTTCTTACCTTTTAAGGACCTTCTCTGGCATCAACACTGACCTTGTCGGGACCAGTAAATGTCATGAGGACCAAAGTCTGGTCCTGATGGGGCAAAACCTCATTGTCTTCTGAGGAACTGGTTAATGTTAGAGGTAAGATGTGAACGGTGTGGTTATGGTTGAGGTTCAGGTTCGGTCCAGGTTGAAGGATTAGGTTTTGGTTACTAATGAATGAAGTCAGTGCAGAGTTCTAATAAGGACAGCTGCACAAACCGGTGTGTGTGTGTGTGTGTGTGTGAATTAACATGCATATGTATCTCGACTCAATCCACACAGCTATCAAGTACGTCAACGCATGTACCGGCCCACACAGCTCCATCTGCTCTGCTGCCTCCTGTCCTCTTGACTATCTCGGTTTCGAGTTCAGTGAGTTTAATAAAATGTTATGGGGGGAAAAAAGCAAACATTTAAGCATTAAAAATAAAAGCAGCTTCTTTGATTCTCGCTCCTTGGGGTATTTCCTTCCCTCTGGTGTGGGTATATGGAGGTTAGATGTGAGCAGTGTGTGAAGTGAATCCATATGAGTGTGTTGGTATTACTAAATCATTAAACACTAAATTATGAAAATCCTAAGTAAATAAAAGATACCAGACGGCGTGTGTTTAAATATTGACTCAGCATATTGACTTAGTATTAAAATAACTAAAAAGTGGACTTGTGTATCACATTTTGCCAACTTGTATATCCAGATGACCCATTAACATTTCAAGGACACAGTCTATTTTATTTGCTGTTCCGCAGGAAACACATGTGGCAAAAAGTCATAGAATATAAAGAAACATTAGAGACCATTTTAAAACTATTTATAGATATTGTTGTTATTGTTTCAGCTTCTCCCTTTGAGGTCGCAACAGCAGATCATCTGCTTAATAAAAGATAAAAACTGTCAAATGTGACACTAGAACGTCACATAGTGAGAAGTGCGAAAGTAGTAAAATTAAGACGGGACCATCCCACTGTGAGTCCTTTAAAGATGATGAAGTGTCCGCGTCAGAAGGTCTCAACTGAACTAAAATCAGTAAGATTGGAAAGCTTACAGATGAATTTAAGTGATTTAAGTGCTGCTGCTCATAGAAGTGACACTATTCCACTCTTTACAATAACTATTCTTTATGTTTTATTTATCATTTATGTTGTTATTATGATTACTTTAAGACATTTTATGTTTAAATTCATGCAACATCTGGATAAATGTGAAAATGGCATTAGTGTGGCGCTTTGTGACCCCATGATGAACTGTTCTAAATGTTTCATGTATTTAATTGTGTTTTGAAATGGGTCCCTTATTGTTTGGTTTCCTTGTTTTTGATTGTTTTTTAATTGTATTTTATGTAGGAGTGAGCTGGTCCGATACTGGTCAAAATCCAAAAATCCTATTGCATCAGCAACATCATTTTTAGCTGACTCATGGTGTGGGCTGAATTACGTCTTTATGGGAGATTGATATTTGTTACACAGTTGAAGGATTATGTCTTTGAAAAAGCTTGAAATAACCAGCACAAAAAAGGTCTAAAATGACTTTATCGGACTGATATCGGTATCAGTAGATACTTGAGTTTGTGATATTGGTATCGGTATCAGACGCGAAAAGATGCAACCCTAATTTTCTGTTTTTTATTGGCCTGAGCCTTATTGTAGTTGTAGTACTTTGTTTGTATGTTGTTTATGTTATACATCTGCTCCTTGTCTTTCTGTCCCCACCTCTTTCCCCCAGTTTTTTCCCCTTTCACCCCAACCAGCCGAGGCAGATGCTGCATATTTGAGTCTAGTTCTGTCTGAGGTTTCTACCTGTAAAAGGGAGTTTTCTTCTCTCCACTAACACCAACTGTTGAGGTTCCCACCGCTCTCTGTCAACACTGTAACCTCTCGGGCCTAGCAATGCAAAGTGTCTTACTATAATGCATGTTGTGATTTGGTGCTATAAAAATAACATTTTCACTTGAAGTGATACGTGTTATTGTGAAGGCAAATGTATGGATTGTGTAAACCACCCCAAAGAAATCACAATTGAAGAGGTGGCATGTAAAGACGAAGAAGAGGAGGAAAAGACAAAAGGTAGGAAAAAAGATAGATAGCGGGGAAAAGAACAAGCTTTTCCCCATTTCCAGTCTGGTGGAACTGGGACACAGTCAGCCTGTAGGCAGGAAAGACATCAGCTATAGCTCTTGTTATTGGTTCGCTCTTTTTTTTCACCAGCTGTGTGCGTATTTGAGAGACAGAAAGATTATGCACTTTAACAGAGAGCAAATACGTCCTTTTTAAATCATGTGCAGCACCAGCTCCCCCTGACTGCTTCCTAGTATTTTATTTCTAAATGTGCAAAAGCACAGCGATACAAATTTAACGTTTATCCGTCGCGTTTTATGGGTTTATGCAAATGACGTCCGACGTCTGATGAATCAAATATGGAAACGAATGCTTTGTGTGATTGTTTTAAAATTACCAGGGAAATGAAGACAACCCACAGGACTCATTACAAATGTGCACAGCAGCTAACGCACTGTTTGAGAATGGAGTCACGTTGTGAATTTCCTTTTGTTTTCCACATAAAAGAAAATTGCATGTGTAGAAAACACCATCCAAATGAGAGGAAAACCAGAATTTCCACTCAGTATAGCACAGAATTAATGCAGTAAAGACAAAATGTGGACAATATTTTGACTGGAAATTCTGAGACCTTTTCATTTTGCATTTGGGCTACTGTGTTTAGTAGAATAGTTACATAAAAATGTTATTTTTATGTAAATATTATTTTTCGTGGACTACTACATTATGCCGACTAAACTAAAAGAACTGAAAGAACTTCATGTGGAGTTGAGGTGGTGAAAAACGCCGCCTTGCTCACCATTAATGCTGTGAGTGACAGACAAAGGAGAAATAACGTGTAAGTGGAGTAAAATATAGCACTCTCTTTCCTGACTGTGCACATTTGACTCTCTTAAGGCTCCTAAGGTTGTTATTGACTGACCAGTAAAATAAAGAGTGACAGGTTGTGCTGACTGCACGACTCTGGAGGACCGGATCGTTGCTGTTAGCTCGAAAAATGTAAAATATTACTTTTCCTTTTTACCAGCCCAGGAAGAATGCATGATATTTCCGTGAGAGTGTGAATGAAATGGACAAAAACAGAAATCCTACCATTTAACAACCTTTATACTAATAAAACGGTTTAATTGGACGTATAGTCACAATATAAGTTTGTCCAAGAGCCGTCATAAAATAGGATAGAGAGAAAAAACCCAGTTAATAGCGTGCAGTTCCAGATGACATTTAAACACGAGGCAGAAATGCAGACATTCCGTCAAAGAGGAAAAGATGGAATTCTGGGAATGTCCTAATCAGCCAAACTGATATCCTCCAGATAAGACAGACAATCAGGCAAAGGGGACGAAAGGCTGTTTGGCTAATGGAGGGTGATGGGAGAAACGTGTGCCCCGATGACATCCGTTTAACCACATCTAAAGCTCTGGCTGGGAAACCTCAGACCGCCGTTTGATGTTTGATTGGCGGGAAATTGTGGGCAATCCAATGTTTTCGTCTGTGCGAGCATGATGTGCATATAACGTGGCGTTTTATGATTGAAGGTGAGCATCACTGTCATGTGTCGGGGATTTTCGCCGAACCCACTGCAAAACATCCGGCATGTGTTTCTATATCCAAACGCCCTGTGTGGCCACAGGACTGGCAGCTCCATCGCCCGCTGTTATCGTTCTGACAAACCTAGAGCGACTTGGTGTGATCGGGATCGGCTGCTTGAGTCTTCTAACGTTACAAATAAACGTCAAGCTAAAATACCGTGTACTCCACAGCTCAAATGAGGTTTGACAGCGGAAAGGGCTCAGTGTCATAAATAAATGTCTGGTGGTCTTATTTCAACACACACCAGTCGTGGGAATCATTCTTCGTTCAAACTCCTCTGTCCTCTTATCTTTGATCGCGTTTTTAACCATTGTGCAGATATACGATCACATGTTTTGTCTGACGGTACAGATGTGTCTGGTGTTTGTGTGTGTGTGTGTGTGTGTCTACGTGAGTGGCAGGCACAGAGAGAGCCGAGTGAACTAAAGCCCCTGTCATGCTGTAACATGAATTCATATTTTAGTGTTGATGAGTGTTAATATTGTCTCTATGGCTACAAATAAATCATATGAGCACCGTGAGACTGCAGCAGGTCATTTTAATCCATCCTGAGGACAGATTGGGTTCATGCATGCTCGGGGAATGTAGCCACACGTGTCTCCAAACCACCGACGAGACCCGAGGAAGCATTCAGGACACATTCAGGGTGCAATCAGACTTTCAAGTCGTATTCACACCTAATAGTCCGCTAGAATCTGTACGATTGGGGACTCGGTTTGTGCTTTCACACTTTGGCACTTTGGCACTTTAACGTATTCCCCTCCTCGTCTCAAGAATTACTGAACAAGAGAACCGGCTCATCTGTTGGTTAATGCAGGACAACTTCTGTTTCCTCCACATAAGAGCAAAACATGGAGCTGCATCAAATCCTGTGGTTTTATGTGAACATACGACACATATACGCTGCAACAATGGACTCAGACATTTCTCCTGGCTATCATTCTACACACGCGCATGTTGTGGTTGTGTTTACCCACAATGCCCTGCGTTGTAGTCGCGTTGTTATGTTTTAGGCGGACCAGAGTTCGCTTCTTTGGTGCGGGTCAGAGTTCTGTTGGGCGTTCACACCTTCCCCAAAGGAAACCGGACTTTCCAAGCAAACGAACTAGGATTCGGATGAGAAGGGCCGGTGTGAATATGACATTGCTTTCATGATCGGATCACTCAGCAATGATATTACAGCCAGGTCTGAACAGGGCCTTTTCTCTCCATGTCGCCACCTGTCACTCACACCAATAAAGAGACACAGATGCCCACACACACACAAACACACACCACCACACAAACACATCTGTAGTGTGTTTTTGTGTCGGCAAGAAGCTCGGGGGGAAAACGTGGTGACAGCAGATGCATTTTAGTGCCAGTTGAGAACCGTCACACTGAACGCCGTACACTCGCGATCGAATCTCTCAGGACGGGTGTTGAGACCAGGTCTGACCAGGGCTTTTAATTTCACACACAAGCATCCCTAACGAGACGTGAAGGGACAGACGTACTGCAGCTGTGTCCTTTGGGAGGACACCATGTACACAGAGGCTTCTATGTGCGTTTGCAGCCAGGGTTCTAGTCAGGAATTTTCACTTAGGAGACCAACAAACTATGGAATTTGCCCAACGGTGTTCAATAACTGCTGGGACATTTTTTAGAATAAGGACATTAAAAAAAATGTGCAGCGGCTCAGGTATTTCCTGCGAGGAGGCCGAGGGTAAGTGTTTGATGAAGAGCGGTGGTTGACACAGGTGCATCCGAGCGAGGAGATCGTCAAGTCGTACTCAGTTTGGGCTTTTCTGCATGGAACGTGCATGTTCATGTGAGGGTGAGTTTTTTCTCCCACGCTCCATAGACATACAGATTGGGGTTAGGTTATAACTGGAGACTCAAAATTGAATGTATGTGGGATGGATATGAGTTTGTCTCTGTATGATGGCCCTGATGATGCCACTGAAGCCTCCCAGACTATCTCTGAGAGGCTTCAGTGGACGGACTGACGGACAGATGGACGGATGGATGGATATGGCTCTGCTGACTGTTTTAACACAATCAAAACCATTCAGTGTTGAACTGTGACATGAATTCTGAGACTAAACTCTATAACAACAGGAAGCATCAAAAGCGTAAAGCCTTGACAAAATCATTTTTTGGGGTTTTGCTGAATGTGCTTTTTTTTTTTTGCTTTCGCTGGTGTCTAGCCTGTTGCCGCACACACACACACACATACAGAATCCCACAGGGCTCTCTCGCAGCCCAAACATTATTCCAGCTGATTACACGCCAATTCCCATCAAGAGCAGCCTGCAAGACTCTTGCCCGCTCTGATTAACACTAACCGCCACGCACTGCAATGTCTTCAGTATGTGTCTTTTTCCATTAATTCCCGGGCCTTGCAGCTTCCATCTACCTCTTCTATCTTTTATTGCTTTCACTCCAGGCTCCTTTTCTTTCCATTCTTCTTTTCCCCACTCCTTCTCTTCGCTTTTTCTTTTTTCATTCTTCTCAGTCATGGTAATCATTTCCATGTCAACATTTTTCTCTTCATTGCGGCCACCAACGCTTCAGAGAAACTTTAAAGAAAACAGACATGACCCTTTGTTCAGAAAAGGCCCGACAGAGTCACGTAGAGTTTGGCATGACGTCCTTGTACAATTTCATGTCAGTTAAAAACAACAAGAGCAGTGAAACACGTTTTCAGGTGAGATTAAATGGGATTGTTTTTCTTTAAACATATATATCTATATATATATATATAGATATATATGAGTCAGAAACAGTAGAAGACAAAGTCCCACTCTCACAGCTAATGTGAACCAGCATCTGCAACGTATTGACTGAGTCTCGCAGTGTCAAACAGCCTCAGGTGCCTTCTCTCATCTGAAGCTGCAACCGCTCTGTTGAACAACACGAAACGGAAAACTACGATCGATCTGCAAAGTCCACTCCTTGCCAGATCACTGAGAGATGGCGGAACAGGGAACACATTTGGATTTTCTTCATGACCTTTGCCTCTGCATTTCCTCATGAACTAAGACATCCCTCAAGTAACATTTTGTTATTTTAGTCGAATCCTTCTGGATAAAACCATGACTTGAGTTTTTAACACACCAGACCATAAAACTGTCCATTATCTACTCCAGTTGTCCTTTAAGGGTCAAAGCGGGAGGTGTCATGTCAGTTTAAAATCTCCAATTAACCAACCTCACTGTGCATGTCTTTGAAACAGCTGGAATAGAAAGGTTCGAGCATTCATAGCCAACACAGAAAGGCCCAACTCCAATTGGGATTTGACTCAAGATGAAACAATAACAAAATAACTGTTAGTCACACGATCTGAGCGGCTTGGTTACATGGTTGACAGTTATTGGTAGAATAACAACAAACAAACCCCGCGCTGTGTATGTGTAACATAATGTATCCGTGTACTCGCGGAACACTGCTGCTGGAGGTCTGCAAACAAGCACAAGACATAAACACACACACACACACACACGCACGCACAGAAGCACTGAAGAGCCTTGTGGCCGCATGCCTTTACACTTGCGTCTATGACTTCGGCTGTGCCCAGCTGTTGCACATTGACAGGACCACAGCCAGCAAAGTGCGTGCGTGCTTGAGTGTGTGTGTGTGTGTGTGTGTGAGTGAGTGTGTGTCCAGGACTGCTAGCTATTTCCTGAACTGTCTGTTGTGTTGTGCAGCTGCTGTTCTCTGGTGCTTCCACACAACAGCAAAGACTGACACAAACACCGACTCCTGTGTGGCAGGATAAGTAATGCTTTTACCGCGCACGCGAGTACGGGAGTTTGTATTGGGATACTGAGAGGATTACATGTCACTCTAATGTGCATTTGTGTGAGGTCCAGTTACCCCCGGTCTGATACGATCATCTGTGTGTGCAATCACCACAAAAGAATGCTTTTTCTGTTTCCTGCGACACGATATTGCAGTAATTAGGGGAACATAAATTTCAATTTAGCCGTCTATTTTTGAAAGGTTTTTAAAATGAAACCGAAGACTCTTCAGTTGATTTTCAAATCTTTTGGGAATCAGTGAGGTTCCATTAAAGTCAAACCTGCTTAAATACTCCGTAACTTTACACGACATTACAGACAATCTAATTATTGTGTTAGTCTGACAAAAATTGGACTTTCAAACACATTAGTTTGACTGACGTTGCACTACACCCATTTCCATCCTGCACTTAAATCCGGAAATAACAGAAGAAGCGAGTACACAGAAGCATAAGACAATAGCGACAAAAACATGATGAAATTCAGTCTGGTACATTTCTTTTTTTTGCTCTATCGTCTTAAAGAATCTGATATTTGAAAGTTTATGAATGGTGGAAAGACTGAATGGAGCTCAAAATGCTAACAACTTGCCACAACCTAAACAGGAAACCGCCTTATACTAACAAGCTGAAAGGGTGTGTGCCATCTACCATCGCAGAGGCGGACACATGTAGGTCAATAGATCGATTCCCCACTAATGGGACAAGGATAGTAGTCCAACTCTAAGAAGTACAAGCATAGAAGCAGATACTGAACACTGCACGACCCGCCATGGTACTTTAAACAAACACACAGGTACTCATTAGCTAATCCCAGCTCTATGTTCTGCAATTGAAAGCTAATCTTCCATGACACCAGCTCCCAACCAGAGTCTGTGACTGAGACAAAAACAAAACCATCACTGATTCTTTTTTTTCTCTTTTGTAAATGAGCCACTTCTGGCTGAAATAACTTTATTAATCGCAGGACTTGGAGCATGACGGAGCTTTTTGAGTTTGCCAAAAGACAAAAGAGGCAGAGGAAAGAGTTTGTGTGTGTGCGAGAGTGTGTGTGTGTGTGTGTGTGTGTGTGTCACAGAGAAGTGAGAGTGAGAAGTAGAGGGGAAAAGAGCAACTGCAGTACATTTCCATGCACATGTGCAGATTTACTCTTTGCGTGTGTTTGTCTATGCAAGTGTGAGTAAGGGATGGTTTGATCTTGTGTTGGAGTGTGTAAAGAGATTTTCCATCCATTAGGGTGGCTGCACTCCCAGACACACACACGCACGCACATACACTCAAAGGCGTAAGGAAAGTCACTTCAAGGTCTGACAACTTATAACTCAACCTAAACACAATTTATATAGGCTTTCAAATAATGTAGCACATTTGCCTTTTATATGTTTTTGTTTTCTGCGTGTGTGTGTATATATATATATATATATAAATATATATATGGTTGAAGGTACTCACCTACTCATCGTGTAGAAGGAAAGCCATGTGGACAACATCCAGGGACAATGAAAAAAAAGAAAACAAAGGATTTAGAACAACATAGCAGTGACGGGACATTCTGACTGTACCATATACTTAATCACGCCACAATTTCTTGACATATACTGGAAGAAAATTCACTGTTCCTAACATGATGTTCTTCTGTAAATCCGATTTTGGATTTCCACTACTTCATATGCCTGTTGTTGTAACCTCCACGTAACCTCCAAAACCATATTTTAAATTGGTTTAATAAGTTTCCACAAGATCGTGAAAAAAAAAAAAAAAAGTAAATCTTAACACAAAAAACAAACTCTGTGGATCTGGTTAACTTCAGCACTTTCCAAAGTGTCGGCCTGCCTTACTCATCCAATTATAGCCATAAGCAAACCACTCGCAGACCCAAAATATGTCATACTGTTGCTTAACTGTCACACATGAGTAGTCATGCAGCATGAATGTGGTACAAATGAATTTCAGAGGCACAGCAAGGTTTGGTGTTTACTCATGCAAGGTTGTGGCCATGTTGTTGTTCCTGATAGTTGTTCCTTTTATTGATGTCACCCAAACATGTTTAAGCCCATTTCACCACCCACTGACTAAACCTACCCTCTGTGAAATGTTCCTATTATTAAATTTGTTTCTTGTTGCCATGATAAAACACACAATCAAGCCTTCTAATTTGCAGATACATTTACACTATTCGTTTTAATTCTTCAGTGACTTTGTCAGTAATCATTTTTCGATGGTTTGTAGGCATCATCTCATCAAAGAAGCACAAACGTCACAGAGAGTCTGACTTAATGCAGAGGCCTATAACTGAACCACAGTAAACAACCTCAGATGACTTGGGTTTCCAAGCATCAGGAAGTTAGTGATCGGATGTCATCACTACTCACTCTGTTACCCACAATCCCTGGCATGATAGAAGCTGTGTTCCAATTCAGGGGTCACGTTCTTAAGAGGCTGCATTTGCTGTGTCACAGCAGTGCAATTTCACGCTACCATTTCTACATTGAAAGTCTACTTAATATCTAACTATCTACTTAAAATGTGGCTAAGAACCTTATGGGCAGGGGTACACAATACTATTGGCAAAATATCAGTATCTATTGACTAAAACAGTAGGCTGACTAGGCTGCGACCTCCTTAAATCCTATACACTGGTACATTCTCAATGTTTATTTATTTTGCACAATGAAGAAAATGTATATCTGCATCTGCTGTGACACAAGTTTGCAAAATATCATGTCATTTTGCTGCAGAAGAGACAAAATGACCTCTGAAGTTGGGCACAGGGAAAATGTACAGTATATATATCAGTACTAAGCACTCCTGAAATACAGCAAGTCAGATATTGGCAAAAAGTCCAATAACGTGCATCCCTGCAGTGGAAAGATCTTTCTGAAGCCAACTCATCCCAGCATTTATTTGCATGTGCCAGTGAAAATGTCACTTTCAAAAATGGAATACGGCAGCAAAGTCCTTTCAGAATGTATTTTTTATCATTTATTTAAATTTTGGGTTTAAATGTTATTTTTTTTTAACCATTAGCAACGTGTCACCAATCATTCATATTAACCCCCATGTGAAATGACTGCAATCAGCTTTGGTTGCAGTCGGCTTCAGTGGGACCACAAGACCAAGGTGAAGATGGTAATTTCCCCTTTGTGGCCTTCATTTCTGGTAGCCGTGCAAAGTCCTGCATCATTTCCTGTGCAAGCAGCCGTTAGCCAGAGGTGGGAAGAAATGACTCGTGTTACTGCAATTGAGAAGGGTTTTTTGTGTACTTAAAGTAATTTTTTAACATTTGTAATCTTACTTTTACTTAAGTATGTTTTTTTGGAAGTGCTGTACTTCACTACATTTAAAATCACATCAGTTACTGAGTATTAGAAAATGTTGGCCTGAATGAAAGGTGAATTGGTGTTAATTAAGATCCCTGTGAGTGAGTGAGAAAGTTTGTGACCTTGTGACCTTTGACCTATGTTGACTCATACATTCCGCCTTTACATATTTTATTTTGGCAGCACTTTCATTTGTAAAGGTTGGCTTTTAATTAAAAAAAAAAGTCATGTGGGATTTGTGTCCCCTTGTCCTTTTTGCAAGACACAAGAAAGAAAAAAGTAACTATGTCAATTAATTAAACAAGCTACTATTTTACTTTAACTTGAGTACATTTTTAGACCAGTACTTTTGCTTGTACTTAAGTAAATTGTTATCAAAATAGTGGTACTTTTACTTGAGTATAATATTTCAGTACTCTTTCCACCTCTGGTGTTATGAATGTTTGTTTCACACATGTTTTTGTCTTCCTTAGACCATCTGTGTTTCCGGCATGTTTGTGACATCACAATCACAATCATGCACAGGGGTCACAGGGTGAAATAAACACCACAGTGCAGGATAATCACTGGTAATGGGAATGTGATTTTATTGCCTTCTAGCAGGTTCACCCAGGTCCACAAATCTTGGGGTATAACGGTTAATTTTAGACTGAACAAGGTGGCCGACTGGGAAGTAGTTTCAGGAACTGCTCAAATGGTGCAACAGTAACGGATAAAAACTGGTGACACAAACAGGAAATCCTTCGCAGACCAGACTGTCCCTTAGTGATGACCACATCCTCCAAAGGAGGCAGCCCCTTAACTTAGATACAAGCCGAGACAGAGATTACGTTTTCAGATGCTGTTGTGACTTTTCCAACAAAACAAATAAAATGACCCCACACCTCCTCCTACGTTGTGAATACACCACTCCACTCCATGTGGCCTCCTGCTCCGAATTGGCATTTTTCCTTGAATTAGAACTTCAGCACCACGTCTCAGATGAAATATAAATTATAGGTTACTCAGTCCTTCTGGAAAAGGATGTCAGCAGAATTCCTACAATGTAAAGTAAATGTAATCACCGTCTCCCTGGAGGCAACTAATCGACGGAGTGAAAGTTTAATCATGGCCGTATGATGTTACTGTGACCAGCCTGCAGCCTTGTTGCGGAAAAGAGCACTACGTAATGGAATATTAGTGGGTCTTGTGTCTGGCTTACTACTGTGGCTGTGTTTCATCTCTCAATGGAACACACACACACACACACGCACACACAAACACACAATAGTGGTGTCGTGAGCTGCCTGTGGTCTGGACACCGTCACAGGTTGTGGTCAACACTGCAGTGTCTGGGTTGTACACAATTTACACTTGTCTTTAAAGACACACACACACACAGATACCAAGTGGAGCCTGCGGCTGTATAACAGGGCACAAGTGTATTTTACAGTTCTTGTAGCAACAAGTAAAGAATCCCATCCAGCCAAAAATCACAAATGACAAGGAGGATTTACAATCTGTAAAATTTGATTTGGAGACAGAAAAACAAAACGGTAAAAAAAATAATGTAAGAAAAGAATCCTTTAGGGAATGAAACTAAGAAACCTCAGAAAGTGCAGAGTTCTTTACCTCTATGCAAGGCTCTGTCCAAACCCGGTCCTCACTAATTCACTCACAGTCGCTCTGAGACGTATGTGGCCGCAGTCTTTTATCTGCATGAACACAAATGGTTCCTGACTCAGCTGGCATCGCTCTACCTGCTACAGTTTCACAATGAACAGAAGGTATTGATACACTCCGAATTGTTCCACATGCACTGACTTACTGTGGTCACCAAAACAATACCAACACTGACCGCCATGTATTGAATTTCAATTTCCCCCTCAAATGAGAAAAATCTTTCATTATAGAGCCGTGCTACAGTGACTCACTCCCTCGCTTACACACGCAAGCCCACGACCTCACACAAGTGCAGTGACAATAGAGCCATCTGTCAAAGTCACAGAGGCTACAAACAATATTTTCTGCTCTTTGCAACAAGGAAATGTTTGTGTGTTTGCACAAAAGAGGAAGTGAGTCGGTGAGATGTGATCACACGTGGAGGCACAAGTACAGATGCCTTCTCACACAACAGTGTGATCAGATGGATGTTAATGGCGGGTTTGAGCAGAGCGCGAGTTGAAGCCAGAGAATCGCAGCATGAGCTCCCGTCGTGCATCGCTGCATTTCAAATCTCTTTCCCAGACTTCTACGGGGGGGACACACACATTGTGGATCACAGCATTTACATGACAAGAAAATATGCCTTTGTTACATCGAGAACTTTACATTTAATTCCTCTGTGAAGCTTTAATTCAAAGAAGGTGGCATGAGAGTACATTTTTTACACGCTCTAAGACTCATGTTTACACAATCTTAGGACCATTAAGAGCCTAAAATGTGATGAAACTAAAGGAGTAGTCTTAGTAACATCTGCAGCCAGGAAGCTCCTGCAAAGTTTAGGTCATGTGAGTCATCATTTTTTTTAATTTAATGTTAGAAGCCAGAGTAATTTGTCATTAAATTGAAGTTTTACATGGGATTATGTGTTATATTTCTGATAATGCAGAATGTATCATTTGCACTTGGTGCTGCAGACTTTTCTGGGACACTTTTCATGGAAATCACTCAGCCTAATGCCATAATACAACGTGTGTCTATGTGTGTGTGTGTGTGTGTGTGTGTGAGGGAGAGGGAGGATGGTGGAGGATGAGATCAAAACAATTCTCTTAAACCCTCAGGCACGTACAGTACTTTGCTCATTAAGGTACTCGCAACTATTCTCTAACACAGCAAGGCCACTTATTCTTCACCAGATAGATGTGTTTTATTTATTGAATTAATTAATTAAAACTGTTGGATACTAAGGAATTGAGGAAAGGCAGCTTGTTATTCCTCTGCTTTGGTTTCCTGTTACTAAAAGAAGTGTTTTCTTCATTTGGAGCAGCTACATTATAGTAGATTTTTGCTGAGGTTCCCACTGGCCTGTTTACTCGTTTAATGCAGTATTAATGCAGTATTCAGTCATTGTATTCAGCTCTGAGAACCACAAATACATTGCATTTACACATAAATATTCATGTTTATTTACACTGTTTTTGTGAGTTACCTGTGGGTAGATTTATGCACAAAAAAGCACCAAGTTGGGGCAAAGAAAAGATCTTGGCTTTTCTCATACAACAACAACATCGTCTTCATTTTTTTATTTTTTTTGAAACACCAGCATCTCCACTAGTGCAACAAATCCTCTCACAGGTGAGATGTTTGCCCTAAATGATTGTAAACAACATTACCTAATGTTGACAGGATACATTATGAAACAATTTGCCAAAATGTTCCATTCAAACATTTGATTCTCTTGATTTGACGGACTTCAGAAACATTGATATGCACTTGATTGTATGTACATTGTAATAGGGTGGTTTGTTTTCAGTGATACCAGGCAGAAGAGACTCAGGAAGTCGCTGTGGGTCAGAGAGGACAGACAGACAGACAGACAGATTATGGTTGGGAAGTCTATCTATAGTGATGGCCAGTAACTAGAGGATGAGAAACAACAGGACTATTTTCAACCACTATCTGGCCACAAACTAGTGGCTGATCATCGACTCAAAGACAGAGAGTGTGTGTGATACGTGTGCTGTTTAATTATGCATCGCTCCATCCAGACATGAGCTATTAAACTATTTAAAAACTGCCGAAGGCGAGGTTGTGTACAGCTTTTTGCAACCGTTATGAAATTGCAATAACCACCTGTTTGTGAAAGTGTCTCCAAACTTTTCTTGTCAATGTGCTGCAGCATCTTGACAGCTGCTGCGGAGGCATCAGTGCAGCTGTGGAGTGTCAGTCGCTCCCCATGCACTCAGTGTATGCAACAGAAAGGGTGTGGTGGTGTAAAGGATACACCTTCCCTTTTTAACTGCCCTACATTCCCTCTGTCTACAGAGCTCTCTCTCTCTCTCTCATACCCACACACACACACACACATACACACAATGCCGTCTATATGCGAATAATGACTGGATGATCTAATGTGGTCTTTGACCCTTGAACTTTTGTCTCCATGCGGGCTCACAACTCATTTTCCCCGGGGCCCACACTGGTAGAGGTTTCAGTGTGTCTTAGCTGTGCATATGTGTAAGGCTTCGTTTTTTTCCCTGTATGGCTGAATGTTCATGGGTATGTGTGTGTGCGTGTTAGCGTGTGTGTGTGTGTGTGTGTGTGTGTGTGTGTGTGTGTGTGTGTGCTCGGTTCCCCAGCATCTGGAACATATTCCCACTTCACCGCCGTTTATGGTAGAGCCATCACCGGCAGGATGCATGGTCATCTATGGAGCTCCCGGGCCCCCAGCTCTCTGCATTTAAGAGCCCCAGGAAGAGAGGCCCCACTTTGGGGGAGCAGCCAGCCAACCTCCGCCGCCACAGATGCATCCATTAACCAGCTTGCTGGCTGGGGGTCATGGCCCTATTTACCGGCTTTAACGGGCAAACTGGGTCAAAGGGGGCAATATGCCTGGGAAATATAAATGACACTAAGGAGTTTTGGAGTTGCAGCTTCAGAAGTCAAGTCGCTGTGCACCCTGTTTCTAAACGCAGGTGTTCACAGTCTGCATCTACTTGTCAATGAGGTGATAAACACTTGTGTCACCTCTTATTCATCTTTCTTTATCACAGTTTGGCTTGGATTACAGACCAACGAGTAAACAACACAAGACAAGCTCCGTTTTCTTAATGAGGGCTCACTGTGCAGCATAATGATCCAAGTAAATGGATATAAAGTGGAACCACACGCCCCCAGAAAAGCCACACATCTTGTTTGTAGTCATGTCAAAGTACTTGTTAGCACACAATTAAGCACTTTTAAGGCACTTGTAATGCGGAGTAAACATCATAAGTCTTTGGTAATGGTTACCATGGGAAAATTACAAAGACGGGGCAGCATGACACACACTGAAGCAAACTGGAGAGGCGATGCACGGGCTCTAAATCAATTTGTTTAGTTAAACAGTAAAGCATCAGTGCTGGGAAATATTGCACATCATTTCACTTAGTGTTGCTTATTTTAGGTTTCAACATGTGGCTGATTTATTCTGTTGCATCTGTCTGTCTGTGCTGACTCAGTTCTGCAGTGTGAGTTTGAGAGGATCACAGAGGGTCAGGACTTTGTCTTCTCCAAGGTCTTTTTCTTCCACGAGACATTTGAAATTGTTGCTTAACGCAGGTGTTACTGATAACATTAACAGTGGCTGTGCTCAACTCAGGGTTGGTCAGGACAGTGAGTCAGCATCAGTCTTGTATACAGTACTTGAAAGCCATACTTGAGAAAAGTACCTTAAAAGTATCTTACCAGAAAACGACTTTGGTGGAAGTTAAAGTCACCTTTTAGAATATTACTTGAGTAAAAGTCTTAAAGTACCTGACATTTACTGTACTTAAGTATGAAAAGTACTTTTATGATGTTTACGGTAAACAACGAGCCGCTGGTCTGTCCACCGTAATCCAAACTCTGCGGCTAACAGCTGAGCGGCTAACAGCTAGTGCCGCTAAAAACAACTAGCGACAACAATCAGGCATTACGTCACCAACTCAACTTTTATTTTGTAGTAACGAGTAACGAAGATGGTTAAGGAGAATGTATCGGAGTAAAAGTACACATTTTATTTAAGAAATGTAGTGGAGTAAAAGTAAAAGAAATATAACAACGTAAAGTACAGATATGTGAAAATTCTACTCAAGTACAGCAACTGAGTATTTGTACTTTGTTACATTACAACACTGGTCAGCATGCACTCTGAAAGGGAAGAAGGTAACTGGAACTCAGCCATCATTATCTGGATGATTTACACCTGAGCCCTGTATAAATGTTGGATCCATCCAACCACTATTTTACAGCCTTTACTCTTATGTCACAAAAACCTGGCCGTGTGACTGCTTTCAATTACTTTCTTACACGTCTGCCTTTTACCTCACAATTCAATTTCAAACTTTTCTCATGTTTCATTTGTGACTTGAAAAGGCCAAACGTCGTCTGTGGTGTTTCAGTTCTTCTCTCGAGTGCTTCTCTCTGGAGCTCCGGCAACAATGCAGTCAGACTACATCCATACTGCAACGTTTTTATTTGAAAATAGCATTTGATGAAGAAAATAATGATCCGTGTTTCAGCTCCATATTTGTAATCTGCACCAATAGAAGCACACGTAAAAACACATCATAACATGTGCCACTCTAAATGGAAATTTGTAAAAGAAAAAAAGTCAAATCTTATATTAACACTGTCTGTGAGTCAGAGGAGTGAACTTGTGGTACTGTATATTTGTTCTGAAAATTATTAAAACGTGCATTACACTGAACAGGCTCAAACAATGTGAGATAATTATTTAATCACACAAAACTTGACTTAATGGGACATCTGTTTTAACAAGGGCTGACAATAATTTTTTCTGGCAATGTTTTTATCTTTTGTTGCTGGAATAACTAGGTTTTTGTGATGATTTGATTTTGTAGACAAGAGGTTACGTGTTAATAAGCTTTAGCCTACACTCTTTCTATTTATTTTAATTTAAAAAAAAAATGTGTTTAGTTTTTGCATTTCTTTGTGTAAGATGAACCAAAATGTAATTCATTCATCTTTCATTTATTCTGATTCTCTTCTCTGCAGTTGTTTCCACTGAGTGAAACGGTTCAGTTCGGTATACGGTGCATTGTTTTTGGTTTTTTTTGTGTTTCCATTAGGAATAGTACCAAAATAAGCGGCCCCAACAGTTCCACTTTTAGCACCCTTTTCTTGGCGTACCAGAGTAATGGTGCAGTACGGTTCGGTGTGGAGATAGACCCACGACAGTCAGCTGATTGGGCGTCACTCCCTTGCGACTGGTGTTTCTTCAATGGCAAGACTGACCGAGAGCTTTAACATTCCAAACCGTACAGTACGATACCAAACCCGACTGTACCATGACAGAAACATGGCTTTAGTTTCAGGAAAATCTACTAACAAGAAACTGCAATGGTGAAAAAAATCAGAGCAGGGATTTGTGTCACAGTGAAACTGATACTGACAGTAAGTGTAATGGAGATTGTCAGTTACAGCTGACAGTCAAGTTGTTGCCCAATAACCATCAATCATGAAGTCAATTTGGGTTATTTTGGGTCATTTTCAAAGGCCTCCATTTCTGCCCATCCAGACTAAAATGCATAGTTTTCAAAAAGAAAACAGAGAAAGCAGTGTTTTCAAATGTCTCTGCTGTTACAGTACATTCAGGAGTATTTGGTGAATGTGATGAGTGATGCCAGGCAGGTTCACAGAATACTATTTTAGCTTCTTATTCACCAATAGCGATGATGAGTCAACATTAAGATGAACCAAACACACCAAGTGGGATTGAGAGTAAAGTTCTCAGTCTGGATTTCGTGTGGATCCTATAGACTGGAAGCCGAGCCTGGTTTCAGCGCAAAAAGCCCTGGATCATCCGATGGAGGTGATCGTACGCAGAACAGTATACAGCATCCAGGTCATATGCAGGAGTAGCGATGCCAGCTGCTGCTTCCTCCAGCTCACTCTCCACATCTGCTAGACTATGTATGTGGCTCAGTGCTGTGCGTACCAAGCGAATTACAAGGAGAAGGAGCAGCTTCCCTTACTGTCGCAGACAGACCATGTGGAGATTTTATTAAGATAGTTTGGGATTGCAGACGGGATACTGGTGGAGACATTGAGGCAAAGGAAGGAAGGGAAGAAAATCAGAGGAATGACGACAATGAAAATGGGCAAATTATATTATAGAAGTATGCTCTGCCTGAGCAGCAGGTAAAACACTACAAGAAACCACAGTTGGCAAAAACAGATTCATTTGGTGTTGACACCTGATTCCATCCGTTCTGGGAAATAACCGGGTTCAACGGACTTGATCTTTGTTCAGTTAGAGGGAGTTTGGAGAGTGGGAGGTGGTAAATGATGTAAACATGTATGGGGTTATTTTTACCAACATGGGTGTTGAAACAAACTTGCATGACAAACATACTGTTTACTGTACAGTTTGTCCTAATGAAAACACTGCCACCCAGAGCTATCCGGGCGTGACTGTGGCTTTGCTTAAAACACAGCCAACTAGACCACTCTGAGGTAACGGTACTGCAGTTAAAGTGCTGAGGATCTATTTCCAACCAACCTGCATCCAGGCTATGGCACTGAGGTTTGAGGTCTGCCTCGGTTCTTTTTTCAGTAGTTTACAGACTCCATTTGTAGCCGTGTGGTCATTGCTGAACTGGATGTAACCCAAAGTTGGCAAAGTTAATGCAAAGCTTTGTCTTGTCAACAAGGTTGTTTGTTTGAACAGTTTCAGCAAAGTGGGCTCATTAAACTTTAACACCAGCAGTGAGGGGAATAAGAGAGTGTGCCAGGGATGGACGGGGGGGGGGGCGGGGGTTCGAGAGAGGGGTCATGTCTCCAAACTGTGCTACAGCCAATTATTTAGAACACCTTCTTCACTCTGTTACACACTGTGCTGACCTTTGATCATCTATTTATTCTGAACAAGAACATACCCCATGTACTGTATCCTGCCGGAAAAGAAGCCATTTCTTTTCCTGCATAACAATAATAACGAGAGACGACTTACGCCACAATATACTACTGAACAAATGAAGTTAGGGTCAATAAATAACAATAAACACATAAAATAACATCTTAATGGACCTTGTGGGGCTACAGCAGTAGAGCGAGTCATCTTTGTAAGTTCGATTCCCAGCTCCACTCGTCTACATGCTGATGTAGACGAGTCTACATGCTGATGTAGACGAGTGGTGGAGTGTGAGTAAAGACCCAGTGGCCTAATGGACAAGGTATCAGCCTCCGAAGCTGGGGATTGTGGGTTCAAGTCCCACCTGGGTCGGGCCTCTATAGGCTTAACTTAGCTAGTGGAGTTCTTTCAATGACCACTTTGAATGCTTAAATGTAAATCTAAGTGTCCTTGGGTGAGACACTTAACCCCATGTTGCGGGTAAATGGCAAAACTGTAGGCTAAAGCAGCTTTGGTCATCAAGACTAGAAAAGCTCTACATAAATATTTACCATTTTGTCACATATAGCCATATATAGAACAGTAAATATACATATCCCAGATTTTAGGGCAATCCAACAAACAGTTTCTGATTTTGTCCACGACCCCTGGAGCTTTTCGTTGAACTAATATTCTGTTTGGACATTTTACTTCACGTCACAGAGTGGGAGTGAAGTATTATTGTTGGTGTCTCTGTGTGCCTGCAATATGAGCATCAGGGGTCGACAGGGGATTGTTAGAATTTGTGATAAACACACGTTGCCCAAGAATTTCGACCCTGGTGAGTCTGTTACACAGATACATTGACAGAGGCTTGTTGCGTGAATGGGGTGAAGTCAGCCATCTTTGTTTGCCTTGTTGTTCTGTGTTCTTTACACTAGGTTGCAGACGTTTACTGGTGCCTGCTCTTCAGATAAGAAAAAAAAAAAGTCTTGCTACTTGACAGACCCCAAAAAAAGGTCAATCTATCATAATTAGAATTTAGGTTCAGTTAGGATGCAGAATTTACAGACATATCCTAAAATTATGTTTTGGCCATATTGTGACACCATCAAAGTGTCTATCCTTACAATTTTAAGATGCAAGGTGGTTTAAGGTGAGGGACTAACCATAGAATATGACTATGTGTGGAATGGGTTCTGTCTTCCAGTAGTAATTAAGGCATTTTGATATGGGCTGCACTACTGGCATGACTAAAAAGTAAGTTGGTAGTTGGGCAACATCCAGTATTCCTGTACAATGAGCCTTAAAATATCTTTGGCATCATGTGCACCACAACACTGGGCCGACATACCACTGGTACTTTGCAGGGTATTAGCTGGAGTATGATGTCTGTTGTGATTTAGGGACTAAATTATTATAATGACCTGTTGTTAGCTGTCTATAAATGGAAACAGTCAAATCTCAGCTACAAAGATATAGCTACTCAGTTTTTCAACGTATAACCATTATTATATGACAGATTTTTCCTCCTACAGGAAACATTCACAGTCACCATGACAAACTTACCGACTGTTGATGTCACATTCATGGAAGCAAACTAATGTAATTAGCTGAAGTTAACACTGTTGGTGGGTAGCTGTCTTTAGTGAATGAGTGGCTGACTCTCGGTGAGAGATTGATGGCAGCAGCTGCTCTCAGGCTTCAAAACACAAACACACACACACACGTACATCAAATCTTATTTCCCCATCTCTGTGGAGGACAGTCATCGATATATTATATCCTCAAGCCCTTTACACTAAAAGCCTAACACTAATGTGAAACTAATTTCAACACTAAAATTAAAATGTAAGCCCCCATCACTTCCCTAAAATGTCCTCACTAGATCTGAATGACTTTAAAATACGTAACTGCGCTATTTTTACATCAGATATTGCAATTTGATTTGATAAATTCAAGCATCAGTTGAATATTCATTGCTTGACAAAACGGAGGATCACCACCGTAGATAACATCAAACTATGAACCTCCACACGAATGCTACAGCATAAGAAGTTAGAGATATGAAATGTTTTAAAAACTCGTAAAAATGCATAAATTGGCATAAACCATTAAAAATAGATGATAAAAAAACACATTACAATAAAACTGGAGACTGCTATAATTGCAATGTTTCAAAGTGTGATATTGATTTGAAAATGATTCAGTCCTCGCCCCTGTGACGTGGAGCCATACCAGTATAGAAACACCAAGAGGAAGATGCTCCACACACACAAACACACACTTCCGTCTCAATGTGGACCTTTCATTCACAGACAGTCATGGCCAATTTACTAGATACACCAAAACAGACAAAACATCCAGTGAGCAGCAGTTCTCTATAGGTGAAAATGAGAGTGTCCAGACTAGAGCTGAAACAATTAATCGATCATTAATCGATAACTAAATTAATCGACAACTATCTTGATAATCGATTCATCGGTTGAAAGCTTTTGCTTTTTGTTTAAGCTTCTTAAAAGTGAGTATTTTCTTCATTTCTTTGCTCTGGAAAACAAAGAAATCATTCAAAGTTAATCATTTTGGTTTGTGGACAAAACGAGACATTTGAGAACATCATCATTTCCAGGTTTGACAAACACTAATCAACATTTACATTTTTTTCTATTTTTTGATATTTTATGGACCAAACGATGAATCGATTGATGGAGGAAATAATCAACGGATTAATCGATTATGAAAATAATCGTTAGTTGCAGCTCTAGTCCAGACTGCTTCAAGGTGAAAGTCACTAAAACAACAACAACAACAAAACTCTGGTTACAACCGTGGTATGCAGAAGACCATCTCTGAATGCACAGCATGTCAAACCATGAAGCAGATGGATTTACCGTGAGTGTGTCTTCTTGCCCAGTGCATGCAAATGCACCTGTGTACATTCACATGAGAGGACCTACATATAACATATCTACTTACTTAAGGAACATCTACATGCCCTAACACAGACTCACTGTCCGAGCAGATGCTTTTTCTTTTCTATTTACTTATTGTTGTACTGAGAAAAAAACAACAACATCAAAGATGAACAAAAAGGACTGAGAAAGAAATGTAGTTAGCGCTCCTTCCCCTCCTGCAGCCAGCTGGCCTCCCTCTGTCTCACAGACTCATTCATCTACCTGTTAATTAAATAGCTCATCAACACAAACAATCTCCACACCCACATCTCCCCGTGTCCTGCAGCGCAACAAACAATCTACTGCCATTGTTTTCCCCGCCGCTTCATGACGACGTCTGGTGGGATCAAAGTCAGGAGAACCACACATCAGTGGGCAGATTTGGTGGAAATAATATAATGATGCCGAGGAAATGTTTACAGTAATAAAAAAGTGAAGTGGAAAAGAAACATGGAGAAATGCAAATGAGCTGATGATTAATGTGGCAATTACATCTAAATTTCGCTAGACTGCAATGATTTCTTTCCACATGCCGTCACAAGTATATTGAGAACTTGAGTAAACAGAGACCAGAAAATATTCACACTGGATTTGTCCCATGTTGACTGGAAACATGGGACGGTGGTTTTATTGTTTGTTCAGTTGAAGATTTGGAAAAATTGGTATTCTTAACACCAGACTGTTTGATGTTTCAATTTTTTTATTTTTTTTTATCCCTCTGGTTTTTGTTTATCTTCATAATATCAGCATCTCCTGACACAGTTTTGATTAAATCCACTGTAAGAAAAATTACAAATAATAACATGGACTCAGACAAGATTTATATCATGTTTGAGGGTAAAACATGACATGATTTAACTGCTAATTCTCCTCTATCTTCTCCATCTTTCACAGGAGCATCTTCCTCTCTCTCGCTCTCTTGCCATCCTGAAGGATTTTGTCTTCCTTGATGTATTTATAGACCGCCTGGCTCTTTTGTTGGAGTCACGATCTGGACGGGACACTCACAGTGGATCTGATCGAGTTACACGTACACACACACGAGGACCGACGTGTTTCTGGAACCGGCTTTCTGAATCGAGCTGGACACTCCCAAGGTTCACGTCTACAAACTCCAGGTTTCCGATAGTAGTTAATGTAATCGTCAGGGTAATGAAAGCCTTTCAAAACATCAAGACTACATTAGTCTTGGCATTCTTGAAATTCTTTGAATCTAAAAAAAAATAATCTAATAGCTTGACAGCACTAAAAACAGATTTAGATCTCGTTTGAAATCCAGTTTATCAATCTTTAAAGTCTATAAACACAAAAATCTGAAGTGTATGCATGTTTCTGCGGGGTCGTGAAGTACAACGTTATCAAATCCAGTGCTTTACAGACATGTGGAAAACACATAATATCCCCAATAAAGCAGTCTATATACTGTATAGCGAGGTTTCCATTACATCAAAGATTCAGTGAAAGAAATCGTGCATGTATCTGTGTTTCCATCAACTGCTTCACCAAGATTAGCAGTAGGTAGCACACAAGTCTGCATCGCCACAGAAAGATACCAAGGTGCAACTTGATGAGAGCACCTATGGCTGTTCATATACAGTGGTGTTTCGTGGCTGCTTCAATTCATTATTGTAATAATATTTGCTTCCTGCACTAAGTGGAGGAATGTTGTGGTTTCCTCATCAGTCCACACAAACCTCCTCTCGCCCGCTGTACCCGCCATTTCCTCTATTTTTCCAGTGCATTGAGATGTGGAAGCAGAGGAGGGACCTTTCATGTCATTTCTAAATATTCTCTTTCATTCGCAGAAACTCTTTCCATTGCACTCGTTCTCATTCTTCCTTTTATTGGGTACGCCAAATTTAATGCAATATTTCAAGACTTTTTTTTCCCAAATTTTCCGTGTTTCCATTCTGGTGTTGTGAAGCACAAATTGAAAATGTGCATGAAAACAGGCTGAAGGAAACCTAGGTAGCTAATCCTGCTCAAAGTTCTTGGCTTCCCATACCAGTCACAAGTTCAGAAGACACACAGCAGGAAAAACCCATGAGAGCAGACTCAGGCACAGAACACAGAAACCCGTGAACCAGATCCCAAACACCCAAAACTTCAAAAATCCTAACTGCATGACATTGGTCAAAGGTCGCAGCTGAACTATGACACTGTTTATTCATCTCTAAACCTTCTACAAACATCTATAATCCTCTTGGAATCAGGGTTAGCAAGACAAGACCTCAACCTCCACCATCCTACATTTCTTTTCTCTCATCATCTTCCACCCATCGCCACCTCGCTCCCTCTCTCTCCCTGGTGAGTACTCTCACTATGTGAGAAAGGAAAAAAAAATAGAAAAGCCCACTTTATTTTATATCAACTATGAGTCTTCTTTTGTTTGACACATCATTTGCTGTATGGGAACATTTCCCTCCCCTGGAAACATTCCCAGCTTCTGTGTGAAATTCAAAACAATCTTAAAACAAAGACGAAAGAGCAACACTCTGCTCGTGGTAGTGCTTTGAATACAAGTACCCAAAAGAAAGACAAGAGAGATTTCGAGGCTTTGCCAAAGGTGAAATGTGCAACAATCTCAGCATATGGCCACAAAATGAGAAAAACAAAAGGGGACAGGAATGGTGTGTGAGTCATGTGTGTCACACAAATTATTTACTCCTATTAAATCTGGTTTAGATTAATCGGAAAAGCTGCAATGGTTTGTGTGCAGGTTCAGTCAGTTCATTGTGTGTCAGGTTTTATTATTCAGGCCAGAAACTAAACTAAATTTAAATATTTCCCAACAAGAACACCTAATATCTATTTACCGTCTGGCATTTTCTCTGGTCTTCACTAGGTTTGTGTGATGCTATGTGACAGGTAATGTCCAGGGGCGAGTGAAGGATTAGCACACCTCTGCTATCACCGGCTTGCATTCACACCAGTCCACTGCTCTAATCCCAACCCCATTGACACACATTAATCCCGTCTGTGAGAGTGTGTGCCAAGTGACAACATACACAATGTCACTCATTGGTTTTGGGAACTCCTTGAGTTTGCAGTTCCATGTGCATGATCTTGCTTTTCTGACACCAGAAGAGACCATATTTGGACGTGGGGGTGGAGCTGGGAAGAGGAAGGTGTTTAGTTTTCACATTTGTTTTATTCTGTCTTTATTTTTGTTTTCTTTTAATCTTTATGAACTTTTTATGAACTTATTCAGGATCTGGGCCAGTCTTGTGTTCTTCCTGCATGCTACAGAACAGTTTGTGTTTTCCTTTGTTCATATTTGGTCCAAAATAGTCGGTAAAAAGAAAAAAAAATGGAATTTTTGTTTGGATCTGCAAAACGAACCATTTGGCTGACCCAGCGGCATCGCTCCCTGAACACTGGTAGTGTAGAGCTCGTGCCAACCTTGAAAACTGTTGTAAAAACTCGCTTGAAGGTTGAACATTCATTTTTCAAAATGGACAATATTCAGCCAGTTTTCAGTCAGTTGTAAGCTGAGGGCGGGGTATTATGTTCGGTGACAGGGGAGGGAGGTCCTTTTCACTCTTGTGCAGTGGCGTGATTGTGATTGCAGTGCATTTGCTTTTTTAAATTTGATTAAAATCAAATCATGCTACACACACGACACTACAATACCCACAATGCCCAACTCAGCAGAGTTCAGACAGCATGTTTGGCAGTTCGTCTGCAGAGCAGTAAAACTCTAGTAAAAGAAATTTACAAGCCTTCGAGAATTTTTAAACACTTCAGGCCGGACTTTGTTTCCACTGTTGGGACGAGGAAGAGAAGAGAAGAGAAGAGAAGAGAAGAGAAGAGAAGAGAAGAGAAGAGAAGAGAAGAGAAGAGAAGAGAAGAGAAGAGAAGAGAAGAGGAAATTGAAGAAAGAAAGAAAAGAAGCACTTGTTCCCTGGAGTTCCCTGCAGTGAACTGACTGAAACAACGTAACTGGGTGCACTGATCTACTGCTTCATATCGAGCACATGCAAAGAGAAAGAAATGCTGGTGGAGGATTATGTCACCAAAGCTTATGTCAGCTTTGGTGACTGCAATATTAAAGAGTGTCGGGCAACTGTACAGCATCATTAGGAGTGACCTGCAGGTCGAAAAAAGAGGGTATTTCCCCTTCTGCTCGTTCTGTGATAAATAAATAAACTCTCGGTTTCAACTCACATTTATGCCACAAGAGCGAGTCACAGAAGAGAGAGGAACTGCTTCACAGGTTCAACCATCTGTGCATGTTACACTTCTGGCCGAGCTCCAGTCGGTGACGGCTCACAGAAAACACATCTGTGACTGGAGTGAAGCCAGAGGTGCATCGACGTTTCAATCCACAGTCGCTGCGCTACAATGTGACAGCGTCCCGTGATCTCTCTACCTACTGTAGATCTTGTAAACCTGTTCACAGCAGACGCGACTTCTCATGGAGCAGCTCAAAGGTGCTGGTGGTGATTCACTCACACAACACACCACAGCAAATGTGTTCTGAGCGTGCGCACATGTCAGCGGGACTCTTTCTTCTTGTGCCATTCCACTCATGCAAAAATTTAAAGTGAGAGAAAAAAGCACAAGTCGCAGATGCGCGCCGCTACAGCTTTTCATGAGAAGCAGCAGCTGGAAATCTTCAGTCTGCAGCAACTTAAAACACCAAATACACTTCTCCAACAAAAGCAATCACTTAAGAGCGAGGATGATAGTTGTGCTAAACAAGGAGCAACAATTCCAAATCACAAAGAGAAACTGAACATGTTGATAGTGTAGTGTTAGCACTTAAGAACATCCAAGGATTTAAGTTCACAGTGGACACATTTTGAACCTTAAACCTAAAACAGAGTGTGAATGCCACCATGTTGAATTCTGACAAACAACAAATATAGGGGGATGTACTGCAGGGTAGAATTTTGCTGCTGTTGTCCGTCATGTCTGACCAGTATAATCTCTTACTGCATCATATGTGAACTCCAGAAAAGGTGCAGGCTCATTTTTGCATGTCTGGAAGTAAGTCATTTTGCAGATTCTGTTTCCATTTCTGTCTTTGTATGTCGGCCATGTGATGGACTGGCCACCTGCCCATGGTGTGCCCTGCCTCTGACCCTGTGTCAGCTGGGACTGGATAAATGAATGGATGGATGTTTCTTGTTCTCGTTCACATTTAATGTTACATTCAGAGGAAACCTTTTTTTTAACTCGCACACAGACTCATTATGTGCACTTTTTTCACCATAGCATCAGAAAAACAACGATCCCTGAATCTCAGTACTCGACAAAGTGCCTCTCTCTGGACCATTTTACTTGGGTAAAGGAAAGCTGCAGAGATGAACACATGCACTACAACAGACATTATGTTCTCCCCCCCCCCCACTTTATTACGAAGCATAGTGCACAAGAGGAATGCACCAGAGAGAGAAATGCAGGATGTGCAGACTGATTGTTTTGCATCATGTCTGAGACCATTTGTTCCCTCTCTGTTTATTGAGTTACACTTCCTGCCCTTCAGCTGCTTGAACAAATACTCTGCAACTCACTTCTTAACCCACAAACTGTGTCTCCATCATTCTCACGTTAATGCGCACGTCAAGTGGACGTATGTCATGTGCAGATCGCCGATCAATCAGCCTGGATTCATACATGTGCATCAACAGTATAACTCCAACAAGTATGTGCTGGAATCAATAAGTAATCAATAACCGTAATACACATATAACTGTATGTATGCACAAAATACGATAATAAATGAATGTAAATCTACATTATTGTGCAAAAAATGTTGTAAAATAAGAAGGCTTTCAGGTACACTCGCACAAATCAGGGATTTTGTAGGGTTACAGTCGAGTGTATGATTAACCAGTTACACCAAACAAGTGCTAATGATCATCATCTTCATATGTGAGTTGAAACGCAGTCATTAAGTGAAAGAGAAACAGCTGTAAGAGGCTTAACACTGGGTGAGGAGCAGCCAGACGACTGCTACCAAAGTGAGGATGTAGCAGGCAGACTAAGAGTATGTGTTGTCCAAGCTTTTGTGAACAACCACAAAGAAACGGGCGACATTGAGGACTGTACATGCAACGTTCAGCCAAGGAAAACTTAGCGTGGCAAATGAAGGACACGTCGTGCTTACTTCCCTGTCCAGCAGTACCATCAACTCAGAACTATAGTGGGGACCCGTGGGACGCAGGTACACCCATGCAAGTCTGGCCAGAAGTAGCTTTAATGGAATAACTGCAGCCGAAAAGCTATACATCTGACATGGAAACAAGGCCATTCAAGTCCAGTATGCACGAGAACATAAGAACTGGGGGTGCAGAAAAATGGTGCTCTGGCCTGATAAGTCACAATTTGAAGTATTTGGCTGCAGCAGCAGGCAGTGTGTTTGCCAAAGGGCTGAGAGCAGTACAATAATGACTGTTGGTAATGGCACGTTGGACATTTGGTCAGGTCGAACGGTGGGGTTGTTAATGCGGAGTAATATTTTACACATTTCACATCTGCTGCACTGTTTGACGCAGCCACACCGCTTACACATGATTAATTAGTCACCTTTCTCAGGTATAACAAACTACTGGCTTCTGGCTTTTTGAATTTAATAAAGGTGGAGACAATGGCACAAGTAACAACACCTGCATAGATCCCAGACTGTCTCTTCTTCTATACTTCCCTGTGTGGACCTGCAGCTCCTGTAATGCACACAGTGAGACACTTTTTTTATACATAATTGGACAAATTCATCTCAGCACCTCAAGTTTTAGATCTAACATTTAAAGGAATACTTCTACGATTTGCATTTAGCCTTGTTTTACTAGAATAGGGGTAGTATTTTTGAAAAATTGTGCTTCCCAACCTCAGTTTCAGAGTTGAGAAATATCTTCATTCTTTTCTTTGTTACGTGCCCACTGGTGACACTTGGTCCTGTTAGCGTAACTGTTGGTTGGTGGAAACTGTTTACATTCATGGAATGAGGTCCCGTCCCCCTACGAGTGGGTCTAAAAAGTGCGGAATTAGCGTTGCAGTTTCAAGCCTTGGACCAAGTGTCATTGGTGGGCATGTAACAAAAAAAATAATGAATATATTTCTCGACTAAGGGGAAACTGAGTTTGTGAAGCACAATTTTTTTTTAAAATACTACCCCTATTCGAGTAACACAAAGCTAAATTGCCCACTTCGGCTAGCCCGTGGCCAAGTGGAAAGGGAACTTGACTTGTAACCGGAGGGTCGCCGGTTCAAATCCCCACCTTGCCAAAAAAGGGCTGGGGTACTCCTGAGCAAGGTACCCAACCCCCAATGCTCCCCGGGCACTACTCAGTGTGGCAGCCCACTGCTCCTAATTCTGGGATGGGTCAAAATGCAGAGAATAATTTCCCTAAGGGGATTAATAAAGTATCTAAAATTAAAAAAAATGCAAATTGGTGAAGTATTCCTTTAACCTCTAATGCAGGACGCAGAGTGAACTTTGTGAGGCCAGATAAAAACAAGCGTTTACTCAGTCACTTAACAGACATCTTCCATAATTCTGTATTTGCCACACACAGGCGTTGTAGAAAGGGAGTGAGAATTTCAACCTGGTGCCAAAAACAGTTTTTACAACATTCATAACCATGGTGTACTTTGAAAGATGAATACTTGGATTTTACAACCAACCCTTCAAAAATAAGTATAATCGTACTTAGAGCGGCAAAAACATGTTCTTGTATTAACAAGGCCTGCCATTGCACGCTTTGTTGGGGAGGATAATAAATATTGGACTATACTGTTTGTCATCTGCAAACTCACAGTTTATTACATAGCATACATATTTTTTATTTATCTTCCCTTATCCATACTTTTTTATTCCAGGTGGACTGTGTGTTCTTTTTTGACCTGTACATTTACAGGTTTTGACGCGTTACCATGGTTACTAATGATCTGTAACAAGTACACATAAAGGCTCCATCACCTATAGACGATACAATCTAAACACCTTAGAAACACATGCTTTTTGATGAAGATAAGATCATTAAATTATAAATCTGCAACACTTTCCTGTGGTTGGTTTGGTTTCCTTTGCGGTAACAAAGCTTTTCTCCACGTGATCTGCAGAATCTGGGTCCAAACCAGACCTGAGACCTTTTATATCAAAATAAAACACATCGCACTATGATGAACCAGTTTCTTTTACACTAACTAAACAGTTACGGTGTTAAATCACTAATAAATAACACCTGTTTAACTTGAGCTGCAACTAACGATTATTTTCCACAATTGAACAATCGAGTAATCATTTGATCCATAAAATATCAGAAAACATAAAAAAATGTTGATCAGTGTTTGTCAAACCTGGAAATGATGATGTTCTCAAATGTCTTGTTTTGTCCATAAACCAAAATGATTCAGTTTTTAATGATTTCTTTGTGACACAGAGGAACGAAATGAAGAAAACATTCACATTTATGAGGCTAAAAAAATCTGAATTGTTGTTTTAATCATGAAAAATGTTTAAAGCCGATTAATCGATTATCGAATAATTGTTTCAGCTCTATGTATATCCACATGCTGCGCTAACCCTTATCATGACCTTTAATTTGATATCTCAAGCAGCTCAGATGTAACCTTACGAACACTTTTTTTTTTTACAATGCGGGATACCTTTCATTTCCTATTTTTTAATCACAAAAAAATAAAATCTTTAATATAAAATATCAAAACTAGGAGCTGATCCTCTGGTTTACACAAGCAGCAGATATACAGTACTGTCATATTCCTACAATAAAAGAAAAAAGACCACAACAGAAACATACAAACAAGATTTCTTTTTCTTTTTAACAGTCTAACAGTGACCTCATATGTTTGTGAAGAAATACAGAGTGTAATCCTCAGCCTGCATGAGTCACACAATGAAAGGAGCAGAGAGATCAAGGTGTTGCGGTAACGGTAGTATTTTTCCCAGCTGAGGGCTTAGGGGTTGGAAATAAAGACAGTATTAGGTGAGAAATGACCAGCACACCTCCTCAACACTTTGGATCCAACACACTCACACACGGCAAACTGCTTTTTTCTACAATCTCATCGCAACCTCAGCATCTGATGAAAGAAGCTGCATAATAAAGTAGAAATTAGGTCAGGGCAATTTTGACCATGCTATTTGCAAAATCGTCTTTTCATCCATCCATGTACACATCCTTCAGAGGGTGCATTTAAAGGCTGATTAGACTGTAAGTCCATAGGCCACTGATTTGAGCCTAGAGGATTACATTTTTAAAACACTGGTTGTTTTATAATAAAATACAGTATATTGGGTGATTTTTTTGCTATTTATTTTGTAAATATTTCATATCTCTTAAAAGTGACAGATACAATTTGCATTTCACTTTTAATGTGGGTTAGATTTTTGCTTGTTTTCTTCTTAAATTGACATCAATTTTGTGCGAGGGGAAAAACAAAAGAAACACACAGTGTACGTCTGCGTTGCAGCGTTACAATGAACAGAAAATTACCATAGCTCAAAGGAGCTTTGATCGTGTTTTGATTGACACGGGAGACTGAGCCATTATGGCGTTCTTGACTATGTCATGTTAGAGTGAAGTGAGAGCAATGTGGAACAAACTGGGGAGGAATGAATGCACTCCCACCTACAGCCTGAACCCCCTTTTCAATATGACAGAGATTAAGAAAAATACCATTTACATAAACAACACAGGGCTGTCTGTGTGCTGTAGTATATAGTTTGTGTGTTGGATTTATTTTTTCATTACCAATCATATGAGGCCATTACAGATGATTACTAGGTCTGACAAACAAAACAAAAATATTACAAGACTAACATCTCTTTATTATAAACTAATAAATCAAGACAGAAGTGCAGGTCACCATGTCCTGAAGTGAAGAGAAGATGTAGGAGGACAAAGAAGTAGACGAGATGCCAACAGTTTTACTGGAATAACAGCTCGAGCATTGAACAAATGGGCTAAAAATAAAATTACACAAAAAAATACCAATCTCTTTTCCAGATTTAACCAGTTCACAATTTTCTATACATTTCCTTAAAAGGAGGAAACTGTCATAAGACTAGAAAAGCTAAACCCAGCTTAATATTAATTTAATAGTGATTTATTTTTTCCCAATTTATTTCCAAATCCTCACTAATCATATGAGAGCAGAGCATTCTAAATATTACTGCACAATCTTATAACTTACATTTATAAAATGAAACACAACTAAATGAATGAAACTTTTCCAGGATTTTTCTCCAATCTACATGCTTTTTCTAGGAAACATTAAAGGAGACAGAAATACCGTCTTCATTCCAATGGCAGTCATGTGACTCAGTTTGTTTACGCCGCCATTTTGGCAGGAAAAGCTTCTGCAACAGTGAACAGCCCCAGAGCCCCAGAGTTTCAGGCCGTTAAAGTTCACGGCGCACTTTAAACACACAAAGATCATACAATATATTGCGGAAATGAATACATCTGACGCTTATAAAGTCCTGCTGGTGCTTTGTGTGGAAGTGTGGAAACAGCCGGAGCCAGAGGTTCCAGACCTGAAGTAACTATTAGACATCGCAATAAGAGCATGTAAAGTTACATTCTGTATCTGATATGCCTTCAATACCTGCATCAATTGCATATAATGGCAGTGCTTCACCTTTGCTGTTTCTCAGGATCGTTGGTAAATGCTATCCTCTTAGCTTTTCCCTGATTGTTTTGGCACCACAGCATCTATCCACCATCTTACGAATACAGCTGGCGAAGAGACGAGGTGCCTGACATATTGCCTGGTATATACTGTGCTGCTGGTTACTATGTCTACGGATTGACATACAGTATGTCTACAGCAATTTAGCGCTATGTTTTGTTTTCCAACTGTATAGGCTATTTTCTTCTCCATTTAAGCTCAAAACAGGGTGGTCTGAAAGGACCAACTCTGACCGGCAAGCTGAAATATTGAGTTGGTGTCTCATTTCCAAAAGAACAGAAATGAACCATAATCTTTTTAATGTAAACTATTTCTCTCTCCACTGTTAATAAGCCAGCCTCCCCTCGAAAACTGCCACAAAATTGCCTTTGTCTTGCCACCGTTTCCTCCCATCAATCCAGCAGTTCACAGCCTGTGGTTGCATTTGGCCAGTTGACTGGGGCACAGATCAGCACATTTCCAGTAAGAAATCATCTGCTCCCTGAAGTGATTTCATATCTAATTGCTTTTATTGACTTGGCAGATCTGAAAATGGTAGCCACCCTCGTTGGCTCACTTAGCAAAAGCTTTAAAATGCACACAAGTGGAAAAGGAACAAAAATAACAAATGGATTTAGCTGATGTCATCGGCACTGTTGGACAGTTTGGTTCGATGGTTTCTGGATGTTAAACATCTTGAATGTTGACTGACTTGTATTTGAAGAAGATTTAACCTTTTAATGCAAAACACGTACACGCAGTATAACTGAGTTAAAAAAAAAAAACAGGCTCTAAACTGTGGAGAAGTTTGGTGCATTACCAATATTTATGCTACTTCAGAACCAACTCAATGACCTTAAAGGATGTTTCTATATTGACTGTACTGCATTGATCTCATCGGTTTGTTTACTCCGTTTTCAAGTACACAAACACAGACCTCGCACCAACAAGCAAAGCAGTAATCAATTTTGTCTCCCACCCCAAATTAGGAATAGGGTATGTGATGTCAAAGGGGTGGGCGTCACCATGGAAACGGCCATGGCGCGCAGACTGGGAGGCTTTGAGATAGAGGACGGTGTGTGTGTGTGTGTGTGTTTGACATTAGTAATCACTTGAGCGGGTCATTTACAGTGAACCTGCTCAGTTTTTACAGCATCTTGAGAAGAGCAGTGAGTGCTGCATGACTGGTGTAATTAGCCTCAGGAGCTATCGTGATGGAGAACCTCCCACTAATGCCGCGATTAATACTGCGCGAACACAAAGAGCGCGGCTATTGCACTATTTCTAAATGCGTTTGCTGTCGAATCCATTTTTAAGACAGCATCACTGCAATGAAAACCCAACCTCCAAATTCCTTCATTTGAATTTGCTACATTGTCAAATAAGGTGAAAAATAAATAAATAAAACTTTTGTGATCATACAGTGAACTACTTCTATTGAAATGTCAATAAGAAGATAAACGATGCCTTTGTGCTTTGTCGTAAGTCCATTTGATATACATTTGTCCTCATCACAATCAGCTTTGCTTTGCAACTGCAGTATGAAGTGGCTCATCGTCTGTCTTTAAATGTAATAAATTGGTGTGCCGTTACTTGCTCGCTGCGTCTTCACACTCTCTTTGCTCGGAAGACTTTATATGCACAAGATTTGAGGTTTTAATCTTGAAAATGTTACCATTGTGTCACCGTGTTTCTCAAGTCCAAATGGCATGGACCCAAAACCAGAAGTTACATACACTACCAAAGCAGGCGATGCTGATCTGCTTCAGCCCGTTGTAAATTGATGTACCTTCAAAATAATCTTCTAATAATCTTCTGAAAAGTGTTTCCCTTTCAAATGGGAGAAAGAAAAAAGTGGCATAATTTATGTCAAACCACCTGAAACGCCAACTCACCCTCCTACCTATCAGGATGGAGGTTTTGATTCTTCTTATCCAATTACAGAGCAGGATCATGGGCCAGCTGTACTCATACATACCAGCGGTGTTTTTGTTTTGTTTTGTAGTATTAGGTTCACTGCTTTTCTTAATTATGAATAATAAAAATGATTCATAATGGAAAAAGCATTACAACTTCACACGCACATAGAAAGTCAGACTCAGTCATATGCACAGTGGCTGCCAGAGACATCGAGTTAAAAGGATATTTTTTGGCCAGCGATTGTAGTTTCTGAGCAATTATTTCAGGAACGACGGAATAAAAATGTTTTTCTTATTTCTGTTAATGCTTCCCAACACTTTTGTTATTGTTCTGCTCCTCTGCCCCTGCGGCACAAGACCACTGAGAAACCCATTATAAAAATGACACACAAGCACAAAACCTCCCACTGTGTCACAAACACACACACACACACACTTACACTTTGGCTGCACTGAGCCTTGTCATTGCATGGAGGAACATCTGTGTCACTGTTGTGGTAACAGTTATGTTGCGACTTCCATCCTCTCTCATATTTCTTTCCAAGGTCTCTCATAAATAAAATGAGCACAAACTCAAAAATGCACATTGCAAGTTGTCAGTATGAATTAGGTGAACAGTGTGTTCTTACACCATGAAAGGGAAATACTGACAATCCCATTGACTGGACTTGTTTCCTTTTGTTCTTTATTCATAAAAAAGTCAAATTTAAAGAAGTTTGACTGAGTTTAAGCAGCCAAAACAACTTGTTTATAGTTGAGCTCAAGCTTGAGCTTGAGTTTTAAACTTTAATCAAAGTAGAAATGACAGGACTAAGACAGAACTAAGGATTATGCTGCAGATTGCAGAACACTGGTGATGATAAGTATGTAGCGTGAAACTAAATCTACACTGGTTAAATCATCTTTTTCATGTAAAAGAAAGTTGGCACAGTTTCTGAGGTATTTTAGTATCCTATAATCCCATTTGTTGGCTAAATAGTCTAAGTCCTCACCCCAAAGTTTATTTGGTGGCTGTCCTGAGGAATTATGATGATGGAATTTATTTGAATTTCTATTTTTAAGTAATTGTTATACAGGGGAAAGCTTGAGAGGAGTTTGCACTGATTCTAAGATCTGTACTTAGGAAATGATGATAATTTGAACGTCACTTTGAGATTATTTAAGTGTGGAGTAGTGTGTGTTATAATTAAAATGTGCTGTGAAGGAGGTGCATAACATGGTCTAAATTTAATTTTAGTTAATTGCCTTTTGTGCTGCATGACATTCGTAAAATAGTAAGACAATATTGAATAAGAGAGCGTTGTACATTTCCAGACACAGCATTGAAAGTAACTAAGGAGTCTTTTAAAGAGCCGCAATTAACTGTGACACAACTGCATTTGCTCATTTTGCTAATGACGTGAAGCATAACGTGTTCCCCAAAACCATTGTCTGAATATCAAAAGTCACTCACTTCTAAAGACTCCTTTTTAGTTTCCCCGCTAATACGTGTTAGGCATGAGTGGACGTCACCAATGGGTGTGACAGATAACACGCAAACCATGAGTCACATTATGCTGCTTAATCTGTCTGGGTTTTAGAGGAGGATGAAATCAGAGGATTGGATTAGAAACGTATCCCTGACGCTGCTGGCCCAGCTGTGTGAACACATTTTCAACAAAAGATTGGGGAGAAAGAGAAGTGAGCTAAGGGGGTAAAAGGAGAGGAATAACAAGTGAAGAAGGATCAGAAAAACAGAAAAGCAGTTGACAGCAACAAATGCACAACCTGAGGTGGCCTCTGCTGATTTTATGGTACAGTTAAGAATCCAGAAGTGATGACTCGCACTCATCCTCATCTCTTCTGGAGCTGGGCCATGTCTGGAGCAGGTCTTTTGTTTAGTGTCTGTCCTAATATCTTTAAAGTGACTGAATCTGCTGTCAATGCACTATTTACTTTAGAGATCCTGACCACGATTCATTTGCTGGTCTTTTCCAAATCGTAATCTTCCCAGGGAGAAGACCTTAGAAGATGATAATCACTTGTCTTGTGAGATTTGCATTTTTCGGTGTTGTGGTTGAGGAACATTTGGCCTTTGTGTGCATCAGATGTTTACATGTATGGTTCTTCTCCAGGCACGGGTTCACCTGCGGGTGTCTTCTCTCGATGCACTCACACATAATTGGGGGTGAATGAGGTCTCCAACATCCCTGCAGACGAGGGTAAGTGAAGGCCTTAGACTGTATAAGTTATGAGGGCCTTTGAACTGTTGGGGTGGCTAAAAAATACTTAATATGAAACAGCATTGCATCATGAGACAAGGTCTGATAATGGAACAGTAACGTGTTCAAAAACCAGGACCAGGTCCAAACAAACATAAATTATCCAAGTATTGTAGCCCAGTTTCCACAGGTCTGTCCCTCTCTTGCTCACTGTTCCTGCGTTATGCTGTGATGGCAGTCCAGGGATTTATTAGGTCTGGCTAAAAGTTCCTATTGTGTTTGTTCCAGGGTTAGTTTTATTTAATTCTAAACTGTGAAATTGAAATTATCTTCTCTTTTTTTGCAGTGGGAATATTTTGTCTCCTCACTTTGATATTTTTGGAAAATCTTTTTCAAAATAATACGTTGCTATTGTGTATTAGAAAACTCATACATATCGAGTTGATTTATACCACTATACGTGTTTTTATCATCCCTACCACAGTTCAAAACTGCCGACTGGCCTCACGGAAACAGGATACAGACATTTTCTTTTCACCGTTGCCAACAATTTGATATCCCTCCATAGTTGAATTCTGAATGTTGCTGAATTTGCTGCTTCACATTTTAGTCAGGCAGTCACTGGTGTACATGCAACTCCTTTTGTGTGGTATTGTTTTCAGAGTCAGACGTCATCTCAAGCTTTTAGAAAAAATCTGCTCAGGGAATCCATTAACCAGACACCGTTTTCATCCTGAAGGTCAAAAGTACTGTGAGAGAACACTTCGCACAAAGCAGATAAAGCATCTCTACTTTGTGTCACTTCTCCAAGCAAGTTTTCTATTTTAGTGCTTACATTTTCTTCCTACTGCCATCTGAGGTTGGAAGGCAAATAAAAAAATCAAAAATCAAAAACATTGTTTCCATTAGTGATAGTACCTGGTACTCCTCTTAGTACCTGCTCTGATGATGTTCCAAGCAAGCTGAGCTGATACTTTGCCAGACTGCCGTCACTGGAAGAGGCATGAGCAAGACGTTCGACACAAGAGTCAACGTGAACAATGTCAAACTGTAGATCAATTCAAATTTTACATTCCAAACTTACACTTTAATTAGCAGCTATTATCATGAATCAAGTGATATAATTGAAGTGATTACCTGACCGTGCTGTTTACCTGTGTACGCATTCCCAGCATTCATGCGCGTTCCTGCCTTTACGTCATCGATTCATAGATTACTCATTTACGTGCGGTAAGTTTTATCACGTCTCAGCGTGAGAAATGTCACGTGTTTGTTGTTATTGCCGCGCTTTGGTGCATGTGTAACGGACTACTCTCTCGTATCTCTCTGAAATGATGAACAGTCCAGGTGACCCCCAGATGCTCGGTTACACTAGCATGATTACAAAATTGAGGGCGTTACGCCTGCAAATTACAACATATTGGGCCTTCATGCTAAAATGGGCTAGCTAGAACCCTGACAGCTCCATGCTAACCGAGTGGATAGTTCGGTAAGTATTTTTTTGCATTTCCAGTAGGAATAGTTCTAAAATAACCAGCCCCAACCATTCAAATGATTCGGTACCCTTCCCTTGGGGTACCAGAGTCATGGTGTGGTATGGGTGAAGCTAGACCAGCTCCACTCACGACACTCAGCTGATTGGGCGACAGAAAAATGTCACTCCATTGCAACCGGTGTTTCTTCAAAGCAGTTTCAAAGCTGGATTCCTTCATTGTTGTCCGTTGTGTTGCACTCGATGTCGTTGTTCGCTGTCCTCGTGCCGGTACAACGTCATGCTAACAGTAAAGGTACTCTTTTCAGTCAAAAGTAAGAAGAACCTGTATCAGTATCGATAAGATCCTAACGATACCCTTGCTGTGTTTAATGAAAAGGCACAATTCTGAACTAAAAGCTAAGATAAATTCATCCACTCACTACTTAATACCACATGTTCAGCTTTAAGGCAGGTGCAGGACTTTCCAAGCCAACCTTCCCTCCAACAACAGCCACTCAAAAAGCTATTAACAGCTGATATTCATCTGCAGCACTTATGGTAACCGAAAACACCTAACGTAACAGAAAACACCTGCACAGACAAATGCAGTGAATCGCTGGACACCTTTGATGTTTGCTTCCTAACCTGCACTGTCTGAGGTCTGCGTTTCCCACATTAAAAGGGAAAGTTTTGTTTCTCATCTGCAGCATTAACTCTCTATATGCTTGACAAACAAATTATATTTGATTTTCTTAAATTTCCAGGCTCATTGAGCAGGATTTGTGTTTTATAAAATACCGACGTCTCGATTATGTGTGAGAGAGAGCAGCAGAGGAGATACATGGAGAGAGAAACGTTTACATTTAAGCTGTGAAGTGTAGAGTGTCATCTTTAGCCTTTTGCCTCCGTATAAACTGCCTCACGCAGAATTAGATGGAGCTGACATTTAGCAAGTGTACAACACAGACTCGGAATTGTCCCCGTCCACTGCTCTCACACTCCCTCTCCCTGTGTCTTGCCTTAACGCCTGAGTGAGTCGGCTGAAGTCAGTTTATATGGGAATTTGATGATCCTTTCTCCATCAAACACACACACACACACACACACACACACACACACACACAGATAGCTGTAACCTTTGAGTTGTGATCCTTATGAATGTCAGCCCCTGGTTGATGAAGTTTAAACTTACTTCAAACTTAAATAGACCCATTTTCTTTTTTCCCCCATCATACCATGAACAACATGATCTGACTTCATTATGAACATGGCATGAATGGGGTGGGATTGTCATATGATGGTTAATACTGATGCCTCAGGTTGTCTGTGTCTGTGTTCTGTGTCTGTTTTCTCCAGATACTCTAAAGTTGAATGTCGCGGCTAAAATAGCCCGATCCCTAACCATTCCAAGTGTGTTGGAGCACCTATGTGGCCTTCAGTTAACATCAAAACTTCGAAAAGATGATTAGTTTGTCCATTGTAGGCTTGAGTGAAAACAGTCAGATGACTGTACACTTACCAAAACTTAAGTATAAGTATTTTATTTTCAAATTCTGCCAAATGAAAATAACACTTTTGACTGAATGATACACACTGGACCTTTAACTGGAGACTCTAAATTCACCATAGGTGTGAATGTGAGAGTAAATGTTTGTTTGCCTCCATGTGACAAGCTGAGTGTCCAGAGTGTCCAGAGTGTACGCTGCTCAACACCCCCCCCCCCCCCCCCAATTTAATGGACTTAATCACGTTCTCTCTCTCTCTCTCACTCACACACACACCCTCACAGACAAACACTAACAAATAAGCAGTAAACTGTGGCTATTTTAGTTTAATCAAATGCTAAAATGGATCTCTTTTGCTCTCTTGTTTTCACACAGACACACACACATTTGCCTAACCCTAACCCTAAAACCAGGTCTTAACCCTCAAAAAGCCCTTTAAAGATGTAAGGACCAGCCAAAATGTCCACACTCGGTATGGTTAATAGGATTTTCGGTCCTCAAAAGCCACATGAAAAAAACCCACACACACACACACTGTGAGAAGGTGTAATGTTATCCAAACAGCCACCTGTCTTGTTGTGTCAGGCTGGTCGCTCTGCTGTTCTGCAGGCCTTGGAGAAGGCTTACAGAGAGAAAACAGAGACTCACTCTACATTAGACTGACTCCTGTCAATGGACTGGGCCAAAAGCCTACACACACACACACACACACACACACACACACACACTACATAGCGGAGAACATTTCACACACACACACACACACACACAAACACACACAGGCATTCACAGGGACATTCTCCCTCCTCTTCCCCGTTATCCTCTCATGCACACAGAGGGGGCACTTCTCATGCAGTGTAACATGACTTACACTGTGTTGGTTGCTAGGGGCAACCCACTTTGGGGGGCAAAAACCCTTTTTTTTTTGGTGGAGTGACTGGATAGAGTCACACACATATGTTCGTACAAAAACAAATTCCAGAGCATAAAAAGCGGAACATTTTCTTCATAAATTGTTGAATATTTGCAGAGGAAGTCATAAATAGGAGTGACATTCGATGAATCATCGTTTACAGAAACAGTGCTTATTAGGTACACACACACACACACTATTCTGAACTACTTTATATCTACAACACTAACATGGCAGTGTTAGATATAAAGTTTATTCTAAGATAATAATACACAATGATTCTTGGTCCAGGTGATTACAGACAAATGAAAACTATACAGCTATGAAAATTATCACAAGTTTCTAGAGAGCCCTCTATAATCCTACTCATTGGTCATGTAAGTAGTCATTTGGTCAATCATTTGTAATAGACTTATAGAATAGAATATTTGAATAAAAGCAGGTTAAAAAAAATTCTATCATAAATCAGGGAAACCATAAATCAGAAAACACTGTCAATAGCATTGTATTTTGTCAGGAAGCCTAACTTAAACTGAAGCCCTTCAGCTTTTAACAGAACTTTTCTTCAATTTTGTATAAAGATGGATTTTCTGTCCTTCTGCTGTCGTCTTTTCCAAAGAGCTACTGAATTCTCCACCATGGATCTACGGGTAAAACTGCAGACAATATTTTTGGCTCAGTCTCCCTTTAATGTTTCAGAGGTCCAGGGAGCCATCATTCTCTGAGGTTTAATGAAGAACCAACAATCCAACAGAAGAGACCCCTTGATCTCATAACGAGGGACAATAAAGATTCCCAACTCAGTAAACAAAGAGAAACAGATGATGGACAGCTCGCGTGGTCCTCGGGGGGAAACGCTATCCAAGAAGGACATGTGTTGGCTCCTGATGGCTTTGAAAATAAAAAAATAAGTAAAAAAAATAAAAAAAAGAGCCAGACTCAGTTAGTTTCATTAAACTCGTGCACATATGCCAAAAATTCTTCACTAACAGCACTTCAAAGAGTGGCCATGGTCTGACGCCTCCACAACAAAAGAGCCATCTTTAAAGGGCAATAAAGGAACACTGATTCACAACAGATTCAGCAACACAGAGAGGGAGACAGAGCAAGAGTGATTTTAATATTTAAATCAAAATGTGGTGGGAACACTGTCGGCTGGTTCTGCCGTTTATAAGCTGCTTCAAAAAGCAGCCTCTCCATATGTCAAATTTACAGTGCACCATTAAAATGTTCAGTGAGGCACAAGACGACTACTGACGAGACAGATTGGTCAAGTATGACATATTTTTTTTGCCTTCAGGAGGATAAGCTCTTCTTTGTACCTCTATTATGGCGTATTTCCACCGGCTCTACTCGCCTCACCTCGCACTCCGGCGAGGTTCCAAAAGCGTGCTGAGTAGGTACTATGCAATGATTGGTCAGACTGCCGGCCACTGACTGGAATCAAGCCGAACAGCCGCGAACTGTAGATGGGTTAAACTACTTAACAATCCTAAAAACGTGGGTTATTCTCCAACAACTACCAGGGAAATCTCTATATTTAACAGAGGAGTCTGGTGTATTTAGGGACAGCACCGTCGATCGCGAGCAGCATCACAGACCCTGCCGCTGTAGTCTGTGGAGTAGGAGTCTGTACTCCGGAGACGTGTGGAGAGAAATCACGCCGAACAGTGCCGAATTGTAGATAAGTTAAAACTTCTTAACAATCTTAAAAACGTGGGTTGATCTCCAACAATTACAGGAGTCTGGTGTAAAGTCACTAGTCACTCGTTTGTTTGTGTGTGTGTGTGTGTGTGTGTGTGTGTGTGTGGCGTATAAAACAAAGTCCCCGCAGTTTCACGCAGCCATGCAGCGATGACTCCGCCCACGTTGAGTAGGTACTTTTTATTGTAGTGGAGATTCAACCTAACTGTGCCACGAGGCACTCACTGAGGCGAGTAGAGCCGGTGGAAATACGCCATTAGAGTTCATGAGCATGGGAAATATGTCCAAAAAGTATCATCATTTAGAGTATTTTACCACATTGATTGATATTTAGGGGCCACACGGTTGGTGTAGTGGTTGGCACCCTTGCTTTTGCCCAGTTGGGCAGTTTCTGCATGAAGTTTGCATGTTCTCCCCCATGTGTGCGTGAGTTTTCTCCGGCTTTCCTCTCACAGTGCAAAAACATGCAGATTTTGGGAGCAGGGAAATTGGACACTCTAAATTGACCACAAGTGAGAGTGGATGGTCGTTTGTCTACATGTGTGGCCATGAGATGGACTCGCCGTTTGCCCTATGTCAGCATGGATTGGCACCAGCGCCCCCCGCCACCCTCATGTGGAGGATAAAGCGGTAGAAGGTGAGTGCGTGAGTGATGGATATTTGGAAGAAATTTGGCGATATTGAGTTTAATTCATCCAGACTGAAGCCTGAAGAAAGCACAAAACACGACAAAGCCTTCTGGTTTGAAAGGCGACTCCTTTATTTGCAATAAGAACTGAATATGAAAGGAAGTCTAGGGGAAAATGAGCCTACTTCTGACTTGTTAAGTATTGTCATGGTCTCAAATGCAAGAAAATAGCACACATGAGTGGACACCACTGTGACTGATATCGTCCAACAGATGTCTGGATGCAGGTGACTCAATTTCTGGTTTCAAAAACTGACATGGTGCTGATTAAATGGTGAATCTGGAGGCTTCACATTGGCAGTTCTTTTTTTAATATATAGTTGATTTGTAGGGATTGCTCAACACCATCTGTATTCAATACTGATACCTGTAAGATAACATTGAGTATCTCCTTCTACCAACTGTTACACTTGTTTTACATTAAAAATAACTTCTGTGCTGACGCATTTGCCAGCTATTTGCAATAACCAGCCATGTCAAAAACATCACGCTACAAATTGTGTAACAAACAAATGCTGTGCTCCCATAAAGCACAGGAAATATACACTTTGACTTTATTGCTTCTTGCTTTCTTTTAATGTTTTGGTTTTGGATTATTATTGGAATTTCCTTTTTCTCCAGATGCAGTGGTTTTGATCACTAATACTGTGTATCGTGTAGAATCATGACCATCTATTAACATGCAAAATAAAACAACTGCTATTCTGACTGTAATTGCTAGTGCTGCAGATGAACAGGTCCAACCAGAATAAGCATGCATTTTCATATTCTCAATGTGGTTGCTTTTCAAGTGATGGAAAAGGTTGGTTTGGGTTTCCCATCCTGTTTGAACCAACCAGTGACATATCTTTGCAGACCAGCTTAACTATTTCCACTTAACTGATGTTATGTTATCCCTTTTTTGTCAACAATGTCCATAAGTTGAGAGGAAAATTCACTTATATATCTTTTTATCACACTCCTATAACCCATTATGCTAATTTGACCATGTTCTGTTGGGCGCTCACCTCCGTCTGTGTCCTTCTTGTATGCTGTGTGATGCTGGTTTGATACGGATGCTGAGCCGGTTACTTTATAGTCCAGGCAAGACGGAGCAGAAACGCAACATAATTGGTCTCATTTGCATAAAAGCCCTCAAGTATATGTGCATTCATATTTTGATGCCTGAGGCATTGTTACACAGAGAGCTATACATCTGAATTTCTGAGACTGAATGTGAAATGGCTTGTTGTTCCCTGCTGTGAAATGTCAATCAATTTGAGTAAAAGCCTTAGTGAATTTTACCGTTGGAAAACGTGATAAAATAACGTGTGCTCGCGTCTTCTTTCCAAATGTTACTGAGATCGATTTAGCAGATGCATGGAAGATCAGTTAAATCCTACACTACTGGGTGCCGTACGTTATGAATACTCGGGGAGCGGGGATGACGGTTACACATTATGGGTCATTATAAATTTGCTACAAAAGGATTTTTTGGGAAAAAGTGACAGCCCTACTATGTGGAGACAGTCAGTATGTTTCCATGCACAGTCAAGCAGTCGACTATGCAGTTCAACTGTTCTTGTCCTCGTACACAAGCACTGGTATGGAATCTATTTACTGAATATTGAATATTTCCTCTGCACAAGTGTGTCCACCTCACTTGGGGGCGAAACACCCCTTTTCAGCTTGTTATAAGGCAGTTTCGGGTTCGTAAAGTCCGTCTTGTGCCGGCCTGAATTCCACCGGCTCGCCTCAGCATGGCACGGCGTGATTCAGTTTCGTTTCCACTAGCATTCCACTAAAATCTGGTGTATTTAGTGACAGCAATGCTGATCGCGACCGGCATCACAAACCCTGCCGCTGCATTTCAGTGCATTGACTGTGTCAGACGGAGTCTGTGCTCCGGTCATGGAGGAAGTACTGAACAAATAGTTTTAATTAACTGATTCTAACTGCTTTACAAGTCACTTGTGTGAGTGTCGTGTGTAAAACGAAGTCACCGCAGTTTCATGCAGCCGTGCAGTGATGACTCCCCCCACGTTGAGTAGGTTCTTTTGTAGTGGAAACACAACCTAAACCGTGACGTGCCGTGCCATGCCGTGCCGAGGTGAGGCGAGGCGAGCTGGGACCATAGTGGAAAAGGGCCATTATTCTCCTGTGTTTCTCTATTATTACAAGGTATTAGTCAAAGGACGGGAAGTGTGGCACATGTGCAGAGCACCACAGCCTGCTCGAGTCCAACTTTGGTCCGACTCAAGGTAACTTGACACCCAGTTGCATTGTTAGTCAGTGTTAGTCTGACATCACGACATTTAAGTGAAGTACTATGTCAGTCCGATTAATACATGCATTTGTAAAAGTCCAATTTTAGTCAAACACAACAAACAACAATGCCATGTAAACATACTGAGGGACAATGAGAGGAAAGAGTGGAGAGACACACTATTTTTCGCTCCATTTCTGTCACTCCATACATTTAAACTGCCATAGGAGCACAAAGGAGGATTTATCGTTCCCCTCCCTCCTCGCTATGCCACCTCATCAAAGTGTGAGGTGAGAACGGGCATACATTCACTGACAAACAGCCAAACCTCACAAGCAGAGACGACCACCTCTTTGTGGAGTTCTGGCTCCTGATTGGATTAAGTGTTGTGTGATATAGTGGAAAAGCTTCTCCAGAGCCTGAGAATGAGAAACTCAGGTCACTGAGCAAACACTGTAGATCAGAGACAGCTGTCAGAATATAGAGCTATTTAACACAGATTCTGGCTTAAGGATTTCACTGTCAGCAGCTTTAACTTCTGTGTAAATGCATTTTTAGAAGTTTATTCTACTTAAAACAAAAATCCAATGGATGTTATATCATTGTGCTTACAGGGCTGGGACAATATGCTTTTGACAAAATTCTATTGTATAAGAACACATGGCTGCTGATTCCATTTGAAAAGCAATTCTTCGAGAATTGCAATCCAATAGAATAAATAATTGCAATTTTCTTTTCCTCCTGAATCCAAAACTGAATGATACATTTTCTTGTAGGCAAAAACCAACCGGTCATTTTCACATTTTAACATTCAGCCACCCTGGCTAAAATAACACAAGCACAACCAGTCCAAGTAGAAAATACAGAGGGTTGTTTTTTTTTTAGCTTTGACGACTCAGTTTTCACTGAGCTAGTGCTGAAAATAAAATAAAATGAACACAAAAACAGGACTCAGTACAAATGTGAGGTTTTCACATTTCGGAAAACACGGATAAAAAAAATCAACTTTTTGAGGCTTGAATTGGGCACTGTCACTTTTAGCTGCTCCTGTTTATCGATCCAGTTAAAGTAAGATTCAGCGGGAGAAAAGTAGTTTTACATTCTTATCACGTGGGTGTGAAACGTACGGCTCACGGGCCAGAACCGGCACAGCTGAGCGTTCAATCCGGCCTGCAGGATCAATTTGTGGAAATTTGGAAAAACATACTTTATTAAATGTTAAAAAAAAGAAGGAAAAATTTGGAGTTCTTGTTGATTTAAAGGTTATGATACTATTATTTTATTGGTCCAGCCCACTTGAGATCATGCACTATATGTGGCCCCTGAACTGAAATGACACACCTGTTCAAATATAAATCATAGTGTCTTAACATTTGATTATTTTCCCCTTGTATAAAGTTAGTGTACAATAAAAAAATGTCTATCACAAGCATCCTTAGCACAGATTAGAGCGAGACAAATAAACAACATGGGTGACTGCCAGGTATTTCACACCACTACCCTTCTGTGTGTAATGTTATTTCACTATCCCCCCTATTTACTTCCATTTTTCTCACACAATCTGTCTCCCCTTTTCCTTTCCCCCCCCTTCTAATGTGCCCCGTCTCGTGTGACTCTCAACCCTTCCCTAATTACTTAACAGGCATGACAAATGATGCTCCCAAACTCTTCCACAAAAGAAAACATGTCAGACCAAGCAAACACCTGTTCGTGCAGTATTCATTCTCAACCCCCAACTCTGTCCCAACCTGTTGGTGTGGGTGAGCCGGTGCTGTTCTGTCTCTGAATCAATGTGTCACCAGGGAAAAGCGTGTACGACTAACCAAAATAAAGTATTCACAATGCTGAGCTCTGAGTGTGTGTGTGTGTGTGCGCGCGTTATTATGATGTGTTGAGATGTATATACTGTATATATATGTTTATACAGAGCACAACGAGCCGCCTGGCATGTGTGTATGCACACACACACGCACACACACACATGCATCTGCAGAAGCCTGATGAAATATTCACCCCGTCACTCCAGGTGGTTTAGCTGTGCCGATACACACGGCTCATATAGTTCCTGCTACATGAATATGTATATGATTTTTATCCAGAGAACTCTCCTTTGGGGATAAAATAACAACCCTGAGTATTTAAAATCATTAATTTTATGGTAAAGAAGGATATATACATATACATATATATATATATATATATATATATATATATATATATATATATATATATATGTATAGGGAGAGAGAGAGAGAGAGAGAGAGAGCATATAAGCTCATACAGAAGCAGCTCTCCTGTGGAATGCTGTAAGTATGGACCTGTCATAACTGTACTTCTTTTTGACATTTAAGCTGAAGGTCAGAAAATGTATTACTGACTCATTGGTCCAGTGTGGTTCACAGCCTTTCTCATCTTGATTCTATGAAGTCTTTTTACATTCAGGCATAAAATATGCAGAGTGTGTGTGTGTGTGTATCTGCATGCGTGACCCTCCAGTGAGAAAAACAAATGTCCTTTTTGGCGTGGAAAAATAAAGTCTATGCAGATTTTTTTTTTTCACGAGATGGAGAATTTACCATGCAAAGGCTTGTCCACTGACTAACAGGGAACATGAGCTGGGCTGAGATTATCATGGGAATCGTAACGTCTACCCTGTTTACGTAATTCACAGAAAAACAGATAAATAAAACACATTTTGTGGTTTAAATGGGGTTGGCCACGTTTTAATGGGATAATGAGCACTTTCATTATATTCTGTACATTTAGATGAGAATACCACTGATGGATTTTGAGTGAACTTTGCAATGAGTGTGTTTTCAATAAAGAGAGAGAGAGAGAGAGAGAGAGAAGTATGTGCGTCGTGCGGTAATATGTGTGGGTGTGCGCACAGAGGTTCTGTAAGTGAGTGCTTTCATTGTTAGGAGAACTGACAGGGTAACGTCCAGAGTGTGTGACGTGAACCCAGCAGCAGTGTACTGTGTGTGGGCAGGAAGGACAGAGGAGCTCAGCCTGTCTCCATCCATCAGCGCCGCAGTCTGCTCAGCAAACTGGCACCTGATGATGATGTACGAGAGGACTGCCAGATGACTAACAAGAAAACACACACTGATGTGCACACACTCACACACACACACACACACACACTCACACACACACCGAGCATCAGATCCACTGTGAAACCCCATATTCATACACAGGGAGGAAACTCTGTGCAGCAGTAGCTTTGCATGTGTGCCTCATTCCCCTAGGATTTATCCTCTGCACAAATCCTGACAGACTATTGTGGTCGCGAGACTATCTTTGCTTAGTCTCGAGAGATTGTCAGCTCAGACCACAGATTTGTTTGTTACATTTATGGCGTAGAATCAGAATGACTTCCACACGCCACTTTTCAGATGCTTTGGTGTTGTGATAGTTTAGTTTGTCTGCGTCCTCAGTAATCACCCCCAAAACAACACAACGTCACCGTTGTCTTCTTCTGATGAACAAGGAGTGCATGGATGCAGGGCAAGCTGAGCTCACAGTGCCTTCTGCTGGACAACTTGGTTATTACTTCAAACTGTCTGGTGCACTTTTAGGCTATGGATCAGAGATGGGAGTAGGTCACACATCAGCATGTCTATCAAGTCATGTCATCAAGTCATGTGACTCGAGTCCCCAACCTCTGCTATAGATAGCTTGCACTTGAACTTTTAAATGTTCCTTAATACTTACAATTCCTTATCTAGCATATCAGCCATGTTTAAAAAATTCCTTTCAAATAAAAAACATTATAGAATTACATTTCATAGGAACATATTTACTCCCAAGATTACCTTTATTTTGACATATCACACTTACATGTTTGAGGCAAACTTCTTACCCAGAGATAGAGAGGTTGGCAGTGATATTTCTTAATGTTTTTTTTTTGCTCTCAGTGCAAAACAAAATTCTCCTTTTGGGACAGGAAAGGTCTCATTAAATATGAGCAATATGAGAGATGTCTGCCAAGCAGCCGACCACAATTGGAGTCAGGTTTGAGACCAAAAGTTGAGTCTATCATGTCCCAGTGTGTTTTACTGCCGCTATGAGGACACCGAATGAGTTTTAACGCTTAACCCTACAACATGTGTTTCTTATGCAGAGGTTGCTGATGTTTTCTGGGTCCTAACCAGGTGCCTTTTGTGTTAAATCCAACTCTATTCATGATCAAACAATGGTTATCATCACCTGCATTTCCTCATTTCTGCTTAAAGAACATTTGGAGACATGTAAATATATTGACATCATTTTGCTTCAGAAAATATTCCTTATGAAACATGACTGAGTTCTGTGGGAAGGTAGTTTTTAGGAGACTGTGTTTCCGATATACTATATACCTGCATTAACGACATATTTCTCTATTTTCCTTCCCTTCACTGGCTGCCTCTGCGTGTTTTAGCACTGATTTCAAAAGATTGCTCTTGATTTTTAAGGGCCTGACTTGTATGACAGCAGCATCTAAATCATCACTTTCCCGCCTGTAGATTCACAGTAAAGCCCTGCAAGCTCGTCATCAGTCAAGGTTCTTCGTGTACTGCTTGAGGAGACATCTCTAATGTATTTTTCTGATCGCTTCTCAGACGTGAATATCTAAAAGGTCCAAAACAAGCTGCTGAAGTAAAAGCAGACGTGAACTGAGCTTCTGTAGTGAGTGACAGCGACGCTGCTGTGAGGAAGTTGTGTTTTCTCTTGCTGCAACTTTCGGACACACACACAAACACACGCTGTCTGTACATGCCAGGACTGTGAGGGTTAGGATAAAACGTTTTGTGGATGCTTTTTGACATATTTAGCCAAGGAGGCGGGCACTGCTTTTCTCACTCCTCAGGTGAGTCTGCAGAGCTTTTAAAAGGATGACCCTTGGTCCGTAAATCAACTCACTGCCATCTTGTCATCTCACTTTACGAGCCTAGCTGTAATAGTTGTGCTTTCCTTCCATTAGTCATGACATAAAACACAACACTCACCACAGACACAAAAACAAAACACTGCAACACTGAGCAACACAGTCTTGTTGGGAGTCTTGTGGAGCTCATCTGATTGAATGTTGGAAAATAACAGTGTCATGTTCTCAGCGACTGTGCAAGGTTCCCCACTTGAAAGGGATTGAGTTTCTATCCAAAAAAGAACTGGATTCCACTCAAACACTTTATGATCCTCATTCATTTTTATTCCATTCCATTAAATTTCTCACTTTCAGTTGATGGCTGATGAATAGTAACCCACTGAATAGTAAATGCAAATTGCTAAATGCAAACTAAAATCATCATTGTTAGTCATAAATGTAACTTACATAATACCATAAACATTTCTCCTATCAACCAGTTTTCTTTTTAATCTCTTCACATTAAGCATTATTAGTTTTGTCGTAAGGAAAATTCTTTTATCAAATACATTATTTTTAATCAAATTAAAACATGTATTATATTTTTAACTAATATTTTAACTCATTTTCATCCACCACACCCTTAATGTGCAAAATCCCATCATTAAAGTGTCTATATATGATAATTAATTCCGCACCACTTGCGACTACCTAGTCCCATCCTAAATAATAAATAGCTTTTCCCTCATTATTTCAACCAAATGCCAGCGACTCAAACATGAGCAATATAAATAATAATGTGGAATAACGGCGGCGATGTCTGCCAACAAACAGTCACAGTCTCAAAGTTGATATGAAGTAGGCATGGGACGATATAAAAATGTCCCGCCATGATTATCCTGACTGAAAAATATGTTTAAATATAGTTTTTTCAATTCTTACACAGGCATAGCTTTCCGTCTGCACATAGGGTGGTCAGAAAGATTGCAAACAGGATACATATTTCATTTAATAACCTCATAATAAATCCTAAATGAGGAAAGATTGTGGATAAATCGTCCACTATTTTGATGATCTAATAATTTTTTTTTTACATTTAAATGTTTCTGCTTCTTAAATTTTCTCATCCATATAACAATTAAATCATTAAAATGCAATTGTTTTAGTTTATAAGCACATTATATAAAAGAAAATCTAAAATCAGTATAGATAAGATGTTGCGCAGGGGAGGTTAGAAGTCTGAAAGGCTTATAAAGATTATTTTTTGGCAATTTTGTTAAGGTTTTGGGACAAAACAAGACAAGAGAACATCATAATTTTGAGTTTCGGGAACAACCGATCAACAGCTTACAACATTTTCGGACATTTATGGAAAATAATCTTTACAAAAAGAAAATATTAGTGTTTTTCTTCATTCACGATTCTCACAATAATAAAAACTCACCACACTGAAATTATTGTACGCGCTTGTATCGCGATGATATCGTATATATGGTCACTAATATGAAGTATGCAGTCTTTCTCCATCAAAGCCAACCCAACACACACTCACACACAACCTACACACTTCCTCTGTGACCCTTGAATGTCACAGTATATTTGTCATTGCCGTGTCCACTGATGTCGCAGCCACTCACCAGCGAGCTCTGATTGATGTAGCCCACTGGTTCTGATAAAAACCTACATCAAAGCTGACTGCTCATCAAATCTTACCACTCACACGATGTCTAATGAGCTCATTTCTTTTTGTCCCCCTCCACATCTGAAAGTGTACTTAATGTAGAAAGATGAGGAAGTGGGAGCAATGTGGGTGTAATGCTCATGGGGGATCCAAGCATACGCTTTTCTACTGCACTGGTGATACTAGCAAAATGTCCTCAAATGAAAATACTTAAAATAATGAATATTTAGGTAGAAGAACAAGTACTAAAAACCTACTGAGATAAAAGTAAGTTTAAATGTAGTCTGGGTAATTAAATAGTGTTTTGCTTGTCATCTGTGTCCCTATTACAACAATCTAATAACTGTGTGAGTGAATATTGTCTTTGGGTCTGCTGTGGTGGCTGGGATTTGTTCTGTGGGAAGTGTTTTGTATAGGATGGGGTTTTTTTAATAATAACATGCTGTACATTACTTTACCTCCATCCTGGTTAAAACCAATACACAAATATATGAAATATTAACTTAATGGATGGCAACATAATAGATATGGCTTCTTTCCAACATGTGTGCATTGTGTCATTTTATTTCAAAAACAATGTATTGTTCAGTCCTTTTCTCTGAATACAGTTTTGTCTTTTGTGTTGTTTTTCTCCCAGGACAAGTTCATAAGCATGATTGAAAACCAGCGCTGGCAGCGAAATGACACGGTCTGCAATTTGGGGCTGAGTCCATCTCATCTATCAGTGTACCAGACCTTTTAAGTCCAAACCTTACAAGAGAGGTACAAACAGTGTCTTATATATACACACACACACACATATATATATATATATATATATATATATATATATATATATATATAAATATATATATTACATACTACTGTATACTGGTGAGAGCCCCACCTGATAAATCAGTTGGCCACTAAAAATCATTATTTTATATGTACTACAGTATGTCTATAAATGTATATCAGCAAATATATTGGTATAAGAATCCGCCATAAATCTCACATAGGTCACACTCTTCTATCGGTTACTATAAGCTTCTACTACATGCGTAAATTTGAGGAAGATAAAATGTATGTTCTGGTGTTGATAGTTTTGCGGTCCGTCTCTGTTGTGAAGAATTTTGCCGTACGATCTTTGGAGGTAGTCTCACACAGGAAAATAAACTATCTATCTATAAAATAAACATATGTACAGTGTCAAACTTATAAACCTATTATAAACCTAATAATGTGCTTCATGACACAAGCACACATGTCAGGTATACCTCTCCCATGTACCAGGTGGGCGCCCCAAAAGTGAACGCGGGGACGTAAAATCACAAAGGTTCCACATGACAACTTAAACTCCCGTGAAAATAACACGTGTGTAGTGAATTGCAGTACATAACAAATACGCTTCCGTAACTGACCCTGTTACATTGACATAATCTTGGCAAAGTAAACTTTCATTTCATACATCGTGTATCTTTTAGTATGTGTTCGGATATAATGCACACACAGCTAAAATCCTCCTGTGTGCACATGGTCCCTGTGAATGTCGGTCTTTATTTTAAAACACAGATGTTTCTTTAAACAAAACTGCTATTGTGTTTTCCCTGCACTGAAAAACCTTGAACATCTCTGTTGTCACCTTCACGTCATTCACGCCCTCACAAAACTTTGTTTCCAGCTTTCTGTTCTGTCCCCACATCACATGGTGCAAGCCGGTGACCCGCACATAAAAATGCTCACGGTATCTGTGCTGTGTTACACTGTCCAGCAAAGACATGGAATACACGCACACGCACGCACGCGCCACCTTGTTACCCAGTCGTAGCTATTCCTGCAAACACCGGAACACATCATGACAGTATTTATACACACATACACAGACACACGCATCACTCCTTCTGTTCATCCTATCTAACAGGTCCTTAGTATTTTCCAACATTTTCCACTGGGTTCTAGCCAACATCCTCCTCCCTACCTAGAAGTAACTCTGAACCTAAACAAAGAGACTCTTTTATGTGCTCAGGTGTCTCAAATGTCGCCATGTTCTTGGGAAACAAAGTGCAGTCTCTTTGGGAGGCCTTTGATGTTCGCCTGAATGCAGGTTACATTTTTCCCTCTTAGATAAATGTAGCTGCAGTGACTGCGCGGTCTGTGGGTGCAACAGAGTTTTGCAGTGTTTCCTGTTTCAATTTAAAGGTTCTGGGGTAATCTCTCCATATCCGAAACTATCCACTAATACATGGGTTGACATGGGTTTTATTGGATTAATCGTTGAAGTCTTTATTAGGGCTGCAACTGCTAATTACTTTGATAGTGGACTGGTCATCAAATAGTTATTGAATGATTAATCAACTAATCAAATAATCTTAAAATTCCATGCAAGTTCAGAATAAACAGCCTAGAAGAGCGTCAGGCTATTTGAAGTACTAAGCTGTCCATCAGAGGGCACTGTGAGCACAGCTTTACCTGCATCCCTGATCAGAAGAAGAACACTCAGCAAGTTTACATGCAGTTTAATTCAGCTGATGCCATAGTCCGACTAAGACAGGCAATCGGACAACTTGCAGAGTCTGAGTACACGCGCAGAGGAGAAAATCTATTCATTGGCCATGTACGTCTGACTCCGCCGCCGTAGTTGGTACTGTATCTCTCTGTATGTTAGTGCTTATTGAATCAGTTTCCTGTTGACCTTTCGTTAGAAAAACAAACTAGGAACGGCGAGATGGATCGTGCTGTGATTCTGTAAGTTTCGCCAAGTCCAACTCTGGTCCGACTAACACAATCATAGACGTAATGTATGCAATGTGTGCACATGAGCATGAGCCTCAAGGCTAGCTCGAATTTAGTCAGACTAACTGACATTAAGAAACGATTGTCTAAATCTGACTAAAATAAGAGTGTTTTGTTTTTTTAGAGTGACTCATTTAGTTGACTCATTAGTGACAATGGAGGACACAAACCAACTAAACGATCCTCTTGAGGAGACAATCACAACACCAAAGCATCAAAAGAGCAGCATGTGGACCAAAGATTGCAAAGGAGCAAACAAATATGCGGACTCAGAGTAACCTTCTTGCTTTACTAGCACCATGTTGCTGTTGCCTCCATCTGTCTCAACATAAAATGAATAACTTTCAATGTGGAGCTTGAGATTGCAACCTGGCAACATGAGATCTAAACACCGCTACACTGAGAAACATGGATGGAGCTGTGTGTAGATGACAGACTTTATCAACATTGTGTGAACTCAATGAAGTTTTTACTATAATTATGCAATTGCATTTCTATGATGCATCACTGTCTAGCAATCGATGAAATATAGTTTGCCACCATTTTCAAAAATATTCCATAATGACAATTTCAACTCCTTGACGTCTCCCTGATCTGCAAGCACTATGTCCATGGGCTGATTGAGTTAAGATTAAATAGGTTGTTTTATTGATTTTAAAAAAAAGTCAGCGTAATTGAAGGTGGCAGTTAATGCATCACATATTCTACACAAATCTGTGCAGTGAGCAGTCAAACCTGGACTGAGGTTAATGATTAGAACAAAACTAGTGTCTGACTCCTTGCAGATCATGAGACCGGGTTGAAGTGCTACCTGTCGATTCTCCAGATTGGCTCCGCGATCGATGGTGGATGCACTCACTGTGTGAGTAAATCTCCCTCTCTCACACACAGATTTCATGGACACATAAACGCGTCAATATGGCATGCAGATTACACACTATAATCGACTCCCTTCTAGAGGAAAATGCTTGTTCATTTAACTGACAACTGCAATTTTGAAAAGCCATCTGGTCATGTAGTTATGGAGCAAACTGCAGCCCAGAGACTGAAAGATGTACAGTGCATGACCTGAGAGTCAACGCAAAGACTCTTAGTGCTCATGTGTTATTGCAAATACAGCATGGTATTCCTCAAGGAGGCAGTCTTGACCCGGTTTTGTTTTCATTATTATAGCCTGTGTGTTTCAACATAAATAACCCTCAGTTCTGTTGTGCCCCAGAGCTCATTAAAGTATAGATGAGTAAAAAAAAGTTTCATAAAGTAAATGAGGGGGATGTGAATTTCTGTATAAAACCCAAAAGCAGCAAGAAAACAAGTAAATGCAACTCTGATTTAATGTTAAAAAAGTTTTGTCTAAATGATGATGCTGAATTTCTCCAGCATTTTAGACTATTGTAAATCCATTTATAGCATATTATTATCATTATTATTATTATAGCTTTTTCTTTATGTTTTAGAATTAATTCCAAAGTTCTTTGCCTTTTTTTTAGGGCTGAACAATTCGAAATTTTATAGAAAACGCAACACAGCCAACTGCCAACTGCTTTCAAATCGCAGGAGGCGCAATATTTGTTCAAGCCAAAATGTGTGTCAAAATATCATTTTAGATGAATTATTATCCTGATCTTTACACATCATATTCTACAGACTGAAGAGAACATCTTTGTTTCTCACAGATCTGCACAAATATCTCGCAGTAATCATTTTAAATATGTTTTTTGAATGACAGGGTATATGCAGGAATCCTGAAGTTAATTTCAATACCTTTTTAAGACTTTTTCAAGACCTTTTCAAAACATGTAAGACCTTATCACCACTTCAACCTGTAATCAGCGTCACATATTTAACTAACAGTTTTAGTTTGCAATTAAATCTATAGAGCACAACCATACAAATGAACTCAAACGTTGCAATATATACAAAAAGCCTCCTGCTTGTTCTCAGCAACAGGCTTTCGCCATTACTGAAATTCAGGGATCTCCAACCAGGAATCCACAAACTTTTTTATTTCGTGCAATTTTGGATAATATTTTGCGCCAGGAGGAGCGTGTTCGCTGTCGCAAAATGGGAATAATGCTTTAAAAATTACCATTCCCTCTGATATCGCGAATCCTGTAAAAATAATCCCAATTAGATCATTATTCAAAATTGTTCATCCCTAAATAATTAGAGTGCCTTATTACCGCATACACCAAAGATCGTCTTTCGTTTGATGTTACAAAGGTAATCCATTTTTTTGTCAGTTACAAAAAGGAAGACTTTGTTGTCATTGTGCTGCAGTGCAGTATAAAATTAGGTTCTTAAACAAAGAACAGACCACAGACGACATAAAAACAGATAAATGACCTGTACGCGTGAAGTCATCATCTGTTTTTATGTCCCTTAACTTTATTTCTTTAATTCTTATTACAATTTCCATCTCAATCTGTGTTTTTATCAGAAATGCTTTTAATTTGGAGTAATATGAGTGTCTTTTGTTTAACCTCTGGTTATGATATTTATTTTTAGAATTGAATTGAATGTTCATTTAATTTAATGTACATTTTCTTTGAAAGATGTAATGCAATAAAGTTACTTCCCGACACAGTAACATTACACGTCACACTTCCACGTGTGCACCAAACACAAAAACACAGACAGACAGTTTGGTGAAACATTACTCGAATTGACACACAGGCACACGCACACACGGAGCGGAAACATCTTCTGAATGCAGCGCACAATGCAGGCTGCGGCTGGAACCCATTTCAGCAAATGTGATTAGCCCAACACACGCCATCTCATTAAGAGATTGAATCTTAATGCCAGCAGTGTTTCAGTGTGGGAGCACTATTTGGCAAGGAGCAAGCCCAGATGCTTATCAGTGTCTTGATTCATACTGCAGCCGATCACCATTTATGTTGAGACATGGAGTGTGTGTGTGTGTGTAATGGAGAGCTGGCGGTAAACAATAATATTCCTTTATTTGATTGTGTGTATGGGTATGTGCAGCGCATAGGGTGTAAGATTTAACCATGAAATGCATTAAAATTCATTGTAGTTGATACACTTTGATTTGAAATAACGTAACATACTGTGATATTGATTTATTCTTAAGTGAAGGGATCAACATAAAAAGTGCCTGCATCTTTTTTTATTGTTTTTCACTTAAGAATGTTGTTATTAATATGTATCCTACAAAAAAAACATTATTTCAGACTGTTTCAGGGCCATTTCAAAGGGTTTTTCATATCATCACATGTTGGGTCAGATGATACATACATTGTCAGTGTGTACGGAGGTTTTGTGTGTGTCTTTCTGCCTTTTCCATTGAATATTAGGCCACAACATGACAAGGAAGATGTGTTATTGTGATTTTTCTGACAAATATTGTGACTACGATTTTAATCTTCCATCAGAACCATCAGTTCTAAATATCAAAATATATCAAATAACTGCTAAATGAACTGTATATTCTGATTGCTGAGAACTTTACATGAATTATTTGATTTGATTTGGTTGTTTCATGCTGTGATTTTGATTTTAAAGTGATTTATTGTTCAGTTCAACTTAATATAAATTATCTGAGTGAGTGTGACAGTAAGTGTACGAACATGTGTGCACAATATAAATGTGCATTAATCCCTAATCTGACACCAAACAATAAACACCACAAGAATCGGAGTAACTGTGAAATTTTAAGTCACTACACCAGAATGCATGTGTGTGTGTGTGTGTGTTTGATTTATGTCTCACGACTGCAAACATTCAAAGGTCAAAGTTTTCCTATACATTTTGGTTTATTACTGTACATTCAATATACAGCATTAAGGTCAACCTTAGTGTATGATTTCCGAAAAGGTTTCCCAGGGTAACTTAGTGTGCCAGCAAACAGCAACTATAGATAATGACCTTACACAAAGGCATTCACAATTTTCTTTTTTCCCTTTAATACTACTGTTTCCACTGAAAAGCATCATAAACTACTAGTCTAACAGGATGTTGAATTTGAATTGCAGATTTCATTGACACATACTGTATAGGTTGTATGTGGGGGTCAGAAACTGTCTCCCTGCACATCAGCTATAACAATGGAGCTTGTTATAGCTATAACTTATGGAGTTCTACTGCATTGTAGCAATGACTTTGTTTTGAATTCATCGCTCACAACAAAGTGCCTCAGTCTCCCTTTGTTTTGACCAGACGTCATTTATCCTCTGCAGGCTGAGAAATGTACATGATTACTAATGTGGACTACTTGGACACGATTACAGAAGTCCACTCAGACACTGAAACAGCACCTGGGCCAAAGAGTCTTTTTGGGAGGGATTTAATTTAGCAGATTGTTTTTCTTTGGTGCAATGATATATTAGATGTGGTCTTAAAAGACACAACACAAGGAATCCACATAAAAATGTCAAAGAGTCAAAGACCACAAGTGTCAGAACAATTGGAATATCACAAGAGCAAACTTTTCTCTGAGATCAATGATGGAAGCTGAGCTTGGATAAGGGAACAGAGTGTTCAGACCCTTCTAATCAATAGATATCCTTGGGCGTCTCCATGTTTTGGGGTAATTGTATTATTTTTACATTTTGGAAAAGCAAATAAAAAAAGAAAGAAAGCGCAACATTTGTAAATGACACTGGGTGCTTAAAAATATAAATGGATGATTTGATGTGATATTCAGTATTGGTATCGATCTGATAGCGGTCACAATCGCCGGATCTCTCTGGAATGTGAATGACCCATCTATCAAGAAACTCTGGGAAAGAAGATGCTTGAATTTTGAAAGGTATTTGGGAGACGTTTTTGGAATTCATCAAAAATGGTGAACGGAAAAGGCTCTGAAATATTGAATTGTAATACATATTGTATTATGATATATTATAAAGATATGCATTGTGAGGTTATTTAATCCTTAACTCTGAATTTGATACTCACTCTCACTCACTCATCTTCTGCGGCTTGATCCTCCACATGGGGTACACCCTGGACAGTTTGCCACTCCATCACAGGAGCCACATAGAGACAAACCATTCACTCTCACACTTACGATCAATTTAGAGTGCCCGATTTGCCTAATCCCCCAATCTGCACGCTAACCACTACACCAACCGTGTGGCTCTGTTTAAAAGAATTACAGAGCATCCAGTACAATCCAAAAACCCATAAATGTCACGTGAGTGCTTCACTACGCACATAAAGCTAAACAATAGTGTGAGAGACACACAAATGGACATGTTTAAACTGGACTCGTCTCAAACTGGACACGTGTTAGTGCACTTGCTTGTATAGCACACAGGGTGGTGAGTGAATTTGGACAGAGTAGTGTTGTCTCAGATCAAATACGACCACTGTGAGTTAACAGGGTTTAGTTTGATCCGCTGAAATCAGATAAAGGGCTGCGACAAACCTGCTGAGGTGGAACTATAATAACAATAACTTCAGTCGTGAGCCTCAGCCAACCTGTCAAGTTGCAGGAAATGTGGCCCCAATGTTTGTGCGGGAACATTGTGATATCATAGTGCAGCTGACCTATGGATTTCTGGGTATAAAATGTCACCCTTTCATTTTTTTTTCACCTTAATTAGTTCTATCCTGGTCATCCATCATTATTCGAGCGTTAAATATTGAGTTTTTGGACATAAACATGATTTGTGAGGTCCTCGTGACCTCAGCCTCTGACCATTGTCCAGTTTATCCTTGAATCCATGTGGATGTTTGGAAGAAAACAAGTTGAATACTGTTGCACGTCAGTGATCTGTATCCTTAAAATAATGCTGCCTCCTGTTCTGTCAGTTTGTCTTTTTAGTGAGATTCGTTTTTGCCGCTCTCTGACGACATTTTTCGCTAAAACAATTTCTTTGAGTGGTACATTTATATAATTTCATTCATGCATTCAATGCTAACTACCAAGTGTGGGAGGCTGTGGTCGTGAACAGATGTAACAACTTAACCCCTGCACCCTCAGCTGTCCCGCCTGAGCAAATAAAATGTCAACATCCGGCTTCGCAGCCCCTCCTCTGACAGCTCCACTTCCTCCTTCTCACAGCGCTCTTCTTCCAACAAGACCCCTTCAGAACGCAAAGGGATGTGCTGCTTCATCACTCCAACCATGTGACTGCACTGTATACGCACAGTAGTGAGAAAGAGAAATCAAGTGTGTAATCTGCAGGAGGAATTAAAACTGCTGTGATAATGCAGAGCCTGCTCTTCATGAATAATAAAAAGAAAATGAAAAAAAACAAACAAACACATTCCAAGAACGGCAGTGTTTTTCTATGAAACAGTGAAAAAAAAAACAAAAAAAAACCACAGTAACATCTGCTCCTCCAGCTGAGCAGCAAAGACAAGAGCAGCACCAAAAACTTAACATCCTCAGCGATGTGATCGCATGTGAGCGCGAGCAACGACTGTTCTCCTGTGAGCACAAGATCAGGTCTGCCCTACATTTGTCATGACGTCATGTCTGTTCAAAAGAACCAAAATTTGTTTTTAACGTGCGACTGTACAGATGTGTCTGCTGTGCACGTGTTTGTGTGTGTGTGTGTGTGAGTGTGAGTGACAGACGGAGAGAAGGATAAGAGTCAGGAGCAGCGGAGAGAACCAAAGCTCTAATTTTAACTATGAAGAGAAATCATATGGTGATCACAGTCGATATTGTGGCAGTGGCTTCAAATAAGTGAAAGTATGGGTGCTGTTTAGTGAAAAGAAGACTTAGGAGAGAGGTCAGAGGAGGTCAGCTCGGGAATGTGGCCACATGCATCCTCAAACCACCTCCTAATGTGGTTTTTGTGATCAGCTCCGAGGATGCATTCAGGGCAGATATTGTGCATTCAGACATGCCCTTAATGCGATCTGGACATGATCAGATCCCTCGGGACAAAATGTTACTACCAGCTGTGAAAGGTGTCTTTGCAACAGCAAGCAACCCCGCGTGATTGACAGGCGGTCTCTCGGGTGCAGAGAACAGACACAGCACAGCAGAAACTCTTGCAGATGATTTTCAAGCAACTGTCAAGATTACCGAGATATCAAGCAACTGCCTGTGAAGATACGATCGCAAGCAAGATAACAACTGCTGTGAATGAATCGAGTAAGTATGTGCGTCATGTGGAAAAACACCCTTGGGACTCAAACAGTGCAGCCAGTACTACAACAAATCCTATTAGCTTAGACACAAAGTCGGAAATCTCAGCCAGAATGTTTGCTATAATCCTCAAATTGGTTAATTGAAACTGCATGAGGCAGGAGGAAGCTGCAGTGTTATTATTTATCAGCAACACTGGCCATGAGGGCAATTTCACACCGCGCTGTGGTCAGCGGAGGACAAAAATGAGGCTTTAAAAACAAATGTGTGCTTCTAGGATGTTTCCCAGACTCTCTCTCTCACCAATACAGTGATGAAAGACTTAGGATCAGGCCAAGTAGTAGCAGATAATATTACATGCACCCTTTACGGGTGAGAGATGACAGAGTTTCCCTTACAAGAACCCAGAGTTACTTGTGTTATGTGAAAATTGAACCCTTATTGTACAAATAATATACTTGGACATCATACTAACCCTTATTCATCAGAAAACCCTAAAGATGTGAGGACCTGCTGAAATGTCCCCACAATGTCAACATGTCCTCACACTGATGGATGAAAAATATGTTCACAAACAAACACACACACACACTTATAAGGCTGTGAGATAAATGGCCCCAAAATGTTACCACAACAGCAAAGTAGATATTTCAGATGGTTAAAAAAAAGAAATGTGATGATCATTATTAAATATAGATTTTTGGAAAGATAAAGAAAGTTGCAGTAGGGGTTTTAAATTTGTGTGGATCAGAAACTGAGACAATTGATAACTGAGGTAAAACATCCAACGAGATTATATGTTAAACCTCAAATGTTTATGTATGAAAACAATTCCTTAAATCAGTGTATATGCTGTATTATGAACTGCTGGCTTGTTGCCAATAAATATGTTCATAGTGATACTGTGTTATTGTTTCATCAATCAAAATTAGCCCCATTTTAGGTTCACACATTTCACTTTCAGTGTTTTCTGCACGCTGTGACTGGAGCAACAGGTGAACACATTTATCAGAAAGGTATCCCTGACATAACCCAATAAGACAATTACCCATGTGCAGACAACAAGTCACAAAGTGCTTGTACTGAGTTTTTTTCCTAGGATCTTTCTGCATTCAGAATGAATGAAGGAGAATGAAAAGGAGGCGTTTCTACACCAACATTCACTCTTCTTCAGAAACATCCCTCTCCAATCTAATCTGTACCACTTTCATACCATGATTATCTTCAGAACAGCAGTCAACATCAACTACAGTCTGTTATATTGGCATTAGGAGAATATGGAAACTCTTCTTTACACGTTAAAAACAAAGAGAATATGGTGAAACGTGGCTTGTCAGCCTCTAAATCTCTGGTGCAAGATGAACAAAAAGAGTTGAAGCACTCACACAAAAGCGTGGTAGATGAACGCCCACTCCCGCGGTCTCTCCAGCACGTTGTAGAGGTAATTCTGGAGCCGCCGGTAGCTCGCGTTCCTGCGGCCGCTCTGCGCGCTGTAGGTCAGCGGCTTCCCCAGCAAGCTGAGCCGGGCGCCCTGCGTCCTCTCCGCTCCCACCGCACCTGCCGCACCGGGAGACAGGAGCCCGTCGCCCACACGCACCGCGTTATTCATCGTCCTCTTCCCAGACTCCACATCTTTCAGTGCGTAATCCTGCGCCCGGCGTCCCGTGGAGCTCTTCAGCCAGAGCCCGGTGCCGCCGCTGTCGTCGCCGGTGTGACTTCGCGGCATGGCATCACCCGCGCAGGCGTGGAGTGCGCTGGCATTCACCTACAGCCACGTGCTCTTGAGCCAGAGGTTGTTTTTTGGCTGATTCGGCTTTCACTAAATGAGACAAATGAGTGGGTGAGAAGTGAAAAGTCTACTGTGCTCTCATCCTGTCACCCTGTGGCTGCTTCTCTGGCTGCTCTGGACACTTTGGTCATCTGCGCAAGGCTGAAGAGGAGTTGGGTTATGAAGGAGTGAATCCATCTAGACATTTGGCGGGGGGAGGGCTCTCACACCCTCCCACCACACTCTCCCCAAACTCACTCTCTCCCCGTCACGCGTCTTCCTCTCAAAGTGCACAGAGCGTGAGCTTCTGCATCAAACCCACAGTGGACTGGGGGATGGTGTCTTGTTGCCTTACATGTAACCATCGTGTGTTAAAATGAAGCGGCGTCAAAAGGCATCAAATGCACCGATGACGCAGGTTTTACGCAGGAGAGCTATACCGCTCATCACATCAACCAGTGGGTTTGTTTTGTTTATTAGGCTTCAGGCTACATACGCGCAGCATCGATCACTTCAGTGTAAACATTAGAAATCCCTGCTCCTGTGTCTGGAGGGAGGACTAAGACAGAGACGTGGAATTTGCTTGAATAATAATCTTTTTTAAGGAACTCTTCCAAACACAAAACTTGACCAACTGAGAGAAGCAGTGAACTAAAAGTCTGTCTCCTCCGTGAACTGAACACGTTCCCTGGTCATGTTGTTAGCAGCTGCATCACTGTTTACTACGCCGACCTACCACGTGACCATTGAACTTTCATTCTTTTCTTGTTCTTCCGTCCTTCCTTCCTTCCTCCCTTGCTTCCGACACTCTTCCTCCATTGCAGGGCCCCCAGCTCTGAAACTCCATATCCGACGAACTGTGCTTTTGACTAAATCAGTGACTTTTTTCAAATCACTCCTGAACACATTTTAAAAAACAAACAAAAAACAATAATCTTTCATTGATCAGAGCACGTGGTCATATTGCAAGCGCGTATTCATATTAACTGTATTGTTATCTTATGTTATTTTTATTTTCAAGCACTTTGTAGCATTCCTTAAAAAAAAAATTGTTCAAAGATATTTCATTCTCTTAGTTATTGTCTGTGATCGTATCTCCAAAGGCGCGAGCAGCTTGAACATTTCAGCGAGACATTAAGATGGTTTATTTCAAACGTGGCCAGAGTCTGCCCTCTATTGGTCAAGTATTGAAGTTACATGAAATGTTAACGCCCTCCTAACAAAAGCCTTTACGGTAAAACGCCTGCGATCCAATGCGTCAAGCTGATTCATAAGGTCATTGACATCCGGTTTTCAAAATAAATAAATAAATAAATACTTAGAGCGCCGTGTGTCTGAGTGCACTTTGAAAGAACATTTTTTTGAATGGAAGAAATAATGAAAATAGGAGGTCTGATAGGTAAAGATAGGTCTGAATGAAAAGATTGCCTTAGCTTCACCTCGTCAACTAGTGTCCCGGAAATGATCAACTTCAACTACATTGTCCACAGATTCTGGACAAGACGGACTAGGTTAGGGTACTGTAAATCACACATTTCACTGTACAGTGTTTGAGAATAAGTCTTGTCCAGCCCTTATGGACATTTTTGTTTTTATCACATCTCAAATTGACAATTTAAATTTCATTAAAAACTACGATTATGGGACTTTTAATTTAAAAAATTGTACAGTACACATGTATGATTTACAGTATGGCAGTAGTCATAGATGTCCTGAACACAGCCTAGTCAGTCCTGGTCTGAAGTTCTAAGTTGTGTATTATTTTTGTTTTGTTTTTTACATCTCAAATCTGTGATCACTTTTTAGATTAAAATGTGCCACATGGGACTTTAACCTGAAATTTCTCTAAAACTATACAGTAACATGTTTGATATCCAGTACACTTAAAGATATCAATGTGCTGAACACAACTTTCTCATTCGTATTCAGAACGAATGCTCAAAGTCCAGTTATAAGGTCTCTAAACATAGCTGTGAGGATTTTCATTATGTTTTTTTTTTTTCAATTTAAAGGTTCACACGTACGCTTAGAAACGTGCTTCTCAGTGTTTTATTTTGAAAACCGGATGTTAATCTTTTTACCAATCAGTCAGAGTCACTGGCTCGCAGGCTTTTTACCGTAAAAGCTTTTGTAAGGAGGGCGTTCAAATTCAGAGTCAGATCATTTGACCACGGAGAAACGAGTGAACCCAGAGCCTTTGTCAAAAATGCTCAGTTAATAAATAAATGCATGGGTTTTGAGTGTTTCTCAAAAATATCGAAATATCATGAACATGTTTACTCAGCCAAATGTCCTACATTAATATTATATTATTGATATTAATTTACAAATCTGTTTAAGTAAACTTCATAACTGAATTTTAGTTAATCTGGAGCTGCTCATAATCTACCATATCTTTCCATCTGCTACTTGGTTTTACCTGATTTTGTATCTATATCGGTTGTGTTATTTATTTTTCATGGTATAGTTGTTGTTTAGGTTTTTTAATGTCATCCCAGCCAGTGCTGCTGCTCTCAACAATTAAACTAATCCATAAATGTATTTGGCAGAATATTTTGCCAACATAGTTTACAAGGGACTGAGGTTGAATCAGTGATGAATGAAAAGGAGATGCGATTGGGAGGAGTGGTGTGAGGTTGACAGATCACACAGATTGGGATTAGGCCTGTATAGCTGCAGTTTGCACGGGATTACGCAGCGCTCGATCTGTGCTGTGCGCTCTGCTGCGCACGGATTTCCTCCATCTGCACGCAGTCGATCGACACGCGAGGTCCACTACACAACAACACGCGCAGCTCACACACGCCTCCCGAACCTTCACCGTGGAGGTGTGACATTTGTATAAGGCAACATGGCCGACGTCCCACAGATCGTCAAAATTGGGATTTCATTGAAGATGCTTCCCAACAACACCGCGGTCTATTACAAGTCCGATGGCGCGCGCTTCGGTCAGACCCGGACGATCAAGCTGCTCACCGGGTCCAAATACAAGATCCAGGTGGTTGTGAAACCAGGAGCGGTGGAAGCCACGTAGGTAACTCTTTTGATTTTTGGTAGTGGTGCGCTGTTTACCCTGATTTAAAATATGTGATCACTTCTCTGCAGCACTCAAGGCCAGGTTTTTTTTTATATAGTTCACTACAAATTGCTTATATAAAAATGACACAAAATCAATTATTCTGTGATATTATCCATGACATGGAAGCTAAGATTATTAAGACATTCATTATCAATATGCAAAGGGACACAGGACATAAACTCTCAGCCTGTCCTTGCAATAGCAGAGAAAGACTGTAAGTACATTAAAAGCAGCTGGGCTGAGGCTCATTTCCTGGCATGCACCAACAGGTCAAAGATCATATAGGAAAATGTGGCTGTTATGGGTCTGTAGCCATAAAGTTGTAATATATGATATAAAAGTTGGGGTTTTAGTCATTTTCCAGAGGCTTCAAAGTCACTTTCACGCCTATCACAAACCCACTTATTTTACACGAATTAAACGCTTGTGTCATTTTTATAAACACTTTGAGCACTACAGGGCTTTTCCTACAACTGTAGCACTCAAAAGTAGGATTTTACAAACAGCACGTGAAGGCAGCATAAACCCCAATTGGCCACATGTCAAATCCTCCACAGATTAGGACTCTGGTGTTTGGGCTTTATTTAGCTGCCCTCGAGTGATTTACATCTATGTAGCCTAACGAATGTTGCTGTGATTTCACAAATAATGACCGGAGTGAGATGTTTAAATATCAGAATGTGAATCGTGATGCCCGAGTGAACACGGGTATAGAAGTAGGTCACATATGCTCTGATGCTTTGGGCACGTTGAACTAAATTTGTGAGTGCTCATTTGACACAGCTGTAGACCATTCAAAATGAAATGTCTGTTTTATGAACCACGGCGTGTGTGTGTGTGTGTGTGTGTGTCGTGTTGTATCACACTCACAGGAGACCTTTATTTTTAGGACTGTTTACTGATAAACCCCATATGTGTTGTGCACCTGTATGCAGGTCCATGAGTGTAGGTGGGGTGACCTTTCCCCTGGAGCAGGAGTCTAAAGACCCACAGTCAGTGGTTTATACTGGTCAGTATGACACTGACGGGGTGACACACACCAAGAGTGGAGAGAGGCAGCCCGTTCAAATCAACATGCAGGTATGGATGTTGTGAACAGAGGGACAGGAAGCTCTCACATCGGTTATAGTGAAAGGTTGTAAAATTCAGTGTGTGGGTGCCTTTCTTTTGTTCTCCACATGATTTGTATTCTATTTCTCATATTTTCGAATATAATTCAGTGGCAAATGGCATGAAGGTGCTACTCCACTCATATGTCATGTCAAACAAACTGCAGTAAAAAAAACAACAAGCAAAACCACAGTGTCTTAGGCATTTAATAAGAAAGTGTTCCTATGTTTTTATCACTGTTTATTATTTATTTATCCATTATAATAATCCTTTGAGTTTTTTTAGTTTTTTACAGTATCTGGATACTTGCAGTCAGAGGTTTTCTACAGTATATCTCAGAAGATAAGGCAATACTCAGACTACTGCCTACTGTATACCTACATTTGTACCTTCATTTCACTGAGAAGTGCTGGTCCGTACTCTTTCAGTTCACAAGATGATTTGTTGCTTTCTGATCCATATGCCTATACTGAACTGGGTAAAAGGGCTTTTAGTTGGCTTTTTGGCTTTTTGTTGAGTACATTTTATTGAACGCTTTCAAATCCAAACTGAGAGTTCTTGACATCTGAGTTCTTTTCATAATGTGCTTGTAAATTTAATCTGGATTTCTTTTTTAGTTTTCTGCTTGTGTTTTAACTGTGTAAATGTGTAACTGTTGAGTGATTCGTATTTGCTGCTGCCTATCTTGGCCAGGACTTCATTGAAAAAGAGTTTCTTAATCCCAATAGGGTTCTCCTGGGTAAATAAAGGTTAAAAAAGAAGATACAGGTGTTTCCATGGTTACAGTTGTTTCCTAGTTTAGTAGCAGTAGCAGTAGTAGCAGTTTGATACAGTGGTGTGTTCTTAGAGCAGGTGGAAGGTGGATCCTTCAAGCTTATTTATAATTAAAATGAGTTATTAATTAAGGTCATAACTAACAGTATTTTTGATTGTGGATTATTTAAATTATTTCCCATGGCACATGTCTTTAAATGTCTATATTTATTAAGCGCGCTATCACAGAAGTCAAAGGAAACCGTAAAATATTTAAACGTGAGGAGTTCAAACCAGAGGAATTATGTCCATTTATTCTTGAGAAATTAGCTACTTAGTCATTTTTTGTTATTGTCATTGTGGAAAACTCAGAGTTGACTTGTCATTGTGGAAAAGGTGGTTGTGATTTAGCAGACATGCATCAGCCATCATGTTGATGTTTTTAAGAAGCCAATTGTTGCTGATATTTTATCAAAGATTGATGACATTGGACTTAATATGATATAATATGTAACATAAAAATTAAAAAATGATGATACTACTGATACATACAGTATTTTGCTGAGCAGTTTATCTTCTTTAAATCCATAAGAATCCATATTTCTATTAAAGATAATGGACAGTTCACTTTTGGTCGCCCTTTAGTGACTTCATCCATTTAACCTGACTCTGCTCTAAACACTCTATGAAACATAAGAGTGAGGATGAAAATATAGCATTTCTGGTATTTGAATAGATTTTCCAGAATGTTGTAAACTGTGTCTTTCGCTACCTTCAGTTCACAGAGATGGGGACGTTTGAGACGGTGTGGCAGGTGAAATACTACAACTATAACAAGAGGGACCACTGCCAGTGGGGGAACAGCTTCAACAGCATCGAGTATGAATGCAAACCCAGCGACACACGCACGCTCATGTGGGTCAACAAGGAGACGTTTGTCTGACCGAGGAACAGCCTGAAGCATTCAGCGAGGGCACCAAGCACAAACACACAGTGTGGCAGACATCGTTAAAGGATGTTTACTTTTACCTTCACTCTCCTTTTCACTCTGCTCTTTTTTTTTCCCACTGTCCATCGCCTACAAATCTAAAATGTCTTGTATTTTTAAAAAGCATAAATGCACAACATTTACTGTCATATCAAATTCAAGGGCAGTGCACATGGAATATGGTAATGTTTCTCGTCTTTAAACTATGGTTTTTATTTGTTTAATGTCGTTTTATTCAAATGTGTCAAGAAATTAAATATGTAGCACTTAATAATCTACTTTTAAATCCTTTTTTTAAAATCATATTTAGATGTATGTACAGTGCTGTATCTGTCCACGTGTGTTTTACAAGTGGTGCTCGTACAGAGGTGCTTTTGTAATTTTACTGCTGTACTCTATTAGGCTTTGTGTGATGACTTTAATTCCAAAATATCTATCCCACACATTTTCAAAACAACAGAAGTATAACAGGTCATATTAACATTTTATTATTACATAATTTAAACAGGTTCAACACCTTTTATACACTCACTCTTGGCACCACTGCTTCTTATGTAAACACCTTTAAACTAATATAAGTCACTCTTGGCTGACTCAGTACATGTGGTTGAATAGACCATGCAACCACACCAACATTACTCAATCTAAACCATATTCAAGGGCATTGATAACAATAATACATACACAAGCATTCCATAGGAAGAACTTGTACACTTTGCCAAATTGTGCCTTGATGACAGTTTTGACAGGCTCATAAAAGTGCACAGTTTAACCTTTAATTCGAGAAAGAAAGCATTAGTCTATTGTCTTCAAAGCTTGTTTTAGCCCATACTCGTTTTGCCCCTGGATTCATTTAGAAACTACAAGAAAAAAAGGTCTGGAGATTTTTTGGAAAGAAACTTTGTGTAGCTGTGTTGACAGAATATGTATTTTTGTGGCACCAGTTTGTATACAGTACAGTTCAGTATTGGAAGTTTTGTATTTTTGGTGAAGTTGTGCTTTTACTTAAAGTATGTTTTTTTGCTCTACCTCTTCCAAATTACTTATCTATTAATATGTGTTATTAAAGAGAAATATAGCATTCAAAATATAAACAAAAAAAATATTTTCTCATGGAATATATTGATATGGCACAAATTAGTATTTTTGTACCGTGAATCATGCAAATGTTTTTATATTATCGTGAGTATTTTTTGTAGAAATGACTATGTAGTAGATTTAGTTTAATAATGAATTTACCTATGCAAAAAAATAACAAAGAAACGGTGGCAAACGTACTGTATGTATCATTCTGAAAAGTTGTGAAAATGTTTATAATTGTATTCTAAGTAAAGTGGAAAGTATTTATTTGTGGCAGCTTTATTCATTTAAGTCATAAAAAGAATTACATATATTAACATACACCACTGTAAATCATCACCACAAAGGACACTGCATCACATTTATGCATGAAGTTTAAACATTTAGGTCATAAATTAAGTATATGCATATGTGGGAAATCGTTGATTTTTGAAGCAACTAAACTAAAGTTAACACAAAAAGATGAATTCATTTGCTAACCTGCTGTTTGGTGCTGTGTTATTCTCTGCAAAATCAGTATTCTGTTGGAAATTTAAACAAATAAGCTTTTGAAGGACTCATTTATGCAGGTGTTAACTCACATTAAATTACATTACATGTCATTTAGCAGATGCTTTTAAGCGACTTAAGGGAAGGGAACCACCGCCTGTAGGTTTCAATACAACATAAAAACTGAAATTGACGACTACCAATTTTATAGAAATGTATAATATATTTACTATTGCAGAATGACTGCCTGTTGGTAAGACTCTCACACTCTCTTACAGACTGGCTGCTGTACCTTTGGCCAAAAGTGAAGGATTGTTTGAGACCTATTAATCCATAATATCCTGGTTCAAATTAAACTGCATTAAAAACAACAGCAACAATTTTAGGTTTCAGATGTGTATTATTTGTGTAAACAGTACTTAAAAAAAAAACTTATTTGTTTGTTAATTTCAGCTTTTGCATTATTCAAGTTTCATGATCTATTTCAGAATGAAACAATGTGATGATTTTTTTTCTTGTACCACAAGAGTTTGGAAAACCCTCACACACACCTGCTGTACTTTTATTCTTACTCACATTATAATGGTCAGGCTGTCAGTCAAAACAAAACAAAACTTTTTTAGAAAATGTACAGTTGTTTACATTTGTTTTCACCCCAGCTATAGTGTAAGCAGGAGACTTTTGAGAACTGTTATTTGACTTCACCCAAAATCCTTCACCTTATTGTGCATCTTCACATCCGTATGTCCTTAAATGTTACATTTTATAATGCATTCTAATATTATATCGCTTATTTTTGTATAGTTATGTATCCCTACCTTATAATTGACATTAATCTAATGTCAGTGTTTGTCCACGTTGTCTGTTGAGGAGATTTAGCGCCACAGGGATTATGCACTGCATACTATGAAGTCCATCTGCCTGGTGTCAGTACTGCAGTATCGCCATGTCGCCGGCAGGTAGCGCACTAGCACAATCCTCTGGAGGAGACGGTGACGTAAATAAATAAATAAATATAACTCGTAGTTCCCGGATGTACAGTAGTGCTGCACCTCCCCCTCCCTCGCTTCACTCCTCCCTTCTGTCAAACGGAGCCTCCTCCTCCTCCTCCGCGGACTGTCCCCTCCCAGCGGGTCTCCCTCCCTCTGCTACTGCAGTGGAAGAAGCCTCTGTGACGGAGAGAGACGGAGAGGAAAGACGCCTGAAGTCGAGTAGAAAGCGAGGCCGAGACCCCACAGAGCAACGCGGTCGTGTTTTGTTGTGTTTCTCGCCACAGTTCGGCAGCCCACCGACTCCCTCACTGCTGTACACCCTCCCAGTTCCGTCTTCATCGCCTGGATTTAATCATCCGACCTGCAAGATGGTAAGCGGCTCCTATTTTCACCCGCCGCCGACGGTGGTAAACACAGAAGTGGGCAGGCCGGCGCCTTAATGTGTCGAATAATGGGGCTTTTTGACAGCTTGTTTTTCACGACGAGCGCTTTGCTGTAACTTCACAGTTGACGACGTAGAAGAAAACTCGTCTCTCACTCACTTTTCCAGCTCCGTGTCGCGCGCGCTCTGTGCAACAGCCCGGGGCAGATAGTAGCCTGAAGCCTGTGGCCCACATTTTTCTTACCCTTGCTCGGCATCGCACACACTCTTATTAGCAACTAGGCCTGTGCAAATGACTTTTCGTGACAGACACACACATGCTCATCAGGCCCAGGGCTGGCCACTTAGTGTGGCACATTTCACGCACCAGGCAGGGAAACGTAACGCCCGCACTGCTTGTGTTTGCTCCGTAAGATTTGATCGCAATAAGTTCACAGCTCGCTGACGCTGAGTTCATAGTTGCAACAGTGCTACAGTTGAGTAAAGAAGCTGTACGTGTCATGTGTGTGTTAAATATATCTCATCTAATGCATATAGATGATGGTAAGTTGCCTAGTGACCATAAAGCATCCTCCTGGGCAGGCTGAAGTGACCACGACTTTTATCAATAGCAATAATACTTTTAAATTAAATTCCTAATGTGCAACAGATTGCAGCTTCACCACTTTATAATTAGTTACATCTAATAGTGAGTTTGTACCAAACATGGGAGTCTTTTCCACGCACGGTGGCCTTCATATACCAGCAAGGACATAGTTCTTTATTTGCACAGTGGACTTCCTAACGCATATTTGTGACTGTTTTTTCCATTCTGGCTACTGTAGAAACATGGTGGTGTAAGATGATGGTCTCTGCAAACCGAGGCCCTTGACTAAAGTATATTCAATAAGCTTATCTTCTACGATTATGAAAAAGAGGATTTTAATTTTACATGCTTGGACAAACATTGATGGGTACTGTTCTCAATTTCAATAAACCCCCATAAAAATTGTGCACACTGGAACTTTTCTTCTGTAATGTGAACCAATCATTTGGATTTGCATGGTTATGTTTGCTGTCAGAGCTGGACTGTAAAATCACATTTGGTGCGTTCTTAGACGATGTCAGATGTACAGATATCTTCATTTTCACTGAGTAAAACCTCAAATCTGGAACACTGACTGATGTAAACATTTCAGTCATTAAAAACCATGTGTAAATACAGATCAACACATTCACCGAACACTAAGATTTAAGTGTATACTCATGGACAGTCCATTAAATACAAAAAAAATATCAGTGTCAGTGACGTTTCAATAACAGATGCATTAACCAGGGGTTGGTAGAGACATTTGTGTTGCAGCTCTCTGTCAGAGGGAAGAAACTTGGGTTATGCACGTCCTATCGACTGTATTTGACAGTGTCAACTTATGGCCTGACAAAATGTATTCTTTTCAGCTGCAAGGATAGGTTGGGGGCAGGGATCCGCTGTTGCTTTAGCATGTAGTGGAATGATGTGATGTTAAGGGGATCATATGCTGCCTTGCAATCAAGCGCCACCCACATATGGATTGAGCGTGTAGCTAATGTAAAAGAGATAAAAGCCCCAGTGAACCACCAGCAGAAGTGATGTTCAACACTACGTGATACACACTGCACTTCCATCAGCCCACTCAATCTGGATTTATTCTCCTCACTGGCCGTTGCATTGCTGCAGTTCTCGGCTCGCACTGGAGCCAGCAGTCACTGGCACAGTTCAAACTCTTAGTGAGTCTATTTTTCAACCTCTCTGCTCAGTGAGAAGAAATGTTTAAAGGAGCATTCAAATTTCGCATCATGGGACACTTGCTTCTAATTTCTGGTTTGAACTGGAGATGAAATGGTTGTGCACATGCAATAATGACATGTCAAATAAAATATAGTAGCCAATATTGATGCAGGTGCATAGCCACTCTGATTTTGGTATTGTTCATATTTCTGTATATCTACCTACTAGGATTACATCAAGAACATATGAGAGTACATTTACCGTCTGTTGACATGTAGAGAAGGAGAACATATGACTGAATCGTTTTAGCTGGTTTAACTCAGCTATATACATTCAATTTGTTGCAACTGTAGCCATGAAGTTGGAGCATGATTTCCAGCCCCATTATGCATTTTGAATTGTTACCAAGATGAATCCTATGTTTAACAATCCAGAATCTATTAGTTAAGGATTAGGGAGGCACACTATTATTGACACAATATCGAATATTGGATATTGGCCAAGATCCCCCTATATGAATATGAATATGAATATGAAAATGAAAAATGTTTACAGCAGTTGGTAAATGCAGTATGTATCTTTATCCCCACCAAGAAATTCAGAAGAAGATTTGGGTATTGTTACAAAACTCTTTGCAGATAAGCCCTACAAGAGTTCCTTCAGGCAACAGAGATTTTCATATTTGCTCTCATTTTGTGTGGAACAAATCCCTCACACACATCCACACAGAAGTGGAAAGCGTACATAAACTTAAGCATACACAGGTACTATAAGCTGTATTACACTGTTTTCAAAAGAATGTGGGAGATGGTTCAGAAAATAAGTTTTCCTCATGTCCTTGAAGGTTTCTCTTCTGTGTGATAGATAGTTGTTATTGATGTGCAGTCAGCAGTTTATTGGGCCTGGGTTTTGCCTGGTCTTCAAAGGTGGGCGAATAATGGAGGGGTAAATTGCCTCAAACTCAGTCTGAAAGCACAGCTCAGCTCTGCACTCTGCTGCAACTCAGGAGAGTTGAGAATGTTTATCATAACACACGACTATATGAGAAGCTTGCAGGCACATTTGTGTGATGGAGGGGGTGTGTGATGCCTGAACTAACCTACGAAGAACATAAAGCGAGGATAAATCAACGAATAAACTGACATGAATGTATTCACACAAGCCACTTAAAGTCTCAGCAGCAATATTATGTGAAGAAGTATGTCATGCATGCAGAGTTACATAGACACACAGATGTTTAAAATGGCACATAATTGATTTCCCATGTGTGTAGACCCACACATACTAAAGGTATGGCTCTTATCAGACCTTGTATTTTATCAGTTTGCATGTTGATAGTCTGACCATCAGTCAGTCTGATATAGTAAGCAATCATGCAGCAAGGAGAAAATGTCAAATATTTTCCTGCAGATTCCCTGCACCATTAATATAGGACGAGATTTAGTCACTGTTCTTGTGATGTGATTTCAGTCTTATTTTGGATACAGGCAGGATTCATACAACTCAGATTTTAGTTAATATGCTGAAAATCTATCCTAACTACCCTGGTGTTTTAGAGCCTCGCTGCTGGCTTTATTATGCTTTAACAACTAGGGGGATGGGGTTTGCTGGACAGGCAAAAACGGATACCGTTGCAAATGATGAGAGCACTTAACCGCATTAACTTCTTGATTGGTTCTCATCAACCACAATTCAACTCCCAGCTGTGGCTGAAAAGCTCTGTTTAGACTTACTCTCAGTTTCTGTTTCAGTCTAATAAAAGAAGTTCCAGCTATTACTTTTGACCGTTGTTTCTCATTAGTAGCACTATCTGAAACTAAGCAAACAGCTGCAGAGGAGAAGAGAGAGAAAGAATTAGCTTCCTGTTTACACCAGCACATGCACGTCGCCCAGTCTATCTGAAAAGTGACACAATATGTTTAAGCATGTTGGTATGAATGCAGAATACTTTTGTTAAAGGGCTAAAATGCTTATCAGGATGCAGCTAATTGTCATCTGATTCAAATGAAAACATAGTATGGATCTAAGCTGAATGGCCAAGTGAAACCGTGCTTCAGCATTTAGTTGTTTTGTAATATCACCGTCTCTCAATGTGTCTTCAAAAGTTAAGTTTTTATGATTGGCTGTTTTTTTATTGTCTTATTGGCAAAGAGTTGTAATGTGAGCAACATATACTCAGCCTATACTCCTTAAAGTAAATAGTTTTTTTTTTTATTAATGCTAAGGGCTCCTATATATCACACTGCTGTGAGGAGATAGAAAAAAGGGTCAGCACAGGTAAAGCAGGGGACACACTACACAGCTTTCACAGTCGTGAAAGATTATGAAAAGACTTGGTGTTGGAGTTTTTATAATGTTTTTATAATGACTGAAAGACTACCCCACATTTAATGACTGTGCCTGATGATGGATCACAGACTACATGACTTTTCAAACCAACTCAACTGAACGCACCAAACTCAAGTGCAAAGTCGCAAGAGCAGCCAAGTCTACGAGAGCGACAGTTTCAAGGGTAAACACACATGAGCGACAAACGGCTTGCTGTTGCTGCTCTTTGTGCAGTTAATGTTTTGTCCCACCCTACTCTGACATTGTCTGTGTTTGCAGTTGGGTTTGTAATCAGTACATACTATCCGATTGCGCCCAGAGTTGGCTCAAAAATTCAAACACGCTTGATTGATTGCGACTGAGGTCGGGTCCGTTACCCTCCGCCGATTTGAGTCTTTGAGTCCCTCACACACTAACAGATTTCTGTGCCATTCAGCCATGATGACTGTCCCCAAATAGTGTTGACTGGTGTAGACTGTGGCCAACTGTAAATCGTGGATAAGATTGGGCAAACAATCTTGTATTGTGTCCCCAGCTTAAGCTGAGGATGGCTTTACTTCAGTGCAGTAAAGCCTGCACTGAAGCAAATGCTGAAGATAAGTCATCCAAGTAAACAAATATTCTATTTGGATATAAATAAGGCTGACATCTGCAGTCATAGACATAAGTAAACAAACCTTTATTGATGTAAATCATGTTTATATTCCATGGTAGCACTGTAACATAGTTCAGTTAATGTACAATACTAGTGGATGGAGAAAGAAGAACCCAACAAGCTTGAAGTGAAAACAAAGCCAAAGCCAAATGTGCTGTCCTTATCAAGGATGAGAGTTGCACAAGGTGAATCGAGGTGTTTGTCTGCGGCCCCTTATATTGTTTTTCCCAGTCTTTGATGTCATGTCTGTGTTCAGTGGGTCTGTAATTAGTTTTTTTTTTTTAAGCACGGCAATAGTGTACTACAGTGAACCAGCAACCATGCCAGGCTCTTCATTATGCAAAATGTGTTGTGTGTGCTAAAGCCTAATTGATTCTGAATGAAGCTTGCATTATTGATGAGCCAACACAAGTCTCTCACTAGCTCTTTCTCTTTTTGCCTCTATTCCGCTGTGACAAAGCAAGATTTTTTTTTCTGTCTCTGATATATTTATATTCATTGGCCTGGTTCACTGCCATTACCATCTGCATAAAGGGGCAGCGCAGCAAGAGCTGCATGAAGTGGTCTATTACAGATGAAGACAAGAGTAACTCTTGATGGCAAGTTAGCTGATCCAGTGACCTAAGGCAGACCTAACCCTTAGTGAGTAAACCTGTAATCCTCAACAACAAATCTGCTTTGCTGTAAGTCTCTTTATTTCCAGAGACCCTACTACAGCCACCACTTATGGATCGTAAATATCAAGGATGTTGTTGAGAGCAGGTCCACCCTATACTCATTTATCCACTAGTTTGTTTTGGTAAATATTATTTTACCATTTTAAGCCAAGATGAATTCATTATGTTTCATATATTCAATAACCACATAAAGGTTTGAAATAGATTTTAGCTTAAAAAGTTGCTTTCAACACAAAGTAGTTGTCGATTAATTTAGTAATTGTTTAATTGTTTAAGCTCTAATCAACACTGCTGTAGCATCTCATAGTTTCAAAATGGATACAAAAAGGGACGTGGTCTGTCACCATTTATTAATTCTATGCTATTGAAATGTCATACTGTTTTACCAGAGCTACATGGCGACCGCTTTATCCTCCACATGAGGGTCGCCAGTAGTTTGCATGACCCATTTGTGACAACTAGAGTAGATAAATCAAATTATTTAAGTAGTTTGAAGTGTTGTTAAAGTGTTTTCATGACTATTTTAAGGGGGAAATAAAGGTGTGAACAACAGTATGCCTTGCACAGCAGGGTGAGGGTGCATCCAGGAACCTGCCCTTTAACTGGAGAACCCTGGTTTATGGACTTGAATCCAAAACAATAAGTCACTGAACCTGCAGCCCGCAGTGCTGCTCTGTCTCAGATCGAGCTCCATGTAAGGGAGTAAACAAAGGGATCTTTCCCTATGGGGATCAATAAAGGATCACATTGTCACTATTACGCAGAGAGCTACACAGGCAATGGGACACCCAGTCCCTGTAATGGCAAAGTCATGTGTTACACTGGAATTCAATCTCCTGAACTGCCAGTGTGCAGCCTCTGTCAAGTTGTTCCACAGAGGAAACCATGTATATGTCGGCCTCAGATCACTGCACTGGTGGCTCACTCTGTCTTCCTCATGGTGTCAAATACTAAGTTTCTCTCTGGCTAATCCTGAGTCACCTCATTCTCCTCACTGCTCTTAAAATACCACAACTTCACTGAGGTAAGTCTACTGTAGCACAGTAGCACGGGGATAAGCCAGTGTGTGACGTAACTTTCACTGTCTTTCTCCAATCAGTTTAGTGTGTGTATTGTTACTCGGTGTTGGAAAGCATTGGCAATATTCCTTGGGTGTAACTTTTTATTTTACTTGAGCTTTCTTCACACTGGCAAGTGTGCAATTGCTCTCCTCATGTTTTTTTTTTTTTTTGGTTTTCATGCGATATACAAATATTTGATGAGGGATTGTAATAAGAGAATCAGTTTAGACTGCAGCATGACCTCAGCTGTGCTTGCTGAGGTTTTCTGAGCTCAAACACAAACGGTCAATAGCTTCAGCAAAATCCATTCAGCTGAAACTTTTGTTTATTTATCTGCTGCTGAACATCGCCATGTCTAATGTGCGACTGGATAATGAAATTGCTGCTGGTTTTGTCTAATAATCTGTCTATTTATTTTGAGTATGCTCTTAAATTAAACCCCTATAACCCCATATGCGGCATTCATTTCTAGTGGTTTCTTTAGTAAGGACACTGCAGACATCAATGTTGGCATAAAGACAATTTTTTTCACGTGAAATTCAGTACTGCAGTTATAGAAAAATCGACGAGCAGCTGTTTTCAGTAGCTGGTTCTCGATATTGTATGCCACCCCTCATGGCCACTGGAAGCTTCTGCTTGGAAAACAGAGCTCAGCTCAGTTTGGCTCTTTGCTGTTGCTGCTGGACAATTCTGATTGGTTGATTGCTTGCTGCTGGGCCAGGCCATGTTTCTGTATCTCTCTCAGCTTTGTGATGTCCATTCCATCACTCACTATCCCCCTCATTGCCACAGGGACTCCTTGCTGACTCCCATGTGAGCATTCAGCCTCATCTTGCCAGTTATCAGTGGACACTGCAGTGCTGGAGGGGATTGGATGCGGATGTGACTGCTGAATATCAGCCAATACTACTCTCTCTCTCTCTCTCTCTCTCTCTCTCTCTCTCTCTCTCTCTCTCTCTCTCTCTCTCTCTCTCTCGCTCGCTCGCTCGCTCGCTCTCTTCAATTCCTCAAACAATTCTGCAAACCCACACCCACGAAACTCTGCAAAGGACCCTACCTGTTACTGCAGTTATCTCCAACTCAAGTCTGGATTCAAGACTAGACCTGTTAACATACTGAATGTCCCGTGATGAAACTCATCATCCATGTTTAAACATCTCATACCGTCACTCAGAATGAAACCGCTTTATTCATAGTTGTACAGTTTATATAGAACATAGCAACAGTTACTCACCTCAGTGCTATAGGCTTTAACAATAAAACAAATCCATGTGGCCGACAAGACTTCATGTGTAAAATGAATGTGTAAAAAAAAAAATAATAATCCTGTAGCCAATCCTGACATGTTGAGTTAATTTTTGCCTTTGCTGGGAGTCACTGAGGGCAGGCAATCCTTACTTTTAATGTTGTGTGTAAAAGTTTTTATCTAGAAATATCTTCAGAGGGTTTTGATGCATGACTCATCCTAAGTGTTTTATCTGTGCACACCCCCACCCCATCAGTTAAGCTAATCAAATAGATTAGATTATCTGATGATCTATTGTTTCTATTGAACTGAGAAAAGCTCCAGGGCCCAAAGTCTCAGCAATTTATTTTACGCGTATGTCAACCGAAAAAATATAATTTCATGGTAATTAAGGATTATGAGAAAATTGATGTGACAGTTTCAGTTCAGAGTTTCTGATATACACATATATGAGTATAGGACGTGGCTGCATGCACTTTTGTCCTCATTATATCTGCTGTTTTTTGTGATATGAAAATCAATCTTTTGTTTATCACAGATCACCACCTGTTGCCTTCTGTATTTGGTCCCATGGTTAGTTTCATAAATAAGCAACTTTGTGTTCTGTAGAAAAATATCTAAAACACCAAATTTGCTCTCCTCTGATGGCTCGGAGCAAAAAGAAACACCCTGTATATTTTACATTCTGCTAATGAGAGGGATTTTAAAACTCTCTGCCATCTTATCTTAAGTAACTTAACAGATATAATTGTTCTTTATTGAAACTATTCTAATGTCTTCTCTGTTTCTCTCTCTGTCTTTAGGGAAATGAAGCTAGTTACCCCCTGGAGATGTGTACGCATTGTAAGTATTCATTCACGTGTGCTCACTTTAGATGGAGAGCTCTCTTCTGTTCAAGGATTAACAGCTTTGTATCTTTTTTTCTGGCCTGAATTATTATTGCATGGTTCTGACACACTTCATGTGTGAGGTGATGCCTCTGGTATTTTTATGGATGTTAATGTTTTGTATCATAAAGTTTGTCCAGTTGTGTGATGTTCAGAAGTGTTTCAGGAAGTGATGTCACCTCTAAATCAAACTCTAGTCAGGCATGTTTACAAGATGTCTACCTGGTGAGCTCCTGAGCTTTGAGGAGGAGGAGGAGGAATTGAGGATATGACTCACATTTCTTCTTTGTCCACCTCCTTCACCTTACCTACCTTGTGATGCATTATTCACAGACTTCACGCATTGTTTAAAAAGAAGCCACGGTTTGTAGATTTCAGTCTGGCACACTTTTACCAGCACGTTATTATGAACCAGGTTAAAAATGGTTCCAGTGCTGCATGTGTTTTAATGAGCAGTGAGACTACGACAGGTCCCACTGTAGTGTAGGTATACTTCAGGGGCAGTGTCACTGCTGAGGATGACCTCATCATTCTGACAGGGCTACAGAGCTATTAGCCTTTGGGATTTTTATTGCACTGTTGAAAAAGTGTCCAAACTAAATTATAACAGTCATAAAGGGATAGCAGGGCTCTAGAGTGCCATCATATTTTTTTTTTTGAGTGATTGCACTGGTGGTCTGAAATTTCATGCTGTTTTAAATGTGTGCATTTTTTTTTTATGTGACTGGGGTATTTTAGTGGGCTGGGCTCGACACGCTCGAGTGCAGCACTTAACTAGCACAACACACTAATGCATCAAAGGTATAAGCACAGAACCAAGGTAAAATGAAATTGAAGCAAGCAAACCTTTCTGAGTGTTTTCAACAGCCTGGCAGTGAATCTACAGCCACTTTAGAGGACAGTGTGTCCACATAAAAAAAAAAAAAAACTGCAACTACAAGATGGGAGCCTGACGCTAACATTACTCTCACTGCTCACTAAACATTTCAGATAAGTCAGCAGATATCACTTTGAGAGTTTCCTTACACCCCTCTTCATTGGTAAACCCAGACACAGCACAGTATTAACCCTGCACCTTATGGCCGCACTTTTCTATTATACAGTTCTAGCACGGCTCGACTCAACTCTACTTGTTATTTTTTGCTTTTTCAGTAGGGTTAGTACCTTGTACCTGGTGCTTTTTTTTGGTACCTGTTTTGGCGAGGTTCCAAGTTCAGGTCAGAGTGAGTCAGACTGAAAACATACAGTATATACATACAGTAGTAATTCAACTCTTAATTGCATTATATGAACACCATATTTTTTGGTAATGACATGTAAACACACAAATCTGATAAACAGATTTTAATCACTTAACAAATGACTGTGTACAATCTGTGTTAGGCTGTCTAACGTAGATAAAGTAGTGGCCATATTCTGGTGATAGAGCACACTTGAGCTGACAGATATTTTATTTGGTGAACCTTTAGTTAAGTGGCTAAAGTTAGTAGTTTTTCCTCACGTCTCCACTTGCAGCCATGTTTTTTTCTGAGCTTTTGATGAACAGTGTGGACACAGAGCACTTTCAAACTCTGTAAGCTGACTGTAAATCTGCATGCTGACGATACATAGGTAACCCCATTTAAGTATACCCAAACTGTCCCTTTATTGGCCGACATTTGCTTTTTATAGACAGAAGATACTGGACTGTGGGCGGGGGGTTGGGCCTTCCAGCTATTCCTCCCCCATGATTATGACTCAATGGGAAGGGTAGGTGGATTTAGCTGATCCATGATCCTGATCTGAACCCATCAAGGACCTCTGCATTCAATCTGGGCTATATAGCTTTTCTTCATTATCTCTTCCTTTTTCTCTGTCCTTTCTGTGTAGCAAGTGTAAGAATAGATATTAAATAATGTTCACTTGCCATGAATACAGGAATTACTTTGATTCTCAAATGTATTGTCTTAAATGAGTTTTCTATACACACACACACACACTTCTTTTTGCCTTCCTCCTTACTTTCTGTTCTCTTTTGTCTGTATTTGGCTTTCTCCTCTGTCTCTCACACCCTCCACTGACAGAGCAGCTGTTCAGCTCATCAACTGCTCAGACAGGCATTGGTTTTGAAGAAATTAGCTCTGGCTCGATGGTAGACGTGCCCTGTGCTGCACCTCCACATAACTGCCCTAAATCAAATGTGAACAAAGTTTAAGACCCACTCACCAGCCCATGCCATTTTTAGTATGTTGACATCTATTAGATTAACTAGAGGATTAACTGATACTGGCTTTATCAAACTCACATCTGGCAAATATATAAAAGCCCACTCTCTTCACACACACACGCACACACTCTTCACTCCATTGCAGGACTGTCTGCAGCCGCCTAAAATAAACAGAGGGCGGCTTGCTGGAGTTCCTTGTTGCTAGGGGTTTCCCTGATTTGGGAATTGGAGAGCCTCCGTAGGTGGGGGTGTTGGGGTGTGTCGGGGGTTTTCTGATGATGGCACAGCTATAAATATATGGGGAGCATCAATGTGCTGGATGCCTTGTGTTGCCCTTGGTATGGTCCATGCAGGCGAGCAGTACATTATCGAACAGCAGCCAGAGCAATCAGCGCTTTTGTCCCGCTTTTTATTTTTATGTAGAACACACACCTACTGTGTGGCCTCCTCTTACTCATGGCCTGGATGAGATAAGACTAGGTGTGACAGATAATAAGGTGTGTGTGTATTCATGCCCCTTTTCTTTATACCCAGAAACAATATGCTTTCCAAATCCACAGCTTGATCAGTGTTCTGCAAACCTCCAAAATGACAACGTCCTGAAATATTTCATTTTGTCCACAAACTAGAAATACTCCGTTTACTGTCATAGCGAGGAGCAAAGCAATTGGAACATAGTCAAGAGGCTTAAGTCAGAAGCAATTCATTAGTCAATAAACAATAGATTAATCAGTTAACTGTTGCATTACACTAGAAACTAAGTTAGTTGTCGGCGAGCTTTCAAGACATCAAGTGCTCATAAATGTATTCATGATCTCATCTTTCAATTAAGGGACTATTTATACATTTTTGTCTCTAACAAAGTGTTTTCTCCCGTTTCCTTGACAACCCTACACCATATTGCTTTGTAAAACCCATTATCCTAATGGGGGTAGTGTTGTGTATCAGACCCATGTAATTACTGAGCTGTGCATGTATCCTCCTCATGTTTACCCCCCCTCACACCTTATCTTGTGTATTTTTGGTGCTATACACAGCAGACTGTTATTATCGGTAACATTCCAACACATTTTCTGATCTCATACCCCACCCTCTCTCACCCCCACCTCCCCTCTTGCCTCAGTTCAGGTTAGCTTGGAGTCATGTGTCTCCATTAATGTGCAGAAAAAAAAGAGGACACATTCATTAATGACATTTTGGGAACATTGTGTTCTATAATTAAACAAAAATGGGGAGGAAAGTCCCGCTGCACTCACCAGATTTTCTATTCCCTCACAGCTGTGCTTCTCTTTAGTGGTTAGTTCGAGCCACCTGACTTTTAACTGTGTTACTGGTAGCTGATAATATCACATTGAGTGTGCGGTCAGAAATGCTGCCAAAAATTAGGTCAGCGTTTGACTCTCTCTTACACTCACACAAACAACCAGAAAGTGCATATGCCCCGATACACCCCCTCAATCCGCTCATACTTTGGCGGATACTAACGGCGAATACTAACGGTCCAGTCAGTTGCCTAGTAACACAGATGCAGGTGCATTTATGAAAGCGTGTATCTGTTGTGATCTGCAATGGAGGAGTATATGAGATTATCATAATGATCTCACAGTTACATTGGGTCTCCCTCAGAGCTGCTTATTAGCATATTAGCAGTGTGAGGAGCCTCTGTGTGCCTGTGCAGTTCTCTCGGGAAAACACTGACTTTCACACCGGAACAGTTCTGTATATTTGTGCCCTGAGTAATCTAATTAATGAAGAATTATATGAATAACGTGGCACTTAATTATTAAGTTAATGTAACGGAAACTATGTTGTAAAAACCCATTTTCTGAACCATATAGCATCCTGTAGAAAATCTGTTCTACAATATTATGCTATTGTAGGATTATAGGTGTAACGAACCAACTGCACCGTTATGTAAAACAGGACTCTTGTACCTTTTAATCATATTCTAACCAGGGGTATCAGTTTTTAGCATCACCAATATCATTGCAGCTGTCGCTGATGCCAAAGACTGAAACACACAGGTTATGGCACCAGGGTTAGTTACTGCATTCAGCTTCTTCTGCATCTGTTTCTGTAATTATACAGGTGTTGAGGACACCTCGTCTCTGTGGCTCATTTCATGGACACAGCTGTGCAATACCGTGAACGTAGCAGCTTCTGTGTTGGACACTGTATCTGTAATTGCACATTTTGAAGTCTGGCGACTGTAGTGGCAGTCAACGTTTGTAAATCTTGTGATCAGGGGATTTAGGGGACACTCTATTTGCTGCACTCACTGCAGTCAATGGCAATGATTTTGCACCTACTTGGAGGATGACTGTGTGTGATATCTACAGGAAGTTTACGAGGGAGTCGGACATGCATTCATACCCATAAAATTTCTATCTGTGCCACAGATGACCTTGATCTAATAAATATAGCTTCAGTATTAGGGCACTTACTGCAAGTATGGTTGCAACGATGCCCTGCTTATAGCTGAGCTGGTGTCATCTGCTGTGAGCAGGAAACAGGAGGCTGCTGATAAGGAAGTGTCTTGTGTCACAGGACAGCCGTGTGCTTGGCTCTCGTAACTCACACCTAGTGGACACAGAAACCCTGTGGTACATCAGATTTTGAGCATTTGTGTGTGTGTGTGTTTGTATCAGGAACATAAAAACAAGGCAGCAACACCTCCAATAGAAATAAATGTGTTTGTGTAAAATTCATGGAACTGAGATTCAGCGGGACAAACATGGTTTTGTTTCATGTTTGAGAACACGTTTATCGATCTGCAGGACACTCTGGCTTTCGCAGTGCTCAAGCAGCACACAGGCACAGTTGTGAATGCAAATAAGACGGCAATCAATCAACGATGAACCAGGAGCTTAACAAGCTTTCAGGTTTTTTATTCAAAACATCTGTGTACACACTTCCTGAAGGAGATGTCTTCAAATGTCCAACAGTCAATTTCACAATTGATTAATCAGACGGGTTAATCAATCAATTAAGTTAGTTGTTTGGTCCACTAAACGTCAGAAAAAGTGTTGATCGTTTGTCTCCCAAACCTCAAAATGATGATTAATGTAATTATTTAAAATACAATTAATCGATTATCAAAATTGCTAAATTACAAACTATTTAGCAATCGATAATATAAGACTGAAACTAATATCAGTAAATATTGTCGTGGTTAGCCATTTTAGCTTTAGCTAAATTTAAATTTTAACAAAAAGATTTATTAATTTCCTATTAATACAACTGCTTCCCTTTTGAATGATTTCAGAGAGTGTGATTGGCATCTGGGCTGTATATTTGGAACTGTGACAGATTCATAGTTCGAACAGATACCCAAATTACAGATAAAAAGTGGTCGCCCTAGTGTCAACTGTCCACCAGACAGTCTTGTCATTCCTCACCTCCTCCTCCTCCACTCTGATTAGCTGATGTAGCTCAGCCTGTCCCAATGTTAAAACACAACGCATAACCCACACCCAATCTCTCCCTCCCTTCCTTTGCATCATACGATAAGTAAAACAATGGGTTACTAATTGAAACTCAGTGTAGAATCATATTTCTTTGAGAAATGCAGTGGAAAAGATCAGCACACCTTACAGCTCACTCACATTTAAAGATTTGGTTTTTATTATTGCTAGTACAATACTCGTTAGAAATAAAGACACACATGTGAATTGCACACACTTGTTGGTCAGGTACAACACTAATCATTTTGAATGGTGTGTGAAATGATTTGGTTTTGAACAAGGTTTTGTTTTCTCTTCATAATATTCATAATTTTCATATTAAAACCAAAATTTACTGGTTTTCTTTAACTTTCACTCAAGAGCGAAAACCTGCCATTTATCGTGATAATTATCAACCTAAACTAATAATCTTTTTTAGCCTTATTGTCCAGTCTTAGTGTGAGTATAACTGATAAACTAGTGATGAGTCTGCACTCAAGAGCAACATTATTCCTAAATATATTAACAACCCCCAGTAGTGTTTTGAGAGTGCTGTTTATATTCAGTATCAGATACAGGTGACTCGAGGCCACAGCATACGATCTGCATTACTTGCGTTTTTGGCCTTAGGTCAAGAATCCATCCAGCTATAACACAAATGTCTTACAAGAGAGAAAGATGATGTGATGACCTTTTATTGAAATAGTCATATTTCCAGTGTGACATCATAATGTTCTGCAAAAACACTTGATCCACTATTACCTAACACCCAATAAAGGAACAAAAGGGGAGATTGTGACTAGACTCGATGGATTACAACCATGAGGTGGTAAATCTAGGATTTTTCCAGTGACCAGAGAGTTCAGTGTATAATAAATCTATGATGACATCTCCTTGAACCTCACCTGAGGTTTCTTAGCCTCATAAATACGTCACCCTACCTCATTGTTCCTCTGTCCCTCTGTTTGCTACGTGTTCAGATTAATAGATAGAGATGATGTCATTTAGGATCCCAGGCTACTGTTGTAGTTTGTGGTTGGCCGCCCGTATCATGTGACCCTCTGTGAATGAGCTTATATAGTAATTAACAACTGGCTTTGTTATTGCTTCTCGATAACTCCTTGCCATTGCTCAGTATAGTGGGTTAGAGAGTTGAGGCTGTTTCTCATGGCAGGGGAACAGAAGGAAGCACCAGTAGGCAACAAAGGCTGTGAGTTTGCAATAACTGTCTCCTTGTATTTGTGTCTCTTTGTGCTTTTTCCTCTGTTCCTTTCTCTCCCAATGACTCTCATTTCATTTTTTTCCCCCTATTTTAAGTTCTCTGCAGTAGTAATATCTGTACTCCTTTCAGGTCACAGAGTAGAACATAATGTGCTGTGGTTTCTGTGGGTCTTGGAGCGCTTGGCTCAATAATGTGCAGCCTGGAATTGGTGTCCTTGACCTAGTTGCAAGTGGTGGCTGCTAGAATGTATGACTATATTTCATGCAGGTGTTAGCAAGGGTATTTTATATTTTGCATGAATTTTTGCTGGCTCGGTGTACACGAGAACATACAAGTGCACTGTGGCTCATTTCTCTTTCACTTTGAACTATTCCATTTTCTTTTTTCTTAGTGAAGAGAGGCCGTCACCCTGAGTCTGATACCTGTGATCTTTATCATTTGTGTGATAACCCAAGAGCACCAGCTGAATATCTGCAAAGAAAATGTCAACGTCTCATTAAGATTTTCTCTCTTTTTTTTGTCTCTTTGTCCAGTCGATGCTGATGAGATTAAGAGGCTAGGGAAGAGGTTTAAGAAACTCGACCTAGATAACTCTGGCTCGCTCAGCGTGGAGGAGTTCATGTCCCTGCCGGAACTGCAACAGAACCCCCTGGTGCAAAGGGTTATCGACATATTTGACACAGACGGGAATGGAGAGGTGGACTTTAAAGGTATGCAATAAACTCTGATCTGCTGGTGTGGGGAAGCACTGTAACCTAATTGTACTGCCGTATTCTTATACATTTATTATGGCATCGGCTGACTAACATGGACGGTTTACTATTTGAAGTCCATGTTGTTGGTATTTGGCGTCAAGGCTCCCAGCGACGCAACTCCTTAAAACATACACTAAGCTTAATACATCCCTTAATAAAGAGGAACAGCTGCATCAGATGCATACTTCAGTAAAGAGCTAAGTGCAGTGTAGCTTTTCAAGTGACTACGAAGTGAAGAGGTCGTGTAAAATTACCTTCTATGATGGGCCTGTATGAGCTTTCGCCAACACCCACACACAAACATGAAATGACAACAGCAAGGAGGAAATGTGTCTGAACCAGTTTTTCTCAAAATGTATGTAAATCAGAAATGAAAGCATGTAAAGGAACCTTTCTCCATCACTAACACCACTGCAACATAAAAGTTGATCTTCATACTGGATTCATGTGTCTGTGCTGTCTGTGTTTTGCTTCTACCAGCTAACTAGAGTTCCATTAGCGTTCAGTGTGCAATAAACACACAGCATTTGAGTTAAGAAGCAATCCATGTGACTTGATGCTTCCATATACACATCCACAATAAATTCCATTATATCAAGATGACACCGATGATTTTTCTCCTTCCCCAGAGTTCATCGAGGGAGTCTCACAGTTCAGCGTCAAGGGCGACAAGGAACAGAAGCTTCGGTGTAAGTAAAGCTGCTCCTCCATGGATACCACATGTGGTTCAGGGTCTTCTATTGCTGTCTCTGTAGTTAAACCTGGCATGACCCTGCATCCTAGTCCTGCATCAACAAACAGTACTAGCCTGAAAGTTGGACACCACCGGTTTTTACTGCCTTTTGAATTAACGCTTAATGCTCGGGGCCAGTGTGTGTGTGGAATGCAAATAAGTGTGTTTATCGAGGGATTATTGAGTGAACGGTGGTGAAAAGGAGGACAAAGTTACAAGACGGGTAAAGACTTTGACCAGAGATGAGTCAAAGACCGGTTCTCGTGACATTTGATGCCCTGTGGATGTCTCTGTTTTTAACTGATTTCACTCTGCCTCCGTTTCTGTTCCCTTGTTTCTGCCACACCGCTGCACCACAGTCGCCTTCAGGATCTACGACATGGACAAGGACGGCTACATCTCCAACGGCGAGCTCTTCCAGGTGCTGAAGATGATGGTGGGCAACAACCTGAAGGACACACAGCTCCAGCAGATCGTGGACAAGACCATAATCAACGCAGACAGGGATGGAGACGGCAGGATATCCTTCGAAGAATTCTGTGCTGTGAGTGGAAGCCCCCCCACCCCCACACTCCCTTGGTGTTTTCTGCTGATGCAGACTGTTGTGCTGCAGGCAAATGTCAAAGGGGCAAAAGAAAAGCCTCGAAAAACAGCTTTTTCTCCTCCGGCTTGACAGCAGTGGGTTTAAATTTCAAGCTTACTGTGGAAATATGCCGTCAAGGGCTCTAAATATTGCCCGATGATTTCTCACTACATGATGTGATGGGGCTGTGAAAATGCTGGCTGTGACATTATTCTTATAATCCTGGGTTGGTCGTGTGAGAAGGTTGTGTAATAATATACGATGGTATGAAGGTTATGAGAGAAAATTAATTTAGTTGAGAAGATGAGTTTTCAGTCTGCAGAGGGAGAGAGAGAGGGAGAGAGACTGTTACTATAGTGAGATGAACATTGAACACTTTATTAAACTGAGGTCAACACATGAAGCAAACCTCTAAAAATGCTCATATAAAGCTGCTTCACACACGGAAGAGAAGTAATCATAACTTATAATCTACCAGAGATAAGCAGCAAGGTTCAAGAAGGCAGAGGCAAAATAAAGATGCAGATTATTTCAATATCTCCTCATTTTAAACCCTTCCTTTGCACTATGACTGTTCACCAGTCTGAACTCAAACCTCTTCCTGTTTGTTTTACATGAAAGCAATCTAAATACATTCCTGATGGCAGCAGCAGAAAGTCCTCATACAGGACACGTGTGGGGTCACTGATCATTTTCATGCCTTTTTAAGGACTTGGTTCAAAATGAAGCTGCTCCAGTGATCTTTGTTTTTAAATCTGCTGTTTAAAGCCACAGTCAAACAAACGGCTGGGATACCAACGCTATCACAGTTTTGATTCATAGAGCACTTTTAAAGATTTTGAAAGACGCAGTACAGTTTGAAATCCCGACCTTATACATTACACTATACAGTTTGTGAAAGTCTCTTTCAGATCTATCTGTGAAATAATGATCACCCACACCCTGACATCCTCTTGTCAGACCCCAGTGGCTCCTGCTTTACTTGGAGATATTTTCTGAAAGGAAAAGCACCACTTTCAACTCTGACAGACAGAAGGAGCACATGTGACAGCTGTGTCTCCGGAGCCTTGAACTAAAAAAGACGGAGTGTATTTTCAGGATGGCACGGGGAGAGTATTACATCGTCCCCGTCCCGCCCCCCCCCCCTTTTTTTTCTAAAATAAAGCAGCAACTTCCCAAGCACTAAATGGCTCAAGGAGGAGACAATGTGACATGATTTGTGTCTCGCTTGAAACGAAAACGGCAACAAAGAGTGTTTAAAAATAAGCGATGTAAAAATAGGTCTTATCTAAAGACTGTAGTGATGCGCGGGCCGACACACTCTCGGGTGGACTTTAAAGAAAATGCAGCGAGTTCAGGTGGGATAAACTATGAACAACTCACTGTCTGTACAGTTTCATTTGTTGATAGTTTTCCTCTCTCACTCACACCTATGTTTTTACCTTTTCCTAAAGACGTGTCTGTAGCTTTTGTCTGGATACTCCACCTGCACCAAATATCTTTCTGGAAGGATCCTGGCTCTATATGTCCTCTCCTCTCCATGCATATAAGAACAGGCTAAATCCTGTCACTGTAGACTCTGTTTTTATTGCACATTGCAGCGAAACACAAGGCGTAGACAAAAATGCAGTCTGTAAGCGAGGGCTTTTCTGTTCAAGGTGAAGACGTTTGTTTGTTTCTATTTATTTAACCTCTTCCTACACCTGTGGCCAGGATGTGGAAAGAGCAATATCGGCACCGAGGACAGCACCTCCTGATATTTGTAGCTCTATAATAAGATAAATAAAACCAAAATACACCAATGGAAGATTGCTAAATTTGGGAAGTAATTAACATATACTTTTGAGGGTTGGGTTCAGCTTGTATAACAGGCCGACAGGTGCGGGTCATAAAGTCAGAGTTTTTACACGGGCAGCATGTTGTTGTATATCAAAGGGGAACTTGGGGAACTGATTTTACACCTACGATCGGTTCGTTTGTTATTTAACAACTGAGCTTTCCAGCTTGTAAAAGTTGTTGTATAATGTTTTCTGTGAAATAATAAAACTATTATTTCGACACACACTCTACAAGTCTCGAAATGATGACGTCCTCATGTTTGGCCCACAAATAAAAGCTATTCTGTCAAAGAAGAGCAAAGACACTTTGTTTACATTTGATAACTCTAAAAGTGAACTGTAAATAGTACCATAACCCACCTTTGTTTGCAGAGCTTCACCCAGAGCTTCAATGCTTTGTTAGCACACAATTATGTCTTAGGCATTTTTCTTTACACAAGCCATCTCTGCATCTCTAGATTGCCTGAGTAATGATTGTTTTTCCTGTCTTTCTCTGCTCCAGGTGGTCGGAGGTCTCGATATACACAAAAAGATGGTGGTGGACGTGTGAGCGCGCCTTTGCTCGCTGAACCCCCGCCGCTCCTCCTTCCTCCTCGACACTCGCTTTCTCCAAGATCTGCTAAAGACGTCCGGCAAAATGCTCTCTGTGTAACTCAATGGAAGTATTCTCTCAATCTCTCTCTCTCACTCATTGCTCTCTTTCTTTCTGTGAAGCCACTTTTTTTCCTTTCAAAAAAACCACAGGCCTCGTGAAGCCAACTTTGAAGTGTTATTGAATTGTAAAATCCCCTCCGTGAACCCGGTCATAGCACTTTAAGAGACTGAAGGACATCAAAAGCATCTCCAACTTTGGATGGGAGGGAAGGGGCTCAGTGAGGAGGCTGGTTGGCTTGTCCATATGACATCATTTCTTTCTTTCTTTCTTTCTCTCTCTTTTTCTTTTTGTTATTTGTTATTTTTGATATTTATTTTTGTTCTTGTCTTTTATAAAGAAGAAAAAAAAAAATACAAGTATATCTACGGTTGTGTCGTGAGGAGGTGTATAGTATATTAACACTTGACTTACAGTGCAACTAGAAAGTAGGGTATGAAGTGCCAACCAGAACATATCCAGTAACCAGTCCAAGTTATTACCCATCATCACAGCTGTTGTCCTGCAGGACAAAAGTGACTCGCAAACACTCCCCTCGAACCCACGAGTCATGTCGGATTGCAAAATTACATTTCAGAGCTGTTACGGTTAGTAAAAATTCCAGTCACTCTTAGCAAAACAGTCCATATGTTATTTTTTATTTTGTAATAGTTTTATTTATACTTAAACATGTGTTTATATTGTTGGAGATGATCCTAGTTTCCTGTCATGAGAGATAAAACAAATGCCAACAACATATCTTTCCAAAAAATGATGACAAAGTCGTGGTTCACTCTGGACAAAGTATTTTTTTTTTTTGCATTGAACTGTGACACAATCTCAATTCCTAGGCTCAATTTCGGACGGCGGCTGGACAGACGGACTAAGCTAAGAACTGACAGTAGACGTGTGAGATTTTACACTGTTTGTGCGAGTATATAGCAATTTAAGAGACTTTATCTGCTGGCAGCGTTTTTGTTCATCAATATGTGTATATTAGGTAAAAATCAACGTGCTCATCATGTTTTAACAGCAAGAGGAGAAAGGCGCCTCCGCCCTTAGCGCAACATGAGCCCTTCTGAATATTTACCCGGTACGGCACAGGATGGGTCAGTTTTCTTGTACGCAACACAAACACTTCAATCTCATCATGTTGGCATGATGATCGGGTGTGCACCTCCGATAGACTGTTCAATGTAGTTACTCCTTTTTTCCTCTTTTTTTTTTTTTTTAAACATGTACATTTCAAAAGTTGGCTTCTGCTCCCACTTTGTCACAATCACCTCGTGTTCTCCTCCTTCCACCCACTAACACAAACAGGGAGAAAAACTTAATAATTCAACCAGACGTTTTATTTCGTAAGGGAATAACACTTCCTCCTATGAGCGGCATCAGGAATAGCTTATTTGTTTAGCTGTGGAGGCTCGACTGCTGGTTTGAACAGGAGTTTTCAGTCAGATGTGAATCTGGAGCGCTCAGTTGTCCCTGATCCCAAAGCTCCGCACGGCTTGGGCCTCCCTGTGCTTGCATGACATGGAAATATATTTTTTTGTTGTGCATGTAGATCAATTATTTGAAATAATCCTCTTGTTTACACATGGATGGTGATGTTAATATATTTAAGAATTTAATGGTATACAATATGGATGTTGCCAAACTTTGGTACATGTACACATATTCTATGAGAGGTAATCCAAATGAACTGAACTACATGTAACTTTTTTGTATTTTTGCCCGGATCAGCGAGATGCTTCTATTCCAGTGAAGGTTGCAATCTGATCCCGTCTCAAACTGCCACACACTGTACTCAGCTTAAAGGGGAAATTTTAGGTTTTTTGGTTTTTTTTCTTTTCTTTTGTATATAAGTATTTGTTAAATGCAGTTCTGGCTCTCTGTTCTCTGTATAGTTCAGATCGCGCTTTAGTTTAAGTGCAATTTTTTCCTTCTTTTTTTTCTGATGGACTTGGGTTTTTTTTAGTTTGTGTGGGGATATCTGAAAATGTACGTTTGAGAACTTTTTTTTTTTCTCCTTTTTCTGCATGCTGCAACTTATGCTGTGGGACTGTTGGAAACTTGATACTGTAAGAAAATTAAATAAAATTTAAATAAACTTTGAAATGTTAAAAGTAATGGGTAATGTTCAGTCATTGTCCTCCGTGATGTTATCGACTCCAATTACATTAACCTGTAACATTATTTTTCATTGTCATGAGGCAGCTGGTCTTGATTAGTTCCCGTTCCAAACCTTTGTTATAAATAGCAGATCCACAATGGCCAGCCACTTTATTAGGTACACCAGTTGAACTGCAAATGTCTTCATCACATAGCAGATGGGCTACAGCAGTGGACGCTCACATTGGACACTTCCGTACCTTATAAAGCAGCCAGTTAATGTAAATACAGTCTCATTTTCCATCCCACTTTTTCTCGTGTTGCTATTCAGGACACACATAGACTTGTGGAACTCCATCCTGAGCAGATTTTGTTTTATTTACACAAATTCACCAAATACTTGCATTCTGTTCATGGTTTTGTCATAGCACTTTGCATTAACAGTCTGCTGATCAACACGGATCAAAATGGTTATCCCACCAGCCACTGGAGGAAGGGATAAATACGAATACAGCAGCCAGTCAGACTTCAGAATCTCTCAGCAGCCCTGCTCGCCACCACTCTGATGTTGCCATAGACCTTTGAAGGTGGACTTCCTGTAAGGGCAAAAGCATTTGAAGGTCACAACAAATTGATTCAATCAGAGTTTCAAATATCACAACCGTGATTCACTATTTAAAGTCTTACCCAAGATTAAGTTACAAATTGCTGTCCGTGCCATCTTGATATTCTGGAAAGACCCCAATATGTGAACTTTTCTGTTGAGAGACATTAAAAATATGTTAATTAGAGAAATCAGGCTGCAGGTAAACAACACTGATTACGAGTACAACTCCAGCGTGGGGTCGAGAGAGGGACAAACGCACAGTAAAGTTAAATCAAACTAAAAAAAACTATCATTTTGTTGTGTGATGCCCAAAAGAGTGCATGACGAGGGCAAAAACAAAATTATAATTTTTCTGGTTCTTCTAACCGAAACTGCAGTGAGACTCGAATAAAAAAGTGATTTGAGTTTTATTGAATTTTATTTAGGATGCTTACGTGTCTGCAAGTACAATACGAGTCTTTGTGACATTTTCAATTGTGAATTTCGTTTTCCCTCCCTTCCCTGCGATTCTTCCAATGGCTCTGGATAAATGGTCTCCCTTCAGAGGTTTCACTACCAGGAGAGAATACACAAGACAATAATTACACACCAGGGGATTTACTTAATTTAGCAAATGTTTTTCAAAACAGACAGAAGGCACCATGTTGCGGCCGTCTTACCGTCAGTGACATCGAAGCTTTCCAAGAAAAGCTCGTCTAACCTGATAAGAGCAAGGGCATCCTGGGAAGATAGAGTGTGATGTCACATATCAGGCACATTCCTGAAACATCCATAATCAAGACACTTCTACCCACTGCCATAGTAATATTCTTAAATAACAGATATATTACTGTATGACTGCTTATCTTAGATCCACATTATTTATTTTAACATGAAAACCAATCATTAGAGTACTTACTTCAACCTCAAATCCTAAAACAAATGCTTTAACAAAATCTGCTGCTTTTGTGAGAGCGCTGATGTCCTCTGTTTCTTTGCATGTCTGAAAGAAGGAAGACATATTGTATAAATCATGGACACAACAATCAATAACAAAGGAAGACATGTTGTTGTAATATCCCCAACCCTTAAAGAGCCTGAAATAACTTACTTTGAGTTCAACGTTTCTAGTTTTGAGGTTGAATCTGACTTGAAGCTGAAGTTTCTCTACGATGGGAGTGAAAATCTTCATCCAGTTATCCTTCAGTGGAGTGTATCTGTGAGCTGGGACAGGGATTTTATGCAGCTGGTCTGGTCCCTGAAACACACACAAGACTATTAAACTGTGTGAAAACACTACTTTACAAAACCTTGTCCTATATCACAAAATGTACAGAATTTAATTAGTTAGTGTTTAACCAAGCTTAAAAGCAGGGCTACAAGTTTTAAGGTTACAACATTTAAATGATTAATTAATGTGAATTAAGTGTATAAAACATCAGAAAAAGGTTCCAGCTCTACTTGAATGTTGTGAAAAGTACAGTAATAGTGTGGATAATGAGTAAAAACATCAGCAACACATGATCATGAGCAAATAAAAAAACAAAACAAAAACACTTAAAAGTTTCTACATTATTGTACTGCTGGAGACAAAAATAAAAACTTAAGTACAGCTGTGTTTTTATGACCACGTTTACACGCTGATTCAGCTTCCCACAGGCAACCCAAAACAATTAACTGGAGTAACAGGTTGATCGGCTACTAGTAATGCATACAGTAATAGATTTATGTGATTTATGTTCTATCTGCCACCTTTGTGTTTAAGTGAGTTTGATGAAGAAATCACTGGGGCTGACACTAGTTGTGTGCATACTCTTACACACAATGCTTTCTACTGTTTTGAATATTTGATATACACTAAAACAAAATTAAAACAAAAAAAAACATGACAACACTAAACTGGTATACATTTACAACAATCTACACAAGCAGAACCACTTTGTGCATGTCACTTTAACTGACTAATCAGTTTGGGGTTCCAGTAAACAGAATTCCTGTTGACATAACATGGCTTAAGAGGAAGAGTGGTTGCGAGATCTCAACAATTAATAATGATGAGTTAAAGTGCTTAAAGAGACAACAGCAGTTTCTACACAAACAGTATAAAAACAACACAAAGAGTAAAGTGTTTACCCGTAATCTGTCGCCTGAAATCGGTGGAAACTGCGGCCGCTTGACGGCCACAGGCTCGTCTGTGTCCATGCCCACTCCATCTTGTTCACGTTTTCGTTTCTGTGTCTTTTTGGACTTCACTTTAGTGAAAGAATCGGTGTCATCTTTACTCTCCGCAGCAGCGGCGGCTTTAGAATCGGTATTTTTGTCAGCGTCCATCGCAAACTGAGACCAGAGACCAAATTAAATCAAATTACGGGGACAAAAGTTGGACAGAAGGACGACACGACTACACGAGGGATATCCTCGTGCGACGGAAAGGACCCAAAGTGCCACATCACTGGTGCCTGTAGAGGAAAAATAATAATATGTGTGTTTTAATTGACAAAAAGAATATCTCAATGGGTTACTAGAGTTGAGTTTGATCAATCAAATATCTAAATATATCCTCTGTAAAGTTCAACGTTTATTTGAATGATCAACATTGTATCAGGCATCTCTTTAGACATCTACTCATTTGTTTTGGTAGCGACACTCTTCTTCGTTGGTGTTTTAGGGCAGTTATCATCTGTAATGTTGCGTTACTGCGTCCTCTTCATTGGTGGTTAGACTTTTTAAATTGTCTTTATGGAGAAAGTAAGTGGCACAAACGTGTTTGTTGAATACTCCTTATTTATGTGGACTCATATTTTTTGTATTTTTGTCTACAAATGTTCGTTCTGTAAATATTATTTGTTTGATCATAGTGATCATATCAAAGTTTGTTGGTGATGTTTTACGGTAATTGACAGGCAGAACTCTGCATGGATTCTGGAATCTGCAGGATTAAATCATACATGAATACTTGTCTTTCCTTGCCTCAATCTCTTTTTGTTCTTTATTTCCTAACGAAGAGGCAAAGATAATAAGAGGGCAGTAATGACACATTTCTGATGTAAAACACTACCGTAAAACACCATTACAGATGCAAACTGCCGTAAAACACTGCGCTGTTGCATTTCAGTCTCTTTCTTTTCTCCAACTCTTCTTTCCTTCTTCTCAGTTCAGACACGAACTTCCTCGCTACAGCTTTACCTGCCTTTGATGTTGAATGGACAGAAAGGAACGACAACAAGGAGGCAGTCGTGCGACAGTAACGATTCCAACTGCCGTAAATCACCATAGAGGAACGAAAACGTCAACAGGAAGGTGCTTTTCATCACTTTCCAAGACAGTATCATCCTCTTTACGGAATATTTCCCTAATCTGCAAACATGTCAACACCTTTGTCGAAGCCTCAGATTATTTCGCACATCCAGAAACGCCTGAACTACACTGTTTTTGACAGTAAATGGATTCCGTGCAGCGCGAAGTTTGTCTGCGTGGGGAACTTTGCGAGAGGAACCGGAGTAATGCAAATATATGAAGTGCAGCAGGGGGAGGCTCAGCTCATTAAAGAGGTAGATAACATGTTAAATATGACACTTGTCTCTGCTCGTATCCCTCCTTTTCGCCTGAGAAATGTATCAATGTGTGTGGCTTGTTTAAGGTTTCTAGAAAAGTCTTGTTTGCTCGTTGTTTCCATAGTAACAGGCAACAAAAGGCTTAAGTGGTGAGAAATGTCAAACATTTTGTAATTTTATAATTACACATGATTCTAGAATACTGTGTTACTGCCTGTATCATCTTGAAAGCCCTGATTAGCAGTAACATGTGTAGTTTTGGTAGAGCACATGGTGGAACAGGAAATATTTAGATTTTTAAAAGCCTTCAAATGTTGGTATGATATTGAGTAACAAAGGAGTTTTATATTTAGATATTTTGAGCAGACTTGATGTGTTCCTGTTCACTTGTCTTTGACACAGGTCAGTTGCTTGAGGGTTTCTCAATCCTGGTCCTAGGAACCCACTGCCCTGCATATTTGTGATGTTCCCTGCTCCAACACACCTGATTCAAATGGTCAGCTAATCAGCAAGCACTGCAGAAGCCTGATAACGACCCATGAATTCGAATCTGGTGTGTTGGAGCAAGGAAACTTCTACAACATGCAGGGCGGTAGGTCCCCAGAACCAGGGTTTGGAAACCCAGAGTTACTCGACATGAACACAGGAAAAGTGGAGAGTTGTGGAAGGGATTGACTGGGGTGAAAAGCTCATTCATTACATTAACAGCTTCTGAAGACTTATGAAGGAAAATAATAATTTTATTTTGACTTTAACTAAGATAAAAATGCCCAGTGTCTGCAAGAGCTGCAGCATCCTGACATGTTAAGTGGGTATGCTACTGCAGATAAAATTTGAGGTAAATCATGCAATTATTTGTAGAAGTTGTGAACTTTGCAGATTATTGATAAGTGAACAATCAGTTGTCACTTTTGGCTGTCAATGGTAATGAAATGTGAAAAATAATATTTTTCACCATAGTTGCGACCCGGTCAGCACAAGGGTGCTTCTGCATGGAGTTTGCGTGTTCTCACCGTGTGTGCATGAGTTTTCTCCAGCTTCTCTGGTTTCCTTCCACAGTCCAAAAATTGCAGATTTTGGGGATTAGCCAAACTGGACACTCTAAATTGATTGTAAGAGTGGATGGTTCTTTATCTCTATACGTGGCCCTGTGATGGACTGGCGAACTGTGTACACTGCCTTTCGCCTTGTGTTAGCAGGGATTGGAACCAGCAACCCTCATGTGGAGGATAAAGAGGTAGAAGATGAATGAATGAAAAATCAGTCCACTTCATTTATTGACTGATTAATTAATGGGTCTGCTCCCATCAACATACTGTATAGCAGTCACCGAAGTACAGCTGCACAAGAGTTGATAGAAACAAGTGTGAAATATTTAGGTATTTAGTCTGTTTAATTTTATCTGGGCAATTGAAGTTAAAAAAAGAAGACATTTTTCCATTTTCACTGGTTTCTCACTGCTCGCATTTTATATTCCAGGTAGAGAAACCTAAACCCATAAAGTGTGCAACATTTGGAGCTGCTTCTCTTCAACAAAGACACATAGCCACTGGGGATTTTGACGGAAATCTTAATATCTGGTATGTCAGTCACACCCAGAAAACAGAATTGTAATGTTATGAATTTAAAGCTATAAAATGTTATGTAATTACTAATGCCTCAGGAGGGATCTCTGACTGAGTTGAAAGGACCCTGTTTTTAAGTCTGCTGGATCATTTAGTGCCAATGTTTCTGTAATTAACAGGAACCTGGAGGTGCCTGAAGTGCCTGTGTACAGTGTAAAGGCCCACAAAGAAATAGTGAACAGTATTGATGGGGTTGGCGGCCTGGGGATTGGTGACGGTGCACCTGAGATAGTCACTGGCAGCAGAGATGGTTTGTTGTTATTTCACAATTTAAGTCTCTATGAAGCCATTTACATTTTATGTTCAAACTCTCATGTTCAACTACTCTGCTAAAACGCTGTTTTCCTCTCTGGGTTCCAGGGACAGTGAAGGTGTGGGATCCCAGGCAGAGGGATTCACCTGTAGTCAACATGGAGCCTGTAGAAGGAGAAACAAAGAGAGACTGTTGGACTGTTGCATTTGGTGAGTGAAATAAGTTTAATCATTTAGTAAGAGAACATCCACAAGTTTTAGATAACCAAGATCAGTGAGTAAATGTTAATCCATGTCCTCAAAAAACTGTTGTTTATTGTCCTAAGAGCTTTTGTGGTATCGCTTTAAAACTTCAAACCGTCTTGGAGTAAAGCTGTCATCTGAATGAGTCTGAAAACAGCCTCTAACCAGTCTGTGCTGCTTTTGTTTATACACTGGTGAGAGATCCTGTATGTGAATTGTATGTTTAAAAAAAATGTAATTGAATTTTAGGTCATGCCTACAATGATCAGGACCGCTGTGTGTGTGCTGGCTATGACAACGGGGACATCAAACTCTTTGACCTGCGGAACATGTCTCTGCGGTGGGAAACCAACATTAAAAATGGGGTAAGGTCATCATCACCTGCAAAATGTGGTCAATCGTGAATTTACTTCTGTCCACGAGTGACATTGCAGCCCCTGTGCGTGTGATTGTACAATAGTTTAAGGGATTTTCTTCTTGACATCTTTAGCCAGTGTGGCACTAACTAAAGTAAACTACAACTTTTTCCAATAAAAAGAGGAATTGAAGCTGACTGCACTATTCAGCCAAATCAACACAAAGACACAAAGAGTCATCCTCATATTGGGAAGTTGTGGTTTTATTAGGATCAACTGTCCAAACATACATTGTTTGTTTTTGCACTGCAACCTACACTCGAAACACACATGAGACAAAATCAGGGACAGGGCCGAGACTGAGTTCCCAGCATCATTTAGACTATATGTGAAACCACAGGGGAAGCCTAAGGTTAACACACACACACACTCCCTTCACATGTCATTCACACAAAGCACTGCACTGATTCCTTTTTATGGAGTCGTCTCTCTTATTCATCACGTCTTGAATGTAGTTAAATCCACCAGGAGTCATAATGTCCATTTCAACACTTTGACTTATGTGGAAAAACTGGTGGTGAAGCTGTTCCCACGTGCTAAATATCCCAGGGAGTGACTGTTATTTTTTCTGATGTCATGAGCAGGTATGCTGTGTGGAGTTTGACAGGAAAGACATCAACATGAACAAGCTGGTGGCGACGTCCCTCGAGGGAAAGTTCCACATCTTTGACATGAGGACCCAGCACCCCACCAAGGGCTTTGCCTCCGTTTCAGAAAAGGTAATTGACCTGGGAGTCGGACGGATTGGTTTGGCTCTGACACATGGAAAAAATGTCAAAAGATGATTATCGTTATTGTTGCTTTTACATTTGTGTGGTACAGAGGGGAGTAGGGGCACCGTTTTCACAGCTGGAAGAGTTTGTGGTCGTGTTTGTCTAACTTTCTCTGCGGCTTTGCGACACTAGGCCAAAAATGACACTGAGGGGAGAGGTGTGTGACTTTGTGGGAAAATGGTAGAAAAACACACTTAAACTGGCATTAGTGCACACACACACACACACACACACACACATACACACACAACCATGCTGGGTGTTTGCCAGGTCTGAGAGATCAGAGGCCTGTACTACCTCCTCTAAATATTTGTCCAGTTTTTCACAGCAATCAACAGACAGTACATCCATGTTTAAGACCATGAATCATAAGGTTCCGCCCCATATTTTTCATCTCAAACTAAATATTTATGCAGCTCAACAGAGAAGCGTCAATAGAGGCTGAAGCATTGGATTTATAATTAGAGCAATCAACTTCATTAACATCAACTAATTAGATTATCAGTTCTCTAATTTCTGTTTCATACAAGTATTTTTTTAGAGTTCTGTTATTTTATGATCCAAACAATTAACGTATTATTCAAGACAATAATAGACGGATTGATAAATCATGAAATAATCCAAAAACACAGCAGTTAAGATTTAAATTTACAGCAAGTTTATTTTAAAGGCTTCATTTGCTGTTTTTGTAAGTATGACGCACAACCAGAATGTTTGTTGAAATTTGGTACAGTGGTTTCTGTCAACTCATCAATGTGTGTCACCTGTTTGTTTGTTTATTTATTTATTTATTCATTCATTCATTCATTCATTCATTTATTTATTATTATCATTAGTATAATTAGTAGTACTAACAGCCACTCTCACAAGCAGACAGGTCCGCCTCTTAGTGGAGTTCTGGCTCTTGATTAGATAAAATGTTAGATGGAAAATGTTCTCCAACATTTTCTGTCAGACCCATGAGACTGAAAGACACAATATATTATTTAAATCAAAGTACATCACTGAGAGCAATTTCAAGTTAAAGCTGCAGCGTGTAACATTTGGTGCTCTGTTGTTGTTGACGTTATTCTGCCTGTGTTTGGTCTTGATGGAGAGAGAGGATGTAAATGAATCGGACCAACATCCTACATTTCTTAATTATCAGCATTTGCTGATATTAATTAATCAGCTATTTTTTGTACTTCAGCTCAATTTTGCTGGTTTTTTTTCATCCAAAAGCTTTGTTTTATTTCATATATTTAATATGTAGTTCATACATTGTTTTTATTGAAAATACTGTATGTGTAAAATGTAGATTGTAGGGACACCAGTGTTGTTAAATAACCTGTTACTGAGTTTAGAAGTTAAGCAATTATTTTCTATTTCTAGTTTTCATTTAACAATCATATTTTGTCAGATGGAGGAAGAAAGACAATCAGCATCAATTATCTGCCATTAACTGCCCTGGTTTTTAAAACTCAGCATTTACCTCTATCTTGTGTCCTGCGTCCTTGATCACAAAATGGCTGCTGTTAATCTGACCTGACTGCAGCAGTGTTTGTGTGTACACAGCAGCAGCACAAGGACGGGCGGGGACGACAAGTACTTATACCGTCAATCTGCTGATTGACTGAGTTTTTTTTTGAGCAATAGAATTCACTTCTGAAACTTCTGTCTCATCAAACGTCACACTGTTACAGTGTTGCCGTCTGTCTTGATGTAAAAAACCTTTTTTTAATATATATATATATATATATATATATATATATATATATATATCCCCCATTTTTCATTGGACAGTTTGAATGTGATGGATTTTTGTTTATATGTAAAAGTTATGCACAACATTTTTAAGGTCAGCACCAAAGAAAGTATATAAAGGATAAGAACAAGACCACACTATATAACCCTAATGTGAGTAAAGTAGTTTTGCAAGAGGTTTGGAAAGTAAATGATCCCCCTTCTGTGTTTTAGGCTCATAAGTCGACCATCTGGCAGGTGAGACATTTGCCCCAAAACAGAGAAATCTTTATGACGGCAGGCGGAGCAGGAAACCTACACTTGTGGAAATAGTAAGTAGCTGTTTGTAGTATGCTGGACTATAATAGCATTTTGTTCCATTTCAATGATCATGATCTGTGAAATATTTGCTCGTTATTTCGTGTTACAGCGAATATCCTGCCAAGCGAAGCAAGAAGGACTCGGATGGCGTGGATGTGGGCGTCGCCGGCACAGTCAACCTCTTACAGAACGTCACGTTGTCCACGCAGCCAATCGCCAGCCTGGACTGGAATCCAGACAAGCAGGGCCTGCTTTTGTGTTCAGGCTTTGACCAGACTGTCCGCGTGCACATCGTCACCAAACTCAACTTGGTGTGAACAAGTCAGCGACGACAAAGACTGGTGGTCTGTGCAGCCCAACACAAAACAACACATGCCTACAGAGATTGAGTGAGTTCTTTGTGGTTTAGGAAAGCAAACGTCACAATAACTGACTCACAACACTCCTAGACAAACACAACACTTCTTACAAGCATAAATGAAGTTTGTGTACAGGAGGGTGGGGAGGAGGAGAAGCTGATATGAGTGACACATTTTTTTACAACTTGTTCTTAATGGTTGCATTTAGATGCAGACATAAGATTTTCATCTAATTGCAGTAACAATTCAAAATCTACAACACTACCTTTGGTGTGTAAATCATTGCCTTTTAAAGAGGCTCAATTGTTTCCGTGATCATGTTTGCACTGATGATTCCCCGCTGCTGATCTACAGCTTCTAAATCTAAGTTATTTTCATTTTTTGAAGGCTGCTTACTGAAAAAAAGTGTGCTTTTTTTTTTTGTATTGTTTTGCTCAGTTGGTCGAAGTTCTATTCCGGTTTTTGACTTTTGATATGTCGCAACATCTTAGTGTCAACCTTGGTTCAAATTAAATGTGCTTATAAAGTAAAAACAAAAGATTTTCCCAGTGTCATCTATCCAAAATGAAGATCTTAACGTGGATTAATGACACAAAAGGATTAAACCATGATTGCAAACATTATCATATCCAACATTTGAACTTGAAAAAGCCCTGCAGCTCTTCGTCGTCCTCCTGCCTGCCATGCATAGTGGAGTAGACACTTCTCAGCAGGTTGGTCATGGACTTCTCCTCCAGGATGTTGATGTATTTCTCTATGCTGCCTACAAACACAGACAACAGAAATCCAGTTAAAACAAACATCAAATGGTCTTTTGTTTGTGGCATAATAAAAATATAATTATAGACGCTGCATGTGTTTGTACTGTGTGCTTTGTCATGCCATCTATCCGGTCATGGCACCAGTACAATGTGATGCATCTTTATAAATAGCACGTCATGGCATGTCACATGATCCTGGCTGCATGATTTCAATACAATGCTATTAATTAAATATAGTCAAAGAGAACACAGAGCGGCAAGTGAACTGTGGTGAACCAGTGTTTGTTCATAAATTCTGTGTTTGTTGCTTGCTGTTAAGTGTGTAAAGATTTTAGTTTTAACAAAACCCAGATTATCTATAGTACTTTAATGAAATTCTCAACTTGTTATTATCAGTGTTTTGAACAGTTGCAAAGGTTCTGGCACGTCATGCCAATGACTATGTGCAATGGGCCTTTGGCACAACAGCCATTTTGACATGTCTTAGCTGGTAAAATCACAGGTGTGACTGATTACACTAATAAGCTTTGTTCAGTTTATGCAAGTCATGATGGTGTGACTGCGAGCCATCATTCATTTGATCATTTACACCTGTGATTATTCTACTGAGCACTTTCAAAAGAACCCATTGTCTGCTGTTTCCTACATTTATCAACTGCTTGTGTCATGTTGATCAAAATGTCTTACACTGATCCTGTGGTGAATAGCTGAAGCCCCAAAACATCTCGTCACTGGTTCAGTATTAGCAACCTTCAATGGTGAGACTTAAGATTGTAATAAAGGAAAGACTCCTCCTCTCAACCGTCTCCCTTTCGAAGGTGTGTCAGGGAACAATGGTTCACATACCACAGAGGAGGAAGCTTTTGCTTTAAAATGTAAAACTCATGCTGTGGCTGGTTGGTCAGTTTCAGGCTGCTGAAGAAACCGCAGTCCAGAGCAGGGCCACGCCAAGACTACATTAAAAAGGTTTATTCTAAGGCTATGAAAACCTAAAGCAATCGTAGTGTTATTCAAACATACTTGGGCCTTTTTAAATGTAAAAATATTAATCTTTAAGAGAATGTTTTTACTTTGTTTAAGACTACTGTCACTGTGTTGAGTGCACATGTAAAAACAGTAACAGTAATCACTTAGGCCCATGACTTTTCCGTATGCTGCGAGGCTGGGGCCCAGCTGTGGGTGGTAGTACTGCTCCTGTGCCATCAGCAGACGGACGATCTCTCCCGTGATGAAGGCGTCATCGAAGCTTTGCTCGGCCACAGGCTTCAGAGGAAACCTGCAGTACAAGTCCACAGCAGCCAGAGGGTCTGATGGCTCCAGCAGCTGCCCGAGCTCGGCGTAAGCATCATGGACCTAGACGACACGTCATTCAGTAAATGAGGGGAATGGACAGCAGGCTCCATGAATGACAAGTTTACTTTGAGCTCAGTCAGGTTATCCCAACAGCAGTGAGGCATCAGAGACTGAGCAGTCACTGTGCAACAACTCTCAGAAAACATTTGGACATTTAGAAATATTAAGTCTTTACATTTTATTTTAGAGCAGTGATTGCAATTTCCAAATTGTGGGCCACAGCCCCCTGGTGTGCTGTGCAGGTACTGCATGTGGGCTGTGGGAGGTCGTAAAACAAATGGGAAGCTTTCATCTGTAAATTGCAACATCACAAAAGTGAGTAAATCTGACATGATATTACATAAACAATGTATTTTCTTACCTTTTTCAAGGCATAAAAATATTTTTGAGTGAAATTAACTCATCACATTTTACCATATAGCAGTGTAAAGGCCTGATTCGGAAACATTATTTTCTGCCTGTTAATAAAATAAATAACACATTGAATGTTTGTGAGCCGCAGAAGAATTTCAGACTTTAGAACGGGCTGCAACATGCTAAAGAACAGCTGTTTTAGCATATGAGTGCATTAGTGAGTTAATTATCCTTAATATATTTGTTATTTCCAACAAATATTAAATCCACCCAGCTTACAATGCTTTGTTTACCTAGACGCATTATTTTGTTACTTTTGTTTACACCGTTCAAGCACTGAGGAGACGCTTGAAATCTTGATGGAACAGATAACAACTGACCCCTGGTGCCATGACGATGACCTCTCTGTAGAGCTGCTTCGCCTCGTCCTGGGTGTCTGCGGAGTGAGAGAGGGCGCGGGCCAGACCGAGCCGCGAGACGTGAGACCTGCGGTTCATCGGACTGTACACAGGGACTCTGTCCTCCACAGGAGACGCTGTAACTACACACATAAAGTTTAATTAACTCCTTTGACAAACAGAGACACTCCAGCTGTTTGAAAGCATGTTTTTTTTTTTAAACTCACACTACTCGACCGGATTATAGTTTAAACTGAAAGTTCTTGTAAGAAAAATGTACTTTATTGATTATACTTCATTGTCAGAACATGCCTGAAACGTGTCTTGCATCAGCGCAGCTTTGTTTTCAAAAACATGCGGGACAGAAAAAACTATAGACATCAAATTTGACAAAATCCCAGGAACCACAGACACAAACACACACATTACAAAATGAGCAGAAGATGGCGATCAAGGCTTCTCAAAGTTCCATATTTAGTTTTAAGATTGACTGTTGTGGGATCAGTTATTTTGATATCAATCTTTTGTTTGAAATCCTCCATGGAGTAGATTAGGTACATCTGTTGTGGGTCAAATAGCTCATGCATTCACATATTATCACATACAATGAATCATCAACTTTAATCTTGATATTTCTGTCATGCAGCTTTCTGTCATATGTGCATTGGTGTTGTTGACTTCATGTCTAAAAAAAAGACCATCCATACATCGAACAACTTCAAAACAGATAAGTATTCAATTAAAAAAAATCAATGTTACTACTTTAAGGTATAAATGTTTTCAACTGACAATGTCTGTTTTTTGTTTTTTTTGCTTACCCTCTGCTGTCTCAACAGTATCAGGGCAACAAGCTTGTTTAGACTTGTTGGCAGGGAGCTGGGCTTTATTAGTTGAATTGCTGGAGGCTTTAGTTGATCTATCTGGCTTTGCTGCTGCTCCAGCTCTCCCCCTACAGGAAAGAAAACATAACACACAAAGGCACTGAAATACAGAACATTTTATTCGTGCTCATTTATTTTGCTCATTGTTCAAGTAATTCACATTTTCTAATCTTTGACAAAAAAAACAACCTTAAACATTGTTGTGGGGAAACTATCCAAATTGATACAGTATAGCAGTGAACACCACTGGAAACTATCCCTGAATAAGGAGAAGTAAGCAAACAACCACATAACAGGTCTTGGACAGAGTGACTCACCTGGTTGCTGGGGTTTTAGCTGCAGGCCTGGCAACTTTCCCTCCTCTAACAGGGGCTGGAGGTGTAGGAGCAGGAGGTTTGATCACAGCTGCAGTCGCTCGGCCATGACCAGGCCCCCCTCTGCCCCGCCGAGCACCTCTCTTAGCCACACTGGACTCAGAAGGCCCCTTCACGACTTTTGGCTGGGCGATGGCTTGTCTGGCAGCCTCCTGTCGCTCCTGCCACCACCTTTGTTCTGAGCAAAAAGGACGGGATAAATGTGAGCACGAACGTTCATACCTCTAAAGGATATAATCATTATTTAAAGGTCCAGTGTTTCTAAGAGTGAGACTGCATGTTTTAACACATGTAGGATGCCTCTGCTCACGCCTCCCTTTCCCAATCAAGTCAGGAAACTACAGTGGCCGTTGCATACCATAATGGACACTGCCATTCTTTTTTGCTGCTGTTGTACAAGATGGCGGCCACTGTAAAAGCAGACCCTTGCCTAAATACATCTAAATGACTACTAAAACCAAATGCTTTTTGGTCTAAAGCAATTATACACTTATACAAACATGCTTATGTGCCAATAAATAAACCCTCCTAAATGGTACACACTGGACATTTAATGTAAGGTTATGCTTGAACAGCAGTGACTCTCTGCTCCCCAGCTTTGACTCCGACAGACATCACAGACACTGACTCACTGGTCAGCTGCTCAGGTGGCTCCCCATGCTGTCTCCTGCTTTCCAGATCGATGCTGGCCTGGAAGCTGAGGCGGGCGTCCGTTATGGCTTCCTTTGACCTGTCTGAATTTGGGTCATTACCATATTGAGCCAGCTGAGCCAGACCCAGGAGACACAGGGCATAGCTGTCCCGTGGTGTGGTCACTACTGCCAGCTGGCATGTCTATAGAGAGCAGAGAGGGAGATAGAGAGAAGAATGTTCTGTCACGTCATACGTTTAGAGACATAGGACGTTTCCAAACGAAAAATCAGAATAAATGGAGAGGAAGCCTGTGTTTGTCCTGCTGCTAATGTAAAACTGTCTGCTGTAACTAAAAAAAGCTCTGTCTCTAGGTTTATTCAAGACATACACAAGTTTATATACAAGTTTACCTCATTGGAAGCTTGCTAACATATAAAACCAACTTTCAATTACGCCATTCCATTCAAAATGCCAAAGATCGCAGGATTTGACAGACAAAGCCACTCTCGAAGAGAAACCAGCAAACAGAACTGGATACTGTTCGAAAGACATTTGGACCATTACATCTGGAAAGTGCCTTTTTGGCAATGGTTTTATTTTTCAGCACGGCAACGCTCCCCAAACACAGTCCTAATGCAGTGAAATCATATGATAAAACACTGATGGTAATGGATTGAGCTCTGCAGAGTCCAGACCTAGATATTATAGAGCCAGCGTGGAATTATGTGGCCAGAGAAACAAACTTCTTGTATTTTGTGATCTTTTCTTAAAAAAAAGAGATAAAAATGGCTAAAACAACAAAGATAGTGGTGGCACAGTGCAGTGTATGTAGTACTGTTCATTTTGCACACACACACACACACACACAAATATTGAATGTGTCCTCCTCACTTTCTCCTGCATGTCCAGCAGCTCCTGACACGGGGGGATGGACGTGAGGTGTATCAGAGCTGAGAGGGCCTGGCATCTCTTTGCCACCGGGGACTGTCTCTTGATGTCGTCCCCGGCCTGGCGCTCACTTTGCTGGACCAGACTTAGCAGCAGAGCGAAGTGAGCGTCCAGCAGCACCCACTCCAGCTGCCTGCTCACCTCGCCACGACACACGCACTGACTCACACTCTGGGCGGCCAGCACTGCCACACTGATTGTGTGCGTTCCATCGCAAAAAACAGAGGAAATACAGAGTATTCATTCACTGCCTACACATATAGTAAGTAAACTGATTTATACTGTTGCAGATAAAAAACAATCCTACTTAACTTCTGGTTTGTAACGTACGTGTGATAGACCTGTTGGGCGCTCATGGCCTTCGCACACAGTGTGTTTCTCTGCTGCAGTTGGCCCAGTGTGAGAAGCCCTCGCAGGAACTGTGTGTTGAGGCTGGACAGAGTCTCTGATTGATCCTGCTTCACCCAGCTGTAGAGAAAAAAGAAGAAAAACAAAAGACACATGGGCCAAAATACAAATGTCCTTAACAGACTCAAAGATTTCTGTTCTTGTGTACAGACACAACATCAGTCAGTATGTATTTGAAGAAGTCAAATCTGACCTCATGGAGACACATCCTGGATGCATTTTTAATTTGTGAACAGTTGCACTTGAATGTCAGACAAACAGACACAGTCTTTTTGGGAGTTTCTTGCCCAAATTGACATTTTTTCAGTCACTGATGGAGATGATGGTTTGAATATCTAGTATGGATGACACAGCACATAATATCCTCCTGCAGGATTAAACAGAGCATTCTGGCACAGTACAGTTAGACTCATGCCCTCTCCCTCTTTTGCTGAATTCATCCACCTCCACACACACACACACACACACACCTCTTGCTGCAGCGCTGGCTGACAAAGTGCTCCAGTCCCTGTTGCAAGAACAGAGAAGCCTCCTTCTCTGTTTCCTCTGAGGCTTTCTCTTCCTGCTGCAGCAGAGCCAGTCCAGTGAAGAGTCTGAGAAAATGAAGGCGACACAGAGGAGATGTACAGCTCTGACTTTGTGATTCTGCATCTTAGTCCAGGCCCTGTTTACTAAGGTGATCTGCCAAGCTTTGTGTAACATGGTGACTGTAGATTTGTCAGTTTTGCAGCCGTGTTGGGGAGAGCAGGTTGAGAGGTTGGTCAAATTTATCTTACAAATGCACAAATCAGGAAATATATACAACTTCTAAAAGACCTGAGTGCAGGATGCAGGGGACGCAGTGCGAGGCCGCTCTGCAGATGCTGCAGTGCTTCTCGGCTCCTTCCCTGCAGCAGCAGCAGCCTTCCTACATGTAGGTTGTACTCCCAGCTGTCTGGACTGAGAGACCAGGCGTCCAGGTATTTCATCAGAGCTCGGTGGACAGCGCTGTGGTTCTCTTCATCATGCACGGCTAAATTCCGATCCTACACATATAGAGAGGGAGTTCAAATACATCTGCCTTTTAGTTTTTCCACGAGTGCTTTCATTTAAATTTCTTTCCAGAGCTACATAACAATGCAGTACTGAGACATCAATATCTTTCAATTTAAAGTAGTGCAACAACAGAAAATGGTTTTATAAAAATCCACTTTAGTAAACTAGAAGAATAGCGGTTATAATAATATCCTGAGACCTTAGCGATCTACAGTATGATGTAGTAACCTTGCCAGTTTTCTTGGAGAGCCACATGTAGAGAGTCTGAACATAGTCTGCTTTACTGGACTGCCCCTGCTCCTTTAGCTGCTGATACTCTTTATCCAAGGCCTGGAGCTGGTTCTCCACAGTGGGCGTGCCCATGAAACCGTGGAGTTTACACACGGCCAGAATTTCATCCTGACGTGCCGATGATCTGCCATCGCTTAATTCATCTCTGTCCCTGTATGTCTGGAGATGAAAGGAAGAAAAGAAAGGGAGGAAACTAGACATTATATATATATAATTTAATATAAATGGTATATACATATGTATATATATATATATATATATATATACATATACATATATATATATATAAACATATGTGTATGGGAAACTTGAGCATGGTTTGATGAAAAAATCTGAGGAAAGTGTCGGTAGTGTTGGCTTCCTGACACTACCTTCCTCTGAAGGCCGTACATCTCTGTGGCGTAGTACTGTTCCTCCAGAACGAGACCTAACAGGAAGTGGAGTCTGGCCTCTCTGGTGCTCAGTCTGATAGCTGAGGCGTAGTGGCGAGCAGCCTGCTCCAGGCTGTGCAGAGGAGACTGGTCGTCCTCGCACTGCAACACACAGCCTGTGGACATGTGGAAAAGAAACACTGTATATCCTGAAAAGCCTTAAACTCATCATTGAGAGTTTAATATAACTATATTGGTTCTTTTATCACTGTACTTGTTGCTGTGCAGAATAAAGAACAAGACAATTTGAAAAAAAGTGATGCTTCATGCAAATAAATTGAGCTAAAGAGACCAACTTGCTGTTAGACATTTTATGATTTTGATAATCAATCATTTTCACAGTTGATTAATGTAAAAACAACAGGTTCTACATCACGATAAAAAACAGAAGGCCACATTCACTTCAATTGCGGTAAATGTAACAATAACAAGATTTTACTTTCATTTCCGACTGATGAGAGAATCAGAACAAAAAAGGCGAAAACATTTGGTTGCTTCCGTGTGTTTCAATCTCATGAATAGGTCTGTTTAAGCTTCTGTATTAAACAGTGCTCCTGTTTTATTCAAGCACCAACACGTCTTCACTCTCAGTCACTCACCGCACATTGCATAATAATGAAAGACATAATCTCCTATTTGGCTGCCCTCTCTCTCTTTTACTTACAAAGGATTGCACGCATCCTTAGCATGAAATATTCAGAGAGCCTAACTTCCCCTGGAAAGAGCATCGTTTATCTGTCAGACTGCATGGACGCCACAGCATTTATGTACTCGTTATGTTATAAAACATATGGGAAAAAAACACACTTTGTCTACAGTCATTGCCATTTTTATTGGATAAAACAGTGGTTTTAGCTCATGATAAAGGTTCTGAGTGCCTCTCTGTTCCTGTTGTTAAAGGGGAACGTTGCCAATATTCAGTTTTGGATCAGTACAATATTTTATATGAAGAAAAACAACATTTAATTTCCCTGCAGCCAGAAATCCCTCGTCATGTGATGGCGTGCAACACGAGATCTTAACACTACTGGAGTGTTTCTCGTGGAGCTGATATCCTTAACCCTTAGTGCTCACACAGCACGGAGCTGTGCCGCAGGTGGGAATAATACACAACTCCTTATATGGACATCCTGGGGGTGTGTGTTTATAGTGGCAATAATTGTGCAGGAATCAAAAAATAGACCATTTTTCTTTTGTTTTTGTTCATAAAAACGAGACAAGTGAACTTTGAACTGTGACGTATTTATTTATTTTAATCCAATTTTAAACACCATGAGGTGTTTTGCTATAGTTTACATAGATGAAAATGTGCTGAGAAAAAGGATATAAGACACTCTATATTGCACATCCTTATAGCCTCTGTACGTTTAAACATAGTAATGGAAAAAAAGCGGCCAAAATGCTCTGTGTTCTAAGGGTTAATCAGCATCGCATGAAGCCCTTTAACAGTGGTTCGAATGTAACAGACTAGAAGTGAGTCAACCACAAGAGGTCAGACAGTATTTATCATCGTTTGTGTGAAGGCTCTTAGTAAAGATTAACTGTTCCTACTAGTGTTGTCTCTCACTCTCACACACACACACACACCTCTCTCGCTTTCAATCAGTCTACTGGGATCAGTCTTAAATGTCACAACTCAGAATCATCAAACGTGTCGGAAGGCGCAAATGTAGCTGTGAAAAGACGAGCAGTAACTTGAGTGTGAGGCTCGACGGGGAGTGGAGGCTGACCACTAACGAGTCCATTTTCATGTATTTTTTAATGGCTGAAGCTGAGCTGCCGTGCCGAGAAGGCAGGGCAGGAAATAATCACCCTTTTGTTGTTTTCCATTCGCCAACAAGTGATGTATATAAATCCAATCTCAATTAATTAAATTGCAATTTAAACAGAGAATCCATCATTCTATCAGTAAAAAAAGAACAGCAAGGAAAGACAGTCAATCAGGCATGGTAAAACTGATACAGAGTATTGGTATAGTATTATTATATATATATCTTATTATAAAATCACAAGGCTCCACCCACTACCTGCAATCATCAGTTTAGCAACTCATACACGCCCCTAAATTATAAATCTCAGCCATGAAAAACTTTAACCTCTATTTTCCCACCAAACAAAGACTATGCTCCTGTGAGTTCAAATTGATATATTATAATGATTTTGATATATATTATTTGAATGTTCATATAGTTTTATATTCAATAAATTCCTGTGTTTAAGGCCCGAGTAATGCCGTATAGATTTAATAGATTGTGGATGCATTATTGATGTAAGACTTAACCTATTTTGATTTAATAATACTACTTTGTTTAATAATCAAATGCAGATTTATAATATCCTTTTATATTTGCCTACAAATACAAATACAGCTGGCAGGCTTCCTGGAGCCAGTGTTGGAATGTTCACACCACATCAGATGTTCTGTGAGGCAGCAACAACAGTCTCATTATAGTTTTTAGAAGGTTTTTGGTATCAAAGCATTGAATCAGGAAATCTTTAAGTATCATTATACCAACATCCAGAGGATGGGTGATGCTTGACTTCCCTTGAATGTTGAAAAGTGTTACATGCCTGGTTTTGGCAGGTGTTGCTGGTAGAGTTTCAGGTAATCCTGGGCCAAAGCACACAGTCTCTCCACAGAGTTTTCTCTCGTTCCAATCTGTAATTTTTTCTCCCAGTTACGAACCTGTTGTAGACAAAGAGGGCAAACATGCATCCACCCATGGAGTTCAATAGCTCAGAACATACACAGCATTACACAGGTAGGGATGATGACAATAAAAACTATATTACGATAATAACCAATGCTGTGGTGAAGGTAAATCCTTTAGATTCCATACCATGCTATACTCTATAGCATAGTATGATCTTTTAAAGTGTGCTCTATAAGCTTAGTGTTTAAGTCTCTTAAGTATATCTTTAAAAGAGGAAAACTGTAAAGAATATTGTTGGATTTCACTTGGATACTTATTTCTAAACTGGAATCTATAGATCTTATACTTATACTAACTGCAACATATTTCATAGAAGATGTTTTGGGTGGAAAAGCAGCATTTTTACCATAACGATTAAGAAATATCTTCTATGAAATATGTTGCAAGTAGTAGTTTCAGAAACAATATTTGTCCCTGATGTGACGGTGCCAGTCTAACAATACAGAAAATGATTGTTCATTGCTTTGATATGACCTCCAGAATAAATGTGGAAGTTCTCCTATGTGTCCACTTTTGTGGGGACCCTCTCCCTGTTAGATAGATGGATGGATGGATAAATATGTTATTGTCCTCATTGTATGTGACTTTAATTCCTCCATGTTGTGGTTTGTTAACCTCTCTGCTGATTTATTTTTATAGTTTCTTGTCATGTTTGTGTTATTTTGTAATAGTTGCCCTGTTAAACAGAGAGTGCTTTAATAGTTACAAGAGTATTCAGGTGTGATTCTAATGCAGATTCATGCAAACTCAGATGACAAGATTGATTTATTACCTGCAGAGTGTGTTTAGTCTCTATCTCCAAACAACTGGACGACTCAAAGTGCTTCTTATACCAACTTGTCTCTGTGACATCCTGAAAAGAAAATGAACGCGAACACAAGTTAAGTGCTCGTTCAACGTCAAGGTGCATGAGTAACAGTAACTGTTGACTCTGAAAGCTTTCCACAAAGTATCTGATCTCTGTAACCTCACACTCACGCATGACAAACACAAGATAGTTTTACTGTGCAAATTCAACTGGCACTTAGTCACCGCGAAGGGAGCACTGACTTGTGAATAAAGGATGAGCAGAGACGAGGTCGATTGCAGTGATTCTGGCTGTGCAGAGAACTATTTAATCTTTCATACTGACCTTTGGGTCCAGGTCTCCCGAGGGTTTGTGTGGGCAGTCAAGAGAGTGGGACCCCAGCTCGGACAGTTTCATCACATGGTCACATCCTTTGTTCAGAAAAATCAAAAATCAAACGCACGGTGCATGTGGTCACAACTGTAATATTGTCCCTCACAACTGAAATGTGCAACATCATTCACAAAAGTGACATTTGTGGCAAAACGTTTGCATTAAGATTCAGCAGGATTGCTGCAGATATTGGGGAACCTGTGCAACCTGTGTCCCAACAGCTGTATTTTAGTACAACTATAACTACAAACATACATCTGATTAATAATCCTTTTTATGGTCAAGTAGGGTTTGACATAGAAGGAAAAGGCTTTGTGATTTTGGTATAAAACAAGGACAGGAACAAGAAAATAGACAAACGATAAAAGGACACGGGATCAATAAAGATTAAATTCAGAAAACAAAAGCACTTACTTTACAGGAAATAGCTAAAGTAGACAATGTAAAATATAAAAATAACAGTGTAGTGTATTTTAAGCATTTGATCATGAAGGTCTCGTATAACATCAAAACTCTAACCTCTGACAGCTGAACCCATGAGGTCTTAGTTAAGTAATAATATCCCCCTCATTAAAAGAACATAGTAGTTCTCTATAGTAACACCGCGCTACATGATATAGTATAGGTGGTGTAATCACGACTGTTGGGAGGTAAGACAAGTGTACGTGGAGTATTAACAGTGTAGATATACAAGCTTTTCACAGAGGTAGAGTTGCTCCAGAGGCAGCAATAATTACCTGAGCAAGTAAAAATCTCACTAATGGAGGAAAATACTTAGTGACTCTGCGTTCATGTAATCTACTCTGGGTGTAGGTTTACTCGTACTGTAAATGACATTCTAAAAGCATCCTTGTAATGACAACATTTAGTTTATCATATACTGTGACATCTGTGCCCCAGGGAAGGTTGTAAACCGTTTATTTCCTCGTCCATCACTTTTAAGGAGAAGTAACAGTAGATTTGCTACTTAACCAAACTTTATCTTTAATAAAAAAATAAAAAAAATAAATAGGGCTGAAAAGTTAATTGCGTTCAAGTTGAAATTGCACAAATAGCAAATCGCAAGGGCTACAATGCATTTATCTATTTTTTAATTATTCTATGTTCTATAGCAATGTTTTTAAAAAAAGGCAATCTGTAAAAGTTCTTCTTCTTCTTCAGTCAATCCTACAGACTTTACCTCGGTAATTAAAGAAGCACTTGACCAGAGAAGAAGACATCTTCCGGTCGAGGTCCAGCTCAGTGACTTTCCAGCCTTCTCCCAGTGCACGGTCGCTAAGTGGGTCGACCTTTGATCTCCGTGCCAGCATCTCAATATAAGGTCTTGAGAAGGTGTGCTTTGGGTCACTGTAAATCAATAAAAGAACCAGTTTGATCTTGACAGCACTTGTTAAGCCATTATAGTGCGTGTGTGTGTGTGTGTGTGTGTGTGTGCACAACATTAGTGCGATCACAGCTTTCTGTCCTGAGCTCCTATCATCACATGAGCATGGACAGACTAGGAATGGGACAGTGTGAAAAGGATTATCCTGACCAAAAAAATTGTGATTCATGACAATATTGCAACAATGGTTCAAATAAATTCAATGTTTATGTAAATAAATGTAAGCTTTTGGAAAATTGCTCTAATACAGATGAACAGAGGAGACAAATAAACACATTTTGAGGCACTACGGATACTTAAAATAAAATAAAATAAAAACATTCCATAATAATATCATGATCATTTATGAGGTCCTGCAAAGACTGGAAACTTTTTATGATTATCCCAATGATTTGAATTCACCACAACCCAATTATTGTGGGCACTTTTCATTGTTATGCTTAATTATATATAAGCATATATTGTGTCATACATGACGGACAACTAGAGCCAATGTCACCATTTCTAAAACTCTCTGCTGAAATTGACACATTTTATAGTGTTATTGTCGTTTTCCTTTTTATAGGTTTCTTTGCTGCCAATGTTAAAGAGAAGATGTAGTGGAACAGCCAATAGCACGGCTCTGCACTCTCTCTAAAGTGAACCGTGTTTGGTGAAAGCTTTATTTTAATTGCTACAATTAACAACTCCTAAAGAAAAACGTTTAGTTAGAAAACGCCTTTAGGATTTAGCGACGACTATTGCAAACTGAAAGATTGTGAATCTGATGAAAGAAACCCATCATCTGCAAAACCACACACACACACATACATACACACACACACACGCTGCTGTAACTGCTTCTGCTAATACTTTCTCACCTGTGGTTGATAGATACAGGCCTATAAAAAGCACTCAGGGACACTGGACATTCATAGTCCAGCTGCTGCTTCCTATCAGTGAAGGTCACAGCCATAGGAATTAGTCCTCGAGTCACCAACACTGTGTACACCTGACAGTTAGAGCGACGGTGTCAGATTTACTTTAAGAGGAAAACAGCACAGTAAGAGTTCAGCAATGCCAGGGAGAGCTGCAACACTTTCAAAGTGTCAGCATGTACTGAAAAAATAACTCCAACAACGCATTGCTATAATCAAACACACACACACACAGTCTTAAATCACATCAGCACTACTGCCTAATAATAATGAGCAGTGGTCCACTCATGTCTGACTCCACCTGTGAATTACTGCCATCTGCTGAACACACTGAGATCTCCACCACGGTGTCTCCAAAATTCACTAACACTGGCTGAGAGCAGTCTGCTCCATTCACAGTAACTTTGATGCTTTTGTCTGGTACACAGGGAAGCAGCGTGACAGCATTACAGTGGAAGGGGACAGTACCTAGAATGAAATGAATGAAAAAAAAGATTCATAATGAAAACATGAATCAGAAAAGTTTGTTGTTGCATCCCAACTGCATAGTATCATAGGTTTACTCACTGTTGTATTCATAGACTTTGCTTGAAAATGCTGGATGAACCGGAATATCTCCTTCCACGCTGAGATTACTGAGCTCTGCGATCCTTGCAGACAGTTTGGTGATTTCCACACAGTATTTCTTTATAGTTCCATCTTCAGCTACCACTTCAATTTCTACTCTGGTTGACCCGTCATTCAGTTTTATTGTACTTGATCCATCACCAAAGAGCTGCAACATTTAAATAATAATAATAATAATAAAAAAAATGTAGGTGATAGTACACAACTTAGAAGCTTACTTCAACTTAGAATTATATCATGTGTAGTACTCACAATGTTACTTGAAGCCCTACAGTCACTGGTGAGCAGGTCCAGAGTTACATTGTTGACACTGCTCTCCACTCTCATTTTGTAGTCCGTAACTTCCGGTGTGAAGTCTGGATGCAGCTTCCCACCAGAGACAATCAGCTTCTCTAAATCACAGTTATCCATAATGTCTCTCAATGATGTTTCTGCCACTGCTTCACCTGCAGCAGGTACAACAGACTGTAACTGTTTTCTCTGACATCACGACACACACAGCTCCATTTACCTCACTGACGCTTTGGGTTACCATAGCAACGCCAACACCTGCGCAGCCATCTCATATCCTTAAGACTTAATGAGTAAATAAAAGAAACTCACACCAGAAACCTTCCTCTTTTAAATAGTCAGACTGATTTTCGCATATCTGTTGTAGAAATACGTTATTCGTCCATAAAGAGGGGAAGCATGTGTCGAAAAGCACAGCATCGACTGTAGTCGTTGAATGATGTGCTGAAAATACTAGATACAGTTATGACTAAAATAGTTAAAAGCGCATACTGTTGATTAAATGTTAAAAAAAGTTATCTGTTGTTCTTCCGAACGGTAGAGGGCAGTAGTGTGCACTGTGCAGAATGCAACTGAAGCCAGTTTTCCATTTGACAGTTAAAGATGAAAGCACTGAGCAGTTATCCCTCTTTTTGCTCACATTATTGTAGTTCATTCTTCAATGTACACATTTTATAAAACAGAAGTGAGCAAAATGAGCACAAGACGAGGAAGTATCTCTCAACTTTCTCTTTAACAGACAAGACGGAAGCTGCAATACTTTATTTTACGTCATTTCCTCCCTGTGAAGCGTGTCGTCTGCTGAGAAGGTAAAACAAAACAGTGCTCGTTTACCACTTGAATTGTTTCAGCAAAGTCGTCTTGGTGTTAAATCGATAGTGAGTATTAAGTCACATATTCTTTGCAAGTGTCACTATTTGTCCGTTCTTGTAAACATTCGCCTGTTAACCTGTTAGCAACACACGCTAGCTCTCTGAGCTAACTAGCACAAGGAACGTGAATATGAGCGTTTTTTACCGTTGTCATTCAGTTGATATAAAATAATACAATGAAATTGTCTTCCAGAGAAATGGCGGAGGATAACAGGGTGGAGGACTATCCTCATGAGATACACGAACAGCTCACATCCTTCGACTCATCGGTCTCCTCTGTCAAAACCATGCTGGACCAGTTGATGTCGATGCCCCGAAATGATCCTCTGCTAAAGGTAATACTGACACACTTTTGACACCTCCTCAGACAAGTCTCGTGATAAAAACATACAGTACCGACAATGAATTAGGAATAAATGTGAGACATTGGATGTAAACAGGGCTGCAACGATTAATTTTCTCTGAATAATAATGTTCACAAGTATTATCACACATTATTCACGTTTGTGATTTCTTTATTATGTGGAGCAAAGAAACCTGAACATTTAAGAAGCTGGAAACATCAGAGAGTTTATTTTAGCTATTAAAAAAAAAAAAAAAAAAAAAAAAAACACTCAACCAGGTCCTCAGCCTGTAATTTGACCATCACATAATATAAAATGCAGTAATGCAGCCAGGAGCTTTCAGCATAACATTAAACACCTCCAAAGTATTTTCTATAGTGCCAACTGTCAAGCAGGGGCTTTTGGGGGCTTAATGGTATGGATGTAAGTATATCAATATCTCTTGGTTGGTGCCATGGTAAAAAGTCCATGGTACGAAATGTTCTCACATGAATAGACAAAGGTAAAGTAAACAGATCTGACTGTAATCTACCTTGTATTCGCTCATGTGTAGTTTAGATCTGTGTATTGTTTTTATTACTTGTATAAAGTTACTGTGGTTTAAATGTGGCTTAAGATATTTATCCCAGGGTTCCTTTGAAAAATTTCACATACAAAACATGCATCACATTTTGTTGATTATGGCATAATAATAATAATACATTAATTAAATCTTGTATATTTACAGCTGGATGCTTTGGATCAAGCCAAACTGGATTTGATGTCTGCCTACGCCCTCAATTCATTATTTTGGAGTAAGTCTTATGGATTTCCTGTGATCCTATTTATCTTCTTTTTTTCCCTTTTAGGTCCAATATGCAAAGTTTAACTTAAAAATTTGTCTGGGAACAGTAGAGAATTGATGTGTTGAGCAAAGTGTGACCCCAGACCGTTTCTCTGTGTGTTTGGTACGTGTTCCAGCTATTGCATTTGAGTACTGTCATAATTGCTTGACCCTGTATTTAAATATACTGCGTTCAAATGGCTTTAACAGCGTTCAATAGACAAGCACATTAGACCACTTTCCAAACATATTCACGACCTGTTAACTCTTAAGTCCTCGGAGAGCTCTGTGTTTTTTAGAGGAAATGAGGCAGAAATGCCACATTATGAATGAAAACCACCATAAAACAAAGAAGTAGTAGTAGTTCCTTTGGGACGTGCCAATACACATTGCGAATAACAAGCCGCTTGGTAGTGGCAGAGAGAATTTCAAATTGTCCAGCTGAAGACTACTCACCGGGCTTACCTCCAGAGAAAGTCATTTTGCTTCTGGAATTATACTGTAAGTAATTTGATGCTTCCATCTTGTTTCTTGTCTTCTTTTTTGTAACTGTTGGCTGGTGGACACGTGTGATCACTATCATGTTGTTTTGGTCTGACATGCTGATGCTCAGTTTTGTACTTAATCTTACTTGATTTGCACTTTCACTGTGTTTTATTGACACCTGTCACTGCTAGGGTCATTGTTGCTCAATGAGCTTACCTGTAATTTTTCATTGCTTTTAATTACTTTTCCTTGTTAAATTGTCAAAACATATTGGTACTGTAGGTCTTTTGAAGAGGAAAAAAAAAAAAGGCTGTATGTACAGAAATGATGAAGAAATGATAGTAAACCACAGGCCGGAGCTTTGTCCGAATGTTTTCATTATGACAGTTTGGGATATAAAGATAAAAGCTAGTTGTCCTATCATTTTATCCCAAAGAACCCTGTATTGCACAGTTTGTCTTGATGCACTATCAACAGGCAATATTCTAAATATAGTCTTGACTTTTTATCACGTTTACAGTGTACTTGGTGACACAAGGAGTAAATCCCAGGGATCATGGAATCAAGCAAGAGTTGGTAAGTACTGTTTGTTTTGTCTTTAGCCCCGTTCAGGCTTGGTATATACACCTGTCCTGAGAGATTTAATTTCTGGACCGCATTAAGTACACGTCTGGTATTAACATGCACCCTGAATGCATTTTATGAAAACCAGTCAGATTGTACAGATATATTTGTTGTCGATGTACAGTGCCGAACAGATTTATTCGACCACCACCCAAAGCCACGGCTGCCTTGTTTTCTGTAATGGTTAAAACACCAGGAAGTAGAATGCTAAATAGTTTGGCTGCATGTGTCCCCAAACCTCTGAATGTGGTTTTTATGGTTTATTGGGATCCTTTTCAGGATTTCGATATTTATGTTCATTGTCTAATTTTTGTCTGTAACTGCCCTCTGATCTCCAGGAGAGAATAAGAACGTACATGAACAGAGTGAAGGAGATCACTGACAAAAAGAAAGCTGCCCGTCTGGATAAAGGAGCTGCCGCACGCTTCGTCAGGAACGCTCTCTATGACGCAGAGGAAAAAGAGTCTAGAAAAAAAACGGCCTCCAAGAAAACAGTGGACTCGGTATCTGACGCCCCACAGTCAAAGCGTCCAAAGCACCAACGCTGGAGTTAAGGTTTTTGTTCACATGGAAACTCCCGAGGCTGTGTGGTGAGGCATCATAGCAGACATCCTGAGACAACATAAATATACTTCAGTGTTCATCAGGATTACTGACCAGTCAGAATTAAATCCTGGAGTCAAATCATTCATATCAAATCATGTCATTGCAGCTGAAAGTGACACAACATCCATGTTTTTTCTGAACATTTCTAGACAATGATGCTGACAGCTCTTCTAGGATGTAATGGACGTGATGCTGTTGTATTTTTATAACATTTCTTCATCACTCATCACAGAATTGTAAGATTTTATGGTCTTATACTGTTCCTCTGAAGGAGAAATGATGGTGCCTGTTTATTTTGAAAGTGATTCTATGAATCAAGTCATCCTTCTTTCAAATATTATGTATTTTTGTTGGAACCAAAATCTGACCTTTTTTCTCCTTTTTCTATTCATATCTCCCATTTGGTAGGAAACAAAATTAAGTGTAATCTGCCAACTTTTCCCTGACTTTGACATAATGGTAGGACAGGCTTGGGTGTAAATAAAACTGATGATGGCTGAATTCCATTTTGTTGCTTTTGTTTCAGCATCAGGGCGTCGTCAATGCTGGTTCACTGTCACGGCTTACTTGAATAGAACTGAGCCGTATCTATAGTAACACCTGCTTGTCATGCTATGACAAGTCACATTGGGGCTGTTGTCAAAATAGGATTACGCAAACTGTCTTTTTACCTCCTGTCATACTAGTAGTCTGTTATGCTGTCATGGCCACCTGCTTATACAGAAAACTGTTTTGTAAATGAATTTGAAAGTTTGTGTAATAGAGGTTATATTGTTATTTGATCAACAAAACATTTATCTTAAAAGGGTTCCTTCAAGTAGCAGCAGTAATTTGTTGCAGCTCAACAGTTAATCAGTTACTTGATAATTAATCATTTGCCAACCATTTTGATTATAGTTTGGAGATTGGATTTTATAAAATTAAAGTTTTTTTTTGAGTTTAGCTTCTTCAGTGTGAACATTTCCTTGATTCTTTGCTCCTCTATGACAGTAAAAAAAAAACAGAGTTATACAGGTTTTTGGATAAAATGACATGAGAACATCATTTTTGAAATGTAGAAAACACCCTTTTTTTTTAAATAAAGAAAAATAAGTGTTAGGTGCAGCTCTACTCTTTGCATATGGTTTCCAAAAGATCTACCCATGTAAAATGGTTTTGTAATCAGGCTGGGTTGCTCCGTTTAATTCATCCTCTCTATAGTATTTAAACTGATTACCAGTCACCACATGTTTCTAGTTATTCAGTTGCTTGTGTATTCCTTGGGAGTCATCAGTGGAATTATAGTATGTTTATGTAGTTGACAATCCATGTCAAAATAGCTGTAAATATTGTAGAGATTTCATATGGTTTCACAAAAAAAGGACTATTTGATAAATTCAAATGAGACAAAATCATATTTAATTTTTAATCGTTTAGACTGGCCTTTTTGATGGTCAAATCTGTGACCTTTTTGATTAAAAATAATCTCTGTAACCATGAAAATGCCGACGCAGTGTTATGGCTTCACTGTATAAACAGAGGCTGTAATGAGACTTCCCTGCTCTGTATTAAAACCTCGTCACTTTAAGTAAAAGCATTCATATTGCTTCCCTTTTGTAATTCCGTCTGTTCAGTCGAGATCTTAATCTTAATTTACCCACAAGTCACTGCATCCCTCTAATCAAGCCCAGGAAACAGCGAGGCCGTGAGTAAGATGCTCAGGAATGCGTCTTTTCATTCTTTTCATCATCTTTCCTTTTCTCATCCTCCCTACAGCAGCGTCCAAAAATGACATTTGTTTAGCCAAACCACCCCACTTCATCCTTTTACTTTTTCCACCGAGTTGTTGTTTCTAACTCTGTTCAAAGACATGTGTCAAACTCTGCCTGATGAACAGCCTTGTCTGCATATTGGAAAAATATGGATTTTTCCACTTTTTTTCTCCCCCTCCCCTCCTCCCTGTGCTCTCATCCACATATGTGCTGAGTAAAAAGAAGTTAGGTCACTGTGCGAGCAATTTGTACAAACAAACTCTCATGTTGAAATCGTGCACCCTAACAAGCTCCAACCCCTGTTCTTTTCCCGCGGTTGTTTGTGTGCAGCTTGTGGTGAGGAAGTTTATGTTATATGGAGTGAAAGGCATCAGACCAAATGACCCCCTAAAGGCAAGACGAGGGTAGAGTCAGCCTCCCACATTTCTCTGTCTTTTTTAAAGGATGAAATGTTCCCTCAGCAGATTGAATGAACCTGTTAAAAGTACTAAACGGGTTTCAGCACATGTGGGCAGATCACATAATTTGACTTAAGCGAGTAAGAAAACAGGCTTGGGCTAAGCTGATGAGGATGATACATTGTGGTTAAACAGCTGTTCTCCCACTTAAATCCAACGTTGCCATCAAATAAAGTCAGGGCCAGTAAATGAAGTCAGTGTTTATTAGGGAAGGAGTTTGACTGGGTCACAGGAATAAACCAGAATTGTTTCTCAATCAGCTCTTTTCTAGCACTCGGTGTGTTGTCGAAAGTAAAGTGCAGACGTTAAAACATAAGTAAAAAGTTCATGTTTTTAAAATATGCCACCGTTTAGATGGAGTTACTGTTAAGTCACATAGTCTTTATCAGCAGATTTAGAAACCAGGGATTGATCTGTTCAAGTAGTTGACTTTAAAAGCAGGCAAAGGTCAAACATGTCACCATGATTGGTGCATATAAATAGAGCTAAATCCAATAGTGGTTTTAAAATATATATATATATATACATATATATATATATGTGTGTGTGTGTGTGTGTGTGTGTGTGTGTATAAATAAAACATTTCTGAATAATGAATAGTGGTTTGAGAAAGAGAAGTAGTTTGTGGCTTTGAGAAACATATGATTACGGCCTCCGCTCCAGAACGATGATGATTTATTACGGAGCCCAGTCGAACAGGCTTTGCTTTGAGTAAGTGGGTGAAATTGAGAGTGAGTGAAGGGCAGATATTTCTGCCCGATTCTGTCCCGACACACCAGAAATTCCATGCGCTCATTTCTGCCACTTTCTATTCACCTTGGCCCCGCTGACGGAGCCGCTGATTAGTCATGATAACAGTGTTTTCTTTTTATTCTGGCCTCACCTCCCCGCTGCAGGACAAACGACTCTGTGGCAAGAGTCGGCAGGTGAGAGTGACGCTCTGACCACCGGGGTTACCAGCAGGAACATGTTCTTCTGACTTCATCTTCTCTCTCTGTATCTTTGTTATTTGTGTTATAATTCCACACTACTGGCGACTGATTCCAACTTTTTAATGATAACATTTTTGAGACTTCACTTAATTTCTGCCTCTCTCAGTCAGTCTCACTTCCCTGTCAAGTTCAGTCATTTATGTTTTGGTGATAATGAGCCGGAGCATGATAACAACAACATCCAGTCCGTCACATTAGTAAGATAGTTTTTCACCTTTCCTTTTTTGTGTGTTGTTTCTTCATTGTGTTACTTCTCAGTACATTTACACTGGGTCCCTTTCTTTTTATTTATTTTTTATTTAATTTTTTTGGGATTTTTCAAACCAATCAGGAGTTAGTTGGAAACAGGCATCAGCAGAACTCGGGCAACCACATTGGAGAGAACCTCCAGTGCACCTTTCATACTTCGGTCGTTGCTTTCCTTCTCGTCTCCCTCTCACTACTGTACATCCCAGTGTTTTGGAGTTTTTTTTGCTCCGAGGTGACGCCATGCTGAAAGCACGCACAGAGCGAGGCCTTGAACTCTCCCTCGCTAAACACATCACATCATCATCACACTTCATTGAGTTTCCATCCTTTACATTGCCTTTTCCCTGCCAGCGTGTTTAATCTACAGAGAGAAGAGAAAAGAAAACACAGAAACGCTGCTCAGTGAACGAGTGCGGGCTGAGCTGCCATCTGTCAGGCTTAAGTGAACTATTAGGAATGAAAACACAAAATCATTTCAGAGAATCAAGCGTGGGTGTGTAGGGTTCTTGGTTTAATTTAGTGGGACTGGTTGTCTTTGTGAGTAAAGGCTGTCCTTTCCGTTAAAGTCACGTGGAGGCTTGTGGTTGCGCTGAGTAGGTCCAGCATTTGACAGAAATTTGTGTAGAAGTGAAACAAATAAAGTTTTGAAATTTAAACATCCATTTTAAACACGGATTATTTCTCCCATGTGCGGCGCAGCTTCGTGATGATGTCACACCGTGTTGTGTTTGAAGACCTCATCTATTACTGTGGCCCAGTGTTTACCTCTGATGTGGACCTCTTTTTTTTTTTTTTTTAAAAAGAAAAAGGGAGACGTAATAGTCCATATGGCCGCAATGTGAAATCAGGGCTTTTCCCTTTTAAACCATTGGCTTCCGACACACAAAGCCACAGGATGACCGTTTAGTCATCAAAGAGCTGAAGGCAAAAACCATCTCTGAGTCTTTTACACATAAGCACATGTACACATGCACACAATCACAAACACACACTCGCTCACAGAGAAAGTCAGGCAGCTGCGAGCAGGGAAACGTACAAAGATGCACAGAAAATGGCTTACACGTGCTTACATGCAGCCTCGGAGTTGACTGGAGGTGTGTAATGGATTGGATCCCCCTCATAATTCCTCGGGCGGTGTTGTCTTCTAGGTCTATACAGAGGCGGATGAGACCACAGCTGTTTGGACATAAATTTCCAGAGGAATGCCTTAAGTCCGAGCCTTCAGCATAAAGAGCATGAGTGTAGATTCCTCCCAAGATGACAAATGATCACCCTCAGGACTTTTGTGTGTCTGATCATGTGTGTTTGTGTGGGGAAGGCATTTCTCATGTAGGCGCGCAGAAAACAAGATCACTCAACGTTTTTGCGTGTATTTTTTAGTTTTTTTTCTCTCCTCCACGTGAATAGTGAGTGTGGGAATATAGTATTTATACATTTGCATACCTTTGCAGGAAGAGGAGTGTGTTATGGGACGAAATGTGCAGACAGAAGAGGGTCTTTTCTGTTTAGACTCAACAGCTGTGGTGGAAGAGGAGGGCAGCAGGCCAGATTCCATAAAAACCGTCTGAATCTCTCTTTCCTTGCTGAAACAGTAGCTAATGCTCTAGTCATGTTATTCTAGTATGCAGGTTTATAGGCATATTTTGGATATATTGGGTTGCATGCAGCTTGTGGAATATGATATTGCTTTGCCAACTGGAAAAATCTCAATCTTATTTCTATCTGGATCGTGTGTCTTTATTAAAAGGCTGCAGAGTTACATGGACATTTGCTATACATCTTTTACTAGATTGTCCTTATAGTTGCAGTTACTGTTCAAATGCCTTTAGAGCATTCTAACCCTGTGTGCAGTGACATTTTATCTGGCCTCCAATGATAGAAATGATTAAATGTGAGGTATTAGCTTCTGAAATGAATCTAGAGAACATATTTTAACTCCTCTTACCATTTTCATTTGCTGTATGTCAATTATCTCGCTTTGGATGTTCTGAGATTATAAAGAGACATAACTTTTTTAATGACTATGAAAATATCCACATGCTTATCCAAATTGCAAATTGAATTCTGAGCTTGTTGCAGTTTCCTGCGTAAACAAACAGCAGAAACCAGCTCACGGACAACATCGCTTGTCTGCTGGAAATACACAGAAAGTCTCTCCTCCTCACCACACACCTAGTTTCCTCTCTCCCTCGATAAAATATCAGGGTTTATGGCACATCAGTAAGCTCTGGTTTACAGCTAGTGAGAGGCGGAAGGCTGTAGGCCTTGATGTGAGAGCCCGGGGCTAACGGTAGCGCTGGGTACTGTAAAGTGATGAAGGGCCTCTGCTTTTATGATGATGTGAATGATGTAGCCTAAGAGAGTAAAAGAGCTTGTGAGAGCGGCAGTGTGTCCATATACTATACATGACTGGACTGCAGGAGGAACTGGACGGATTATATGCTCTGCTACTTAACATTTACATCACCTTTAAGGCTTTTTTTGCTCATGCCATTATTCCAAATGATGCACAGTAGGAACAAGGTTTACCAAGTGTCTGAATTAGTCACAGTAAAAGGAGCCAATAATAAGGAACGTGGCACATCAACAGTTTTATTTCAAGCTTTAAAACCATGAACCCATTAGCTTTTGTGCAAACATCAATCATTCATTAATGATTGATTCTGTTCATTATACCCAAAATGAACAGAATCTTTTATTTAATGCAATTATCTGAGCTCACAGTTGTTTTTATGCTCTGTTGTATGTCATTGTTTATGATAACCACGGATTATTTTACACAACAGACAAAGGTATCCAAATAGAAGAATATAATTGTAGAATATGAGCATGTATTTAAAAAAAAAGAGGAAAATCATATACAGTAGTTCAGTAGACTCTTTAATTTTCTCTATTTTGTTTACATCACTTTTATATAAGGAGTCACCCTCCTTATATATAAATATATATGTATATCTCTATCTATATATCTATATCTTTATCTATCTATCTATATATATAAATATATACTATACTATACTATACTATATATATATATACTGTATGTGTACGGTATTGTTTTATTGCATAAGGTAAAAAAGAGCATATCATGTGGTGGCAGCCATGAGGACCCTACAACTGTTTGCTATGACCTTCACGATCAGTCTGTTATTGACAGGGTGGCTCGGGCACTCCATAATTTTTTAAGACATCTTGACCAGATGGTCCCAATATACACTAATCATCGACGGGGTCCATCTGTTCCACGATTTCTCCAGCCCTTCTTTATTTTTTCAATTCTGGCTCTCTCCGTTCCCACAGTGTTCCCTCCCCAGCGTGCTAAACAGTAATTCCACAAACTAAAATCAAAAGACTTTTCTTGGCAAAGAATTATTAGACAATGTAAAGACCAAAGTAGAAAATGCACAGCAATACGAGTGCCATTGCATAAGCGTCTGACTTTTACTGCAAATTCTTGTTTATCTGCATGTCTCATTCTGTGAGTATGAAAGATTTAGCAATGTCATCCACTGAGGTAGGATACACCCTGTCTATAGCCATGTTTACTGGTTAAACTATTGTTTATAATTTCTGCAGGAGAAACTAAACCCTGAGAAACATTAAAACCCACTGATATTCCCAGACAGGGCTGCTAATTCAGCCCAGGTACAGAGGTTCATCCAAGCAGCCACTGGGGGGCAGTCCAACACTGCGGTAGCCCACAGGCCTGTTCTCCTCTCAGGCCTGAGTGGCATGCTGAGGTTTTGCTTCTCCTCCTACCGCAGAGCAGATCGGAGAAGATTAGCTCTCGCTTGGCCGGTAATCACCCTTATCACACAAGAAAACGACAACAATATGGGGAGTTTAATGACAGACGTAATTGTTGTGGAAGTTCCACGTTATGCTGTGGTGGGGTGATGAATGACAACTGCAATGCACCGTGCTGTGAGATGATTGCTGTTGCATGGTTGTTATTTAAACCCATTTGTTATGGTTGCAACTTTCCTCTGGGCTTGTTGAGCAGGAGGGCCTGGATCTCAAAGAGGAGAAGGAAGGACAGTTATTAAAGAATGAGAAATCTAAAGTTGCCATTTGGCTTTAATGGTGGAAATGTGTCTCTCACACTTCTTCAAGATCCACAGTTTCATAAATAATCATAGCTGCAGTAGGACCTCAAACATCCCACTGATCCAAACATAAACCAGTAAGTGCATTTACCATGCATATGTATATTCGGTTTTGTAACCATGAATACATTTGGCACTCAACGGTCTATCACAGCTCCAACTCTGCATGAAAAGTGCAACCAAAATGTATTAAGTAGAAAACTGTGAAATTTTGAATGATAGTCGGTTTATTAACCACATCAATCCCATAAAAAGTCTGGAGGTTCTACGTTCCACTTGCTGCAGGCTGTATGGGCCACTAATCGTGATCTACACAACCACTGCATGGTTGGATTGACATCAGTTGGTTGTTTTTACAGTGCATGTGGCGGAGTGCATACCCATTTGATGGGGTGTGTGTGTGTGTGTGTGTGTGAGTGAGAGTGAGTGAGTGAGGTAGAGATTACAGTGCTTTTCAGTGTTGGTTTGGAATGCTTCGTACTGAGACAGCTGCAGTCTAGACTGTCATTCTTGCGTCACTTTATCGCTTCGGGCCTAAAAGACAAATAAGGACGAGTGCCCAGATATGCAGCCTCATCTGATAAGGGAGGTGGTAAGAGGATCTGCTGATGACTTCTCCAAACTAGCATGAAAATGCAGCACTGGTGTCTGACACAGAAAACTCCGTCAGAGGGTTTTTGGGTAGGTGATGACTGAAGAACATAAGCTGCCCAGCTTTTAGTGTATGAGTAAGATACCATACACGTATGTGTTGGTGTGAGCGCATGAAAGTTCTGTTGCTGCAACACCGATTTGAAGTGAAAACTGAGAAAATATCCAGCCCGTAGGAAATGCCAGTCCTAATGTCAGAGGGCTGTTCTGTCCTATTACAGCAAATCGAAGCCGAATGTGTCATTAGCTAATCGAGGGCTGGTTTCTCCTCCTTTCAAAACATCAGACAGAGGGCAGCCTCTGTCCCTGGCGCGCTTGCCTTCAAAGGCCCCCATTATACTTCAATGCAGGGTAAACAGAGGCTCCCAAAAATGACGGTCTCCAAAGTTTAAAGCAACATCGTTTATCACCCCTGCCAGCCTCTGCAGGTGTGACCCCATTCCCACAGTTTTATCGCCAGCCAGCCAGTCTAGGCCAGGCCAGGGAGAAACTATGTCAGTGACTATGTGTATTCATGTGCGCGCCTTTCAAGCTGTATACTTATAATACAGCAGTAATGTAATCACATGGAACATTGTCTGTGTTCTTTCGTTAATAAGACATGAGCTGTGCTGATCGTCGAACATAAAAGCATGTGTTGTTGTGAAAGACAATCAGAAGCGGTTTTGAATATTTTGTACATTTTTTTACTAAAAATCACAATTAGTTCACAAGTAATTAACTTTATGTCACCATTAAACAGTGTGGTTGTATGATGTCCTTACACATTGTCGGCATCATACATACAGCTGGTGGGCACATGCTATGTGAAAAGGAAGGAAAACATCAGGGAGCTACCTAGCAAAAGGCTCTCTTAATGTACACTATCATAAGAATATGTTTATCGATGTATCTTGCAGTTAAGAAGCCTTTTCTGACTGGAAACTGGAAATGTGGGTCACTTTGTAAACTACTCACTCTTCTACACCAAAGTCCATAGAGAAAATCATGGTTTGTAACTGGCAGGGACACAATTATCTCTATTAAAATGTGGCCAATAGATCCCCATCACTAACTAATGCCAGGAATATACATGGTATGTGAGCTCCAATATCGACCATATAACAATTAGGCAGGTTTTTAATGGCAATTTCAAGTATTATGGTCTTTTAAAATGAATTCACGCTACAATTTTTAGTTTATCTTAAGAACCTATCATGCATCTAATCATCTATAGAGCTTTTCAAGGAACTTTCTGAAGAGCAAGTCTAAGAAAAAACCTCAAAGAAATGTTTGATGAATGAGGCCTAATGTTGTGTGACATTGGTGTGGATTGAGAGTTTGGAGGGAAACTCTAACCATCATTCCTCCATATCCTTTGCCAGTGACCTGATATTCCATAAATACCTTTGTCTGTTACCACTCTGGCAACATCAACACCAAACATGCCTCAGTTCATGTACAACATATCACACATCAGCATATATTCATGGAGTACTTTCTACCATTCAGAACTCTAAAGCTTTAATGGCAGTCAGGGTTCAGGGCTCAGTGACACCAGCTTTTACAAAGACCATTGAGGAGATGAATGACTTCTGTGGAGATTATTAAGAGGACGTAACACAGAGACACCTTTAGGGTTATCAAGTGACACACAGCAGGGCAGAGATCAGCTCTGCAGTGTCTTGAGCTCTGAGACAGTAATCAGCTGCAGACACTCACAGAAAGTGTTTCAGTGAATGAGTCTGATCCATCAGTGACAACCGTCATTTTAATGTATTAATGTAACATATTAAGTTATACAATTACCATGATTTGTCATCAGAGATTAAGAAAGCATTAGATTGAAATACTGTCATACCCCACCTTTTGCCCTATGTCAGCTGGGATTGGCACCAACGCCCCCCGCAACCCTCATGTGGAGGATAAAGTGGTAGAAGATGAGTGAGTGAGTGAGTGGGTTTGGCCTTTGCCACAATCCACTACCACCCACCCAATAACACAGCTTGTAACACGTGGGATGCCAGCAGAGAGCAGCTATAGTAACTGCTACGCCTTGGAAATATTGAATGTTACCAAACCGAAAAAGCCTCACTACCCCTCTCAAAAATGTCTCCACCATAAGAGAAGAGAATTACTGTAATTATCTGTATAGATGGCTGAAAATACTTTTCTCCCAGACATGAAAACAACACAGGGAACTTCAGCCAATGTAATCTAATGCCCTCTCTTGTTTATAATGATCTTACAGATCCTTATTGTTGTCTTGTCATCTCTTCTCATGTGCAATAATTCTCCTTTACGGTTGTACTTTTACTTTCAATCTCGGCCTCTTGCTGACAAGTGAAAAGTTGTCAAATATATTAAGCATTTATAAAATAAAACAGACATTGGAACAGTTGATATACATGTATATGCATAAACAAAGTGCAACTCTGTCAGAAAATTTGGCAACCATGCTCCTGCGATTTTTAAACCGGTATAATAGTAACTGTTTTAAATGCAAAAGGAGGCTGTTGCACATTGACCTAACCTTTAACCTAAAAGTCAAGCATATCTCTTATTTTGCGATCCTACATGGTATATATATTTTTTTTTAACCATTATTTTGTCAAACACTATTTTAAACTCAACATTTGTCAAGGAAATGATTTGCTCAAGGGCACTTTTGCAGCAGCTGTTAGTGGCAGTGTTACTCATTCACCTTCCCTGCCCACATTTTCCCAGATGGTTTGAGGATTGAACCGGTGACCCTGCAGTCACAGTGCTTCTGCTGTAACATCTAAAATGTGGGTGTGAATGCATTTGTGTGTATGTGATTGTGTAAGCCAGTTAACTACAGCTGCGCACACATTACACCGCATGTAGGCGACTGTGTCTTTATCTGTTTATGTGTGCTTTATCAAATACATGTCCTCGGTTCAGTTTAATTAACAGGGGTCATGTGGACAGATCCCATCGGAGTGAAGGTGATCGAGGCTGCTGAGCAGGTGGAAAATCAATGACACAGAGCATATCGACCACTGGTCAAACACAGGCGCTATTGATTGACGTGTTTGCAGTGAAATTGTGTTTGACAGAGGAGTTCATGTGTTGGACAAACATAAGAGTTCCCTTTTCCCATGATTTTGGGTCTAAATGATTAATAGAGATAAAAAAAAAAAATGTATGACGCTACAACACACTATAATTGGCCCACACAAAATGGCTGCAGTGTTTTCCCAATGGGCATTTCTTCTCATCAAAGTACTGACACCAGACCAATACAGTATCTTCAACTCATGACGCTGCCTCATTCTTTCTGCAGCAGGTGTGTCTACTGCTGGATGAGCGCTTTCTTCAGGGGGAAATGTTCTACACTTTCTGTTGAGCAACTCTCCAACATTTCTCAACTTTACCGAAGGGGTTTTTTGCTAACTAAACACGTATGTCTTCTTGCAACATCAACAACAAAACTCCTCTAAATGTTTAATAGTTAGAGCTCTGTTATGTTAGACAGCTGTCTATCTCTGCATGAACCCAATGGCATCTAAAATATTAACCTTTAGTCTGACTGCACTAAAAGTAGGATTAAAAGTATACGTATATTGCACCTGTTGTGTTATTGCCTTTTATTATAGTATTATATGGTTGTGTGTATAGTATTTTATTAAAATTTTGGTCCTTATCAATCATTTAAACCCTTTTTTGTAGTTTTTAATTAGTAGGTATGTGATCTAGTTTTTGATTCTCAAATATCCGGAGATCACTGAATAATATAATAGAACTGGGCATGTGTGAGAGAGACTGTTGTTTTGAAGTTTATAGTTATGAATAAAGTTAGCAATCTAAATACTTTCCACTCTTCCATCAGTGCTCAAATAATGCTTAAAACGCTCAACCGTGAAGTCCTCATGTGTCTGCCATTAAGTCACCCAAAGATCACCATGACCACTCTTCTGATCTTCTCTAGATTTCAAAGAGCCTCCAGGAAAGAGAAGGCCAATGATGCAACAATGCAACAGCGTTTCACAATTTTACTTTGCTTCTCAGATCAAACACAAGCTGCAGCGAACGCACCTCAACTCCCATTTATTCATCAAGAGCAGGCTCCTGATTTTTTGGAGCGAGACCCACACAGAAAAATAGGTTAGGGTGGGAGAGAGAAGCAAAAGGTGAGAGAAACAGAGAGGAAGCGAGACAGACTGGTGTGTAGATTAAGTAGCCTTGAAAAGGCTGGTTTCCCCACACACATACAAACCCCCTGTGAAAATACAAGCTAATTATTAAGAAAACAAAGGGGGAACCGCAGCGACGTGCCAACGCACACAGATCCCCGGCAGAGTAATTGTGCGTGAGCTATTTGGGCTGAAAACAGCACGATTTGGTGCTCTTCCTCAGCACAGGCAAGCAGAATGAACAACATCTGTTCCCCAGGATGGGGTTTGAAAACAAGCACAAGGAATGATTCTCTCTTTCTTCTGCTGCTGTTTTACTGTGATCCAATGGAGTTTGATGAAAAGAAATTCAGTTGCCTTGAAACGGTGAAGAAGAGTCCAAGTATGTTATGGTGTCGCTGTCTCCTTAGCCACATTAGCATGCTGATGCTAAAAGGAACCAGAGGTCATTAGTGAAAAACAGTCGCTCTGCTTAAGGGATCCTATCATCATCACAATGAGCCAAAGCTCGTAAAAGCTTGGCTTCATAATAATGCTATCACTCCCAATGAGACTCAGAATTTGGACAGGGAAAGCAGTGAGTGAAAAAAGCCTCTGTGTTTTTGAATTGGCCCTGAATGTTTCTGTATTGCCTCCTTTCATGCATGATTAAGTTATACAATCAAAGAGGCTTTTTGTACGTCCCCCGGTGCTTTCCCAATCTTTACACAGTATCAGAATGATCTCTGTCCTACACAGCTGAGTATATTACCTCCAATCTCACTCTGCATTTTAAGCGGCGAGCAAAGTGTCGCTGGGAATTTGATAACGCTCAGCAGCGCGGCGGATCCCTCGGTAGACAGCCTTGTTTTGAATCGGTTGTGAAGCTGCAGCATTAACCTCGGTGAGACGCCAAGTGCATGGTTCCATTCGATTTCTGACAGAGTCAAAACAACTGATGTCAGACCTTGAGAAATGGTGGTAATAGCCGCTCTACGAGTCATTGTTTTTATTACAAACCAGGCTCGCTTGAGTCAGAGTGCGGTGAGCCGAGGACGACAGAATTAGTTTCGGTGGAGTTTTCAAAGTGTTTTTTTACTGTACATTTTCTTGTTTTTATCTGTCATTGTTTCTTTTATTTTTAAACAGTTTTGCACAATTCCAGATGAAAGTGATTAATGTTGACAGAGAGTTATAATACTGTGTTGAAGAGTCACCCATGGGCAGCGGGGGGGGGGGGGGGGGGGGGGGGGGGGTTTGAAATGACTATTGTGGTGGTGTGACCCTCACTCTCTGCCAAACGCAGTAATTAACTCTTTAATCTGAGTCCTAATGGAAACTTATGCCAGACTGTTAAGTTCTGTGTGTGTGTTACATTGTGGGGACCTGTTTATACACCCACATTATGGGGACTCATTTTTGGGGACAAGATGCAAATTCCAAAAACACAGATCTTTTATTTCGTTGGTGAAAACACTGTATGTGTGTTCTTGTATTTATAGCTTTGTGAGGCCCTAACTTCGTATAAACCATATAGAGTGAGGACATTTTGGCTTGTCCTCACATCTTTAAAAGGCTTTTTGGGGGTTAAGACTTGGGTTTAGGTTAGGGTTAGGCATTTAGTTGTGATGGTTAAGGTTTGGGTAAGGGGCTAAGGAATGCATTATGTCTATGAGTCACTTTGAATCCTACACGAACAGTGTGTGTGTGTGTGTGTGTGTGTGTGTTCAGGTATTTCTTACATTGTGGGGACCTTGTTTATACACCCACATTATGAGTACTTGACTAATTTATGGGGACAAGATGCAAATTTCAAAAACATGGATCTTTTATTTTGTAGGTGAAAACACTGTGTGTGTGTGTGTGTGTTCGTTCTTGTATTTATAGCTTTTTGAGGACCAACAATCGTATTATCCATATAGAGTGAGGACATTTTGGCTGGTCCTCACATCTTTAAATGGCTTTTTGGGGGTCAAGACTTGGGTTTAGGGTTAGAGTTGGGTTAAGGTTAGGGTAAGTGGCTAGGGGATCCATTATGTCTATGAGTGTCCTCACTTTGAATCCTGCAAGAACGTGTGTGTGTGTGTGTATTGTGATGCCCAAATGCAGTGCAAAGAGAGCCTCCTATCAAGCCACACCACTGTGTTCTCAGTGACCTATGATCCCCAGACTCACCACATTCCTCCCAAACATGCTCTGTTTATTTAAGTCACGTGCACGTGCCAAAACACTACACAGTCACTAATACATATACACACACGTGCACATGGTGGTTGCTCAGTTAAAAAGAAAAAAAACACTTGAACAAACACGCACGCACTATCATTTATGCACACATACGTGCACAAGCACAAACAAGTTTAAACTTGGACATGTTCTGGCCCCATATAACTCTGATTATGTGAGCTATGGCAACAATTAGATATAATAGCCAAAGGTAATAACTGCAATTTTTATTCTTACGGGAATGATTAAACGCCAACAAAATATGCAGTGGATTATGTTTTAAGTAGCATGTGCAGTTTTGTTTGTGTGTTTTATTCAAGACGGTGTTTTCTTTATTGTTTCATGTGTCCATCAAAGTCACGACGTCTGCCAATTACTCGCAGCTTTATGGACAAATAAAATTGGGTTTGGGTAAAACTTTACTAATTATGTGTATATCGTGATGCAGCAAAAGAATCATTGCTCTCACCAGATAAAACTTTATAGGGCAATTTTGGAAAGTTGTTTGAGTTGAGTTAATTCCAAATATATTTCAACACTTCGCATCAAACAAGCAAACAGATTTCCAATAAAATGCAGTAGACATAAATCTAGATAAAGGAAACCAAATTACAGTGACAAATAGCTTATTTTAAGATAAGATTGGCCTTTAAATGTGTGGTATGTTTATATTTAAATGGAAAACAAACACAGTATTTCCTTCTTTCTCAGTGAATATAAAGAAAGCTGATAGGTTGGTCATAAAACTGACAACACATGTTAAAAAGAAAGAAAAGCACCAAGAATTAGCACAGTTTTTATACCAGACACTACCGACAGCGGGGGCTGACATTTGAGCAGGAATCCAAATCCTACAGAAAATCTTCCGGGAAATACGAGTGCAATTTTCGGCTTGTGGCATGACGGAAAATCTAAACTTTGTGGTCATAAGTAGTAGGAATTTACTGTAGATAAATGTGTGTGAAATTATTTTAGATTCTGCTTTTGATTCTCAAAAATACCATTTAAACCCACTGCACTTCTCTCTACATAGAGTTTTAGGCTCACACGTTCGTATACCTGTGTCTGTCTCTCTCTGCTCGTGTGAGTGTGTGATGGACTGCATGTGTGCATGGTTGATGACTGAAGGGCGTGAGTGTTTAGGTGGATCCTGGGAACTGTTTGGTCCTGCATGGTGGACTCTCCCTGAACCACTCTCGGCTATAGACTCCCAGCAGACATCTTGTTTGAATGAATTAATGAAATGAAATAATAAAAGTCGGCGATACAACCCGGTTTTAATTACACAACTATAGCAGCTGTTACTTGGGACACCAACTCGGAGCACAAACAACACTTAATCATAATCAGCTGTGCCATTTCATAGCGTAGCTGCCTTTCTGATTTTCAACAAAAGTGAAACAAACACATATATGGACACATTGGTGTCAAGGCTTTCTTTGATCCTTGTAGGAGGAAAAAAACTTTCTATGATGCTTTGCATCCACATTCCCGACTTATTTATGGCTGGTGATATGTTATAACAACCCCTGACTGCACTCATGAAACCTGTTTTCTAGAAGTCATATTATCTGTCAAAGTTGTTGTCCCGCCTGATGCATAAATCTACACAAGTCTACAAATCTACTGACAGGAAATACCAAACCTGAAATCTGTCACATAAATAATGTCACGCGTCTACTTACGTTTCTGCCGAAAATAATGTCTATAGGCACGTAACAGAGCATACACAATATTATATAGAATATTTATATATTTTGGAAAAAGAATTCTGTTCAGGTTTGTTCAGAGCCTATAAAAAGTTGTTGTTTTCAATTCAATCAATCTTTATTTATCAGGGACGAAGCAGTGATACATAGTGGACATAAAGTGCATCTGACGTACTGTATATATAGTATGAGTATATAGCAATTTGCTAGTTTGCAATGCCTGTCCCTGATATAAGACAGTATAAACACCTATACTGTATATAAAGATATGTTTCTCATTGACCTAATACAATGTAAAAATACACACTCATACATGCATGGTAGATATATAGAACTGTGGTACAAGTCCAGACGATCAAGACCACTAAACCTCCTTCAAACGTAACATATGGTTCATATTTTTTAAATCTTCATGGTAGCTGGGTTAAGGCGATACTAAGGTGGATGCTCGTGCAAAGTGTGTTAATCTAACCCCAACACACTTCAAGGCCAGCAGCAGAAGACCAGGGTAATAATTTATGGACGAGGAGGGTGTGGGAGACCACACACAGACTGGAGGGCCAATGACAGCTGCTCACCAGGATCACACAGAGGAATGAATGAACACACGCGGACATGCACGCAAACATACACCTCTGACATTTATTAGTCACTATTTTAGTCACGATGATGACTTGCAATAACATTGTTTTTGTTATGAATAGAGAGCAAAAGGCCTGAGTTGGAAAGTAGGTGAGGTGCATGTTTTGTTTTGTTTTTTTTTAACTTGTCATGGCAGGAAAACCACAGGTGCAATCAGTGATCATTTATTAGGTTAGGCTGAGTTTGATACCCAAAGAAGGCATTCATATTCATCCACAGTGCATGTCTGTGGAATTAATACACCTATTATGGTCATAATTACACATCAACATACTTCCAAAATGTCAAAAGTCTTTATTGATTTGCTGCAACGTATTTTGGGCAATTTAGAAGAAAATCTCCGTTATAATGATATTAAAGAACACATGCTTTGCCTGTAAGGCCTTGAACTGAGCCTTTGATACTTAGCTTGGGTATACTTACTATCAAAGCATTTTTGCTACATCCTTTAGGCACTTAGGCCCAGGGCAGGGACATTTGTCAGGGAAAGGATATTATCCGTTACAGATAGCTGTAAAAGTGGGAGCCAGCTCAGTCCTTCAGCATACTTGTCATAAAAGAGACTCAAAATGTGGTATTCTTGAAAAAGCTTGTAATCTGTAAGCCTGTAACATGAAAGCATACACACACAGATGTGCTCATGCTCACATTTCACTCAGGCGCACTCACGTTATAGAAGTCCGTCCAGAGCTATGATTCCTGATCACTGGACCTTCTGTGGAAACGATAGCTCTGCTGGCCCATGAAAAAAAAGAGGGCTCATCTCTGTATTGTGGAATCCAATCGCTCCTCCAGTGACAAAATCCCCAGACAGTTCACCTGCTTCTATTCATGACAGTAGGTTCCTGTAGACAAGGGATCATATCTAGTGGGAGAGGGACGGGGATTAACTTCTCCAAAAGAAAAGGCAGGGACTGGCAGCTTGGATGACTCTTTTTGTGAAAACCAACTCATCTTAGGCTCCAGGCGCCCTTCTCATCCTCTTATCCTCTTCTTCTCCTTCACTCTCATCGTTTGTCCCTGAGGACAGCAGTTATGGAAAGGAACATGGAATCGGAGTGATTTTACGTCAGTGCAGATGTGTGAGAGAGCAGGAGTTGCTGGTGTATGGTGTGTTTTGTGTATCTTTGTATGGGTTTGGGCTATTTTACTCTCCACCATATCATTTATAAAGTTTGAGTTTGTGAAGTTAAGTTGATCTTGAATTTTTCTGGGTATGCTTTTGCATGATATTTGCCTTTGATTAGGCTAAAAATAAACGTGTCTCTGGTGTGTTTGTTAGTGTAACAGGACAGGTCACTTGTGTGTCTTTGTGTTTCCAGGTCTCGCTGGTTTCTTTGATCCTTTAAGAGCCTGGTGAGATAGGAGCTGTAATATCTGCCAGAGCTGTTCTCTGTGAAAGGTCACTGGGGAGGTGGAGGTGCAGGCAAGGGCAGGCGTGTTGTTCCCTCTGGGCCTGACTTCACTCTACTGTACACAACATGTCTACTTTTACAAATCCACCAACACCACAGTGCCTGTGTTCCTGAGGTACACCAGGGGAAACGTGTCAGTTAAAAGTAAGGCTCCAACCAAAGCAAGAGGGGTTTTTGTTTAGCTTGTGAGTCCCCCTCCCCTCCCCTCCCCTCCTTACTGACTTCTGTGTAATTGTTCTTCATAGGCAGGGGTGACTGAACCTGCTGAAAAATCTAAATGTACATGAATGTCTTTAAGGCATCGTCATTATTTTCAGCGCACACCGCAACAGTCGGGGCCGCAACTGCAAATAATATAACCTGCCATTACGTCAATAACAGTTTGTTGTTTTATGATAAAAATCCATTCTGGTGGATCTTGTGTTAAACATGGAACACATTCACCACATTCATGCTTGTTCTTAATTTTCTTCTTAATTTATGCACCTAAATAAAACAAAACAATTAAATAATTACCTATGACATTAAAAAAATGGAGTTTCTTGTTCAATTACTGGTTTTACAGCAGCATAGGCTCTCTTATTCTGTCACACCACCTTTGTACAGCTAATTTAAAACAGAATAAAACGTGACTGTGAGTAAATAGGTACAGTTAGCACTATTAAACTACAGAAAATGCTGTCCATGCTTAAGAATTAATATTGTATGTTAAAGACCAGTGAGCAGCCAAACTTTGTTCATGTAGGCTGCCATGATTTGGTAAATTCAGGTCATGGATATACTTGCAGGGATAGAGTGACTATTGTTCTTTGACATAATGGTTCAAACTTTTTCTTTCATTTCCTTCTAAATCAGGAATTGGTCAAAATGAATGGGGTCTGTCTAATGAGCAGTAACAGTCCACAGAGAGGTTTGAGCCACAGCTGAATAGGACCTGTCTTGCCAATATTTTGCAAATGTCTGGTATGTAGATAATATCCATGTGTTTCACTTTCCTGATACAAATCACAATCTGAAAGCCTTTATTGTCGTTGTATGGGAATACAACAAAATTCGTAGTGACCCTCAAATGATGTATCTAAAACATAAAAACACAAGAGCCAGTTCATTCAGTGATCATTTAAAAGCCATAAATAAGAGTAAAAGTTTGAGTAAAGGAACTGAGAAGGCAGCCACACACTACTTAGCGGAGAGCAAAAGTCTTTATTTGTGTCAAAAGCAACACTATTTTATCTTATTTATCTATTTGAATAATAACCCTCGTGCTGGCTCCTCCCAAACTCTTAGCCTTTATTTCTCATCTTACTGAGTTTCATGCAGAAGCCATATCACAGCCACAAAAGTTTGGCTGCTTCCTCGAGGGCTCAGATGAACTTATTCAGCTGTGATCCAGTGACACACCTCTCCTTCTTCTCTCACCTTTCCTTTATGACTCTCTGGATTTCACCTCCACCTTTTGTTGCTGTAGTCCTGTTCAGGTGTCCAGATAATAGAAGGGATAATTACATAATTACGTTATTATTTTTCTACCTTTTGTCTTTCTCCTTCACAAAAGTCTTTTCTCCTTAGTCAAAAATAAAGGCCCCTCTCCACAAGAAAACTGACACTATTTGGAAGGTGTATTACTATTTAATATTTTTTTTATTGTTTCACTCAGCCAAAAATATTCACAACTGAACGAATAGTTTGATTTTAGTCGATAAATATTTAATACTACATTTTAAAACCTTAAATGTTCTTTGTTTTCGTGCATTCATGTTTATTTTCTCACATACTTAAAGCGATTAATCTCAATACAATTCCAAAGTTTGAAGCTCAGCTTATCCTGACCCTTCTCGTTCACTCATCAGATACAGTGGGGAGTTTATTTTCTCTTAGAGCTCATCTATCTGACTTGAAGAGAGATCGTGACCGTGCAACTTCTCTGACCTTAAACACTGGTGGATCATGTGTCCCAGGGGTTAAAAAGGCAGATGGAAACTGCATGTTACAAACATTAAATTTAGTTGACCAATGCCATGTGCTTGTTTATAAATATGGGTTTGTAGGTATGCCTTGAAATATGAGTGGTTGTGTCAGAACGTGTGGATTTATTAGACTACGTCTTATGGGAAGGCACATACTACAAGTGTCCTGCCCCAACTTGAAAGGACTTTTAACAGATTTTCCTCATCAAAGCTCATGTACAATATGTTTTAGATCAAACAATTTGTCTTTAATGTCTTGACTTGCTTTTGCTTAACTGCAACTTTGTTTTTTTGTGCCAGCACAGTATTACAGTACAACATATGCTAGCATAAAGGGAAAAGAAGCAGTCAAAAGCCTTAATTTAAACTTTTCTTTTTTTTTTTTTAAATCATACAATGTGTCAACTCTCTCTCTCGTGTTGCCCGGCAACACAGGAAGTGATTCAGTTTGGAGTATGCCTGAAAACACAAAGAAGTTGCCAGGAAAAGTTAATGAAGTAAATTCTACTGCTTAAAAAAACCCCCCGGTCATTCACAGTCTTGTGCACATGATTAAAAGTAATTAGTTTTCCCAAAAAGTAACTGAGTTACTGCATCGTAAAAGTAAGTAGTAACCAGGCAAAGTAACTATTGCGATCCTGTTTTTGGTCCTGTGCATAATATAAATTATACATTCTTGTGTTTTATCCCAATGACAAAGTTAATATCTTTACTTCCAGTTTGAAAACGCTATCTAATAATTTGCTGGGCTCACCATCGCTGAGTGTGTCTCTTGGTTGTTTGTGTGTGAATGCCCGCCCAGCTCTGCCTCTGATTGGCTTACCAGGAAATTTTACTCTACCTTATCCAATCATCATTACTTATGCGGTTGTCCCGCCCCCCTCACAAAACTGCAGCTCCTGCACGGCTGAGAGATCCTAGTCAGAAGAAAATAGCTTATTATTATTTTAAAAAATGAATGCCATTAGTAACGCTGTTTATTTTTATGCTGTTATTTCCATCACTGGTCATTCTGCAGTTTGTCAAGATAAAGTTTTTGTGCCCCGCCTGCACCTGCACTGCCACTGCTGTATACAAAATAACGCTCCCTCAGTCAGGTCTGACAAAGCTGCTTAACAGAGCCTGTTTTCAAGGACACAGCAAGCATACAAATAGTATTACACCAAAGTTGCACAGTGCAGCTTTTTTTCGGTAGCAAGAGATCATGAAAAAAATGCAGCCAGTGTTAATTTGCTAAACCAGGTAAAATTAATGTTAATATCTTAACAATACATGCATTATTGGAATGTGCATAGCTGTTCCTGTGTGTGTTTGCATGCACAGGAGTAAAGTACGGAGGCCTCGCCCTCCACATCTGACTGAAAACTATCTTGTCGCCTCTTCACAGGAAGCTGTCATCTCCCTCTTTCATGCTAACTTATGTCAGACAGAGAAGCTCATCTTAACCCACTGAAATATCAGCCCTCGAGCCTAGGGTTTCACCCTCACCTCCCTCACCACGGCATACTGCTTTCTGCCGGGTGTCCTTCTTGTTCTCACGTGTGCAACCATAACCAAAAATACTAGACACAAGAGGCAACTAACTTACTGTACATGAAATATTTATATTTTCTTTCTCATTTCTGAATGACACTGAATCAGCAGTATTTGCTGTGGCGGCTTTAGCTTAGCTTAGGTTTGTGGATCGAGCCACCACAACGACATCAGTCTCAAGAAGTTTTGATGAAGTCACTTGAAATGAGAATCATTACATGTCTCAATCTTTTATTCTTTATTGTTATTATTATTATTATTGTTATTATTATAATTATTATTGTTTGTATACATTCTTTTCAGCTCTAAGTGCTGGATGTTGCTGCTGAAAAATGATGATAATGCACATAACCTTAAAAAAAGTGATGTTTTCAGACAATAACTGTTGTGGAAGAATAAGGGGGCTGGGCCTTTTTTTTTAATGCTGCTTGTCTGTGATAAATTCTAATCAGGCAGTGTTTGATGGTGTGCACACATGTCATTATCATGCATGTGTGTGTGTGTGTGTGTGTGAAAGAGAGAGAGAGAGAATTTAGTCGTTAAATATTCATCAGAGAGCGTCATTGTTTTTGGAGGACTACATATGGGGTAATTAGAGCAATAGTTTATATCTACATAAACAACCGCCTTCTGCTGCAGAGGGACTCAGCTTTAATGTCAAACAGACAGGGATGAAGGTGTGTGTGTGCGTGTGTGCGTGTGTGTGTGTGTGTAAATCTGCATGCTTGTCAGACAGTGTGGGATGAATGTATGTGCTGTATGCATGCACATGCATGTGTTTGTAATGTGAAACAGGCAATGTCAGTGTTGGCTCTTTCTGTGTGTGTGTGTGTGTGTGTGTGTGTCAGGGAAAGGGAGGGCGGCCATGTTAAATGTGAAACAGACAGTGGCAATGCCTCAGTGGCACAGAGGGAAAGCCGTGACCATCTAAACTGCCCCCTGGAGAACAAGAGGATCCTTCCCCAGCCACCAGTTTACCCCAACCCCCCCCCCCCCCCCCTCCCTGTCTGAGTGCAGCTGCAGGAGATATGTAAGGTCGGGGTCATACGTTAGCGTGAGTGTGATGCCAGTTGGACACACACACAAGGATGACATGACTCGACAGGTCATACGTGCCAGGAGCCCATTACACACCACAGCTTGTATGTTTCTTTTTAATTGTAAGGCGACTTTTAGACGGATATGGTTTATGCTGTCTGGGAAGAGTGGGAAAAAAAATCCATGTTAGGAAGAGGTTGAGGTGATGGCTTGGTCACACATGATATTTTCAGATGGGAGGTAGTTTTCCATTTTTAAACCCTCAGTTATTGTAGTTCTGATGAACCCAGGATGTGTCTTAAAGGTACAGTGTGAAGGATTTGGCAACATCTATTGTCAAAGTTACTTAAGCAAATACAAATACAATGTATTTGTGATGTAGGAGTAGTACCAAAATAACTGCTCCCAATCGTTACATTTTTCTGTACCCTTCCCTTAACATGCAAGACTAATGGAATGGTGCGGTACGGGTGGAGCTAGACCCGCGACAGAAAAGCATCACGCTACCATATCTTGCTGACGCGGCCATCGGGCGCATCCCCCTCATTCTTGTGTATTTTAAGCCATTTCTCTCTCTTTGTCCCATGTTTGAACTCAAGTATATGGGTATTTTGAGGAAACTGTCCATGTCAGACAAATTCATACACTGTTCACCCAAGTATTTGATCTTTCTTTGAAGTGTTTTCTTGATTTAAACGTCTGTCCTTGCTGACATAAAGTTCCTGAATCATGTTGTTAGACATTTCGTAGATTACAGTACAATACAATGGGTGTGGATGTTGTGGTGGATGTTATGTGTTTGATTTTGAACACCAGAGACCAGAGGTTGTACAGTTTTAGTTTCACTGGTTCCTTTATGAGGACAGTGCTTGCCTAACCTGACATTAGTGGTTCTCAAAGTGGGGGGCCTCCCTGAAGGGAAGTGTTGATAACTAGAGGAGAAATATGGTGTGGAACTAAGTTGGATGAACAGGATTTATGTAAGGGAAATAAACAAGAGTTTGCTGCTGATGCTATTGTATTACATTTTATTTCATGGCAATAAAACTCTTTTTTGTATTAGCTGATTTGCTCCTTCTCATTGTCAGTAATTGATAAAAATAAAATTAAAAAACATAGTCTGGTGCGATTATTTAATCGACATCTGAAAGATCTACACACAAGAACAAAAAAAGAAGCAAATCACTAAATTAAAATGTGAAGTTCACAGTTTCAAAGCAACTACTCAGTGGTGCTTGTGGCAAGATTGTGTTTTTCATAAATCAAGAGAGTTTTCAGGTCGGGATTGGAAAAAAATATCTGATTTAACAAAGCATTTCAATTTCAACAAATCCTTAACTTAAATGGCAAATGAATTTGTTCATCAGGATCATATGATACAGTGCTGTGATAGTTTTGTGTGTAATTTAATGTCATTTTTAAGTATCACCCAAACAAAAAAAAACAATATATATCTTGTATTCTTTGGTTTTCTCAGCCAGACTGGTTTAGGACGAACATTTTGAAATGATTTTCAGATTAGGGTGTGGTCATGTAGACAGTGGTCAAACTGGTGCTTTCACATTAATTGATATCGCAACAAACCGAGATGGTGCTTATGCAATTAAACACCACACTGACGTGTTCTACTCATCATCTATTAAATGTCTTCTTGCCTTTTAGTTTGATTAGTAATATAACAGTGTTTTGTGTCTGTAACCCAGCCTGCGGCGGAGTGGGGGAGGCTCTAATGCAGTGATGTTTGTGTCTGTGGTGGTGAAGGTCAACGCTCCCTGTATGTGTTTGTTCTCACACAGTTTTGTTTTTCAGGGACTTGTTTGTCACTTCCCACACACACACACACACACACGCAGACAGATGCACTCATTTATATGTACACGTTGTGGTTGTACTCTATGTGCGTATTTGCATATGAATATTTAAGAGAGGGTGTTTTTATTGCGCACACACATGCTTACATTACATATTGTGGTTGTGTGTTTTCGGATTTGTATGCAAACCTCTTCTTTTCCCACATTGTGTTCAAAGGTCTTCCTGCTTTATGCAATTCTTTTAGGATTTGGGAGTGTGGTTGTGCGCAGTGTGCTGACCGTGTGTGGCCTATGAATGCATTGACATTTACTTTCGCCCTCACATCCACAAACACCTCCTAAGACCTTTTCATCAGTTCCCTCTGCCCTGCAAAGGATAAAACTACTGCACCTTCTCCACCACTGCGGCACCGTGCGTTTCACTCGCAGACAATAAATGGCTTCCCCCCAAAAAATGTGTACACAATAGTCAGAGAGGGTGTTAACTTTGAATCATCAATCTCTTTGTACTTGCGCTGTTTATGGGCAGCAAGTTGACCCTCTGCAAATTAGATTAAAACTGGGAAAAGTGAGCAAAAGTGAGAGCTTTTGTCACGGCTAAGACTATAAATCAGAGCAAAAGTGGAGTTTTCATTTTGTCGTAAATGTCGACAGCACTGTGGCGTTGGGGTGAACGCATGCAGTTCATGTATTTTATTGTGTTTTTGCGCCATCCTCTCACTGTGCTCTCTCTAATTTTTCATTTGCTACCCCGGCCTTCTGTCCTTCTGAGTTTCAATGACATCGGCAGAAACTAATAACGGATGCGTTCTTTTAAGTCACACAGACAGGAAGACAAGTAATTACATACATATTTACTGAAACTATTACAGATGCTTTTTTTTGATATTATCTCTACCAGCTAATGCAGCAAATGTCTGAAGCAAATTATTCTCAATAACTGGGTTTTCCTACTCAAGCATTATGTAATGCCATATGAGCTAAAATGGTAGCTGCCGTATATCTGTGAATCGAGGTGTTGAACTTGTGAATGCAAAGTTTTAAATGATCACATTTATTTTGTGCATATTCAAACTTTACTTAAATAGAGTTTTGAAGTACATGGATAGGACCAGTGTCAAGGATTTAGCGGCATCTAGGGGTGAAGTGGCATATTGCAATCATCTGAATACACCTTTGCCTAATGCATCGCAACAGTGTATATGAGAAACTACATTGGCCTCCAGGTAGCATAAACCCACAAGCTCTACAGGGTTTGTTTTGTCAGTTCTGTGCTATTATACAAACACAGCCGACTCCATGAAAGAGGACCTGCTCCTGGTGAAATTATAAAGGACTTATTCTAAGGGAAATGAAAACACAACGGCTCTTAATTTCAGGTGATAACAGACTAATGAAAACATGATACTGTCATATCTAGTTTGTGTTGATGGATCCTCCCTACATCCTGCAAAATGGACCTTTTAAAATCCACAACAGAGATGAAGTTAATTGTATTTTCATACAGTTTGTGAGGGAATGGGTGGATATGTAGGAAAAACACGGCATTCTCCACCACTGTTACCATGACCCTAAAACTCTTGTTGAACATGTTGATTCTGCCACTGAAACATCGATCAGTTCTGTTTTGCACTGAATAAATAAAAGACATTAACACACACACACACACACACACACACACACACACACACACACACACTCTAGTGTGGACCCTCAGACATATTGCATTCCCAAACCCCTTACTCTTACCCTAAACATCACAACTAAATGTCTAACCCTAACCCTTTGAATCAAAATGTGTCCTCACAGCCTACTACAACCATGTACACACTCACGTGGACTCACACACACACACACACACACACATCCCCCTCCCTGTTGATGATCCAAGCAGAGGTTTTATGCCAGAGGAAACACTAGCCCTCACCAGCTGGACATGCTGACACTGATCAGGTCATCCACCCCCCCACACACTAGCACAGGTATTCACAGATTCACACACACACTTCCATGTAAATCATATGCTGCATATGCACACTGACACACACACACACACTTGTGCTCAGTCTTTCAGGCACACACGTGCATGGACATACAGCAAGCAGACATGACACACACTTTTGTACCTCGTACTTCACTGCACCTGTGTTGACACGGTTTCATTCAAATGAGGATAATGTGCTTTTTGAGCAGCAGCGGTAAAATTAGTGTGGTACTGTGGTGCTCTCTGCTCTCCGTGTGTGTGTGTGTGTGTGTGTGTGTGTGTGTGTGTGAAGGCCACCAGGGACCTGAGTGAGTGTGACTGAATAGCTGCCACCTAACAACCACCACGCTGTCACCATGCAAACCTTAGGGACCTCATTATGTATAATAGCACAGTATTGTAAATATATGAGGTATAAACAGAGGCTTCTTGTTTATTTTCTCTACCGGGTTGTGGGGATTCAGTTAAATAAAGCGAGCAGCCATGACAGATATTCTACCACATGAACACTGACACCACAGTAATACTTAAAAAGAGGAATTCACTGGTAAACTGTTAAATGAGGATGTTTTATTTCGGTTTGCCAGGGATTTCTGTTGTTTTGTTCCCTGTTTCCTGTACATGACAGATGAAAGGTACATGGCATGAATTTGAGATGAATACAAAAAAAAATAGAACAACTTCTGATAATGCTGTATTGCACTGGATCGCCAGAAAATAGTAGTTGTTATTCACTTCCAGGCAGATGCACAAGTTTTATATGCACCTGATGACCTAAGAAAATCCATCCATTTTTTAAAATCCTTAAAATTGACACAACTTTTGGTTGTTTTGTAGTGTGGGCAGTTATGGAAAAGTGACCTTTTTATTGAAGGGACTTATATGTACAGCTTCTTAGTAGAATAGTCTCTTGACAGAAGTCAGAGGTTTACATTTCATTGAGGGTTATTGTGGAATTATTGCTCAATAACAACTTAAATATGTTGCCAACTCCAGCTTTAACAGTGAAGGATTAGTCCTGAAACAAAGGAAGCAAGGCCCTGCCTCCAGTACCAGCATTTGGCAACAACATCCACTCCTAGCATACTGCAGAAAACAATAATTATAAGCTTTCCAGTGAGAATACAAGTGAGTGTAAGCATGTAATTAACAACATGACTTGGAAGACAAATGCAAAGTGTTTGTGTTGCTGACCCTAAAGGTACTTCTCTTTCTCCTGTTTCTGTCCGCCTCCTGAATGTACTTCAGATTTAGATTTACTTAGAATGCCAAATACAATAAAAACGGAGGGATCTGTCTTAGTGGCACTGTTGCAGACTAAGTACCAGCACCCAGTGACACACATGCTACGCGGAAAATCAACCTCACATGCTGTATGAAGTTTCACATTGGTGAGCTGCGCCATAAATTTTACTGACCGCGTTTCTCTTCATCCCGAAACACTGTTTTGACTATGCAAAACAATGGGTGAAATTCAAGCACCACATAAGTCATATAAAACCCAAGAGCTGGTTTCCTTCGCATTGCTTTTCTCTCTGTTTCGGTTCCAAGTCTGACCAGAGTTCTGGGTCTGATTTCAATCTCCAGATACTTTTGCAGCGGCCAAGGCTTTCAGTGTCACGGGGAAAAAAGCAGAAAAAAAATAATAAAATACTGTACAAAAATACAACAACGTTGCACGATGTAATCAGATATGCCATGTGACATTTTCCTCCAACTCACACACACATACACACACAGTCAGAAACACTTTCTCACTGACAGGAAAGCACTCACGTGCACACGTATGGACGCACACACAAAGCACGCTCCAGTAGTCGCACACAAAGTGCACACAAACAGACACGTATATGTGCAATAACACATGCACCGTCTCCCTGCTTGTACCAGAAAGTCATAGCCCTTTTCCGCAGACAATCCTTCACTGTTTCCTCCAGTCTCCTAATTGGCTTTACTCAGACCCAGCCCACAGACCTGAGTCAGAAACAATTAAAAACTCCATTTATATTCCTGCAGTGAGCACACAGGCTCCCACAGCATGTGACTGCACACATCAGCCCTCATCATCTGTATGTGATTTTAAACCTCGGGCCGTTCTCCGTATTTATTTGAAAGTGGCCAGACTTGAAAGCTGTGCGGGCCGAACAGAGCAAAAGCACTTTTTGATCACACACATAATCCTCGGCTCGTCCAACATCGCCTTTAAAATAAATATCAAATTCTGAAAATATTAGCTTTCTGAGCGGCCTGTTTATTGTTTGAGTTTCCTGAGGTTTAAATTGACTGGGAAAACACTTTTACAGTGCCATCAGTGAATCAAAGGCCTGAGATTTAAAAAAAAAAAAAAGAGGGGGGCCTGACAGAGGTAATAACCACATTTGATAAATAAACAATCCCCTCATCTCCATCCTTCATGCACCTCGCTGGATTGGCCAAAACCCTGCACAGGAATGGAGCTTTCCAGACGAGCAATTACCTTTGGCCCTAACCACCATTTTTAGAACTTACCACAAATGTATGAGTAACCACATACCAGGGAAGAAGAAAAAAACAAACCATGTCAACCAGCAAATCTCTATTTTAATCATGTAACCATATCCAGCGTGTAGCTATAGATCTTTATCAGCATCCACTTAGATTTTTATTTATAATGTGGGCAGCGGTGGACTGATTTAATGACAGGAGGAATCTAAAATAGGATGTGGCATCCTTTGAATCAGGGAATTAAGATTAAACTGTCAGCATCCGAGTAGCGATGGCAATCAGAGACTTTGGTGTACTTTCTGAATCTGTGTTGACACTTTATAAAATGAAACTTGATGCAAGGAGCAGAGTGATGTCCTGTAGCTGATGGAAAACAAGGAAGTGATGACTGATTACATGTCAGAATGGATAAAATTATCATCACTGTAACTCTCTTAATGCATTTTGGGCCTCTTCCCCCCCCCACACCCTTGTGATAATGCTCGCGTTCTTTTTGAAGTCGGATTATTCACCAGACTTCTTGTGACATAATCATTCAATAAAAACGAGTTTGAATAAGTGAATAAAAAAAAGTTTAAGAAGAGAAACTAACATTGACATAGATCAAATAAAAATGTTTGTGTGTGTGTGTGTGTGCACGTGTATGTAACGTCTATAATATACGAGGTGTTTTTGGAGATGAGCGTTGCGTGCCAGGAGCCACAGCAGGTGCAGTGCATCTCTGGAGTTTCTTGTCCAAGTATGTGTTGGGGGGGGGGGGGGGGTCGGTGTCTCCCACCCCCACCTCTTCATCTCAGCTTTCTCCACTTCTCCCTGCTGATGATATAAATAAAAACAGGCAACTCACCACAAAAGCAGCAGGGATCCTCTGGAGCAGCAGAGGAGACAGGGTTTTCCAGGGTGACACTGAGAGGCTTAAGAGGTGGTGGTTTGAGATTCTCTGTGGTTATTTAGGGACACTCGAACGCAGCATGTGCGAGTCACTCCGATAAAACATTTCAACCTGTATTGAGCAGTCGGATGGAGGTTGTAATGTGGGACAACACAAGACTCTTTATGATTTCCAAGTCCTCATCTATTGCTTTCATTTAATGATTATTCCAATTTTGTTTTAGTTCATTTCTGTTTGTTACCTTAGACTGAGCTGTTTATTATCATCAGGAACATTTGTACAGTTGCCTAGAAAGGACAACTCAAACACTAGATTCAGGGAGGACTTTTTATGTTTTGATGCTGCCTGACCTCCACTGTAATGTCTCATACACACTTGGGTATTTAGTTCTTAGCAAGATGTGCCTTCACCCCTCGATATCACTAAATCCTCATCTCCAAATGACTCAATTATGCTGGTTTTGGCTCTTCTTCGGGTTAGGCACTACAATCTTAATGAGGTATTATTCTGAAAACATATTGTTTCATCATACAACATATAGTTTTACTTACACGACAGATTTTCTTCTTATCCAGGAATTTGTTATACAGAAGCAAAAATGATAAAATACTAAAGATACTAAAATAGTGTTTATTACAGTTATGGTAGAGACTTTGTTTTTCCCAAAACTACATGCTTGACACAAAGGTTTAAAATGTCCGGTTTGCGGCAGACAACAGATCAAACAAGAAGGTCAAGAATCTGGCAAACAAACACAACTGGCTGACACGAATGATACTGGCAGCAGGAAATCAGATTCACGTTCAGATTCAAGGCCGACTGCAATAGTTGAACCCAACTCAAAGGCATGGTGGTCAGATTGTTAGCTTCCCTGGAGAAGGACCAAAAGCTGAGTAGGTGCAGCAAGGCAAGCAGTTGATCTTGTAAAGAAGAGGGAAAACTTGAAGATGTCTGACACGAAATGGAAGAAACAAGACTGTAAAACAGAACTGCGGCTCGAAGTTCTGCGGATGTGGCTGTGTCTTCAGCTAAAGGAGGAGGAAGAGACGCCATGACAGGTATTTGGCAAAGGCCATTTGTGCTGAGGAGAGAGCAGCAGGATTTGGTCAATGATGACGCAAAGCCTCCACTGTTATGGTCCTGGACCAGATTTTGCATGGCAACATTACCTTTTTATGTATCACATAGTGTGCTTTCATTTTCTGTCTGAGAAACAGAGGCAGTGAGGAATCAAGACGCCTAAAGGCCAAAGTAATAGAATAAATGGCAAGATATTTTCAGTCTCTATTCACTAGTGTTTGACTCCGTTGTTGCAATGTATGTAGACACTATTTCAATAGATCTTTCAACATGATGAAAAGACAGGGTTGCTAGAAAACATGTAAAAAATAGCCTTTTTTGCTTTGAATTTTTGGTGGACCTATAGGAAACCTAAAGCAGAACCATAGCTCTTGCCGCATTGAGTAATGTATCTTTTTGTCTGCTGAGGAATGAATCCTTTGAAGGATGAAGACATATTTTACTCTGCTTCACGCCAGAATATCCACTCTGCCTGCAGGAGTCATGTTATGAACTGTAGGAGACCAGTAAAATCCCCTTCCTCCAGTCCTCCCATCCCACATATCTTCCACCATCTCCATTCCCCCCACACCATCTTTTCCCTCCTTATCCTCCCCGTTGCCCTCCTCTGTCTCCACTAGTAATGGATTACATGTCTCCTCTCAGCCTTTCCTCTCCTCAGTGAATCATGGGGCTGAAGCCAAGGGTGGACCTTGAGGGTGGGTGGGAACCCCAGCAGACCGTTGGGGAAATGCCAGATATTGGGTTTCTGTGTTCTTATAGCAACAGATATGATGTAGTGAGTGTGAATGTGGCTGTATAGTGGGGCCTCTCCACATCCCACACGTTCATAGCAGTGTGATGTGGATGTGGAAATGTGGGATATGCAAGGGAAGAGGCAGGAAGGGACAAGAAGGTGATGCTATAGCTTTGCTTGTACATATTGCTCCGTTAAATCCATGTGCACCTCATTTTGTATGTTTTAGTTTTAGATGTAAAATTTGATGGCTGATTTTTGGTTTGTCTACCTCGCTCTCTCTCTCAAGTCTTACTATGAGGTATCATGTGTACCGAAAGAGTGGCTGCAGGTTGTCTTCTGCTGTCGCCCTTCAAGTTTTGATATCTAAGTTTAGAGATGGTCCTCTTGTCTTTTCCTTTTTTGAACCATTACTGTAAACCCCAGAGATGGTTATGTGTGAAAAAACCCCAGTAGATGGGCAAATTCTGAAAAACTCACCATATTCAAGTCACTTTGACGCTCAGTTTGAACTTCAGCAATTAGTCTTCACCATGTCTACATGGCGGAGTAAATACTTGTGTTCACGAGCAGTTGAACAGGTGTACCTAATAAAGTGGCCAGTGACTATCTTTTTAAATATGTAACTTTAGAACTATAAAGTTCACTGGTGCAGAATTTCAATACTAAATAAGCAGAAACATTAAAAACTAAAAACAAAAACAGTTTAATCAAAAACAACAAAATATAATTCAAACCTGAAACACCACAGAGGAACAATTGTGAATGATCACATGTGGAATTAATTCTGAAATGACTGTTTGGATATCTTAGCATTATAATTAACATCAGAGCTTCCTGTCATGTCAGATGCTAATTATTTGTTTTGTCTGTGAGCTGTTGGTTGTGTCTGCAGTGGCAGGGACAGCAGACCTGTCTTCTGTCTTTGGTGCGGAGTCCTGCATGCGCATGTCAGAGCTTGATGCGGTGGATTTGTTGTGCGATGGGTGAAGTGTTGTTAGTTGTAACGGAGGAGTGAGGACAGCGGTGAAATCGAGCATAACTGCAGTTCATCTACTAACATCGTCCTCCCTTTTCATCCCTGTAAATCAGACTAGTCAGGGGCTTAAGAGCTTGATGCAGCCAAGGGACACAGCAGTCAGACAGTGCCGAGGAGGTGGAGGGAGGGAGCGAGCCAGCTGAGAAGACAGATAGAGTTGTTCCATTGCATGAAATACCCACACTGAGGCTCCACTGGGGTATGAAGCCTCTTTAATTTTCCATTGGAATACTGAGCAATTTCTGCTTGAATATCATCAACAATATGACAACATCCATAACATTTGTGAGTGGGCCAATAGTCCAAGTGATTCAATGTTTAAAAAAAAGAAATGAAAGTTGAGTGATGTTGATCATAGCGGTGGGGGTGAAACTGTGGAAAACTCCTAATATTACAAAATAAAATATTAGATTAGGCTTTCTGGATCCACCCAGAAGCAATAATACTCATTTTTGAAGTCCTATTTTTAAAATAGTTTGTTTGCCTGGTTTCACATGTGGAATTAGTTTGATTCACTCTGAGTTTGGCATGTTTGTTTCCCGGAACTGTGTCTACCACTATTTACACTTATATACAACTCATTTGCAATAGTTTACGTGTTTTGCCAGAGTTGTTATTGCAATTGAATTAGATTTGTCATTAATGTAATCAATGTAATAAAATATGTGCTTCATTTGTATATCTGGCAAATCATGAAAGACCTTGAACATATCAAAGGTTTACATACACTGGTGACAGCATTATTTCATTTTATGGTTATATTTTTGAGTTGAGAGACCGATCATAAACTGTGTTAATATAGCGAAAGTTCGGTGACCTCAGACATTTTATGATATGTTTCTCTAACCGTTGCCCAAACTAACCACAGACTGGACTATGGATGTCATCTTCAATCTGTGGAGTGACAGTTTTGTATTTGTACACCTGCCATCCACGCCAAATGCCTCCTGGCAACTCTGCTGTGGCTAATAAATGTAGAGAAAACAGTTTAGTAGCATTTCAATGGTATTTCCAGAAAGCAGGATTGAAACGGGCACTCCACTACCCCTGATCACACACATTAAGAACATTTGGAGAATTTCTTATGTGCAACACAGACTAAAACAGATTAACTGTTTTGATATTGTGATACCCCAGGCTTGAGGAAATTATGTAAATCATTGCAAATAGTTAAAAAGACATGCATAATCTCCAAAAAGGGTGTATAAATGCTACCAAAGTCTCTTGGAACATTGGTTCATCTATATAAATTGCATTTTCCAGCATCTCCACTTGTGTTGCTCTATGTGTGATTAAGGATGGATTCAGTATTCATTATTTGGCTCTGGATACTTCTGAGTTGGAGTCGGTCTGAAATCCCTGCGGTAAAATAACACACACAGTTTTATTACATAGTTTTTAAGTCAGACATCAACCCCTATACTCCCTGAAATAGTTTCTATTTCAAAGACCGAAAGAGAGTTTGAGGCAATGGACCTGTTGGCAGGTCTTCAGATCACATTCATACAGAGCAGAGGAGTTTCTTTCTGTCAGCTAAGCATAAATTGTGTGGCAGAAGAAAGCCAAAATAATGACTTTATTATCATTGTTAATGTGCTGCGGCCAGCATGATGGGTCAAAGTGACACAGACATCATCCTCAGCTTGTGAGTTACAACTTTATACGCTGATCAAAGCTTTTCATTGGTGTAATGATTTTTAAATTCCTCTCCACAGACAGCGGGAGTAAAAATTAATATTCCTTGCTTTGGACTGAATGCAAAAATGTTGCTGCTTTGTACTTGTATTATTTATCTATACCATTTACACCTGGTGTATGATAACATGGTCGTCCCTTTGCATGAATGATGCGGTGTGAAGTCTCACATGGAAATGTATGTAGAAATGTATATAGATGTAGTGCAAGAAGCAAATATTAGTATAGTCAGGGAATGAAGAGAATGTGACAATGTAAGCTATTGGTACTCTTTATTGACATCATCAACCTGCACCTTGTTAAGCCATGTTTCCACTGGGTGGAACGGTTTGGTTTGGTGTGGTTTCCATTAGGAATAGTACCAAAATAACCGGGCCCAACCATTCCAGTAATGTACGGGTGGAGCTAAACCCAAGACCGTCCACTCATTGGGCAACAGAAAGCGTAGCTACCTTGTGACCTGTGCCCATAGTCTATTCTCATAAAGCTTGAAGTCTTGTTGAGATAAACAGCCACAAACTGAGCAGGAAAAAAACAAGCTGCTCCATTGTTGTCTGTCGTGTTGTTGTTGTCACCCCGCCTACCAAGTAAAGGTACTGTTCTCAGTCGAAGTGCGAGCCTGTCAGAGGGCTTTACCATTCCAGACCGGACCGAACTGTACCAAACTGAACTGTACCATAATGGAAATGCATCATCAGAGAAACTGCAGCCACGGCAACCAAGGAAGGTTGTCCACTTGGAAAAACACGCCCACTTACCATAACCCTACCCACCAACATTTTAGATGCACTTTCCTCTGTGAGCCAATCGACGTCAAGAAGACATGTTTTCCAGGAGGCGTGTCTTTCCATGGGTGTGTTTTTGTGAATGGCTGTGGTTGGATGTACTTGACTTGTGATGCATTTGTGGTGATGCAAACCTTGGTGCCACCTACAACTTATCTTGGTGGACGAACTCCCAATATTCACTTAACAGCAGTTAAGTTAACTTGCAATATGTTATTTAACAGTGAAACAAATTCTAACCCCAACGCTTAGATCGCCTGCTTGGCTGGTTTCTGTCTCATCCACAGGCCGTCTCTTCTCCCTCTTGGCATTAACGAAACTCACCACGTTCCCTTGAAAACTTCAAATGGACAGAAACTGTTTGAAGTGCCAAAATCTCTGTAGAGTAGACCTCTTAATGAGCCCCGAGTTACCATTTGCACCTGAATCCTTAGTATTTATTACTTATGGAACATGTGAATATGTAATTAGCTGACTTTCACAGTTGAGGGGAGCCACAGGCTTTCCATCAGAGAGATACGAGATGTTGCATCACCTGATCGTGCCACGTAACCCCACTAAACCCCCCTCTCCTCTTGAAAGAGTCTGATAAAGGACACGCGGTGTAGGTAGCAGCTGTCATTACATAATACGGTACACTGTCACTGGCATTATAAGAAGCTGTGCATAGCAGCACTGAATGTCCTGCCATCCGTGATGTCTCGTGCATAACTATACAGTATACTGTGCGTATCTGTGAGCGCAGAGGTAATGCATAAAAATATGATGAAATTATACGTCAGAGTGATGTCCTGCTACACAAATTGGATGTTTCACAAGGATTCAAGAGGCAACAGAATACTTTCATGTCACCAGTCGCTCTAGGTGTCATTAATATTTGGTCACTGCAAGATAAAATACGCATTCCCTCTAACTTATGTATTCGAATGACTCACACTGAGATATGCTGAATTAATCAATCAAGCAATTTTGTAAAAATTGCAAAAGTAAATTTGTGGTGGTTGTAAAGTGCTGCTTTGTAGTTCACAAAAGTTGCATTTGTAGTTGTATTTCACCAGAAGTCTCAGTATACTTATGTCATGGTTTGAAATATTAAAGGAAAGCAGTGTCAGAAAAGGAGAAATGCTGTGTTGAAATAAAGTGGAGGCACTTTTACAGCTTTTTCAGTGTCTCTGGAAGGCAATAAATCGAAATGGTAATGAATTGTGCGCTCCAACTTTACTTTCTTTTGCAAAGACATGCACCTTTTTACGAGGCAAACACTTTATCCCCTTCATTTCCTGGATTAACTGGCACGCGCGTTAAAAGTCTTGGCTTTATGTCAGTGACTGACAGAAATGAAATTAACTAAACAGAGTTAGATTTGTAACGCATGTCCTCTAGAATCCAAACAAATAAAAAATCCATTGGAGTAGATTTGCATTTGTGTAAATGCACTCTTTGAGATTAGATGCATGTGTCGTGCTAATGTTGTGCTCAGCTTCAACAAAGAGTCAGAAGTTTTCAGTAATAAAAGACTGGATGCTAGTCTTTTTTTACTGTACAAAAAAACATTATGATAGAGAAAAGAATGAAACAAAAAAGAAAGATTTATATCCGCTGTGCCTCACCAGGACAGTGAGTGAGCAATGGTTTTAGATTTCCCTCTGACCACCAAAGCCTTCCTACAGTCTCACTGTGAAGAATGAGCAGTGTGTGAAGCTCTGATGTTTCATATTTGCTGCGATTGGTTAAAGAGACAGATGTGAAGTCAATGAAGTGTTGAAAGGAGGAACCCATCTTGTCTGTCTCTGTCTCTCCTGCCTTCCTCCACTGACTATTAGAAATCGTCTTCACGCTCTTCCTCCACGTCTTCCACACGGTGATCCTGCTGTCATCTTCAGTATCTTCAGTTCTCACACACATGTTTGCGCAGTATTCGTAGTAAGGACACTTCGTAGACATAATGCCTAACCCTAACCCTAACACTTACCTTAACCATCACAATTAAATGCCTAACCCTAACACTTACCTTAACCCAATTCTAACCCTAACCCTAAGTCTTAACCTTCAAAAAGCCCTTTAAAGTTGTGGAAACCACAAAATGTCCCTAACCCAGAGTTTGTTCTAGATGTGTATTGTACTGTAGTTTTCAGTAGAGCTAAATGGTTACCTGGTAATGTCTTACATCTCCATACATGGAGTATTTCCTCCTCACTTCACCATAATAATTAATTATAATGATAATACACACCCAAGGACAGTGTATATTAAAATCATAGGACAACAGAGAATAAAAAGATATATGAAACAATACACAAATAAAATGAATACACTTTATAGAGGGGCAGTGTGCAGTTGGTTTATAGGTTGTAAGCCGAACAGCTGAAATGTCTTTTACGCAAGGAATGTCTTTCTGTGGACATCAATGTATGTCCGCTCTGACCCCTGAGAGATACTGATACAACTGATGGTGATATATATGATAAATGTATTATAGGATGTCATAAAAGCTTTAATCGCTGTCTGTTGCTGCCACACTTTAATTAACCAAATAGGTTCAATGTTATTAACAAAGCAGGCGGCGGGACAGTTATGTCTGTGAATGTGGATGTGCATGAACACTATGTAACACTGAGTATATCCAATGTTTTGACTCTAAAGGTCATTGTACATATTCTATTTAGTATTCTGAAGACCTTCGGGCTTAAATGTAGAAAAGATGACTCTGGTCTGAGTGTGAAGTGTGAGTGTTTGATTGAAACAAGGTGGCAGCCACTTGTTTTAACTCCTGAAAGGCATCACAGTCCAAATTCACGACTAATTTGACTAATCAGAGTCTGGCCTGTCAAAATGGCTTCCAAAGCCAGCGCAGTCAGAAAAATATGTTCCTTGACTGGTCTAACGACATTTTACACATAATAAAGTTTCTCTTGGACACCGTTCACCACTGCAGGGAGCCGCTCTGAGAATTTGACATGACTTTTACAAGGCCCAGGGTAGTCGCCCCTCTTTTCTAAACTGCTTTCACCTGGAGTGAAACTTGCAGTGAAGTTGGCAAATAACCCCTGCACACAGTAACTGTCAGTGTCAGTGTATTATCACTGATGGGTAGTTACTGGTGAGGAAATAGGGTATTGATGCAGCAGTGTGTGCTGTCTGATGAATTGTAGATGCACTGTGAGCACTATGGGAGATGCAGTTGTTATTACATTATTCATGTTTAGCAATTTATCTGATAATCTGTGGAGAAATTCATATGGCATTTTACATCTTTGCAGCGTAAGTGAATTTAAGGTTTAGCTGAAAACCTATGCAGGAAACGACCAGCACGAGGAAAATCACTGTGACAACTGCAACTTGTTTTGCTCTGTGAATGTCTAAATAACACTAATAGGAACCTGAATAAATTCATATTGCATTTTAGAGCTACAGTATATGATTAAACATGTTAACCTTTGCCCCCTGAATTTCACACACATTCTGGAGGCGGTGTGTCCATATCTGACATGAGGATTTAGTGGAGGCAAGAATGGATAATGTTACTTCTTTCAGCATCAGTATGTGATGGTGTCTGCTTTACAGGTGTCTATAGAGATTGTTATGTCTGCTGCAGTGTAACTGTAATAATGATCCCAATCCTAAGAAGTGCACGAAAACTGCAGACGGAGAAAGAGCAAGAGTGAAAGTGACAGAAGGAAGGAATCGAGTGCACGTGAAAATTGACCCCCCAAAAAGCTGCCATTGTCGATGATAGATTCCTCCCTAATCGAAACAGTTTGCCCAGTCGCCCAGCTGGGCTTCATGTGCTTTTGATTACTCTCCGCCATTTAGTTCCACAAAATTACATGCTGCCTAATGGCCTTTTAATGGTTATAGGTTTCTCTGCTCTTTAATGAGCCTGCACCAGTTGGTTGCTAATGCCCTATGGAAATTTGGCAAGCGTCCAGTGTGGTTAAGTATATTTCCCTCCAGTTTAAAACTTTGTTGTGTGAAATCACAAACAAGGAGGCTGGGTGTGAGGTGTGAAAATGTGGCTCTTGCTTCTCCCGTTGGCTTGTTGTGTTTTAGTATGGGAATGATCCACACACACAGCTCCATAATTGTGCTATTAGGCGTCGGATTGTTTGCACTCTCATGCTCCCTGTAATTTTTCGGAGGTGATAATGTGGCAACTGTTCCGTCTTTACACACACATGGGCAACACACACACACACACGTTCGCCTGACTCATACAACACGGGCTACACAACAGTAAACATGAAGGATTTCTAAACATTTCTTACGACTTTGTAATGAGACACGTAAACAGCGGGAAGGTCTCAGACGTCTGTGTGGATCGAGTGGTCAAGGTGAGAGAGTCCACTCCCTGATCTGACCTTAATCATCAACACAGCCATTACTAATGTGTTTGTGTGATTTTATCTCTACGGCACGTCTGTTTTTGTGTCCTTGTGCATGTGTGTAAGCGTTTCTGTGTGTGTTTGTATCTTAATGGGGACGTTAGCAGCTGCTTTTTGATGAGTGCCTGTTTACCGGACCTAATTAGGCAGAAAACAGCCACACATCTCCCCTGCTAAAGTAGGACCCAAAACAGATGGCCTGAGGACCCAAGAGGCCGCCTGACACCTTGCCCACCCTGGATGGTCACTCAGCAGCCAGTTTGAAAAAAAATATATATATATAAAAGGCCTGTGTCCCTGTCAACACCATCCCACTTAAAACAAGGTCATTATCATTATGATAAAAAGTGATTTGTCAGGACACTGTCACAAACCTCTCAGGCTGCATCCTTACTGCTCCATTTACATTTAAAAAACGTGCACATTCCGCTCCAGATATGCCTGTCAACCACACTACTGCAGCATTTTAGTGCACTTAAAGTGAAGTGTTTTTATTTGACTGGGCAAGAACTGAGACCTTTGGAAAAAAAACGACACATTTACCCACATTTACTTCCTGATTGGTGAATGTGGGCATGTCGAGTGGATTCTGCTGCAAATTGGCGATCAGCGGTGAAAACAAAGCTGAGTTTGAACACTAACTTTCAGTTTCGTCTCATCGTCAGTACTGTCCACCATTCTTATATCTCATTTGTCAGACTCTCTGAAAAGCAGAGGAGGAAAGAGGGAATCCACTTCCTGTTTACAACATGCTGCACATGCACAGTGCCACATGATGTTTTTAGGCATATTGGTCGGGATGCATATTACGCCTGAAATGCTGATTTTAATTGAAAATGCCGTATTATGGCTGAGAAGACTTCTCCCTGCAGGAACCTAATGGGCGGAGTTGGGTCATCAGGTAAACCTGGTTTGGTTACACTATATAAGCTGGTGGCATGCAGCCAGTCCCTTTCTCCCTCTGACATCCAAGGCATTTGATTTTGTGTTCTCATGCTTAGGTTTCATTTACAGTACTACAAAATAAATGTATTTGTTGTAAAACTTACATTACTTTGTCCTGCCTTCAGCTTGATGAGTAAACCTTTTTTGTCCAAGGCCACTGGGTACAACTTAAATAGTGCATATTTCCACTTAAAAGTCATAAGGCTGAATGTCTGGTTTTTGTCTGACACCATTTGCTCATCTCTTGGGGTTATTCCCCCACTTTAAGCCTTTCTTCAGAATATGACAGGTCTTGGGCAAAAACAAACTGCCAGATTGCCTGAAGGAGGAACTCTCGGATACTTTGTTATGCTTCATATTGCTTTATCTGTCTGGAGTCTGACAGAGGCTTACCTGAGGGGACATGCAGGACTTCTGCTGACACTAAACGGATCACGGGAGCAGCTTGCTACATGCCTCTCTGATGAAGACATCACTGCAAAGTTATGCACAGGGAGAGATGAATCGTCAGACTGCAGGCACTGTCATGTTTTAAAGAGGTTTAACTATTACAGCGGTTCGCCAGAGAGGCACTCGTGGACTGCTGTTCACTGTGTAACTCCTCTAGTGGTTTTTATACTGAAATAGTGCGGCTTATATTAATGCTGCAGCTTCGAGCACCGCACGTCACTTACGGCACAACTCCTACTGCTACTTTCAGCACTTTTACAAGGCTGAAGTGCTACTACATCTACTTACTATTATACTCCCTGGTCAAGGGACTATAGCTATAAACTTACTTTTATTTTATATATCCAGAAAATAATATGTTTAATGTTTTATATAAGTCTTTTGGTCTAATTTTTAGTATCAATGAGACATTTGTCTCACAGTCTCAGTCCTGTGGTGCAGGTGAGTCATCACCTTCTCTGCAAATGTCAAAGTGCTGCATGCTCCTGTGTGTGTATGTGTGTGTGTTTGTGTGTTTGCGTGTGTGTGTGTGTGTGAGAGAGAGAGGGAGGGAGAGAGAGAGAGAGAATACTACTCTAGAGGGCAGCAAGAGACCGTTTAGCCATGGCTCCAGCATTTTTGCAAGGGGGCGGCCAAGGGGGTGTCAACTGTTATGTGAGGGTAACAACCTATTTTTGTATGTGTCCATAAGTCACAAACCTTTTTTTTGTGTGATAGTCGTATGAAGAGGCCACTTTAGACACAACCTGTGGCCCAACATCAGCCTAGGTCAGCAGAAGCTCATGATCTGTGGTCCATGACATGATCTGCTTATGATGAAGCATTCATGACAGTTTGACCTGAAGACTGACCCTAATCTCAACTCAGTTGTATAAGAAAGTCAAAATAGACAAGCAAAAATATGAATTTATTTTGTATTAATTTTAATAAATTAAAATGATTATTATACTTTGGTTTAAGAATGTATGTTACTGTAATAAAAACACTGTAAAACAGCAGCGTGTATACATATATATACTTCATACATACTGTATATCAGATTAGTCTGTATGTGATTAAAGACCAACATTTATTATTAGTCCATCAAAATCACCTTTGTACGTGTGGCATTTTACAGCATGTATGATAATAAGGGCTGAACTTGATGACAGGACTGTCCGCTGTCATCACAGTCCCAGAGTAGACCGAGGGCTAGAAACCTGACTCTGCTGTTGGTGAGTCCAGGGACGAACAAGCAGGATTAGTCCAGGAATGATAACGCCGCCGAACATTGTGAACCCGTACAAACAGTCTTTGAATCTGTATCCCCTGACGACAACATGTAATGTTTTAGCATTATGTTCCGACACTGTGTGTGTGTCATAAATCACCATATCAAAGAGGCATGGAATGGCATTTTGGTCACATCAGGCCTTGTCAGACTCTTGGTGAGTTACAGTGACACATGAAGCTAATGGCATATGAGCATATGCTTGTTTTAATGGCCAATGAGCTGTTGGAAGCCCTCACTGCCATGGGACAGCTATTGTTTTTAATTTTTAAAGAAATCATATTTTGGAAATGTCTAACATCTGTTCAATTACTGTTCATGGGCCGTAAAGTGGCATTTCTGCAAATGTAAAGTCATAGGCGGCGCACAAATAGCAAAACTGCTGCTTAGTAATAAAATAAAATGTCTCCTCTGTTTATTAACATTTAGCTCAGTGTACAAAAAAACGAGATTAATTCCATTGTGACCTTTGTGTAAATGATGCCAATGTTGCCGCAGCCCTCTCACAAGTGCAAAGAATTTGGGAGTAAAATAGGTTAATGACACATGTCGAGACAACAGTCGCAGTTTGGCAAACGCCATCACCATAAACAGGGTGATCAGTGTGTAAATGTCACCAGTCTTGGGAACTGCACAGGGCTTTTAATTTGCTAGCTTTTATGACCTATCAGAGAGACAAGATGCCAGTTATGTGCTGCCAAATCCACTCGACATGTTCAAATGGCCCTTGACCTTTTATGCCCAAGTTTACAGCATGCAAAACCCGGTCATATGGCCCATACACGTGCAGCATACAGTAGGCCATTACTTAACGTGTCATAAATATATGACCTGTCAAAGGCCAATGTGGGTCCCTCAGTCTAGGATTCAGCGCTATTAACAGAGCGAGAATAAAGAAGGCGTTTGGAGAGCCGTGGAAAGCACATAACTTTGTGTTTTCAGAGGCAGTGTTTGCATTTCAGTCAACTTTATTTAAGTGTATTTACGTATGTGCTGCTGAAATATATCATAGAGAGTTTTAAACCAAGTGGCAACCGGTTGAGATGTCGCCCGTAAGAATCTGAACTCCCATTCTGAAACCTTGAGATTTGCAATTTGACCTGTGCCGTGATGATGCAGCTAGAAATGTACAGGCGTCACCAGCAACCTGGCTCCTATTGGACAATAGCAGTTTAGTCAGTGTCCACTCATATGTGCCATGCTTTGTTGTCTATTTTATTGTTTAAATTGTTTAAAGAAATTGACATCATATCAATTAAAGAAGACTGAAAACTAGCAATGGACACCCTTCTATAAATATTTCTATAAAGACATATTGGCATGGTGAGTTTCTTCCCGTCTGTTTTTCACACTCAGATATTTACACAGTTGTTAAAATGAATGGAAAATGGTGAATTAATATTGTGGAATTGGACAAAGTACCTGCTGAGAGGCTATTACTGTCAAGCACACGCACAATCTTTATTTCATTTTACAGGCACAAATTGAGCAGAGTCAAGCAGAACAATGGGATTATGTCATATTTATTCACACACATGTACGTTAGGCACATGAATAAAGAGCAAATATGTCAGATCTAATTTCAGGAGCATCAGTGCACAGCGGCACATTTCTTGGATACCCTTATGCTTACGCTCAGGGCTCTGTTATTAAATAATAGATCTTAGCAGCCCCGAGCTCTGATTGTACATCTTTTCTCAATTTGATTTGACAAGTTGCCCTGCTAAGTTTAGATTCTGTGTAATCAGATCTCACTAACCTTGTTACATACTTGTAGATGAGCCGAGGTACATCCTTCGTCCTGTAACAGTCAAGGCAACTCTTAAAGCTAATATTAGTTTACTTCAGTTGATGGCTTCCTTTCTAGGAGAACAGATGAAGCCATTAGTTTCGACGGGTTGAAATCACAATTTAGCCACGTAGCTTAAAGGAAGTTTGAGTAAAAATTCTGTTTATCAAGAACAAGTAGTTACTCACCCCTTCATTTTCATTTTAAGTTAAATTAAGTAAAGTCTGACTTGATGACAGGGTCATAATAAATAATAGGTCGCCTTTGCATATTAACGCATCCTTTTTCAGTTGTGGATCTGTACGCATCTGTACAATGTGCATTAACTTGCTTGGGACTGTGTTGTTCTATACATAATGCCATCATGTTTGTGGAGAGTGACACAAATGCATGTTCTCAGAACGAAGACACACAGCGTGTTGAAAACGACACCTTGTCTTTTAAGAGAGTCTCCTTATTTAGCACGATGCTTTCCGTGGTGGATTTATGGGCCGAATGCTGTCTGTCTGAATCACCCCTTTTAGTTGGAAGGGCCATTAACAGCTAATGCTATCCCGTGCTAAACTGTGCAGGAGGTAATGAAACCTCCGAGTCACGACACTTATCCCCCTCTGCGGTTACAGCCCCAACATGGCTGCCAACGCGGCATCATGTAGCCTGGGAGGAAATGGAGACAGTGTGAAATATCAGGGTCACAGTGTCTGCTCACAGAAAGCGGCGGGGTTTGAACGTCACCATCGCATTCTTTAGTAGAGGGTGCTCAAGTCGTGACCCAGCCAGGTGAACACCTGGCACTGTGCTCCATCGTGCCAGGGAGTGTAGTCGGTCTGCTTACACACATTGTCTTTCGGCACATGGAGCTGTAAAGTGGACACAGTGACAGACGCTGGTCTCTCTGCAGTGTCAGTGCTGTGGCAGGAAAAATAGTTGGAGGATATGATAACAACATTCTTAAGAATGCAAAGCTGTGAAGTCTTTTATGGAGGATGGCACAGTTCTGTGACTGAGGTCCAAGCCACCTACTACCAGTTGAAACTGGTCACGGCTTTTTTTTTGATGACCTGAAATGAGGTTGGAAACAAATAGACACAGTGGCTGCAAAAACAATTCCATTTGATTGGAAGTATAAAGGAAAATTAGCCTAATTCTCACTTTAAAATTATAATTTACCTGAGGAGTTCATGGACTCTTCAATAGAACATGATGTCAATTATGTAAAGGACGTTCGAACGATGGAAAGATGGACATTTATGGCAGGGAGGAGCAGACGTAAAATTAAAATGTTTCTATTAATATTAAGACCATCTTTAGATAATATTTAATTACAGACTTCTGTTTCTTGGGTTTCTGGGAAAGATATCTAAACAACAAAGTAAACTGAACACCTTAAAATGTGCTGATGCTTTTTCTCCCATTTTGTTTTTACAATTTACAAATCATCTTATGATCTTATGAATCTCCCACTTAATTCAAGCAAGGAATCAAAATGTATCTATTAAGTAGTGCAATAAACTTTATTTATATAATTTTTAAATGAAGACATTGAGCGCTAAAACCATCCACTTGTGTACAAGCCATAAACAGAAAAGACATTGTCCCGGAGAGAGGGGTTCAAATATAATATTGAACAAAGATTATTATGATGAATCAAACCACCTGCAGAGTTTGACAGATTAAAACGCTGTAAGATTAAAAACTTCTTCATTATGACATAGTCCTGCTGGCTCAGCAGGTTTAGTGGTCAGCAGAGGTGTTAAAGAGGCGAGGCAGATCTGTGCCGGCGTGAGTTACATGAGCTCCGGTACTTAGTGCGACTGAGGATTTGGATGAAAGTTTCGAGCAAAGTGATCCCGAGCAAGGCTGTTGACTCAGGATGGATTTGTGACACAGAAAGTTGTTTATACAGCACACGTTCTAGTGCTGGTTCATGATGTCGACACTCACTAACTCACTTTGCTTCGATCAGTGTAATTTCACCAACATAGTAATTATTATTTTTAATGAGATAGATTCACTATTTGGCAAAATGTTCTTTTCTTTCGTTTCTGTAAGTACGCAGCCACCAAACTCGCCCTATCTTCCATTCTTTGGTTGTAATCTCTCTTATCCAGCTATTCCTTCCAAGGGATTGTATTAATATTTCATTTTTATTATTTTATTAATTTATTTATAACTCTGCCTCTGGTGTTTCCTCATTTGCAAGCTGAGATAATCTTACGTCAGCTCCTCTTTGTGTGCTTGTGATCTCATTGTGTGTGTGTGTGTGTCTGTGTGTGTCTTTGTCTTCATGTGAAGCAGTTGCGTGTTACATTTTTGTAAATATGAAAAATGCTTTGCACCCACCGGGAAGCAGCTACAGCAAACATACGGAACATAATAGGAATCCAGATTTAAGTCCAAATACTGGATGGGATCTGTTTCAAACAGGACCTGGAAGAGCTTAGCACAAGTCGACTTTGTCATGAGTCGACTTCGTCAGCTTCTTCATCACTATGCGTTGTACTTTGGCACAAGGTGACAGTGAGGCAGGTGGCAGGAAGTCATTTCAGCTCCTATCCCTAAACCCCCATAAACACACACACACACACACACACACACATACGCAATCTTCAATATATGCTGATTACTGCTCACTGTGTGTCAGCGTATCCCAGCATGCATTGTGGATGTTTAAAATAGGCCCCTTCACAGCTGGCCCTGGCTGCAGGCATGGAATGGGGGGGGAGGAGCAGATAACCAGCTAGTTCCTGTTTGCAAACACTCCTGCCATCGCTGGCCTGTGTTTGTCATGAGATGTCTTTCTGGACTGATGCATGCAGAACCACGCTTCAGGTTCCCTGGCAGTGATCAAGGACAGACGCTGGCTCAACGATCAGGGGGAAATAGCCGGCCTTCGTCATATGCTTACAATGTTGCACCTGTCTAATAGTTATACGACCCCATTGATTCGCATGCACACATTTGTTACAGTAAAAGCTACTGAAACTCCAGGGTACCTCTTGTTGAGTAATTAATTTGCTTGTCATCTAATGAAAGATGTGAGACTGGCCCCTCTACGGGTGTCCCACTGGGAGGCAGTGTACACTGTAGTTTCATTAGGTGGATACTTCTCACTGTAATGGGTGAATAATTATTATGTCTCACTTGACTTATTCTGTAAATATGAAATCATCTATGTTTTCAACCTTTGGAACACATCGTCCCCTTGTCCATTTAGCCACAGGCTTAAAACCTGAGCCTCTGTGGGTAACTAAAAACAGAGACAAATAATTTACAAATCTGCTGCTTTATTTGCTGCCTTCATTCACTCAAACTAAAAGTCATATTTTCTCAGTTCCCTTTGGGAATGTCTGATTTCCCAGTGTCCCCAAATGGTAATAACATAAACACTGTAGCACAGAGTGGAGAAAAGATTTTAACATATTTGCTGCAACAGATGTGGTCAAATATAGCGAGTGACTTCAGCAAAGGAGACATTTTGTTTAAGGTCAAGAAATTTCAATGGAATAATTAAAATAAATCTTGAGTTGAACTCACATTAACCTCGGCATGGTTTTGGTTTCAACTCTCCGGGCCCTGAGGATGGAGGCCCTCCTACTGATTTATATCATCCTCCTCTTTGCCTGGACTGAAGATATGAGGGGAAAATTACACAGTTTCACTAAAAATACTGTAAATTAAGTGCCCTCCCATTTTCCAGTGGGGGAAAATCTTTTCTCCTTACTTCAAAACTTCCATTAGTTTTGCTGTAAATCTCCCAACAACAGATTAGATCAGCAGCAGCTGGAGGGATGGCTGTTCTGGTCGGCTTTTTAGCCTTTTAACTGACAAAAAAATGTAGCATCATAAAGTCTGCAGCTATAGAATCCATTGTGAGACACTGAATTTTCATTCCCTCATGCTTAAATGATGCTAAAACATCTCTCTCTCTCACTCTCTCATTCTGTCCTATTATATTGTCTTATTTGAAGCGTTGGCAGTCAACGGTAGTCATTGCATTCACATTCATTTGCATGCAGATGAGCACATGGGGGTCCTTCACAGACGTGGCTGGATGACAACATAACATACGTCTCGGAGCTGTGGTGGATACAGAAACTATGACTATAGGTTTGCATAACTTTTGAAATCTATCTATAAATCCAAGGAATGTCTGTGTGTCAGACTGTTAGGCCTTGTTTAGACTGCAGCCCAAATCAGACTATTAACCATATCCAGATTGTATCTAGCTTCATTTTTTTGGCAGTCTGGACAGTTAAAAAATGCGATCTTTCCAAAGCTGATTCAAACCATATATGGAGGTGGTTTCGAAATGCGACTCTGATCGGATTTTTACAGATCCACTTCGATCGGAACGTCTCGGTAGCTCACATAGGATTTCAAAGTGTCTCCTGCGCCACTTGCAGCACGACTCAAACGACGACAACAACGATGTTGAAATGAATGTTGAAGAAATGTCATTATGGATACACGCAGATCAGATCTGATCATTTGCAATATGTAATGTGAACAGTTGGTCAGGAAGATCAGATTCTGGTCGGATATCCTTAAAAATCTGATTTGGGCTGCAGTCTAAACAAGGCCTTAATTGCATAAATGTCCAGTGTTTCACTTGACAGGCTTCAAACATGGCAGGCGACTTACTGAGGGCACCACTGTGTGCAGTGCTGACTTAGACGTTGTTTGGATGAGAAATGCAAGAGTGAACGTAGAAATGAGACAAATGAAAGAGCCACTTCTGCCCCCTATCTCTCTCTCTCTCACACACACACACTGTTAAACACACATCTGTCAAGCGGGTTCAGCTTCAAACTTGGCAGTGTCACTGTGTGCAGTACCGACTTTAAAGTAGTTTGGATTAGAAAAGGAAATAATAAAAATAATAAACTGCTTATTTATGTGTAAGCATGTTGACACTATCATTCATCTAGTATGGTGTTGCAGATAAGAGTGATGTAAGTCTAATCTAAATTTTCATGTGAACAAAAATCTCAAGACATACAGGAAGTCAGTTTGCTTAGATTTCATGATTTTAAAGTGCTTCAAACATACAGCGGGTGGGAACCTGCTGCCATTTTGAGCCATCAGAGGGCAAATTAGTTCAAATGAAATAAAAACTTGACCGCTTTTCACGTTCCAGTGATCACAAAGAGCAGTTCAAAACAAATGTCACTCTGCATAAAACTACTAGCTGAATGTCGAAGGGGCAAATGTAAAATACAGTTCAGCCACCTTTTGACATGTCTGTACGAGTGTTTAAATCAGCTGTGTTTATGCTTCGCGGGCCACACTGATGTGGTCAGAGACAAGTCTGTGGAGAAGTCAGCTCCTGTGATTGCTGTGTGCTGATGCAAACGCTGCTCTGTTGGTTCATGTTTCAGACCTGAAGGCCAGAGTGGCAGCACTGTGTGAAACATAGGGCACAGTCACACACCGACACATCGCGCAGGAGTGTACATCTTCATGGATAAACCAAGGAGGATTTGGAGGCCACAGGTTTAAAAAGTTTGAATATCAAGCAATCAATTGAAATTTGCCAAATTAGAAGAGAAGGAAGGAATAAAACTCATAAAATATAATAATTAAGGCACAGGTGCAGCTAAAGAGTACAGTGTAATGTGGCACCCCACAGACAGAGGAATGGAATTGGCATTCAACATATTGTGAGAGATGCAAATGAGGCAATGAATCAACAATTCATCCAACATTGTGTTGCTTTAAGTGTAGGACGTTGTTCCTCTCCACCTGAAGAATGTACTTAATAATAATAGTCTGATTTTAGTCTGGCTAAGACAATAATTTGTCCTTAGTCCGACTAAAATCGAGCTAGTCATAGTTGGACTAACATACCTGGATAATCAGATTCATAGTCTGATCACTCCTGGAGTCGGACTTGGCGTTCTGCGCATGCATAAAAATGTCCTCCTCCGGTCTTTGACCAGGGAGTAGAAGGAGACGACGTATAAACGACACAATGGCACCGGCTAGAGCGAAAGCTATGGAGAAGAGCCACTTTTGGACTGACGTACAGAACACGTACAGCACGATCCATCACACAGTCAATCTCGCCATTCACTGTTTGTTTTTCTGCAACATAAAGGTCAACAGGAAACTAATTTAATATGAACCAGGTTATAGAGAGATACGGCACCACCTATGGAGGCGGAGTCAGCATGTATGCTCAGACCCTGCAAGTCGTCCAGTTGCCTGTCTTAGTCGGACTACGGCTCTAGATCTGTGCATGTAAACGTACCGACTGGAACTGAGCTAAGAAAGAAAATGTTTTTGAGTGGTGTGCAATTTGCATATCAATACATTTCCTTGATTTACAGCCAGTACCTTACTTTGCCTGTGATGTTTTTGAAGGGAAATATGTGGTCAGAAGGCGATGTGGAATTTAATGGTTTTGACTTTGGTACATTAGCACTTATTCCTCGTTCATCACAGGGAGTGTGCATGCTGCAGTCACAGGAACAGCCACCACTAGCATTAAGTAACACAATTTACCTTTGCCACTCTGCATGCAAAGTCTATTTGTCACTTTAATCTACCCTCAGTCACTTTAATGCACATAGCTGTGGACGGAGGCAGTCTGTCAACTTGGGGCTCTAACGAGAGTTAGGTGAACATTCTTTACTAAGATGCATGGACACCCATGCACATTTGCGTGCACGGATACAGATATTGACCATTTCACACACACACACACACCTACAAACATAAATAACGACAAGCACAAGAGACAAAGAGTGATAACTCTTCTCTAATGCAACCATAGCAGAGAGTCATGAACTCACAGCCACACTTTAACAACGACGCACGGTAGTGTAGTGTATGCATTTTTTATGAATATTTAGCAAATGTATGGCTTGGACACAGCCTGACCGAGGGCTTTACCATTCCAAACCGTACCGTACTGTACCAAACTGAACTGTAGCATGATGGAAACCCGGCTTTATATGTGGAACGGTGTTGCTTTACAGAGGCCTTCATCTCGTTTCTGCAACAACCCAAGCAGTACAAAAAAAAACAGCCAGAGTTTGTGTTTCACTTTCTTTAAGTACAAGCTTACTACACAAACAAAGAATGACATATTTGCGGGTATGTGAAGGACACTGTAGTTCCTGGGGAAAAGGGAGATGTGAGTGGAAGAGACCTCTGTTTGCTCTGGTCTGCAGTTAGATGTCAGTCGCATCTTTTAAAGGTACCCACTGCAAATCTGTTAAAAGACTCTTTCCTGTTTTTAAGAGGCAGTATTGATTTGTGGTGATACAGTGTGGCCATTTAAAAGCCCTATGCAAATGAAGTGGACGGAGTACACAGCTTATCAAAGCCCACAACAGTACACTTTGCAAAATACTACAGATTGTTTTTTTCTAATCATAATTTAGCATGTGCATGTATGCAACACAGTTGTAAAACACAGTTGTTTATGTCACACGGTTTGACCTTCAGTCCTAGCCAGGCCGGTGCTGATTACAGATGTTCCAGGAGTTTCTCAGTTCAGGTCAGGCTGCTCTGCTCATTCTGCCGTCTCCCTCTCTTTGATTTCCTGTCTGGGACCAGGAGTCAGTGATGATTTTCACCAGGCTCTCAGTCATATAAATCAAGCAGGAAAGCCCAGACACAAGGACTATAGCGCTACAACCACTGACAGCACAAGGAGCATTTGCAGCACAGAGGAATCATGTGACTTCAGGTCAACGGATGATGTTGTAAATTTGGAGAATCCCCTTCACTCCCTCGGTTTGGCAAATTCGGAAAGGGAGTAACTTGCAACGAAGAAACTATCTGATGTATATGGACGTTGTGTATATCTTTATGTTGAATATGTCTGTAAAAGAGCAGCAGTGTCCCTTTAAGGGGTTGTTTTGATTTGTGTGTGCTAGCCTTGATCGAGGCCTTTTTGGGCAGGTGTAGCAAGTGGGCCGGAGCTGGAACAGCTGCGGTAGGATCAAGGGAGAGCAAGACTGGTAGAGGGAGATATATGAGTAAAGTGGAAAGAGAGAGAGAGAGAGAGAGAGAGAGGTGGGGGGTGTTGGTGGAGGGGTTTCCTCTGAGCTGCAGCCATGCTATGTCCATCTCTCATAAATTTAAATCCCAGAGAGTAAGCAGATAGCATTTGCATTTCATTCACAGGTCCTTCTCTCTGTGCTGCCTCTCTCTACACAACACCTCTCCCCAAGTGCTGTTTATTTTCAGCCTTCAACATACTGTGAAGGCCTGTGAAGTAATTAGTTTACAAAGTTACACCTCTGCTGCCACAAGTGACCACAGTTAAAAAAACCCATGCCAATAAAAAGTACCTTCTGCATGAGAAATAGACGGAAGGGGGACTGAGGGCATTTGACACAAGACACCATTTGACTTAACAGTTTATGCTCAATGCCAAACAAATAGTATTACTATTTAATTAATAAAACTGTATTTCTAATGGTGGTTTTAAGTTGTTTGAGGCACACGAAGGTGTAAAAGTCCAGTGCTGCTCTTCACTTTCACCGTGGCCCGAAACTGCAGCTCTCTTATATATAGATGTTTTCCTAATACAGTTTCTACTTCTAATATATATATTTTTTTTTATCAAAAGGTTAACTCTAATACTCAGATGATGATGATGAGCAACAAATACACATGTAGGCAATGCCAAAAATGACACATCAGTACGGAATAAAGATTATTTAATGGAAATGCTAACCATATTTATACATGCTCACAGATGTGGGACTGAGGATTTCCCCTTCCTCTTCCTTCTCTCACCTTTGGCACTGCAATTTTCATCTTCCTCCCGATGTAAGGTTGTGTTGATTTACACACTTGCAGATGAAAGCCTGTCACAGTCATCCATCTTAAATCACAGGCCTCCATAGAACAGCTGTGTGTGCATGTGTGTGTGTGTGTGTGAGCGTGAGAAAGCGCTCGACAGGGACGGCGAAGCGATGGGTTTCAGATATAAAAGTGTTTACAGAGGCGTCTTGCGAATGTAAGCATGTGCAGAAAATATACCGTGGGTACATGTCGCAGCGGACGCGGACAACTTCACACTCGTGCACAGCACATATAGGGTTGCACGCACAAAGATGTGTCAGTGCTGCTCATCAGGGTATGTCCAGATCATAAAAAAAAGCAGAGACACAAGGGCGTAGTCGCGCCCATCATGATTTTCAGGAGTTATAAATAGAGGAAAAGCTAATAAACATTTATAGAGAGGCTGTAAATTGCCCACAGTGTAAACGCTTGACAATAAGTTCTGTTATCCCCACAATGTCATTTGAATGCCCTTTACTGGTGGGGCCATTACTCATCTGCCCCCCACTGCCGTTTCAACCGGGGCTCCCATTGGCTGTGGCTCCAGGGTCCACCAATGAGGACCCCCGATGGGGCCGAGCATAACGTCCACCGGCTGTCCCCTCGATGACATCATGATGCCTGCTCATTAATTCAATCCCGTGGGGTATGAAACAAAGTGGATGGAAAATGTTATCATCTCTTGGATATGTCACTGTTATTGGTGGAGTCGCATGTGTGTGTTTGGGGGATCACGCGTGTCACCGCCGCAGATTTGTAGCTTCGCTTGGCACGACGCAGGACATCTGCATAAGGCCGCAGCATCGACACTGTTCCCTGTGTTGCACATGTCATATTTGCAGTTTTGAGGTGGGCCTATGTGGGCGTATACTTTAATACTTTTTTACAAGTTTGTATGCAAAAAGACATCATGGAGCAGAGAAAGAAGTCACTCTCCCTCTTTGTGTGTGAGCTCCGCGCTTCTTTGTTCCTGTGTTTTGCTGATCTGCTTACATGTTAGTGTGCATCTGTGTAAGTGAGTCTAACGAGTGCTTAAAATAACATTTTACAATGAGTCTAAAACCTTAAATGTTATATTTGTTTATTTCTGACTTCTCATGAACCCACCTGCAGTATCTTCATGGTCCATCAGGGGGCTGTGGCCCACACTTTGCACTGACATTAAAATGTATTTTTTATTTTGCTATGTAAAGGACAGACAACTTCAATCTAGAAATGAAAGTATTAGCGACACTGAATACTAGTTTATAGGCACCCAACAGTTATTTTGGAAGTGTTACCCAATGTTTAAATAAATATAGTATATGTTGTGCATAAAGGAGGAGTGCAGAATATTCTTATTTCACTCACTGTCCTCTATGCTCAGACCGGAGCAGAGGATGCTGGGATTGTTCTCTCGTTGCTGTTCGGTGCTGAGCAGTGATTGAGTGTGTTATGTTTTAAAAGCTAATTAGCGTCACTAGCAGTATCAGCAGCCATCAATCTCAGCCTCAGTAAATAACCAAAATGGACCAAATAACCAAGTTTGGCTGATGATGGTGGATGTAGCCTTTGTTGCTAATGGTGGTCATTAACCTCTCAATGGCTAAATAATAGCATCTTAATTAATTTGTTTTAAAGGGAAAGTTTGTAGTAGAATTTAATTATATTAATGGAGGAGGGGGGAGGCCACAAGGTGCACAGCAAGTGGATTGGCAAACGTAGACACAGGCGCTCAGTCAGATGTGATTAGGTGTTTGCATGTGGCCGTAGAAGCGACTGCCAGTGCTCATGACTACACGTGTTCTTTCACATCCAACGCTCTTTTTTTATACTAATGTGCTAATGTCTGCCAATCAATCAGACTTTAGGTATAATTTCATACAAAGTAATGGAAGTCAAAATGATTCAGTGGCTAAAACAAAGCCGCCGTCACCCACACATCACAACACATCGAGCTAATCGAACAAAACACCAACATAGATCTCAAAAATGAGCTACGGGGAAACACCAGAGACCTCAACTGCTAATGAGTGAACAGAGCACAGCGGGGATGCAAGAAGAAAAATGAATGTTTATACAGAAAATGGATTAAAAAAAAATAAAACAAATAGTAGGAGGATATTCTCGTGAACTAGGATAGATAGAAAGAAAATAAAGGTTCAGATACGAGTCAGATTATAAACTCATTGTAATGTTATAGTAGATAAAAATAATCATAAATCATGATTAAAAGGCAGTTAAATTCAATCATGAGCAGACTGACAGGAGGAAGAAATAGTATTGTGTCAAATAATAAAACAAAGAAAAGGGTTGAAATAAATAGACAGGCAATTGAACAAAGCTCATTTAAAACCAGGTTAAAATGTATAAATATTCTCTGCTGCCTTTGGGAAAACGGAGACCATAAATCACCATGTTTTTGTTTTTTTTCCCCACCACATTTTGAATACTTATAACAACTTTTATATTTATAACAAATAAATAATAAATAATTATTTAAACGGCATGAAAAGGCAGACGGTCAGGTATCAAGCTGGTAATGGTTTATTGTCACATGTTAGTAACACATCTGTAACTTCCTCTTTGTCAGACTTCAAACAATATCCCTGACATTTACTCAGAAATACTTTCATGTTTTCAATAACAGGGAGGAAGTCAATTTATGTCAGAACATAAAGGCACGTTATACTATATAATATATAATTTCCCCTTGGTTTTACCACATTTTGATGATTTTATTGACACTTACATGTGGTTGGTCAGTGTATTGATGACAAATAGTGTATCTCAATGCATGTTAACGTAATAAATTCAATTGGTAGAGTAAAAAATAATTTAACACCATTTTTTTTCATCAGATACAGATCGCACATTTTGTTTGACCCTGTTTGAGGTATTTAGGTGATTTTCAGTGTGAGCAGATTAAATCCATTCTTAAAGAAGAAGATTTTACGACCACTGTCTACTGAGGTTTACTATTCCTGTCGCTCTGCTGCTGCTGACCTGATAAAGATGTTCTTATTCAGCAAATCCAGTCTCAGTGAACACACACACACAGAGCCCCACACATCCTGATTAACTTTCTATATCTGCTGTCTCGCTGCTCTTATGCTCTCCATTTTACTCGTCTTTATATGCTCTTCATCTTCTTCTCCTTAATTCCACCTCTTCTTCTCCTTTTTTTTATCATCCTCTCATCCTCTCTTCTCCGGATGCAAGCACAGCCAGATCTATTACCAGGCCCTGCGGATATACTGAGACAAAATGAGAGACTTTGATTTTCTAATACCATTAGACTATATATATATATATATATATATATGTGTGTGTGTGCGTGTGCGTGTGTGCGCGTGTGCGTGTGCGTGTTTGGGTGGAGTGTGGAGATCCAATGGAGGACTCAATAAGAGAGGAAGACCTGAGATTTATTAGTGGGACACAAGTCCAAAATCAATCAGGTGATTGAATCAGGATATTATTGGTCGTAAATTAGAGTTGTTTATGTCAGAAAGGGGAAGGAGGAGAGGGGAGGAAGAGGCTGAGTGCCGAACAAGGAACAGCAAGGTAAGCTTGTTGGTGAGCTTATCTGATTCTTTATGTCATGACCAATACATGCCCCAAGTAGTTAGCCTCGCTGGAATGCATTTTTCAGCAGCACAGGCCATCTTTTATATTCTAAGTGGTGTAGCATGCACTTTCTTATCCCCGGGTTCTTTTCATTTGGAAAGTTAAAACCCTCTTTGTCAGGGGAAACCTTAGATGCCCTAATAAAATGTGGAATGAGCAACCAAAATGGAAAAAAAAAAAAAAAAGAAAAGAAAGAACAATCTATCAAAGCAGTGGCCAAACGTTAAAGAAATAAATGTAAATGAATAAAACCTGTAAATGAACTTCACACAAAATCTGGTTTTCATATACAACTATGTTTTCTTCATTTTAAATTGTTAATACACTATTTTAACATACAGTCAATTGTAAATAAATGTCAGATATTGAGAGTTATTCTGGGCAAAAGCACTTACTCACAGGACATTTTCTGACCCTTTTATGGTTAAAATAAGAAAGAAAAAGTCCAGACGGACATTTTGAGGCTAAAGTGTTAAAGGGTTAATGCAATGATTTTCCCATGAGAACGTTCCCACGGAAAGCAGAAATGTCCATGATCCAGGAAGTCTAACGTGGTTCCCTTTTGAAACAACGTCTAATAAAAAAATAAGAGCAGTGATATAAAGATAAGACCTCATAAACATATAACACGCGGCAGGGAAGAGTGTGAGAGAGAGAAATGAAATGGAGGGAGAGCAGGGAAAAGTCTTCCATCTGAATCCTGCACGCACATTGTCTCTGGATCACACACACTCAACAGACTGATGCTGATCCATGTATCCACATTTAATAATGCACGCATTATCTCAGTCATTGTGTGTCCAAATTTATAATTTATATGACTACTTCTATCATTGGACACAGATTCCATGGCCTTCTAACTTTATGATGTTTTTTAAAAGCTCATTCAAGAACTCCTTCCACTAATAGACTCGAATAACTTCATTTGGATGAGGTTGAGGTCAGAACTGGGGCTGGTTTCTAAAAGCAGCTTCCATTTTGGCTCCAAAACTGTGTCACAGCTCTGAAAATGCATGTGAACACCACCACATGTCGGCAACAACAACTCAGCATGTCAGTGTAAATTGTGGTATACGAGTTGCCGAGTTGTGATATTATCCTCACAGAACCGAGGCAAAGGAAGGAGCTTTTGTCACTCGCAAACTGCGTAAGTGCAATCTCTCACAACTGCGTCACACAAAATAGACATTTTTATGATTAACATGCATATGTTTTAAATTTGAACATGCCTGTGTGAGAAGAAAAAAAAAAAAAAAAGTTTCAAATCTGTTGTCGTAGAGGTCTGGAAAATATTCCAGGCTGCTCTGCAAACGATGCAACTGATAGAATCCACCCTGAAAAAAGAGGCCAAGTGGAGGAGAGAGCAACGTGAAGACACCTTTATTAAAACTGATTACACCCCATCATAATCACCAGTATGAAAAACATTAAACATGCTCATTATGAGCAGCGGCAGGTCCTTAAAGGAAATAACATGCTCATGTTTATTACAGTACTTTGAGAGCTGGAGACGCTGAATATTTCCTTTTGTTTCCGACACAAATGTACGTATTGATGGCTATCAGAGGGTGTGAGGAAGGTTTGAGATGTGAGGAACTGACGAGATAAAAACAACAACGGAAAAAAAAAGGGAAACCAATTACGAACAGTAGCTTTAAGTGCACGCAGCACGTCGGCAATTAAAATAAATAAATAAAATATGAAAACTGTTGCTGCTACCAGGCTGAAACCAATAAAACAGCAGATGCCTTCATTTGAAAGGATTTTGATTAAATAAGCAGATTCAAAGCTGGATTCAGATTTGATTTAAAAAAAAAAAAAAAAAAAGTTTTGGAAGCCTGTGCAGGCCTCTTAAGTTCTTCCACACCAGACTCAGGAAACAATGTCTTTATGGACCTGAAGAGCTTTTACTACACGTTTGGGATTAATGTGAATGTTGGTTTATAAATCTCTCTAAATGTTTTTGTTGTGAAACAGCGTGAGTTGCCGCTCGTTTACTTGTCAGGAAACGTATTAATAGAGTACAGGGGAGAAGAACATGTTCATCTAGTAATGTAAAATAATATGTCTGTGTTCCTCCATCACCTTATCCGACTCATGTTCCTTCCTGCCTTCCACACTCCCCTGATCTTCCCTCCCTCCCTCCTTCTCTTCCATCTCATCTCCACCCTCCATCTCTCCTTTACCCTCTCTCGTTTCTCTTCCTATCTGTGTGCCTTTTCTCCTTTGCTTCCTCCCCTGCGTTATCAGTCACTGTAGGGTTATTTGTCTATCAATTACAAGGGCACGTCTTTGCCAAGAGTGAGATAACGAGGATGGAACCATGTGGTGTTCCTCTTTCTCTCATTCTCTGTCTGGCTGCTTTTCACTCTCCCTTGTGCTTCTACCTTCTTCACCCCTTCTTATCTGCCCTCCCATATCCTCTTGGTCTCGCACACACACACACACACACACACTCTTACATTATCTCTTACTCCGCTGTCTTCTGTTTATGTTCATTAGCCCAGTGTAGCAGGCATGGATCTGGTTTGGGCCTGAATAGGAGTATACTGGTCTGGCATAGAGCCTGGCATTGGCCCTGATCCTTTGAAACACACACACACACACACACACACATTCGACATTCATGACTTGAGGGGACATTGCATTGACTGACAGTCATTTCCTGGAGACTTACTCTAACCCTAACCCTGACCCTAACCTTACAACATATCTTCACCTTAAAATGTAGTGATTTACGTTATGGGGACTTGCTTTGTGTCCCCACAAGGAAGACAAGTCCCCATAATGTGACTGTGTAAACAGGTTTAGGTCCCCACAACATTAGTAATACCTGGACACTCTGACAGACACGCACGCACACACACACACGTACACACAGGCAAACGCACATGCAACGGCCGTGCATGTTCACATTGTGCAGCTGTGCACACTCCAGTGCCTATGGAAGAAACAAGAAACACAACAATGTATGCAAGTAGATATACACACATATCTGCAGAATGCCCGCCCACACACACAAACACACACACACACACACACATGCACAAACCTCTCATCCATCCATCTTAGCTCCTTGATTAGATTAGGCATTATTAATGGCAGGCCTGTGAGCCGAGCAGACAGCGGGGTCACACTGAGTTTAATTCCATTCTCAGATAACTTCATTTGGCCTGATGCGATTGTTATTGCCCCGGTGCTAGATGTTTATAGGAAACAATAGCCCCCATAACACATCCAGACATCCTATTTAAAGAGGGTCAGCCAGGGGCATTGAATACAACAGCTACCCCTCCTGCCACACCAAGTCCGGTGTTGTGGCTGATTTAAAGAGATGGCCATTTCCCATGCTGGGGAGAAGGGGATTATTTGGCATAGTGATATGTATTACCTGAGCCAAGTGAGTGTGCGCTTCCCCTGCATACGGGCAGGCGGGCGAGAGCAAAAAGAAAGCGGTGCTGGAATTTAGTGATAACCGTCCGTGTGGCTTTCAGCGTGCAGTAAATCAAATTTCTTTTATTGGTTTGTCACAGGGAGCTCTCTTACAAAGAACAAACATTAAGCATAGATGGCACAAATTTATTATCCCTGGTCGAGGCAAATTAAGCTGTCAAAGGGAGAGTGACAGAGAGGAGAGGCAGAGCTTGATATGCACACTGCATCAGGAGAGCGTAATTAAACTGTGGTAGATTTGGTTCCAAGCAACATAGACGTATACATGGATAGATAGGTAGAAAAGTGTAGAAACGAACACAACATTTCAAAAACATGCGATCATCAGTTATTAGATGTAAAAAAAGAAAGATGACAAACCACAGTCAGTTTTTCAAATCCATCAACGGCGACCACACTTCTTTCTTGTGACTGTGACCAAACACAATTGCGGGGAAATAGCACCCTCGACACATCAAAAAGCTGAACAGACGCGTCTGTGTAACTGTCCAAAATTGATTTCTACCCATTTCAAATGACTGAGCGAGAGAGCTGGACATCAAATGAGTCGCTGGCTTTGTTTCATAACACAGACCACATTAATAGGAGCCGGGTTTCATGTTGAAACATCACTGCCCAGCAAGTGTCATTCCTCTGGATTTCATGACATTTTTAATAACGTCATGCTACGTTACTGTTACAGCCACTGACATGTCAGTCGTCACCTCATCGTAGTGAGGTAATGCCTCATGGTTTGGGAGAGGGAGAGGGAAACGAGAGAAAACAATGAAACCTGATTGAAGCCAGTCCATGAGTTGTTAGAGGGAAGCTTATCATATATCGTGTTGCCGCTCTGTAGTCCTGTTAGTGTTAGCGTGCTGTTGATGGGCTGCTCTGTGCGGGTGGGTTGGTCAGCACAGAGCCAGAATGGAGGCCCCACAGATCCAGTTTCTCTGTGATGGATGAGTTTGGCTGGAAACTGTCAGTGGAGCTATGACCCTGTTGATTGCATGCATGTTTCATGGGGTGATGCCGTGGATTGAGGCTACAGCTCCTCTCTCGCTCCAGACCTTTATGGCGCTTTTCTGTTATACAGTTCTAGCACTACTCGGCTCTACTTTGCTCGGTCTGGACAACCGAGGCCTCTGTTAAATATTGAGATTTTAGAAATTTCCTGATGAATGCATGTTTCATGATTTTTAAGTATTTTTTATTGTTCGGCATTGTTCGTTTTGTTTCTTGAGTCGGACGTCGAGCTCATCGTCCAGTGACGACGCTCTCTGCCTATCAGTGTCTCAGCTCGCTTGTAACCAGAGCAGGTACCAAGTACTTTGGGAAAAGCAAAAAAACAAGAGAGTCGAGCCACTTCAAGCCGAGTAGTGCTCAAAATCAAAAAGGGATGCATGCAGTGTACAGGCAGTGGGGTTAACTATTGATTTACCCAAAATTTTTGTTATGCTAGTTGTGTGATGAAAGAAACAAGGTCTGGGATTGTTCACATGTGTGTTATGATTGAAACCTCTCACATTTATTCATTCATATTTAGATTTTGGATACAAAATGACCCATAAATGCTCGGAAATGAACCGGAATCTCATCTGTTAACACTTTAGTGACTCAGGAATGCAATCGTCAAAACCTTCAGCTTTCACACAGTGTTGAATGTTACTTTCTTTCATTAGCCTGAGTACAAACGAGTTATAAAGGAAAGGGAGACAAAACGAAAAAAAAAAAAAAAAAAAGTTTTTGTTTTTTACCTACATGGGTGAATTCAAATAAGCCAAAACAAGCTCCTTGAGCATTTTAACCTGATGAAAATAAATTGTTGCTGGATTCTGGATTCTTGCTCAGAGATCCATATGGTGCTACGGGAGCCGGGAGATGGAGCTCCAGTTTCTTGTCACACCTGGTGCTAGCCAACAGCGGTGCCCAACCCTCTGAGCGCTATGGGAGAGCAGACTCGCCACGGACCGTACAAGCTGTTGTAAAACCCTAGGTGGCCATAATGAGAATGTAGTGTAATGTATCACACTGCTGGCAGTATTGGAACTACAGGCATGCTGGGCTCGCAGCAGACGGGAAGAAAGTTAATCACTGTCTTAAGGGCTATTCTTATGCTTCCTGTATTAAAAATGGAGGAAAATATCTTGGGGATGAAGTTTTTGTGGCTGTGGCTGTGTGGAAGGTTTTAATAAACGAGACGAGGCTGTCTGATAAGGCTCCATATTTACATGGCTCCACAGCAGAGAGTTCCTGAAGCCTACAAATAAGTGAGATGTTCACTGATATGTTACTGTAAGAAGTTTTTACCATAAGAAAGTGTTTTAAGTCACAGTCACACATGTTATGTCATGATAATGTTAGAATGATGCTGGCAATCATTCGGGATATTAAATCTCATCGGTACTGAAAATGCAAATTGCTGTTCACATTTTACAGTAAGTGTTTTCAGAGTCTCCCACAGTCCAAAAAACATGCAATATAGAGATTAGGTAAATTGGTCACTCTAAATTGTGAGAGTGAGAGTGAATGGTTGTTTGTATCTATTTATGTGGCCCTGTGATGGACTGGCTAACTGTCCAGGGTGTACCCTGATGTCAGCTGAGATTGGCACAGCACCCCCTGTGACCCTCCTGTGGAGGATAAAGTGGTAGAAAATGGATGGATGGATGTTTTCAGTACTTGAGGCAGTAAGTCTGGAAAAGCTACACACACAAACCCCTTCTGTTGGCCCTCTCATCAGAACTCCCTCCCAAAACACTGGACGTTGTGGTCCGTAGTGGAACTGGGAATTCTGCGGCTCACTCAGAAAATTCTGTATGTGGCTTGTTTTGGAGATTCAGGAAAGACATGGCCAGGTGCACATATCAGTGAATGATGGACAGGTACATTAGACAATCATTCCATGCAGTTTGGAGACAATAAATGCTCCTTTTGATATTGTATTTTGATGAGGATTACAACAAATGTCATACAATTGTCCCAGTATCAAATTACACACCCAAGCTTTTAAGATTAAAGATGAATATCAAGTGTGTAAATGTGCTGTGTAAAGTCACAACATTGTAGAAGAAAGTTGAAATTGCACCAAAACGTTTGTGTTTTATGTTTAGTTTCCCAGTGTGGCCCACACAGAGCACATACAGAGTACGTACTGTCTGCCTTTACGTGCAGTGTGCCATAACCGATGGTTGTATTCCAATCAGAAGCCGTAAAGCTGTCAGTGTGTGTCTGCGCCGCCAGAGGCCACTTCCTCACATCTCTCACTGGTTTGTGTGCAGAACAAACAACTGACGACAGATAAAGTAAGAGTTTAAAAAAAAACAAAAAACCTGATATAGAGGTCGATAATGACACTTGGGGTTTCTAGAATGACAGGTTACAGTGTGTACGCTGTTAGGTGTGGAGATGATCTTGACAAGTCAGGAGATAAAGAGCACACTGTTTCTGTGTGTGTGTGTGTGTGTGTGCGTTTTAGCAAATGCACTCATGCCTCGCAGGTTGCTGTATTTATATATTTGTGTTTATACGCTGTATAAAAAGTAAATAAAGTTTATTATGTGCATGCAGATGTGAGCAGTTTGTGTCTATGCATGTGCACATGCTCCGTAATTGAGTGTGTCTGTGAGTGAAAGGCCTAATGTCTCTGTATGCATGGGACTGTGGATGGGGCATCAGCCAAAGTGGCAGCCAGTGCACATAATGGAGTAGCCATGCCGAGGTGAATAATTCATGTGTGGATGGGAGCTCGGATGAGGATATCCAACATTTTCATATATTAATTTACTGCACGGCAGATGAAGGCTGATGAAGGCTGAAATATGCTAGAGTGCTTTATTAGCTGCATCTACGTCACTAAAAGGCCTTTGTTTTTGCGAGGGTATGGGGAGGGTTTTTTTTTTTTATTTCTCCATTGTCTCTCCTTTGTCTTCCAGAGTGAGAATCAGGTGTGGAAACATCTCCGCATGTTGTCTTGTTGTTGACTTTTTGGTTTTAATGAAAAATAAACTGATATTCAGTGACTCTTTATCATGAGTTTCCACTGTATGTGTATTCCCTTCAGGTCACTTTCAACAGCTGCTGAATGTGTGAAATGTGAAAAATATGGGTCATGAAGTGTAATGTATAAAACGTTTGAGCGTTATTCAACTTTGATATATTCAACTCTAGATGAATGGCTATAGTTTGCAGGATATCACGATTAATAATGAACAAGTAAGTTTAGTTTCTTAACAAACAGAAGTTAAAGCCTGAGTGTTATTAAACGTGTTTGCATGAGCTCACCTACCCCTCTCTGTGGCACTGACTCACTGATGAGATGGACACATAAATATCACTTGGATGAATGTCAGCTATTAAGCATGCTTGCTGTCCACAGTCCACTTGATGGTCTTCTGATTTGGTTCTTATGGTGATATAGTAGCTTTGATTGCTTAAGTAAATCCATACCTACCAGCAAGCACTAAAGATGAATTCTTAACTTTGATTCCCAGTGTGTCCATCTCTGGCATAATGCCCTTGGGAAAGACAAGTGAGCACTTAACTTTCTCTCTGCAGCTCCGACCCTAATGTGTTTATGTCTGTCAGATGGAAATGTGAACAAACAAATTCCTAATTACCCTCTGTGGAATAAGGTGATCGAGTGCTTTAAGAAAACCCCTTCCACGTACACTTTAAGACTCTTTATTGGGACATGTTATGTGCAAATCCATTGCTTTGGAATGGAGGAAAACAGCATTAGCCCAGAATGAGAAGGCATGAATATTGCATCAGAGCTTTGTTGTGCTCAGAATCTCGTCTCTTTAATGGTGCACTTTACCAACTAGCTATATCCATTAAATGAGTGTGCTTAATGTGAGTGTGCGTGTGTGTGTTCATGTGTGTGTTGAAGGGGGGGGGGGGGGGGGCTTATTTATGTGGAAAAGTGCAAGACTTTCTAAGAGTGTAAAACTGTCCAAAAATGATCCAGTGACAAATTGTTAAACCTTAAACAAATGATTGTTAAAACAAAAGACCTCTTCTGACTTCGGTGAAACTGTAACCGGACGAGAGAAAAAAAGGGAGGTGGAACAGTGAGCTCAGCTTCGACTGGACTTGTGAACAAACAACAAGATAATTCCCAACGCTTATCTTCTAAGATAACAGTTATGGCTGTTTGTTTAACTTCCACTGTGACCTCTCCATTGCTGCTTCTCTCCCCCCCCCCCCTCTACCTCTTCCCCTGTGATCAAGGTTGGGAAACTCAATACCCCCGATGTTCTATGTTTTCACCTGGTCGTCACGGTAACCCCAAAACATGGGGCGGCCGTGAATGAAATTCCTGTGTGTCATCAATCATTGGCCGACAAAGACGGGATTGTTGTGGTCTTTGAGAGACGCCGGGGGAATGTGCTGGCTGAGGCTGAGGCTGGGGGCCTTTGTGTGGTGTGGTGTGGTGTGGAGCAGCAGCAGGCCCTAAGCTGAGACCTGGATGTTTACACTGCTCTCCTGACACTGGCACTCACTCAGGTTCTGTAAAGAGAGGATAGAGAGAGAAAGACTGTTTTCACTCTTTGTATTTGACGGAAGGAAGAGATGGAGTTAATAAATCTAAGATTTGTTTAATAAGTCCTACATTTTGAATGGCACATAGTCTTTTTGTCAGGAAATATTGGAAAATAACCTCATGCATAGTTGTTGATGTTTAGAAATGAAGTAAACCATGAACAATAAATAAATAAAAAGTAAAGTTTTAAAATTATTATCACTACTAAAAAGTGATCAAAAGAAATGATGTAAAACTATGTCAGTTACCCAAGAGTAAAGCTTATGATAAATACATAAACAATCAATTTAAAGCCAGACTAAAATGTTTTTTTACATCTAGAATTGTAATGTGCTCTGTGGTGGTAATAATATCAGGCTGATTGTTTAACTTGTGTGTTGGTAGCAGGTGTGACTGCTCACTTTCAAACAACTTCCAGCCTCTGAATCTCGTCTCTTAGCCCACAGACTCATTACAGTGTCAACACTCAGGCTGCTTTCCTTTGCCTAATCAGCCATGCATCCTAAACCTGGTTATTAGCATGTATGAATGCTAACACGGCTATGACCATGTGCCATAATCCCCCTCAGCATTCCCCTCTCTGTAACACCAGGAATCTGTTTCACATTTGTGCGGCTCACTGATCCATCTTGGAGTGTTTGGGCCAAACATGGGAGGAAGGAGGGTGCTGTGAGATCAAAAGGAACAGTTTCTGAAAACAATGCTGTTATTTTTTTTGTGGTACATCTTATCTATGGAAATATAAATCTGTTCAGAGAAAGGAAAACAAAAATCACTCATGTTGTATGAAACCCTGTCATTCACCTGCCTCTTTTTCTCTTACAAAATGAATGTGATATTTTCTTCCAACTTACCTTTTGTGTAGCCCGGTGTTGTTTTTGTTGTGGTGATTCGCACGGGATAATAAACTACCACAACTGGGAGGAGTAAATTGAGGTAAATCGCCTCTACGACCAGCCGTTCACCCCCCCAGACAAGACACATGTTCTGTCACCCTACCCAATAACCCGGGGTGCCGACAAGGGCCCCGATGTGGGAATGCAAGAGGGGTAGCAATCCCGGTGATACCCGACCTGGCTACGGGCAAACACACATTAACATAGCGCCTGGATCATGCTTGATTATCCGCAGAAAACTACTTGTAAACAGGAGACGGCGGAATATTTATGCACATATTTACTGCTGGTCTATTCGCACGGGATTAGTATTACCTGGGGTAATTCCATCAAAATTTTACCTCAGATTAAAGTCGCCATAATCTTTACTCACGTTGTCTGGTAGTGATTACTGACATGGCACATTCAGGCGGGACTAAAAGCAATAAAGAAAACGCTGTTAAGCAAATGTCCTAAAGTGCTGAATTATCCCTTTAAATGACACTAGGATGGCACTGACAGAACCTAACACTGCAGCCTCTACAACATGCCTCATCTGTCATTCATCACTGATGACTGTACAGAGAACACAGAGTTATGCCTGCAACACACACACACACACACACACACACACACACACACAGCCACAGAGAAGGAATTGCATCACTGCAAACATTGTATCAGTCAACATTCTTTGTCGAGCAAAAACAGTGACCTTTCCTCTCACTGTGGATTGTTTTTTTTTTCGAAAGTTCATGGTCAATTTAAAGGCTCAGAGCACCGCTTCCTCCATTTCCTTCACCATACAAGATAAAGAATGGGGGTCAACACCTGCCGTTCCCTGCTTCTGTTAGTGTTTTGCTGAACTATAAGACACAAATACTGGCAGAAGTGGTGAAATCCAGACGTTCCATGGAAGTACTCCTCTCCTCTCCTCTCCTCTCCTCTCCTCTCCTCTCCTCTCCTCCTGATTTACAGAAGCCAATATGCTCAGGCTTCCTTGTTTTCTCCAGCGGGATGTCTTGCCCTGCCAGTAAATCTCGATCACCAATACTCTTCCATATGGCTACATGAAAATTTTATTGTGGGGAGCCTGAGGGTAAACGGCCTAGCTGGTGGAGAACAAGTGTGTGTGTGTGTGTGTGTGTGTGTGTGTGTGTGTGGGCAATGATTTGTCACAAGAGTCACAGGAGTTTTCTGTCACAGGAGTGTTTCTGTGTGTGTGTGTGTGTGTGTGTGTGTGTGTGTGTGTGTGTGTGTGTGTGCATGAGTGTATACAATCTACTCCATGATATTTCTTATGCGGATGATGCAGCATCTGTTCCTGTATCTATTTATGTGTAATGCCAGATCTGTGCCTCAATCCCCTATAATAAACAGTTTGTATTATATCCTGTCTAAATATGTGAATATTTTGTTGTTATTTCAACAAAGAAAAGCTTCCCAGGCGTACCAGATGAATTTCACTGAACTAAGGCAGCAAAGATGAAGTCAAGTAAGTTTTAATTGTTTGAAAGGTTTGTTGTACTTTCTGGTATTTATTCCCTGAGTTTAACTCCACCCATCTGGATTTGCAGCCCGAGTAAAACAAACACTGGCAAAAAAAAAAAATCAAAAATCTTTTTCTTACTAAAGCAAACCTGGAACAGAATCACCCACAGCTTCTGAAGAAGGCAGCGGGTTTTAACATGTTGCTCTGCCATCACTCAAAAACCATGCAATAAGTGACGCGTATTGCAAAACAAATGCAATATGGTTCCTTGAACAAAAGAGAGCAGGGAGGCTGAGATGTATTTTCTTTCACGGAGGCACACGTGACACAGTCCGTTTTAATCTAGTGTGGGCTTGTGTTGCTGCAGAGGAACTCTCATGTTAAGGTCTTCAGGGAACCAGCCACACTAGAGGTCACTGTTGTAGTTCTGGAGGGAACGGCAAGATCACTGAAACATGAATGTAGACCATAAATTAACATTTCCTGCTGTAGTTTCCTTTTAATTGTCACAGGATATTTGCCTGCGGGTCACATGTATGTCATATGCACTGCATGCGTGTCATGTTCCTTGTCCTTTGTGATTTTTGTCAATTATAGTGAGCATCTACAGAGACTACAGAGGCTTTACTATCAGTACAGATCATTGCAGACACTGAACTTTACCTAATAAATAACCTTCACCGTGTTTTGCCAAATCAGGGAGAGCAGGGTGTTTAATATTTTAATGAATATGGAGTAAATGTGATGCATTCGGTGACCTCATAAATATACAACACACTGCATTAATAAATCCTTTTTTTTGTATTTGTGTTTCTTTGTGTCCATTTGTTTGCTCTTTATTAGTCTGCTGTGTGTTTGTATCACACGTTTAGGTCTAATAAAACACCAGCACTAGTAAGTGAACAACCAGTGGAAATATCAGCAGTGCCATAATTCGGCTTCAATATGTAATCCTCACTCTTACTTCTTGGAAACTGTCTAAACAAAGACCTTTGTTATTCAGATATTACACACCTTGGTGTTGCTACTGGTTGGCTGCGAACTGCATTACCTGTCATTAAACATTCATGAGCTCCATCTGTGTCCTGGACATTTTCAGTCAGCGCCATGCTGGAACAGGAACAAGAAGGACACACTATTTCACATCCATCAGCGAGGGACACATAGGTCACACATGAAAATGTGTTTCAAAAAAAATTATTTGCTTTAGGACACCCACTAAAGACACTGTGGACGAAGCCACAGAGATTTCCAAAAGACTTCTGACACATTAAATCTCTGAGCGGGTCTGGATCCAATGGTTGCGATAATTCAAGCCACTGCTCCACAACAGTTACACTTTTTGTGCCGTTTAATTGAAGTTAGATTATCAAGCAAAGCTGCGGATGTGTGTGTGAGTCGATCTACTTCAGACTTTGTGAGGACAAAAACCTCAGCACTGGACCACCAGCGCTTCCCTGTAATTTGTCATGACAGCAGATTTGTTTTGGTTTTGGTTCTGCATTCTTCAAGTTTTGGTCTGATTCTGGTTTGGGATCTTGGCACAAAACCAACGCAATAGAAGTGATTTAGAGGAATCCCTCAGGATGTGTGTATTGATTGAATTTAAGAGTGCTAATTCTACAAATTTGCTCCGTGTTTCTTTACGTTTTTGGCAGAAAACGTTGCAGGTTCCTTTGATATATTCACTTAGTTCTGTAACCGTGGTGGCAGGTTTCTTGATGATCCACCAATGATGAGTGAAAGCAGAATATGGGAAAACTGCGAGCACAAATCACATAAAAACACAGATGCAGGCATGCACGCACAAACATGCACAAAGTTTGCACACGCAAGCTTGCACGCATACAAACATAGTCACACATGAATTAACAGACACAGACACACACTGAGCTGCAGATCTGTGCTTGATTGTCTTACCATCAGTCATTCTACAAGTGGTAATTGAAAACACATCTACCCTAGCCCCTGGCACCCATTACAAATAAGACACACTGGGGCTTTCTCCACACAATACAAAGCATAATAACAAATAGAGTCAGAACGACCAACAGAGAAAGAGAATCATTCTGTAGTTTTTGGCACAACATGAAGAGAACATTCTCCTAGTGATTGGTGGAGGTCCAAATCCGTTCCAAAAAGGCGAAAGAAGAAATATATGTTTCTCTGACAAACAGACACAGCACTTGTCCCAGGCTGATTCATAAATCGTCATATTCAGAGCTCGAGTCTTTGGAAATTCTATTAGTTCCGGATGTCTTCTTATCCTCTGGTCGCTCTAAAACTTTAAACATGAAGCCCACAGAAAGTCAGATGGATGCAGACACAGGCAAATGGAGTTAACCAACCACAGATACACATATTGTATTTTTCTAATACTGTATAATGCTTTAACAGAGACTCAGTCTGCTTGTGCAGTATCATTTGATCTGAAAACGTATATCTTATATATAAATTACTTCTACCCACACATTTTAAACATGGTGCCTACATTACCCACGATGCCATTCAGCCATTGATGTGTGTTAAGCCTGAGGCCGTTAGCCTCAAGCAGAGACTATTTTCTAACTGCACAACTCTCGTTTTTAAAACATTTTCTACATCAAAAAACATTTTTTACATCACCTTTAAGAATCTGAACTTTAAAGCTTCGTGTTTCGTGATATGGTTGGTGTAATGTTGACGTTGAGGCGTCCATTCATGTGCCGTACTTTGTCTGTTTACCTCTAAACGGTATCATCATTTGCAAAATCCACGTCATGCGATATTGAGGGAGACCTGAGACCTTAACTCGTCAGGGAAATGTTTACATACATTATGACTCCAGTGAGAAATAGACTCAATTTCCCGTAGACTTCCATTCAAACGGAGTCATTTTTGCAACCAGCGGAATCGCCCCCCTGGTGGCTATTGAATGTATGACTTCACCAAGGAAAGACTATAGAGCCTTGAGTCTTATACAAAACTCGCAATGCATGTACAGTAATGCTTCTCATTGTGTAAAATACGCTGATATGATTTACTTCCCATTTACTAACGTAATGTAATTACAAGAAAATGAAGCAACCTTTATAAAAATTCCCTGTATCTAATAATCCCAATACAACACAGCTAAATACAGAAATACAATGATGTGTCACTTCTGCACACACACACACACACACAAGCTCATGCAGGCCCACATGCAGTGGACAACAGGTACTACCTAATGCCTATCACATGTCAAGTCTATTAGAATGCACTGTGTTTTGTCGTGACCTGGAGGTATGAGGGTAAACAACACGAGACGTAATTGGCAGCTGAGAACGATAACACCTGCGAACAGCCCGCGTCCTGTCCATGTGGTCGGAGGGCATTCTCCACACACACACACACACACACACACACATACGCCACCATTCAAAACAAAGGCTGATCAGTGAAGCAGAAGAAAAGTAAGAGGAGATGGAGGAGGTGGGGGGCGGGGGTGTGAAGAGGAAAAAAGGCGAGGCTGACAAGCAATGATTGATGTTCGCCCATCACGCTAAGCCTGACACCCTCACCCCCTCCATTTGCAACAAAGTCACTAGTGTGTGTGTGTGTGTGTGTGTGTGTGTGTTCGAGTCTAAAACCCATTCAATCAATAAAGTGAGGCTCTGTGAATCACGGGCAACAGTCAGATTGCTGACTAGACAGAAGAAGAAGAGGCGTAGGAGAGCACATTTCACATGGAGATTAAAATCCCGCCACGGTAACCTTTAGCGTGGGCTGTGTGTGGGTGGTTGGATGGCAGTGAGTGAGAGTAGGGGGGCTGTTAGTAGCATGTAAACAGGCCTTATATGTCAAGGTGGCATGTGTGACACACAGGACAAGCATGTTTCGTCAACACTGACATGCAAAACTAATGTCGGAGTGAGTCGGTTCACGGGTTGAGAGGGAGCGATACATATGACGAAGGAAGAATCAGGATTCAATATACATGAACAACAAAACATAGGAATAAAAAGTACTTTGAGATTGTATTCTCACATGGGATCACTTGGACATTTTTCTGAAATTGTGTCTAAAGGGGGTTTGTAGAAAAGGTTCTGACATTTGTGGACAATGGTATTCTCACATATAGCGTCCGAAAACATTTTAACTGTCGCAACAATAAATACTAATACTTAGTATATTGTACACCCCACACATAGTTACATTCTAGAAACCTGCAAGGTAAGAACATTTTACAAAGACCAATAAAATAAGATTCATTTAAAAATAAATAAATACATATTGGACTCTCTGACATAGCTACACACACCTGCTTCTTACAGCCGGTTCAAGGAGGAATACCTCGGAATAACCTCCCTAATTAAAGAACTAGAGTATTAACTTGTTGCACCCACTTTACAGAATGATGAGGTCCCACGGCCATTTTAACAGACAATGATGTTTTACCATTTTTAATGTACTTCAGGTACAGGTAGGAGTATGCAAGGAAAGTCTTCAACAACCGCCAAAATTCAAAGTCTGAGGCAAACTCACAGAGGACATTTAATGCCAGCCTCGATTCCGAGGGCAGGGTGGATGCTTCCTGCAGGGTGAACTCACCATTTTGGCTCGGATGACTCCCCTGTTTCAGCTTCTCTTGACAGACTGCAAACTTGGAATGAGCTGCACCCAACACACACACACACACACACACACACACACACACAACAAACAAACAAACTAAAAAAAATGGAGGGTGGGTTTCAGGGACTAAAAGGCATAGTGATTTCCCTCACTGCCAGAAGCGACCCAGTTCCTTGTGAAGACTTTCAAGAGCAAATCTTCAAACAAAAACATACAAATCTGTGTTTATCTCTCAGCGGAGAAAACAAGGAGTGAAGCCTTGATGGAAATGTTTCATTTATTTTTCTTCCCAACAGCTGCTAAACGAGCAGCACAGATCTCTCGATTTGCATCTTTAGTTGCTTTGTTGATTTGATAACACATATTTGCATTCGGAAACAGCTCAAGTAATTTGACTGGGGACTCCAAATTTGCCTTTGAGGAGAAGACTGTGCTACAAGTATTGCTATGCTCCGTGTTGCCATTCTTTTCTCCTGGCATCCAACTTGGCTTATACTGCGTTTGTGTGTGTGCGAGCGAGGAAGGGTGTATATTAGTGAACATAACAAAGAATTATCATCTTATAACTGTGTGAGAGAGCTGTTGATCTTCTGTCCATATGAGCCTCTTTACACCTCTTCTGTCTGTCATAGTTTATCACAGCCAGGAACTGGAATTACTGGAATGAGTGGACTCCACTGAGCTCTGGATATGGACCAACCTGTGACTCCAAACATGGGTTTGTATTCCTGTGTGTTTGAGAGAAGTTACTTCAAAATATCTTTACGGTGAGATGACATTTGTATATTAATTTGTGCTTGTGTAGTATTCATCTAACTAACTTCCATCCATCCAAGAGTCAAGATAGACCCTGGACAGGTCATTAGAGACAACATTAACATTCACATCTGTGGTCACTTTAGCGTCTCCACTTAACCTCACCCCAAATCTGCATGTCTTTGGATTGCAGGAGGAAACTGGAGTAGCATGAACATGCAAACGCTGCACAGAGACACATCGGTGTAACCGGAATCTGAATGAAGAACCTTCTTGGCTTTAAATACGGTGTAAAGCGACTTTTCTCTGCAGCTGATGATCTAACATGTATTATATATACCTGCATTTATTTACTTCTGTCTTTTTATATACTGCATTTATGCCTCTTACAAGTTAGCACCCACTGTTCCATTGTGCATTTAATCATTGTGCATTTTCTTAACTGTTAAATGTCTTTTATGACTATTCTATGAGCCATTGAATTGACCCATGGGGACAAATAAAGTCTTTTGAATCGAATCAAATCAAATTAAATTGGAATTCAATTGTATTGAAGTGAACTGAAGGTGACTCAGCATCATGAACCACTCATCATCAGCATGTGGATATGTGTAGTATCCTGTGTTATCCTGTGCATGTGCGGTGGAGAGGTTGAGAGACTTAACCTATGTTCACACTATACGACCTTCAGAGTCTGAGGATCACGGAGCATCTCCCCCCCACACACACACACACATACACACGACATTGTCTTGTGACCGGGAGTCCATGCAGTCTCTGTGAGTTCACACTTCAAGATTTTTACCAAGACAAGCCCACACAGAAACACATGTGATAAGTAACTCAGGCGATTATTGGCAAAACCAGGCTTGATTTAGCTGGGTTTCCTGTCTACAGATCAACCACAGAGTTTTTATTGTAAAACTCAGTGGTTGATGTGTGTTTTTATTGTCTCTTCTCATTTCCAGCCAGTGTTGGCAACTTAGCGACTGTGTCATAATAATTAGCGAGTATTCAAACCCCTCTAGCGACTCTTTTTAAAAAAAGTGACCAGTGACAAACCTAGTGACTTTTCTGGTGACTTTTGGAGCCGTGAAAGTAAAATTGTCTTTAGGGCCAGACTATAGTTACCATCATTTTCTCACATTGCAATTGACAGTTTTTTTTGCTATTGTTTCGTTTGGTCCATTTAGGTCCATTAATGTAGATTGTATACATATTTTTTTTATAAAAATGTTATGGTTAAATATTTTCACGTTTTACTGTGAATTGTTGTCGGCTCCTAAGTGGATCATCAGGTTGAAAACCAAACCAAGTAAGTAAAAGTGGGTCACTTTAAAGCCCATTAAAAAACAAGAATCGACAGAAGAAAGTCATTTGTAGTTCTAAACATGTACAGACACACTGCCAATTATGCAAATTAGGTGATGACATCATTTAATGACTTTTAGGACAGCCAATAGCTACTTTCCTTACTGAGGAGTTGGCCACACTGTTTCCAGCCATTTAGATCCGTAACGTGTCAGAGAGGAACTGGTAAGTCTCCACGGGCTCGTCTTTGAATATTTCACACTTGGCATTTAAGCCGCCTGCTGATCATGAGCCGATTAAGGGTGATTAGCCGCGACTTACAAAACTCTGGAAGTTTGAACCGGGTTTAAAGGGGCATTAGGGTGGCTAACCTTGGGTCCTCAACAGGAGATGGTGAAGTGGCAGGTGCTTCTGTCATCTGTGTGTGTGTGTGTGAGAGTAAATGTTGATCTTCTTTGTGCATTGCTAAGGGAACCCCTTGGCCCCAACCAGTCTTGCTTTCCCTTTGCATTTTCCATGGTGTGTTTCTACATTGCATCAGTGTGTGTGTGTGTGTGTGTGTGTGTGTGTGGCGGGCAGCTGGAGTTTCACTCAGCTGGCCTTGCTTTATGTAGTCCTGCTTTAAATAATGAACTGTGTCTCTGCTCAGCAGGAGCCATTTTAACTCCAGAGCACCAAACTCCCAGGAGTTAGCAGCACTTAACATTTTAGCCCACTGCTAACGTATTATATCCAGTCTCAAACAAAGCAAACACTAATCTGCAAGAATACAATATTACTTTTATGTAAAAGCTTTGATATGGAAACAATTTACAGCCCTTTTTGCCCCAAATGTTCATAACAATCAGCCAGTAGCAGGGTGTATTAGGAAGCTAATAGCTAGCTTCCCTGCATCTGTTGCTCCCTTTTTCCTCAGGGGAAGATTTGGCACCTCGCTGTAAAGCCCAGCAACAAAATTACCTCAGCCTAAACCTGTCAACAGACCATTACATCCCTTGCTGACTATTATGGGCTGGGGGAAAAAAGGACCAAAGCCATTGTAGCGCAAAGGTGTTGGCAGATGTAGGCCGGAGGAATGTGGCAACAGGGATATTTGTTGGTCGTGTGCAATAGTCCTGCTTCTCAAAACATGGTGAAGTTTGCAGATGTTATCAGCATGCTTGAGAAAGCGTGGTGATGCCAGGGTATCAATATGGGATCTGTTTGGATGGAGACGATTTTTAAATATAACATAGTGCTAATCCAAGCTTGAACAATGAACAAGAATACGGTACTTAGGGAAGCCGAGTTGATAGAAGAGCTTTCAGTTCCCTCATAAATCCTTCAAAAGAGGTGTGTTTTTTTTCTGGTACTCTTCCACCACAAAGCAATGTTTCACATTAAAATAACAAAACTTTGGTAGACATCTTCATGCTTGTTAGAACTACTGTGTTTGGGTAACTTTGACCTTGACATGACTTATTTCCTTACTGTAATAATTTGAGTTGTAAATCACGAGGATTACTTTGCGATATTGCATTAGAATATTTTTGTTAAAACCTAAATAACCCCTCACTTGAATTTTCACATTGAATTCACTTACTGATAAACTAACAAATGGCAGGCAATGATTTAAATTGTTTTAGAATTAACAACATGAGCACAAAAGCATTGAAACACCTGAGGTGACATGTTTTCCTGATAACATCCTGGACTCTAAGAATATATTCTGCTGCAAAAAACAAATTATTGTGCAAGTCCGACTAAAGCCAGACTTTTTAAATATATGTAAACATGTTAGTCTGACAGAGATTGTGCTAAATCAAATTTCTCAAAGTCGGACTAACAGGCCCTGATAAAGCTGCTTCTGTACTGCATACCTGTGCATATGTGCCACACTTCCCACCCCTGGTTACACCTGTAAATAATACGGAGTCGGGACAGAAGAATAAGACAACAACGACAGAAGAATAAGACAACAACCAATTTTATGCTTAATCATCTTAATTGATTTTTTAAGTGAATGGATAATAGGAAGACTGAATGGACGTCGACAAGTGACCGTATGGTAAACCAGAAATCTCCTAATACGAAAAAAGCTGCCCCTAGCAGAGTGGAGAAAGACACACTTCAATAAATCATTTCCCCACCAGTGCTTGTTTCCTGGGACAAGGGCACTGGTCTAAATTAATAGTCAAGACTTGACCGTGCATGGAAACGTACTGATTGTCCACCACTGAGGGAATAGGGGAATTTTACAACACTCGGCTGAGCCCCCCAACCCCCCAGTGGTGAGGGCGGTCATACCTGGGGGCCCATGAATGGAGCCCTCAGGTAAAGCACTGTTGAAACAAATCTAAAGCTGCCTAATGACACACACCGTGAAACTCTTCACAGGTCATTTACATTGCTGACAGGCCACTGCTACAGTGCTGCACACCTCCTTCTCTCACCGGTGTGTGTGTGTGTGTGTGTGTGTCAGACAGAAAGACAGATGTGGAGAGTGACACAAATACACAAAAAGACGAAAGAGCGGCAAAGATAGACGTAGAAAGAAATGGGGGGGGGGGGGGGGGGGGAGGGGGGGTGATGTATGTGTGATATGTATTAGTCATACACTGGGAGGTAATCTGTAAGCTATGAAAACCGTGTTTAGCCTTTTTGCAGCATGGCCTCACAGCATGGGAAAGCCATTAGAGATGCTATCTCCAGCCGCTGGTCTGCACTTGGCTTAAGGAGGCAAGAGCTACCTCGGCTCATATTTCTAAAGAAGTTTCATTTATGTTCGCTGTTCTTCAAGTCTGTTTTGCGGAAGAGTGGATATCCTTCGAAAGTTTTGGCTCGTATCGATCTACTGCAAACGTAACGCTAATCCAGCACACGACAGTATGTGATTTCAGGTCTCATTACTCACTTCCGCTACTTCAACACCACACTGAGATAAGTGCAGAATAGGCAAAGGAGAGGGGGGAAAAGGAAGGGAATATATTTCACTCGTCCCTATATGAGCATCACCATATATTTATAAATGACCAAATTCAATTTTAAAGAGTGTGGTGCTAGGTCAGCTTTCTTTTCAAAGTTTCTTTCCTCACTGTTGGCTTTAAAAAGGTTAGTGTGCTGCATTAATATGTCGTGGATTGTGGCAAGTTGCCTCTGGATCCCGCAAAGAACACTGTTGTTCTTTTAGATTATCATTAATGACCTTTGACTGTCACCTCCCTCCTAAAGAGGAGTAAACTAATCATTTTAAATGGGATCTTAACAAACCATTGTCATTATTATAATTTTAAAGAGAAGTTGTTCCTCTCGCCTGCAAATGTATGTCTTTTTTTATCATTGCAATAAGTTCCTTGTTTTTACAGTTCCTTTGCACTCAGGACATAGCTTATTTGTTTTATTTATTTTACTCAGGATTTTTAACTTTAGCTTATTTATTACTTTTTGTTACTTCTGTTTTATTTTATTTATTATGTTACCTTTCCTCTGTGATGCTTTCTTGCTGGACTCCACTTCTGCACAAGAAATTCCCATGTGCCTGGACTGTACTGGTTTTATGCCCAAAATGACAAAATAAAGAATCTTGAATCTCGAATTTGAACAACCAACTGCACGTAATCAGCTCAAATTACCTCTTTTTTGATTATTTGGGAATGTGGCATTTCCAATAAGGACAGCCTTATCACACAAACCTCCCATTAAAGCATCAATTGTCCCAGTTTTTAATGAGTGAGAGGAAAGTCATTTCATCTGTGATTTGTTTCTCTTTTGTTCTATATCTTTCATCTGGGTCTTTAACCATGAACCTGGGACACCGCAGGGATTTTAAACAAACATTGAGCGTTGATCCATGAAGTAGAAATCCTCCTTTTCAAGTAAACATCTACAGAAGAGATCAGAGGTCAGTATCATCACAGAACACTTTTTAGCTGTCAGGCTGTGAGTACAAATAATAATTGTGTACATGCAGAGTAACATGTATTTGCAATCTTTTCTTTTAAAGGAACTTCATATGCAGTATGTTTTTCTCAGAATGCAGTTTAATTTGTACAGGAAAATCATTCTGTCTCTTCTACAATAGTATCATACTTGCTAAAGAGACTGTCTCACATGTTGAAGATATTCCTGGCAGTTCTGATTTTTCACAAGCTTTCAACAGTAGATCAGATGACACAACACAAATCTGTCCATCACACACTCTCCTTCCCCCCTAAATTGTTACCACACCATCCCAGGCCCTTTCCCAGCATCAATTAATGTCTCCACACATCAGTTTCAAGCTGTAAATTCTCCTTTTTCAAAAATGAAAACATTCACATAAGAATAGACAGTTTAAACAGGTGCCATGGTAACATAATCGTCACTGCGGCAATTACTGCCTTATGCCCGACTAACAGCCATAAATCACTCCCTCTCCACAAAGAGCACGTTGTGGTGCTCCACTCCTTTCCAATAATCAGAAATTGCTCCGTGTATGCCGTGACGAGCGGGCGCTGAAACGGCCCATTCTCCTGTTTGGTGGACGACATTTCGCTCTCTATGGCGACGTTACAGGGATCCTTCAGCAGGCACGATATTGTACCTGCTCGACACCTGTTAGCTTTAGCCGAGGGTTTCATCAGATAGTTGAAATAAATACTGGTCATCATCATAACCATAATCATAGTCATAAAGTCCAGGCGCCTTTATTCTGTTGCCAAATTGCCCTTCCATCTTACAGTAGGACTGGGTTCGAGAGGAGAAACAGAGCAGGATGGGACCTGTTATATATATGCTCAGATATATTCTCAAAAATACACACCTGTAGACCACACACACATACACACACACAAAAACTCCCTCACTCATTCACACACCTGGGAACTTTCACAGGCATGTAATGGCTGTAGAGACGGGCTTGAGGGAGCAACACTGTGGAATTCTCTTGGGATTACAAAGACGAATATTGTGCTACCCTCACACACACACACACAGTGCAGCAGGTGAGTAGAGTGATAAGCGGGCTAGAGGACAAATCAGCCCTCATATTAAAATAATCCCTCATGTCTAATAACAATAATATGCTGCACACTGAGGCTATTGCACACCACTCACAATGGTGTTCCTTTTCAGGCAGCACCTTGTTGAAAACAGATTTGAGTGGTTTGTGAAATGGGCCCATCATGTCTGCTTGACCTGTCAACAGAGTGAAATACACAGAGGTTAGACCAGTGGATGCCGGTAACTACAATACTGTGTTCACTCAAAATCCTGTCCAGCTGTTTGACTCCAAAGTTACATGAATGACGCAGCGAAAAAAAAAGACACCTAATGTCTTTTACAGGTGAAAACAGCTATAAATGAATCATCCATGGCTTCAATTGGAGTTTTAAAAACAATTCTGATCATGTCATCGTCAGTGGTATAAGACATTGAGCTTGTGATTTATATGGATATGATGCCAAACATTCAGCAGTCTGATGCTTGAGTGATCGGTTGTACTGTATTTCCATCAGACATTTTTGTTGGCCTGGAATATTTTCACTTCTGTCAAAACATCTTTATTTCAACTGCGGTGAGTTTGTGTAAACATGTAAAAGTTGTCAACATTGCGGAGAATGCATTTTGTTTCAAACAAATTGCATTAGACACATCAAGGTGCGTGTAGTTTTGAGTTCATGTCACATACGAGATTAATGTCAGTGTTTTGATCCACCTTGATGTGTATTTGGGGGATTTAAGGTAGTGTGATTAGAGCAGTCCCAGATGTTTCTTTCACTTTGGCAGAAACACACACATAACATGAAGATTTGGCAGAAAAATTGACAATTTAAAAAAAAAGTTACATTTGCTGCTTCTTAGCTGCCAACTGTTTTTGGATTATTAGTGATGTATTGAAACAAGATATAATCCACATGAATAATAGATCTAGTGTCTATGTATGTCCTACTAACAGTGGCTCCGTTCAGTTCCTAATGATGTTCTAAGGTACTGAGATAGAAACAAAGACATGAACGTTTCCACCTCGTCACACCTCACTACGATGATATCCCCTGTTGCAAGCCCATCTTCCTCATTTCAGTCTTATCCGCTGCATATATAAACGCATAAAACACACACGATTTATGGCTCTGTTTTTATTGCTGTTGGATTAACAGAAAGTTGCATAGCACGGCTATTACAAATAATCTCTGCTGACAGAGACGGGCCATAACACCTTTGGCATTATAATACTTGATTCTGGGAATAAAAAAGTGAGAGAAAAAAAACAGAACAAAACAAAAACAGGAAATTTTCATGTATAAAACAGACACCTTCATAAATTAACCATGCATTATGGCCCAAAAGAAACGTCTTTGTTTTGCACCACAAATGTTGTTTTTTTTTATTACAAAGTTAGGGAAATTGCCAAATAGTTTGTATTAATAAATGTTTAAGGCACATAATCTCTCTCATCATTGCATGATGGATTTCGTTTCTTGTCAGTCAAACTTGACATGTTCTGTATGGAGCTGAAATTATGATGTTGGGGGGGGGGAATGTCATTAGTTAAAGTGTGTTTTTGCTCAATGGATAGAAACTACTCTCTACTACTCTAACTACTGAAAAAAAAAAAAAAAAGCAGCAAAAACTTCCAGCAGTTCTGGATAAATATCAAGCGCTCACCTGTCCTTAATATTTCCATTTTGTGCCAAAGTGCCAAGTAAAAAAAACAAACGTGTTGATCGGGAAACTCTTAACACTTAACGAGTTGTGTTCAGGTTTATTACAGCATGATAATGTCCCTTCAGTCAGGATGCAGCTCCGTCATGGTTTGGAGGCATTCTGCATCCGCAGTCGCCTCCTGGCCAAAGCTTCCTGTTTCTTCCTCTCAATCTCAGCTGCAGAGCACTTCCCCGCCATCTGGCTTGTGACAAAAACTAGAGAGGAGGAAAGACAGTGAGAGGAAAAAAAAACAAATGAATGGAAACAATGAATATGGTTTCATAAGGAAAGCTGACAATCTCTCTCTGCTTGTGAAGAGAACCTGAAGAGAGAAAGAGAAATCTGCCCTAAATCAAACCATGTGTTCTGCTGCTTCAATTGTGAAGAAACAAAATTTTAATTTGTCAACACAAAAATGTTGCTACCACAACTAGGGCCAGGGGGTATGCATAATGAAACTCATTTTGTACAGACCCCCCCCCCCCCCCCCTTCAATCCCTGTGTCCAAAAAAACAAAATAAATCTGCAGTTTACTGGCAATGAAGCTTCCTGAGGTTTTGGACTCCGTAGCATCACAAATCAAAGACATGGCACAATATTTACTTGCTTTAGGGAGGAACTGTCCGAGAACACATGCACTGAACTGTCAGTGATTATAAGATCATCGTGTGACATCTGTTTTACGTCACTTTATATGAAAAAGGTAGAGGGGAGAAAGGAACTACAATCAAATGAATCATTTAACTGACAATAGGAACAAAATCACTGAAAGCCATTTCATCCTAATGTCTATCAATATCAAAATTCAGACAGCTTACCTTTGCTGCTTATTGCTGCTGAGTCGGACACATTTCTCTTGAAGGCTGTGTGATGGGACTTCTCTGTCGCCCTGGTTGTCACTGTATGTGGCTTCATATCCACATTCACGGCCAGCACAGTTCCAGAGGAATCCCTGCACTGGTTAAATGTGCCCAGACTGACGCGGCTTCCTGGGAGGCTCTGAGACATCCCTGACTTCTTGTTGGCACCTTTCATTTCAATGTTCCATCCCTGATAATTCACAGTTCCACTGCTGGTCCCAGGTAGTGAGTTAGAACGCGCAAAAGCACGTGGGGACTGTTGGTTGCTACTGGCACCTGCTTTTGTTGACCAGGCCTTGCCGATTGGCACGGGTGCGGTTGTTTTTCGCTGTCTCTCTACAGCAGTATCTTCCTTCGCTTGGCAGCTACTGGGGCTCACTTGCTGTGGCTGACTGTTGGAGATTCGCTCCACACTGTCACACACCTGGAGCAGCGCATCGTCGTCCCATTCGTCCCATAAGCCGTCTGAAATGTCTTTAATTGAGTCTGCAGCTACACAAGCCCCCCGCTGATCATTAGCGATCTTGTCAGGTTGAGGAGTAGTCAGCCTCTTTGTGGAAACAGATTTCTGTTCGGACATTTGTGGTTTAGCTCGTGTTACAGTGCAGCTGGACTTGGGAGCCTCTTTGGCAGCCGTCTGCAACTTGAAGTGTGGGTTGGACTCTAACTTGAAAGTGCTTCGGTTGGTCGTCTTTGGTTTGGGGCACAGTTTCTGGATTAAACTGCAGCTTGGGTTAGAGCGCAGGTCTGAGCGTTGATGGGAAGAGTTTGTGTCTGCACTCGGTTTACAAACAGAGGTCGAATGTGCAGCATTTATCTTAGTGTTGGGCTGAAAAGTGTTTGTCGGGTTGGTGTCCTGTTGCTGGTCAGGATTCTGGGTCAATGCCAGCACAAAGGAGTCATTAAGTAGGTCATCATTCTCCCAATCATCGTCAAAGTCATCACAAGATCCCTTTCCTTCAGCAGCTTGTGCAGCTGATCTGGACTTGTGAGCTAACTTGAGCTCCAATTGTTGGGGCTCAGCTAAGGTTGTAGTCGTGGGCAGTTTTTTTAATTCCTGTGAGCAGGCTGACACAGAGGAGCCCTGGCTGAGCGGGCCACTGACTTTCTGAGTGGAAGAGTCAAACAGAGCGTGCAACTCTGCCTCCACCTGATCCGACGAGGAAGGACACTTCAGGTCTTTCACGTCGCCACGGAATGATGTCTCTGTTGGCTTAAATTTGGAAGTGTTCACACATTCTTTGTGGTTACTGTTGACAGTGTTGAGATGCTCGGAAATCTCCTCGTCTTGCTGCATGTTCTTGTCAAACTGCTTGGCCAGTTTCATTAGGTCCTCTACACTGCTCTGCCTGTGGAGAGGATGAAACAAAAGAGAAAAGTAAAACAATCTTTAAACCAAAAGAGGAAAGGATAAACTATTCCTATTGATGACAACTAATCAAGTTATATATTGATAACAGACCGAGACCTCCTCTTGACTCTTGGCTCTGAAACCTCTGGTGTGCAAGGGACAGCACTGTCACCGATCCACTGCAGCAGAGATGAGTCAGTTGCTTTCGGTTTTATGCCCTGTGTAACGGACAACCACAACATCTAATAAGAAAACAGTTCATTTTGAAATACGAAAAGAGCAAACATAAAAGTTTAGGGCAACATACAGAACACTGTGACAAAACTATTTATTGCTCAAATAAAAAGTGAACTTTCAAAAAGGACGGTTGGACATGTTAATTCACTGGTTGGCGGAAGGAATTACTGACCTTTGGGGCAATGCGGTTGGCAATATCTGATATCTCCACAACTCTGGTGTTTTTCATCCCAGCGCCTGAAAACAATGACAAATAAAATCAACTATCATCATTACAAACAAAGTAAATCGCACAAAATAACCATTCACATTCACAGAACAACCTTGTTTTATAATTTCATTGAAAGATATTCATGAAAGCAAGTGGATTTATGTATGTTATTTCAGATATGAACAGGATCAAACGGAATATTTGAAATGTTTCACCTGCGTTTGCTGGAGTGGGAGAGGTCGGATCCCAGATAATGTCTTGCGATGTTTCCGCATCACCTGGAGAGTCTCCATTATTCAGGCCTAGGTACATGCTCCAGCCTTTGCGCTGAGGACTGTGCAAATCTGTGTGTGTTAAACAAATAATAAAAAGGTAAGTGAGGACTTTCAAAAGACATTTGAAAAGTCATTTGACTGCATTTAAAAGGTCCAGTGTTTACCATTAAGGCGGGTTTATTGGCAGAATATATTACCCATACATATGTTTGTACTTTATAATAAAAACGGTTAGGCTTCTGTAGCCTTGTAGAGACTTAATACATACTTAAAGTAAAAAAAATGGAAATGTTGGAGAGTAGAAGAGGAGATTTGTTTGACTGCTTACATCCATAAACACCTTTTAATGCAATATGTAGTCTTGCCATTACATGTCACTAATTCTTAGACACTGTACCTTTAAAGGGGAAACAATATGTGCACTACTGATGTCTAAATATGTAGATATATTTATATTTGCATGCTTGCACTGTTTGTTTTATGAATTAAAGTGCCCATTTTGACATTTGCTACATAAATAATGATGTTATTATTAATTTTCATCAACTGCCATCGAAGATAATACATTTCTAATAAAACAAACAAACAATAATACTGTATTTGTGGTGTCTAACAGAGGTTATTGTTTGTGTGTGTGTTGGAGTTCGATCACAACAGAAATGCAGACGTTTCTAAACGTCATTGGATGTTGCTGTTGTTGTTGTTTTTCCCGTGTAATGGTGTTGAAGCAGCAGTTGGACCCGCAGCCTCACCTTTACACACGGGTGTTGTTGTGGTCCCAGGCATCTGCGCTGCTCTCTCTCTCTCTGCAGCCTGCTACTGTTTTACAGTGATGACGCTTAGAGACGCTGCTCCACAGGTCAGCAGCAGCAGCAGCAGTAGTAGCGTCAGCAGCATCTGTTATCGGCATCAAAAAGGTTCACTTTAACGGCAACAGCGAAGCTATAATGCTCTGCTATGTTGTGTCTATTCACTGCATGATTCCCTGCCAGCAAGCCGCCATGATTGTACGTGACGTCAGCGAACTACGGGTGCCGACGAGGTTTCTCATTTCGCTCGATGGCGGGGTCACGGTTGAGCTTCAGAGGCAGGTAAAACTTTGACTGAGTTGTTTTAAAGCTTTGACAAACAACATCATCGGTATTATAAATACCTAATTGTTAAATTTGTTAAAATGATGATGTATTATGTCTAAAACAACAGTAAAAATCATGCTAGTTGAAGATGCTAATGTGGGCTACAGTCATTAACAAATGTATGTTGAAGTTTAGCACAGTCAAAACAGTTTAGTGTTTTTGAAAAGTTGTCTTCACAGATATTACTGGTGCAATTTAACCTTAGCAGAATGAGAAATTATTTATAATGTGGAGTATTTTTTTGTGATGTCAGACTCCAATTTGCAATTTTAGCATAGTGCTATGTCTTTAGCTACGCTGTGTTGCACACTTGTTGCATACTTTAGGGTGGGAATCACAGGGTAACTCATAACCGCACAACGATATATCACCAATAGATATTTGACCCACCCCTAATTCGTCATTATTTTGCAAGTAAAACATGGCTCCTGCAATGTCTTGTACATCTGTACAGAAACTGTAATCCTTTCTCAGTGTAGGAGCCAGAGTGAGATGGACACTCACACCTTTGGCCTTTTTTTTTTACAGCAGCCATTTGACATGTTTCAACAGGGAAGAGCACATGTTAATTAATGATGGCTCTGTTACATTCCTGTATGTCAGGACAGTGTGGCAGAAAGTCTTCATGCAATCTGAAACTGAGAAAGCTGAATGGAACACAGCCATCTTTAATTCAATTATTTACACCTGTGCTTTTCTTCTGTGACCTGTCAAAATATCTGACACAATTAACCCTTGGCTTAAAAATATCCTAGCCCTAAAAACATGTGACAACAACTTTACAGCAAAAGGTTAAACTTGAGGTAGTGCCGTTAAGAACCTAGTCACAACTTAAAGGAGCTGATGGAAGCATGTTGTTTTAGTTATTTAAACAAGGAAGACACTGGATGTATAAAAAGAAGAAGGAGGCTGCATATGTTCAGTCAAGATAACACATGATAGATAGTAACCCCAAAATATGATAAATAATAATTTATTACTGTGGAGCTCATGTTTACATGAACCTAGCTGACAATACCTACTTTCTGAAGATGATTTACTTGTATGAGAGTATATATAAATCGTGGAATTCTTCTACTTCTTTCAAAGTAATTATTAACTTCATGGGCCAAGGAAAAGACAAAAAGCAGAATATTGCCATAATACAATGAGAGTTAATCTTACAGAGAACATATTAAAATCAGTGAAATAATTTGCACACTAGGTGGAAATGTTTGCTTATAAAAGATGAGGGGCATAAATAGATAAATAAGAATAAAGTAAGGAAACATAAAAATAAAATAAACATCTACTATAATGCAATTTAAAAACACAAAAAACAAAACTCCAATAAAAAGAGGAGGAAATATTTTAAAAGCATTGTGTGGGAATGGCAGATAAAGAGAGGTAAATTCCTGTGTCACTGAAAGTAAAACCTGACCCCCCCATGCTGATTCAGTTCTTGGTCTGAACCTCTGTAATTTAAACAGGCTCCACCCTTTCCCAAGTCTTTTGGCCAAACCAGGAAGGACAGACACAGCAGATAAGGTAACACAAAGCACTCCAAATCAAATGCCCATACTTTAGTTAGAACAACAGTGTTGTCAAAGAAAATTTCCAAATATACTGTTTTATCCAACATTGTTAAAATGACAGTGAAGAAAAGAAAAAAAAGTGTGATGAGAATGTGAACAGACTGAACGTCTTTTCTTTTAATAATGATTAGGAGTTTAGATTTCAGAGTCGGATACAAATAGTGCATTTCCACGTTAATGCTTTCAAACTCATCATAATATACAGACATTCAATTTGAGATTATTTAGATGGCAGACAGCCTGGTAGCTGTTTCTGCCCATGTGTTTGCCAAGTCATCGTCATCAGGCTTCACTGGGCCTCAAGCTTGGTTGTTTGTGGATTCTTTGTTGTGATGCTTGTTGTTAGTGTGGATTACATGACTATTGTCAACAAGTCCATCACACTTTACACAATCGTTTATTATGTGACTCAAACAAATGGTTAGGAACAGTTTGTATTACATGTCGGTTGGGTGCAGATTTTATGTCTGCAATCTGGTTTCAATTTACGAAAGTCAGACTGGTAGACTGTATAATTTTCTACAGTCAGTAATGACCAGATACCAGCAGGTCAGATTAGTAACGGAGTTTAAATCAGTTATATTTAAGCTCATGTCACCTATTAGAATGTCTGTTTCTGCCTACACACCAATGACTGAGAATACGTTGTGCCCTTTTTACTTTGTAAAGCAATTTAGTCTTTTCTATTGTTAGTGTATGGAGGCTTTCATTTTCCACAACACACTTGTATAAGTGTCACACTTGATAATACATGGTTTCTAATCAATGTTCCAACAATTTGTTATATCACAAAATCATTATTTGTCGGAGCAAAGCCTTAAGATCAATGGTCAAACACGCTATTAAATCAGTGCAGTCAGATTAAGGATGACGGTAAGGCTTTTTCATGCCAGGATGGCTAATTGGTCGTTTTATCGTAAATTTCAGTGTTGAAATCTGAGCCTCAACTTAATTTACCCTTATAATTAAAACACCATTGTCAAATGTGACATCAAGGTCTAAGTGTATGAATATGTATATGTATGTGTTGAATTGTGTTTTATTTCTAATTCTCAGTTTGAGAGAGTAAAATAACCGTGATACACGACTTGAGATGATACATGACTTGTAGACACACTAGTGACTATTTCTTCAAACTGAAATGAAATGAAGAGTTGAGATTCTTCACATTTCTGTGGAGTAGTTTCCAGAATAAAGCACTAGATGGTGCTTGTATACCTCAGTGTGTGTGTGTGTAAATGCAGTAAGAAGAGTCAGTGTAGATTGGTTGCAGAGAGATTTGTGTAAAACATATTTTCACTGAGGTGCACTGCTATGGGAATAGTATGTTGTAATTGATAACACACACACACACACACACACACACACAAGCTGCAGTGCATTACTCTACTTGATTATATCATTCTGCTTTGATTGTTTTCATTTGGAAGCAGTTTATCAATATAGGGAATTGGAGAAGCCAATCACATGTGTTTCTTTGATTGAATGCCAGAAATTGTCATGAAGAGACGACCTATGGTCCGAGCCTCAACTTCCCTGGTTCAGGCAATATTCTTGTTTCATCAAAACATCAGGAGATATTTTACCATTGCTAACGATAAATGCATGGGATTTGAGAGGAACTGCAACATGCGTCATCTTTCAGGGAAACTCACTCTGATTTATTGAATGAAAAACATAAATTGAGCAGGAAAGAGATATGTGCAAGAAATAATTTAGGTGCCACAGATCCTTCAAGCTGATATACTAATGTTTAAGAATCCATATATCAGATGTTTAAGATTGACAATAGGCATATAGCTAAATAACTATTGGCAAGGGAAAACCAAACGAGATGACAATACATCCAAGGTACCAGAGTGCTATCATTTATACTACTGCAAGAGCTGCTGGTTTTGAAAAATGTAAATATAGTGTAGGTCATAATTCCTGCATACGACCTTTCTGTACATTTCGTTGGAGAACTGTCTTGTTTGAAAGCGTGAATGGCAGAACTGTGTAAAGCACTACAGTATGAGTGGTCATCAAGTCGAGAAAATTGCTATATAAATATAGACCATTTAACATATACAATAGGTGTTTTCAATTGAATAAAATTATTAGTCATTTAGCAAGCATTTTTTCTAAATGATTATTTGTTTGTCAATTAAATGTCGCTTTTAATAAGAAATGAACTTACCAGTCGCACTAATATCTTAACGTGTACTTTTATTTAGATTTTCTTAAGCAAATGTGTGAAGCACCACACATCAAACAGCGTATCTGTTCCTTTATTCAATGCCATGTTAGTTTTCTGTTGTCAGTGTTAAAGAGGTTAACTGGGACAGCCAGTGTGTATGTAACATAAATTTAATCAACAGTTAGCTACATTTAATCTTGGGGTAGCCCCATTGCTCTGTCAAGCGAGCAGTGTCATATCATGCTGCCACGCATATCCACGCCCAGAGGGCCCGCAGTCTAAAAGTCACTGTAACGCCCTCTGTCACACTGAATGTTAGCATCTCTCAGAAGTGATAGTTGGACCACAGAATAAAGGGCATGGACATGTCACTTTCACTTTGAATATGAGACATCAGTCCTCCACTGCCTTGTTTCTTTTATTCCGCTCTGCCTTTCCTTGTCATGTCACAGAAGAAACACAAATTACTGCCAAAGGCTGCACAGTTTAGCCCGCATGCTCCCTAAGCTAGCTTGATCCTTTCCCAGAAGCTTGCTTCTTTGTCTAACTACCTACCGCCTTCTTCTATTTATCGGTTACACCTCGGTTGTTTAGAAGCAATTAAGGAGCTAATTGTAGAGATTTCTGAGGACTGGGTATTATAGTAAAAAGTAAAGAGCTAATGGCTAATTGCCCAAGCAGCTGCTAGTGTTTATGAAGGAGGAGTGAACATGCCAAGGGATCTGACAGGCGTAGATGGCACGCGTGTGTATGTGTGTGTGTGTTTTTGTGTGCGTTTTTGTGTGCGTTGTTAGGGGGAATTGCACATCATTGCTGTGAATCCCAGGGATGCCTCACACTGGGCGACTGCCAGGTGAGCAAGACAATCAAGACAGAGAATATGGAGCTCATCTGAGAGAAGTGTGCATAAATGATAATCACCTCTGATGGTTGCTGGTGCTGTATCTCCAAGGAGTCGACAGTGTCTCCCATGTTTGTAGGTGACGGGTAGGCTATATATCCCAATGTTTATGCCACCTTCATCCTCTCTCACACCCTACTCACGCTTGAAGACCCCCCTTTGGGTTGGCAGTGCCTCATGACAGTTAGCATGTGGCAGAGCTCTCTGAAGTGGAAGGGATCCAGGATACTGGGTTTTCTGTGCCAGCTTCACCAAGCTGGGATTTCACCCATTTCACAATGTCTGCCAATGGCTGGGACTGTGAATGAAAGCATTTGAATCAATGCCTGCTTCTGCAGAGTCAGATCAGTGGGTTTTAGTAGTAGTTAGATGCAGCCTAGGGTGGTTTGGCGTCTATCTGAAAGAATCCCAGCAGCCTTTTTTGGTCACATGGGGGGGGGGGGGACGGGGGGGACGGGAAGTGCTAAAGGGCATCCAACTGCACTCTCAACCAGCAGTGGATGTTTGGATTGAAGAGAACATCAAAAGCAGGACAGTGGTGGTCTTGTTTTAATTTGCAAACATGACAGGTATGATTTCAGGATTCTAAGCATTGACATTTTCTATTTCTCACTTATGTTGAATGATCCACTACAAAGAGGGAAACATTAAAGCCTCTAAAGAGCAAAGGTGTAAAAGAAAACTCAAACTTCATTAACAGAAAACTCTGTGAAACTGACATCAACGGCCCTGTTCAAATTAACGGATAATGCAGATGACAATGATTAACCTAGCAACAAGGATGGAGTAAAATAATCCGAGTTACCTTTATTTTAAAAATGTCATCCGTTTTTATCAGGCCATCCTCCAAAACTTAATATCTGTAATGAAATAACATAATTTTAGTATATCCAATTAACCTCTGTCTTGACTCCCTTAGGGCTTCACTTAACATAGTTTCAGCTATTGTCTTAACTGCAGCTCTGCTTTAGGTGTTACAGACCTTTCCATCATCTCCATGGTCACCTTGTCTGGGTAAACTTTCGTAATATTCTGCATTATATCTAAACCCTTATCCATTTGCGCTTGAAGACACCGTGTAAGGCAGGAGAGATGGCTGCCATTTTGCAACATGAGGACGCAGCAGCAGCCACGAACAATGGTGTACAGAGGGGCGGTCTGTCTGCATACAGCACAGTGTAGCGGCAGTCTTTGACTGCTCATTTATTCTGTTTATAATAGCAAAGCTGATGATAAATGTCCCGCAGAGTGCACATGTGCTAAAATATTCATCAGTTGGAGGCCCCTTATTTGCAGAGGAGGAAAACCAATAAATTCAGATGTGAGCTACAGCCATGCTATATTTATATTAATATGCAAGATGATGGTTGGGACATTAAGATTAATCTGGCATGTATGTGCTTTTAACCAATTGGGGTGTTCTCGTGTTATAGCAAGGAAGGTGAGAAGGTGCTTTTGTTGTGAGCTTGGATGGAAATTCAACCACAATTTCCTGATGTTTTTGGATTTAATGATCTGAGTTAATGGCAACCTACAAAGAATACATTAATATGTACAATCCTCTGATTAAAGAGGAACTCAGTGACTGTTCATTTTCTTTTAACACAAATTAACAAACCACATGGTTTAGAATACTACAGTTTTCCTCAGAGTAGCACATGTTTCTGCACTGGCAGCTTGCAGGGCTTCCTAATTTCCCCTCCTGCAGTCTACTCTACTTTCTGTCCTTATTGCTTTCTTGTGTTCTTTGTCTCACTCTCTCCGGCTCCTCTTCCCTCTGTGGTTTTCTCCATGTGTGTTTTTCTCACCCTTTCAGCTCAGGTGTGCGGGGCCCAAGGAAAGAGGAGGAGGAGGAAGAGGAGGAGGAGGGAAGATAGGTGGGGAATTCTTCTGTCTTATACCCAACAGAGTCTCACTCTCTTGGGTTAAGATGACAGGAAGTCAGCCAGATGGCACGGAGTAGGTCTGCAGCATGTGACCTCCCCTCTGGGGAGGTAGGGAGGCAAGGAGGAAAGAAAAGCGCAGTGAGGAGGAGGGATGTGGATGAGTTTAAAGAAAAGGCGGTGAGGAGATGGTAGAAAGATGTGGACTGGAGCCTCTCATTGTAGTAGCAGTTGTTTCACCAAATTTGGACCATTTAGATTGTGATTTAATATATTTTTTTAAATAGGCCATAGCATGGTCCTATCTCACATGTGTGAGATATGGAGGTGTACTTACAAACAAGTCGTTTTTATTGTCAACAACGTCCTAGTCGCTACAAACAAGCCGTTGTAATCGCTCATCAGTGACACTCTCGTCAGCCGTGCTGTTTCAGACCAAAATCACACCCACAGAACACGGACTGTCTTGTGATTGGCCAGCCAACGGGAGCTTTCCCACTGTCTTGTGATTGGCCAGTTACCTGGAAGTGACTTAATTGGCACGTCAGCTGTCAGTCCCGCAGCTCCTCCTCTGGAAAGGCGGATGCACCGCTAGCAATTATCAAAACATTGAGTAATGTCCTCGTCACAACCCCTTCGCCGTAATCCCTTACACATTTGATCCGGAGTCTGACCCAGAGTCAGAAGACACTGTGACAAGTGAACCACCTCCATCACAAAGACTGCTGCAGGACGCCTGTAGCTTGGATAACGTTGTGGTTGCAGAGATGATAAACACACATGCAAATGAAACACAAGCGTAGCATGTAGCTAATGCTAAATGACAAAACAAGCACACAAAGACAGTTTTACGGTTTGTAAAAATTGTAATATACGTGTTGTTGGCACTGTACGTCACCGAATGTGCCCGGACTCTAGTGCCCGGACTAGGAGGCGCTGCTGTTCAGAGGAGTGGTGAAATTCACCACTGACGTAACTAGTCAAGGAAAACAATCAAACCCTGCGCTCTCAGCAGTGGCTGAACTGATTGTTATGGACTTTTAGGGCTTCATAAACGAGGTAATGACACAGATACACACACAAACGCAGCGTTAATTGGCACTTCTGGACCAATTTGGTGGAGCTTGGATAATTGTATACCTAACACAAATGCAAAAAAGAATAAATAAATAAATAGATTAAAAAAAACTATATATAATATCAACGGTGCAAACGTGGGCAGGAGCAAAAAGCGTTTACCGGTCAAACTCCTGAATGTCTGGGTTTCCTGGACAGTAGAATTCACTATAACACTGTAACTTTATGTGTTTTTATTCATACTCTAACCTGTTTGTAGCCATCTCTGTTTACCAGTGCAACGTTGATGTTGCCTCTGTGTGTCCTGACATGAAATAAATCACTTCCTGTGAGCAGCGTGGAAACATTGCCGGGCGACACAAGATCTAAACACCGCTATACTGAGAAACAAAGAGAGATAGTTGTGTGGAGCTGATGGGATTAATTGTTTGACAACGCTTTGAGTTTCAAAGTTATGCATTACAATTTAACACAAATGCTACTTTTAACAAAACAGCTGCTTTAGGAGCAATCTAAATCTTTACATTTTTTAATAAAGGAGGTGGAGCCACAAAGTGGTGTCATTGTTTTATAGTCATCGCTGATTGGAATCCCGGGTTGGACTGAGGGCCTTTCTGGGTGGTGTTTGCATGTATCCCCATGTGTGCATGAGTTCTCTCCCTGTACTTCAGTCTCCTCCCACTGTCCAAAGACATGCAAACTGAGTCTTATCTGAACTGGAAAATCTAAACTGACCAGGTGCGATAGCAAGTGCCTCCTTCCCCAGAATCATCAATGGGCAAGCAATAGAAATTTTGTAAAAATTAATGTTTTTTTTTTTGGTTTTTTAAAAAAAAAGGATAACACATTCTCTTCTTTTTTGATTGTTTGATTAAGTGTATGCAGAAACACTAAATAAATATGAAGTTCATAAAGACATGACATGAAAAACCTCAATGTGATGTTAAACAGAGTAATATATTGATGAGTTTGTGATTTTTGGCAATATCATGTACAGTTTGATGCAAAAAGGAACTTTAGTGTGAACTTTTACTGTACTCTTCAACTAATGTTTACAGTGCATCATTTAACGCAGATGGGTTGATTTCATTTTGCTTCCATGCAGTGTGAGAGTGAATTTAGGAAACAAATATAGTGCGACACAAAACATCAAAAGCTTATTTGCATATTTGCAGATCTGCATGTCCTGTCCACTAAATTCAATCTTGTCCAGAGTCTGTTCAGGGAAACGGCCACTTGGAAAATATACAACTTCATTTCCCACAGCTGGAAGTCACATCACAAGCAAATAGCTCCAATCTGGTATTGACATCCTCAGTGTCAAGGGTAAAAAATAAATTGACAAATTTCTCCACTTTTTATTATTAACATCCGCATACACACACACACAGATTTGCTCATCATATTGCGCAAACTTTCATTTCATGCACAACTCCCACTCTGCCCCTAACCAACCCCCTCCTCCCCTCTGTTGCTCTCCTGCCTGCGGTCGCCTTTGATCTTAATTTGGCTTCAGTAAAAGTCTTGTACATAGTCATTTTCATATGGATGCTTTGAACACACTGATGGAGGGCTCGTTGCTGCCGCATTCACTTTTATCGTGCAAGCCTTTTTCCCTTGGAACCCAGCGAGCATATGGTGAACACCCCTCACCAGAGTTTCCTACAACAGAAGGGACCGCCCACTCTTAGCATCTTCTATTCCCCGAGTCCTTCCATCACTCTGGGCGTAGAGATGTTAAAATTGGTTACACTGGTAGAGGTATAACAGCGGTGCTTATGAGGCAAAGTTTATTTTAATAGACTCAAGAGACTTTTAAATTTCCCCGTGTCAGCGAACCTGAAAAATGAGCAACATAAAAATAAATGCAGTAAATTGATATCTTGATCTCACCCATCTGTTCCTTTTTCTCCTGGATCAGGTCCTATGTAGGCGGACATCCAAGTCAACCAACAGATGACACATGAGTTCCAATATTAAATATTGCAATATTGAATATCTTTTAATACAAGAATGGAAAACTGTGTTTGCCCGTCAGAATTTTTCATTCCTGTTACTGAGTTCCAGGATGTAAAGATCATATTTCTTGCTCTGGTTTTTCATTTTACTGAAAAGAGAAACCTGGCCATTGTTTGCTATACAGAGAGCTACAGTCTTTTGCTCTCCTTGTTTTGAACTGTAGAGCTGCCATGTGCTGCCAAAATGTCTGTCAAAATGTCTGTCAAGAGACAACGACCAAAGCAGATCCGCTGTATCACAGACTTGTCTGAGTGAAGACTCTTGCATGTCGGTCCCAGAGCTGCATTTCGCTTACAAATTTAAGGTTTGTGTAAATAGAACAATGATTTGACAGTAACCACAAAGCGCATCATTAAGTTTCAGGAAAAGTCATTCATTTGTATAGTCGGAGTTAAAATTTATTTTTTATATTGCTGTTTCTGGTTAAAAACGGTTTAGACGATGCATTATGCTGCAGTATTTCTGTCATTAAATAAGCATATGATTTTACTTCCAAATGAACAGAATGAACTTGTGAAATAATAATAAACGGTTACAAATAAAACATAATTTGTACTGTCTAGACAGTAATTTTATTCACTTGCTTTGTGGGGATAACAATTTTTATCTTTCTATTGTCTAACTCTCTCCCTAGGATTGCTATTACATTGTACGTGAACAAAATACTCCAGAAGGGATACAGCAGTTATCTCATTATCATTTCTTAAATGTTTACAGCCATTGTCTTCCTTTACAGTGCAAACATCACGCTGTATATGTAAAAACGCTGCTGGGGTTGTTTTCATGCTTTTATCTTAAATACATTCTTTCCAGATTGTTCAGCCCTAGAAACCCGGTAATTACCATATATTATCACCTCCACAAGCTCCACCACTAGGGTTGCCATGTTTGAGGTAATTATATCACTCCCAAGTTGTCTGTGTAATCGCTTAACAGAAGAAGCCGCTCTGTATTTGTGGGAGCTTTGACACAAATGTTTGAAATCCTTTCTTTGTCCTCTGTAGTATGCAGTTGGAAATATTGTAGTTGCTCGGATTTGAGTTGCACTTGTAGTGTGAGCCTCTGGATTGAAAAATTGTAAAAATTGAAAATGTAAAATTTTAAATTTCAGATAAAATTAGACACATGAACATAAAAATACACGTGACTAAGAACAGAAAACATGGTGACAAGTAAACAAGTGCAGCAGCAAATATATTTTGTCGGTTGGGATGTTGGGTTGCGGGCGAATCCACAATCCACAATCCCATCTGTGAAGTCACTGTGAGCTTTTTCTGTATAAAACCAAACCATAATCCTTCCCTTACCTTAACCAAATGCCTAAACATAACCATGAAGTTGTTTAATAATGATATAGGCACTACAGGTCAGTATTGGGCTGCAAGGCCAGATATTTTGGCAGAAAACAATTACAAAGATTGTTTACCTACATATCCAGTATACAGTAAGTAAACTGGGGCTACAATGCCCTAGTCCATTCAAATTTCCTATTTCTAAAGGGGCATCATTAGCAGTCAAGCAAACCCAATCCTAACAAAATTATTGGCATAGTACAAAAAATAATCCACACAGATTATTACATGATGTGGATGGTATATTTAATAAATAATATCAAACAACTGTCTTAACAGCAGATTCACACATAAGCTGAATTCATCTCGGTTGTTAATGGAAATGCTCTGGTGGTCTTCCGTCTTTCTTTCACGAGTGGTCGTAATTGGCTCGACCAGTTCAGGATGGACAGAAACATGAATCAGTTGGTGACATTCAAATCAGTTCAGTTTCAGTTGTGATTGTTAAAATATATAAATAAAATAAGGCTCAGTCGTTTTTTGGTGTTATTGATTGTTTTTAGCCTCAAGTCATGTGACTAATTGCATCTGCCCATGCTCATCTGATGAGAGGAGATGTGGTCCCAGACCCTGAGCGTTTTAACAACCTGCAGATGAAACTCAACAGTTGTATTTTTTTCCTAATGATCCTGCCTTAATAATATCCTCACTAGCTTTATATGTACAAAATGGAATCTGGTAAACAGTAGATTTGCTCTTGTCATTGTGTTGCAGTGGAATGTAAGATTCCTAGTGTTATATACCACTGTGGGACAGGTTTGAGTACAACCAGTGACCTTCACTGTACTGGAGTGGAAGTATACATTTTATAGTTTGGTCAAACCCTGGACAAATAAATCTTTGGTTATGAATTGGGATCCTTACCATGGCAGTAGAAAACTTTCACATTTATGATGTGATGTTTGTGCAACAAAAATGGACACCGTTTTGGGATGAAACCCTTGTGTAACATCTATTCTTGTCGCTTAACCTCACCCTTACCCTGGGCCCATTTGAGGGTTTTTAGATTGTAAATAGCACAACCATGCTGGGACACATCAGACTCTTTCCTGCCACCACAGACACCATTATCATTCCGACGCTTATTTCAGCTGACTGTGATATTGTGCTGCATTTCCGTGTTTGGTGTTGTCTGTTTCCATCGCGCCAGCTGTTGGGTTATTTATAACTGTGGTTGCTGATCTAAATGAGCTAGTAATTAGGCAGCAATGCTTTTTAGGAGACAACCGCTCATTCCCATCAATCCATCCGCCCGTCCCTCCCTCCCTCTCTTCTTCCCTTCCTTCCCTCCTTCCTCCTCTCGTTCCTCTCCTCTGCCCTCACCTTCACTGTCTCTGTTGTCCCCAAACAGGAGACAAGTGGGAGATAAAGGGGAGACTTGACTTCACTGAATAATTGAAGAGGTTTTTACAAGAGAAACGGCTTGCTATCTGACCATATAAAGGTAACACATGGCGCACTATCAGACCTGAGCAGGCGCATACATGCACACAAATGTGCACTAAGGTGCCATGGGGTCAAAGGCACAGCCTAAAAAAAGCCAGACAGCTTTTAATTGGATGCAACTATCAGCAACATCACCTTCTGTCGACGTACTGCTGACACACTAAACCTTCACCCTGAACCTGTTTGAGCAGAGTAACAAATCTTGGCTGCTGTTGTGGCTTCACCAGGTGACTTTTGTTTGTATGTTTTCCGGTTGCTTTAACAGTCATCAAAAAAAAAAAAATGACGAAAAATGCCTGTAATCCCCCACCCATCTCCCTTCCCTGGTGAACAACCCTTTACCTCATGCTAATTTCCAACTTTCAAAGCTTGTAAACTTTATCTAATTATACACAAGTCGACGGACTCCCTCTTCCAGATTTTTGGCAGGTTGTGGTGTTAATTTATGAAAAACAAATGTGAAATATGCAGATGTCTTTTGTTTGAAGCAGCTGTTTGGTGCTGTTGCCAGGTTTCAATCAGGCGGTCTCTGGGGATACCCGTGTGTGAGATCTGTGGCCAAGGCCCCCCGTTTGATGTCTGACAGGGATGGAGGGATGAGGCTCAAGTGCGGGTGCTCATCCACAGCCAATACATGATTACAGTGCAGGGTGTGCGTGTGCATGCTTTTTTACTATGACATGATAAAGCAGGAAATTCCCAGTCATTTATAAAAGTAACGAGGGACAAGATGTAGTCTAATTATTTGATGCAGGAGAATTGATTTTAGTCTGAACTTTGTGTCGCTTCCAAGTCATAATCGTATATTAGATCACCACTAGATTTGTTGTTTTGGCAATGCTATAATGACCAAATAAATCTATTTCTCAATATCTTTATTGGAATGCAACCAGAAAAAAACTGGAAACATGTATGCAGTATTAAAACTGTAGTGTATAACAGATGTCACACATGTCGGTAACATTGAAACCATTGTCAAATGAGTTCACACAACCCCGATGAAGTGTTTCCGCTTCACTCTGTTTCTCAGTAGGACAGGGTTTTGTTTTTGTGTCAAAAGTAAAATGGCAGCAAACTTTGGGTCATGGAATTAACCGTGGTTCTCTGACTCCTGAGTGAGGTAGTGAGATACTGAAATGAACGTATGTTGAAAGAGAGTGGTCCGAATATGGACCTGTAATTGTCCTTTCAGAAAGCTCTGCGTTCTCACCTGATGCATGGAGTAATCTGGGGGTATTGACACCATCCATCCATCTTCTACCACTTTATCCTCCACATGAGGGTCGCTGGTGCCAATCCCAGCTGACATAGGGTGAAAGGTGGGGTACACCCTGGATAAGTTGCCAATCCTTTTCGGCAGGGCTGTCGCTAAATACGCCAGACTCTTCTGTTAAATGTTGAAATTTCAGTAATTTCCTTGCTAAATGTTGGAGATTAACACACGTCTTCAGGATTTTTAAGTCTTTTAGTTTTTAACTGACCGTTACAGTTCGGCATTGTTCGGTTTTGATTCCTGTGTCGGACGTTGCACTCATGTCTCTTCTAGCGACGACACTCTGACCAATCAGTGGCCGACACATCTGTCAATGTCACGTATACTATCGGCTCAGCTCGCTTGGAACCTCGCCAGAGCAGGTACTAAAAAAGTACCAGGTACTGGGAAAGCAAGCACTCTTTCAATCACACGATTCTATTGAAAATGCCAAATATCACAAACATAAAACCAGAATTTTGTATTCGCAAAGCCGCTCCCAAAGTGTGCTAAAACAACACAGGTAGTTGTGGCCACTTTGGCACCGTACTGTATCACAAAATATCTTCTTTATTTTGACCTTTTGTAAAACAAACTTCTTTTATTCCCAACAGTGCTCCCTCGACTGCGTCCTCAGAGGATCCAGTGAAGCAGGCCACAGTGGATTCATCTCTCCTGCAAATTGCATGCAGTAAGTGAACTCTGTAATGATCTCTTTTGATCTGTTGTATAAGTTTAAGTGAGCATCTCAAAGTAGAAGAAAAAAAAGATGAGAAGATGTGAAGTGAGATGCCAGGGTGCATTTACATCGACCGTGCTCTTACAAACGCTGGCAGCCATGTTCATGGCTAATTTATGGCGCTCATTAAGTGACATGAAACACACACACACAAAAAAATGCAGCAATTATCATTTATCTTGATATATTATTTACTAGGGATCATTTTCCTACTTGGTTGGGGACTGGAGTGAGAGCGGTGGAGAGGGGAGGAGGAATGAGATGGTGGAGGGAGGGAGGGAGGGAGGGATGGATGGAGGAAGGGAGGACCACAGGGGTTTGGAGACAGCTGGCAGAGGGAGAGAAGCAGTGAGAGACATGGAGAGAGGGAAGACAAGACAGAAGACAGAAACAATGTGGCGAGGCTGTTTGAGGATTTTTTTTTTTTTTCATGATCAATATCTCTACAAGGTTTTTGTATTAAAAAAACAAAGGAACTTACAAAATCCAAAAGATACTGATATAATCTATTTAATCTCATTGTTCACCTCAGGCCTACTCACATAACCTCCCCAACAGCTAATAAATACAATATATGGCATATAAAATATGATTAGTGATATAAAGACATGATTGCGCCTGGCCAGTTGAACTTGCTTTGATTAATCATTATGAACTATTTGAAGGTGCACTGTCCCACACAGGCTTCCACCAGACATAATTACACAATGTCATACAATGTCATGCTCGCAATATAAATAAGGCTGTATTATGATGATAGCATGTTTAATATTTGAGTGGTAATAATTTATAACCACATTCATTATAACGTCAATTTAATCACCAAAAAAAAGAAGAAGAAAAGTCTGTCTATAACAGTTGACCCTGTGAGCTGCTTGTTTGATTGGAGGTTTCAGAAGTTTAAAACTAAGGCAGCTTCAGAATTTAGTCTCTTTCTACGTCACATGTTTAATCAAAGAAAAACAAAACAATGCAACCACAACTCGGAGTGAAGGCCTCCCTCTCTCAACTAGGAAACGGTCATCACGCGGAAAATGTAAACAGTGGTTGTTGTGTGGCATAGGGAAATCCAGCTGTCTTGATACTATGTTCTAGATACTAATGCAGATGGTTTTAAAAATGACTCCTACTGCTTTAAGATTCAGTAGAGCCGCGGGCGGCGTGTGGCTTAGTTTGCTCACGCCGCCATGTTGGCAGGAAAAGGTTCTGAAAAATGTCTAGGAGTGCCAGTTTCAAGCTGTAAGAGTTCACTGTGCACTTTAAATCTATGGAGATGGAGCAATATATCACAGAACCTGACAGACTGATTATATCTGATTCTTATAATACCCCTGGGTGCTTTATCGGAGCCAACATTATTCCAGACCTGGAGCATTATCATATCTTCAACTTTCTGATCAACTTTTCCTCATTCTACCTCAGAGAATGCGTACATATAGCAATAAAAGCATGTACAATAAAGTATAAAGTCATAAATGATTTAAGGTAATTAGCGCTGAGTTTGTAATGCCGTTGATTCACAGTTTCCCAGTCTGCAGTTAAGCGGAAACTTAAGGGAAATTTAACATGCAGTGTTTGTACCCCTAAATGTGTTGAAGAGAATAAAAGTTTTATGAGTGTCATAGCGTGTCTCAAAATATAGTAAGGCTTTTCATTTTAGTCCAACATGATTTCACACTGGCCACACAGTTCGTGTAGTCTTGGCTTTGCAGCAAGAAGACCTGAGTTCGCAAGCTTTTCTGCATGGAGTTTGCATGTTCTCCCCGTGTGTGCATGGGTTTTCTCCGGATTCTCTGTTTTCCTTTCACATAAAACAACATGCAGATTTGTGGATTAGGCAAATTGGACACTGAGAGTGAATGCCCTGTGATGGACTGGCGACCTGTCCAGGGTGCACCCTATGTCAGCTGGGATAGGCACCAGCCCCCTCCTCATGTGAAGGTTAAAGCAGTAAAAGATGGATGGATAATTTCACACCAGTAACATGTAAACGTCAGTGTCAGTGTCTAGCTATGAGTGTGGTTTTTCCACCTCTGCTATCCTCAGTGATCTGCCATTAGCTTTCCCCTGACTGTTTTGGCATCCTGGTGCACAAGAGCTGTCCACCATCTTCACTTTTTATGAAAACGGATGAAGAGACACTCATATTGTCTGGTATACTGTGTATACAGGGCTTATGTATGTCTATGGATATGAACGGCACAGTCTCCTGCAAAAATGGCGTTGTTTTGGTCTTGACTCAAAACGTGATGGGATTGTGTGATTGGGATTGTTTTACTGAAAACGATAAGAATAGAGCATCCGGTTGAGTACTGAAGACCTTTTCTGAGAGTGTTGATGGCAAAGGTCTTCACGATAACTCGCACAGCAGCGGATCATCTCCCCAATACGTCCCCGATGTGTTGATACGTTTTTTTTTGCTCCTCATTACACCAGGGCTGGCTGTTAGTCACAACAATGTCACTGAGATGGCACTCTAATTAACATTATAAATATGTTGCATTCCCACCTCTACATTTTTCACTCTCTCTTTTGCTTTTTTGTTGTCTGCATCTCAACATAAGCTCCCCTCACTCGTTCTCAATAATTGTCTCTCATTCTTTCCAGCCATACTTTTTTTGTGGATCTTAATTTATTCTAAGCGTCTCCCTTTCTGCTTATTATCCTTTTTTTCCTCCCTCTTTACTCTTTCACGCTTTCTTTCTCCCTCTGTCTCTTTTTGCATCTCCCAAGACCCCCCCCCCCTTTTGTGGGTCAGTGACAGATGCCTAATTGAATGATGGATGTCCCTTTAATATGCTCTAATTGAACTACAGGCTCAGTGATTGGCTGGCGCTCGTGCTGTTGGTCTCATCTGATTGGTCAGACGTGTTGTGTTGAGGGTTCAGGGGTTGGTTGCTGGTTGAGTGCTACTGGCGGCTGGCAGGAAGGCAGTCCTACTCTCCATCTGTCTTTCTTCACACACACACACACAAACACACACTTTTACTTGCGATGACCAACCCACCCCCATCACCTCAGCCTTTCTTCTCACCTCTCCCACGAGGGAATGATATCCCATGCTCCTGTGAATCTTAATAAATGATGGAAATGCAGCCTGTTGAAGCCACATATATTAATAGCACGCACTTCTGTGTTTTCGTGTTGGCGTTTTGCCCTTGTCGGTCTCGTCTTTGTACTTAAATTCAGCCTGATGTTACAAGACCCAGCGTCTTCATCCGCGCGCTTTCTCCTCCAATCAGAAGCACACGCAATCAAATACAGGCGTGCGTTACATTCACCGACACAGAATGAGACACATGCGGGGGACACATGAACACATATAGACATGTATTAAACGCACAGACATACGGACACACACTGGTGGGTGTCTTGGACCGGCCCTGACCTGACAAGCGGGCGATGAAGATTAATGCATCCTCTCTGAGTGACAGGCTGGGGAATTGAAGGGCAGAGGGCCTCGTTAATCAAGAGCTTGACAGGTGCCATTCAGGCCCTCTGAACACAGCCACAGCTCCCACCCACACACACACACACACACACACACACACACACACAGAGTAAGACACAAACATAAAGCTGCTCTAAAACACTCACATTCCTTACTATCACTACCATCGCTCCCCTCCTTCTTTTTTCCTACCGCATCCGCTGTTCCACTTGAACAGTCACCGTTAAGCACAAGCAGACTTAATCATGCACGGCCAGAATTAAAACTCATTCCTCAGGGCCAGGCTGCCGGCACAGAAATAAGAAAATCAATCGGGCACTTGGCAAGGGCTGCCCATACACACCCAGACTCACTTTTCTGATCTCATTTGCAGGGGCCTTGCAGCTGAAGGGGACAGAGCTTTATGGTCATTTATTACAATTCACCAATGATATAGAGCTTCTCCATCATTACTGGCCAACCGTTAATTGTAAATTCCTACTGACGAGTAGGACTCCTGTCAATGTATCTTTTTTGGTTAAATAATTGAACACAATACAGATTATCTATGAGCTAAAATATTATGGTTTCAGATTAACTACAGATTAAGTTATGGTTTAGGGCCAAAAATTTAATTTGCATTTATATGATTGTGACAAATTGTGCAAAAATTGTTCTTAAAACAATTTTACTTGATCAAGTACACCTCAAACTTAAATCCAGTATTCGACAAATGAATGTCTTAATAACGTGGGAGAAGAACAATTCTGACTCAATCCGGATAAGTGTTAAGCTATAATGGTAAAAAAAAGGCTCATTTTATCATTTGTGCTCTCGGCAATTAAACCGCAGACCTTGTATTGTATCTCTTACCTGCATCAGAATGCTCCAGTGAGCCTGCTTTGTTTTTCACAGCCTGCTTTTATTAGCTAATGGAACTTAATATTTCATGAGATATTAATGGAAACTTGGCTCGTAATTAGTACTGCTTCACAGAAATAGGGGCATGTATCTTCATTAGGCATCGGAGCAAGTCTTTTTATCTTCATTACAAGCGTGCTACATCATTTTTCTCCCGCTTATTATGCCTTTGTTTTTGTTGCGCGCTTGTCGCTGTGTGCTCGTTATGCAGTGGGTCGGTGGTCGACGGTGACACGGCCATCTTTTGCAGACGTTGAATAACGATCCTGGTGAACGCTTTGGAATTGGCCCTCTTATCTTCACCAGCAGTGTCGATTTCTGTGACTAAAGTGCACCAGATTCTTTTTTCTCTGGTTTAATCTGAGTAAATACTGATGATGATGTCATTGAAACTACCTATTTATTCATTTTGAGGCCAGTGGAGTAGACGTGACACTGAGCTTTTGCTATCTTGCGGCGCATGCATTGGCAAAATCTGTTTTGTTTTTCCGCGCAGATGATAGGAGATATTAAATAAATTGGGTTCAAATCATTCAGCACATGAGCTCCCTATCTCAGCGACGCAGACACATAGTTAATGACAGACAAGACCATTGACCTTTGGACACTCTACTCGCTGTAATATTATTTGAAATGTCAAGGCATCTTGTAATAAACTAAGGATAAGTCTGTGGATGGTGTTTTGACGGGACACATTACTTAAGGGAATATTTTGTTTAAAGCTTTTTCACAGAGATGCATGGTATTTTCACAAGTTTTACATCACGGCAGATAAATGCAGTTTGAAAAACCATTGTGTAAAGTCTGCCTTTTTTTTTTACTTTTCAGGGGTCTTGTGTGATATTTTTTATTTTTTTTTATCACTGCTCATATCTGGAAGATGACAGTTTCGAGCCAAAGGCCTCAAGGGCGCACACCGTTCTAAGGCAGCCATTGCTCTTTACCATGGCGATTCATGGGGCCTCTATTTCCAGTTGTATTATCTTAATTGTCCTGGCAAGTATGTTCAGTGGTTATATTATCAATTTATGGCTCCTCTTGCCACCCCATTAATCCAGCCGTTAAAACACTGTAACCAGTGGCTCAAACTCCCGGTGAAAGGAACATAAACCTGTCCCAGGACTGCCAGTGGCGCTGGAGCCAAGATAGTGCTTTGATAGACGTGTAGGAGGTGTGCCATTTTTCTAAAACTTTTTTTTTTTTTTACTCTCCAGGTTATAGTTTGCCATCTCTCAGACGACAGTGATGTAAAATCATTGTATGAGGAAAAGAGAGGCAATATAAAAAAGGGATCATTTCCACACTTGTGCTGCTGTAATAACAGCTATTGCTTATGAAGACGGCAACAGGGTTTTACAGGCACATTGCATCTTCAGTAAGGGATTATGTAAAGTGGGCTGTTTTACCACAGATGTATCACAACGGCATGGTTTTAATTTCACCATGAGATACAACATAACTAATCCCAGCTGTGTGGACAAGTTAATTTCATACTGCCAGAATCAGCTAAATTGTGTATTATCAATGGTGCCTGAATGGTATATATTTATACAAGTTTATTTTTTGACTTTGTGAAGGATTAATTTAAATGGTCAACATAAGCTTTTTGCCAATATTGACCAATATGTTCGCTTGATAAGAGTTCATTCACCTACGACCACAGCTTCTACGTACATGTGAATATGCAGAATCTTTAAGTGAGAGACAAGAGTTTGGGGCTGGATTTCCGGTTCCAGTTTGACTAATCATGTCTGAGCAGCTTTGGTTGCCTGCAGGTGAGCACTATGTGCCGAGCTAAGGAGGTAGAGCACATTGATTAAATGACATCACGTATTAGCTTTTCAATGTATGTGCATTTATATGCTGACTCCTGGTAGTAGAGATGAGGCAAAAACGACCTACATTTAAAAGGTTTTGGTCACAGATGGCTTTTTTCACGTGAACTCCATACTTTCGTCTAATGTTGCACGTCGGACTGTAAATGTACAGCAAATTGAAACCTGGATAGCCAGTGTTTATACTGGAATCCCCAAGAAATGTGCCATTCCACGGTTAATTATTTGCTGGACAATTGTCGATGGTTTCCATCATTGATCTCACTGTTAGCAATGGAAACACAGCTGAACTTAATCTGTTGATGGAAACTTAGCTGTTTAAAAATGCAGCTTGGAAAATAAAGCAGATTATCTATATTCCATTGGGATGTATTGCTTGATTATTATTGCTTTATTATTATTTTTTATTCTTGCTCTTACCTTCTTTACTTGGAGATACCTAATCTCTGAATACACTCTGAGTAATTTGGAGCAGTAATACACTTTCGTTGTTGTGGAGGTTTCTTTAATTAGAATCCAGTGTATTTTGAGACCTTGTTCTTTGAGGCTTCTCATGGTTAGAACTGTGAAAGCCACATATATCCACAGCCTGTAGGTGATGTCATATGCCACAGGTCGAAGGTGGCAATGCCTGATGCAATTACAGACTTGTCATGTACTGCACATGATCCAGATGACTGGAGAGTGGTTCTTCCTCTGAGACTCGTCTTCTGAGTATTTTTTAAAAAACAAACACATACAGAACTAACTTTCAATACATTTCCATGCAATTGCAGCTCTGCGCCAAACTCTAAGCTCTAACGGGGGAATCAATTCATTGAGTCAAGTGCCTCTACTATGCTAGGTGGGGATACACCCTTTTCATCTTATTATTTGGAAGTTTCTGGTTTAGCTTGTGGCTAGTTGTTAGAACGTGGGAAGCAAAATGCTCAGTCTTCCATGAGCTTAAAAATATTCAATTATTTAAGATCACTGAGCATAACATTGATCCCCTCGTCAGTCCAACAAAATGTATCAGCCTGCATTTTGTCATTTTGTTATTTGTATTTAAAGCAGCGTTGGGAACCGTGGTGCATGTGCAGAGGCTCTGGTTTCGACTGAAAGTATGCTACAGCAATTCGACTCCCATTCTTGTTTGTCCAACTTTAAGAAATTTGATTGAGCACAATTGCAATTGGATTGTTGTGTATTTTAAAAGTGTGCATAGTATTTCTATTAATGTCATGTAAGCATACTTTTTTTTTGAGAACTTAACAAAAACGGAGCCAAGCAAAATAATTGATTGCTGAAACAAAACAAAAAAAAATATTTTTGGATGAACCTACAAATATATTGAAGTCAATATCAAGTTTGCATTAGTTATCATCGATTAATACCCAACATGTAGGCATCCATTTTGTGTGTTTGTTTGTGTGTCTGTGTGTGTGGGGTTCTGTGTGTACTATCTGTTTCGCCTCTATCCCTCTCCAACCTCTTTGCGTCTCCAGGCTGAAAACTGCACCAGCAGTAATTGCCTGACCTTTACGGCAGTGAGATAGTCTCATTAAGCCTGATGGATAATGATGGCGCCTCTCCATGCTACGTGAACCTCTGTGATAATGAAACAACAGAACAGCCCTGCTGCTCCACTGTGGGGTCACGGGAGAAGGCTGATAACCCAGAGAGAGCAGCCTGTTCCTGGCTAACGACAAGACCCAGAGCCCCCTGCAGTGTCACCCTTCTCCCGTACGTCCATATGGGAGATGGTGGTGTCATGGTAATGTGCTGTTCACATCTCCGTTTTCACATTCCTGGCTTTGATTTGAGACATTGATATTCTTGTGGTTGGTATATTTTCCCATTGAGGAAGATGAGTCAGGGGACACTTAGGGATTGAGAGTGTTTATATGTAAATTAAAGGAGGACTCCTGTGTTATTTTGCACTGTAGCTCATTTACTTCTGCCTGCTCATTTTGCAATGCATGCCATACACAGCGCTATAGCTGTATTTGTTATTTATGTTTTATAGGTTCGGTATTAAAGGTAGCTCATTGTACTGACCAAAAGTTTTAACTTATTTCTCTTGGTGTCACATAATGGACGCAGAGCACGTTCACACATATGCACGAGGAAGCATCCTCTCGACTGCGGCAAACCAGAGGAAACATGTCTCGGAACAAAGACAAATCAAATCACATTAGTTCTAAAAGCCACAACAACTTGCACAAGATTTAACAGTTTGTGAAGCAAAAGAAGTCAATTAAAAGCCAAACACAAGTTACTGCCAAGTGTAAATAACTGTGTGACTTCTCATTACTCTCGGTGCAACACAGTGAGACACAAACGATGTTTACCCGTTGTGAGCTGTCAGTGTCAGCAGATGTCAGTTACTGTCACAAACGGAAACACACTTCTCTTGGTTGAATGAAGACGGTTAACTCAACTAGCACCCGGTAATTAATTACTAGCACGAACATATACAGCGAGCCTTAAGTACTTTTGCAGCAGTGATACAATAATACAGCTGTTTGTTGTGTTTATTTGTCTCTGTGACCATAGATAATTGTGCACATTATATTGTGTTTTACCACTTTGTTAAAGTCATTTTCCACTTATGAGAAGCTGTAAAAATAAAGAAGGAATATGGCAGTCTGAGTGGGATATTGATGTATACATATAAACAGCATATCTCGTGTTCTGTTGGTTTTTATAGTCTGGCTCGTGTTCATAGCGTTTTGTTTATTAATGCTGAAAGGCATCGGTGTAAATGGTATCTAAAGCTGTGTTAATAAAAAACAACTTATCTTGAGCATGACCTTAGGCAAGACATGAACCTACAGTATATCCAGGTCAGTCATCACATATATTGTGATGTGTAACTTGATATACGAGAGCAAACATGTCATTTTCTCCTGCAAGGCCTCTAATGTCTGACATTAACAGAGGAATTATTACACTTGTTTTATTGGACTTGATGTGTACATACAGATACACAAACACTCATAAAATAGCGGGAAGGGTACACGCACTTCCATTAATTATCAGTATCAGACAGCATATGTGGATCAGACAAGGGACAGAGGAACAATGTGGAGCCAAATTAATGAGCAAAAGGTTGAAAGGAAAGGCACTCGTGCATCTCTTCATTCTGTGACAGTCAGTGATTCATGTGTGTGTGTTAAAGAAAAAAAAAGCTCTTAGCATTTTTTCTTTTTAAATTTATTTCCCTGAAGTCACTCAGCGTGCACAGTCTATTTAATGAGTTATTTGGGTAAATGATATAAAAACCTTCTTACTTTGAAGTATTGTCACTTTTATTTAAGGAAGCCATGTCTTCATAAACCCTCTTTGACTTTTCATCTGCCCTGCTCAGTTTGTTCAATTTTAGTATTAATCTCTATTGTCTTTGTATACTTGTGTGCAAATAAACTAAACTTGGATATGCATTTGTGAGTTTTCCATGTCAGGTTTTTAGTATTGTTTTGAACTTTTTTGTTGATCCATCAGGAGGAAAACGGAGTGGACATCACTTATTATATTTGCATGAGTTTGTTGATTTTAATTTTGTAATTATGCAGTTACCACATAGTTGTGAATGGAAGGCAATACATTTTGGACTATTGTTGAGATCTTTAATGAGTGAACTAGACCTGAGCAGTGATGCATTTAGGTTCTGTAGTAGAGTGTCGTAGTAGAATGGGCAGGAGAGAGCTGGGTCGATGGATAAGGGGGTCGACAAGAGGGCATGTGTCCCACTCAGGCAGCCAAAACCAGCAGGGGGTGCTGACACCCTGATAACCATGTGCTAACTCCCCCCCTCCTCCTCCTCCTCCTCACTGTGGCTTGTGGTCCGCAGCTTCTCTTTCTAGCTTTGGGAATAGGTGGATATTCAAGCTTTCTGAATAGTCAGTGTAAACCGACTGCACTGTTTCGTGTTGGCACACACATATTGTTAAGTGGTGCAAAACCGGCTAGATAAATACAAAGCCAAATGATATTTAATATACTTTACATTTTTTTTTTTTACTTTTAATGAATTGTTTTCCACGTTCAGAGGTCAGAGGATTAGATGTAACAAACACTTCCTTTGTGCTTAACGAAATGCCCTAGTCTTGCTTAAAAAGATGCAGGTTCATGTTCACTTAAATTATCCTAGTTTAGTTATTTTTTGTATTAGATATAATATAGTGAAGTGTGTCTCCTGTATTGTGCTGCATGTGGCCATAGGTTGGAATAACAGTCACATATTCACCACTGAAAAGTTTGATTACTTATGAAATCATAATTGTTAATCCAAAATGCCCTAATTATCCAATAGTATTGCTGTTCCACCAATAATTCCCTAATTAAGTTTTATAATTATTATATGTGGCTCGGGCCAGAGTTACTACGCAGTCTTACTTTTTTTTATTAATCATCCTTCATGAGCTCAGAATGTGAAATTAATGATTAATGAAGCCGAGTATCAGAGCTGTAAAAGTTAATTAATAATAATATTTGAAAAGACAATAATTATGGACCTACACGTCATGATAAAAAATCACTTGAATAACTGGTCAAAAGTAAAATCCTGCTTTTTCTGTGCAACTCTTTCTTCATGAAGTCTATGCATTTCATACATGGCATGAGTAGAGATCATATTTACCAACTACCATTATTTAGCAATATTTAAAAGAGCAGGTTTCCAAATGACTCCAGATAGAAAAAAAAAAATTCATATTCTTGAGTCCACATTGGAATATTAAGCCGTATACTCTAATTAACGCTGCAAATGAATTGATTTATGCTCTTAATATTACACTTACCAAGATAATTCTGCCTCAATTTAAGACGTAAGCCACACAGTAACTCCTGCGTTAGGTGACACATAAATGTGATGAGGGAAATTGCCTCGCACGCACGCACCTTCAGCCGCATCACGGATGACAAATATGTCTGGCATATGAGGAAGAAAATTAAAGCAGCGTATTTATCACTGCTACGGAAAACCAGCTGCAAATAGAAATACATACGTTTGTTCAATTTGTATTATATTTATTTAATTAAAAAAACAGCCTTTACACAAAACTGCAGTAAATGCTGCTGCAGCAGAGTGTGAAATGTTTTCTTTGTGTGTGCATGTGAATGTGTTTTTAGGGTTTTACAGTCAATCTCTTCACTAAAATATCTTCAATATTTGTGATTGATGTTTTTTATAAGCAGATGTTGCGCTGGTAGGATTGCATCCAATTTTGTTGTACAGTGTGAATGCGCAAAATATGTTCTATTCTATTCTGAGATCGACTTACCACTTCTTTTCTTTCGGCTTCTCCCTGATATTAATACATGTACAACACTTTATTATTAATTCATCATATTTCAAATTCACCTGAATATTATTCTATTCTTTCATGGCATTTTTTTTTTTTTTTTTTCCAGGCCCGGATTAAAGTCCTTTGTGTATGATTTGCTGGTTGGCGTTTTTTAATGCTGCATCATAGTGTGAGCTCATGAAGTGCCGCTGTGGGTCGCTGGGCTGTTCAGCGAGTGCTGTGTGTTACGTGCCGGCTGTGGGAGTGGGTGGGCTGGCGGAGCTCGGGCCAAACCAGGCAGGCTGGAGTGGATCAGCTCTGTGATAGTGCAACCCCCGGGGCCTCGCGCCCCAGGGAGAGGTCACAAGTTCAACTCCCTCGTCTTCTGGTCACACAGGAACCTCAGGGGCCTCCCTTTGTGTGTGTGTGCGCGAGTGTAGAATGCAGATTTAGCATGTGACTATAGAGCAGAAATTATATTTCAGATTTAATACCGAATACCAGGCATGAATTGGATTACTGCAGCACGTTTTACACTTGATTAAAGGCAGAGGACTACGGTGTACAACTCCTGATTTATTTATTTATTTCCTTTCAAAGTGCTGGCCCCAAGTCTCGGTATCGCTGATCCTGTTTGCGTTTCACATCACCTCCAATACATTTCAACATAGCTTGGGCGTATACATCATCGCTCTGCTGAAATAGCAGCGTTACAAATGCCCCCCCCCGGTTCCTCTCGGAGGACAACATGTAAAACATACCAGGACCTCTGTATATGTATTCAGTCCCTCCTGTGGAGAATTGAGCAGTGGAAATGCCATGAGGCAGGCTCTTTTCCCAACCGTCTCTTTGCGCTGCCTGGCGGACACTCATGGGTTCAAGGTTGTCATCTGTCGCCGTCTCCACAACACCACTGCTGTTTGATTTTCACATCGAGGTGCTAAAAGGAGCTTTAAGCGCGTAATCCCTCTTTGGAAAGCGTCCATTTGTGTAATTGTGATATTGTAACTTGAGAGAAACACAAAGGAACTCACATTTAAAAGGAGCTAATCTTGATAATCTGAAACGCTGAATGACGTAACATGCGGCCTCTTGATTAACTAACTGATAGTGATTGATTCCAACCTGTAAACCCACCCAAGTTCATGACGAGTGTGTGAAAAGTTCGTCTTTGAGTTATTTGTTCAACTAGTATGAGTTTGTAGTTTCTGCCTCCATGGCCCAACCTCTTTCCATATCACTTCCAACAATCCTGGGCAAAGAAAATCTTTAAAATCCAGTTTGGTGTCAGATATCTGCTTTAATTTGATAAATCCCAGTAACCTGGTACTAGGTTACAGCAAACACAGAAATATTTTAAATGCTATATGACCTGTTTCTCGTCATCCATTGTATCCTTATATTAGCAGGAGTGATTTTTTTTGAAGTCTTTAATCAATATGAGCCATTGCAAGCACCGGACAGCATCAGCTATCCATCGCTCACAACTGTTCTTTTTCTTAAAGGAAGGAACATGTTTAACAGAGGCACCTCTGCAGTGATAGATATCCACAATACTTCACCAGCCAGACCTTTGCAAATAGAATACCCTGCTGTGCTAAAGAAAACAATGTGTTTCTGAGGAGCAAAATACAATCCATCACCAAGTCTGTTAGGCCTGAGAGGTGGGAGTGAAAGAGGAAAGACAGGAGGCCGGGGAGTCGAGTGTGGGGCTACCTGGTTTTCACATCAGAGAAGGTTGGGGGGTAGAAGAGGGACTTGTGGCCTCTCAAAGGTCCACGAGCCACGAGTGCGGCACTGAAGGGCTGCGCCATTCACATAGCCGCTCCTGTTGGTAAAACTCTGCTGCGCCAGAGTCAGCTTTAATCAATCAGCGGCCGAGGTGAGAGGAGGCATTCTCTGAGATTAATTGTAGTCTTTAATTCAGGGCCTGATGTAAACAAGGAAGGAGCCTAGCTCATTGTGATTAGTATGTGACACAGGGGGCTGTGGGTGTTTATGTGATTTCAGGGTTAGTGAGCAGATAAGCAAATACCTGGATCCCTCAGACGAAATATAAATGCACATTCACCGGTCAAATCAGAGGGATTTTAATTTGGAAAATAAAATGAAGGAAATATGTCAAATTTCATTTAAAAATTTAATTTTAAAAGTGTAGTGTGTCACGACAAATGTCTCTTTGACTCGCACCATTCTGATTAAGCCTATAAACCCCTTCAGATTCTCTCTGTAATTTGTCCGTAAAGTGATGTTTAGATCTCATGTTGCCCAGCAACAAGTGATTTGTTTCATATCAAGAAAGGAGGCAAAAGCATTGTGCTAAAGTGAGTCGGCATGTGACTGTAAAACAAAGAGTGTAAAAAGAAGTCAAATTCTAGAGTTAAAAAAAAATCCCTATTGTTGACGAGATAAATGCTTCTTGTCTCCACTCGCCCCTGCGCTGCTGCTGTGTACACACAAACACTCCCTCAGTCATGTCTGATAGTATTGCTTGACAGAGCCCCTTTTCAGGTGAAGGACACAGTCGGCAAATTATGTTATGACTGTTCATGAAAAGAAAACGGAGGACACTTCGGACATTTGAACATACAGGGCTTCAGATTTAACACTTTTAACAGTGTGATTTTTTTTTTTTTTTTTTTTTTTTCATATTACAGCAAGAGTGAAACTTTTTGAGCATCTCCAACATGTGGTGCACTTTTAAAATGGCCACTGTTTATCAAGAAGACAGCTCATGATATCATTAAATGATTCCCAGCTGCTCTAAGTGCCATGAGGTGTCAGAGCAGGAGTCATTATAGATTGTTATGAGCAGCACAAGGACAAATCTTTCAGTCTACTGACATTTTAGATGGACCCACCTTTAGGTCGCTTTGCACAGGAACACCTTCTCTTAAATCTTTATCTCCCTCACCTGAAGACCTCGGCATGGATGATGTTGGCCACTCTTGTCCCGTTAGGTTTGCCCTCAACGACCTCCCCTCTCGTTTCCTGTGAAGACTCCCCCCCACACCTTTTCACATCCATCCCCACATCAAAAACATTATGCTGAGTTTTCTTTACACCGACCTGTGAGGACAGGCAAAGACACCTCAGTCATTACCTATGATAACTAATCTATTAATATTGAATGATGGTCTCATTAAAAGGTTCAAGTATAAGTCTAAGCTTATGTGTTAATGACATGTTAATGCTTCTGTCAATTATAAGCTGGGGTAATGACACCTGCGATGAGACAATATCACTTGAGGTTGAAGTCAAACTTGTAATTCCATCTCCAGAGAGGTTAAGTGGAGTGCTGATCCTTGGGTGGTGAATAGAAGATAAATGTTTCACTATGGCTCAGAGTATTATGTTCATGCTGTGGATGGGGAAAGTTAGAAGAAAAGTAAAGTTTAAAGTTGAACACGGGTGGAAAAAGGACCATTAGTTGTATTCTTATATGTAGTCCATATTCTTTGTTTGGATCAGTAGTATAGCTGTTTTCAGTGTTGTCTTGGCTTGGGTTTGAGAAGAGAACAAAGAAAAAAACAAACAAACAAAAACAGATTGTAATTAGAGTTGGACTAGTTCACTTTAGACAATTTAGCAGGACAATTTAGCCCATTTAACGAGACCATTTATGAGACTTTGTAGCAGAAGAAATAAAGTGAGGATTTCTTTGCCTCTTCTTTGCTGATTACATTTTTTACACCAGTTCAATTCCCTTTTTAAATAAAACAATATCATAAAGGGTGACACAGTGGTGTGTTGGTTTGCACTCATGCCAGATAGCCAGAAGTTTTTGGGTTTGGTTTTTTGGTTGCTGTGTTAAATGAACGTTCTTCTTGTGCCTGTGCGGATTTGGTTAATTTGAGACTCTACATTGATTGTAGTCGTGACTGCGAGACAAAGCATTTGTGTCTTTATCTTGGCCATGAGAGGCTGGTGCTCCAGCACCACCACAATGCCCCACATTAGAAGTCTGATGGATGATCCAATCCAATTTCTTTGTAAAGCACATTTAAGAAAACAACAGTTGACCAAGGTGCTGTGCAGTAGTATAACTGTAAAATAACTAAACGGATGTAAAAACAAACAAATGAAAACATAAAATATATGAAATGCAGTCGACAAAACATCTCACCCAGAAAAGCTCCATATTTTGTATATTTTCTAATTGAAGATGTATTCTCCTCAAAAAGTGTACAAAAGAAAATAATAATGTTCGAAGCAATACTATTTTTATATGTCTTTAGATAGAGATGAAATAGGAAAGTCTTTCAACATAGAGATGTTATTAAATTTGAATAGCCTGTACGTTTAGTCACTCTTCTCTGTTCTGGGCTCTCAACTCATACTTTACAGTAAGCACTGTTATACTGCAGGCAAGTAACCGCTTTGACCCAGACAACACGAGACCATTGGCAGCGACAGCCGTGATACATGCAGCTAAATTTTCTGAGACAGCCTCAGCCGAAGGTGAGCGTGTGAAAAAAAACAATTACTTTGATCCAAATGGGATTTACTTTCAGGGTGATATGCAGATGTTAATGAAATGATTATTGGATTTGGATTCAAATTTATGTAGCACGTTAAATCATATCTGTAAAGGTATGGCACCATCCTGAGCCTCCCTGATGCAGGCCTGTCTTCATGTCATATGGTGTTCATATCATCAGCCTGTGCCAGCTGTGCGATCAGTGGGATTGATCTGTTGGCAGCCGGACCATATTCATCAGTCTTCTCTCTCTCTCTCTCTGATCCCCTTCTTCCTCTTTTACCTTTTTACCAACCCCAGTCTTCTCTTCGTCACCATCCTTCTATCTTTCTCCTTCCATCTCTTGTCGTTTTTTCCTTCTCGTGCTGGTCAGGCAGATCGTCTCAATGTGAAATCATGGTTAATGTGCCATGACAATCTGACACAATGCACAGTCCAGGCCCTGCTCCATCTGGTTTCAATTTAATTTGGTCATAGAATCAGGGAGGGGGGTGTGTGGTGATGATGGTGGAGGGATGGGGGGCATGAGATGAAGGGTAGAAGACTGTCGGAGTAGGGGTGGGGTGGGTTGTGCAAGATGAAAGCTTGGTGTGTTATTCTCTGCCGAATTGTCTCACCATCCCTCATTCTGCCCAAATTGCCCTCCCCTCCTTCCATTAAGCATTAACCACCCCCCTCAAAAAGGTCTAAAATGATGCTGTTCGATCAAAGGTCTCCAAAAATATGTTAAAGATCTGCAAGGGGGGAACAGGCCATGGGCTGGCTTATTAAGACTATTAGAAAGAATTACTTGTGTGGTGGTGGTGGTGGTGGTGGTAGGGGCCAGTGACGGATCAGACCATGTTGAATAGGCAGGAGAAGTTTTTAGCCTTGGTACAAAGACGTAATGGGGACATCTTTGTGCAGTTTGCTCTCGTCAGGGCAAGATGGAAGAAATGAGACCATTACTAAACGGTGGACCTGTTAACAGCAATTTTCCTAATTATGGGGATGGAGCGATGTGTCAGTTACCACGGCGAACGTGTCAGCCCATCGGGTTGTGGAGACGGAAAGTGTTAACTCTTTAATGTGACTAACTAACAGGCTTCGCTTAGGCTGAGGCTTAATGACTTAATGGAAGTAATGATCTAAGGAAAGCCATATGTGGTAATGCTGAAGGGGCCACAGCAGTGGTCGCACTGAAGCAGGATACTGTATTATAGGCCAGATCTACATTCAAGGACAAATCAGCACATCAGTGGTGCTTTACCATTTTTGTTGGAGCTTAAAACTTTGAAGGATTGATATCAACTTTAATCCAATGTCTCAATGAGGCTATGTAAAAAAACTTTGATTTGTATGGATCGACAGGAAGCTATTACAATACATTTATTGGTTGAAATCTAATTTTGCATCATGACTAAAGCAATTTTAAATTGTGTGCATATTTGTAACCTCCCGAAGTTGATACTTCTTTTTTTATGTAATCCAGACAAATTATCTTACTGTCTGCTTAGTTATCTGCAAAATTGTAATTGGCACAGTTTGCTAAATTTGCCAGCATTTATTGATGAACTTGCATGTTGCAGCTGCATATCTCTCAGCTCATCTTTTCCTTCAGTTAGCATCAAAAGCCAAAAGATATTACACACTGAACCTTTAATTATTTTCCAACTATACAAGGAATAGATCTTAAAGATACACTGCAGTGATTCAGTAAACACCACATCCTGTATATGTTACATGAAGGCCTTTCCGTACTTTCTGCACTCCCTGACCACAGAGAGTTGTGCACATTCTGCTCATGCATACATGCCCGTGCTTCCATTCATTCTAAAATGAAGGTTTGTGTCAGTGTGGTGTTCCACACATGCTTACCTGATCCCACATCCCATTCCAAAGTCTTGTCTCACGTGGCACATGCGATATGTAGAACCTGTGCCGATAGACCACCAAATATCCTCCTTTTTTGAGATGCAATTTGCATTCATAGTTCAAAGTTTAGTGTTGATGAATCTGTTTTTCTGTTTACTAATTCGTATCTCATTGAGGCCGTAACCTTTTCAGTCCAGGTTCCTGGCCTAAATGAAGTGGTTTCTCAATGATGTGTTGACTGAGTCCGAACCTCCCCAGAACTGCACGTCTGCTCCCTCAGGGTGAGAGCCTGCTCAGTATGCAGCTGTAGCAACAGCACCTTGTTTCCTTATGGAGGTCAGGAATGCTTGCATGTCTCTTGGTATCCCAGTGGAAGTAGATGGAATGGGCCACAGAGATTGGGAGTAGAACGACAGAAAGGGCAGGATTCCCACCTAATCCATCACTTTTCATGCAGGGTCTGCCTCCTCTCCCCAGCCTAGATTTATACACCATCTATTCTATATGACCATTTTTTTATGGACTGCTATTCACCCTCAGCCATCTATAGTGAGGGGATCAGGGAACGCACCGGAAGAAATTAGTTCACGTCAGCTCTCATTTATGATGCGCTTAACTAGTAGGCGATATCGAGAGGAGATGGATTTACATGGCTCTATATTTCTGCCCTGCCCATTTCTCCTAGTCCTAGTCAAATACCCATAGCCATTTTCATTTAAGGTTATCGGGTCAATAAAACCCGGTGACCTCGGCCAATCATAAAACAGTCAATGCGGGAGAGCACGGATTGATTAAGTTCATAACTCGATTTGAGCTGCGTGGAGCCCGGACAATAAAAATTGGAATGAGTATAAATCTAACGTGAGGACATAATCCAAAGAAAATCAAAATGTAAAGTAGATGTTTTTAATGGCGTCTTTTTTCATAATGAGAACGTGGCCTTTTGGCTGAATGACTGTCGATATCTTTGATCCACGTCCTGGCCTTTTTCATCTCGCGTGCTGAATTGGTTGCAGGCCCAAGTTTTTTACTGCAGTACAGTCTTTAATATCGCTTTGCGAGGGTCACGTGACCCCGACTTATCACTTGCTCTAATCAGATCCCTTCAATATTCATCAGAGGAAAGTTATCAGCTCGGATAGATTGTTTATGCTTTGCTGGGGGCGGCGTCAGCCGAATCAACTCTATCCAAGCCACATGTTGGTAGCGCGGTCCCATTCTAGAAATTAGGCACACCTAACCGTGGACTCTGACTACCTTAACGTATTTAATTAAGAAGGTCAAAAGTTGGTGGAGCTAATTCTTCTCAGAAGTGAATTCATCTTTAGTTAATAATGTTAAGTCCATGTTGCAGGGCCTTTAAACATAACTGAAGTAATTGGATAAGAAGGCCAGCGAAGAATGGTTTCCTAGTGGATGTTGGCACGGAGAGATTATAAATGTTCAGCTTTAAAAATGTCTATTATTTTGATATTTAAATGAATAAAAAAAATTATTACTTCTGCCAAAGAGGTTATATGTTCAGTGTCTTTATAGGAATATGCAATATCTGCTGAACTTGTTTAAATGACTCAGTAGAAAGGTGGGTTATGGCTCAGTAACAACCCTTTACATTTCTGGACCAGATGTAATGAAGGGATAGATATAGGACTTTTTTTCTGCTTGCTTTAACATTGTAAGATTGGACATTCAACATTTTCACACATTATATATATGTATATATAATGCAGCAATAATGCTGAGAAAACCAGCTTTACATGGCTAATAGCTATGGAGAGGTAATATTTGGTGCAGCTATATATGCTCAGATCACACTTCTACTTCTATAATTTAAATGCTACGTGACATGCTGAGCTCACAGCTGCACATCTGCATTTCAATAAAAGACACATTTCATGCGGCATCTGTCTTATCCATCTCCTCTTTTTTGAACTCTGCTCTCCACACTGAACCAAACATATTTAAACTATCAGAAAGAAATTTCTTAAAATCTACCCAGGGATCCTTTGGGTGAACAGTGCACTGCAGTCAGCTTGCACAGAGCAAATCCAGCTGACTTTATGATCACACATTTGAGTGGGCATTTTGAAGCATAGGTCCTGGCTGAGCATGTGCCATGGTGGCCTTGTATCCATATACCCACACTGATGATGGCCATCGTGCAGCCTGGCAGATGGCGGGGAGCTTGAACAGCTTTCTGGTGTTTAATTATGATCATAATCAAGGGAAATAAAGATCAATTAAAATGCGAGTGAAACTAATGAAACGCGAGCTCCATGAGCGGGCGGACAGTTGTCCAAAATGTTTCTCATAATAAATGCAAAGTGAGTCCTAAGATAGCATTACTGTGAAGTGCTGGCTCTGCCGTAAAACACTGGTGCTGATGGCCTTGTAAAGAAATATTTGTTTGATGTGAAAGCCAACATATATCAGATTCATGTTACAGTTTTAATCCACGACACTCAATCATAAATAATGTTTGCTCCTCTCTGAGGCTGATATACCACAGTAATGATTTTATGGACTAAGGCTGTTTTTACTTTGGCCAACTTGAGATCGAAAAAAATGTATATTACAAATATATATGGTTAGCAACCCCTAAAGGGTTACACCAAAAGACAGGGAGAGTGTATTTATCGTCATCAAATTGTGACAAAATCGGAGATTTTGGCCCTTTGAATGTCAATTTTTAGGTTATTCAAGCCCAAGACATTTTCCTTGACTTTGAAGGAAGTTAATACACATTCGGCAATTGCTGTTCATTTGCTCTTCAGAGATGGAAATAGCCCGAGCAGCATGTGGCAGCTGGCAACAGCTCAACTGCCTTTCACAGAGCTGCAAAACTGCACAGTCCGTCTGAGTGGGATGCAGAGGCAGGAAAAGAGAGTAGTGGAGTGGAATGGGGGGATGAGATGAGGTGAGGGAGGATGAGACAGGCAGCAGGGTGGAGGAAAGGGGGAGGCCCAAGAAGACAGATGCCACCACTGTGGCCATGGCATTCTGGGATATTAATAGTCCCAAAGCCACAGTGTGCCAACCTTATTGGAAATGTGAGCGCCGCCATGCTGTGCTGCCATCACATGCTAGCATCAAAATGAAATGAGTAGAGGTGTGAAAAAAAAACAAAAAAACAGGCACAGTCACAGGGAGTTCTCTAGAGCCACAGAGGAGAAGTAATGTTGCAATACAGGTGTTGTACTCGTATAAAGTGATTTTTTTAGATAATGTCTTGAATGAATGGGTTCAGGGGAGCTGCACTGTAAAGTTGCAACAAGAGTCATTACAGTACAACATGCTATGTGCAGCTGTTATTGAGTCCTGATTGTAACGGCTTGGCTTCACATCGCTTATGTGTTAAAATGGTCAAATGTAGGTCAAACACTAACAAATATAAAATGTTTTAGTGATTTATTTATATATTTATATATATATAAAACTGCACTTTCAGCAATTAAACAGAAACCAAAATACACTGGATATAGAACCACGAGAAAACAGACATAGCTATTCACAATTTTTCAATTGCTGTGGCACCTTTGCAGTGATGGATGACTTAAAAATATTATCTTGAACAAAAAGGGGGTAATTAGTGACATTTGTTTTTTAAAGCCCTATAAAGCTGTATTGTTTTGTAAGTGCGCAGTGCTCCAGTTCAGAGCAGTAATGGCATAATTTATCTTTCCAGAGAGGGCAGACATGCTGCAGTTGATTGAATCACGCCGGAGTGAAACCAATCTTCTGTGATACAAGATCAGAGGAGGTATGTGTAATTGTTATAGGCATTAAGCTCGGAGGTTGTATACTTTGAGCATACAAAATACTCTCGCATATGGCGTACACTGTTGGTTTTGTGCACTGGAGCCATATGCTGCCACCTCAGCTCAAACACCTCGAAAGCACCATGTGTCCACTGGACAACTGCGGTCCATGACCAAGCATGTGGGACAAACCTAAGAAAAAAGCCATTTGTCCTCACAAATTTTAGCTTGAAAGGCAAAAACATTATATCAAATCAATTCTCACTCACTAATCAGCCAAGTTGTAGTTTTGGAATTTATGCATATGCATGTTAAAAACCATGTTTTGTTTTTTTTTACCATTTCTGTGAAATTTTGATTCTGGACATTTTAAAATAATACATTAGAACTCCATTCATTTGCTTCTTTATGTGAACTTGTTTGGTGTCTGCCTGGAGTGTGACTGTGATTCATCGCTTGTATACACTGAGAATAGAACAGTAAAGGTCACATTGTTTTCTAAATGGAAGTGATTTATCATTTTCGGAGCGCGAGTGTGTTTACCGGACTGCATTGCAATTTGACAGTTAGATTTGGTTATTATTTTTTGTTTACGAATGCAGGAATGCCGGTCCACTGCTGTTGCTAAAACAAAAGACAAGCGACCACTGTTCACAAGTTACACTTCTGTATAGAATGTGTAAACAGTCTGCCCTGAACCACTTTAACTGGGCAAAGCAACAGCAATATTTATTGATGCTTCATCACGTAACTCATAACAGTTGTGTTTAATTGAGTTTATTTGGTAACTGCTACTCTTCCCCGGGTCCACATTTAAGAAGAAACAATACAATGCAAAACAATACATTCACGCTACCATATACTAATAATGTTACATAAGTGTCATGGAAATCTCAGTATATGATATAAGTATAATTGCAATATAGTTTACAATATGAGAGGGATTTTTACATAATTATTCTCATTTTCATTTGAATAACATATTTAAAACGATTGCTGTGTGTATAGGTCAGGTCAATATTTACTATAAAATGGTAATTTAACACACATTTTTGGTATAAGAAAATATTGCGCCTCCTGTAGGCTGTGTTGCCATTTTGATAAAATTTCGATTCATTGTTGAGCCCTAATATGCACATCATTTTATTCCACGCTTTGTAAAACCAATTTAGCACATATAACCTGAGACATGGACTGGACAGAAAAAGAGACCACACTTTCTTTCTCTAGTCTCTGTTTTACTCATCTTGAGTTCTTGATCGTTTCTTTTACGGAGCTGGTGTTACACTCTCTCATAGCACTGCTCTGATGTCCCTCATAGGACACCTTAGAGTCGAACAGTGCACCACATCAGCCCAGTGCCGTCATCCACAGTAGCCCTGAATAATTCAACCATGCACCGCTGCCCCTCGCACACTGTTTGGAAAATTCAGTAATGAGTAAAGCTATAAAACGCCTCGGCGGGTTTTGCTGCTGAAAAAAAAAAAAAGGGGACAGTCTTGGATGATAGACACCAAAGAAGGTGGCGTCGGTACTGGGTGCTTTTTTCCCACAGATTTACTGTAAATGGGAGGGTCCACGAAAACCACAGAGAAAGGGGGGAAAAAAAACTTCAAAAGAGTGACCTGCATACTTTAACCCAATTAGATATTTCTGATGTTACTTTTGAGGTGTGATGCTCAGCCGAGCGTCCTCTGGCAGAACAAAGGATCTAAATGCATCGGAGTTTCTTCCCTCTTGATCATCCAGGGATTTTCAAGGTGTAAACATGAAACTGCTCAGGGAGGAATTATCTAGACAGGGGAAATGTTGGCAGGAGTTCAGAGGAGGCTTTGTAAAGTAAACCAGATTTATTCAGGGGTCTGTGATCAGTTTATTTTCCCAGTCCCCCAGTCTTTATGCTAGGCCTTCTTGTAATTGTCCTCATGTTTCAGCTAATTTCACATTTCCAGAGAGGAGTGCGGAGGTATGAAAGGAGGGAGGAAAGGAATCTGGCAGTTTGAAGGAGTAACACCCGCTGACTTTTATATTTTTGTTGATGTCATTGGGGGCGTTTTTACTGGATTCAGGAGCATTTAGGGGCGGTTTCACCGCAAAACCTCTTGGATTTCAAACACTTTACTACCACTTTTTAGAAATATTTCTAGTGTAATTTTGGGCTTTTGATGGATAATTTCTTACTTAACTTATCCAGACCAATTCTGTGCATGGTTAAATTAACATTGTTGTATCATTTATATTGCACCTTATTCAATAAGTACCATTTATTCCCTCATTAATGCAAATAAAAAAATAAAACATGAACCAGAAATGTACAGAATTAGCACAAATGCGAACAATCAGTATTGGGAAATTTAAGAAAGCCCTATAGTTCTCTAGTACTCGCGTGACCCAACAGCCAGACAATCAGGACCTCTTCTCAGAAACAGTCTGTGCTTTGAAAGCAATCCAAGAGGAGTAGCACACAATGTTGCAAAACTGTTCAAGGTCTTGCATCTAATGTTTCCTTTGATTGTCTCTGGCGGGATTAGGACACATAATATGAAACCCAATGAGGCGCGTTTGCAGGACGGCCAATCTAAAACTGCATGTTACTCCACAGACGTGATGTCACCGCGGTTTCTCTTCCTCAGTGCGGAGGATGTGCAGTCTTTCATGTGTGAAGAAGAGCGCCTGGCTCACGGTTAAAGAATTACTGTATTTAACAAGTGTTTGAACACAACTATATGAAACAATATTTCAAAACATTACTAATGTTTCCCTTGACCCCTCTGTGGGCTTTGTCAGTTACAGAGCATACGTTTAGTTAAATGTAAATAAACCCAGTAGCCACCCACTATCAGATTTCACTCATGAAGATTAACTTATTTTGTCCAGGTTTGTTCCCGTTTACATTTTTCATATTTATTTAGCTTTGGCAGTTTAAGCCTTAATCCATACTACTTTGTTTTAGTTTAAACTGTTCTCTGTAAATGCCTACCCAGTCACATGATGCAAACAAACCTCTAAAACTGAAGTTTTTAGTCTGGATGAGCAGAAACTGTGACTCAGTTGCCCTCCTTCACTTGCTTACTGACTCTTATCAGCTGTAATTAAACTATTAGCTGGACCATTAACACCGACTTTAAGTTTCTGTTTCACCCAGTCGTTGGTCAAAACGAAATAAATCCTTTCTCTTACTTTTCATGACAGTCATCGCTCATTTTATGAAACTAATCAAACAACTGTGGCGGCACACACATGACCAATGTCTGGTAAACGTTTGTCAGATAACTTGGTATGGATACAGATTACTCCTGATATTGAGCTGAAATGCAGGAGGGTGATTTGTTTTTGCTTGGAAAACAGTTTTCTGCTACGGAGAAGGTTCATGGATGTTGTGAAGGAGCATATGATGACAGTCGGTGTAAAAGGACACAAGGTGTAGCACAAGATGGAGGCCTGGTGATCCACTGTGACAAGCCCTAAAGGGAGAAGCCGGAAGAAGAAGTTATCTGCTATATTTACAGCTTTCTTAAACCAGAGGCCTTAGATAAAATGAATTAATATCCCATAAATACCAGCAATCCTAACAATCAGCTTAATCCCTCAGACAAACACTTACCCTCAGTGGTCTCAACTCTAACTCCAGGGGTGGTTGGGAGGCTTGAGGGAGGGAGGATGCCTTTAGAAAAGGAGAGGACCTTCTCTGAACCATTACCCATCAGCCCCTCCGCTCTCAGATGGTTAATCCCAGGGGGAGAGTGGGCGTCCGCAGAGGACACGTTGTCTCGTATGTGTTAATGGGGGATTACACATGTTAACATCTATCTCTCAGTGCGCTTGGCCAAAGGGGCTCTGCTATAGGGCTTTAGCATATGAATAAGGAATAAGGGGGTGATTGAATAGAGGCAATGGCGAGAGTGAGAGCTGCCACTCGAGCTGGAGCAATGGGAGCTGAGTGGTTGGTATGAGACACAAAGACCTAAATCTCTTGTTGAGATGGAGGAAGTGGAGGAGAGATCGCTCTCAGATGAATGACTTCCTCTGACATGGCTCTAGGGTTTCAGTGAAGAAGGTTTATTTCATGGTTGTTCATGAAATGCTGATTTGTACATTTTCATAACCAGGATGTACACTGTCATTGTCACATTAGGTTTAAATCTAAAATAAACCCAAGATACAATGTAACTTGTTTGTTTGATTTTTGGTGAAGTGATAAAATACACACTGAAATAATTCAATAAACCTAAAACAGGAGTGTTATTTGAGGATTTCATTTTGGATGTAGGGTCTTTATTGTGATGTAAACCTACAACTTCCCTTTAATAACATTTAAAACTAAAGTCAAGCTGGATTGAGGGCAGGTGGAGTTGGCTGTAGATACTTGAGGGCATTCAAAAGAAGTCTAGTTCTTAACAGAAGACATGAAAACACCCTTGGGTGCCTCTTGTCCTTGATGCAACTGATCTTAGCTGAGAACTGAGAATCTTCACCTTTGCACCTAATGAATTATATTAAGAATGACTATTTCATCTGCTTAATGGAACATAATATAAGTAAGTACGTTAATTTAGTTGTTCAAAGGCGTTGAAAAGCAGTGCAACGGTTTCATTTGGCACCTAGTTCTAGAGATTGACTGTATCATTTGTCGTAATCAGGGACTATTTTGCATTTTGTCATTTAGTTTGTGGCCATTGTTTTGGAGAAATGATTGTATTGTTATTCACTGATGGTTCTTACTTTCTTCTGAGAGGCAGTGATGAAACTATCATGCAACACAGACATCGACAGAGCTCGCTGAGAGAGCAAGGTGTTTATTTCCTGAAGGTCATGTCTTTTGTCTGAAGAAACTTCTTGCCAGATAAGATAGGCGGGTAAATTGCAGACCTATCATTCCCTCCCAAACTCCTTTTCTCTCTCTTCTCATATTTCCCACCTTTCCCTGTCTCTCGCATTATTTTCCTCTTCAATTATTCTTCTTTTTTTTTTATGCTCACATTGTCGTCCTCATCTTAGGCCCGCCACTGCTCATATTTGACACCGGCTCCTCTGTTCACTCCTGTTTCTCTCTCCTTTATTCTCCCCTGTCCCTTCCTCCTCTACCTCTTTTTCTTTCTCTCTGCCCCTCGCACACTCTGTCTCTCCCTCCGTGTGTGAAATCAGTGGAGTAACCGTTGGCACTGTCGGTGATTTATGGCTCACTCAGAGCGGACTCTTATCAGGTGCAGGCAAGGCTCTCTGTGCTGCTGCCTGCGTCTGAATGACAATGGAGAACCACTCGCATTATGCTCTGCAGCCTCGCCCCTTGCATTCTGGACACTGCAGATTACATCTAGTGCCTTGATTTATGGACACCATTTTGGCTCCTGAGAGGGACATGAAGGGGAGTTTGGAGGCGGGTGGTGATGGTGGTGGTGGTGGTGGTGGTTTCCAAGGCCAGCGCCTGCATTCGGCCAAACATAATTTTGAAGGGAACCTGGTGGAGGTGTGCTTTATATGCATATGTGCGTGGGTGTAAAAGCTGTGTTTGCGTGTACAGGATTTATGTGCATGGATATGTGGGTGTGCAAGTAGGAAGTCATCATTTATCATTTTGTCATGAGGTTTTCTGCACACATATTGACAGTGTCTGTTGTTGGGAGCAGTGTGCTGGCGTATCTATCGACAGTAAAAGCTTAGGATTAAAGTGGATACAACTGCACGCTCAACCTCCAGTGACCAGAGACAAAGTCATTCAATTAGAAAAAAAAGAAATGCATGAATAGAAAACTCGAGTGCATAGACTTTAAATATAAAACATGAAGGAAGAGTTTGCCAGCTTAATGATCTGGTGCTCTTTTCTTCTTTTCTTTTAATTCCTCCTCTCTACTAATTGAATCATTGCCATGTGCATCTCAGGAGATGAAATATGTTATTTGGGTGAATTATTTAAATGTAAAAAAAAAAATGTGTTAGCTAATGTAATTAACAGGGAATTATCACAGCTGCAGTTCTTTGTAGGGAAGAAGTAATTATATAATCTAACACATTAAATGAGTAAAATGAGCATCACATCTTACACTCAGGCACAGCAGGCGTTTTTGCATTCATTTCGATCAGCAGTCAGTTTTTATTGCTTCTGTATTGAGGGGAAAACAATGAAATGTCACTTTTGCAATTAAAGGGCGCTGCTCAATGTTTGGAAGGAGAGAAACGGCAAAAAAGAAAAGCGTGCAAAGAAGCAGACCGAATGTCGAACCTTCCAACATACTGAATTCATTTTCACAATGCTGTGTGTGCAAGTCATCAAGTAAAATAACCAGCAGTACACCAAGCACGGCTCTGAAATATGTGCTTTGCAAGCAGTCTGTAATTAGTATCTTTAAAATGCATGCAGCACTCCTCCACAAAATGAAATTAGAGGAAGATTCCATTCACCTGAGCAAGATGAAACCTTTTTTTTCCATTTCCAAAATGAAAGCTAAAAGCTAAATTAAGTCATACACAAGGCTAATGCCAAACCTAAGTTAATAAACCTGTGGTGTATGCATGAGGCGGTGACCTTTCTAGTCCTCCCACCCATTCACATGGGGTTGCTTTCATTCGGCAACAGCTGTGACAAAATGTAAATATACATGTAAATGTCATTCACTTACAGTCAAATCCACCATCCCTGTTTTCCCTGACTTGGTCGGTAAAATGGCCACCAGTGTGGTCTCCAAAGGCAGACAGCTTACTGATAAATGTCTCCCTGAATTAATTTCTACAGCAATGAAAACCCAAGAATTTTGCGATGAAGAGGTCTTGGAAAGGACACCGCTTGGTAAACCCTCGAAGGGAGGATGGTCTGGAAACCCTCTATTTTGTTGCTTTGTAGTCCAAAGGCAATACGAGCTGTGGCTGAAAGTAGGTTTTTATACAGACTGATGTTTTGGTTCCTGCAGTTGCCAAGTGGTGAAGGGCTAAGTGGAGATAATGTGTCCTTGTAGCTCATCAGAGTGAAGGCGATGTGGGCGGCATGCTTGGTGGACAGATGGCCAAAAATCACATGAAAGATACTGCACACTGACCTTCCCGTGTTTACACGAAGAATCCACAAACAGTAGTACAAATTAACTGGAGGGTCATATTTTGGTGGACCCCTTTAGACTGTTTATGGCTCTTCAAATAAAACAGCCTCGAAAAAAATGCCATTCTGTGTTGTGCACTGAATTCAGGCTATTTTAACAAGCTTATGATACTCACCTACCACGGTAAAATTAAAATAACCATTAGTGACACATTTTTAGTGTGGGCAATCCACACTGGAGTTATTTTCTCAAGAGACAACACTTACAGTTAAATGCCACACTATATTCTGTAACTGGCCCAAACCTAGACATACTAAACTAGACCTTGACTTAAATTCCAACCTTAAACCTAAAACCAAACCTGAACTCTCTTTGAAGACAGCTCTTCAATTTCCGAACACACACACACACCGCACACACACACAGGTTTGCACAGCTATTCTTGTTGGGGCACTGCACGGAATTCCATGCATGTGGACACCCTAAACAAAGCATTATCCCTAACCTTAATCATAACAAGTCAATGCCTAATCCTAACCTTAACATAACCACAATTCAAATCTTAGAAATGAACATCACAAATGATGTTCTGCCTCATTAGGACTTCAAGTCCTGTCAAGGTTAGTGTTTATGCAAGAAAAGGTCCTAACGAGGCAACAAATACATGAACGCACACACACACAAACACGCACAAAGGGGCACCAGACAGGACTTGGAAGGGGTCCTGGACACTGTCATGGGTCCACACGTCAAATGAGCCGGGGAGCCAAACAACAACAATAACAACAGGAGTTAGAACATATGGGGTTCTGTACCAGCTGAGAAGAGCCACTAAGGTCTCCTCTGTGTGTGTGTGTGTGTGTGTGTGTGTGTGTGTGTGTGTGTGTGTGTGTGTGTGTGTAGGATAATAACATTGGTGCCTAGAGAGATGGACGAAAGGAAAACATGTGGTTGAGAGAAAGAAGACAAGAGAATTAAAGTCGGCGTTGCAGGACACAAGCTCTTTTCAAGCACTTTTATTGTCTTGCCTTTTCTTTTCTTTACTTTTTAAGGTGTTCTATGCATCTGATATTTCTGGACAACTGTCCAAATGTATTTTAGCATGGAAGCCTCATCCAGTACTAATAAAAACTGACACCAGGGTGGAAAAGACACGTGCATGCACATTAACTATCACATCTGTTTTAGCTGCTCCGGGTCTTTGCTTATTTTGAGCACATTTAGTGAAAATGTGTTCCTTCCAGAACTGAATGAATTCAGGCATCACACTGACTTTCATCCGTCTTTCTCCTGTTCGCTGTAATTATTTACTCTGCTTCTCACCAAAAACCTTTTGCCAAATGAATCATTAGAACTCACATCATTAGAATTGCCAAATATTTAGAGTCTCCAGCTTCTCAAATCTAAGTTTGCTGGACTCTGTCAGACCTGACTGAGGGAGCGTGTGAGTGTATACAGCTGCAGCACAAGAACGGGCGGGGACAAAAAACATTGATCCCATCAAACTACTGAACGACCATGTTTTTGAAGCAGTTGAATTCACTTGTGAAACTTTTTGTGGGTACTTTGCGTTTTCAGTCGTACTCAAACCTGTTTCACTTTTACTAGTGCAATGTTACTTTTGCCTCCGTCCGCCTCGATGTCAAACGAGTCACTTTCTCTGTGCAGTGCAGGAATGTTGGTGGTCGAGACAAGCTCTAAACACCGCAAACTGAGGAATACTTACTTAATCAGCATTGTGTGAACTCATTTGACAGTGGTTTGAATGTGACAGACATTTGTTTGCCGCAAAATGAAATCAGTAAGTAGGGAGAGGGTGCACTGCTGTTCCTTACGTCAAACACACTTTATAATTATTGAATCTATTTCTTATGCTACAAACTATTTACAACGAATATTGAAAACATTATTTGGTGATATAATTACAGAAGTTTCAGCAAACTGATGTCAAAACTATGGCCGTCTATAACATCTGAATAAACTCCACTGTTAATGTTTGCATCCAGTATAGCCTGGTAACCAACAATACAAAAACTGGGTGACAATAGGGCTATTTGCAAGCTTTAGGAACCATCTAAACAATGGCTTTTACTTTCTAATCTAGTAGTATACTAAGTATACATATAGAGACACAACACTGCATAAAGTACTCGAGTTTCAGACACGTATATACAAAGAAATGGAGCACACATAGCGTTAACCAGACATGTGCCTAAACACTAACAGTACACACTCGGACCCTTATTCCAGCTGAAAGGCCCACTTGTAATGCTATCATTCTCAAAGTCAACTTTTGCACTTTTGCTTCTATAATCCCAATTACAGAGCTCATTCAAAATGATGGATAATGCCTCTCGTGGTGCCTAGTGAAAACAATTTGGCTGCTGTACTTGTGGGGGGGGTGGAACCTAAGAGGAGCGCCGCGCCGTACACATCATTTTTCAGCTTACATTTACGGGGCTCATAAGAGCATGGGTTGTAAAGTGACTTCTGGGCGAGTTGATTTTGGCCAAAATGGGCTGTTGTTTTCCCTGAGAATAAGGACACACGTAGTCATGGAGAGGGAGAGGAGAAGGGGAATAGTGTGAGGTAAGATATGAAGTCAAGAGAATCGGGAACAAACCAAATATACTCAAAGACAGGCAGGAAAACAAACCACCACCCAGTGAGAGAAAGTAAGGATCCTGAACCACAATTGCAGACTTCAGGCTACATAATTTGGATTGAATCTTTCAACAAGAGGCTGGTGTGGTGTGGTGTGGTGTGGTGTAGCCTACACACAGGGCTAGTATCACCGGGTTCCTGCTGACATGACTACTGGGAGTGTGTGGAGTAATTCCTGCAGCCATGGGTTATACCAGGGTTTTTTGGTTTGGCACATACTGATGTTTCCACAGCACAAGGATGTTTTCATGTCATACACTTCTGTTCACTGTGCTTTTCTTTATATGTATTTTTTTTCTACGCTTTTGTAATTTTCCGCCCAATTGTTGAGTGAATTTTAGTGAACTTTTTAAATTTTATATAATTTATAAAAGGCTGTCAGCTGCGTTAGAACATATAACACCCAGAGGAAAGGAGCACTTCTTGTTATTGCAAATTAAGTTTAGTAAAGACTGAAACTAAATGAAACATAAAGAAAAGGAAATAAGATCCTTCAATTATCTCACAATGGTGAAAGAGGTCTTAATGCCCTTAATTTTTGTTTAATCTGTAACTAAATATGTGTTTTTGTTTGTTGGCAAAGCCATTCTTCAAGACTTATTCAAAGGCTACAAAAAACCAAACAGTTTCTAGTTTAATGTGATTATGCACTTATACAAACATACTTTTACATACCTTTTACGTTTAGTTTTAGTTGCGCAAAGACAAAACAAAACTCAGGTATCAACCATTATAGACTGATCTAATACAGACATCCCTGTCTGGTGATAAGCAAGGGCATTTCTAATTGAAAATGATTATTATAGTATTATTGAAATTGACAATACATTTAGGAAAAGCATATTATATGTGGCACCACTATTTTTACCAGAAAATGTTTCTCTCATCCTATTCTTCTGGATCATCTCCCCATCTCTTTGCCCAGAGACAGTATATGATGGACGTAGCCTTCTGAGCCAAGGAAGTAGCAGCACCAGTGGGCGATTCTCACTTCTCACTTGATTTCTAACGTCCTCAAACCTTTTCCCAAGGGGTTAATATTCTCTTGGAGGAAAATAGGACATGGTGCACATCACATGAGTGGACATCAGTGTAATTGACAGCTGGTATCATCCAATAGGAGCCTATAGTTGCAAGTGACACCAGTGAACTTCTGGTTTCCAAAACGGACATGGCAGCAGTCAAATCACAAACCTCCTGGCTTCACTATGGGAGTTTGTTTTACAGCTGGTGAAGTATCTCCTCTGCTGGTGTTTCTGTCTTCCCCCTTAACTCTCCCATGTTCCTCTCTTTTTGACTCTCTTTTCCTTTTACTGCCCTCTATAGCCTGTCATTACCCTCATTTTAACCCTCTTTCCTTCATTTCACCCCATCTTTCTTCCTTCTCCTGTAGGCCTTTTCTTTGGCGCCTTTATTATTCTTCTCCATCTCGCCTTTGTTCCTCACCACTTTCTCTCCCGTATCACCACCACATTTCTCTCCTTTTACTCTCCTACTGTGACCCCCAGATTTTACTTCTCCTCTCTCCCTTCCCCATTATTACCCCCATACACACACACACACACACACACTCCTGCATCCTAGTGGCCATTCCCCAGGCAGTTGGGTGCGGAGGGCGCTGGCTGGTGGGGTGATGGATGACCATTAAGGCAGCTTATTGGAAACAGTCTGATTTATGGGCAAGCACTGCCTCGGACTAATGGCTTCATTTCTTTCTGCCGCCACATGATGTCACAGCCAAGGTCACCGCGGCAACGGCCCCCCTTTGTTGTGGTTTTGCTCGCTGATGACCTGAGAGGGATGGAGAGAGCGAGAGAGAGATGAAGGAGGGGACAGGGAAGAGGTTGTGAGGTTTGTTTGTAAAAGCAGAGAGGTGATGTATGAGTGTGTGCAGGTGAAACGAGTCACGTTCACAGAAATGCTTTTTATTTTGCAAATTTTGTTAGTTATGGAAAAAGTGTTTTTACTGTTTATCTTTCATGCACCTTTCTTTACCCTACCTCACTTGCACTTGTAGTTTTTCCCCTTGCACTCTCCTCCTGTCTTTCCTCCCTTCTTGCCTCAGCAAGGCACACATACACACACACACGCACACACACAGAGCTTTATGGCCTTCCCTCAGACAGCTATTATTCACTTCTACTTTAAATGAGTGCCGTCAAATATATGGGTCCCACCATTTAGAAGCCGATCAATAAAAATGCCATTAGGGGAGGAGTAAAAAATGCTGATATTAGTGAAGCTCAAAACAAAATATTTGATTTTTCCCTCTGATAGTTAGCGAGACGGCGCTCTTGGATGAGGCTTCGAGCAGATATTAAGTCAGTGGGATTCGGGTGCTGGGCGGTTTGAAGGTGTGGCAGTCAGTTATTTACCCAGGGACGTTTATTCAAAGCGCCGCGCGATATCCCCATCTGCCAGTCAACACGAAACTCATCAGGTTACGTCTCAGGAGGTGGCAGTTATAGGTTGGAAGGCGCAGGGAGTTTTCAGAGCTGTTCTTCGATACAAATGATTTTTAAATTCTCGGGCAATATGTTAAATTAGGTTAGGAACAGTCTAGATCTTTAGATCAGTGTGTGGTGCCTCAATATCTGTGCTTTACAAGTGAATTGGCTTGCACTGGTAGAAAGCAGCACCCAGGTTCAGATTTGGGTGCAGCAGTAGATGGGATAGAGCTGCCTTCTACTTAAATGGAAAAATGCAATAAAATACAGGTGTTGGAAATTGCATTCATCAGAACTAAAGTGAAAAATACAAAGTATTTCCTGAACAGCAGGGAGACAGCTGTTATCCTGTTATGTTTCAGGATTTCTTGGGTTTGTGGTTTTATACTGCCACTGCGGCAGCTGCTTGAGTTGTGGATTTGCCTGGATAAATCAGGCGACACAGGTCACTAATTTTGATGGATAAAGCTTGTGGCTGCTATGACTTCAGATTAAAACAGAATCACATAAAAGGTCTTGCTGAGCAATTTGCAGGGAGCGAGAAATGCTCATTCCTAAGCCTGAAACATCACTGAAACTGACACTGCAGCACAAGACTTGAAAAATGCTTTGTTTTGTCCACGAAAACTGGTGTTCACATTTTTTTTCTTTATTACTTGAATTGTGTGATGTCGGTTTCTTATTGCTATAATTTTCTACGGCATGGTGCGGTGCTGCTTTTGGTTTTCAGTGGACATATTTAGTTTTTGTCGCTCTCTAGTCATGTGTTTGTGTGCCTCAGCAGTCTGTAAACGCATACCCATGTGTGTGCTTTCTGAGATTAGCTCCGTTTTTTCTCCACGTACCGTCCACGAGCATAGATGGATGCAGGGAAAACCTTTGCGCCCGTTTGTTTTGTTTAGGTGAGTTTGAGCACCTTGGCTCTGTGCAAATACAGGCGTCTGACATCATTGGTGATTTATTTACCGACAACAGACGTTCAGTATGGACCACCAGGTGCTGGAAACTAGAGATCCTCAGTCTCTCGCAAACACTCAAATTTGTACTGGCATCACGGTGGATGCCTTGTTTAGGCACTCACTATGAATGAACCCACTCATGTGGACAAAACATTATCTTAACTACAATATGACCAATATGACTAATGACCAAGACAGTAGGCTGAATAAGCTGTTATCTCCTTGATTCTTCTACTATTATTTTTTTTTGATGCTTAATTATTGATTTATTTTGCACAATGAAGACATTTCTGCGGCAAGCATGAGTATGAAAAATATTATGTTATTTTAATTCAGAAGTATTAGCACTTTATATAAGTAATATATCAGTATTAGCATTTTTATTATTGCTCTGTTAACTACCCCTTAGTCAATAGCATGTGACACTTACCTAAATACAATTTCTTGGTTCATTAGTACTTCATTTTGTGAAACCTATATAATTTTTAGCCCTCTAAAACCCAATCAATGCCATTTACATTCACACTTAATAATCACACACATATACATTCATTAGAATGTGCTGCACAACATTCACTGTGGATATTGGCTCATGAAGTGTGTATCAAGTATCAAGTCATTTTTCACACCCCATTTATGACATTAGTATTTATCTATTGGGAAAGTTTGTCTTTGCAGAGTTGCACTCCATATTTCATGATTATTTAAAAACATGGGCCACACATGCACCATATGTCATGCCTTGTAAAATGACATGTATCTTGGCTGATGATGAAGACAATTAAACAAATTGCTCTCTCCTTTCCATCTCAAAAAACAAAAACAAAATTGGACTTGTGTTCGCCCATGACTAATTTACTTCAGTACACAGCTGGCTTTACATAAAAACAGCTAATTATGTTGAAAAACTTAATCGACAATGGCACCATTATTCAAATGTTCCTCTTAGAGAGCAACATAAAATAACTTTGACTCTGGTCCAACCGTTTGATATGCAAGTTCTAAACAAAACCCAATGTTTTAAAAGTATCCCTTTAAGAATCTGTCCATGAACTGGAGTGATGGTAAACGAACACAACAGGGAAAAAAACAAACAAACTCCAGGATGAGGATATTTCTCTTTCCTCTGTCGGCTGATGTATGTGGAAAACAACATATGTGTACAGCATATACCTCGCATGTGTAGGTGTGGCTGCAGGCTGGAGCCACAGACCAGGCAACAACACACACCCTTAAACCTCAGGCTGCCGCCCACCAAGCAATCCTCCGTGCCGGCACAGTGGCTCACTCGTGATTTATGATGAATCCCTCTCTCAATTTGTCACTGATGGCAGGAATGTATAATTCAGAACATTTTCTATTTTGCTGTGTGTTGGTTCCCTCTTTCCACCCCCACACCCAACCAATATCACTCTTGTTCTATTAATTTGCTGCATGAACAGGAAATGTTGCGCATGTTTTTCATGAAAATAGTTCTTATTACATGATGGACCTTTCTCGAAATAAGACAACATTTCTGTCTGTATGAAATGTTTAATTTGTTTGTGAGTGAGTGAGTCCTTTCATGTTACTTCAGTGTGTGTGTGTGTGTGTGAGAGAGAGAGAGAGAGAGAGAGATAATGAGATAAATGTTTCCTAAATTCATGTTAACATGGAACACATTTTAACAGTGAACATCATCAGAGGTTTCCTCACCAGTGATGCCTGTTTGCTCAGTGTGAATCCATGCATCAGGTTTTGGTTTTTCGGCCCACAAATCAAGCCTGTAAACCATTATTTATTATTTATTTGTTTAATTTTGTTATTTTGTTTCTTAAGCACTTGGTTAAGGTAAGCCAAGAGGGTTTTTAGTCAACAGTGACTTGAATAGTGTTATATATGCTAGAAGAGCACAGCACTTCCATGACCAAGGAAAAGTTACAACTCTACATAATCCTGGCATCCCCAAAGTGGATTTTGCAAAACAAATAACTAATATACTGTATAAACACACAAGAGACTGCAGGGTTTGTGTCACAATCTCGATTGTAAATCGCACATTGATCGAAACAATGTCACAATCTCGACCTTCGAAAGCAAAGGTGGAATCGAGGATTCAACCACGCCCCCAGTGTGACCTCCTGCAGGCGTGCCAGAGGGAAAAAACAGTGGTGTAATTATAGCCATTGTAGCACGATTACATGTTACCTCCTCCCGTTAACCTGAAGCTGCTGCCAACTAATAGTAATCATGGCAACTGCCCATTTGGGCGACAGATTGACCAAACTCGAACCACGGTGTGTAAGCTATGTTATGTGCATGTAGCGAAGCAGAGCAAAAGATCGAGAATTGAATCGAATCGTGACTTAAAATTTAAAAATGTAATCAAATCAAGGATTTGGAGAATCGTGACACCCCTCTTTTTGAGGATGGTCTGGTCAATTTCTTCTATGATTCTCTATGCCAACATGTATGTACTGTGTGTATTTTATATTTGGCCTCAGTCTGCTGGTAGCGGCAGCCAGGCCTTATCCCAGTGGCGAGGTTAAGATTGATGCTGCTCATCTGCTGGAATGGGGCTATAAAAGAGAGAGTGTTGGACTGAACGCTCGTCCTCCACCACTTCTTCTCGCTCTCTTTTTCTCCTCTTTCTCACTGCTCATTCTTCTGGTGCAGGAAGGATCTATTTGTCTATCGTTCTAATAAAGGAAATTTGAATTTAGATGGGAGACTTAAGACTTGGACTATCTTTATAAGCACTCACTCGTGAGACTTGTTTTTTCCACAATCTTTTTATGCGATTGCAACATAAGATCCATGTCCAAGAAAATCTGGAACTTTGTTCAAAAATGTGTTCCCATGGTTCCTCTTTGAACATGTGCCACATTTGGGAAATTAATGTGAAACAAATGCGGGGCAAATGGTGACTCAAGATACTGGCATTCATCCAGACGCCAGGTTTTGCTGATGTTATGCTTTGTACTTTATGTATCGGTGTTTATATCACATCCTTAGTGCCCAAAGCATAAATCCCTGTGTTGGAAACTTTGTCACAATGAAGCAGTGATCATTTCATACCCACCCAGAGTTGCACCGTGGTCAATAGGTCCACTGTCCCCTCAGGTTGTATGGATGTATATAGTAGGTTATACCCTGTGGATCTAGAGAAGAATTAACATGTTGTGGAGTAAGTGATGGATAGGTTAAAAAGGGGAAACAATATCCACTGGTCTGTGTTGCAATTGTGGGAGAAGTCTGCTTATTTCCCATGGTGCCCTTGGTGGGTCAGTCACCAATGGTGGTTCATGCACAGCCCTTGCTCACAGACTAATTTAGCATCTTTTAATATTGCATGGAGCTCATTTAAGCGTTGTGGGGTTGTGCTGTAGTGCACACACATACAAGTGTGCAAACACAGTTTCTCCATTGTAAATGTCCTCCTCTCCAGGTCTCAAGGGTGTATTTTAGGATGTTGCAAAGGGTTTTGGATTGATGTGGTTACACATTGCAAATGGTGTGTGAGCGTGTGTTTGTTTATGTGTGTGTATACTTGTATTTGTTACCTCTTTAGGACCTTTCCTGGCATAAAGACTGGCCCTGTCAGGACCAGGAATCCAATGAGGCAGAACCTTCTGAGGAACTGGTTAAGTTTGGGGCTAAGATTTGAATGATGTGATTATGTTAAGGTCAGGGTCAGGCATTCTCTGGTTTTAGTTATGGTAAGAGGTAACTCTTTGTTTAGAATGGATGGAACTCAATGTGGTGTCCTAAGAAGAATAGCTGTGCAAACCTGGGTTTGTGTGTGTGTGGGCGCGCTCGTGTGCATCTGCTTTCATACATGCATATTCTCTACTTCTACCAAAATGTGATTCAAACACTCTTTCTGCTGTTCTGCAAGTCATCAATCATGGTGCCACTTTAATTTATGTGCCACTTCTGGTTGCACTGTCATTTATTTTTTGGGGGAAGAATATCACTGTTGCACAGCTCTGGGGAGAGGTAACCCCCCCTTGCAGCACAGATATTGCTTTTTAACCCTTTATGGGCTAATGGACATTCACAGTGGCTGCAAAGTAAGCAATATATTTTCTGTAGACATGCTTATGAAATGTCACATAAGTTAATTCATAAATGTCACAGTGCCAGTGTCAAATATTAAGTGGTTTAATACACGAACAAATTAGCAGAAAACAGAAAAGATCAATGTTGGTTGCTTATTAAAGAAACACCTAAAGACTTATTATGGCTTCATAAAGACGTGCAGCTGTTCCATAACAATTTTGACCCTCTTCTGTCATGTGCAGCAGAATCAGGAACCAGAGGTCAAGGGTTATAAGTTGAGGGGTCATGCAAGTCATGACTGGATGAGGTCAATGTGAGGTTACTTCCGTTTGGGAATCCAGACTATTCCTGTCCATCACACAAGGGGACCTCTTCCACCTGGAGCCTCTGTCCAAGTCCCTGCTGTCAGAGTGATGTACAGCAGAAGGCAATTGATGCTGAGGGTGAAAGAGATTGGAGGGAGTCTGTTGGTGGAAAAATATACACACACACACACACACACACACACACACACACACACACACAGCTCATACTCCCCTTTCAACATCTTACACATTCCACAAAAGGTTTACAAGGTTATTTCCAACATGTATGCCTGCTGGCTCCTTAATATATAGATAGTTATCTATATATATGTTCTATTTTGGCCCATTTTAGCTGTTGCTTTTCCACTTATCTCTTAAAATGTAATTAAAAATACAACACAAAGTTAGCGTACTTTATCTTATCTTAAATTATCTGACCTCATCTAACCCTATTTTGTATGACACTGCAATGCCCAGACTAATTAAACTGACAGCATACAGATCATTGAATCTAAGATATTAGGCACAGGCAATAAATGTGACAGAAGTGAGTAAAGGACACTAAATAATGCAAAATCAGCTGGGGGAGTAATAATGGCTGCTGCAAAAGAAGAAGAATTCCAGTAACAATGTGTCTGTATTGTTTTGAAAGGAGTGTTTGAAGTGTTGAAGAGCGATGACAGGCTCTACTTTTAAAAAAATGCCCCCTTTCTCTATCTTATCTTTGGTTGTTGGGTCTGATACTCGTTTGTTATCACTGAGTAAATCGCGACATTGCTTTTCCGCTTTCCCAGGTAAGCATTCAGACCCCGCGGATGTGTCAGACTTCATATAGCGCTGCCACAATTACACGTCCCAGTCTACATGGAGGGCTGTCTTCATGAAAGCACTTATTCTAAGTTGTGACACTTTAAGTTATGTGAACAGCAATAAGCCGGCCTGCTTTATTGACTGTGAATCTCAGTCAGCACTGATTCAGTGTAGCTAGAAGCTAAACGTACACACTATGTGCTAATCTCCAGAGTATAACTTGATACAGGCTGAGCAGATTTCTCCACCCTACTCCAGGGATCTTTATCTGCGCAATGCGATTGAATTATTTCTCCTTGCTCAGCTGGAGGAATTGAGTTACACTGACCATAATGCACAGCAACAGACTTATTGTGTCACCGACCTGTGACGAGACATAGGTTCTGGACAGGACATATAAAGCTAGATGCTGCTTTTGCAACATGTGAGGACCTACACTCCTCGTCTAAAAATATCAGAGTGACGTAAAAAATAAACCTTATACGAAAGAATATAATCTTCAAGTTATTTAAAAAAAAGACATTTTCGCAATTGCTTCCAAACTTAAGAGGATTGTATGCAGCCTTATTGATTTTCTTGTAGCAGTGTCCGGGAGATGGCGCCGGGAAAATGAGGTCTGGCTTGGAGGTTTATGTCCTGCTACAGTTAGTAGGAAACGTGAGCCGAGGATTCAGCTGGCCTTTTATTGTAAATGTGCTCCCTCTAGAAGGACTTAAAGTGTCTGTTTTCCTGGCTATAGGAGGGGAATTAAATATGAAGGGTATCAGTAAATGGGCAGGAAGACTCCAAACGAGTGCTTAGGGACAGTTTCCCATTATTGTCATCTATTATCTTGGACAGATAGTGATGTTGGCCGCCGAGTCGTCGATTGCAAGCCACTGCACATTGGTGGCAGGCAGACAGGTTATGGGTTATGTGAAAACAAAGTAGCAGTTAACTGTGAAAGGGATAATTTGGGCCTACTTTGCGCTGCAATCAAATACAAAGCATTCATAATTAATGTAGGATGTGAGACAATACAACAGAACAGCACAACAGAGCCTTCGCTGCACGATTAAATAAGCAGCTGATGCTGAACTGCTGCGAGCATACTGTTCTCCAGTACTTTAAAAAATATTCTCAGTTATCGCATGCATGCACATCATTGTAAGTGGGATGATTTGGTATTTGAAGAAGTAACAAACTGAATTCATGAAATCAGGCTTATAAATCCCTGTCAGTAGCCACAAGATTAAGCTGTTGAAAGATTAATTGAGGCTTTGGCCACATATTGTTGTCAGACACCCACCACTCAAGCACCACGTGATGCTGTGCTACTGTATTACTCTTACTGGATGTTTAGCCTGTGACAGTTCTTAGCTTAGTTTTAGTCTTACCTCTGTGTAGCTGCTGTAAAACGCTGGTCTGTACACAGACAGTCACTCTGAATAATAGGCCTGCAAGCCATAAATGTCAGGCCTTTAAATCACACACAGGCCAGTGCTGTGTCCCAGAGAGAGAATGCTTCATCACCGCTTAAACTACAGCCTCCCATTTATTATGTGTATGTTTATAAATCACTAAGGAGACCTCGCATTCCTGAAGCCTGTAAAAACGATAGAGAGAAGAGAGGAAGGACAGGAACTGAAGTGAAGATGTGTGAAGAGTTGTGCGGAGCTGCAATCAACATCATGTCTGACTGTTTCATCCTCTTAACTATGATGAGTTTGGGGAAGTTCAAAAACTCATCTGTTCACAGATGTTGCATGCAGCATCCCTCACTTCCTCTACTGTCGTTGTTTATCTTTTATCTGAAACCTGCAGCCTTAACGCTGGAGTAGGCAACATAAATTGTGTGTTTCAAGGACTTCTGCACCTTCTCTCGGCTCGGTTTTCCCAAGCTTGTTGCCAAGATCACATGTTGCCATTGTGCGTTTCTGCAAACCACAGATCCGTGTGAGCTCACATTTCTGAACCATGTCTAAAGACATACATATCAACGAGATAGTATTTCAACTGCTTTTGACAGTGATGATAACCGTTTCCTGCTCACGAATGTGGTTAGGTTTAGACACAAAAGCACTTGGTGTTTTTCCTCAAAGCATCTCTCCCCATTAAAACACACCAAAATGTCTACACACCACAACAAATCTTTCACAGCAAAACCTCTAAGGTTTGGTTTGGAACTGTGGTCTACATGCCACCACCAACCCCTCCTCCTCCTCCTCCTCCTGGTGAGAATTGTGCCTTAAATACTCGTGAACTACGTCACTTTAGAAATGTTGATATGACGCAAATGAAACCATCTGCAAAAACACAACATTAAAACGTTTTCTTTCTGTACAGAATGTACACCAGTGGGTGACTCCCCTCGATGTAAAGTTTGAATGTAAATCTACGTGATGATGAGCCTACTTCGTACTTGATTTATAATGTCAGTAAACATTTTCCTCAAGAGTTAATCATCTCAATTGCTAGTTTCAGGTCCATTTAAAGAGAAATACATACATAAAGCATGCCACATACTGTATAAGAGAACAGCGCTGTGATTGACAGCTAGTATCTTCCAGTAGGTGTCTGGTTGCAGGTGACGTCTCAGAACTTCCAGTTGCAAAAACTATCATGGTGCCTGTTAATTTGCGAATCTTGTGGATTCAAAACGGGAGGTCGTTTTGCAAACAGAAGACTGCGTCCATTTTATATACTGTGTAGCATGTGACGCTTGCCTTTGCAGCAAGAAGGCTCGGTTTCTCAGAACAAGGGTCTTTATACGTGGAGTTTGTTTGTTCTCCGTGTGTTCTCTGGTTTCCTCCCACAGTCCAAAAACATGCAGATTTGGGGATTAAATGGGATCTAAATTGACCAAGAGTGTGAGAGGGTATTGTTGTTTGTCTCTATATGTTGACCCTGTGATGGACTGGTGACCTGTCCAGGGTTTACCCAGCCTTTCGCACTATGTCAGCTTGGTTTGGCACCAGTGCCCCCCACGACCCTCATGTGGAGGATAAAGCGGTAGAAGATGAGTGAGTGACCTCAAAACATAAGCTGTGTCCGTGCTCATCTGGTGGGAAGAGCTCAGAAAAGACTAGTGTTTGAGTGTAGTTTAGTGTATAAAAAATTAAATGCTAATCTTTAGAAAGTGTTTAGTGTCAGTAGATGAAAAGAAAAGGCTTGATTGTTCACACACAATGCACATAGTTTAATCTGTGATTCAACTTTAAATATACTGCTTTGTTTCATCATAATAAATGATGTACTGAGACGCTGAGGTGAACAGTGTTAAAAGGTTTGATTGTGTTCTGTCCCATCTGAAACAACCCAGTCAGACCATATATGAGTGTAAATTAGCCAGAAAGTCCTGCACAGGGTCTATATGGTCTAAGTGAAAGACATAACACATGTTTAACTGTAACCTATAACCACAGACATACACACTGTACAGTTCTTCAGCTGTGATAGCATACAGGTGTCTGCACAGCATCAAGCTCCAACACCTTTCTCCTCAGACTAACACTCTTTTGTTACGGACAGTTAATATTAACACTTGGCTGACAGTGAATTCCCCGGCGTCTGCCAAAAATGTCTGTCCACAGGCAAAAATAACTCTTCCACCGAGGATCAGTCAAAATAAGCCAATCAGGCCTTTCATCCTTTTACAGTCCCTGCTTTGAGATTTATGACTTAGAGCAGCAAGATGTACGGATATCCAATATAGGTATATACATGCTTTTTATGAAGGAGAGTGCTTTTACTCTCTCCATTCCCCCTCATAAAAGATGGCACATTCCTACACTTTACTCAACCATTGGTCCCTTTACAGTATGTTTGGCTTCAGGGTTTGGGTGAAGGCCGATCGTCTTTACTTTATTCTTCTCCAACCTGTTCTGACTTCTGCATGTAATAAAAAAAAGTATTTTCTCCATGGCAATTATTGGGGATTTGTGATGCTAACCAGCTTTTTGTTGCCCTGATTTCTTTTTTTTTTGGTTAAACCTCAACTACCTGGAAATCAAAGAAATGTTATTTCAATCTTGTTTGCGTTGTGTTAGTAGTTAGCAGTGTTAGTCATTGCGTTGTGGCAAAGTCTATGAGAATGACTGACTTACAATAATGAAAAAATTAGTAATGTCAATCCATCCAACTTCTACCACTTTATCCTCCACATGAGGGTTGCAGGGGGAGCTGTGCCAATCTCAGCTGACATAGGGCGATAGGCGGGGTCACACCCTGGACAAGTTGCCAGTCCATCACAGGGCCACATAGAGACAAACAACCATTCAACCATTCACTCTCATACCTACGGACAATTTAGAGTGTCCAATTTACCCAATCCCCCATATTGCATGATTTTGGACTGTGGAAGGAAGCTGGAGAACTTGGAGAAAACCCATGCACGGGGAGAGCATGCAAACTCCATGCAGAAAGGCAAGAGTGCTAACCACTACAGCAACCGTGTGGCCAAACTGAGTAATAAATCAATTAAATTTAATTATTTGTCTGACTCAGAGTAAAAATCTTGTGTTACTGTTAAACACGCGGCCAAATTGTTTCTCAAAAACACACACGACGGTATTTCTTTCACTCTCGCTGCACAGTGTTCCCTTGCATCAGACACACAATCGCTGGCCCACTTTCTCTTTTCCCAGGCTGCTCTGTTTTCCCTCAGGTGCTGTGGGGAGTTAAACAACAGTGACTGAGAAAACCACATCTCATCAGCTGCTTGGATCCAGTGATCTGCACTGGGACGCATTTCCCCTCTTTAGACTCCATATTCAGGGTTTGGCAAGTCTATTTTTATTTTCCTGCATTATTTGACCCTTGAACTCCAATCAACTGCGCACGTTTTAATCCATCCGTCAAGAGTTAATCTGAAGTAGGTTCTATAGATTATTATAAATTAATAAAACCACAATTCCGTATAACTCCAGTTAAATTTGGACACTTTGTCAGTGAAGTGAGCCTTCCTTTCTCATCACACTGGACATGAGGATATTGATGAAGGTAATGCATTGTGTAAGTGGAAGGGGAAACTTGTCATTAAATAGTCACATGTTGAGTTAAGCAGTGAGGAAATAAACGAGTTGCAGTATAAATTAAAGTTGATAAATGTCATGAAATAAAACCTACATAAAAGGTTCATCCCACGACCCTCGTGTGGAGGATAAAGCGGTGGAAGATGGGCGTATAAAAGGTTCCTGCTGCAGCTCTGTCAGGCTTTTGACCGTTGCTCTCGTGATACTGGGTGCTCGACCCATCTGCATACATGTCACGACAAAACCTTTGCTCTTCTTAATTGAGACGTATATGTATCGAGCAGGCACATCTACAAGTCACTCATTGAATATGAAAAATGAAGTATGGGAGGGAGAGGGGAGGGTGAGAGAGATCAATTATATAGATCTGCAGACTGAGCTTCCATCTTATATACGTGTGTGTGTGTGTGTGTGTGTTTGCATGTGTGTGTGTTGGCGCTGCAGCATTATTGGACTTCTGAATGAGTAATGACATCGTCCCAGACTGGGCAATTACCACCAGCGCTCGTTTATTAAAGAGGGGATGGAGGAAGGAGGATGGTGGCTCTGGTGCCAAGGGAATAGAGGATGAATAGGTGCAGGAAATGACAGACACAACAAATGCAGGAAATTATGTGTTTATTTCATATCACTCACTGCAAATGCATTTTTCCGAAATGTTTATTTTTTGCTCATGGCAGCAGAGCAATGTAGTGGTTGTGTGCTTCTGAAATAACGTGAAAGATGTGGTTGTTTTTTGTGCCGTCACTGTTGAGGTGCAACTAATTTCCCAACCGATATATCTGATCGATTTTGACTTTGGATCATTTTTGCTCATTAGGCAACGGCTATTCATCATTGTCTCGTTATAAGCACATCTGATTAGCACTGAAGCTAACAGATCAAGTACAACCAATTATCAGAGCTCAAAGCTGCAAACAGGGCCATATAACATCATCAATGGAGGCTTTGTTTAATTAGCCTCTGGCTGTATAGCCATGGTATCTTATCCATATCACTGATTCGCACACACACACACACACACACACACACACACAGAAAAGCCTTCTCCCTCTTATTGAATGTAGATTAGACTTGTCGTTCAAATTGTACACCAAATAGTGCACAACAGAACAAAATTTTGCTTCAGTAGCTCAGAATTATATGCTCATCTTATTTGATGAGGGTCATGGAAAGTGTTGTCTTGTCTCATTTGGCTCCACTGTGCATTTTGCGCTTTACAGAGTGAGCTTCTGTGGCAAAACGGCAATGATCTATGTTCCATTAGTGACAGATACACACAATCGAGTGAGAAATGAAAGACACTAACATTTGAGGGTTATAACCGAGAAATGTGACCAAAATGAAGTGGTCTGTTCCATGGTCTGTTACCTTGAAGAGATACAGATTTCTCTGTATTCAAAGAGTGTTGGAAATGTTTTCAACCCTCAACAAAAGTGCAGAAATGTTACATATTAACATATTAACATAGTTTTACTAACCTTTCCCAGTTCTGCAGTGTCCTCTCTAGGTTAAAGTGGAGGCAGAATCACATTGTCCTTTATTGTCATTGTGCAAATGCAGCATAATCACATGTATTAGTGGTACTTCATGTCTGAGTTCATAATGGCACATGACATTAAGTAATGCATCAACTAAGGTACTGGAATTATCATGACTCATGAGTTATTAATAACGTCCATGATAACTTGAGTCTGTAGTTAAAAGGACAAGATAAAAAAAGAACATATTCTGCATGTTTGCGGCCCCTCAAATAATGCTGCGCTCTTAATCTCATTAATAACTCATAAGTCATAATGATTCCAGTAGCTTCGTTAATGCATTAATTAAGGACATGTTCCATCATGAAGTGAATATGTGAATTACTGATAGTTAATCAGGTAATTCATGAATGAATGAATTCACCATTTTTGTTGTGCATGAATTCACGATAATTCTTGTGTTGTTACTGAAAAGCTTTACCAATTAAGCCATTACGTTGTTTCAGGAGCCTCTTAATTAAATACCTGATGAGAAAAACTGTGGCTGCCCTCATGTTTCTGCAGAGCAAAAAAAGAAAGATTTCCTTGCCTTTTCTTTTTGCCTTCCAGTTCCTCACCTCCTCTCTTTTCTCACCCTGTCTGTCGGCATGTCTGAAATGCTAAGAAAACATTGTGGCCATGTTGGCTATGCTGAGAATCAGTCAGCAGCTGCTTGGTGATCAATGGGAAAGAAAACAAATTGTAGCCAAAGGAATTTGGGTTTTGAACTTTCTCCACTCAGAAATGCTGCCAGGAAGGGAAACCAACGTTTGACAAATGACGAGGCTCCTGAAAGTTTTCAGACCGCCGTTGTATATTTAAATAGATGTAATTGACATTTTTGCCAATCACTATTCTCTCATTTACTCATAATGAAATGATTTTGCATTTTGAGTAAAAAGTGAAAATGAATTGTCTTATTTACAAAGGCATTTTGAAAGCCCTAAATAGTGTGTAAAAGTCCCTTTGACATAAATTACAACTATAAATCCTCTTGGATACAAGCTTTGCTCACCCTGATTTCATCCCATTATTCATGACCAATCATTTCAGACTCCATCAGATTGAATGGGAAACATTGTAAACTCAGCTGCCAACTTCAGGTTTTTCCACAGATTTTCTGAGGTGTAACTCTTTAGGACAATTAGAGTCTTGTTCTGGGGCCACACCAGTATTTCATTTCACTATGCTTTGGTTTCATTGTCATGTTGAAAGGAGAACGGAGAACTCCAGGTCACCCGGGTCTTCAGGTTCCTCTCTCTAATTCATCCTCTGACTCTCCCAGCAGCTGAGAAGCCTCCACAGAATCATAATACTGCAACTGCCATGTCTCACTCTCTGTGTGGTATTATAAAGGTAATGTGCAGTGCCTTGAATTATCCAGACACAATAGAATAGTTTCTCTTACTCTGGGTAACTTCATACTGTGAAGGACTGATTGATGGAGAGCTCCTGAAATGACTGACCTTCCAGCAGGTGCTCACATCCTTAAAGTGGATATATGAAGGTGTGTTAGTGAAGACCGACCAAGCCCCCTTTCCCCTGATTACTCACTTTATTTGGACTGCAAACTCTGAGAAGAGTCCTGCAACAGTTCCAGACTTTTTACATTTCATAATTGCTGAAGTCGCTGTGCTCCTCCACTCCTTTAAGACATGGTTTTATAGTCGTGCCTTCACACAATTTTTTTTACCATGTAAGTCTCGGGAGGGTTTCTTGGATTTAATGGCTTGGTTTCACTCCTGACATGCAGTGTGAATTGTAGACGACACAAGGTTTATCCACAGCTTGTGTCTGGATCTGATATACCAGTGTCAAATTTTTCTTACGTATTTTTCCAAAAATAAATTGATTGATTGATGATTTTTCTATTGATATGAAGACAAAAAATGGCCAGAATAACTCAATCAATCAATCTTTATTGAGATAGCAATTTTCACGATGTAACACAAAACTTAAGTTAAGTTAAAAGGATGTAGAAAATGGCATGATCTAAAAATCAGATACAATACAATAAATACAAAACATGATGGCTGATAGGTTATAGCAAATCCGAAAGACCAATAAGCGCTTTAAAAACTGTGGTGTGTTTATTCTACCAGATAGACTCATACAGTGTACGAGATAAATCAAAAACACAACAGTGCCTGATTTGCCCTTGTCCATTTGAGTCCCAGGCTACACCCCATCCCCCAATCCTCACATGAGTATCTGTACAGTGGTGCACCCGCTCTGTTATGTATACACACATTCATAGATTGGCAAGGCGTGCTTGACTCATGACTCAACCCCAGACGTTCGCCAATGCCACTGTGTTGGTCTAGTGGTGCCACAGCTCTCGGAGCATCCTCGCTCTGTTCCTGCCGTGTCACGAACCCACATAGAGGGTATATTGTTCTTCAGGCCTGGGAAAGACCAGAGTTCAAAGACATTAATAGCTGCAATGTGTAATTTCCCCCTCCCCACTCTCTTGTTCCACATTGTATTCATTCAGCTTTTAGGAAATTTGGGTTTTGGAAATGGGGATATTTCATCTGGGAAAGTACCATTGACAAAACATTACTGTACTGTGGAAAAGCAACTGTTTTATACCAAATTACAAAAGTGTTAAGGTTTGCATTCGTAAACTCCTTAAAACACTTTGAAAATCCAAGAAGTTGAATGTGAAATAATGTTTGCTGCCTATAATTTTCATGTTTCAGCTGAAATAATTTAGTCCCAAATGCACACTTTATACCGTAATAAAGCCAGACTCACACACAATCAAATCTAAGTTTATTAAACCCTTTTATTCTATTTTTGTTTCTTAAGCATGTGGGTGACAGCCATGCCTCCTTTGTGAACCACAGAGTTAACAGATGGCAGTTGTTCCTTTCCCAAACAGGCTCTCCATGTCTCTGCATGTGTCAGTGAACAGCTTCATACACTTGTGTTTCATGCGACTTATAGTAATGAAAAAGAGAGATGAAAGTATTCACAGCCTTAAGAGGAGCATGACCTACACTAACACGGGTCCCTTTCTAAATATATTCACCCTTTCTCATCTTAATTTAACACACAAGGTTTTTCTTCCGATCATAAAACAAATGCTTAACCTCCCTCCCCCCTTCCTCACTGTGATGGGTGAGTCTCCATGTGCCAGCGTCACATCTTGCGTGTCACCAAGGAGCCTGAGATGATTAGCCTGAGCTTGTCTCCCGTGCGCTAATTGCCAAACCCAGCATCACCTTCGCTATTGTCTAATTAGTCTTAACAAGATAACAGAACACCAATTAAAATGACCAAATCAGGGCTTTGAATAGAAAACACGTGCCACAATTTTTTTCCGTTGTGTTGTTAAAATGTGTTAAGCATAGCTTACTTTTTTTTTTTTTTTGAGCTGTCATTGATGAACATATTTAACTTTCACTGTGGTACAAAAGTGACCCAAAAAATATCAATATCTCACTTACTGCTCTGTTGTTAAATGTATGCATATTTGGCATCAATCAATCAATCAATTAATCAATCCCCGCAGCCTGTATGTGGTGTCATTTACTATAAATGTCCTCATAAGATAATATGAAAACAGCAGATATATAAACAGTAAAGCACAAAGAGACTAGGGATTATAGACATTAAAAACTATGGGTTGAGTAAAGAGAAAATTATATACGTTCAAAGATGCACCAAATAACACATTTTCTCAATTACATCCTTTATTAAATCAACTTTCAAATTTAAGTTAATACTGGCCTACTATTAACCATGGGTGTGTCTTACGTGACACACATGGTGTAAGATGTGTACTCAAATACACGTCTGCGTTTGTGCCTGTAAGCCCTGAACTCCTTCATATAAAGACCGCTGTTTCATTAGAGGTGTCACAAACATGAATTATAAATCACCATCCTCCTTCACCTCAGTCTTCAGGCCCTTATCACCCCTTTCTTCTTTTATTTTTATGTAAAACACATTGGGAAAGGTCAGTGGAGAGATGTCACCAGAGAAAATGTGAGAGCCTGAGAGAGTCAGATGTGTGTCTGCATATTCTGTGTATGTGTGTGTGGCCTTGATTATGAGTGTGTGTTTGCGCGTCTTCAGTGGGGTAAAGCTCTGTCTCCTGTGCATGCTGTGCTCATTGAGAAGTGGTGTCTTGTGCCTGAGGGGGAGCCGGCGAGAGGGCAGGCAGGCGGCCAGGCGCCAAAGAAAGAGGTCACATCCATATTCATCGCATTGGACATGCACATGTAAACCACATTTAATATGCCGTGACAGGGGAAAGTTGTGCTGGAGCGGAAGGAGATATAGAGAGCATGGGAAGACGGGATGGTGACAAAATATGTTAAGAATAGTTGTGAGAAATGTCCACATGTGCATCTTCAGTAACTTCACTGGTAACGACCTGAATGAAAATACAATGTCAATTTAACAGTACATTTGTTTTGAAGCACTTGAGATTACTGCATAAGAACTGGAAAAAGTCCAGAAACTGATGACTATACCATTACAGAGTAAGTGTCTGTAATATTTATGTCACTTTGTATCACTCTGTGTCTTTTTTATGTCTTAAAATAAGGATAATGAAAAATGTTTTGGTTGAGGGAGATCATTTGGGTCGATAACTAAATCAGAAAGTTAATTTTTTTGTCTGAAAAAGGCAGTAAAAGTGGAAACATTGTAGTACGCACATATTGCTCTTGCCACGAAGTTATTTTGTGCATTGGGTTGCAATAGTTTGTCATCTTTAAAAAAGTGGGTCCACATGTAAAAGCTTTGGGAAACCCTGCTGTATATGGCTTTTTTTACTCGGTACATAATGGATGTGGCTTAGTGGAGAGTATTTGTGCATTTATATTTTAAAGTTGATAAAGGACCACCTGTCTAGGCTTCTTTAAAGAATAAGTGCAGTGGATGGTTGGATGGAACAGCTGTATTCTTGTGTAACATTTTTGTTTCCATTTGTAACATGAATCAAAATATTTAACACTTATTAAAACCATCCATGTATCAGTGGTAATAATGCTGTGCTGAATGTTTACACAAAGGATGAGACAAACTGATTAATCGTGTTAACTTTTTCAGGTCAAAAAGTGTATTCTTTTCCAACTGTTCCTGGAATACGTTTTTTGAGGCATGCCCCTCTGACATAAATGCTCAACCCGTATCAAAAGATACAGGTTTTGTGCTCCAATTTTTTGACTGCAGCACAAAAGAATGAATGCTTGTTAGGGCACATTGAGGTCAGCGATGGCATATCATCTTCACATCATAACGGGGGCCCAGGTAGCTCGTTATGACAGTGTGGCATTGTGAGGCAGCGTTTGAAGCCAGCCAGTGGCAGCCTCTCACAGTATCCACCTGTCACAAACCCCTGCTTTGAAGTTGGCAATAATGAAAAAAAAAAAATGTATTGAAAGAAGAAAAACATAAAAAAGAAATGACCCAACAATAATCATGTCACAGCAGCACCTTAGGTTTTGAGAAGGTGTTATGGTCTTTGTGTGTTAGGTGAGTCTAGAAGGAAGCACGGCTGCAAATCTTTTAAGAGGGATGTCAGTTTAGATAGATTTGGAAGAATGGGAGCTTTTTGCAGGACACTTAACCTCTTGATAACTCACTGGATGGCACTTTTTGACAATGGCACCACTTACTGTCTCAATGTCATGAATCACTGTGTTCATTCCTTGCTCCTGTGGGCCTACATTGGACAGTCCCTTAGGTAAAAAAAAGGGGTTCAAATGGGAGTCAGACTCAAGGGATGGGACTTTCTAGTAACTCTACTCCTCACTTTTGAGACAACACCAGGTTCCCCTGGGCACCTCCACCCTTTATGGGCTAACCTCCAAAAAAAAAAAAAAAAAAAGCTTTGGTGACGACAGGAGCTTCCCTAAGCGGATGAATTATGCTATCAGCTTCCCGGCTCCTGTTGAAGAGTAAGAGCACTTGACTTACTTGTGAAGAGAACTTCTCCATCTGGAAACGTGTTTCGAGTCAAATCAAAGGTGACTTGACTTTGCGAGAACATTTGTTCTCTCTTGTGTATTTAAATTAGCAATGATCTACTGTCTTTGATGGAAGGCAACTTTACTCTGAGGATGTAGTGCTCCAAAACCAATGCCATTGTTTTTGGAGGATTCTGGGAGACAGGTTTATCCTGTCCTGCAGAGCAGTGTGCAGTGAATCTTACTGGGCTCTAACCTTTAGCTTGCCTCAAACAGTGGGGAATCCTCCTCAATCACTATAAGGAGGTCCGCTCAGCTTCACTCATATTTTAACCACCAGCCCCACACCATGGGGTGCTGTGTAACGGCCCGTCAGTGGCTGTAACGTAAGCACCAAAATTGCTTTTTGACGATGTACCTAGTGTTGTTTTAAGAGCCCCCGTCTGTCCTGCTCAGCCCCCACCCCTGCAAAATATGATTTAATCATTTTTCTCACTTACTTTTCTCAGCATGCGAGCAAAGAGAAAGGAAGAGAAGGAAACTTAGAGGGGCTGGAGGGAGGCAGAGAAGAGCATTCCAAAGTGGTGAAGAAGGGGAGACATTACGGCAGTTATTTCCGCAGTGAAGAGGAGAAAACCTCTTACAAGGCAGTTCTTAATAAGATCTGGTCGCTGAAGCTGAAGCCAGACTACTCCTCTTGAGAAGTCCTCTGGGTGAAAATCTGAGCAGGCTTTTAATCAAGAGGCAACAGACATTATACAAACAAGAGCCTGTGCTGATGTCATGCTGAAAAATCGGTTCCTTTAAAACTCTAAACTCTGCTTCATTAATTACATTCAGTCAGGTTTCTTTCTTTTTCAACTGTTCTTGGGTAAGCTGCGGCTCGTATTCCACGCAGAGTCTATCGTATGGAAATCTGACTGTATCCATTTGTGTTTTTCAAGAGTTGTATAAACTACCTGTGAAAAGCAAAGCAGATGTCTTTCCATCCTGCCCCCCTATATCTCTGGAAAGCAGAGACACCAAAAACCATGCTGATAAATGTACGTTTTTCTTCAGGTTAATGTGTAAGCACACAGTTGATTTACATCGTAGATATAGAACTGTGGCCTAGACATTACTATATGTTCATAGAGACAGGTTTGGGATTAAATCCAGGTAATAGTTTGCATTACCACCCGGCCGCTGAGGTCTGCTAGGGTCTGCGTGGCGTCAGTGTCATCATCCACCGATGTCTGCAATGGTACACATGGACATGTATGTCGACATCTGCTTCAGCCTAAAGTCATAACCATGCAGACCATAGGCACTGACTGAACATGCTCCAGGTTGGACAATATATTGGAATGGAATAGAATGTGAGATAAGGTTGGCGTACGTACAAACCCAGACTATTGCAGACCTAGTAAAGTATACTTTTAATGCAGCCAGCAATTTGGTCCAAGTATAAGAATACACGGAGAAAGACGTTCATCAAACTGACCTCTGAAATAAACTCTGAACCAGTCTTTTATGAAGTACCTTAAAGGGATACTTGAGTATAAGATGTACTGTACTTAAGTATCAAAAGTAATTTTCTGATATAAAATGTACTAAAGTAAAAGTATTAAAAAAGTGAGGAGCAAGGATTGAGCCATGGTGGCTCAGTGGTAGGGCGAGTCATCGTTCAACTGTATGATTGTGGGTTAAATTCCTGCCTCTGCTACTCTATATGTGTCCTTGAGCAAGACACTTAACCCCATGTTGAAGCGTGTGAATGGGTGAATGGCAAAACTATAGTGTGAAGCAGCTCATCAAGACTAGAAAAGCTAAAGATAAATAAAGACGATTACCATCTCTTCTTCTTTTGATTTTTTTTGGTAGTAGCAAAGATAGTTAGAGGAAATGTAGTGGAGTAAAAATAGAAGTTTAAAAAATAAATAAAGTAATGTACATTTGCTTAAAGATATGTGAATTTTGTACTTAAGTAAAGTAACAAAGTATTTGGGTCAACGTAGACATAGTTTTTTTTCCCTTTTTCTCCATCCAGGTGATGTGGTAATCTATTGTCTTTTTTGTATGTTTCTTTTTAGTTTAATACATTTATTAATTCAACAACTGCTCTGCAGCAACTTTAGTCCTCTCAGCAACTCCCAGGTTTTAGTTGCCTATAGTAACAATGGACACAACAGATGCACCTTGGTTGAAAGCATCTTTGGTTGATGCATGTGAACAGCCACCTTACACAACCCTTCAACTACCCTTTTTGGCTTTTGAGTTTTGAGTTTCTCTTTTGACTTGTTTTCTCATCAATTACAACACGTATGTGTTTGAAACCTCTAGAAAACCTATTGTATTACAAAGCTGAAACAGCAGTGATCCTCACAAGCACCTCTCAATCTCTCAGTTCATTTCTTGTGATCCTACTCCCTTCCTCAGGAGCAGATCATTCCCACACCCCGCCAGCATCGGTGGTTGACACCCACTTGAGAGCTCTGAAGCACTGTGTACATATGACCACAAGTGGTGTTACTGTTACTAGGGATCACCTTACCCACTGCCATCAGTTATAAGTCTGACGGAGTCTCAGTGTGGGATAATGGGGGTTGCTGTGGTACATACAGTACATTATCCGTAAAAGAGTCTGACCTGACTTCAGGATTACTGTTGCGTAGCTGAACCACTGTTTTTCCTGGAGTGCAAAATATAGAGTGCAAATATGCCTACATTTAGAAGCTGGGTGACTGAAACCAGGGCAGATATGCAACTGGGGCTGATTTGTGATGGAAACGGTATTTAAATAGATATCTGGAGGAGTTGGAGTGTAAATTGTGAGCTCCCAATCTGGTGGTTTAGTTCATTTCAGATTATTTACTGGGAGGGCAAATACAGTTAGGTTGTGTGAGGTGTTGGTTGTTATTGCTGCCCTGTTTTGTTGCTGTCTACAGGGACACGGTGGAGACCCACATGAGGACACAGCTAATTTGGCTGACACACCTCATCCGTCCTTAACCATAGGCCACCATGAAAATGCAGACACAAGGCACAACATTATCATTAATTAGGAGTCACGTTTCTGCCCACCTGACACATGTTGTTGTTTCTCTGTTGTTTGGTGATCAACTGGCTTCTGATTTATACAGTAAAGGAGGGCACACTTGGAGAACTACTGTATGAATGCATTAAGGTTGTGTGAGTGCATTAATGGAGGAAAACGATAAACCAAATACCATGTGGGACTGAGCAGGTCAGGTTTAAAGGCAACCCAACGACCCAGGAGAAACTCTCACTGTATAGTAGGAAAAAACTTTACATACAGGGATTTATAGGGGTGACGTTGAATGACTGGATTTAAAACAAACCAATGAAATAGAAAAGGCATAATGCTGCACAGTTGTCTGGTTTAAGTTTCTGTGTCTGTCATTGATGCTTTCCTCAAGCTCTGCTTTCTGTAACAATGATAAATGAATAACATCTTAAGGTCAGCACATAATAAACTGTACGTTTCCCTGACATTATCAAGATGAGATTATATTTCCCATTGATCTTCGACAATAGGTCACACACTGATCATACAGTTGTTCAGGGATGAAGACCTGATCTTGCGATCTTTTTTTCCCCGGAACTTTATGTAGAGGAAGCCCCTGCTACGTTCACTGTTTCCTCATGTGAGAGACATGAGTATCCTTAGCATGAGTCAAACTTTGGTGCCAGCGTCCTTCCATCGTGCCCTTGCTCCTTCACACAACACAGCTCCTTCTTTCAACCCTCCGGTGCCTACCCGACCCGTAATTATAATGACGAACATCATTTATGCAAATGTAATTAGGCCAAGAAACACGATAGTGGAGTGCAGGGTGCCAATGGAAATTTATCACTGAACACTCAGGCTCTAAACATTCAATTAAAATATTGAATTTCACCGAATTTAATCTAAACGTAATAAATTAAGCAGTGGAAGGCAGGTTTGCAGTGGGGCAGGCTGACAGTTTGGCTGTCAGTATCACACTTAGAGGCCGTCATTGATTCCACTACAAATCCTCAAGATGCAGACTCGCAGACAGAAAATGAGTCGAGAAGGTGATGTCTGCGCCTCATCTCTGTATGTGGGTCAGTGTTTTGTCTGCGTGCGCGAGTGACGGTTGCTACTGTAACACACCAAAAAGAATTCGGTTGATGTGCAATTTGATATGCAGTGCTGCTCTCAAATGATCTAACTGCAGTTTAAGAGGCTGCCGTTGAGCTTTGTCCAGGCCACTAAGATCAGCTTTTATTAGAAACACCATTGGGGAAGTCAGGGTACGTAAAGTGGGACAAACAGGTGTAGAAAGGACAAGTCACGTCATGCGGGAGGCAGAATTTGAATATTAGTCATAATGACTCATAATAACTCAACTCACCACAAGCTACAAGGTGATATGTTCCTATAGAAGCCAAAATCCTGTATGATTTTGACTGAGCGTTTACTTGTCAATCCTCATGTGTAGAGTACGCTTCTACCATGGAAATGTTTGACACGATTGCAAACAACATGTCAGCCGAGATCGGATCATTTAACATTACATTGCATCAACCACAAAGCAGACACGGTGTCAGTGTCTAACCTGTTGTAAACACCGGTCCATAAGTACAAGACACATAACTGGAAGTGGTAGAAATGGTTTGCGTTCAGTCTTTCACAATAGTTAACGAGATGTATAGTTCTAGAATAATTATGTACACATGCTTGCACTTTTTTGTTTTCAATCAAAAAAACATTTTATGGCCATGATTGATCTTGTAACAACTTGGCCTGGCATTAAGAAAATTAACCAGAGCCAGTCACTGATTAGCTGTGTTGTACAGGAAAAAAATAAACAAATAGTATGTGATAAATCACTGGCACAGAGGCCAAAATAAGCACTTTTCATACAAATAAGTGAATGGGGTGACTCTGAATATTTGACTTTGTGGTGTTAAGTCGAACTGTGCAAAGAATTCTAAAATTCTAAGTCTCTCTGCTCTGTTGCTCCTCATGAAATACTGTATTCACAACAGATGTTGGGTAAATTAAGTCAACTGAAAGGACTTGACAGTGGTGATACTTTGTGAGATTTGTGGGCTGTTTATAATTCCCAAACAGCATGTGTTTGTTTTCATCAGCCTGGATTTCTTTTTTTCCTTTTTTTTTTTTTTTTTTGTTCGGAGGGGGTTGTGGGGTGGTGACGGTAAGAACATGTAATGTGTTGCTTGCGGATGCGTTTCCAAGGTGTTCACTTTGATGGCGATGAGAGGTTGGGAAACTGTTGGCTCACACCGCCGTGCGTGAGTTCATCTCCACATGTTGACACACTCCAACTAATTTATACTAGAAAGAGGTGAGAAATGTTTGGAGAGAAAAAAAACAAATGTGCTGGTCAAACAGGTTCGTACCTGCACAACAACAACCAAACAACGTTGTGTGTAATTTACATTCAATGGTGTACAATGTCAAGTGAGGTGAACAGTGTCCCTGCTTCATGTAGCGTGAGTGCTTTTGGAGAACCGTGTTAATAGAAAGAATTGTTATGCTCCTGGGAGCTCTGCACGTCCTACTTGTTGTGAAACAACATCAAAGTTTGCCTCTTGTAATCTGCGTCCCTGGATTTGCATTTACATGTGGAGAACATAGCTGCCTGCTTGCCTCATTTTATGGTAATAAGCTGCCATTGTCCCAGTTCTCTTAATATCACATTAGAATTTCATCTCAAGAGGCCAAGTCAGTGAGTGTGAGAACTTTGTATGTTTAATGAATAAAACTGGGAATGAGAGTGTCTTAATAGTTGCATTAAGGCTCTTTTTTTTGTTCCTCATGCCTCTGTACACATCGTGCATAATATTTAACATGGCCTGATTTCTTCTCCATTTCCATGACGACCCTCTGGATCTGTGTGGTATTTTGTCTCATTTTGTGCTGCATTGAAAAGCAGAGGGTTATTCTTAAAAAGGGTCTGTCTATGATTCATTGGCACGGAGAACTGTTAGTGATGCAATGTACAGATGCCCTTCAAAGATCCTTTGAATGCCTTGAAGACTGTTTTCACAACTTTAAGAAATTCTAACAGTGATAATAAATTGCAGATGTTGATTACAACTTAAACATAAAGGTTTTTATACTTGGAAAATAAAAATATAAGTAACTGTTTTTTCACCCAGTAAATATAAAATAATTTTGGAAGAGTAATAGGGCCACATTCTGACTTTATTTCTGACTTAGAATTCTGACTTTTTTTTTCAGAATTCTCACTTTTTTCAATTCTCAGAATTAATGGTGTTTTTTTTTTACATGTGACTAATATCATAACTCATGATAATTATAAAGGTAATGTTATCCAGGCCAGTTTTGGTCCTGTAGTCTAAATAGATTACGTGGCCGAATGTACAGCTACTTACTTCTGTCACACTGTTTCTATTAAATGATGGAACAATAAAACAGGGTTTAATCTGCAGTAGCTCAGATATGGAAACATGATATTCAGGTGGATGTGCTGTCTACACACTGTTAAAGCCACAACCAAAAACGGTTCAGTTGCTACCAAGTTTGAAAGAGAAGCTGAAGTGAGTGAGAGTGTTTCCTGCTTCCGATGCATTGTTATCTCATGCGTTGTTTTCCGTGCATCTGTGACATCAAACATGGGAAACACAGACGATCAAACTCCTCCACTGGCACTTAGAAAGGAGCCAATTGTCAATTTTAGAACATGGCTGCAGAGATTTGCTCTCATTTATTTACCACATATCAATGGAATCGGCCGGTGATGTCAGCTGATGAGGTCTATTTCACAGTGGGAGTTACGTTTCACTTCCTGGATGTAACTTTGTGTACCATCGCATGACCACTCAAAACTAGTGACACAAAAGTGGAACTAGACTTCAAATGTTGATGCAGAATGTGGACATTGCAGAGTTCTGTAACACTGTTAATGTTAGCAAACACTAACAAATCCTGGTGACGTGTTGGTGCAGCACTGTAGCTGGATATCTCCTGTGTGTACTATACAGTTCTTTTAAGTTTAATCCATTATTAACTTTAATCTGGGACTTGCTGTGCCTTCGATCCATTCAATCGACACCAAACACCAACGCTGGTCACCAGCTGATAACCCGTCATGATTTATTTATCTCCAATCCACTGCTTTGCATTCAAATTCATGAAACTATAGACCGGAATAGACATAACTCATTCCTGTATCTAGGCCAGTGTTTAGTCTGGGACATCCAGGTTCATTTAGTTCTCTGTATGTGATAGTGTCACAATCCATTATTCACCAATGATCAAGTTTTATAGCAGGCTTGTTGTGCAGTTTTACACAGACAGCTAGAAGACAAAGAGACGTGTTTAGAATACTTTTTCTCTGATGGATAGCTGTTTGTTTTATTTTTAGGGTTATTAGTGCTTGCAGTTTTTAGATTAACAAGTCACCTTACGTCTCTACGTTTTTGTATGTATTTTTTCTTATCTATTTTATTAAAATAAAACACCTTTATGTCTCTACATTTTATATATTTGTATCTACTTAAATATATTTATACTGTTAAAAAAAGTTTAACCTCTATCAACTATTCTTCCCTCAATCATCAGATAAACACCATTTCAAATAGATTTAAATTTTTTTGTACTTAGTTTATATATATTGTATACCTTTCTTACTATGTGCATACATATTCTTTCTTTTCTTTTATTTCTTCAGTGTTTCAGTATTTATTTGGCTTTTTTCACATGTTCTAATAGGGTTATCACTTTTTCCAGAAATCTAATTTTGTGCAAAAATTACATGATCCTTTGAAGATATTGAGATAATACTTGCCCCCTGCCTGCACACAAACAACATTATTCATTATTACACTTACTACGTGAAGTTGATCACTTGCTGTGCTGCCCATCAGGGCTAAGATGGAAATCAAATGTAAGGTTGAGGGTTAGATTGCTGGCTCCACGAGTGCACATGCTGATGCGTCTATGGGCAAGACACTTAACCTCAAGTTGCTCCTGATGGCTGTGCTGGCACATGGATATACTCTATGAATGTTTGAATGCATAGGTGTGAATGGGTGAATGGCAACACTGTAGTGTGAAGCAGCTTGAGTGGCCATGAAGACTAGAGAAGTGCTTTATAAATACAGACACATTATCTGTGAGGCCTCTTCTGCAGTTTCACTCAGGTGGAGCGAACAGCGAAGCTAACATATCTCATATCTCACTTACAGAATTGACAATTCTTCCACGCACTGCTTTTCAGATGCCTTGGAGTTTAGTTTCACAGCAAAACTGGAGAAGTGGAGAAGTTGACTCCTGTCCTAAGAACAATATTACTGTTTTTCTGATGGATTCAAAGTGTATGGGAGGCGGAGCTGCACCGTCCTCTGCCAGTCCACACAGTGAGAACTTCAGTCGGTGTGATGAGTTTCTATGCTGTATATTTTGAACAAATGGGTTTTTAAAGTTCACGTTCGAATTTTTCCCCCCAAAGTTCACATATATCTGAGGTTCAGATAAAATGTGACAGCCCAGTTTGAACTCATTCACTGTAAAACAATGAAAATGAATAAAAGAAGCTGATGTGTTACTAAGGACATCAATTAGATAGATAAGTTTGCTGGATATTGCCCATAGCAACACTGTTTAATCAGACTGTCAACCTAATGTGTATTATCATATCCTCCTTGAGAAATGTAAAAATATTTTAATTGCCCAATCTTACAGTGTCTTATACCCTCGCAGCTGTTTTCCAGGATCAGACTTTATGACTCACTATATAAATATTTTATCTGCACCGTAAATATAGCTCCAGTCTATGATGTTAGCTTTGGTCAAGTGCTTATTTTGGATCAGGCAAGAGCTGCAGACGCTGAATTGTTTTTGGCTCATCTATCTTTTTCACATTTCACCTCTCTCGCCTTCTATTTTTCCTCAACTGTGTGAGACCTCGGAATTGTTCTATTTTTGTTGGCAGCCGAGAAAGGAAACACTAATAGCAACGAGCAACAATGTAAAACAGATATTTAAGGAAAAAATGGTGTCACGACCTGTTTTCGATAAGAGGTGTTGCGCTGTCATTAAATATTTAATCCAGGGCAACCTCTTACTAGGAGTTAACCAGTTGATCGTTTTAGTCAGTTATAGGGTGCATTCACACCAGCCCACGCTGAACCAAACTCTGATGCACACAAAAGAAGCAAACTTTAGTTTACCTATGTTTTTACACTGGTTCCCTTCGAGTGAACCTAATGCAGGAAGCGGACTACAACGCAGGGCTTTGTGTTGTAAACACAACCAAAACATACGCGCATGCAGAACGATAGCCAATGGCTGAGCCCATTGTTGCAGCGTATATGTGTCGCATGTTCACATGAAACGATAGGATTTGATGCAGCTCCATGTTTTGTTCTTATGTGGAGGAATCGGACGTTGTCCTGTTTGTCTCGTCTTCTCCTTCAGTAATTCTTGATGCAGCGCCGCCTCAGGCATGGAGGGGAATACATTATTCAAAAGGTTCGGTTCATTTCACTAAAGTGCAGTGTGAAAGCTGAATGTTGCAACCCTCAATTGTAGTCTGGAGGACTATTGGGTGTGAAAACAACCATCATCGGTACAATCAGTATGAGCGGCCACTAAAAATGTTTGCATACGATGCGATTTTCTCCCGATTATCAATTTATGTTCCTAAAAACGAGCCAAGCAAACTTTGAACTGTGACCTATTTCCAAATTTCACCAGTTCAATCCAATTTTAAAGTTTTTGAGAAATTGATTTAGTTTTCATATAGTGCTGCTGAAAAAAAGGATGTAAGACACCTATACGTTTCAACATAGTTGAAAAAAAGCAGCCTAAATGCTCTGTGTTCTAAGGGTTAAAGGACAACAATGTCTATATCTCTGCAAACACACATAGTTTGAAGCTTGTTCATGCTTCACCAGCCTTTAAAAATCCACTATTAGTCGACCTCTACTTCCAAATGTCTACTAACATCTCATAGTCTTCAAACTTAGTCTTATGTGTAATACTACACATTCTAAAGACTGTCCAAAGGTTTTATTTACCTGACGAGCCTTACTGTATATCGGCTCCCTGATTTCCTCTGTTGTTGCACAGCTTACCTTGAAACATGAGCCGTGCTCTTATCTGATGCTGCCCACGGTGCTCGCCAGCCGGCCGCTGACAGAGGTGCTGGAGGTGGCAGACGGGGTTTGTCTGTGCTTGTGCAGAAATGTAGCTGTAAGCATTTCTGAAGGTGCCTCTGCACAATAGTCATTCATATACGTGTGTCTTTGTGTGTTTGTTTATGCGAGTGTTAACATGCGTGACAGGTGCTGACTCCTATGTCGGAGGTGAGGTCCCACCCACCCTCCTCAGTCTAGGTGTCTGCAGAGGTTTGTATCAGCTCAGCAAGTGACAGGGTGAACACCTTTTACCCCTACACACACACACACACACACCCTGCCCCCAGATATCATTAGCCTTTACACTAACAGCAGGCCCCAAGACAACTTGGGAAAACGGGGAGGGTCATGAGCATGTGTTTTTAGCGATGAATACAAATGAAAATGTTGCGCATTTCTTGCTGAATGTCAGTAATGTCGCTGAAGTTGAAATGCCAGATGACGCTTATTGGCGAGGATGTTTACAGAGCGACTCACTCTGGTGATGTGTATCAGCTGCTTAGAAATGGAAGTGTCGGTACTTTAATTAATAAGCATTCATCACTTTTAAGGATGGAGTCACACATAAAGTGTATTAATGTGTCGGAGCGCCTGTGTTGCAGAAAAGTTTTATTTCTGTAGTTTTCAGAGGAGCAAAATTCTTCAAATAAGTGAAATTACATTTTAAGCAGTTTTTTTCTTGGATTTCTGACATATTTGCTAAGTACAAAACTTCTGGGTTGTTATCGGCTTCATCTCAGCATCAGTGGGAACACAAGACCCAGGTGAACGAAGGTTGATTTCTTCGTGTTCTACAAATTCCTGCATCGTTTCCAGCGCAACCTTATGATGCACATTCATATTTTGTCCATTAGCACAGCTGTTAGCCATGATTGGCTTTAGTGAACCTTATTTTTTGCCATTTGGAAAATAACTCAGTAAATTTCCTTTGATCCACTGCATGAAGTGAATCTTTGATTGCAAGAGGGTCCAAAGTGAAATATACAGCAATTTTACATTTTTGGCGCTGCATTAAACAAAAAAAACACCACAGGGCAGATTAACCACTGGCAATGGGAATGGTCTTAATCACCTTTTTTAGCTTACAAAAACATTGTGACCTCCCATGTGACCCTGTCTTTAAACCAGTTTAGGAAACATCCTCTTGAAGATGGCTAAATGCATCCATAAAACCTTATTTGTCCCTCACAATTCAGTTCAATAAACAACTGTATATTATTACATATTTTGGTGCCACTAAATGGCTCAAATCACATCACATTTGTCTCTCCTGTTCGAGCTTGATGTGGAATTAAAAAACGACAACACTGGAACATGTGTTTCACTCGTATTTGAGTTTGTTTTGAATCAAACTTTAATTAAAAAAGGTGCTACAATTATACCTGTTTTATTTTTTGCTACTCATCTGCTCTGATGTGCTTTCACACACATCCCAGCTGCTACCTTCTCACTTTTCTTAACGTAAACTCAGCGGTAGCTTCACTTAGCAGTGATATGTTTGAAACCCAAACACATCACTGAATCTAAAGTGCAGCACAGTGATCGTGCAACACGTCGGATGTGACATATGATTTACACTAAAAAGTTGTCATTTACATTTTCATAAACAGTCGGAGAGAGAGAGAGAGAGATAGATTGGTCTCGAAGCCCATGCACATGGCTGCTGCTGGCCTTATATGGGCATCAGGTGCTGGCATTGCAAACTGTCATTTCAAGTATCCATATCCTGATTTAGGTCTCTGTCAGTTTAAGCTTTTATATACACACACAGCTCTGATAGTCACTGACTGAGGAGCTGTGCTGCCATGAATAGCTGCACATAATATACAGGGGTTTAATGCAATGGAATGAATAATGATCCCTGGCATGGAGTTTCGTTGACATCTGATTTTTGCAATAATGCTGTGAGGAGCTGAGTTTTAAAACATGGCGCCTACGTCACCTGCTTAGTATAGACACATAAATATACTGTAAGTTTATTAAATAATTTATTCGAACACCTGTCATACAAATGAGAACACATCAATATTTTAGAAATCTTTCAAAAACTTGTTTAAAACTAACAACTGTATTGTTATTTATTTGACAAATAACAAACTGAATTCAACTTTTTATAGCCAAATTTAAGCCGGCTCACTGGGCTTCTTCTCTGAGAAGTCAGAAATGAATCAAACACAACTTTCAACCACTAAAACTAATTCATTCTTTTCAGTAATGCAAGTAAATAACTATAATGTGACATCTTAATCAATAAATGATATATTATATTAATATATAATATTATATTTTAGTATTTAAACATACATTTCAGCTTCTATATACTAGTGTATGAACCTTTACAGAGACATACAAATCTATTTTGATAATTGCCAATTCTAGGGCAGTCTAATATAACAAATATTATTTGTTAAGCACGGTATGTTCTCAGAAGCTGCAGGAACCTCAGACAAGGCACCAACATTCAAAGATCACGTTGAGAAAACAGCTTGTTGTCATGGCACGAGAAGTGTCTGTCCGCTGTGACTTTGCCTCACAACACTGTCCGTGTACAGAATGAATTCATCATTCATCATTAGAATCATTGAGTAAACGCTCTTTGATTAATCAGACTGAGCGTGAGACTGTTATTTCCTGTAAATATACATTCACACACTTAATGTGACTTTGAGTAAAGTTTGCCCATCAATTTTTGAGTGATTTTTGAGTGATTTTAGTTTAAATATTCACATCTGGTACACGTTGTGTGTGTGTGTAATATTCATTTTACAAATGCAACAGGTGGCCCAAATGGTTTTCAGCCTGCAAATGTTCTTTTCCCTGTCACTGTTCAACCTTACAGTATTTATTTACACTTTCTTTCTCTCACACATTCCTTCCTAGTGAGCCAGGCCTTGGGCTGCCAGCGGAAGACGTGAAGTCAATCCAGGGAGCCAAGGCCACCGTCAGCTCTCCATGTTTAGAATAACCCAGTAAAAACTCCTGGGAACTGGACTGTGATCACACCGGCGCTTGGCAAAAGAGAATGACTGAGAGGTAAGATGAGTGAGAGGTAAGTACACAAAGGAGGGTTTTTTTTTCTCTCCCTTTTTTCAAAGAAGAGGTTGAAGTTGTAACTGAACCCAGGTTGGATATGTGGCGAAAAAAAATACACATGGCAATTAGAGATCTCTTGTGGGTTTGTTATCTACTCAGACGTGAATATCACATAACTCTGATCATGACTGTTTATCCTAGTGCTTTGGTTGTGTCATATGAAAGGTGAAAACTATTTAAGATTCAAAGCCTACGACCCCCCTGCCCCGCCCCCGCCCCGCCCCAGCCCCACTCTCAGTCAGCCACTTTCTTTTTTTTAACATTCACTTCTGAGATGATGTCATTTTACTGTTTTCGCTTAACGTCTGAGTTTATTATCGTTTAATTCAAACATTATCAGTGTTTTTTACTTTGAGTTTGCAGGTTTTAGAGCATCGGCGTTACTCGGGTCAGGCACTTTTAACAGATGGGTTTGTTTTGTGAGTCTACACATGCTTGCAACATACAGTATGTATAAACAATGTCTAAGACTTAATGATGCGGCATATACACGGCTCATTTGGTTTTTATCGCTCTGCATTTAATCATCGTTGTTTCGAGTATTTAAAACTTTATATATTGTGTTTTGACGAATCTCGAGACGGATTCCACTCTCTGACGAGTGGATCGATTGCATCAAGAGTTGTTTTCACATTGTTTTCTTCCCGAACCGACTGACCTTTTAGCCTTTCAAATATGTCAAAAACTGCATCTCTCGTCCTTAACTGCAATATGAGCAAAACTGAGTGGAACGAGTTGGAGTAAATTGGCCACCGCTGTAATCCGCTGCCTGTGGATCTACAGTGTATACCGCCTCTGCGCTGACACGACTCCAGCAGTAAAATGTCACATATTATTTTAAATCTCTCCTCCGGCTCATTATTCTGAGGCGTGCGGGCTCCTCCTCGGTGCCCCTGCGACAGTGTGTGCCTTTGACACGTGCGCAGGAAGGACGCACTATCAGTTTTTCTAATTACTTATTGGTCATGATCAATTAGCAGCATTTTGAGGCACTACGGTAACCTTGTATAAATACATTGGGGTTCAACAGCCATCATGGTTGACAATTAAATTGGTCTGTCACTGCTGGGCCCTTCATTAATCTCAACTTGTCATTCTTGTTTATGCTGGTTATAATGGTTGTGTGGGTATGTGAGAGGACTCCTGTGTGTGTGGTCTAGGTATTACTCATGTTGTGGGGACCTGAATTGCTTCACGCGGTGACATTTTGGGTATTTGTCTCCCTTATGGGGACAAAAAGCAAGTCCCCATCACATAAATCAATGAATTTAATGTTGATGATAGCCTTTGTTTTTTGGGGAAAGGTTATGGTGAGCTTGAGGTTAGGGTTGGGATTTGGCACAAAGCAGTCACGGTTGGGGCATGTGTGCGTGCGTGTGTGTGTACGGGGGTATAATCAAAACAGATTTGTGACGTGAGAGAGGTTAGAAGTCGTGTGTATATATGTGCGTGTCATGTGCACACGTGTGTTTATTTCGCAGTGGATTTACACATGTGCATATATTTATACATGCATGCGCATGGACGTGTGGGATGAGGAAATCTTTTTTAATCGTAACTGTCACGATGAAGCCAGTTGGCACCCTGAAGCAATTACCTCACGTGTCCTTGAGTGTTTTCTTTAAATTGCTGTGCGCTGTTTAGAGCCTTTCCAAATGACTTTGATAATCGCGCAGTAACGTGGCCGTTTACACCACATTAGAAAAAGCCCCACTCACTTAAACCCACCTTTACGTCGATTGAATTAGACAGAAAGGCTATTGTGTGTTGCGTTTAATTTCAAATCCATAATCCTCTCACCGTTATCCCTTCAACATTTGTGTAAAATAACAGTTTAATGGGTAAGTCAGAGGCTAACAATGTGAATCACTTTTATTATTGGTAATTTTATATGATTTTCTTTGTTAAAAGAGTGCTGAAGTGATCTCTTAAATGAAGTTATGAACACACACACACACACACACACATATATGTAGAGGCACACTCTTGTGTTCCACTGACCTTTTCCCCCCTTCTCTGTCATCTGACTGTCTTGGTGTGACCTCCCTCTTGGCAACAGGGTGGGTTGGCATCTCCAGCCCCCCCCCCCCCCATCATTGTTTGAGTGTATCTGACTGAAGACAAACAAAGAGTCTTGTGGACGTAGGGTCACCCTGGATCGTATTTACATATGAATGTCAGCACCTATTTTATAACTTGTCCGCTCCGTATACACACGGCTTTCAACAGCGAGGCCGTGAGTGTGTAGTTTTTCTGGATGTGTGTATTTATATGTGATCGTGAACAGGTAATGATACGTGGTGTGTGAACTTTTTAGAATACGTCTCGTGATTTTTTTTAAAAGAAAACAAAAAAGAAAGAAGATGATTCGTGATAAATAATTACTCAGTAATAAATTGAGAACCCATGGATACATTTCAGGCAGAATAAATATGGCTACTGCAGTGACAAGGCACTCATATATTTACTTACCTCATGTGGCACAAATATATCCCAAAATGTAATTGAATTACACAAATCTGCAGTGTTTAGTCAACATTTTACATTTGAGTTACTTCCTGTGATTAGCTAGTTTTGATAAGTAAATATAACAATACTAGTATATATACAAGTTCTGTTACCACACGTGTGTTAAAATGATTGAAAAGTCTGATTTAATTAGTAAAGATTAGTAAAGAAGTAAAGAAGTGACCTGGTAATTTCGAGTACGTCTATTTATGATTGAAAAACATTTCTGAATTAAATAGACAGCAGTAACAAGCGCAGTTATTTCATATTAGTCCTTTGTTCTTAATTGCTGCCAAGAATAGACCAACAAATAATGACTTGAGGAGGGGGGGAGAGGAGGGAGAGGAGGGAGGACGGTCACACTAATGCAGACAGACTTGTCACAACCCTGGGTGATGGGCATATGGACCCAGACACAGAGATACTCCTCACTAATTATGACTCCCTTCTACTAAGTGTCATGTCCGTGTGTGACTTTATGTAAATGTGTCTGTATACACCGTGAGGTGTGAGCCGTGAGCTAAGCTAAGGTGAGACTCCAGCCTAACAAGTTCTTAGTGTTTTTCTTTATTTTGTTTTATTTTATTTATTTATTTTTTTTTTTTTTTTAAGACACTATCCAACTTTTAATGCTTGCCAAAGCTCAGACTCGTTTCACATTATACAGTCTTTTTGAATTTTTTTTTTATGTAAATATTGAGCATGTTTGTTTAAAAAAAAAAAAAAAAAAAAAAGATGAAAAATTAATTGCAAGGTCAATTCCTGATTTGCACACACTCTGAGGAGGACAAGATGACATGAACAGCCTGTCCTCTGGTCTTACGCTCGCCATGGCCCCAACCCTAAATATTTAGCTTCATAACTCAAAGCGATCAACTAATAACACTTTATAGCTCACAATCTGAGGCTACTGCATCCACTGTACACGCGTAACTTTTACATTTCATGCAATAGTTTGCATTGTGGTTACAGTGTAATGCAGAGTAGAGCTTAATTGTGACAATCTAAGATTCTGTATCTTTGCTGCATATGAAACTCTTTAATCTCTGTGTTCTCTGGAAATGTTTGCATTTATAACATGAATAAAAAAAGTTGCTTGCACCATCGTTTCCCCCGTCCCACAGCAGACAGATCCTTGTTAGGTTTGCCAGCTGATAACTGAGGGTAATAACTGAGGGAGGCTGGTTAGCTGTGATTAAAATTCATATTCTACATCTCCATCACATTTGCATAGCCACGGGACAGGCCTGCAGCTCTCAGTGTCGGGGACTGAGCTGGTGCTTTTGTCAAAGGACGTGATGGATGAACACCACTCACACATCAGTGAACGTATGAACACACGTAAACACATAATGCATACGCACGACCCGTAATAACACGCTCACAGTCAGCCTGCGTCTCCCTCCTCTCCTTGCGTTCCAGTTGAGTAAGAACAGGCCTGCATCATTTCACCTCAGGGTGCCTGCCGGGGTCAGAGGTCGTGTGTAATGGCCCACTGCATCTCCCAGCACAGTACGTCTACTCCAGGAGTCGACACACTCCGCTACTCCCTTTTCCTCCTCCCAACCATTTTATCAAAGCCAATGCACTGACAAGGAGTGTGTGCATGCGTGTGTGTGTGTGTCACAGACATTTGTTACCTCTTCAGGACCTTTTCTGCCTTAAACACTGATCTTTACAGGACTTACAGTCCTTATGGAGACCAAAACCCGGTCCTAATGAGGCAGAACCTCATTTCTGAGGAACTGTTTAAATGTAGGGCTAAGATCTGAAGTGTGGTTAGGTTAAGCTTAGGGTTAAGCATCAGTGGTTATGTGTGTGCATGTGTGTGTGAGAGAGTAAACATGTGACAAATGACAGTCAAATGTCTCAGTCTTGCAGAACTACAGAAGAGCAGAAGAAGCTATGATCTGTCCAGCACCCACTTCTGAGTCTTCACTGTGTAAATAATTGGCGACAGTTATGGTCTGCCGACTTTATTTAAATTACATGTCAATTAAGCAGAGATCAGTGTGAAGTTTATAGTAATATACAATATAAGCACAATATAATTGTTATATGTGATGTTTTAATGTCATTATTTATTGTCATTAATCTGACAAACAAGAGTATGGCAAGTCATTTTTACTTTTCTCTATGTCTCATGAAGTTGACTCATAAAACATATGGAGACATTTAACTTGCCACAAATTTACAGTAATTAAATTAGATTGGAGACATTCTATGAAACCTATTTTCAACCAAACGGTACACACAGCTTATATATAACAATATGATCAACACAAGTAGTGTAAGGAAAAGTTCTGTAAAAAAAATAAAAATAAAAAGTAAATGTTCCACTCATTTTTTCAATCTATAAATTTATCGTTTCCATCCCGATGAGATGCAGTGATTCTTTTAGCTGCTTCATCGTCAGATCATTATGGGATGAGACACTTTCATGCACATTTAGTTAATTTTGTCCACTACCAGTAGCAGATACAAACACAGACTCATCAGCAGTGGCAGGATACATTCCAAGCACTCACAATATAGTGTATTTTTTATTTGCATTAATTTATCACTGCATGTATATTGTGTTGAATAAAACGGTTGCAGTCGAGGAAGCGGGGAAACTGTCACAGTTAATATAGACGGGGGATTAATAATATCCTCTGGCAGATAACAAATTGTGGTTTGATACGATATTGGTTTACGGATCTCCTGAGTTTCACTGACGACCGTGTCAATACTAATCAGGAACAGGTGACAAGTGACTGTGTCTAAGAGGTTGCAAAAAAGTTTATTCTATCATTTATTGAGGATCATGTGTGTATTTTATTTCTCAGTGATTATCCTGTTAAACTAACACAATGTTATTGTTTCTCTATTTGCCATTTGGAAGTGGATGCAGCATAAACTATGCTGTCCACTGCTCTCTCGTTAAAGACGGTATTTTTCCTCAACCTCTCCGTCTAATTCTCACCTCTCCTGTTACCAGTTGTCACCCGTGTTCTCCTCTTTTGTAGCAGCCTCGCTAATTACATCAGTCGTAAGGAAAACCCAGGGACATCGCTGAGATGTGTAACGGCAGACCAGAAAAAACAACTATAATACATTGGGAATCATTATCTCTCGGAATTGCTTCAGCAAAGTACACATTCTTTACTTCACTTTGTTGTTTTATTTCCCCTGTTGTTGCTGCTGCTGAAATGTGTTGTTTTGGGTGAGATGACACATAGAAATTGGGCCATTATAAAACTAATGGCTATACTTATCTGGAAGAATATACACAACTAATGTCTGCTTAGTGTTACATGCTTTTATTTTTATTCAAAAGAGGCAGTTTTTTTGTTTTTTTTTAAGTGCAAACATCTGTTGTGTATTTTTACAATGGTCTAGAAACATTTCAGTGTTTGTTTGTGTATGAACAATCAGCGTATGAAGACACTAACCTCCAAATAACTCAATATCAACCAACACCAAGGTCTCACTGCTTAATTGAAAATAAAGGAATAGCAGCATTTATATACTGGCTTGGAGGTTTAACGTTACAAATGGTCACATAAATGAAATGGTTAAAATGCACTCAACCTTGAAACAAATGGGTCTTATTTCTGTTTGCTTGTTTGTGGGAAAGCAGGCTTGTGATAAATCCGCTTCACATATTGTGTCACGCTTATATGGAGATCACTCTTTTACACCCTGGACCAAAAGCTGTAGTGATCAATTCCAGGCCAGAGTCTTCCTCTCATTAAAAACTCAAATATGGTGAGAAATACGGTCTAATGGCACATTTTGGTTGCCCGGCTTTGTCATGTTGACACATTTTAAGTGAACTGCTTTTCCCTGGTTACTGCAGCGATGAAAGTCAGCGGAGAGGCGGACGGTGATGGCCTCTCATGCTAAAGACCAGGGATTAGCGTGTGTACTGTATGTGTGTGAGAGAAAGAGAGGTAGCTGTAGCTAACTAAGTGACGCAGTGATGTCATATCCCTCGTATTTTCACATGGTAACCCGATAGCTCGGCACAATCCAAAGCGAGCAATTTTTGGCTCAAGCACACTTGACATAACAGAGAGATAATTGTAGACTTTGTGTCCGCGGACCCTCCAGAGATTCACAGGATCAAACCCTCTAAGATTTCAGACACTTTGATGATGTGTTAATGCCTGGAAAAACATTAACCGCTTCAGAGATCACACATGGAATGATGTAAATGTAGTGTGGTTCAAGTTAGCTGCCCCCTCGTTTTAGGAGATGATGTAAATTTAGTTAGTTTGCTTTCTGAGATATTTTGTCTCAGCTGTTGCCAGGGTGTTGAATGGAAAATGCATTAATAGCATTTTTCCATTTTCACACCTTTGATCCACTAAGTTGCCATTATAAATGACTTAGCGGGTGAAATTCTTTTGTGTAATGTAGTAATGGGAACTGCAGTGTATAGAGACTAATTCTGTTGAGGTCAGTAGAACTCAGTAATTATCATTAAATGCCGGATGACAGGAGTCTTTAGCTGATTTTTCAGACGGGATGTGAAAATAACGCAACTGTAATAGTAAATTATTGAGATGTATTTAACTTTATGTGCACTGGTGACATTAGTTGGATTACACATGGTGTTTTGCAGCAGTTGCACATATTCACACCAGGCAGCTGGCTGGTAATGTGCATTTTGTGTGTGCCTCACTAAGGCCGTAACTAAGATTCAAAGCATTTTATGAGAATAAATCAGAATACTTGAATAACCTGATAAGTTTGGATCATTCAAGAGTAATAATAGTTCTGGACCGCTACACACTCACTGGCTTCATGCATGACTCTGTCCTGTGGAGGTCCAAAAAGACATCAAAAGAGAAAGTTATTCAATGAATTAGATAAAAGTAACCAACTGCTAAACCTCAACTTATTTTTGCATTCAGACAATGTGAGTAAAAAAGTAATATCTCTCTAAATACCAATATTGACTACAAACCCAATTATTTCTCCTATGAGGACAGAGATTAATAAAGAACTGAAGAAACACCAGAAACTCACCTTTCATAATTCTGAGCACTGGCAAATCTGCTTCTGTTCATTAAGATGGACAGAAGAACAGATACATTTCTGGAATTTTTTAATCCCAAACCAGGAAAAAAATCCACTTATACAGCAATAAAATATCGAACACATCAAAAAAAAAAAAAATAGAAATACTTTAATTTATACTCCACAGAACAGAACTATTAACAGACTAAAAATGTGAAGAAAACCACAAGTACAATAATTATTATTAACACTGTACGTCGTGACATGGGGGGAGTGGCACTTTCTTTTACAAGGATACAAAAACTTTTTTCAAGTTCACTTAGTTGCCTTGAAGCTACACAGGAAATGGTAAAAATGTCTTTGAAAAGTGGGAGAGTTGCGTGAAGTTTAAAACCAAACAGTTACGTTTATATTGCATGACACCTGGCATTAATGACAAGCTTCCACGAGTTAGTCACTTTTCCTTAAGGATTTTCCATGAATAGTCTCATCAATATTTAGCCCCGGAGCTGTATTTGTTTTATTTTTTTATTTTTTTTGTGGAAACGTCTCATTAGTTTATGAGATCTGTGTTCTTAACCACACGCTGTCTGAATGAATACAGTATAATGACTACATTCAGAAATGCCAAAGACACTTGATGTATTTGAACCCATCAGTGATATTAAAGGCAACTTGACATCAAAGCATCAACAGCACAAAGAAAACAAGAGTCTCCAAATTGCTCTGACATAAATCAATAGTAATTATGGATATTATTTATAATAACGCTACCAAAGGAGTGATGGATATCAGCACAACTGCAGGCCAGCTGCAGAACTGTCGCCCTATATTAAATGAAGCTTTGTAAACAGACTCATCCCAGAATTTGAACTCTTTTTCCTCCGTCATCTGACGTGTTTATGAGCTTTAGCATTGTCAGTTGTGTTATCGCTCGCGTGTGACTGTGTTTTGATGCGGCTTATGATGAACATGTTGCCTGACGTTCATTTGATTAATAACTCGGAGACAAGATGACAAATTAAAAGTGGCAGCAATGCAGGAAGTAGCACCAGTAGTAGTAGCAATATCAATGGAAGACCATGTCAATTAATTGTGTATATATAACAACAGAGGGAATTGTAGCAGGCGTTCTGTGCTGGAGGAGATAACTTTTGTTGCGGTAACCATGATAATTTGAATAAAATAAATGTCAAATGTCAGTAAATATTTTTTTTTTTTTTTTTAATCACTAGCCTTTGGTTGGATGATAAAATAATGTAAATGCAATGTCCAATTACTGCCTGTCCTGGAGGTTTCACTCACCTTTTATGGTCTTCACGCGCTGAGGCCACTTACAGTCTGATGTGCAAATGAAGATGCAAGTGGCCAGAGAGTGACACTAGATTATGCACAATTCTTACTCGAAATAACACTGCTCTTGCACTTATACGTATATTTATTGTCATATAAAAGTCACCTTTTATGGGGATTATTCCCAAAAGAGTGGAAAAAATGCATATGTATAAAAATGCATTCCTAGTTTCAGTCAGTGTGCTTTGTATGCTTGTGTGCGTCCGTGTAACAGCAGTTGCATTGTCAGTTGTGTTCATATTTCTGCGACGAGCCTCGTATATAAGCGTGAGTATGTGTGCTTGTTATTATTTATTCCAGCTGACGTGTCACATCTTGTGTTATCTGTGCATGTAGGAGTTTAGGCTGCTCACCCTGATTTATGGCCCTGAGGTTTAACTGTGTATATTTACAGTCTCATGACCTGAGAATGACACTCACTGGGCTGAGCAAGGAGGGGAGAGAGGGCCGGGGGGGTCATGTACTGTAACACACACACACACACACACACACACACATAACATGTTTAATCTTGTACAGCCACTGCAGAACAAATATTATTCTGCTGAAATCTAAAAATCTTTTTTCCTTTATTTATATATAACTCTACGAGTGAATGATAATGCATCCGTTGTTGTGATACACTCGTGTTGTGATCACGGTCATTATTTACTGTGATTAAGTTAAACCTCTTAATGGCGGTTTGACAAAATGTATTCAGGGAAATGTGGGCTAATTGGAGTTGAATTAGATCGCGCAATCCTGGAAAGAGTGGTTACTAAAAATGCAAATGACAACACTTCAATATAATCAAGAAAATTACTTGGCGTTGCAGAAGGAGACAGAAGAAAGAAAAAAAAGAAAAACGCCTGAGCGTTAAATAAGATGACAGCTTGTTGTTTACCGATCCCAGCACCCGGAGGTGATGCTGGTGGTTCGACACCTCAGCTCCAGGCTGTCATGGGGCCCATTTCCAGGGAGGCAAAAGGTGCATGGCAGAGAAAACAGTTCACATGGATTTGATATCACCACTGGTGATAGTTTGTACCTTTGCAATGTCGTGCTAAAAATGTTGAGGGGTCAGTGTGTGTGTGTGTGTGTGTGATTTACGCGTCTGTGTGAAACTCTATCAGGATAAATCACATGGCCTCATTTGTGGCCGACACTGTCGATACAGTTTCTCACCCCCGTTTCATTTTTTTTTTTCTTACTCTGCTGTCACAGCGTATATGCTGCTCTTTTGTCATTGGCTTCTGTTCTCCTCTTTTGTTTAATTTTGCTCCTCCTCTTTCTGTCTCTACATTTCTTCCTGCTCCTACAGTTGAGCTTCACTGACTCCTTTCCTCAAGTTCTCTCTTTAAGAGTAAGGACTGAAGTGATCATTGTGAGTCACGCTTTTGTTTTTAGTGACTTTGCTTGAGTCACGATACCGTTAGTGTAGCTTAGCAGACTTTGATGCACCACATTATTGTTTAGTTAATAGCTGGAAACTTTTTTCGCTGTCGTACTCACTATGCACATACATAGACATAAAAACATACAATAAAACAACACAAACATGAGATAGAGGTTTAAAAACAGGACGAGAAGAAGCCTGTCTGAGATACGTAGCGTGACGATGCACCGGTGCACTGACAGGCTCCACCTGCACTGTATCATTACTCTGGTAGCCCAAGGGAAGGGTACTGAAAAATGGAACCGTTAGCGCCAATTATTTTGGTACTATTTCTAATGGAAACGCAAAAAATATGTACCGAAACATGCCAACAGCTCCATGCTCAAAACACTTGAACTCATCATCTGCGGTTGAAATGGGAATTCCATGAGTAGCTGACTGATTTCTTGCTGCTTCAGTGGCGTTTGCCTCTTTTGGTTTTGTCGTACAGACTGAGAGGTCAGACGTGCTGCATGCAGGTATAGGCAGGTCAGTTAGTGATAGACAGGTACGGCAGGGATTTGATCCCCACACTTTTATGTAAATGATTTGCCATGTTTATCACATATATTGCGAGGGCTACGCAAGACAACAGTGTTTTGCCTTTTATTGTCAAACCGCTGTATTTATTGATGGCTAACCCTCGCTTTAGTGAACACATGTGAGATTGACATTCATCTTCTCCTCTCGCTCTTGGGGTAAAAAGAAAGAAAATAAACTAACAGTTATTTTCTACATTATTGAACTACTCCTTTAACTCTGCTTCCCCCCCCCCCCCCCCCCCGCTCCTTCTCTCCCTCCTCTTTGCTCTCTGTGTTTGGAGATTCGAGCAATCTGATTGGTCCAGCAGGAATAAATGCTGTGAAGCCGGGCTTGGAGAAGGAGTCACTGTGTTTTATGAGCCATTAAAGTTTTATTCATCCCTGCACCGAGGCAGCCTTCGGCCATGGGGTCACCATGCTTTAAATAAACTCCCATCATTCCTCTACCCCCCTCCTCTCCAATATCTGCCTTGCACCCTCCTAAAACCCCTCCACCCACAGACTTAATGGACTGTTTATTGTTTGATGTTCAAGTCCGACTTCATCATTTTTTCCCTCTCCCTCTCTCTCTGTTTTTTGCCCTCCACTTGTGTTCAGTGGTATAGAGGTTTGACTGATGTGGTCGGTCCGTGTTTTCGTAGTACGTGAGTGTGTGTGGAAGAGAAAGCGAGTCCGTGTCTCTGCTGTGTGCGTAACTTACCGTGGCGTGTTGTGATTTTGTCTCTGTCCACTCCTTCAACTCTGACGGCTGCATTCTCAAACGTGCGAGGGAGAAGCGTCGTATAGCAGTACATCCACTGTTGTCCAACAGAGATTATTAAAAACATCGTTCCGCGACTCACATCTGCACTGGACGACATTCCTTTATTGTCTCAATAACTTTAAATACGTGTTAAATGGTCCTAACTTCTGCGAACTGTCATATCGCAGAGTGATGATGATTTGCTGACTGTGGTCTGCCTCCTGAGAAGAAGATGCAGCATCATGTGACAAGGTGCCACTCCTGTTTGTTCCCTTTGTGAAGTGTGGGCTGTATCTTTACCTTGTGAAAGAACACTGTGATGACTTTTCACGCTTGTAAATACCAGTCTTGCCGTGTTGGAAACAGCTAAGCAGTGATTTAACCTTTAACCTAAACTATTTATCAAAGTGTACGTCCTGCACCATCTCACTAATGTACATCCCCACATTTAAAAAAAAAAAATACATCTAATGCCAGTACTGTATTACTGGTTCCAGGCTTTTCATGGGATTTGTTGACAATAAGCTTATCTTTATACTTTGACGATGCAATAGTTCACCGTCCTGGAGCCTGTGAAGATCTTTCTGGCCAAGAGGGACAGGGGAGTTTGCAGAGTTTCCCCTTGCATGTTGTGTTACAGCTGACCCTGTCCTCAACTTTGACCCATGACCCCAGCAGAGATCTGTCATGAAAGGGAGCTGCTTAACACAAAATGGAGCCTGGTTCAAGAGTCAGAAAGCGAGAGGGAGAAACGTAGACAGAGCGAGAGAGGGAGAGAGGCGCACAGGCGACTCATTTATCTTCTCTCGCGCTCTCTCAGCTGCATTTTTTTTTTCTCCCCTGCTCGCGTTTGCTTTCTCCTTTGTTTTCTCTGCACAGAAACAGTTGCTCTTTCTTTCCTTTACTTCTCTGTTAACACTCCCCGGCTTTCTTCTTGCCCTCCCTCGGTTTCCTTTGGACAACAGCATGCAATCATCAGTGGCCACCACAGGTACGGATTCATGGCAGCCAGGACCAGCAGGATTCTGGGAGGGAATTTGTGAGACGAGGCATTAATGAGAGGGACAGAGAAAGGCCTCGTCAGCCGGCGAGAAATATATGCAAATGAGATGCACACACCAAAAGGACCCTGGGTAGGCAAGGCAAGCACCCGGCCGAGATCCCGCTGAGCTCTGAGGAAGATGAGCGGCTCAGGTCAGAAGAATGGCAACAAAACACCTCCTACTTCTTTTCTTCTGCTCTTTCTTTTTTCTTCATCCTGCATCTGAGAGGGCAGAGAAAATGCAAACAGGTTAACACAAAAGCGGAGAGATGAAGTGGTCGTGTAACAGTGTTGTTGTTGATGTTTTTTTTTTTTTTACTACAATTGCTAGGTAGATTATTTATTTATTTATTGATATAGTTTTATATTCATCTGTGCAGGAGCAGATTCAACACGTGTGTTTTACATCAAAACGTTGCACAATTTCAATTAGTCAGGATTTATGAGAGTTAAAAATAAAAGATAAAACTCAAATTAAGCTCTGAAATTGTGCTTATTGAAGTCATTTTTGTTAATAGAAAAAATAATAATAATAACATTTATTTCCTATGTCACATAATTTGGTAATTAAACTCCTAACATGTTTATTTAATCATCATAGTTAAGAGTTTATAATGGCACATGGTATAAGTTTCAACAATAAAATGCATTTGTGTGAAAAGACAAAAGACAGTTGTGATTGGCAGGATTGTTTTTTTGTTTACACATGTGATGCTGAATGTGGTTTAAATTCACTTTCAGTATTTCCAGGGCTGCTTTTAATTTTGTATTTATTTTTTTTTTAAGTAGTAAAATGCTTATACTTTTACATTAAGTTTTTTTTTACATTTTTAAAATGAAACAGTTAATTTTCATTTTATTTATTTGTTTTACAAATCTATGGGAATAATTGGAATATAATCACATTTTTAATAATCCTTAAAACTAAAACACAATTTACTTTGCAATAGGTAATTATATTTAATTTGGTTTATTTGCATTTTTTCGTCAGTGTCAGACAGAAGATTATTAAAAAGTCCTGTTGCAAACATTTAATAACAAATAGTTTTTTTTATCGTAATTGATTTAAAATTCGTAATTGTATAGTCCACGTGTTGTATTTCTAAAATAATGTCATTTTCAGGGGTTTGTTTGTTTGTTAGTTTTTTATTTTTGTCGTTTTTTTTAACATCCACCACTGCTCCTCCTCTCCTCCCCGCATCGCTCCTGCGGGAGTTAACGCGCCGCTGACTGTTTCTGATGTAACTGCCGCTGCAGAAGAAAAAAAAAAAACAGAGAAGGGAAATAAAGAAAACGAATAAAACTCGGGATGACACATCGGTCATTGCCTTGATAACGTATGGGGAGCGTTAAATGCGCCGCAGCTGGAGAGAGAGATGGCGCACACATGAAAACCTCCAAACACCGTCTCCTTCGGCTGTAGAATAAACAAGAGGAAACAGGAGGAGAATAAAAGAAGAAGAGGGGAAAAAAATCCATTGAGTCTTGGGGAAGAAAATGAGAGTGGCACCTGATGATGTCGACTTTGACACGTGTTAATTGCTGCTCAGCTCTCCTCATTAGGGAGTCTCAAATTATTTTAGCGCTCCGGGCCACAACGGCTTGTTTGGTTTGTGAGGAGAAGAGGCAATCTGGCCCAAAGTTAACCAGGCGTTATAGAGCACAATTTAACTGCCATGCAATATTAGGCTATTAAACAAACATCTATGTAAAAAATAATAATAATAGGTAATTATTAAAACCAAACACAATAGAAATCATACAATTTAAAAAAAAAAGGGAATTAAATAATGTTTATAAAGAAACAAGGCATTTCTACAGCACTTTATTTTATTGTATTGTTATATTATAATACAGTGGAATTATTTTTTATTCCCAATCAGAACATTTTCTCTTCTGACAACTTTCCAGACACAAAGTGTTGATTTTGATGTGTGTATGTCTGTGTGTGTGTGCTCCACGTTTCGCTCTGATAATCAAAGATTTACAGTGACTGTATTGCTAAATCAATAACATGCTGGAAATCAATCACATCCTCTGCGGATCAAATGCTCTCCTCATCAGTATCCTGCATTTAAATATGACAATATGTGACTTCAACCCAAGAAAGTATATTCACATATTCAGTGAACAATATCTTTTTTTTAATTCCTTTTTTGTGTGTGATTATAATCAGATACGTGTCCGTCTGCAGCCTCGAGGTCAGACTCTTCCTCTATCCACACACACACACACGCTGATTCAGTCCAGTGCTCGTGCACCCTCCCTCATCCATTCTGCAAGATTACTTGTTACCTGTTGACATGTATTTATATGGCCTTGCATGGTGAATTATAAAGCCTTTGTTATTGCCCTGGCTTGGGGTCGGGCCTCTTGTTTATGACACCAGTAATGGCGGTAATTGTTATTGTTGAGATTACCTGTCAAGAGGACCTGGGTGGTGAGCTCGGGGAAGGCGTCCCTCTCTTGACAAGGGGTGACAGGGGGACGGCGGAGAGGACAAGGGGGTAGAGAGATGTGGGAATGGAGGCTGGGACACCCTGATGACTTCTCCACTGATAATCAGCTGCCGTGGCCTGTGGGATAATTCAGCTGTCAATGCCACCTAGCAAGGCCCAGCATCAGCCAACTGGGCCCCAGCTGGCGTCACTCATTTGGACTGAAGATGGGGATGGAGGTGAAAATAAGGGTGAAGAGATGCTGGAGCAGGAGGACATAAAAGGTGTGGAGACGGTGTCTTCATGTCGCTCTCGCTGGGTTGGCCTTCAGATATAATAAATTGCAGTTTTTATGAAACATTTCTTTGCAGATTGGAGGAGGAAAAATCTCAGTTTACAAATGTTTATCACACATGCATCTACTTTTAGGAGCCTAAAATAAACTTACATCTCTCTTTTCAATAAGTACACATAATTACAAGACAACGCAATTAGCAAATCACAGAGGTTGCAGTTAACATTTTTGTTGTGTGCCTATTTTCTTACAAAATTAGATATTTTCCCCTAATTGTTCAGCCATTTTCAAGCATAGCAACAGCGAGTGCATCAGTGTTTGTCGAGGATTTCAAAGGCCACATATTATTCACAATTTCCTATGGTTTACAAATGAATATCAAATTGTGGATATTTATTGAATTTATTGAATGAATGTGCAACTGATCAATTCCCACTCGCGTGAACCTGGAGAGTGGAACAAATCTACAGTTGCATGTATGCAACTAAAACTTCAAGATTTGATTGAAAACACCATCACATTAACAGCATCAACGCCAAATTTCTGATAGTGTTGGGTTTAATTTTCGTTAAATACTTTATGGACCTAAATGAGATGTTTGTGGCCTTTTGTTTTTTTTTTACGGTGCAACTTAATTCCTTCTTGTGCGAGGAGAGATCTCGTTGTCTCCCCGGACACGTGTGCATCATAAAGAGGGCAACAGCAGCTAAAATGGCAGGCAAATCACTTTTCGAATGGTTTTGGAGCAGCTATCAGTGTCATCCCTGAAAGGCTGTCTTTATCAATGATTCTGCCTGATGGAGTGGAGGGGTGGGGGTCGGGTGGTGGGGTGCAGTGTCCTATCTGTCTCTGAAATCATACATACTTTAAGGGCTGGGAGCTGCTGAGTAACGGTCAAAGATTTGGAAAAGCCGAAGCCCCCGGGTAGCAAATGGCAAGCTGTTTTTTTTTTTTATCTGTATTCCTCTGTTGCAACACAGGGTTGTAACACTGCACCACTGCTACTCCACTGGGATAATGACACTGAGGAAATAGTGCCAGGAAATTGTCTGCACTGCTTTTTCTTATGTAGGATATGAGGTATTTTATGCACAACTGAAAGATTTTTGGTCCATATTTTTTATTCACCATGCAGAGCATGATTTGAAATACACAGGGTTTCTTTTATCACCTTCTCAAAATGTAATGAGAGGTCTGTGGGTATCATTCACTACTATATACTGTTCACTATTGTTAAAGCACATTTAAGATTTATAGTTTTTGTCTGCTGAAAAAGAAACAGATTTTTAAGTGAATTTACCCATCAATGCATACAATATTTCACTCATCTGTGGCTGCAACTAATCATCCTGTTCATTATTTTCAAATATTTCTTATGTGCTAAACTTCAAACTGTTTACAAATGTCTTCTTTGGGCTACAAACCAAATATAATAGATTTTTTTTTATTGAAATAGAGGAGCAGAGAAAACAAACTATCAGAAGTCGTTATTTAAATAATTGAAACTCAAAGCAATTAATTGAATTTCACAGTGAGCAATTAATTCAGAAGTTAATTACTGTAGCCCCAAACTAGACTTGTTTACTCTTTTAATTTACATTTATATTGCGGATCTCACGTTAACGTGGCACGGCAATATTTCTGGATGTGACAGAAGAGAAAATAAACACGACATAAACGCGTTTCACCATTTTTTAGTTTCTTAAAGCATTTTTTTTTGCAGATTTGCAAGTCAATAAATCCACTTTGTGTCTAACTCTTTTTTGGTTTTTGAACCACTCCTGTTTGTATCTTGTCGTCAGTGACCATGAATCACACAGAGTTACTTCATAACTTGCATTTTGCATCATCACATGTTTATTGCAATGGCCTTTGGCTGATTGACAAAATGGAACATCATCATCATCAGCTTCATAATCATCATCATCATCATCATCATCATCCTCCCGTCACGACTCCACCACCAAGATATTTATATTAACGCGATCATTCTTCGATATTAAAATAAAGCACAATCTCATTTCTTATTCAAATGATAGCATTAGCAAGTATGCATTTATCACCAGATACAGGAGTGAGGTTATAAACAATGCCATTCATTATCTGGCCCAGATGCAGGGCTTGTTGATTAAAGGGCTTTGAATGTAACAGCCATACACACACGCGCACACACACACACACACACACACACACACAGATGGGTGGACATTAGGAAAAGAGAGAGGCCATCTGAATAGGCTGGAGGGACATTAACGGCAACAATGATTGATATTTGCCGCACAGGCTTTTTAATGGTATTGTTATTCCTCAGAGTTATACCCCGTCCTCCCCACGTCTCGTCTCGCAGATAAATGGAGGTGTAATAATGAATAGAAATTATCCTGATTATTTTGGTGGAGGTGGCGAGAGAGCAAGCGAGGAGGGGGGGATGATTCATAATCTAACGCCAAGCTTCGAGCTTAGTCATCAGTCTGCGGTGGATGTTCTCTAATGTTTGACAACTTCCTTGCGATGCAGGGCGCAGCTTTGAATGCTGGATTCATTTATTTTGTTTAATGTTTATTCAGATTTGTTAATATCAAGGAGCAAAAATGCATTATGTGTGTCATCCCATAGCAAGTAAATGAAGGTACACACTAGATTGATTACTGATCCTCGCCGACATATGATGCACAAAGAACACTCCCCCTTTTACTTCATTAACATCTGTGTTAGCATAAATGTAAAAAATAGTTTTCTGCATTTCGTATAATTTGGTAACATAACTGTGTAAGTTGCATTTTTGGTTGACTTATTAATAGCTTAATACCGGGCAAACAGAACCATAACTAAAGCAAAATGCTGTGGTGATGATCAGAATAACTACTGTGGTTGTGTTTTCTTGGGAGCCTTCCCTGCGGCTGAGTGTTGATCGTGTGCACAGCTGAAGTGGACAACGCCAAAACACATCATTTGATGTGGGAGGCCAGCTTGTCCAAAGCAGTTGTGTTTATTACGCACTTCTTTTGGCACCTGCTGCAGTGAGTCGGCCTGCCAGGACGCACACACACACACACACACACACAGTGTCTTCCAAAATCTCACCATTTAGCCACTTTCCACTTAAATGCTGGCCATTATCACTTTTCAATTACATTTGCAGGACTCAGCTGTTGTTTCAGTGGTGTGCGATGCATCCAAAAACTACATTTCATTTAAAGTCACATTGACACTTTACCCAACTGGAAGGCTTCAATAAAATTTACCGGTTTGAAGAACATTAAAAAAACACCAGGGGTGGTGAACATACTAGTTTCTAAGATGCATCGCTACATGGACGCCTTGAGAGTTTTAGTTTTGTTTTCGCGGGTGAAACGCTCACATTCAAGCTCGTATTTATCTGACTGCTCATGTGGATTGATGAAAAAGTAGCCGCGTGCATTAATGTGGAAAGCAGAAGATGCGATGCGTCGTGGAATTAAACCGCTCACTTGATAATTGTAACCAGATCAAATCACGAACCAGTGGAGAGGCACAGCCCGAGCATATGCATACAGTGTCTGATAATGGATATATGAGGGTGTTGTTTCTGCTCTAGCATACAGTGTATTTAAAGTGAAAGTAGGTTTAAATGAATTAAAAAAAAACGACCTCATCCTCACTGTATAAAGCTTATTCTTATTACTTTTGCTGGAAAATGACAATGTCTGGTATAATCTGCTTTATTGTGTATCTGAAGCAATGAAGAGAATAGTGTTCGTCCTCTATCTTTCATGTTTTTCTTGAAGGTGTCCTTATTATGTCATGACACCGGCCCTGAGGAAGAGTGCATGTGTCCTTATTGCCGTCCTCACCGCTGCTGTATCTGTGCAACAGTCACCAAATAATAAACCACCTGGAACCACGAGGGACATGGAAGTTGTCTGTTGCCTCTTTAACTCTGGTCTTGATGCTCGTTGCCTGTAGCTGTCACCTGTTGTTACGTGTTCTCTATTTCTCCCCCTGTTCCGTTTTGTCTCTCTTTATCTGTCACTGTTGTGTGTTTTGCTCACACCGGTGGAAACTTTCATTCCTCTTGTTTTGCTCAAAGGAATAATTCTATTGGCTTTGTTTTTCAGTCGGTGAGGAGGATATGACGGTACATACTGCTTTCCCAGATTCTGTTCCCTCCAATATCACTATTCCTTCTTCATCCTCTGCTTCACCCAAACCATGGGGATATTTCCTATCCTCCTTTTGTCTCTTTTTTTTTCTTAAATCTCTCCAATTCACTCTTCCTCTACTTACTCCTCCTTTTCCTCCTCTACATGTTGTGCATCCTCCACTCCCTCCATCCCCGTCTCTTTTTTTCCGTCTCCTAGGGTGTAATGGTGTGATGCTTCCCTCCCCCCCACCCCAGCACCCTTCCACTCTCTTTCAGTAATCAGGGCCAGATGGAGGCTGAGATGGAGTGATGGAGGGAGGGAGGATTGGGTTTGGTCCTAGCAGTGTCTTAGATCGTGGGGAGCTGTCAGCCCTGCAGGGAGAGAGGAATTCTCCAGCAATAAAATAAGGATTTATCACCACTCTACCACAGCGAGAGAGGAGAGAGAGATGGAGAGAGAGGGGATGTGAGGCAGAAAAAGGGACAAAGAGATCAAGAAAGTCAGATAGAGACGGGTGACGTGTGAGAGAAATGGATAGAGAGAGGCAGAAAGAGAAACCCACAGAGGGACAAAGAGAAAGGCAGGAGAAAAAAGAAAAAAACACCTCATGGAAGACTCTTCATCATTGAAAAGCTTCAGACAGATGAGGGAGGTTGAAGGAGGGAACATGCACGATGATGGACTGAAAAAGGTCTGGAAAGAGGACCAAGCCAAGAGACAAGAGGAGAAACAAAATTAAGAGAGACAGTTGTGTGATGACACCCGCAGCTCATCTGCTCACTTTTCAGCAGCCTGACAATTTCTCTCTTGCCATCTGTAGCGTCAGGAGAGGCTAACATCTGTCCAGAGAGTAATACCCAGTTGTGCTCATGGGGATGGGGAGTTAAACAAAAAGACTCAGCCTCCCCTACTGGGCCAAATGAACCTGCTAAAATAACTGCTCCCCACAATCGGCTGTGTAATTGAAACCAGAATGTGCAGGATTTGATAAATTGCTTGACCCTGCAGGAATGTTAAGGTTGTAAATTTTTAGTGCATTTTGGCCGTGCTGAGGTGTACATAGGTGTATGTTAAGAGCTCGTCCATTAGTGTGTGTGTGTGTGTGTGTGTGTCTGAGATTCACAGAGAACGGCTGTGTCTGCGTTTATTGTTTCAAAACATAAAGGTCTGCCAAAGTTGTGTTGGGATTGCGAGACACACACTTGTATTCACTCACATGTGTGCGTAACCACAGCAGTGCACGTTGAGGAACGCGCACATCGCCGTTTGCACACACTTGGAGATTATGTTGCACCTTGTATTTTAGTGACTTTAATGAACTATACATTGTCTGTTTTGCATCTACAGTGCTTCGAAGATCTAATGAGACAAATGTATAGTGTAGCTGCTTCGTGAGGCTCTGAAACACATTTCTATGCATTAAGCATAAAGCATGTATTTATTTAAAAAAAAGCAATCACTATTAAATGTGATGCCTAAACAGATGATCAGGAGAACATGTTGTCAATGCATATATTTATTGTCAATTATTAATTGATGAAACCCTACTTTAATCATAATAATAGGCCATGTTTTGTTACTTTAGTAAAGTGTGTATCAATAATCCACTATAAATCCACTGATAAATGTACCTGGGTGAGCCCCAGTCTCAAGCAACGTTGCTTTCCTTAGAGTTATTTCTCAAAATGGCTACATTTCTTACGACATCTTCCTTTTTTTTTTTTTTTTCTGGAGCAAATGGTTGCAATGAGTGTGTTTCATACAACTCTGACTTTATGACTGCTGCTCAAATGCCGCTCCAACTCTTTCAAATATTTTGTGGCTGGAAAAAAAAAAAAAATCTTTTTTTTTTATGCACTCAACGGTCTTCTGTTCACAACACAGTTTGAAAGCATTTCAGAAAATGTGCGCCAGTGTGTAAATCACTAACCCCGGCAGACTAAAAATGATGACTCTGCAGTCAGCTGCTCTGTGCAGGGTCAGGTCTTGAACATTAATGGTGTTCAAGAGTTGAGGGATGTTACACACGTTCATTCAGGCCCTTTATACTTGTGGTGTTTTTTGTGTGTACTAATTTTTCTTTTTATTTCAGCATGTTCAGCATATACATGTTATGATGTTGCAGCAGGATAAGGTTGAGATCTCCTGGTATTATAGTGTTATACCCACTATAACCCACAAAGATGACTGTCAAGTAGAACAATGTAGTCAGCATGATTGCACTGTCAACATCTCTTTCCAACATCCAGTGTTGCTCTGCATCCAATGTGCAGTTCATATGTTTTACCTTCTCTGGTCAGTTCAAACGTTTTCCTTTTTTTGCATAAATACTGCTCTGCGACTTGTCCAGGGTGTGACCCCGCCTTTTGTCCTATGTCAGCTGGGATTGGCATCAGTTCCTCCCGTGACCCTCATGCGGAGGATAAAGTGGTAGAAGATAGATGGATGGAAATTGTGCTCCGGATGTGCCTGTCCCTGGTGTTTTAGAGCCCCAAAACTGAAAAGTAAGGTAATTCAGGAACAGCAAAAAGACCAAAATATACACTTACCCATATTCAGGCTACCTCAAAACAGTGCTGTAACACTTGTCTGTGTGCAGATAGTTTTTATCTGAAAATGAAATACAATGTATGGATGTATCCCAGATTAAAGACACACTAAACTTAACATTGCCAAAAGTTTTTTTCTTCTTCTATGGTCTTCTGCAGGTGCCGCACAAAAACCTTTGGCAGACCTTGGTAGTTGATTATCCGATGGTCAGATCCTGGTCCAAAAGTGGAAAAACTGCACCTATATGTTCTTCTTGCTGCCTTAGATCCTGTGCAGCTTCCTGGTTGTGTAAATGCTGTTGAATGGCACCGACTACAGTTACATTGTAAACACGGTTATGAAGAGAACAATTGCAGCGACAGATTCCAAAACCCAGTGACATCAGAACCTGAACGATAATAAAATTAGCCAAATGCAGCGATTACTAAAGTGATGGAAATAGAAAATGTGTCGGCCAAAAACAGTTCATGCCTATGTAGAATACACTCCGTCTTTCTGTATGTCAACATTGCTGAGGACATGGAGAGCCCAGCCAGGACCAGAGGGCATAGAGGGGTCAACACAATGTAAACACAGAGTGCTGCACAATTTATGATGTTTTGTGGCTGTTAAGACGAGGGTCTGCACATTCTCACAATCATAATTGCTTTTTGCAGCTTTTCAATCAACCCGGCATGGTGGACATTGTTTTTGTATTTTCTTTCATTTTTCTCACCCCTTGTCATCAGCGAGGCTGCTCTGTGTGTCAGTCGCTGCTCAGTTTGCTTTGAGCTGCAAATCTCCAGCAAAAGCCCCAAACTCCCAACTTTCTCTCTGGTTTGTTGTCTTGCTATAATTCTCTCCCACTGTTTCTCTCTCTGTTTTTGAAAAGTACGACTTTAGCCACTCTGGGCAACAGAAAAGGGGGAAACCCAGTCACATATATTGACATCTGGTTGGACGCAAAGAGCATGCAGCTGGTTGGAAAACGAGAGAGCATGCAGCAACTCCCCCCCCCCTTCATCTGTTGACAGTCGTTACCTGTGCCCCAGCGGGCCCTCGCTGCCCCTAGATAAAACGACCTCTATCCAGAGCCAGACGCATAAATATTTCTCTTTCTATTTTCCAAAATAGCTTTTAATTTTACAAGTTTTATGACCCTAATATTAAGTGCATATGTTTTACAAGACAGGGTGTCCTCTGCTTCACCCCGCGGGTTCCCTATTGGACTTTTTTTCCCCCTGTCTTTTAAAGAAAGAAGGGAGGAAAAAGCAAAAGGCATAAATGGAGAAAAGGTAAACCAGAGGAGGATTTTACCGCAAATCTACATTTCACCCGAATCCCCGTAGGATTAGTTAAGGTTACATGTGGCTTTTCTCTCTTGTTAGCAGCAATGCTAATCATTTTGCACCGCGCAGAAAGCACAAACATAAACAATGGCAGACATGAACATAAGCATCACAAGAGGGTACACAATATGTAGAAGGGTATGGCGCTAAGTATCCCACGTGTTGGCTTTTAGAGTTTTCTCTGCAACCGTTTCGCTGTTCCATGTGTATCTGTGTTCTTAGCCTCCCCGTGACCTCTTTCTCTCTCCCTCCATCTCCTCCACATCACCCACATGTGTTTCGGTGACCAGTATAGGGCACAGAGCTCTGATTCATCTCTCATGCCGCAGATTTTTGATTTTCATCAGGATACAGTATGTAACCAAACAGCATGCGGTCACTTGAAAATCTCTCCATCTGAGAAAATGATTGAATCAATATACACTTTATTCGGAGTGAGAGAGAAAAATTAAAAGCTTCTCAGAATCTTTTTTTTTTATCTTCCTCTTCCTTCACAGATCTATCAATCTAAATAAAGTGTGTATTTATATAAAAACACGAGCTTTAGTTTACATTTAATGCCACTATGGGTTTAAAAAAGAACGTTTTAACGTTTTTCTCATGTTTTATGAGTTTTTTTTATTCACCATACAATGCAGCAAACCTGGCTTTTCCTCGACAGACACAAGAAGTGTCTTTCATTTTATACACAAACGGCCTCAGTTCCTCGTGGCAGAACGTCCACAAATGTTGGAAACTTTCTTTTTGAAATGTGGGTTTCACACAGTGAATCTCTCTGTCCACCACATCTCAACGCTGTCTGACTGAATGCTGACTTGGTAAGTGTGGGAGGTCAAGGAAGTGAACTCATCACCGTTTTGTATGTAGACAGGTGGATTCTGCTTCATGGTGTTGGCGCATTGTCATGTTGGAAGTTATTATTAATAATAACAATAATAACTGATTTTATGGAGATTCTCCTCTACCTGTCAGCACAAACCCATCAGACCTTTCTCCTTTAACCACTACTCTCATAAAACCATTGCTGTCTACGGATTTTTATTTAATTTAATTAATTTTTGTATTGTTTTTGGGCACTATTTTGTCTTAAACAATGCAGTAGGCATCGGTCTGGCACAAACAATCTTGGCACATTATTGCATTTTTGCGTCAGTATCAGTATCTGCGTGGTTGCATGTATTTTCAGAGACATTTAGATGCCTACATGTTATTTTTCATTGTGGGCTCCCATACAAAAATAACAAAACATAACAAAATGTATTCCCATAGTAAGTCATCCTGAAGGATGTTCATGTCCACATAGTGCAAATGCAGGAAATCCAGCAGATGAACAAGTGTCCCTCATAAAGTGCTCAGTAAGTACAAAGTAGAATGAATTAAAACAAAGCTTGATACTGAAGGATCTTTGTAACTCAATCCTATTTTCATATCATTGCACAGTCAACAGCACAGCGTGTGTATGTGCCTCTCTGCAAGACATCCCAGTTCACAAGTGCAAAACAGACATCAGCACAGGTCTCAGATGAAATACGCCACGATAAATCCCCCGGTGTATATCTCCAACATGTTTGCATCACACCGTCCGCTGTGCTCAGATTCAGCTTCCACTGGTGACATGAGTTATAGCACTCTGTCTGAAACTACCTTGTGAGGATTTATGACCGTGGCATACAACTCTGAATGAAGGAATATTTGGATCGGGGGGGGAGAAAACTGAAGAGAACTAGAGAAAAGTGGGACAATTTATTTATTTTTGCTTTAGATTGAGACAGAAGCATTTGGATGAAGGACAAAGACAGGATTGTGGCAAAGATAGAGAGTGAACAAATATTGTTATGTTGCAAAATGAGGTCGGCGCTGTTTGATGAAGCACATCACAAGAGGATTTATTGCAAAATGAAAAAAAAAAAAACCCAAAATGATGGTATTTTCTTTGAGAATATCAAATGACTGGATGTCATCGATGGACAAAATGATGAATCTTTAATGGCACCGTTCTCTCTATCTTTTAGATATATTGACTGAAGAACTTTGGAATTTTTCGGCGAAACAGATGTTTTCAAATCTTTTTGATAGATCGGTGATGTTTCTGAGCGACCAGTGGAAAAGCCATTTGTTTTATAGCTTCCACTTTACAGATGTGGGGAGAGGGAGAAATGAGAGTCGGGCAGAATAAAGAGACCCTCATTTGTTCTTTACGTTGTCTCTTTAATACTTTTTTTACAATGTGACTCTACATCTCCTCGTGGAGAATATTGCATGGCAATGTTGAATAGTTTGTTTGTAATATATGAAATACTCCCAAAACTCTATAACCTTTTCAGGAACTCAAGAACGTTTCCTGAATTTGGCAACAGTTAAAATGTGGGTTGTAGGTCAGTTAGTTGGCATTTATGTTCAAACAAGCACACGCGACCAGAGGACATAACAGACTTAAATAAGGGAAATTATGGCTCAGTAGTATTGATTGAGTATTTAGACTTCCAACTGCTGTGAAATGAATTCATACAAATAAATTAGAGTCTTTTAAATTATACTCTAAACAAAAAATCTTTCTGTTGTTCAGTCTTATTGTTGACCTCTATCTTATTTCAGAATTGTGTTCTTTTAGCATAATATTACAATTATTATGTGAATAAAACTAATTATTGAAGCTCTGTATTTCTTCAGACGTTGGCAGAGACAGGTAGATCTGCATTATGGTCAAAAGAAAAACAAAAAACATTTGCACATAATCTGTTCTCACCATGCAACAAAATCAGAAGAGTAAACGGTCTGTGATGATCACCGTTCACCATGCAGCCACTGAGACAAACAGTCTCACTTTTATACAAACTGCGACCAAAAGCAGGTGCTGTCTCATGGAAAGCTGCCTCGTGTAAAACTGCTGCTCTCACCAGCAATTTCAAGTGTTAAGTGCCTTGCTCAAGGACACTTTTATAACTCTGAAGAAAGAGGTTAGTGTCTCTTGTCCATCTTGTTCCATCCACATGTTTTTTTTTCTGTGTGGGGGGGGGCAGGGGGCAGAAACAGTTTGGCCAAGAAACAGAGAGACGAGTGAGGCTTCAGGGAACTTGGCCCGGGGCCGTTCCCCTACAGGGACGAATTGATGTCAAGTCTCTGTATCCTCGAGGATTAAGTGTGTGTTTGCTTTGTGTTTGCACGTGGCACCGAGGGACAAAACCCACATGTCGTCGCGACTCACAAAGACACCAATGATTAAGCCCACGCAGACAGGGAGGAGATACGTAATCTCTTCACCTAATCTGTATATACATACAAATGCACGTCGTGTTTCTGGACAATTAAATTACCCCAGGATAGAAGCTCTGTCCTCAAACAGTCAAATACACTGCTGTGTACCTCGTGTGTACCTCGTGTGTCACATCTATAGAATATTATTTAATGCAGCTGGATGTTTTGTACCAATTGTTTTCTTCATTTTTCACTTTATAAGCCCACACAGCCAACAGTGTGGCAGACATGCAGCCTCTCTCGCATGATAAATGTTCCTTTTGTTCTTCTTCTGATATCCAATCCAGTAATTTTCTGATATCCACTCTCGTGGTTTTAACCAGTATCAGACCGAGTATAGTATTGGCTGATCTCTCGCTCTCTCTCAGTCTAAGTTGCAAAACCGGAAGCACAAAATCAAGCTGTCTCTCGTTCGTGGAACTTTGTGAACTGATGCTTCAGTTTTCTCCTATGCTCTGCTACAGACCATAAACCCCCATGGGCTTGCACCGCAATCCTCTAGCCTGTGTGTTTTAGAGAGCCTCCTTGTCCATAATGCCATATAACATAAACACATTGCATTTGATTGGTGGACATAAACATTGACTGTGGCTGGAGCACAGTTTAACACCAGGCCACAACTCATGGGCCACTGCTAACGGGCCCGCTGCCATAACAGAGGGAAGCCAAGGTCGACCGCTGCCCTGTGCACTCAGGGTCACGGAAGAAGATGAGAGATGAGAAAGCTGATGTGAGGAGAGTGTAAATAGAAATTACACCTGGGTTTTTTTTTTTTTTTAGACATCAGTAAATTGAAAAAGGGGTAGAAGATGAAAAAAGTATATACATTAAGTTAAGGTCACAATTTTACCAACACTACCGACATATTTAGCTGTGGCATAAGGAGCATTTTACACATATTTGCCGGTTTAGTTTGTGCACTGGACAGTGAAAAAGTACAACCACTAAGGGAATTATCTGGTGCCTTTCCTCCCAGTGCCAAAAATACCTCTCTTGAGCACTTTTGAGTTTGCACAGCGTCAACACAGCTTCACATGCTGGCAGGCGTGGAGGTTATTTGCAGTTGATGTTAAGCCCGTGGCAGTCTGGTGTGAACCGCTAATATCTGACTGTGCAGAATATGTGTGGTACTCGCGTATCTATAGACAAATAGGGAGTCAAGAGCAAGTAGGTGGTGAAATAAGCAGCAGTCAGTTAAAGGGAAGTTGCATGTTACAGGTCAAACCAGTCTATTTAGATTCAACAAACACTTTAATCTCAATCTTTAATCTCAGTTAATTGTATCGATTAAGCTTTTACCAGTGTTCTATTTACTATAGTTTATTTACTGATTGAAATATTTAATAGTTGCTTAATTATTCTCTTAGTGATCATTTTAGGAGCTAATTTGCATATTAGGTATAATAAAAAAAAAAACATTATCTGAATTTCAGGACACAGGGCCACACGGTTGGTGTAGTGGTTAGCACTCTTGCCTTTGTAGCAAGAAGACCCCGGTTTGACCCCCGTGGGGTTAAGTGCCAGGAATCAAACCCACAACCTTCAAGTTGATAGCTACCGTCGGCCCCACTGTGACAGATCACCAGCAATAAAGAAACATAAATTTGCCCTCACCTGAAAAATGTCCAGGGTCAACCAACGTTGATTAAACCCTGGGTTGTGTCCTGCAGCCAACTTGGTGTCCATTGTTTAGAAAATGTCATGATCTATATCACTTAAAATAACTTTCACGTATTCGTCCTCTCTTTGGATTATCATCATAATAAAACCGTTTACAGCAAGAATCTTCCTGTCGGTCCTGGTAGTGGCCCTGGATGACTTGCTAAGTGATCTGTGACACACCTACATAAGTAGGAAGCATTTTGTAATTCAACTCCCTGTTTATGCTTGATTAACCAACTGCTGGCAACTATGTAGGTGTCTCTGGTCTGATGTGCTTGGATTGCTACGCTTACTGTCCACTTTGTCGCAAAAATGTCCTGCAAGAATTTGACCAAATGTCCTCAGTTTACTACTTTATATATGAATCACATCACTTCGCTAGCAATTGATAACTGGGAGTGGTGGATGTTATATTTAGAGACTTTACTTTCAGGACTCAGGTTACCATCTCACACAAGTGCCTCCTTGTTTACCTTGAGACTGTGTTTGGCTCATTGACGTCCCATTCAGACGCAGTGATCCCGCTTATCCGGAGCCTAATAAATTCAGCTGTGTTTTAGTCGGTTAGCACTAACGCACCTCTGTTTCATCCATCATGGAGCTTAACAACAGCCATGTCTTCAGCTGTTTCTGCACTGCTAAAAGCTTTTCATGTGAGACCTGCAGACGTGCTGTGTGTGTCCTGAGGGGTGCACGTGTTAGTGTGCGCTGAGCCTTGTGTGTGTGTGTGTGTGTGTGTGTCTCCTGGAGCCTGCAGCTCTCTCTCAAGCCTCTTATCAGATGGATGTGTTTGATAACTCTGCTGCCAAGGATTTCCCATCTATACATAAACAGACCTTGAAACACTGGCAGGTTGCACCGGTGAAGGCACATCATTGAACTTCTTACATGTTTAGCAGATCTGTTTCAGCGCTCTTATGTCCCCCACTCTCCCATTCAATCACTCCCGATGCTTTATTAAACAATATATACTCGGTGGGAGAAAGACGGCCTCATACTCGATTAATGTCTCTCACTGACATCAGCGCTTGTTTATTTAAACGTCGTTTGGAAAGGGGGAGAATGTGTGAGCGAGTAACTCACCGCCCTGACCGGACCAGTGACGTCTACATTGATGTCAAGCTAACTAGCAGCTTTGGCTTGCCATTGTCTTGTGGGAATCAATCATCCATTTGCATAACAAGCCGTCCTCATGACACCGACGCCTCCACAGATGTCAGGCTTGTGAGGGAAGTTGCTCCATTTTTTGATACAAACATTAACATTGTGGTTTCACTGGAGTCGCCCGTGTTTGACGCAATGTCATAAACATCATCTTAGGACATGATAAGATGATTTTTCATACTAGAGCTTTTGGAATTTTTTTATTTTTTTGGTTCCTGCGAGCAAATCCATCACCGTATTACAAAACAGTTCTAACTAACATATATTATTACAACTCCTCTTATAAAAGCGGTAAAGTTTGTTTTTAGGATTGTTTTTATAGAACACCGACATCTCCTAACAAATCTGCTGGTTCAGCACAATCTCCAATATAAGCGTATTGAATTTGGTAGATTTATATTGAAACAAGATGATGACAGCATTGAATATGATCTTAATACGAAAAGAAAAGTCAATTTATTTTGTAAACCAGCTAAGACTTGTTTTAAAAGTGGATTATTTTGCACTTGCATTGAATGGTTGTAAATGATGCAGTTGAGTACAATGCTACACAAAGTAATACGTATACATTTATTACTTGCAGTCAGTCCCGGTTTTACTTTTATGGCTGAATTGGTATTAGACCAATGTCAACACCCCCGGAGACTCCTGCATGATAAACTGTCGATGTCATAGTCTTTTCAACAATTATCCTTTACATCCTGACTCAAATGCCATCGACAATTACTTCTGGAAAGTGAACTGAGTGATGAAGCA